>NC_064639.1:737195507-739595507 GCF_023864345.2 Schistocerca serialis cubense | reverse complement strand
ACCCACATGATGGCAGTTCCTTTTTTATTTCATAAAAAGGATGGTTCACAATGATTTTGTTTACAGAGGTATTACAGTTAACTAGCATCACTTTTTTCAGGCACCAAAACTAAAGGTTGAAACACTACGGAAAAAATAGGCTGCATTTTGCTGATCAAAGGACTAGATCCTTCACCATAACAACGTTATTGCTCACATGGAACAAAGTGTCAGACAATTTTTGGCCAACAGCAATCACACAGTAGTTTCACACTCACCTTTACCGCAACAGATGTCGCCCATTGACACTTATTACTGTTCTCTAGAATGGAAATCAGCCTGAAGTAAAAGTGTATTCAGGACATGAAAGCGGTGAAGCAACTTACTGAAGCTACTACCACTATAACTCTGGATGACATTAAAAACTGTTTCCATCAGTGGATCAAACATAGGGATTACTGCGTTAAGTGTGATGAGTGTTATTTGATTTGAACTTTAGTAAATTTTCCCTGTAACGAAAACCTTATAACTGGGTAATTCGTGTAACTTTTGGATAAGTGAGTGAACATGTTACACACAACCCACATTTGGAAGATACCTCCAGGTGATAGCATTTTCGTGAATAGTTTGCTTTGTATATGTAAGAACTGGTTGCCAACTTTGTAAAACATGTAGAAAAGAAAAGCATCTCTCTCAGTTTTTCTACAGCACTGTCATCTGCCACTATTTGAAATGTAATTTATTGATCCTATAACATACAATTTTAAAATAATTTGAGTTAATTGTTAGATTACAAGGTTGGCCACTCTGAAGTGGCAAAATTCCAAATACTGCTGAAAGATGCATATAAAAGTAGAGGTAGTTCATTGAGAACGATAACATGTTCCAAGTAGGCTGTATTCTTTTTATTGGCCAACTGCATGGAAAATAAAAAGAACAGCAGTCCACAGATAAATATGTCATTCTATATCTTTGAATCTGTTTCTGTGAGAAGTGGTGTAGTTGTGTTTGAAATATCAGTATCAAGTGTTTTAAATTTTTAAATAATCATGAGTCTCTTTATGGGACAGCAAACATTTCTGACAGTTTTTTCCTGTGGTACTTATAACATTGTGATGTTTGATGCCATTCTTCAGAAAATTGTACCAAGTGGAATAACTGACTCAAAATAACTGTGAAATAATCTCTTTTTGATGTCCATATGGGTGACACTTGCTGATATGCATATTGCAAAGGCTAATTTGTTCAGGTTGTAAAATTATGTAGAGATGAAAGTGCTGTCCAAGAGATACCTGCAGTAGCTGAAATTCCAGTCGATGTTTCAAAATAGAGTAACTATTTATAGCTTTTAGGACTGTTCGTTTCTTCCCTGAGAGAGAAAAAAGGATAGGTATTGGAAGGTTTAAAGGGAGGGACAGATTACTTAGATCCCAGATTGAGAGGGACCAGTCTAAGGCTGGGAAGAGAGAAGAAAAAGATGAAAGGGTAGAAGTCGCAGACAATAGAAGGATATTACAGTACATAAAAAATAAGGATTGTGACAGCTTCAGTCCAGAGACGAGAGAAGAACAGAATAAGAGGAGGTAAAACTGGGTTGAGAGTAAGAGAAAATGAGAAGTGAAATGATTGGCGCAGTTAAGAACAAGAGGAGAGCAGAGGAGGAGGCTAGAATAACAGACTACAAGTAAATAAGGAAATATGGTCTGTGTGTGTGTGTGTGTGAATAAAACAAGGATTTGATAATGTATGTTAAGTCTACAAGTGTAATTGAATGCGAGATTTTGTTCGAGAGCAAGTACCTCTCTTCTCTCTAGAGTTTGTGGAAAACGGGGGGGGGGGGGGGGGGGGGGGGGGGGGAGGAATCAGGAGAAGTGAGGAGTCCTCTGGAGGTAGTTGTAAGTCCTTGTAGTCTAGAGATTTTGGGAATTTCTGCAGGACTGAGGTCATTAGGAACAGTTTTCTATGTTGAGTTGTCTGACAGCTGACAAAAGACCCTCTGCCACATACTCCCATGGTCAAATATCACTGTAGTGGAGCTTCTTTCCACGCAGAGGTCGAGGACTGCTGTGGACTCAGCTTGAGAACTGTTTGGGTTCTTGGTGATGTTTTTCACGGAGGTATACTGGAACTGAGGTATTCCTGAAGTGCCTGGAGGAAAATACCTTAGGCAAGGGGATGAGGGTCTCTTTGGAATTGGCATTACAAATGTTGTAGGCAGGGTTTGAGTTTCCTCTCTTGGTTGTAGGTTGGAACTGCATAGTAAAGTGGCATTTTCAAATAAGTGAAAGGAGATGGTTGACTGGAGTAGTGTGATTGAATTTGATTGTGACACTGAATATTAGGCTTTGATTGTGAAGTGATGAAGTTTGATTTTTGCACTAGTCTTCATAAAATCTTCTCAGGGTTCCAGATGCAGCTTGCAGTTTTCCACTTTTTTGAGCTTTTGACTGAGTGTTCCTCAGCCATTGGAAAGCAGTAACTGACTGCTGTGTGCATGATGTCCACATCCGTGTATAATTGTGTTACCGGCTGCAATATCACTTATGTTTAGTTAGTCCAGTGCTATGTTTTTGACCCATCTCCGGCATGCCTACTTCAATATTGCAATGGCCTAGTTACACGTTATTCTGAGCTGGAAGCTTCCATCTTTATTGTGGGTATGATTAGGTATTGTGATGCATATAGCTTTTTTTTTATGAAGCTGTACCAGAAAATCTTAGTCCTCATGATGATAGAGGTATTGTCAGATGCAATTTTAACACCCAAACATAATGTGAGATTTAGGTACAATGGGTTTGGACTGGGTGTTGTGCAGGCATAGGGCTCAATATTTTTAAGACCATTGTATTTAGCATACAAAGACCAAGATAGAAATCACTATTATAAACAAAAGAGTCTTTAAGGCCTAAATAAAGTTGAACCATGCTTCAATCACACAATATATCTTCTTGGAATAATAAGAATAATTAATACGGAACAACTTAGTCTCATGTGGGCAATCCAAGCAACAATGTAACAGTTTCAGTATATGGCCTTTTCCATAAGAATAATTTCAATCTTTTGTCACAATCTTCTTTTTTTCCTCCCGGTTTGGTTGAGTTTTTCCCCCACCATCTTCTCGATTTTCTTTTGTCACCATCTTTTCTAATTTTTTTATCACAGTCTTTTTGATTACTTTGAAGAAAACAGGGAAATGAGCAATAGGGCAGTAATTTCCTGTATCTTCTGTCTACCCCTTTTGGAACATTGGTTTTCTCTCAGCCTATTGTGATACAGTAGGGAAACAAATTTCTAAGGATTTATTGATGATGATAGTTAAGAGGTGTGAAATAATATAATATGCTGCCTAGATTACAGTGGATGATATTCTGCACTAGCCAGCTGAATTTTTTTAAATTTTATTTTTTATTTATTTATTTATTTTATTTTTTTTTTTTTTTTTTTAGGGATGATAGTGTGTCTTCTGTGTCTTTTTCATTGATTTAATGAAAATGTTCGAGATATATAGTTTGTCTGTCAAGTATGTTGCTGAAATTAACATTGTACTGAAATGCTGTCAAGTCTACGTCAGATTTTACTACATTTATATAGAATTAATTGAAACTGTTTGAGATTTGTGCAAGATTCACAACAATATCATTTTGTTGGTTACCTTGAAACCATCTCCATCTGCTTTTATACTAAGCAAACAATTATACAATTCAGAGTGGAAAGTAGTTCGAACTAATATTAGCTAGTTTCTGTCCAATTTCATTCACGTATGAACCAAGGGGAAATGATTGTGTATACCTGTGTACATACCGTAAACTCTTACTTTGTTATGGGGATCCCTGTACAAGACTTATGAGGAGGTACCAGAAGTATCACATAGTCATCTTTGTAATTCCAATTCTTGTAAGTTACCCACAGTCATCCATGACAACTTTCTTCCTAAGATTCCCATTCATGTTATTTCAGCATCTCTGTCACACTTCCATAAGAACTATATCAATGGATTACACCCTAACATACTTGAAGAACAAGTTTTCAGGGAGTAATCTACAAATATTCTTGAATGTCTGTGTATCACTGCTGCTGAGATAAACAAGATGCACAAAACCATGTAAGAAATAAAATGAATCATTTGTCAAATGCTCCATCCGTGAATGGAGTGACAAGAAGCCTTAATTATTACACAGTAGAAGTTAGCCTTTGCCATGTGCTTAATAGTGTTTTACAGAGTTCAGATGTAGCTTTCTCAGTGTATTTGTGATAATCTTGAGCAATCTGTAACAGATAAACTCATGCTGAGAAGTATAATTAAAAAAAAAAAAAAAAGCATTATTACGAAGCTATAGTTTCTTGTTCCACCTACAGGTTCTTTTTTAACACACACAAATTATTTCACATAACTATTAATAGTTGTTGCTTATTAATGTAATTTTCAGAAATAGTTTATGTTAGCTATAATTTCTCTTTTAATGTATGTATGGGAGTGTCTGAAATCTCTGGAATTTCGATTGTTGAGGCACGTACACAATTTTGTATGTTTAGGAAAAACTAGTGAAGGTAATCTTAGCATTTTATCTTCCTACCAATAAATGAATAAAACACAGTGTTCTGTCAAAGTTGACAGTGTGATCATCAGAATTCTTTGTGGTGAAAAGAAAAGTGTTACTGTTTGCAGATGCTAGTTTTATTTCTAGTTCTATTAGTCATTGGCTTAAGATGAGCAGTGTGAAACATACAAAATAAAGCAACTTCCACATAGCAGCACTTATCTCTACAGCTCTGTTTGGTTGAAACTTTTGATTTATGTTAAATTATTTTTGTGGTCACTTTGACATGCATTGCCAAATATTGTATTTTATAACAGAACTTGTATTATTGTCACTTTCTGCAGCCATCCTCCTGTTGAGATATTTATGGAACTGATATTAGAACATTCTGAAATAGAACGAGCTGAACGTTTGGCACTCATTTTTGGCCTCAATCTGCAACAGCTACTGGAAATGGCTGGAGATCTCAAGCTATCAGCAAAGGACTTTCCTCAGGCCATTGCTCTCTACAAACTCTCTAGAGTAAGTTGTAAATATTTGAGTCACTAATTTGCTGTAGTAACTGCTTTATGGTTCTTATAATATAAATGTTGATTTATCATTTTTTGTGTCATGGTCATTAATACCTTATTCTGTCACAAACTCGACATTTATTGTTGACATCACTATAATGTTAATACACAGTATTCTCACTTTTATATTTTTCTGTTTGGCAGGAATGGTCTTATCTAGCACAAACAAGACAAAGTACTATTTGATTTTTAGAAATAGGATTGTTATTGAACAAAATCTTAGTGATCTTTCAGACACATCACATCTGTGCTCCTCAGTCATGGTCAAGAGATATTTGACTACTGTTGATTGCTGGCCTCCTCCTTATATAGCCATGGTATGCCTGTAATGTCACTGAAGCTCATACCATTGCAGTATAAGGCAGTGTTCTTTGTTTTCATCCGGTGTGTGCCATGCCCCTTTCAACCTTGCAGTGGCGACGTTCCTCATTGTACTCAGCTGCAGACCACTGTCTTTATTGAAGGTATCATTATATGTTTTGATATCTATAGCTCATTTTAATGAGCTATCTCAGAAACCATTAGCTGTCATAATAAATAGTATAAGGAAAGTTCTGGCAGAATGTAAATAATTTAGGAGTAAAGGAGACCATGCACCCATGTGCCTCAAAAATGAGCTGCTGGACTCACAATGTTGCGACTCCATTTCAATAGGTAGATGTGGGTAGGGTCAGGGGACGTGTTTGGTCGATTATTTAGGGTAAGTGAGGTGGGAGGCAGTTAGAGGGTCCGAAGTGGGTGGCTAGAAGATTGGAGAGAGGCAGCAGTGATGCTGGCTAGGAATGGGGGAAGGGAGAGGTGGCAGTTGCAAGGGTTAGGCATGTTATACATGGGTACTGGAGCTGGTAGGGTGCAGTGCATGATGAAAGTGAAACAGAGACGTGGACTAGGGTGGGGTAACAGGACAGAGGAAGATGAAACTGTTAAGAGTTGAGGCCAGGAGGATTTTGGGAGCAAAGGAAAGTGTTGCAGGGATAACTCTCATCTGTGTAGTTCAAAAAGCTGGTGGTGGAGGGATGGTATCAGTTGGCCCGAGTTGTGTAGCAGCCATTGAACTCGAGGATGTTGTGCTCAGCTGTATGTTGCAGTGGCCATTCATTCTGAAGAACAGCTGGTTGGTTGTCATACCGACATAAAGAGCTGTGCAGTGATTGCAACAGGGCTGCTTTATGACATGGCTGCTTTCTCAGATGGCTCTGCCTCTGATTGGACAGGATAAGCCTGTGACAAGAGGATATGTTGGGTAGGTGGATTGGGCAGCTCTTACACCTCGGTCATCCACAAACATATGATCTGTATGGAAAGGGGTTTCGAGTGGGAGTGGCATAGGGATGGACTAGGTTGTTATGTAAATTGGGTGGGTATGGAAAGGTTTTTGGGTAGGACGTCCCTCATTTCCAGACACGATGATAATTAAAGCTCTGGCAAAGTATATGGTTCTGTTTTTCCATTTCAGTGTGACCATAAGGCACAGAAAATCTGTTTGCAAACTAGGTTTGGGAGTAGTGCTACCTGTGTGAGTTGTTATTAGACACTCAGTGCACTGGTCAAGGGAGTTCTTGTAATGATAGAGCTGTCATACAAGACAATTTCATGTCCACTTTCAAATTCATATTCAGCTGCTCCCATGCTATCTAGCTACGATTTATCACAGACACTTCTCATGTTCCAATCCAGGATTTCTCTGTCATGCACAAGTTCAATTTGATTTTTAGTAGTGGAATTCACCCCAAGTTTTAGTTGACCTTCTTCTTTGTTACTTCCCCCATGAACCATAAACAGAGGGGTGTCTGTTGAGAGGCCAGACAAATGTATGGTTCCTGAAGAGAGGCAGCAGCCTTTTCAGTAGTTGCAGGGGCAACAGTCTGGATGATTGACTGATCTGGCCTTGTAACACTAACCAAAACGGCCTTCCTGTGCTGGTACTGTGAACGACTGAAAGCAAGGGGAAACTGCAGCCATAATTTTTTCCAAGGGCATGCAGCTTTACTGTATGGTTAAATGCTGATGGCGTCCTCTTGGGTAAAATATTCCGGAGGTAAAATATTCCGGAGGTAAAATAGTCCCCCATTCGGATCTCCGGGTGGGGACTACTCAAGAGGACGTCGTTATCAGAAGAAAGAAAACTGGCATTCTACGGATTGGAGCGTGGAATGTCAGATCCCTTAATCATGCAGGTACGTTAGAAAATTTAAAAAGGCAAATGGATAGGTTAAAGTTAGATGTAGTGGGAATTAGCGAAGTTCGGTGGCAGGAGGAGCAAGACTTTTGGTCAGGTGAATACAGGGTTATAAATACAAAATCAAATAGGGGTAATGCAGGAGTAGGTTTAATAATGAATAAAAAAATAGGAGTGTGGGTAAGCTACTACAAACAGCATAGCGAACGCATTACTGTGACCAAGATAGACACGAAGCCCATGCCTACTACAGTAGTACTAGTTTATATGGCAATTAGCTCTGCAGATGACGAAGAATTGAAGAAATATATGATGAGATAAAAGAAATTATGCAGATACTGAAGGGAGATGAAAATTTAATAGTCATGGGTGACTGGAATTCAATAGTAGGAAAAGGAAGAGAAGAAAACATAGTAGGTGAATATGGATTGGGGGTAAGAAATGAAAGAAGCCGCCTGGTAGAATTTTGCACATAGCACAACTTAATCATAGCTAACACTTGGTTCAAGAATCATAAAAGAAGGTTGTATACATGGAAGAAACCTGGGGATACTGACAGGTTTCAGATAGATTATATAATGGTAAGACAGAGATTTAGGAACCAGGTTTTAAATTGAAAGACATTTCCAGGGGCAGATGTAGACTCTGACAACAATCTGTTGGTTATGAACTGTAGATTAAAACGAAAGAAACTGCAAAAAGGTGGGAATTTAAGGAGATGGGACCTGGATAAGCTGACTGAACCAGAGGTTGTACAGAGTTTCAGGGAGAGCATAAGGGAACAATTGACAAGAATGGGGGAAAGAAATACAATAGAAGAAGAATGGGTAGCTTTGAGGGATGAAGTAGTGAAGGCAGCAGAGGATCAAGTAGGTAAAAAGACGAGGGCTAATAGAAATCCTTGGGTGACAGAAGATATATTGAATTTAATTGATGAAAGGAGAAAATATAAAAATGCAGTAAATGAAGCAGGCAAAAAGAAATACAAACGTCTCAAAAATGAGATCGACAGGAAGTGAAAAATGGCTAAGCAGGCATGACTACAGGACAAATGTAAGGATGTAGAGGCTTATCTCACTAGGGGTAAGATAGATACTGCCTACAGGAAAATTAAAGAGACCTTTGGAGAAAAGAGAGCCACTTGTATGAATATCAAGAGCTCAGATGGAAACCCAGTTCTAAGCAAAGAAGGGAAAGCAGAAAGGTGGAAGGAGTATATAGAAGGTCTATACAAGGACGATGTACTTGAAGACTATATTATGGAAATGGAAGAGGATGTAGATGAAGATGAAATGGGAGATACGATACTGTGTGAAGAGTTTGACAGAGCACTGAAAGACCTGAGTCGAAACAAGGCCCCTGGAGTAGACAACATTCCATTGGAACTACTGACGGCCTTGGGAGAACCAGTCCTGACAAAACTCTACCATCTGGTGAGCAAGATGTATGAAACAGGTGAAATACCCTCAGACTTCAAGAAGAATGTAATAATTCCAATCCCAAAGAAAGCAAGTGTTGACAGATGTGAAAATTACCGAACTATCAGTTTAATAAGTCACGGCTGCAAAATACTAACGCAAATTCTTTACAGACGAATGGAAAACTGGTAGAAGCCGACCTCGGGGAAGATCTGTTTGGATTCTGTAGAAATATTGGAACTTGTGAGGCAATACTGACCCTATGACTTATCTTAGAAGCTAGATTAAGAAAAGGCAAACCTACGTTTCTAGCATTTGTAGACTTGGAGAAAGCTTTTGACAATGTTGACTGGAATACTCTCTTTCAAATTCTGAAGGTGGCAGGGGTAAAATATAGGGAGCGAAAGGCTATTTACAATTTGTACAGAAACCAGATGGCAGTTATAAGAGTCGAGGGACATGAAAGGGAAGCAGTGGTTGGGAAGGGAGTGAGACAGGGTTGTAGCCCCTCCCCGATGCTATTCAACTGTGTATTGAGCAAGCAGTAAAGGAAACAAAAGAAAAATTCAGAGTAGGTATTAAAATCCATGGAGAAGAAATAAAAACTTTGAGGTTCGCCGATAACATTGTAATTCTGTCAGAGACAGCAAAGGACTTGGAAGAGCAGTTGAACGGAATGGACAGTGACTTGAAGGGAGGATATAAGATGAACATCAACAAAAGTAAAACGAGGTAATGGAATGTAGTCTAGTTAATTTGGGTGATGCTGAGGGAATTAGATTAGGGAATGAGACACTTAAAGCAGTAAAGGAGTTTTGCTATTTGGGGAGCAAAATAGCTGATGATGGTCGAAGTAGAGAGGATATAAAATGTAGACTGGCAATGGCAAGGAAAGCGTTTCTGAAGAAGAGAAATTTGTTAACATCGGATATAGATTTAAGTGTCAGGAAGTCGTTTCTGAGAGTATTTGTATGGAGTGTAGCCATGTATGGAAGTGAAACATGGATGATAAATAGTTTAGACAAAAAGGGAATAGAAGCTTACAAAATGTGGTGCTACAGAAGAATGCTGAAGATTAGATGGGTAGATCACATAACTAATGAGGAGGTATTGAATAGAATTGGGGAGAAGAGGAGTTTGTGGCACAACTTGACAAAAAGAAATTACCGGTTGGTAGGACATGTTCTGAGGCATCAAGGGATCACCAATTTAGTATTGGAGGGCAGTGTGGAGGGTAAAAATCGTAGAGGGAGACCAAGAGATGAATACACTAAGCAGATTCAGAAGGATGTAGGCTGCAGTATGTACTGGGAGATGAAGCAGCTTGCACAGGATAGAGTAGCATGGAGAGATGCATCAAACCAGTCTCAGGACTGAAGACCACAACAACAACAACATTCTTTGTTGCTCTATTTCCTTAACACTCTTAACAGATTCCCTTTTAAAATCTTTGTCTTTATTTTTTAAACTCCACCATACTCTTTGTAAGCCACTAGTAAACTTCAGCTGTCCTTTCCTTATTGATTCCATCAGCCATTCATTATCCCTGTATAACTGTGCTCTTTCTCGAAGTCTTTACTGCCCATCTGTTATCGTAGGACTGTATTTTGTGAAGAGTCTTGCACCGAAACTTCATAGCTTCTTTCAGTTCTGTCTTTCATATCATTCTGAGCCATTCTCTCGTATGCAGACTTTCGGATTTGATCACTGTGTTATTATGCCTGAGTTTAGCTTTTCATGAGATTGCCTTTTTCTTGTGTATGATAAGCATCCTATGAAAAGGAGTGACCCATCTTCTCTTGCCTACTGCTGTTGACATCCTTTTGAGTAGTTTTTATTTTAACTGTCTTACCAAGGTATTTGAAACCGTCGATTTTTTCTGTTTTAACATACTCCTTTGTTAGGTGATGGGGTGCTGCTCTGATATTGATTATGCGCTTTGTTTTATCGAAAGTAATTTGGAGGCCAGTTTTTTCTGCCTGTTCTATTAACATGTTTATTTGTTCCACTTGTGTTTGCAGTGTTTTCTTGACAGGATTACAAGGTCACTGGTAAATGCAAGGCAATTGACTCCAACACCATGCTTTGATTTTCCAGTTTGAACTTTGTTAGTAGCTATTCCCTTGCAAATTTTTTCCCAATCTTGAATGAACTTATCTAACACACAATTGAAGATAAATTCGGAAAGTCCATCATGCTGTTGAACTCCAGTTTTAACTAAAACTTTTTTGGTGAGTTCTCTTATGAATTTTATTTTTGGTTGACAGTTTCCGCTGTTTTAGCATCCACTCCAGATTTTATCACTATACGATATCTTCCAGTTGACCAAAACATAAATTAATAAAGACCACTATCAGGTTCTGAGAGATGTAATTTTCCAAAACTCTTTTCAGGCTCCAAATCTGCTCAACCACGATCTCTCTTTCCTGAATTCATTTCATATTCACCAAGTTGATGATGGACTTGCTCATCCAGCATAAGTCGCAGTGGTTTGGAGAGTACCTTAGATGCTTGAGGTATGATGGAAATGCCACAAATTTCTTAATGTCAGCTCTATTACCCTTTTTGAATTGAAGGTGAATCAGTGCTTTTTTCCATTCACCAGATACTATTCCAGTTTCACAGATTTTTTCCATCTCTTTATTTTGGGCATTAATGGCGATTTCTCCAATCATCTTACTATTATGAATCCCATCTTTCTTTCTGCCTCTATTCCAATGGAAGATATGCCTGCCCTCTCTTGCTAAAAATTTTGAAGTCATATTATCTCATATCAAATGTTGTGGGCCCTGGTTCTGAGTCCTCTGATAGTTGGATCCCAGACCTGAGGCACGCTAGTTTTTCTCCATTGCTCTCCTATTGCCGTTCTGGTTTTCCAACCTCTGTCCACTTGACTGGTTCCTACTCTTCCATCTGCCATTAACATTCCTCCTTTCATTGATTCGCCTCATGGTTCCCTACAGTGTTTTCTTAAGTTGTTCTCATTTCTGTGAGGGTCCAGCCTCCTATGATTGGTGCACTACTCCTTCCCATTCTCACTAGAACATCCATTTGTTCCAGAAAAATCAATTAATTTTTGTCCAATCGTGCCACACTAAGTTTTCTTCTGTTTGTGAGGATGATACGGCAATTAACATTTTTGCTAAATAGTCTTATGCTATCAGTTCACCTAAACACTGCTTTATTAGAATACTACTCAACAAAATCTTTTATCCTCTCCAAGAAGTACCATCAGAAGTAGGGCTCAACAATTCCAATGTCAGTTTCTTTTGAGCTCCATCTGACCAGTATTTACTCTTAAAAGTTAAGTCAAATCAAGTTCCAATAATCACACGTGTGTTACATTGCCCAATGGCCTGCTTCTCATTACGAGCGACTCGACACAAATCTTATTTGTTGTTTATCCACCCATGTTTCAGGTAATAACACTTAAATGCTTTCAAAAATACGACTGGGTATGCATCACATTTATGTTTGAACACCATAAAGCGATGGCACAGATTTCTCCTATTCTCAAAATAACGTTCTCCCTACACTTAATAGTATGTTGACGCTCTTGTGCTCTGTATCCCAGTTCCCCACGGTAGTTAGCATTGGTAACTTCTAATATGGAATAATTTTTTGTAAGTCCTATTTTATACTCCGTAAATAATTGTTATAAGATTCCGCCTTTTCTGACAGTTTAGTCCCAAGTGCAGACTGGCTGACTTTTACTGTTTAACCTACTATTAAATTCTTTAATTCTTCTTATGTAGTCTTTCTTCATTGGCATCTAGTTCCTCCATCATTCCCTTGAGTGACCACAATTTATATAAAAAATATTCTTTCAGTTTAACAATCTCATTCATACACTTAGCAACATTCCCCTCAATGTCATTCGTCTTCTGCTGAATGTGATCTACCTGATCACTCACCTTGTTAGTTGCCTAGCCATCCCAAATTTCTTTTGAGCTATCTTTGGCTCTAAGTCCTCTACCATTTCTAATCCATTTGCTACCATTTTCTCAGTGTCCCTGTCCGCAGCTCGTGGTCGTGCGGTAGCGTTCTCGCTTCCCGTGCCTGGGTTCCCGGGTTCGATTCCCGGCGGGGTCAGGGATTTTCTCTGCCTCGTGATGACTAGGTGTTGTGTGATGTCTTCAGGTTAGTTAGGTTTAAGTAGTTCTAATTTCTAGGGGACTGATGACCATGGATGTTAAGTCCCATAGTGCTCAGAGCCATTTCCCGTTTTTCTCAGTGTCCCTGATAATTTGCGCACATTCATATACCTCTAGTCTGCTCTACTATCTAACTGGAACATCCTTCCACGTATTTGTGCACTAAATGTCTCAGCCTGACATCCTTTTGTTCAATTTTTCATCCATTACATTTTCCATTTCCTCGACCCTTTCATTTAATTTGCTGAATTAATTGTACCCATGTAGTAATCATATTATTGTCAGTAGTAACTGTCATCATTGTCATTCACAGTACAAATGATCACCCCAGTGAATAAATTCCTCTACTCACAACACACTTCACACACATCAGCTCTACAGTTGTCAGTTCTAGTGGTTTTATTACTGCATCAAAACAGTTCACCCACCTACTCTGTTGCTATAACAGCAGTATCACACCTCGATATATTTGTTGACCTGTTCATGACTAGCAGAAGTCCAGCTTCAACTATGACAGTAGCATTAATTGTTGGTATTTTAATTAGTTGATGTTCATTGTTCCCATATGTATATTTAAAAGTTGCCAAACATTATGATGGAACTCCATCAATAATCGATGCATTGGCGTTACTGTCGTAGGTATTTGTCCCATGAGATGCCTCACACAACAATGAACGAGTCGTCCTTTGCTTATCTTCCTTAATGGAGGTCCATATCACATGATCATACGACATATTTGGTCCAAGTCTTCAACCTATGTAGCCAAAGTATCAGGCAAGCACTCCTCAGACAAGGCTTCAGCGTTGATCAGACCATCGACCTGGCAATGACGAATATGAAAATCAGCACATAGAATTTGCAACCTGCTCAGTAGAGCTTCATCGCCAATTGCCAACTCATTTGAGACAAATATAACAAGACCACGATGGGTGATATCCATATCTGGCTTCCCTTCAACATTAACAGATACTGTTAGTGATTTTAATGCAGCTGGAAGTTGATAAGGCTGAAGGCTGCGACAAGGCTATGTGTGTAACGAATCTGGAAAGACGGCGTCAGTCATCGTGCAGCTGCATGTGCAACAGCATTGTGTGACAAAGAGAGGTGCCATGGTATAGGGAGGAGATTTAGCATTCTCGGCCAACAGTATGTAAGGCCATTGATACAGAAGTTACCATGAGTAATAAATTTAGATTGCAAGTGATTAAGCAAGGGCCATCCATGTTTTTCAGGTGTGTTCCAAATTTTACACTTACGAAAAATATTACAGCCCATCATTCGGCTGTGCAGCTGCAACTCACTTTATGTCAACTGCTGTGGACAAAAACATCTGACCACACCAGCTTTATTGCCAAACTGCCATTGATTAAGAAACTGTCTGCCTCTTAGTGTGCACTCAGACACTAGATCATCAAAACGTAGATTATCATTTATTTATTCTTATTTCAATTAGTGCTCAGTTGGTCTCAGTTCAACCAACTGGCTTTTCTCTTGCCTAATCTCAAGAAAATTCTCCATAAAGCACACTTATTCCCAAACCAAAGATTGCCAAATGTTCATCAAGTTGTGTAAACTACTTGCAACGGTCCTCTGTCCATTGTTAATTATTTTTATTTTCTATTTCTTTTGTCTTTGTGAAGAAAATATTTGGATGTATTTCAAATTACTTGATATCTTTCATGAAAACTAGACTCATTTATTCATTAATTGGTAGTTTTAACTTGTCTGATCAGACTGAAGTCCTGAGCAGAAATCATATAAAAAAAACAATCTTTTTTGTGCAGAGTAATCCTTTCTCAAATTTTAATAAATGTAATCATTGTTGTGAAGCATGTGGATCTCAAATATGTATTGGACGTAGTGCTAGAAACTCTGCAACAGCTGCATGCTGTACAAACTTGTGAGACACACTGTCACATTGCATTGCTGCATCTCCTTGCTCTTAAATTCTGGAACATAATCGAGAAACAAAAACAGTATCTAATATTTTTTGTTACAGTAAACAAGAAATATAGCTTTCATTTTCATTTCATTATGCAGACCTCACTCAGTTATAATTGATTTTTTTGAGAGAGCAAACTTATTTGTCCGGATATTACAAATATCCAATAAAAATAATTTTGTGTCATTACATGCTTTTCCTCTGTGCTGCATAGTGGCAGTAGGACCGTATAAGTACAAGTCATTGTGCACCTTCTTCTGGTACCCGCTT
The DNA here is from genome assembly GCF_023864345.2 of Schistocerca serialis cubense. Lineage (NCBI taxonomy): Eukaryota > Metazoa > Arthropoda > Insecta > Orthoptera > Acrididae > Schistocerca > Schistocerca serialis. Next base: position 739,580,455 of record NC_064639.1, on the reverse strand, counting down.
GTCACTCAGTGTACCATATGCTCCCTGTTTTGCCAGGACATCCAGAAAGGGGCTCACACCATTGACTTTAAGTTCCCCGATAAGGTTGATGTTCAGATTATGAAATTCACTCAGCTTCTCTCTTCCATGTGGCCATATTATGAATGTGTTGTCAGAGTAACAGAAAGAACAAGTCGCTTTCAGCCGTCTGTAAAGATGTTAGAGGTCTCCAAGTTGAATTTCTGTTTAATAGGTTCCAAAGATGTTCCAAGGCTTGTTGTAAAGAAACTTACTGAGGAAGTTATGAAACCAAAGCTAGCAATAATGTCGGAGCTCTTTAACCTAACATTTTGAAGTATTGCACAAAATCCAGAATTACTAATATGATGTGATATTTCCAAACCTGGGCTAAGTGTGTTCATCAGATACTTAGCAAGGAAGTATGTTTGGGCTACAATGTTGCTAACAGTGATGTAATGATACCTCTGCATTTTGAACATGAGGATGCTAAAGTCTTTGCAGAATTGGTGTTCGTGTTTTTAGCTTCTTAACCACTTCATCTGGTAAGTCTGAATCTTTGGGAAGCACCGTGGTTATCCTCTCCACTTTCTTGGTACAATGCATGTCAGTCTTTCAATGCTCACTGTTTTCTAGCAGATACTGCTATTTTCCCAATGTAATTCTTGTGGGGTAAGACGGTTTCATTGCCTTTGTTGGCAGGTTATTGCACTATGTCTAGTCCTCAAGGATGACAGCCCTTTACCTCTTAGAGATACATGTTAGAGCATGTCATCGTACTTGATGTACTTCTGCAGCTGAATTAGCTGCACATCATGTTATTTGATGTAAGAGGTCTGTTCAAAAAATTCTGGAACTTTGTCCACAAAATTTTTCTATGCTTATCTTTTACTTATTATCAATGGTCTCCTTTGAAATACTCTCCTCAACAACTGATACATTGCTCTCAATGACTTTTCCACTTCCGTAAGCAGTCTTCGTACGTCTCTTGCTGGATTGCACAACGTGTCATCTATGAATTTTCTTTCATCTTGTCTATCGTTACAAATCTTCATCCTTTCAAAGGGGTTTTCAACTTCAGAAATAAAAAAAAATGTCTGCAGTGACGAGGTCTGTAGAGTACAGAGGATGAGGGAGCACAGTGATTTTGTTTTTTGTGCAGTAGTCGCACACCGACAGGGATGCATGTGTAAGTGCTTCTTCATGATGCAAGAGCCACAAATTGTCTCACCACATTTCAGGCTGTTCTTTTCTCAGTCATCGCAATATGTCCTATAGTACCATTGATTAACAGTTTGTCCCTGTGGCACAAATTCATGATGAACTAATCCTTCAAAGTCAAAGAAAATTTTCAGCATGGCTGTGACATTTTACCTGACCTGACAAGCCTTTTTTGGTCTTGGAGAACCTTTCCTGACCCATTGTGAATACTGAACCTTGGCCCCAGCATCATAACCGTAGATCCTCATCTCATCACCAATTATGATTCTGTTGAGGAACATCTCATTCTCATTTGCGCGACCCAAAATCTCTTAACAGATTGGGAGGGCAAAGACCTTTCTAGTCTTCACTCATGAGTCGTGGGACAAACTTGGCAGCAGTATGATGCGTTCCAAGATGCTGTGTCAGGATTTCATGACATGATCCAGATCCAACTGAAATGTTACATTCTTCTGCAATCTCTCGGACAGTCAGTCTTCAATTGGCATGCACAATTTTGTTGATGTTCCTGCCATGAGCACCTCTGGTAGACATTGAAGGGTGTCTGGTAGACGTTGAAGGGTGTCCTAAATAAAGATCATCTTTAACTTCCATCCAGCCATTTTTATACATGTGAACCATTTGTAACAATGAATATGGGTTAAGCACTCATCACCGTAGACTTTCTGCATCATTCAGTGTGTCTCTGTAAAGTTTTTCAAAAGTTTCCTGCAAACTTTAATGCAGAAGTGTTGCTCCTCTAACTCTATAATCTCAAAATTCACAAACTGTGCAACACAACACTACTCAATACAGCACTGAACAATAGCTAACAGACATACTACAGTGAAATTTCCAGATGTTACACATTAAACACAGGCATGTGCAGGAGTGCCAACTGCATTTCGTTCCAATACACCATTGGCACAAAATTATAAATTTTCCAGAATTTTTTGAACAGACTTCATACTTCATCTGAATTAGGTGAAAGTCAAATAAATACCTGTTGTACAGCATTAAAAAAGTTTGTAATAGGTGCAGGTTTAGTAGAGGGTGTAAAATTGAGTCGTCTTATAAGAAATGAAATCATAATGTCCCTTTGGTCTGTCTGTGAGAATGATGACTACCTTGCAGGAAGCATCTAATGGTAGATGTTCAGAGATATGCTTGAATTTTGAGGTTTCACATGCAGTGGATTTTCGTGAAAGTAGGGGAATTATCAGAAAACACTATGTAAAGACTATTTTCTATGCACCAGGTAATACATGAGCTCTACTTGATATTGTCAAGGACAGTCTTACACAATGAAAGCCCATTCTCTTGAAAAATAATTCTGCCAATGTGGCATGATAAACACAGTGCTGGTGATTCATATTGTGGATAACTGCAGCAAAAGCCAGTGGCATACCTGAGTACTGTAACCCAAAAAGGCAACAGTCACATTACACTCTGTAACAGAACTACAAGAAATGATGTACGATTGCACTAAAGTTCTGACATAGATGTCAAAATACTAGAACCATGTTGTTAAAGGATCCACCAAGATTAAAGTAAGGGACTAGGTGATCAATTGTGAAGAGGCTACAATCTCAGTAAGGCATGGGAACTTGCACTTTATTTGATTAAGAAGAAGAAGAGGAAGAAGAAGGAGACTGTCTGCAACCACAACAAACTTATGTTGGAGATGGAGCACCAGATGATGTGTCTGCAGTGTGTGTTTCCAGATATGAGTTATAGGAGTGGGATGAAGAGATATGAACCCTTTGGCGCATGTGTCCACTATGAATCTCCCCACTGGTCCTACCATGGAAACAAGGAAAGGGGATATCCTTTGGAGCAGGGGTAGCTAGGACACAAGGGTCCTGGAGTGAAATGTATTAAGCACCAAAAATTAAATTTACTTTATTGACAAAATAGTACTTCGGCACTTGAGCAATGTGCACAGTTGTTAAGAAAAACTGCATACAGTTGGCATTACCCACATTACATAATAACACTTTCCAGTTTTCAATTTAATTCAGCAAGACCTTACCAATCAGAGTTCTTCAGTTTCAACCAGCTTAAACAAGTAATACAAGCTAACAAGTAATCCAGGTTCAGATGGCCTTCTGTTACTAAATAATTAAAAGACAATGACTTTAATATTCCCCACAGTTCTCAGCTGTGTCACCTAAAAGGATCATTTATAATTCTCACTTCCAATTGGCACTAGCTACTCTATAAGAGTAACCACATAAACCATACATAACACTCAAAATAATGAAATTTGAATTGGTATGTAGCTACCTTAAAAAACTTAACTCGACTTCCCTACTTGAAGTGGTAGTAGCCCCTTAAATTTTCAACAACAAACAGTATAATATAAGGTGAATTTACCATTGTTCTGAAGATTGCACAATCAAAACATGAAGTTTAACTTGGCACTTAGCCGCCTTTGAATCAATTTGAATCAGCACTAGCTGTTCAGATTTTCAAACTGCACAAGCAGCTTACAGAAACAGATTAAATTTTAAGTCTGACTCAGTGCTCAGCCATCTTTAAATTCTAATGTGAATTTATCAATTTGAATTTCCACTAGCCATTTAAATTTTCAAACTACACAAGCAGCTTACACAAACAGATTACATTTTAAGTTTAAATCAGCACTTAGCTGTCTTCAAATTCTCCAGTGACTTTACCAATTTGAATTGGCACTAGCTGTTTTAACTTCAGGAATACACCTTTTTTTTATTTTTTATTTTTTATTATTTTTAATCTTGCCCTTCACCACACATAACACCCAAATTTTTTTTTTAAACAACTTTAAGGCTCTAGCCACCACTAAACTAAGCACATTAACAATTTTCCTGAGGAATGACAGGTGCTTGGGTCTTTCAATTTAAATCACTAGTGAAGCTAAACTTTTAACAGGAGATCCTCAAACATAGATCGAAACAGCACATGGAAACAACACTTGCATTAATCGGAGCCTTCAGCGCTGATGACACAGCCCATTACACATAAGTCCAGCCACTGACATAAAATGATATGGGCATTAGCTAAATGACACTTAATCAGACATAAGGTTACGTCTTGTCAATGGATAAGCCCTCAAATCCTGAAACATAACAGGTGGAAGGTTTTAAAAGTATTCAGTGATAACAATCTAAACATAGAGGTGTGATTGAAGGCTAGACATAAACCACTTTAATGCCACAAATTACTCTAAAACAACACATATGGTAGTACTTCCAGAACATGTTAAAGATGGCCGTAAGTATAATAACATAGAATATTTCAACTAGGCAGCTCTAGCCACTCACATATCTACCAATAGCTCATATGCAAAATTTCCGTTGCTAAAATAGTTCACCAGCCTATGTTGCTCCCAAACATTTAACTCAAAAAATTTTAGAAATAACAGCCACTATCACCACAACAGCCACACAACAGACAGTTTTAACAGCATTTAACCACCCGCCATTTTGGATGTTTTTAAGCGCACAATAAGTTTAAGTAATAGGAAATGGCTAATCAGTACAAAACAGCACTAGCCCATATGTAGAATGCCTGTTAATTTTAGTCACAATGTTTTACTTCTGCCCACTAAGAGAAGGCTCAGGATCTTACCCTGAGACTGCCACATTTTTAGCAAAACCCAAGCAAGATTTCACACAATCTGAGCCATTCAGCATATGACAATGTTAGTTTTATCAAAAAATAGCGACATATTCTTCAGGAATGATCCTTGATGATGTTACCATAAATCTAGGAGTAGTAGTTCCCACTCTGCACTGCTGGACTTTCAGGATGCCAGCTGCAGTAGCTTTTTCTGTTCTCACTGAACAGCATTGTGCCAGGCCCTGCTGCATTCAACTCTGGTTCACACGTGCCCTCCGGGGGTCCACATGCGGCGCCACTAAGGCATGTCATGTTGTGTACTGACTCATCCACTACTCCCTTTTCTCTCTCCTCTCCTTATCATGCACCATATTCCTCCTTAAAACCATCTCCTTGCGACCTCGCCTGCCCTCTAGTCATGAAGCTAATGCTGCTACTATTGATGATGTGAATCAGTAGCCAAAGAACTCAGCAGTATGCATCACACTGCAGTGGACAGATGTTAATGGTCACTTCTGTGGCATTCTCAATCAGTTCCGAGGCTGCAAGTGCATGAAATCACAGCATCAGCAGGGAGTGTCCACTGGAGTGGACTGTGTGAATTTGCAATCTCAGGACTGATGTAAAATGCCATAGCGCCATTAACAGCTGTCCATTACAGTGGACATGTGCTCCACAGGGTTAATGGCTGCCAGTCCTGAAGTGATCATTTGCTAATTGCACCAGTTAATGGCAGTATTGTTGGTTGCTGTCCCTGCTGGACACCTAAATATGGCAATACATCTATTATTAATTTTTTCAAATGACAGCCTGGTTTCAGATCTCAAGAAAATAATTTTCAATATGTAGAGGAGATGGCTAAGTCACAGATAGGCGCAACAAAGAGACTGTCTCAAATAAAGCTTTTGGCCATTAAATTCCATCATGGATTTTCCATTGTTTGAAAATAATTTTCAGGATTTCTTGTTTACCTCCTCTTCCTGTGGAGGGTTTCTGGTAAAGATGATAACTGTGTTCATCTGCATCTATAGATCTGCTTTAACTTCATCAGTATAAGCTGAGAGGTCCTTTATGTGTTATAAGAGGAGGAGGGAAATGATTTACACTAAACTCATAATTTGCAAGCTAATAAAATTTATTGCCAGAGACTGTGGTGGTGTGTGTGTGTGTGTGTGTGTGTGTGTGTGTGTGTGTGTGTGTGTGTGTGTGTTTTCTACACAGGCCTTATTGGCCGAAATTTCACTTTCTGACAGTTTTTTTTGTTGTGCCTATCTGTGACTCAGCATCTCTGCAACTTTTTTTTTTTTTTTTTTTTTTTTAATATTGTTACATTGCATCCTTGATTTTCCATTGTTTGAAAGATGTCTATTGTTTAAGAATGAAGTAAATAAGTCACCAATTGTACCTCTCAGAATAAAAGTCAAGTCTGCACTTAGTCAGTTGACTCTTGGGATTATTTGGAAATCTCACATTTCTATCATCGGAGAATTTGTAGTGGAATTGATGTTCGTTGTTCTTTCTTAAAATGACAAGTGTTATGTGTGCTGCTGTATATTTGTGGTATTATCTACCAATGTTATGTTTCATTGTTTAAGATTTTTTACTGAGAGAAAATTAAGTTTATTTTCAAAAATTGAGTTTATTTTTACATACAGTTTATGTGGTGTTTGAGTAGCTAGGCAATTGAATAATTCAGTTGTTATGTATGGACATGTTTTTGATAAAATACCAAGTCACTTGGATGTTGCAGATGCTGTTTGTGTTGTAGTTATGAAAAGTTTATGTTATTGTAGTTGCACTGGTGTGTTTGAAAAATATTCATTTGAAATTAAAAAGGATAAACTCTTAGATGTAAAGGCTGAGTATACTCATAATTTGTAACTGAATGTTGTGTTGATTATCAAGATATAAATACCCCTCTCTGTCTTTTTCGTTACTGGTTGCATGAGAAATCACACAAATCTAAAGGCCTTCTGCTCACCTAAATACCTAGGGATTACAGTTAAAAACAGCTTAAATTGGAATAATCACATAAATAATTTTGTGGGGAAGGTGAACTGAATCATACGTTTTATTGCCAGATCGCTTAGAAGCCTTCAGGAGGTCCTCTGAAGAGACCACCTATACTACACTTGTGTGCCACCTCTAAGTTCAAAGAAGGGCAGCTCTTTTTGTATTTTGAAATAAGGGAGAGAATGCCCTGGATATGATATACGAGTTGGTGTGGCAGTCATTTTTTTATATATAAAAAAAACAAAGATGATGTGACTTACCAAACGAAAGCGCTGGCACGTCGATAGACACACAAACATACACACAAAATTCTAGCTTTCGCAACCAACGGTTGCTTCGTCAGGAAAAAGGGAAGGATGCCAATGGGCACCACTGTGGGTAGCCGGACTTGGGCATCACGGGGATGTCAACCTCTTCCCGTCTGTCCCCAGATCGGTCTGCCGCTGTGGTTGCCCCGGTTGCTGCCCGCAGTGGGGCTGAGCCCTCGCCTATGGTTGATTGGGAGGTCGTTCCAAGGCGTGGCAGGCAGTGAAAGACGTCCCCGGAGGCTGATCAGAAAGCCTTCCCGGTGCGTCTGACAAACAGGTTTCAGGCACTGTCTCTGGCTGAGCCAGATGCAGCTGCCTGCCCTGTTTCAGAGGATGATTCTCAGCCTTCAAGGTCCGGGCAATCACAGAGGGTGGGCTTATTGGTAGTTGGGAGCTCCAATGTTAGGTGCGTAATGGGGGCCCTTAGGGATATGGCGGCTAAGGAGGGGAAGAAATCCAGTGTGCACTCTGTGTGCATTCCGGGTGGAGTCATTCCTGATGTGGAAAGGGTCCTTCCGGATGCCATGAAGAGCACACGGTGCAGCCAGCTGCAGGTGGTGGCACATGTCGGCACTAATGACTTGTGTCGCTTTGGATCTGAGGAAATTCTCTCTGGATTCCAGTGGCTATCTGATTTGGTGAAGGCTGCCGGTCTTGCTTATGAGATGAAGGCAGAGCTCACCATCTGCAGCATCGTTGACAGAACCGACTGCGGACCTTTGGTGCAGAGCCGGGTGGAGGGTCTGAATCAGAGGCTCAGACAGTTTTGCGACCGTGTTGGCTGCAGATTCCTTGACTTGCACCATAGGGTGGTGGGGTTTCGGGCTCCGCTGAATAGGTCAGGAGTTCACTACACTCAGCTGGCGGCTACACGGGTAGCGGAGGCTGTGTGGCGTGGACTGGGCGGTTTTTTAGGTTAGAAGGCCTCGGGAAAGTATGGGGTGGGCTGCAATCTCAAAGGGTGCATGGCAAATACAGGACGTGCTTGGATCAAGGAACAGTCGGAATTGTAGTTGTAAATTGTTGTAGTTGTGCTGGGAAAGTCCCTGAGCTTCAAGCGCTAATATAAAGCACAGAAGCTGAAATCGTTATAGGTACAGAAAGCTGGCTAAAGCCTGAAATAAGTTCTGCAGAAATTTTTATGAAATTTCAGACGGTGTTCAGGAAAGATAGATTAGGCAGAATTGGTGGTGGAGTGTTTGTGTCTGTCAGTAGTGGTTTATCTTGTAGTGAAGTCGAAGTAGATACTCCGTGCGAATTGGTATGGGTGGAGGTTATACTTAACAGCCGAACTAAGTTAATAATTGGCTCCTTCTACCGACCCCCAGACTCCGATGATATAGTTGCTGAACAGTTCAGAGAAAATTTGAGTCTCGTAACAAATAAATACACCACTCATACAGTTATAGTTGGTGGGGACTTCAACCTTCCCTCGATATGTTGGCAAAAATACTTGTTCAAAACCGGTGGTAGGCAGCAAACATCTTCAGAGATTGTCCTAAATGCTTTCTCCAAAAATTATTTCGAGCAGTTAGTCCACGAACCCACGCGAATCGTAAATGGTTGCGAAAACACACTTGACCTGTTAGCCACAAACAATCCAGAGCTGATAGAGAGCATCATGACTGATACAGGGATTAGTGATCACAAGGTCGTTGTAGCTAGGCTCAATACCGTTTCTTCCAAATCCACCGGAAACAAACGCAAAATAATTTTATTTAAAAAAGCGGATAAAGTGTCACTAGAAGTCTTCCTAAGAGACAATCTCCATTACTTCCAAACTGACTATGCAAATGTAGACGAGATGTGGCTCAAATTCAAAGATATAGTAGCAACAGCAATTGAGAGATTCATACCTCATAAATTGGTAAGAGATGGAACTGATCCCCCGTGGTACACAAAACAGGTCTGAACGCTGTTGCAGAGGCAACAGAGAAAGCATGCGAAGTTCAGAAGAACGCGAAATCCCAAAGATTGGCTAAAATTGACAGACGCGCGAAATTTGGCACGGACTTCAATGCGAGATGCCTTTAATAGGTTCCACAACGAAACATTGTCTCGAAATTTGGTAGAAAATCCGAAGAAATTCTGGTCGTATGTAAAGTACACAAGCGGCAAGACGAAGTCAATACCTTCACTGCGCAGTGTCGATGGTACTGTTACCGACGACTGTGCCGCTAAAGCGGAGTTATTGAACGCAGTTTTCCGAAATTCCTTCACCAGGGAAGACGAATGGAATATTCCAGAATTTGAAACACGAACAGCTGCCTCCATGAGTTTCTTAGAAGTAGATACCTTAGGGGTTGCGAAGCAACTCAAATCGCTTGATACGGGCAAGTCTTCAGGTCCAGATTGTATACCGATTAGGTTCCTTTCAGATTACGCTGATACAATAGCTTCCTACGTAGCAATCATATACAACCGCTCGCTCACCGGTAGATCTGTACCTACAGATTGGAAAATTGCGCAGGTCCCACCAGTGTTTAAGAAGGGTAGTAGGTGTAATACATCGAACTACAGACCTATATCATTGACGTTGGTTTGCAGTAGGGTTTTGGAGCATATACTGTATTCAAACATTATGAATCACCTCGAAGGGAACAATCTATTGATACGTAATCAGCATGGTTTCAGAAAACATCGTTCTTGTGCAACACAGCTAGCTCTTTATTCGCACGAAGTAATGGCCGCTATTGGCAGGGGATCTCAAGTTGATTCCGTATTTCTAGATTTCCAGAAAGCTTTTGACACCGTTCCTCACAAGCGACTTCTAATCAAGCTGCAGGCCTATGGGGTATCGTCTCAGTTGTGCGACTGGATTCGTGATTTCCTGTCAGGAAGGTCGCAGTTCGTAGTAATAGATGGCAAATCATGGAGTAAAACTGAAGTGATATCAGGTGTTCCCCAGGGAAGTGTCCTGGGACCTCTGCTGTTCCTGATCTATATAAATGACCTGGGTGACAATCTCAGCAGTTCTCTTAGGTTGTTCGCAGTTGATGCTGTAATTTACCGTCTAGTAAGGTCATCCGAAGATCAGTATCAGTTGCAAAGCGATTTAGAAAAGATTGCTGTATGGTGTGGCAGGTGGCAGTTGACGCTAAATAACGAAAAGTGTGAGGTGATCCACATGAGTTCCAAAAGAAATCCATTGGAATTCGATTACTCGATAAATAGTACAATTCTCAAGGCTGTCAATGCAACTAAGTACCTGGGTGTAAAAATTACGAACAACCTCAGTTGGAAAGACCACATAGATAATATTGTGGGGAAGGTGAGCTAAAGGTTGCATTTCATTGGCAGGACACTTAGAAGATGCAACAAGTCCACTGAAGAGACAGCTTACACTACACTCCTTCGTCCTCTGTTAGAATATTGCTACGCAGTGTGGGATCCTTACCAGGTGGGATTGACGGAGGACATCGAAAGGGTGCAAAAAAGGGCAGCTCGTTTTGTATTGTCACGTAATAGGGGAGAGAGTGTGGCAGATATGATACGCGAATTGGGATAGAAGTCATTAATGCAAAGACGTTTTTTGTCTCAGCGAGATCTATTTACGAAATTTCAGTCACCAACTTTCTCTTCCGAATGCGAAAATATTTTGTTGAGCCCAACCTACATAGGTAGGAATGATCATCAAAATAAAATAAGAGAAATCAGAGCTCGAACAGAAAGGTTTAGGTGTTCATTTTTCCCACGCGTTTTTCGGGAATGGAATGGTAGAGAGATAGTATGATTGTGGTTCGATGAACCCTCTGCCAAGCACTTAAATGTAAATTGCAGAGTAGTCATGTAGATGTAGATGTAGATGTAGATGTAGATGTAGGGAAAGACGAAAGGATGTGGGTTTTAAGGGAGAGGGTAAGGAGTCATTCCAATCCCGGGAGCGGAAAGACTTACCTTAGGGGGAAAAAAGGACGGGTATACACTCGCACACACACACATATCCATCCACACATATACAGACACAAGCAGACATATTCAAAGGCAAAGAGTTTGGGCAGAGGTGTCAGTTGAGGTGGAAGTGCAGAGGCAAAGATGTTGTTGAATGACAGGTGAGGTATGAGTGGCGGCAACTTGAAATTAGTGGAGACTGAGGCCTGGTGGATAACGGGAAGAGAGGATGTATTGAAGAGCAAGTTCCCATCTCCGGAGTTCAGTTAGGTTGGTGTTAGTGGAAAGTATCCATATAACCCGGACGGTGTAACACTGCGCCAAGATGTGCTGGCCGTGCACCAAGGCATGTTTAGCCACAGGGTGATCCTCATTACCAACAAACACTGTCTGCCTGTGTCCATTCATGCGAATGGACAGTTTGTTGCTGGTCATTCCCACATAGAATGCGTCACAGTGTAGGCAGGTCAGTTGGTAAATCATATGGGTGCTTTCACACGTGGCTCTGCCTTTGATCGTGTAAACCTTCCGGGTTACAGGACTGGAGTAGGTGGTGGTGGGAGGGTGCATGGGACAAGTTTAACACCGGGGGCGGTTACAAGGGTAGGAGCGAGAGGGTAGGGAAGGTGGTTTGAGGATTTCATAGGGATGAACTAAGAGGTTACGAAGGTTAGGTGGACGGCGGAAAGACACTCTTGGTGGAGTGGGGAGGGTTTCATGAAGGATGGATCTCATTTCAGGGCAAGATTTGAGGAAGTCATATCCCTGCTGGAGAGCCACATGCAGAGTCTGATCCAGTCCCGGAAAGTATCCTGTCACAAGTGGGGCACTTTAGTGGTTCTTCTGTGGGAGGTTCTGGGTTTGAGAGGATGAGGAAGTGGCTCTGGTTATTTGCTTCTGTACCAGGTCGGGAGGGTAGTTGCGGGACGCGAAAGCTGTCAGGTTGTTGGTGTAATGGTTCAGGGATTCCGGACTGGAGCAGATTCGTTTGCCACGAAGACCTAGGCTGTAGGGAAGGGACCGTTTGATGTGGCGTGGGTGGCAGCTGTCATAATAGAGGTACTGTTGCTTGTTGGTGGGTTGGATGTGGACGGACGTGTGAAGCTGGCCATTGGACAGGTGGAGGTCAACGTCAAGGAAAGTGGCATGGGATTTGGAGTAGGACCAGGTGAATCTGATGGAACCAACCACCTACTCAAGTCCTGTAACCCGGAAGGTGTACACGATCAAAGGCAGAGCCACGTGTGAAAGCACCCACTTGATTTACCAACTGACCTGCCTACACTGTGACGCATTCTATGTGGGAATGACCAGCAACAAACTGTCCATTCGCATGAATGGACACAGGCAGACAGTGTTTGTTGGTAATGAGGATCACCCTGTGGCTAAACATGCCTTGGTGCACGGCCAGCACATCTTGGCGCAGTGTTACACCGTCCGGGTTATCTGGATACTTCCCACTAACACCAACCTATCCGAACTCCGGAGATGAGAACTTGCTCTCCAATATATCCTCTCTTCCCGTGATCCACCAGGCCTCAATCTCCGCTAATTTCAAGTTGCCGCCACTCATACCTCACCTGTCATTCAACAACATCTTTGCCTCTGCACTTCTGCCTCGACTGACATCTCTGCCCAAACTCTTTGTCCTTAAATATGTCTGCTTGTGTCTGTATATGTGTGGATGGATATATGTGTGTGTGCGAGTGTATACCCGTCCTTTTTTCCCCCTAAGGTAAGTCTTTCCGCTTCCGGGATTGGAATGACTCCTTACCCTCTCCCTTAAAACCCACATCCTTTCGTCTTTCCCCTCCTTCCCTCTTTCCTGATGAGGCAACAGTTTGTTGCGAAAGCTTGAATTTTGTGTGTATGTTTGTGTTCGTTTGTGGTCCAGTATAATAGAGGGAAACATTCCACGCGGGAAAAATGTATTTAAAAACAAAGATGATGTGACTTACCATATGAAAGCGCTGGCAGGTCGATAGAAACACAAACAGACACATACATACACACAAAATTCAAGCTTTCGCAACAAACTGTTGCCTCATCAGGAAAGAGGAAAGGAGAGGGAAAGACGAAAGGAAGTGGGTTTTAAGGGAGAGGGTCTTTAAATATGTCTGATTGTGTCTGGATATGTGTGTGTGTGTGTGTGTGTGTGTGTGTGTGTGTGTGTGTGTGTGTGTGTGTGTGTGCGAGTGTATACCTGTGCTTTTTTCACCCTAAGGTAAGTCTTTCTGCTCCCGGGATTGGAATGACTCCTTACCCTCTCCCTTAAAACCCACTTCCTTTCGTCTTTCCCTCTCCTTCCCTCTTTCCTGATGAGGCAACAGTTTGTTGCGAAAGCTTGAATTTTGTGTGTATGTATGTGTCAGTTTGAGTTTCTATCGACCTGCCAGCGCTTTCATATGGTAAGTCACATCATCTTTATTTTTAAATATATATATATAAAGTCCGCATCACTTTCCATTTTTAACCAGACATAACATCTGAGAAAGGAAAGAAATAATAATAATAATAATAATAATAATAATGAAACAACAGTAAGTAGACGAAATTACAGGTAACATTATGTAAAAGGTACTTGGGGAAATCATAAAATATTAATTCTCTAGGTAATGTCTTATTCGAAAATTATTTTAAGTCCTTTACTTCTTTAGACTTGCTTTTGGCTTTCATGTTCATTGAAATTATGGAAGAGATGTTCTTATAGGCTAATAGCTATGCCACTTAATTCATTCTGGAAAGTTACCAAACAATAAGTATGCTTTTGAGTGGTACAATGTTCATCTAAGCACACAAGATAACCACACACTTCATATTTTTTTTATTTTGGTGCATTAACTCACATTTGCCTCTCAGTTTAATATGAAAAAGTTAATTCAACTTAATGCATATTCAAACTGTCTGACTTAATGAAGAATCTAACTTCAAAGTGGTGTCTCCAGGTACCTTCAATTAGAAATGTTTTCCTTCTCATTTGAGGCAATGTCCCCTATCCGCCCCCTCTCCTCTATGCCTCAAACTATTTTTAGCTGGCAAATTTTCTAATCTTGCCCCACTCTTGTTAATGTGTATACTATACTTGAAATTTTGTCAGCATCTACTAGCACAATTTTACCTTTGTTAGAAACAATATCAGCCTTTCTTTGTGTCTATTCCTGTGATACAATCAGTTGATGAGACTCCCATTTATTTGATGTGAAGTTAAAGCTCCATCTGTGCAAGAGAGATGTCATTAATACCGTAACTTTTTAGTTTGCGTAGTGGAATTTTGTGTACCACATAATCAAAGGCTTTGACTGCGTCACAGAATATACAAACAGATAATTTTTCTTGTTAGGTGCTGTATGAATTTATCTGTGAGGAGACTTCGTGAAAGCAAAATCGAGAGACAGTTAACAGGCTCTGCCTAGGACAATGATTCTGTTTTCTGTCATAGGCATCTTCCTCAAACACTTCCAGAAATATCAAAAGGAGTGACATGTGCCTGTAATTGGAGGTTGTTTTTCTTATATTTGTCTCGTACTACAGCTTGTTTAAGTTTGTCAGGAAATATGCCTGTTTGTTGGTGGTGAAATGTATCATCATTTCTGCTACAGCTATTCTCTAAGAATGTTATTTGAATAGAAGTAACCTGGTTCATACTATTTTGTTTAGTGCCCTGCCAGTCATGTGAAAAAACATTTTCAGCTCCTTAATCAGTATATAGAAATTGGTCATTAAGTTACACAGATTTGCTCCTAACATCTTTATTCTGATTTTCAGTGTCGACATCTGAAGAGTGTATTAAAGTTTGCTGTGGCAGGACATTCTGCAGAACTGCTTGGCTATATAAATCTACTGTTAGAGACAACTGGACTTGATCTCACCACGCCAGAGCGTATCCATCTCGCTAACTTGGCTGTAATGGCACATTCAGAGCAAGTCTTACGTGCTACTGCAGGAAAACCATCGCTTTTGAGAAAATATTTGTGAGTCATGCAAAAAGTTTCTTTCATTTTACTTTTTGAAAAGAAATATAGCCACTAAGAAATGCCCCATCTGCATGATAACAACTTTTGTAGATCATGTGTGCTTTTAATTTCCAGCACAGAAACTTATTAGGATCTATCACATATTGGACATTTTCATTAGTATTGTGTTACAATATGTATATAGCTGAAATAAATACAAGGCAAAGTAAATTCATATATAGGGCAAAGGTTAGTTTGTTGCAGTGAGAAATAATTGACCATACTCGTGCAAATATGTAAATAATGTTTGTTGTAAACATTACTTTTTGGGGTGGAACGCTGAGTCAGGAAGTATTCCGTCTCTGAAATGGCAGAGAATGTGCTGTGACCAACACAGTATTTAGAATCACACCTGAATCTTTTCACACAATGCACCTAATAGTCCGTACTATTCATGTGGATATTACCATTAATTCTGTAACTTTGAAGAGGACAGTCAACATGTAAGACTTATTTTTGATATCACATCTTCAAAGTAAGTGGTTATTGGTATAGGTACATGCACTAAAAGAGAAATAAATCTCATACTCTCATACTATCCCCCCCCCCCCCCCCCCCCCCTTTCTCCAACTTGTTCCTCACACAGATGCTAACAATGGTGCATTTGTGCACACAATGCTGTACCACAGCAATATAGCTTTCTCTGATGTACTGCCACCTAATTGCTGCAGACCATCTTTTCAGCTGTGCCACAGCACAGTATGTGTTTTCATGAAGCATATGTGCAGCTTAACACTCCTCAAGTTCAAGTGATTTTAAGAAACTGTCAGTTAAAAAAATTAATAATTTCATATCTTATAGTTTCATGTTGGCACTTGGGAGTATTATATAGTTATTGTGATGTTTTGAATTTAAGGAACTTATTTGTGGAATTCACATTGAAAAATGTAGTCGCAGCTACCTTACATTGTTGTGCGAGAAATGTGGCAAACACATCAAAATTAATTTTGAAGCTGAAAGCAAAATCATACGTATTTCTAGTCTAGACTAAATACAGTACAGCAGCAATGTGCTCGAGGCTCCAGAGAGCGTCCATCATGTATCATGGAAAGTTATAAATATATATTATAGATATTTCATCTTGTTGCTCGCAGTGTAAAAGCTTTAGCTACAAAACAACATGTAGTAACTGGTCCCTGATAGTAATATATTAACATCAGTTTGAAGAAATGGTAACTACATATGTGTTTTATAATGTTAAATACATGCGTTATCTAATATGAAAAGAGAAATTGGTTTCTTTTTCTCTTAGTGATATTAAAAATTTGGAATATATGTTCCTTTTATTGAGACCATTTATATGGGATCAGTTCAGCTCATGACTAAGCAATGGAATAGAAATTTAAGGATTGTAAGAGCTCTTGGAGATTGTTGATTCATAATAATTCATGATTGTTTTGAATGCAGTTTCTGAGATTCTACGTTAAAAATATTGCAAACCGACCTTTAAAAAATATGAAGCCATTTCTAATCTAGGTAAACCTGTGGTGTGAACAAACATTTTTGGCACAGGTTTCTTTCTAAATTTTTATGGTGCACCCACCAACTTCTTCCTCTAAAAAATCTTCAGTATTAATTGATAATGTTTTAAGTTTGCCAGTACCATTTCTAGTCTGAGGCCGAAACATCTTCTGTATAAATAAATTCATTCTCTTGGTTTAGCCATATTTTATTATAGTTAATTCTTTTAATTCTAGTGCCCATACAGTTTATATAAACCATTTTCCATAATTGTGGTCTTACATGTCTCTACTGTCAGCAAAGGTATTGAAATGTTTGGTCATCATGCATATGTCCCTCTTTGCCTTCAGAATCTTAATAGCTGTATTTATCTTCACTCTTCGTCATGTTTTCAGGCATAACTGTTACCAGCAGTCACTCATTGTCACAGGCCTTTAAAGTTGATCTGAAATTAGGATGTTGCACCTTCTGTTGTGACATGATCATTTTAGCCAGTGAATCAGAGTAAAATGTCAAATAGCATATTCAGGAAGATGATTGTTTTTCAATGAAGAGTCTCATTTAAGAGTCTGCTCTGACTGATATAAAATAGAATTTGTGCTATTTACACAAGTACAAGAGATCTGAGCATGGCTTGTCAGTAATGCTCCTAAACTTCCATCATTTTTGGGGGAAGGATTTTCGACCTGCAATCACGTATGAGACTTCTCAGGACTGCTACTGTTTCTCAACAGCAGCATCTACTGAATAATTAAAGTTCCAGCACAATAAATGAAGTATAGTGTTTTGCAGGATGTTGGTATATAGAGGATAACATTTTTCAAACAACTTATGGGAATTCAGCCAGGTAGTATTAACAGTGACTGGCGATATTTCGGCGGGAGCACACCCCACCATTTTCAAGGCAAACTGCAACGGACAGGTGATGTACAGGCAAATTTAAAACCTTGGTTCTTGGATTATTGCAGGAAAGATAACACACACACTGAACACTAGTGCCACCAAAGGTGACAAAAGTCAGAAATATCAATAGTGAGACTATGAACTAGCAGGTAAGGTAACATTGACTCTGTCCCTCTGTTTTTTGACAAGGAAGAGAGCAGGAGTCCAAACAAGTTTAAACAAAGACCTCCATTCTTGTTTACAAGGTTGCTCCCTAATTTAATCTCAACTGCCTCCTTAATAACACTGTCACAATAGCTGGACATGCATGCCAATATCTCGGTGTTGTTGTATAACATAGGGTGACCAGTATCCAAGCAATGTTCGGCAATGGCCGATCTACTGGGCTGCTGTACTCGTGTCTGCCGTTTATGCTCAGTACATCGGTCCTCCACAGTCCTGATAAGTTTGACCAATATATGTTATGCCACAGCTACAAAGAATGTGATACACATCTGCCTTATGCAAACCAAGATCATCCTTAACGGAACCCAAAAGCACTCTTATTTTAGATGGAGGTTGGAAAACACATTTCACATCATACTTCCATAAAATATGGCCGATCTTGTTGGAAGTGCTTCCTACGTAAGGTAAAAAGGCAGTAGACATAGGTGTTGACTCAGATTATCATCAGTCACCCGATCCACAGTTGGTCGATAGTGCAACGTATGTTCAATCTGTCTGTCACTATAACCATTTTGACGAAATGTAGCTTCAAATGGGACAGCTCAGCTGGCAAAGTCTCAGTGTCGGAAATGACATGTACCCTGAGTACCAAAGGCACGAAGTACCCCTTCACGCTGGTCTGGATGGTGACAACTATATTAGCCTGTAAATACAAGTCAGTGTGAGTATGTTTCCTGAAAACTGCATGTCCAAATGATGCATCATCCTTCCTCTTAACAAAAACGCCAAGAAAGGGAAGGCAACCATACTCTTCCACCTCCATTGTAAAACAAATGTTCAGGTGGATCGAGTTCAGATGTTCTAGAAAGGCATTCAAATTCTCCCTACCATGAGGCCAGACAACAAAGGTATCATCAACATATCTGATGAAACAGGTGGGTTTCAAAGGCGCTGATTCCAATGCACGTTCCTCAAAGCCTTCCATAAACAAATTTGTGATCACAGGAGACAATGGACTACCCATCGCAACTCCATCTGTCTGTTCGTAATACTGGCCATTGAATAAAAAGTAGGTGGATGTCAACACATGCTAATTATATACAAAAGATGCAACGTTTATTATGTGACTCATCGTATTGCAGAATTGATGCTGACCCCACAAAAAGTGTTGAGAGGAAGACCAACAGCCTCCTGTGTGAGTGTGTTATCTTTCCTGCAATAGTCCGAGAACCAGGGTTTTAAATTTTCCTGTACATCGCCTGTCCATTGCAGTTTGCCTTAAAAATGGCGGAATATGCTCCTGCTGAAATATCAGCAGTCGCTGTTAATACTACCTGGCTGAATTCCCGTAAGTTGTTTTAAAATTGTATATGCTAGGAGAAACTCAGGTTTCAAAGAGGATAACATGTCACAAGGAAGCAGACCCTGACCAGCAGAAACTAATTTCTTTTTCTAATGTGTGACCTTCAACTATGATGAGAAACATAATTCACATCCTTTGTGATGAAAATGCTGTTTACCAGTGTAATAGAAAGGTCTGCTCTTTGTCAGGTAACATGAAATTATGACAGACTACAATGGATAATTTCCTACAGAATGCACAAGTCTTCAAGTGCCAGTGCTGCCACAGCACATTCAGCTGTAGTGTGGGGCCACTTAGTGAAACTGCACTGCTGCTGCCCTGGTGCCACTGCAGCAGCGCTCCTGTAAATTTTTCCTGCCATCAACTGTATCGGTGTGAGGAACAACTTGGTGGAGGAGGATGGGGGAGGGGGGGGGGCTTATGGGTCGTATTTCATTTTTAGTGCATTTACCTATGCTGATAAACACTTACTTTGTAGATTTGACAACAAAAATTAGTTCAACATGTTGACTGTCTTCTTCAAACTAAGAGAATTAACAGAAATACCTACATGATCTACGTGAATAATACATAGACTGTTTGAAAATATTCAGTGAAGAACGTACTATTTAAGCATACCTGATTCTGCTGTTGGTGCACAAGCTTTCAGGGAGACCTTCAACAACACCTAAATATGTAATGTTGTGTGTGACCTTTTTTTTTCTTCTTTTGATGCATTTAGTCTCCAGCTTCGAATAACAAAATGAATGGTCAATAAAGCTTACAATATGTGAAGAACATTAATGGATATGATCAGTAAGTACATTACAACATAAGTTGCACATACAATAGTGTTGGGTAACCCAAGAACCAAGAACTGAGAAGTTCTTGATTCTAATGTATTGTGTAAAACTAATGTTGAATAGTTGAATATGACAGCTATGAGCATTCTCTCCCATTTCAACTAAGCTAAAAATGCTTTATATTGAACAAGGTGATTCCAGCATGTACAGCATTTGTTTCTGGTCAGTTTGTTGACAACTATGTTCTCGATTACCAAAACATACATCCAAGAGGTGAGAATGTTCATTAGTCCAGCCTAGCCACATGGGGCACCATTGGGTTTGCCACAAGTTCTGGAAATCAGGGAATTTCAAATGAATCAGGGAAATATCAGGAAAATTTGAAGAAAATTCTGGAAAAGTCTCGTTTTTGTCTGAGTAGATGAAACTGTTTACTGAGATGTCATGCATCATCGCTGGCTGGGTGCAGCTGAGTCCATGAGCCACTTCCCTATTCCCTCTTTCTAACTGCTTCTTCTCTTTCTACCATTCCCATTAGCTTGCAATCAGTACTGCCACCACTTATTGCTGCTAGCCTAGCAGCTGCCAATGAAAGGCAGGTAGGTGTGAGGAGTGGTTTGTTTGGATCTCATTCTCAGAGACTGTTGATGCAGTGGCTGGAGACAGCAGTCATGTATGCATGAGTTGTGTCTTAATATGAGTTGTGTCTTAATGATAGTGTGAATGTGTGTGTGCTCATGTTTTCTGATGAAGGCTATGGCCAAAAATTTAGTTGTGAGAGTGTGATTGTCTTTTCTATGTGCCTGCTGCAGCTCAGTGGTCATCTTTATGGTGAGTTGCTACCTATCCTCATTAGTATTGATTTTCAGAGTATTCACACAAGTTATCTGTTGTGTGGATTGATCATGTGGCCTCATTTCATTAACATGATGTGTGTGATATGTAAATAAGTGGCCACACTAGTGGACTTCCATGATGGGCCAAAACTGCAGGCCATTTCTGGAAGTATCTACAACAGATTAGGCCTGCCAATCTGAAACTCATCATCTCCCATACTGCGCAGGCCCTGCCTGTTGGATCTAGTTTCACTGATCTGCCTGCAGGCCAGGTCTGTTTGTGTGTGGCGTAATGCAGCAAATTTTCATTGTTTATACATGGAATCAGGACTGCGGTGCTCCTCAGCAGGCCAGAGGCCATATCAAATGGCTTTCAGGATTTGCAACTGTTTCACCACAAGAACATTGCACAATGCGGCATTTTATAGACATTTTATGTATTCTAGTACATTTTTGCTCTTTGAAAGTAGTGTATATATTGGAAAGTATGAATGACAAGAGGAAGAAAATTGTGGCAGTCACTGGAAGTTTGTATGCTATGTACTCAAGTATTTTGTGGAAGAAAAACCACACAATACCTGTAAAATAATAGATGTAGCACAGACAGCAATAACTGACAATAACAAACGTAGTAGAACCAAGATTTTATTGGCAGTCATCTATAGTGTTGGTTTACACAACTCATCCCTGCCTTATACACTTCTTTCAAGAGGCCTACTTTTTTCTGAGGAGGTTATTTCTGAAATCAGTGAAGATAATTTAAATCTGTCTTGTGGCTCCAATGAAGTACATATTTTTGTCACCAAATGTGTTTCATTTTATTGAAATAAAATAACATCAGTGGTCTTCATGAAATTATATACCATTTGGCTTGATTTCTCCATCTAAAAATAGTTTATTGCAAAACATGTTGATATTAGTATTTAAGATTTTTGCTCAAATGTTTAGAAATACTGACGCCCTTACTTTTTTTTTTTTTTGGTCAGCTTATGTCTTTACTTACCCTTGAGATCTGAAAATTTGTCCCCACAGGGGGCAAACAGCTCTTTTGTGGGTGCGTGTGTGACACGCATAGGTCCCTGAGCTATTACAGCCTTTATTCTTTTCTGGGCTGCTTTTTCTTCCTGTTCCTTCTCCTTCCCTGTCCTCCTTCCTTTCCCTTTGTCCCTTTCCTTCTCTTGGTGTTCATCTTTATGTCGGCCTGGCTATCCTCATAACTGTGCTTCATCTTACAGTTTTGTTTGGTTGCTTTTCCTCCTCCTTTTTGATTTTTGTTGTTTGATGCCCCTCAGGGGTTTGACATCCATCTCCAAATTTTAAATCTGTAGAGCATGAGCCAGATGGTGGAAGAGCTCCCTCCCTAGCGTCTTTGGCGTGAGTTCCTCTCCACCTCCTTCTCCTCTTCCTCTCTCTTTTCCCCCTTCTCTCCCTCCCCGCCAAAGCCCTTTTGCTATGTCACCAGTTTGGTAGCCAGTCTGTGTGGTGGGGGTGTTATGTACCCATCTGGCTGAGCCCCCTGATACCACAGGGATCACACTGCTGATACCTGTGCTGTGAACGCCTTGTGCAAGCCTACAAGTGGTTGCCCATCTTTTTGGGATATCGGAACTCCCAGCGACAACCGTCTTACCGGATGGCCATTGCTGTGGCTGGGTGGTGCCCACAAGGTGAACCCCTGTTCAGAGTGGGTGGTACCTGGGCAGATGTTTGGCACCTGAAATGTGTGGAATTCTCTGGTCACTCTATTGCGGCCACATCTCTTCTTTAATCTAGGCCTATCTCAGTTCCTGTTTCTGCCTTTCCAGACTTACCCTCCTTGGATACACCTTGGGAGGAGTGGCAGACGTGCCAGCTTGGGACAAAACCATATCCATGGTTCTTGGTCTGTACCAGGACTGACAGGGAAACGTTTGCTGGCACCAAACCCCTTTTCTTTGCAAAACATACTGAGGACAAGTTTGGTGAAGTTGAATTATTAAGCAAGATGAGATCTGGTTCTCTCCTTATAAAGACAACTTCTGCCAGTCAGCCAGCCTCCTTCTGCGCCTGCAACCATTTAGGAGACAACCCCATGGCTGTCACTCCTCACAAGTCACTCAGTGTGACACAGGATGTAATTTTCCATAAGGACTTTCTCCTTAAATTTGATGATGAACTTATGGATAATCTGGAACAACGTGGTGTTCATTTCATACGGCATGTCCAGAAAGGCTGGTGTGGACACTGGCACTTTCATCGTGGCATTTGAGGGGATAACCTGCCCGAGAAGGTCAAGGTAATAGTGTACAGATGCAATTAAAACCGTACATTCCACCTCCCATACGTTTCTTCCATTGCCTCAAGTTTGGCTACATGTCCTAGCGATGCGATGCCAACCCCTCTGTGGTGACTGTGGCCGTCCTCTTCATGTGGAGATCCCTTGCACCCCACCACCTAACTGTGTAAACTGCTGTGCTCTCCATTCTCCCCATTCACCGGAGTGTCCAGTGTACATGAAGGAAAAAAGAATTCAAGAAACAAAGACCCTTGACCGTCTCAGCTACTTTGAGGCCTGAAAGAAATTTGATAGACTTCACCCTGTAAATCTCTCCTCTACCTTTGCCTCAGTTATGCCTTCACCTCCTCACCCGTCCCCCTTATCCCCATCCTGCCCCCCGTCCTTTTCCTCACCCTCGATGGGTTCTTCCCTTCCCCTCCAGGAACTGCTGCTGCTTCTCCTCCTCCTTCTACTCCTCAATGGAGAACGTCCTCTTCTCTGGCTCATGCTAGGTAAGGGGCTGCGTCTCAGAATACCCCTCCCCCTCCACCTCATTCCGAATCAGACCCAGTTTTTATGGCTGTCACCCCATCCTTGTCGGAGACGACCACCAACCAAGTGATCTGACCTCCCCTTGGCTTCTTTATATCTCATCTGTACTCTCATCACATGATAATCCAATGGAATTGCTATGGATATTATCGCCACCTCCCTAATATATAACACCTTATTTCCTCTTACTCTTCGTTCTGTCTTGCTCTTCAAGAAACTCACTTTCATGATGACCCCTTTTTAAACGTTTCATGTTATTTGGCGTTCCTTCGGAACTGTGCTGGCCCCAGAATAGCGTCTGGAGGGTTCTGCACTTTGGTTTGCACCGATGTCATTAGTGACTGGATCCCCCTTCATACCAACCTGGAAGCAATAGTGGTTAGTGTGCAGACAACTCCGGCAATCACCATTTGCAATGTCTACCTTCCTCCAGGTAGGCCACTTCCTTATGTTGAACTGTCTACCCTAATGCAGCAACTCCCACCCTCATATCTCCTCCATGGGGACTTCAGTGCACACCACCCCCTGTGGGGGGTGTCGGGTAGGGGGTCTTCTACTTGCCCAACTTACTGCAGTCTTTGATTTGTCTTTCCTCAGTGACAGTTCCCCTACCCACATCAGTGCCAATCATGCTACCTTTATTGCTATCAATCTCACAATCTCCTCCCCTGCTCTTGTGGCTTGCATACATTGGTCACCCCGTGATGATCTTTTTGACAGTGACCAGTTTCAGGTGATTCTGCCATTCTCCTGTTGGGCATTCCACAGGGCCAGTTGGCCTTTATATATGTCTGCTGTGCACTTCGACACCTCTCTCTCTCGTATTGCATTGATGTGCTTGTGCAGGGCATCTCTGCCACTATTCTTCATGCTTGTGGCACTGCTGTGCCCC
Source organism: Schistocerca serialis cubense (assembly GCF_023864345.2). Taxonomy (NCBI): domain Eukaryota; kingdom Metazoa; phylum Arthropoda; class Insecta; order Orthoptera; family Acrididae; genus Schistocerca; species Schistocerca serialis. The sequence goes on along the minus strand of NC_064639.1, from coordinate 739,556,222 downwards.
TATCCACAAGTCTCTTTCATCATTGACCAGTATTGTGGTGGACCATGGATGTAGCAGTCACTGTCCAGGACTGCCGATGGGCACTGCAGCAATTTAAATGACACAGGCCAACCTCCTCGCTTTTAAGTGTCTCCATGCTAAGGCTCATTACTTTATTAAGCGGAGTAAAAATGAATGCTGGGAGTGCTGTTTTTCCTCCATGGGAATGTATGGCTCTTCATCGCAGCCTTCTGGGCTGCCAGTGACAGTCAACTGTCCAGGGGCTTATCCTCCAAGGTGCCCCGTCTACTGATCCATTGGTCCTTACAGAACACCTCTGGACACACTTTGCTACAACATTGCTGTCCTCTTCCTATGCTGCCACCTTTCTCCGACAGAAACACAGAACTGAACAAACCCCCCTTCTGTTTCAACCCTCACTAAGCTGAACCCCATAATGAACCTTTCACTGAATGGGAATTCTTTCAGGCTCTTACCCCTTCACATAACATGGCACCAGGCCCAGATTCCTTCTACAACCAGATGATCCAACATTTTGACATTACACAGAGACAATATCTACTCAGGGTCTTCAACCTCATTTGGCACACAGGTGCCTTCACCTCACAATGGTGAGACAGTATAGTAAGTTATCCCTGTCCTTAAGCCTGGGAAGAACCCAATGTCTCTAGACAGCTGCCACACAATTACTGTGACATATGTACTTTGTAAACTGCTTGAGAGGATGGTTAGCTTCTGATTATGTTGTGTACTCAAATCTCAGGGCCATTTGTCCCCATATCAGTATGGCTTCTGGGAAGGATGATCTCCAACTGATCATTTACTCAGATATTTGAAACTGTAGTCCGACAGGATTTTACTAACTGTTGGCACCTTGTCATGGTCTTCTTTGACCTACATAAGGTATATGACACAGCTTGGTGCCATCACATTTTAGTTACCTTCCATGACTGGAGCTTTCACAGTTTCCTTCCAATTTTTATTCACGAGTTTTTATCCAACCAGCTCTTCTGGATTCCAGTTGGCACTTCACTCAGGACCGCTCAGATTCAGGAGAATGGTATTCCGCAGGGTTCTGTTTTAAGTGTCAACTCTTCCTCATAGCTGTCAGTGGGCTTGTAACCTCTTTTTGTCCTTCAGTTTACCCTGGCATTGTATGTCGACGATTTTTGCATCTGGTGCAGCTGCCACTCAGTAGCATTTGCTGAGTGCCAACTCCAAGGTGCCATCAGATGGACCTCTGTGTGGGCTGTCTCCCATGGATTCCAATCTTGTCCCTCCAAAACACAGGTTATGCATTTTTGTCGTCAATTCATATTACACCCTGACCTAAATAAGACGACCAGCTCCTAGATGTTGCAGCACAATCCTGTTTCTTGGGCCTTTTTTTAAATGGAAAGCTGATGTGGTTGCCCCCTATTTGCTGCCTGAAGGCTATAGGCATGCGGAAGCTTCATGCTCTCCACCTCCTGGCCCACACATCTTGGGGTGGTGACCATGCTACACTTCTCCATCTTACAGTGCTCTGGCCTTGTCCAGACTAGATTATGGAAGTCAGGTTAATGGGCCAGTGGCTCCGTACACTGTGAAAATACTTGATCCTGTTCACTTTGTGGGGTGCATCCGGCTATTGGTGCCTTTCGCACTAGTCCCATTGACAGTCTCCTCACAGAAGCGGGGATTCCCCCTCTACAAATATGATGAGGCCAACTCCTGGTTTCTTATGCATTTACCATTCACAGATTCCCTGACCATCTTGAGTACTCTGACCTCTTTGCAACCAAGGGACATCTCCATCCTGATCTCTGCCCATGGATGGGATTGCCAGTTGGAATGCATCTCACTTCCCTCTGTCAGGATCTCCATCTCTATTCACTGAAATGTGCCCCATGATTTCCTCTCTCACACTCCCCTGGGTGGTGCCTAGACCACAGATTAGTATTGGAGGGCAGCGTGGAGGGTAAAAATCATAGAGGTACGTTGCAGTAGTTGCTAGGAGATGAAGCAGCTTACAGAGGATACAGCAGCATGGAGAACAACAACAACAACAACAACAACAACAACAACAGTCATTTCAGTTGTAAAAAATAATTTATTTAAAAAGACAAAAGTGCTGTTCAGTATTAGTAGAGACAGTAAGGCCTAGGCACTTTTGTTCTGCAGTTACTGCAACAAAAGAGAAGTAGGTCACCTGATCAATGTTAGACAATTTTATACACACTAGTGCAGCAAGGAAGGTCCACAAGATTATTCCAAAGTGTGGTCCAAAAATTTAGCATAGTTCGCTGATTACCAGTCAATCAGAATGAGCTAGAGATGCTAATGCCACTAGAACAGTAACACAGCTAACTTTAGACTGGCTGTGCCATTTTGAAAGTTTCCTGTTAATTCCTGAGAGTGACTTGCAGCCCCAAGCGACAGTGGAACTGGAGTTTGTTGAACGGAAGTGCCATGTGCAGAAGGGTGCCAGTGAGACATATCTGTCAAAACTATCATAGTAGTGGCAGTGAAATAGTTTACACCAAAGTTTGCTGATGCACTAGTGATAAGTGAAAACTGAAAATATGTAAATGTAATGGTGCAGAAAAAAGATATTTCCATGAGACACTGATAGCAGGAAGTAATGCTAATGATTGAAAGTTTTATATGGAGGACTGGGTGAGAACTGTCACACGAACATGAAAGTACAATTGTATTTGACTTACTGCAGGAATACTCTATTGATTCAAGTGTCTTAAAGTTTCATTGAGCATGAGAGATGTCCTGAGATGAAGTTAATGACTGCAATTCATGCAGTTGACTGAGCTACAGTGAGCTCTTATTGTAAGGTTATTGGATGAAGCATTGATCCCTGGAAGATAGACATGCTTGCAATCCTTGTTCCAAATACCAGCTGAATACTGATTCACAACTGGGCTGCCATTGTCAAACAGTCTGGTGACCACACCACAGACATACTGGGAGACCTACACTGCAGCCAGTGTGTCAGGTACTATTGTCACGAACCAGTTGCTGAAAGCAATTCTATGAGCAGGGATGCCACATATTATGTTTCTTCTGACACACTTGTGGCATTGCTTATGAGAGCAATAATTATTGGAAAATGATGATGTATGTAATCAGCTCTGGGTATTATGGAGTGGGAAGACATAGCCTACAATTTTACAACTTTGTTGTTTGTTAAAAAAAACAATGAACAGTGCAAGGCACATCCAGAATGTTAACTAGCCCATTACGTTGCTGTTCCTACAATGTCAGACAAGTGCGCATTTCCTGCAGGACTGTGCCCAGGTACACACTTCTTACACTAGAATCCCTCCAAAATGTAGGACAATTTCCAGGGCTAGCACAGGCACCTGACCTGTCTTACACTAAACATTTATTATGGTAAGGAACAGTACACTGTCTATGTAGCGAATAAAGCCTCATTCGTGTGGGACAGTTGCTTTAGAGTGCTCATTTGTCAGTTACCACTGGGCAGTGGTGCTGGTAAAAGCTACGCATTCACAAACTGTTCTGTGGTGTACTTGGGGTATTTAGTCTGGCTGCCTGACTGCTCATGAGTAATGTGTTTGCTCACACCTGCCTGTCTCCAGGGATGCCTGACTTCCCCTGGCATGGGGATTCGAGTTGGAATAGTGTGAGTTAAAGGTTATGAATAATTTTATGAATAATGTCGCAAAACAGCAATTGAGATATTCTCTCAAACTGCGACTTAACTGAAATGTACTGAGATCGAGATACGGAGCATCAAACATGTTAAGCAGGTGTTTTTTTTTACCCCCCAAACTCTTGTACATGGACTAAATTTCAGTCAAATATGAACAAAATACTGTCCTTTCAGAATATATGCTGTGATAGTGTAATATGTAATAATTATTAAATGCAATAGTGCAGTGTCTGTATTTGACAGTGTCTATAAGGTACAATACAATGTTCCTTTGGACATACATGAATGCATGTCCGAAGGAACAGACACTGCTAATGATTTGTAGCCATATTAAATCAAGTGATGTATTTGCAAACTGTGAATTTAGAACCACCACAGATATATTATCATGGTGCGGCACAAATTTTCATTTGTTTCCAGTAAATTATATAGTTGTGGTGGCCACATAATCACAGTATGTGAATACATTTTCTGATTTAATATAATTATAAATCAGCAGCATGCATGTTTGCTGGAACATTGCAACAAACTTTACAGAACTTGTAAAATACAGAAACTGCATACTGTACTTCATGCCCAAACCTTGGCAACCTGACCAGAAAACTAAAGAAGTCTCTTCCTATGTGGGAATCATATCCTTGTGCAAGCATTGTGGGAAGCAGATAGTGGGACAAATGGAAGTTTGTATCTCTAAGTGAAAAGTGAAGTATGCGCAGATAGCTGAAGTGCTTAAGGTGAGTTTGAGTCTCGGTCCGGCACAATTTTTTTTTTTTTTTCTCCAGTAAATTGTATAGCTGTGGTGGCCCTTGTTCACAGTTTGTGAATACATTTCCTGGATTACTAACTGCTTTGGATTTCAGTTAAGTCGCTGTTCCAGAGAACATCTCTATTGTTTGTGATTTCCCTCTCTTGTTGAATAATTGCATTGTGTGACTAATGGTGTACAACAACAATTGTTTGTGATAGCCTTTGTAATTTATCTCGTTTCTCTGTTTTATTTAAATGTTTTCATAGGTAATCAGATCCTGTGTATTCCTTTTATAGTGACTGTGAAATACATTTGTTTGTGACAGGAAGTTCTTATGTGAGAATCCTCATTATGATGAGGTACTTGCTGTCAATGTTGCTGGACAAACTGGTTTATGGGATGTTCTACATTATCTTTGTGGTCAAAGGGGACTTCAGTTTGAGGTGTTAGAGGTCCTGGCTAAGGCAGTCCAATCTTCTGAATTTTCTCAACACAATACTGTAATGGCTCCTTTTACCTGTGAGTATTAATATGAATATATTAACTGATCTGAAAAACATTATTAAATCTTCTTGCAAGATTGTGAAAAATTTAGTACCAAAATCTAGATTACCACACTGTGACACTGTGGGAAATTTCTCGTAACACTATGGGAAATTTCTCATGACACTTATGTTACAGGTACTTCTACTAACTTTGTTATAGTTACAATTTTCCTGATGTGTTTTCTTTCTTAATAGTAGAGTTGCTTGCATCAACCATAATGTGGAAGTAAAAATTATTGTTTTTCGTAGAGAGAAACATACGATTGCGTCGACAGAACTCAGAACATTCTTTTCTTTTTTGCAGTTTTCATTGATCGATTTTTAATGTTGTGTCTGTCATACATAATGTGTCTTGTAGCGGTAATGTGTTTTACAGATGAAACTTCAAATACACTGGTTCCCACATATCAAGAAAAAAATACAATAACATGAAATTGTATGTGTGATTTGTGAAGGAAGTTAACCAAAGTAGAGAAAATAAGACTTGCTATAAGTTAAACATGGAGAAACTGACTCACTCAAAGAAATGATTCTGACGTCCTATATTGTGGTGTAAGCACTTTTTCTTCTTGCTGCATATGACAGAGCCTGGTATGAGAGCCTAGGGTAATGATAGTTACTCTGCAAAAGAGGGTTCCAGCTGCCTCAATTCTTGACTTCAGCACATTTTTCAGATCCTTTTTGTGAGATATTCCAGTGCCGATACAGTGTGTGTTATATCACTCTGCATGTCTATTCAAGGGACTTAGAGTATTGTTAGAAAGTATACTGTTCCATTTAAAAGAAAAAAAAACATGCTTCCTTCAATATGTTGGTTGATATAAGTGTTAAGAATATATACCATGCAAGTAAATTACTTAGTACTCGGCATACTGTCATTTGCTGAAACCTGATTCAGTACTTTGAACTATTCACAAAACTTGAGGGGTATTATGTCTTAGAGCCTCCTTGTATGTACTCAGTGTGAGAACTGCACAATATTGGAAAGTCCTAGGTGAACACAAACAACAGGGGAAGGAGTAAAGATAACCACTCTCCCTGTAGTTCAAGTGTCATTTAGTAGACAAGAACATAAACAAGATACCTAAAATTTTGGACTATGTCTTTCCTTGCAGCTACCAGCTTCAGTGCTGGGACAACAGAATTCTTTCTCTCTCTCTCTCTCTCTCTCTCTCCCTCTCTCTCTCTCTCTCTGTGTGTATGTGTGTGTGTGTGTACTCGATGCTTGAACTACTTGAACTATACTCTTTATTTCTCCATGTGTGGATGATAATGCTGATTCCGTAACTGTTTTTCAATTCTGAAAAGCTGCTCTAGTTCTACATCTACATCTACATCTACATCTACATTTATACTCCGCAAGCCACCCAACGGTGTGTGGCGGAGGGCACTTTACGTGCCACTGTCATTACCTCCCTTTCCTGTTCCAGTTGTGTATGGTTCGCGGGAAGAACGACTGTCTGAAAGCCTCCGTGCGTGCTCTAATCTCTCTAATTTTACATTCGTGATCTCCTCGGGAGGTATAAGTAGGGGGAAGCAATATATTCGATACCTCATCCAGAAACGCACCCACTCGAAACCTGGCGAGCAAGCTACACCGCGATGCAGAGCGCCTCTCTTGCAGAGTCTGCCACTTGAGTTTATTAAACATCTCCGTAACATTTTTTAGGATTTTATTTAGTTCACATGACTGGTTTGGCCTTTATATTAGGCCAGTATCAAGTGTATATGAAACTGCCAAATGCTAATACGTGATTCGATGGGCATAAATCAAACAACGGAAAATCCAGGATGGAATGTAACAATACCAGAGAAGGAAAGTTGCTTGTCACCATATAGCGGAGATCCTGAGTCGCGATAGGCACAACAGAAAGATTCACACAATTATAGCTTTCGGCCCTTAAGGCCTTTGTCAGCAGTAGACACACATACACACATGCACACACACACACACACACACACACACACACACACACACACTCACGGAAATGCAACTTGCACACACATCTGCAGTCTCAGAGAACTGAAAGCACACTGCGAGCATCGGCACCAGTGCATGATGGGAGTGGTGACTGAGTAGGGGTAAGGAGGAGGCTGGGGCGGGGAGGGGGGAGGGATAGTACGGTGGGAGTGGCAGACAGTGAAGTGTTGCAGTTTAGATGGAGGGCAGGAGAGAAGGTGGGGAGGGGGTAAGTATCAGAAAGGAGAGAAATAAATAAAAAGAAATTAAAAGACTGGGTGTGGCGGTGAAATGATGGCTGTGTAGTGCTGGAATGGGAACAGGGATGGGGCTGGATGGGTGAGGACATTCACAAATGAAGGTTGAGGCAAGGAGAGTTACAGGAACAAGGAATGTATTGCAGGGAAAGTTCCCACCTTCACAATCCCAAAAAGCTGGTGTTGGTGGAAGAACCCCAGGCTGCGAAGCAGTCATTGAGATGAGGGATATCATGTTCGACAGTGTGTTCAACAACAGGGTGGTCCACTTGTTTTTTGGCCACAGTGTGTCAGTGCCCATTCATGCAGACAGACAGCTTGTTGGCTGTCATGCCTACATAGAATGCAGCACAGTGGTTGCAGCTTAGCTTGTAAATCACATGACTGGTTTCACAGGTAGCCCTGCCTTTGATGGGATAGGTGATGTTAGTGACCGGACTGGAGTAGGTGGTGATTGGAGGATGTATGGGACAGGTCTTGCATCTAGGTCTATTACAGAAGTATGAGCCATGAGGTAAAGGATGGGGAGCAGGGGTTGTGTAAGGATGGATGAGTATATTGTATAGATTCGGTGGACAGCGGAATACTGCGGTAGGAGGGGTGGGAAGGATAGTGGGTAGGACATTTCTCATTTCAGGGCACAATGAAAGGTAATCGAAACCCTGGTGGAGAATCTAATTCAGTTGCTCCAGTCCCAGATGGTACTGAGTTACGAGGGGAATGCTCTTCTGTGGCTGGACTGTGGGACTTTGGGAGGTGGTGGGAGATTGGAAAGATAAGGCAAGGGAGATTTGTTTTTGTACAAGGATGGGAGGATAATTACGGTCAGTGAAGGCTTCAGTGAGACCCTTGGTATATTTTGAGAGGGACTGCTTGTCACTGCAGATGCGAAGACCACGGGTGGCTAGGCTGTACGGAAGTGACTTCTTGGTATGGAATGGGTGGCAGCTGTCGAAGTGGAGGTATTGCTGGTGGTTAGTAGGTTTGATATGGACCGAGGTACTGATGCAGACATCTCTGAGGTGGAGGTCAACATCTAGGAAGGTGGCTTGTTGGGTTGAGTAGGACCAGGTGAAGCAAATGGGGGAGAAGTTGTTGAGGTTCTGGAGGAATGTAAATAAGGTGTCCTCACCTTCAGTCCAGATAACAAAGATGTCATCAGTGATTCTGAACCAGGTGTGGGGTTTAGGATTCTGGGTTTTTAAGAAGGATTCCTCTAGATGGCCCACGAATAGGTTAGCATAGGATGGTGCCGTGCGGGTGCCCATAGCCGTACTGCAGATTTGTTTGTAGGTAATGCCTTCAAAGGAGAAGTAATTGTGGGTGAGGATGGCCATGACCAACTATATCCTCACCCACAATTACTTCTCCTTTGAAGGCATTACCTACAAACAAATCTGCAGTACGGCTATGGGCACCCACACGGCACCATCCTATGCTAACCTATTCGTGGGCCATCTAGAGGAATCCTTCTTAAAAACCCAGAATCCTAAACCCTGTGTGGCGAGTGGTTGTTGTTGTTGTTGTTGTTGTTGTTGGTGGTGGTGGTGGTGAACAATCATCATCACATTGTTGGAGCTGCAGAAATTTACCCTAAAAACACCTTTGGTGGTTTGCCCCAGTTCGCCATTTTTTGACAAGTGCACCGTGTTGATTTTGGGTAGTAACTGGAACTGTTGTTTCAAAGTGAAAATGACGCTTAAAAGCAATAATGCCAATAAGTAATTCATTGATTCTTCTTTTCAAACACTACATTATACAATGTTCTAGTGAAACATCATAAAAGTTACAGGTAAGCAGTAAAAAACAGAGTTACTGGAACAATAAATTTTTTACCCCACCTAGGTTTTTACCCCCACACGATTTTTACCACTGTCTACCCTAATTTCCAAGGTTTGTTACTTTAGCTACACTTTCAAGTGTTGATCTTTTTGTATTTGCCATAGAAGCAAGTGTTAAAGAGAAAAGAAAATCTTCGAAGAGAAATTTTCCTGTATCTAAAGAGAGAAAGGGATAAAAGACATAGTACATGAAGATATAAGATACAGGGTGACAGTTATTGAACTATATGAAATAAAATTGTCATAACTTCTGAATGGTTTGCATTAGAACATTCAAACTACACAGTTGGCCGCAGGGCATGATTGGAATCAGTATACACAGTAGGGTTTGGTTTAGCAACGAAGCCCATTTTCATTTGGATAGGATGGCCAATAAACAAAATTGGCGCATTTGGTTGACTAGTCATAACCTAAATCCAATATGTGTAATGATGTTGAATAAAGTTTGTGAACACCATAGTTTGTAACAAATTTACTCTTTTTTCATATAGTTCAGTAATTGTCACCCTGTATATTTGCAGTCTTGAGTTTTGTTTATTGCACTACAGGAGAGGAACGGATAATTTTGGATATAGTGTGGCTTTGGAGAGATAAAATGGTTGTACATTTTTTCCCGCTCCCCCCTGCCTCCACACACACACACACACACACACACACACACACACACACACACACAGCCACCACCACCATCCCAATGCTGTAACCCATCTGCGACAAGTAATGATCTTGATGGGAGCGGGTGGTGAGGACATAAAAATGATGTGGGTTTGGGAGATAGAAGAGCAGCAGTGAAATTGGTTACGAAATATTATACAAGGTTGACAGGGGAAACAACTGACATCTATGCAGATAAGGTGAGGAGCTGGAAATGGGGCCACTAAGAGAAGTGCCTCAGGGACTCAGCATTCGTTTGCTATGTACAGGCTAAGCAACTCCGGGGTTTCTGAGCTGGGGGATGGTGAGTGCTGCCAGTCCTCTGTTATCATAAGCTCTGGGAACACTTCAGCGACCATTGTGTGGTGCAGCGGTGAAACATCGTGTGTCGCAGGGAACGGGGATTTCGGCTTAACCACTTGTATCGCAAGGTGGTAAAATCACTTTAAAAAAATAACCTCAATCTCAACATGCGTTGCGCACTGATGAGATGTATGGCTGTTGAAGAGAAACAGTCACTAGAGGGTAATCTCTGGGGAGCCTGTTGCACCCCAGTTGAATAAGGTTTTGCACAAGCATAGCTCTGTCTGGTTGGACTTCCTTCCTTAGCTGCTAGTGAGAACATTGTGAAACGTAACACTCATGTTTCTACTCCCAGTGGTTTGGGTGAGCTGTTTGATAGTATAAAAACCCAAAATCCTAAGAAACTTTGTATGCTAGTCCATGTGGACCATCTCTGAAATTCAGTGATTGTATTCACAGTAACAGACCACATTCTGTGATAGACAATGTCTTTATTGTGATTAAAAGGATAGACAGTTCTTTTGGAAAATAGTTGCATTTCTGTATCCTTAAAGCTCTGGAGGGGCTTGTAGGGTAACTCAAATCCACCAAGAGGCTGTGAAACAGTACTCTCATGCTCGATACCACGTAGGCTCCCCAAGTGCAGAAGCTGCTGAATGCCAAGTTACTTTGGTCAAGTGTTTTAAGAGTTGTAAAATGCTGGGACATTATGGATGTGGATCCAAAAGAACTGCAACAGGAATGAGAAAGAGCAAAGATGACTGAAGTCTGAGATGTTATGTTTTAAAAGGGTTGACGGTAAGCTTCAGAAGTGAGTATATTTTATCCTGACATTCAGTGTGCCGAAGTTGTCTGAGTATATGGCAGCAGGCTTTCTCAGCCTTAAGGTTAGACCTTATGCCTCAGAACGCTATGAGTTGTAATGGTTGGGTTATGTGTGGAAGATGTGGCACCACAGCCCATGTATATTAATTGCTCCCAGGCTCATCCACTTTGGAGCAGGGACTGTTGTGTCTTTGCTGAAGAAAAGAAGACTCAGGAAATAAGTCACCAAACATGTCTCATACTATGAGCGAAGAAGGAATTTAAGGCCACTCAGCCACCATGTTTTATGTACCGGGTGATCAAAAAGTCAGTATAAATTTGAAAACTTAATAAACCACGGAATAATGTAGACAGAGAGGTAAAAAAAAAGAAGTGTGACAGACGGCGCTGGACAGCAAAACATCAGTGACTGCGCATGATAATCGTGTATTAAAGGAGCTGTAATGAGAGAGAGAATCAGATGCGCCAGCAGTCGCAGCATGTTGACATTACCTGAAAAGGCACTTTTAGTGAAGCTGTATTATCAGAATGGGGAATGTGCTAGTTCAGTGTTATGATCCTATCACCATAGGAAGGGGACTTGAATGGGTTGTTTAGACGATAGACCCCCTAGTGGCCGACCGAGCACAAGGTGTAATGCTGCTGAGACAGTTCAGGAAGAAATGGAGACTGTAGCGGGTTTGTCTATGCACGGGGAAGTCTGGGCTCGTGCAGTCACACGTCGCACCGGCATTGCATACACTACTGTTTGGTTGGCACTGAGGCGTACCCTCCGATGCTATCCGTGCAAAATCCATCGGCATCATGAACTGTTACCTGGTGATTTAGTGAAGCAGAGGGCATTTGCGGTGTGGGCGTTTCAGAAGATGGCGGAAGATGACGATTGGTTGAGTAATGTGTTGTGGACCGACGAAACTCATTTCACACTCTGAGGGTCTGTCAACGCCCACAACTGCAGAATTTGGGCTACCAAAAATCCTAGAAGTGTCGTGGAAACTCCATTGCATGACAAGAAAGTCACGGTATGGGTTGGATTTACCATATCTACCGTTATCGGGTCTTTTTTCTCTGAGAAAGTGCGTGATTCTGGTTTTGTAACTGCTACCATGACGGGTGAGAGGTACGCCGATATGTTACAGAATCGCATCATCCCCAGCCTGGCTGATAAACACCTGCTGGAACGTACGATGTTTATGCAGGATGGCGCTCCATCCCATATTGCTATACGCATGAAAGATCTCTTGCGCGCATCGTTTGGTGATGATCGTGTGCTCAGCCGCCACTTTGGTCATGCTAGGCCTCCCAGATCCTCAGACCTCAGTCCGTGCGATTATTGGCTTTGGGGTTACCTGAAGTCACAAGTGTATCGTGATCGACCGACATCTGTAGGGATGCTGAAAGACAACATCCGATGCCAATGCCTCACCATAACTCCGGACATGCTTTACAGTGCTGTTCACAACATTATTCCTTGACTACAGCTATTGTTGAGGAATGATGGTGGACATATTGAGAACATCATCTTTGCTTTGTCTTACTTTGTTATGCTAATTATTGCTATTCTGATCAGATGAAGCGCCATCTGTCAGATATTTTTTGAACTTTTGTATTTTTTTGGTTCTAATAAAACGCCATGTCATTCCAAGCATGTCTGTCAATTTCTACGTCTCTGTCTACGTTATTCCGTGGTTTATTAAGCTTTCAAATTTATACTGACTTTTTGATCATCCGGTACTTTTTGTCTTGGTATTGAAGCAGCCTATCCACAGGGTCAGTGTCAGCACTCAGACTATGATGGTTGAGCAAGGCACATCTACCACCACATGTAAATGCAGCAGCCAGTCTGGGTCACTGGTCCCACAGCCCAGCCTTCCTATCGCTGAAACACTGAAAGATGCTGAATATAATGTTGGCTTAGATAGCAAACCCCCATGGAAGACATCAGAAGTGACACAGCAGAGTGTTCCTGTTATATTGGCCTTGCCACCATCCCCTAAATCCAAGCTGGGGTTGAAGGCCAACTGGCCAAAGTGATCTTTGGACCATCCGACCTTGGTTCTGTCTGACGGATTGGACGGTGATCATGCCATCGCTGGTATGGACCCCCCCTCCCCCTCCCTACCACGAGTCACCCCATCATTGCAAAGCTACAAGGGGAAAGATAGAGGAAAACACCACTGTTTAAATGGCTTCCATACTGCAGTGGAATTTGAATGATTCCTGGGCACATGTGGAGGAACTGTGCCTATTAACTCAGGGTAGAGCAATGTCTCTCTGTACTCAAGAGACATATTTTAAATTCTCCCTCGCCCCTCAGCTATGCTGCTACATTATCCACAAGAAAGATGACCTCAGTAGAGAGAGCTAAAAGAGGAGTGGCTATTTTTGACAACAGTGCATACAACTCCTCGCTTCTCCCCCTCACAACCAACCTACAACCAGTTGCAGTATCAGTAAATGAATATCATCAGTTGACAATATGTTCACTATACCTTCTCTCGCATGAGGTGGTCTACGAAGAGGCTCTCTGTGACCACCTTACTCAGCTCCCCCAACCCTTCATCCTGTGTGATGATCTAAATGCACACAAATTGCTTCGGAGCTCTCCAATCTCCTGCCCTTGGTGTAGAGAACTTGGTAGTCTTCTCTTGTCCTCAAATGCATGCTTGTTGAACATGGGGCAAAACATACACTTAAGCACTGTGTACTGGTTGTTACCTATCTCGTTTCTTGATAACTGAGTGATTGTGGAATCTTACGCAGTATATTGTGGTAGGACCACATTCGCACCACGTGTTTGTAATTGAGAATAGTACGAGTAGTTCCAGCACAATTTCAGCAAGACTTATTTATTAGTAGCTGCTGAAAGATTACACACTGCAGATCACGTTTGTCTAGGGGTTTTCGAAGTTTTGTCTGCAAAAATAATTACTCCAACAAACATGGCCTGGGTTTTCTTCTTGTTTGAAATAAACACTACCGGATCCGAAATACTTTCAGCTAAAATTATATTTATTCGTACTTTTCGTTTAGTAACTACAACATTTTCACTATGAGCATGATCCTCTAAATGCATTATACTGTACTGGTCACATAAACACGTCCATCTCCCTCTAATACCGACAAAGAAGTGGCGACTGGCGGGCAAGACAAAATGTGCCCGGAAGTTGCAGACATTCCTGCATTCCAGATTCTTTGGTCTACTGACCTTAATAAACTCCAAAGATACATATAAATAAATACATATAAATATACAACATTTAACATCTCAAACGAATCCATTATTTATCATAAAAGAAAATATTCATAATTAAATAAATTAAACACACTTTCTGGCAACATAATGAGGTTACGTTAGCTCTTTACTGTGGGCATCGTACTTTTCGCATGAGATAAACTTTATCTCCGACAGTTAATTACATTACAATAGCCCACCAGGACTTACAAGTGTACCGTGGTCCACTTGTCAGTCCGATACAGAAATTGCATCATTGTCTTGGCTTGTATACAACTTTTTATCACAACTGTAGTAAACTGTTTATTCTTTCATCAACCATTGACTTCCTCCTTTGTCTCACAACATAAATTACATAAATACATATGTCGATTTGTTGCCCAGAAATTTACCATAAAATAATACTAAAGTTAAAACATTTTCTCATATTAGAACAAACATAGTACTAACTCCTATATCATCAGTGAGGTTGCAAAAGTATTTCAATTCAACAACTCTATTCTCTCATGAGCCTTGTAAATTATGTGATATCAAAATTAAGAGGCAAAATAAGCCAACAAAGTATCTGTGTTGTGTTATAAACAGAGCTGAATAAAAACAGTTATGGTGAGCATGATGTAAAACAAAAGCACACTTGCATATACAAGAAAATACAGTCTATTAACTATACAATTTTTTAAAGCATTATGGTCTATTTAAGTGAATGAACAAGATTTCAAAATTTATGAGATTTGCTATTCTCAAACTGTGGGGGTGAGTGACATGGCTTGTCTCCTAGCATCATCAGTAAAATAAAATCCTTTATTTATCAAGTTTACATATTTTGCAATTCATTAAATACTGTACAATTACTTAAACAAGCACATAGGAATCATGAAATCTAATCTTATAATAGAATTATGTGACAATCAGTCTAGATACAACATCGTTTTGCATGAGCTATGTTCCATGGCATAGTATGGTGACTGCATTTTTTTTTTCCTTCCTCCAGTAAAATTCTTTCCAGATAAAGGCATGTTTGTAGGCTCAGTTTGCTCTTTTCTCAATATACGGCTTCAAAGAAACAACATTCCTAAGACCAAACAGCTTTCTAGACTTGGGATATACTAATCGGTACGCATTTTGGTGGGGGTTCTCAATAATCTCAAATGGCCCAATGTAAATGTCAAAGAACTTCTTGAGTTCTGCTGTTAGTAGCTTTGATCATTTGTGGAATTTCACTAAGACATGGTCACCTACTCTGAATGTGGTAGCCTTTATTTTCCTATCATGTCCGTTTTTCCTAGCTTCACCTAGTTTCTTCATGGTTTTCTTTACTATCTCTTCATGTTCTTTCATTGATATTAAGGTACATTGTGGAAAGTCTATTAATTCAGAAATAAGATTTGCTGGTCTGAGATGAAACATAATTTCATATGGTGAAAACCCAGTAGAGCTATGCTGCAAGCTGTTCATGATATCCTCGAAGTTGTTTACATGGTCGGACCAACTAGGGTGTTTGTGACTACAATGCGTCCTACAAAGTCTCCCTATTTCTCTCATGTACCTTTCTGCTGGGTTTGAAGATGGGTTGTACACGGGTATCAAGATGTGTTTTGTGTTAGTTTTTTCCATGAATGCTTTCCAGTTTTTTGAAACAAATTGTGAACCATTATCAGATAGTATAGCTTTAGGTTTCCCTACACTCTTGAAGTAATCTCTCTCAATCTTTGTAATGATCTCTTTACTTGTAGCTTTTCGAACAGATTAAAGTTTAATTAGTTTGGAAAATACATCAACCATGACGAATATAAAACAATGGCCACCTTTGCTTTTAGGTAAAGGTCCATAAAAGTCTACAGCTACTAAATCTAGTGGCTTATCTGGAATGATGTTCTGCATTTCTCCCTGACATGTTCTGTTGCTTACTTTTACTCTTTGACATTTGTCGCATGTTGATATTTCGTTCCTCACCTTCTTTACCATGTTATAAAAGTAGATATTTTCTTGCAACTTCTTTACACATTTCTGTATTCCACAGTGACCATAACTCTCATGCGTGTACTTTATTAACTTTTCTGCCTCACACTCTGGCCAACATAGCTTCCAACTGTCAGAGTCCACATCTGTTCTTCTAAAGAGTGTTCCCTTAAAGACCTTATAGTACTTGTCAAGTTTATCATACCCTCTTTTGCCTAAACAGTCCTTAACCAATTTCCAATTAGGATCATTATTCTGTTCCCTCCTGATGTTATGGCAAAGTGTCCTTATGAGCTTTTCATCTTGGATTCCCTTCATGTATCTTATTTTAAATTCCTTTTCTTCCTCTTGATCAAACATTTCCTGATCTCCTCCTACTGGTAACCTGGATAAAGCATCAGCTACTACATTTTCTGATTCCTTAATATACACAATTTCGTAATCAAACTGTTGCATGAACATGGCCCACCTGGTTAATCTACTGTGATATAGTCTACACTCCTGCAAGTAACTTAAAGCTTTGTGGTCTGAATAGACTTTTATCTTGTGTCCTAACAGGTATGTTTTAAATTTTGTAAACGCCCAGTGTACTGCGAGTAATTCTTTTTCTGTGACAGTGTACTTTCTCTCATGTTTAAGTAACATTCTGCTGGCAAATGCAATGGTACAATGAAGATTTTTTCCATTCACAACTTTCTCCTGAAATAGTTCTGCTCCTAGTCCATAATCACTACTGTCAGTGTGGAGACAAAATGGCAAACTAAAATCTGGTCTGTGTAAAAGACTGTTCTGACAAAGTTCATTCTTCATTTTATCAAATGCTTTCTGGCACTCTTCAGACCAATTCCATGTAGCATTTTTTCTAAGTAAGTTGCTTAAACATGTTACATTAAGGCATTGTCCATTTACATATTTTCGATAGAATCCACAGAGTCCATAAAAAGACTTTAATTGTTTTCGGTTTCTAGGAGATGGAAAGTTTACGCTAGATTTTATTTTCTCAGGATCTGTACTTATCCCTTCCTTAGTAATGACATGACCTAAAAATTTGAGTTCTGACACACCAAATTTACATTTTTCCAGTTTTAATGTCATACCACCTCTTCTGAGTTTCTCACACACCTTTTTCAATAACTTCAAATGATCCTCCCAACTTTGATTTGAAACTAATATATTGTCTACATAAATTGTTAATTCTGACAAAACTTCTTGGCCAAGTACATAGTCTAGTGCCCTTATAAATTCGGCGACTGATGAGTTTAATCCGAAAGGCACTACACAATACTGGTAACATCTCCCATTGTATAAGAAAGCAGTGTACTTTCTAGAACTAATTGCAAGAGGTACTTGATGAAAACCTGAAGTTAGGTCAAGGCTTGACATAATTTGGATATTTTTAAATTTATATAACAACTCATCGATGTTCTCTGGGTGGTCAGTTTCTCTGTATAAATATTTGTTTAACTGTCTTGAATCTAGTACTAATCTGACTTGTCCATTAGGTTTATTTACAGTGACTAAGGGCTTATTATAAGGGCTTATACTCCTCTCAATGATTTCACACACTTCCATCTTTTGCAATTCTTTCTCCACTGCTACTCTTTTCGAGATTGGAATACTGTACGGTTTTGTAAAGAATGGTTCATGTGGCTTCAACTGTAAAGTACATTGGTATCCAATTACTTTACCTGGTATATTGCTAAATACATCACTATATTCCTACAAAAATAATTTCAAATCTTGTTTTAGGTTCTCAGTTAGTTCTCTAGCTTCGGCTACTTTTTCATTTACCAACTTTTCAAACTCTATCTCGTCTGTATCAAAATCTGTGACATGGCTTTCAATGTACTTACCTTCTTTTGTAACTTCAATACTGTTCACAGTCTTATTCATACAAAACACATTTGATTGAAGAAGTTTCGTAGTGATGACTTCACCACTTGGTAGAGTCATCATTAATTTCTGCCCTGCCCAATCAAATGCTGCACTTACTTTTGTTATCCAAGACATGCCTAGGATAAAATCCTCTGTGAGATCAGGAATGACGAGACACCCATGTGACCATGATACTCCTTCAATTTCAAAAGTAATAAAAGCCTGACTCCTTATTGATTTACTCTGCTTCCCGGTAGCACCTCTTATTTTAATTCCTACTACAGGTAACTCAACATAATCCTTATTAGTTTTCAGTTTTTTACTTAATGTTTCTGATATCCCAGATACTTGACTTCCTGTGTCCACTAAACACTTTCCTTTCCATGATCCTATCTGCACATCAATAAATGGACTGCTTACATCAAAGTCAAATTTTTTGTTAGTATTCTCATGTAATAAGTCATCTTCAATTTCACTAAATCCATATCCCTTTCCAGTGTCCTTACCTGTATTATTACCACCAGAGTTATATGCTGTTATTACCCTAATTGCATTTTCCTTGGCCTGATTACTATTCCTGAATATTTCATCAATCCAACTACATTCATTTGTGCTATTGTGTGTCTCTCCTTTATATTTATCTCTTAACACTTGTGCAATGTGATACATAATTCTATGCCACCATTCTGGATACAAAGTTTCACATATATCAAGTGTTACCTTTCTGAAATTTTCATCATCCTTAATGGCACTACTGTTAACCCGTAAGTTAAACAAAAATTGCTCACTATCTGACATTTCATCATCTGCTCCCCTGATGCTGTTAAGATTACCTGCTGTCAGTTCCTTCTCATTTTTCTTACATGTATCAAGATCAAATAACTCATTGACTAAAATTCTGGCATCCTTATCATTCAAATTGTCAACTGCTTTCACGTGTACCTCACTAACTTCATTACTATCCTCTTTTATATTAGTAATCCCTAAAGCTTCCAACTCCTCACTTACACCAATAAAACATCTTTCTTCACTACTATCCTCAATCTCCTTTCCTTCCCAATCAACATCACAAAAATTATCCTCTTGATCCTCTGCGCCCTTACCTTCAGTATGCAGATGCACATTTAAATCATCCTTACTAGGTGCTCTTTTCATTCCTAGCCCACCAGACTCTTCCATAAGTTCTCTAATTCCTGATACACTTGGATCATTTGAACAACTATTTTCCAGCAAGGTGCCCCTCTCAGCGCACTCATAGAATGAATCTAAGTTTAATTCTTCGCAGTTTTCTAAGCAATCTGGTTTATTTGTATGACATATATTATTTGTAACAGATACTACATTAATGGGATAACACTTCTCTTTAAAATAAATACTCATTATGTCACTGGTATCTTTCTGTTTAGTTTGACAGTTTGGGTTGGCCCTTTCCATTTGTGTATAAGTAGCTCCTACCTTGCGGACTGCCAATGGAGCCCTATTCAGTTTTTTAACTCCTGTTCAGTTCTCCCCATACCATTATGACTATTCCATTCCTTTGGGTTATTTCCAAAGTGCCTGTTACCAAATTGATTATGACTATTTCCGTATTGACCCTTGTAAGGGAAATTATGTCCTTGTGATCCCTTGAAGTTGTACTGGTGATTTCTCTGATGAGAATCACTACTTCCAAAACTGCGGGGTTCCTGTTTATCACATATATCAAGTGTTACCTTTCTGAAATTTTCATCATCCTTAATGGCACTACTGTTAACCCGTAAGTGCCCCAATTTGTATGCCCTGTCTTTTGAAAATGGTTTTGACTATGGTGTGGTGATTTACCCATTTTCTCAATAATTCTATCTAGTTTGTCAACATATTTCAAAAACTGATCAATTGTGTCATCTGGACCATAAGCTAACTCCCACTGTAGTTTACACGGTAGCCTCCTTTTAAGTGCATCAATTTGAGTGAGTTCATCAAAAGGTTTGCTTAGGTGAGTGAGTTTCCTTAACTTATTTCTGCAAAATTGCTTCATGCTACCATATTCATGTTTATAAACAGGTCCATTCAAAAATTCGCTTTTTATTCTTGCTTGTTCTGTCTCTGACCAGAATTTACTTAAGAACCTCTCCTCAAACTCTGCAAAAGCCATTCCCTCCGTACAATAATGATTAGTCCATGACAATGCTTCACCTTCTAGAAATCGTTTCACAAATTTAATTTTCTAATTATCATTCATATTTGGAAAAAAGTTATCTTTGCAATGCTGCAGGAAATCTACCGGATGCATACTGCTCTCATCTGAAAAGTTTTTTACTGGAATGTTGCACCACAAAGTGCCAATATTGTTCGGCAAACTATTGGTGACCATATTGCTACTAACATTTTCAAGTTTCTTAGTGATGTCATTAATACTACTTTCTAAACTCTTGACTTCATTTTTGTTTATCTGATTATTTACATCTATTTTTTCAGTAATAATTCCTATCTCTTGTTCAAATTTGCTTTCTACTTTAACAATTTTATCGTCTACAAGAGAAATACGATCAGATACTGTTTCTTCTACATGTTTGATATCTGAATGCGCAACTTTAAACGCATTATGGATTTTCTCTCTACCTGTATTAACTTCAGTTTTCAGATTTT
This sequence comes from Schistocerca serialis cubense, assembly GCF_023864345.2. Classification (NCBI taxonomy): domain Eukaryota; kingdom Metazoa; phylum Arthropoda; class Insecta; order Orthoptera; family Acrididae; genus Schistocerca; species Schistocerca serialis. The sequence continues at coordinate 739,535,722 of NC_064639.1, read as the reverse complement.
TTACTTTTGCATCTACATTTTTGACTTTTCTCCCGACGTAATTGACCTTACCCGTGATCTTAACCATATTATGACTCAAACTGGAAATTTTTGCTTCTACTTTTTGAAAGTGATCGTCATTTTTCTTTTCATATTCTTTGAACTGTTTTTCAAATTTATCACTCATGAGCTTAAGAGTCGGGTCTAACTGAGCAGTGTTTTTTTGCTCCATTTGATCCAAATGAATCTCATTAGCATCGAGTCTGTCTTTAATATTTCCTAACCACTGTCCCTTTTGTCTGTTAGTGTCATCTATTGCCTTAAATTTTCCCTCCATATAATTCATTATTTTTGATAACATGTCTTTAACTTCATTCTGTCTTTCCGTACGAGTTTCAACTTTGTCTACAGGATTCGGACTATTACTGTTGCATTCACTTTTGTATGATAAATTTACATCTGTACTAGCGTTGGCGACACCGTCGTCAATACTTTCCTCTTTCACAATAGTCATCTTTTTACACAGGAATAAACAAAACACAACAAATTTATCTTTTCTAAAGGATACTAAACTATCTTACTCACAGGTTACTGATTTTCTTATCTTATAACGTCTTCTTTGTTGATTGGTGCATGATGGAATACACAACACTCAAACACTACACTTATATGAATATTGCTTTTTTTGTTGCACAACACTTTACACTTTTTTCTTCTTTCTTGACTTATTGTGCCGTTATTCTTGCTCCAGTAACTGCATTCCGATGTCTTGAAGGTATCAGCATACGACTTCCTTTGTCTTGAAGGTATCAGCATACGACTTCCTTGAACATTTTCATCCAGGATGTACGAATTCTGTCGTTTTCTTCGCAATCTCGGTGGTAGTTTATTTCGGTAACATTTTCAATAATCCCGGACGAGCCCCCATATTGTACTGGTTGTTACCTATCTCGTTTCTTGATAACTGAATGATTGTGGAATCTTACGCAGTATATTGTGGTAGGACCACATTCGCACCACGTGTTTGTAATTGAGAATAGTACGAGTAGTTCCAATACAATTTCAGCAAGACTTATTTATTAGTAGCTGCTGAAAGATTACACACTGCAGATCATGTTTGTCTAGGGGTTTTCGAAGTTTTGTCTGCAAAAATAATTACTCCAACAAGCATGGCCTGGGTTTTCTTCTTGTTTGAAATAAACACTACCGGATCCGAAATACTTTCAGCTAAAATTATATTTATTCGTACTTTTTGTTTAGTAACTACAACATTTTCACTATGAACATTGATACTCTAAATGCATTATACTGTACTGGTCACATAAACACGTCCATCTCCCTCTAATACCGACGAAGAAGTGGCGACTGGCAGGCAAGCCAAAATGTGCCCGGAAGTTGCAGACATTCCTGCATTCCAGATTCTTTGGTCTACTGACCTTAATAAACTCCAAAGATACATATAAATAAATAAATATAAATATACAACATTTAACATCTCAAACGAATCCATTATTTATCATAAAAGAAAATATTCATAATTAAATAAATTAAACACACTTTTTGGCAACATAATGAGGTTACGTTAGCTCTTTACTGTGGGCATCGTACTTTTCGCGTGAGATATACTTTATATCCAACAGTTAATTACATTACAACTGCTTCAGGGTCATTCAGTGCCGTCAGTCTCTTGCTGTATTCTCTAGCCCTCGCACACAATGCTCAGTGGGGAGCGGTTGATGACTTATATGCAAGTGACCTCTTCCCATGTGGATTCACCTGCTGGAAAGAGTGGTGCCTGAAAGATATCCCCCACAGTGAATGCTTCATAGAGCAGACTGGACACTTTACAGCCAACTCGTTGTGTTTGAATATGACAGTGTCAAGAATGGATGGATCATATTACCCAAATGATCCACCACTCTGCTGAAGCTTCCATTCTGCAGTCTTTAGACCAGCTGGAAAGGCAAGTTGTGCCTTGGTGGAGCAAACAATGCCACATTGCAATCTGGTCCAGGCGGGCAGCTCTGTCAGTTCAAGTGATGGCCAACTGAAGATAACCTTGCAGCCTTTTGGGTAGTGAGGGTAAAATGTCGCCGAATTATTAGGGAGAGCAAAAGGAAATCATAACAATCCATTATCGTGTGTTACAGCACCTTACAGAGTGCAGCACAGAATTTCTCTTTGTGCTTTGTAGTGTCATTTGGGTGTCAGGTCACTTTAGCGATTGGCAAGAGGCAACCCGGGAAAGACCACACATGCCCGAATAGTTATCGTAGTGTTGCCCTTGATAGCTTTGTGGGGAAGACGATGCGGTGGATGGTCAACTGCCACCTTGGCTGGATCTTAAAATACAGGCAGCTCCTTAGTCACTTTCATTGTGGGTTCTGGAGGTATTGCTCCACCTTTGATAACCTGGGCTTCCTGGAGGTGGCTGTACAACAAACTTTCCTGTCACTGGCATCACCTTCTGGCTATGTTTTTTGACATCAAGAAGGCTTGTGATAATACTTGGAGGCATCTTATCCTCAAACAGCTCCACAAATGGAGTTTTCATGGATGTCTTCCCATTTTTATTTGGCCCTTCCTCTTGCCACAGTGTTTGTTTTGGGCAGGAGAATGGTGTCCCTCATGGTAGTGTTTTAAACATGACTGTCTTTGCCATAGCTATTAATAGTATTACATCAGTAGTTAAATATCCTATCCAGTATTCCTTGATTTCTAAGTGTCTTTTGTTTCTTTTCCAGCCTTGCAATGACAACACACCAATTGCATCTAACTTTCAACAGTTTGAGGAATGGGCAGAGAAGATGGGCTTTAAGTTTTCAACCAAGACATCTTTGTGCATTCCTTGTAACTGTTCACGTTCTGTTTTAAGCCTCCCTCATTTGAAGAGGAGGGATGCTGTTCTTAAGTTTAAAGATGCAGTGAGGTTTGTGGGCTGCACGTTTGACTTGAAATTTACATGGTTGCCACACCTTAGTAGCACTGAGTACTTTAAAATGTGTTAGCCAGAATTCATGGAGGGCAGGCAGGACTTGTTTGCTCAGATTTTACAGGGTTTTCGCGTGATCTTGGCCTGATTCCAGGGGCACAGTGTATGGGTCTGCAAGACCAACTTATTTAAAGATATTGGACATGGTGCAACATGAAGGGATTTGCCTAGCTATAGTGGCTTTCCGAATGAGCCACATGTTGAGCCTCTGTGCTGAGGCTGCTGAGCCGCCACTTCACATCAAATGATAGCTGCTCATTGTGTGATATGCATATAAAATGCTGTCCACACTATGCACATCTGCATCTGGACTCCCAGTTTCATGTTTCAATCTCTGTTTTTTTTTAACATTTTAGATAGGCATCACAGTTTAACAATTGTGGCGCCTGAGAAGACAAGTCCCTTGGCTGTTCCGTTGCCTTCCCTGAATATCTTCAGGACTTGCCTTCCCCATAGGCATATAGTATTTTCTGTAGAACTCCATGCGATCCTGAAGGCACTGGAGCAGATGAGGTGTCTCCAGGGCAGACAGTTTCTCATCTGCTCCAATTCCCTTGTTGTACTACAATTGTTACGCCACATGTACCCAGCAGAGAAACTGTTGCAGCTCATACATAACTAACTGTACTTCCTGCAGCTGCGGGAGAAGAAGGTGTCATTCTGCTGGGTACCAGGACTCATGGGAATTTGGGGAAATGAACAGGCCAACAAAGCCATGAAGGAAGCCTTCTGGGAACATACCATTACGGAATATGCCATTTCTTCACAGGCTGTCATTTTGCTGGTGGATCACAGAGCCATGCAGTTATGGGAGGGGCAGTGATAGACAATAAGCTATGGTTACGAAGTCAACTTCTTGGCCATTGGGAGCCTCATGCCAGTCATTCCAGCATGATGAGGTGGCCTTGACCTCCCTCTGCATTGAGAAAACTGTCCCCTCACACATGGCTTTTTATTGAAGCGAGAGGGGTGTCTCCCCCCCTGTCTGTGATGCCTGTGGTGTGCAAATCAGTGTACGCTATATCTTAATTGAATAATGTATTTTGTTTTGTGACGAGCAGGTAGAAGCAAATTTAGGTTGGGACTTGCCCTCTATTTTATCTGGTGACGAGATGAGTAGGGTGAAACTTTTAAAATTTTGTGATGTGTCTGGACTCTGGCCTAAGCTTTTAGACTGGAGATTTTACTGTGTTACAAAGTGGCCGGATTACACCCTTATTTCCAGCAGTCAGCCAGCTGCAGGTGTCTACTGTCTTCTTTTAATACTTTCCACTGCATTTTCCCTTTTTTATCTTGTGATTTTTGTTGCTTTGTGTGTGTGAGTGTATCCAGTTTTTCAAGACTTCCTGTATGTTTTTATTTGCACTCCTGATTTTAGTCATTCTATCAACAATGTAGGAAAAGATAGATTATGAAGATGACATGTTAAGTTGCAGCCAGGCACAGTTAAAAGACACTGTGGTCTGTGGCTGAAAGCTTATGTGTAAGTATCTTTATAATTGTGCCTGTCTGCAACTTAACATGTCATCTTTATGGTAAGTAGCAATCTGTCTGTTCCTACATTGTTGATATTCCAATCTGGAGTTTCCATTGTTTGATTTATTCAGTTTATGGTATTCCTCCACACTTGTCCCATTGTATTTTATTGTGGGGGCTAAAGATGTTGCTGTTATGGGCCCTCAGAACTTCATCTTCATCACCACCACCATAATCATCATCACACTAAGAGAAATGTTAGTATACTAGTACAATGGGAAGGCAGAGGAATCAGAATGAGAAAAGTGACACACAAAGTAAAGAAAAATCTAGCAGAGATTGCAGCAAGGGAGTTGTGGTAATGAAGAGTTTATTGGAGGGATAGTTGTCATTTATAAAAATAAGAAAAGCTTACATTAGAGGAGAAAATTTGAGTGACACTGCCTGTGAACTAGCCTCTAAAGTCAACTACATAATGCTGAGAAGCATACTGTGCAGCTAGGTAGACCAGTTGTAAATACACTTGTGGCTTTCATGGCGAAATGAACCCTGAGCAGGATATTATGTAGATAGGGTGCTTGGCAGAATACCACTTTGGGATGCATGATTAGATGCATGGTGTTGAGTGGATGTGAGAGATATGTTTTCCACCTGTGGCTTCCAGAGAGATATGACCCATTTCATGTCATTTGTATCCCAGGAACAGTCTACTGCTCTCCTCTACAAACCCATGTAGTGGTGTGAATTAGATATTAAATTATGATTTTAAAAGTATACTTCCCTCTCTCATCTGCTTGTTTCACTGTTGAAGAGGAAGTCAATCAAAAACCAAAGAAAATTAAGAGTCTCAACGAAAATTGAGAAATGGCTGCTACAGCAAAATGTTTACTTTCATTGTTTCAGCTGCATTATGGCGCTGCTTGAGTGAACCTTCACTACTTCAAGCCCTTATATGTCGACCAATACAAGCGGGCCACCATCTGCAATTTGTTAATACACATTTGCCATACCTGGGAGAAGAAGTGTTGGAGGTAAAAATAAAAGAAAATCCTACTGGCCATTATGCACCAGCAAACTATAGCTCTTTCCAAATAGTGTTGATCTTTCAGATTGAACAAAAATACTGCAAATATTATCTCTTTTATCATGTATGCCATTTTTGAAGGTCAGAAATATTTCACAATATTTGAATATCAAAAATATTTTAAGCTTTTGAATTATTTAATGCAAAGAGAAGGCACAGAATTAAGATTTAACATTAATTAAATATTCCTCTAAAGCTCCAAATGAGTGGTCTTGGCTTTATTGAGGCATTAATGAAGTGCATGAGCTTTAAACAGAAATTCTAAGTAAGATATAAACAGAATAAAATTCAAATGCAAGAAAACATAGGACATAATCGAGGGCTGAAATGAAAATAAGTGTGTGTGTGTGTGTGTGTGTGTGTGTGTGTGTGTGTGTGTGTGTGTCCACACACCCGCGCATGTGTGTGCGTGCGTGAGAGAGAGAGAGAGAGAGAGAGAGAGAGAGTGAGTGGGTTTAGGAAAGGGGGAGGTAATAGAGGAAGACAGAGAATGGAAAATAAACTCTCAAATGTTTCTTTTATTATGCTATGACAAATTGTGATGGAGTATTGTTATTTTATAGAGATTGGCTGCATTATATGATCCGTCATCACCCGTACTTTGGCCTGCTGTGACTCGACTACTATTATCCAGACAACATAAAAATTCTTGCAGCAGTTCCTACTCAGCTCAGGAATCGTTTGACATCACAGACAGTAATGTGAGTAACAGCTCCTATTTATTTCTACAATCAAGTAAAAATTAATAGTGAATACCTGTTGGTCTAAATGTTACTCAGTATTTCCTCAGTGTATCTGCACTGTGTATGTACTGTGATTGATCATTCGTCAGGTTTCTATATCTGGAATTAAAAGCTTAATTTTATTTTTCACACTGTTCAAGCCCTGTACTACAGATTATTTTGTATGCATTCCTCATGAATAAAGTGCAGTAAAATGCAGATACAAGAATGTTTTCTTTATTGAGTGTAACATTTTTCCTTTAAAGTAATGGGAGAATCCGTTGACATTATATTACATTCCTGATGTTTCCCGTCAATTCAACACTGTTTGTGTACAGTACTTCGTAATTTGTAGTACTATGAATGTGTTTGCAAACTTTTTTTTTTCCCTACTGGAACACGAACAGGCTGTATGCAGTAGCACTTATTTAATTATACTGTTTATTGAAACTATACTTGTGTTAGGTGCTCAGGAGACAAGTCATATATTTTGGCATGAGACCAGTGACATAAAAAAATATCATGTTGACATAGTAATGCTGTGAAGAACTTTATTTTTTTGTGTACTTTTAGTAAACCACTATGAAGATTGCCCACAAAGGACCTTAATTTTGCCATCAGAAATGACTATGTAGTGTAGAATGAAATAAGTGAAAACATTTTTTGTTTTGTAGGAAAGTATGCTGTTTCCTGTTTTATACAAAACATCTTCTAATACACTACCTAATCAAAAGTATCTGGGCTTCCCTGTGTAATGTGAAATTAACCACTAAATGTCATGAGAGGTAGCCCCACCAGTAAGAAATGAGTGTGTTGTCCGTAGAGAAGCAGTAACATCATAATGGATTGGTCAGGAGAGCTCAGTGACTTTAAATGTGGACTAGTCGTTGGAAGTCACCTGAGTAACAAATCCATCAAGGTGATTTGAACCCTCATAGAGCTGCCGAAGTTGACTGTTGGCGATGTGACTGTGTGAAGTGGAAATGCGGAAGAACAACTACAGCTAAACCAAGGCCACGGAGGCCTCATGTATTGACAGACTGGAGGTGTTGAGCTTTGCAGAGGGTGGTTGTAAGATATTACATGAATTTAGCAAAAAGAATCACTCATGAGTTACAAAGTGCTACAAGCAGTCCTAGTAGCAATGACTGCAAGTAGGCAGTTGAAAAAAAGGGGGTACAATGGTCGAGCGGCTCCTTATAAGCCATGATAGTCGGTGCTAATAGACTCATGAGATGAGATGGTATAAAGAGCAGTGGTACTGGACAGTGGATGACTGGAAATCATGGATTTAGAGTTACAATCTGCGCTATATATTGTGGCATTCGGTGAATGCCTTGAGAACATTGTGTCATTACCTTTAATGCCAACAGTGAAGTACAGAGGAAGTTGAGTTACAGTATGGGGGTGCTTTTTATGGTTAGGATGTGACCTCTTATTGCACTGTGCCCACCTTACTTCACTTAAGAAAATGCTAAATGCAGGAGGGCATGAACACGTTTTACAGCATAGTGTACTGCATGCAGAGAGGCAGAGTTTGGAGACAGTGATTGTTTGTAACAGCACGACAATGCACTCTGTTTTAAGGGAACATCTGCAGAGCCAACCCTCCCCTGTACTATTGTATAAAACAATCGGAAACAAAAATTCAGAGCAAGTACACTTTTCTAGCTTGTATCGTTAAGTAGGTGCATCTAATAAATAAGTCAGAAGGAAAGTCGCTCAATTCCTCCTCCTTGTTGCTGCTTGTTGAATTTGTGGCTCATTGAAGGTCATGGCACGTAGAAATATCCATTGTTATGCCGAGGCTGTAAGATCAGGTTTAGACGTTAAATCTGAACACTACTGGTTTCTGTTTGTTTCGTCTGATGTTTTATTTTCTTCACATCGTGTACAGTACTTTTTTATTTCCACATATGCTCATTGCTAACAAAATATTTCGGCCATTACCAATACCCAACTTGACAGTTCCTCAACTCACACCAACTTCCTCCAACAACCACTTACACAGCTCAACAAGAAGAAAGATGTTGCGAGAAATAGCAGCGTATTGAGTTTACACAATTTTGGTTTTACATAAAGAGATGTTAATACACAGTAAGTTCTTTTACAAATATTGTCAAGTTATTACTCAGAATAAATTACAGAACGACAATGTAATTTCAAATGTGACTACAATTTTGAATTAAATTGGAAATATGAAAAATAATCATTTTCTAAAAATAAATCTGATTTAGCTTCATGCTTTATTTCTGTTTATCAAATTTAAGATGATTCTGATTACAGCATAAAGAGTATGGTAAATGTAGAGCTACAGTTTGTCTCATTGTATTGTATTGTGGACTCATTTGTACTGGATTCTCCAAAAGTCGTCAAAAAAGAGGTGCACTTACCAGTTGCATTACACTGTGAGGCAATGGTGTGCAGACAATAACATTCCTGAAATGCCCTGGTCTGCCCAGAATTGTAACCTGAACCTAGTGGAGCACCTTTGGAACGAGTTAGAACACCAGCCTCACCTCAGACCCTAATGTCCAACATCACTTCCTTCTCTAGTTTCAGCTCTTGAAGAAAAATGGACTGCCTATCTTGCCCAGACATTCAGACACCTCTGCCCACAGCAGAGTTCAAGCTATTGTAAAAGTGAAGGATGGAGACACACCATTATCAGTGTTGGCTATTATGTGTCCAGATACTTTTGATCAGATGATGTATATGGTACTATATTATTGGAAATTCTTTAGTGGAATATAAAGAATGGAAGAAGTAAAGGTAACAGCTTGCTGTATAGTTGAGGTATTTAGTGGTTGATAGGCACATAAACAAGACTGAAAACATTGCTGGGCTTTTGAATGCTGACCTTCTTCTACATCTACATCTATACTCTGCAAACCACTGTGAAGTGTGTGACAGAGGGTATGTCCCATTGTACGAGTTACTAGGGCAGGTTTCTACTTATTCCATTTATGTATGGGGTGTGGGAAGAATGATTGTTTGAATGTCTCTGTGTGTGCTGTAATTATTCTAATCTTATCCTCATGATCCCAGTGGCTAATTAGCTCTGAACGTGGACATTGTCCAAAATCTTAGCAGTGTCTTCAGTTTGTGTGCCTCTAGACCACTCAGCAACTCAACTACGTGGTGTGCTGTTACCCTTAACTCCTACCTTTATTTATTTATAAGTTAATACTCAATGTAACATTTTCAGACACTAACAGACACCTAATTTATTTTATGGACTGGAGATATACATATTAGCCATCAGCCTAACAGCCTTTAATAACTGTTGTACAGTATGTTTCCTATGCATGAGACGTATTCAGTAACTAGCATCCATCCATTCATATATACATAACCAGCTTATTAACATGAGACGTAATAATATATTTTGCCTACCGTAATAACAAATAGGATTGATCATGTTTAGTATGAAATAATAATTTGATTTGATTTTTTTGTGTTATGGTAATACAATTTAAAGTTTGTGTACCAGGCTCATAGGCTCGCATCTTGATTATGAGATACATCAGCAAGATTCGTAGTGTGTGTTTGTGTGTTTGTGTGTGTGTGTGTGTGTGTGTGTGTGTGTGTGTGTTTGTTTGTTTTATTGTGAAGGACAGATACTACTATTTCATGATTCATTACAGGAAGATCACAGCATACCAATACAGAAGATGATAACTGTATTTTTGATCATATTATTATACCTTGCGAAGCAACGAAACAAACATCATGTGTATTTGCCAGAGCTGATGGAGAGAATATCTCTGCATAAGGATCAGCAAACAGAGGTATGAGATTTGTAAACATCTTTTACAAAGTATGAACTATTCCCTTGGCCGTCAGTGAAGATTAATATTATACATATTTTTGTGTATTTCTATTGGTTGTCTTTGCAATTTCTTGTATTGCAGGTGGTCATTGTTGAAAGTTTTGCATCTGATCCTTTGTCCATGTGTGGATGGAGATTGAGATAAATGAAAGGGGTGATGGTAACAAGAGTGATGAGGAAGTTAGGTGATGGGGAGGGAAAGTGCTCAGATGATGTGCAGATAGAGAAGGGAACTACAGGATGAAAAAAAGCCTGGAAATGGGGGGGGGGGGGGGGGGGGAGGAGGGGGGGAGGTGGTGAATAGAAAAGCATAAAGTACATGAGAAGAAAGTAGATATGTAGCGTGGGAGCACTGCTATCCACTGAGTCTTTCTGTTCCACACAAAATGGTGTTGATACTGTCTTTCTTTACATCTGCATACTATTTCTCCTCTTTCATCTGAAACATACAGCTCAACACTAGTATTCAGTTCTTTTTCAAAGAATCCTGGACAAATCCCACAATGGTAATCATGGCTTGTTGAAAGAAAGCTTTTAGAAATAATGGTGTCTGAGAAGTATGGCCCAAGATTTATAATTTGAAAAGGACACTGTTAGTTGACTCATATGCCTCATTCTATTTCTTTCCTTCTTGACTCACATACCATGGATTTCATATTTTCACAATAACTTGAAATTTTCTACTTTTTCACAATAGACAGCCATAATAATAATATCTTCTCATTGTTTCACTACATAGCAATTTAATTTTAGTCTGTTTTATTATAGTGTTGTGTAAATACAGCTTCAGGTTTTCAGATATCAAAATTCATGAAAAAAAAGCTTGTGTTTTACTGCACAGCTATGGATGACTGACTCTGAGAATGACTACATATGACCCGCTGTATGAAGTGCCAGGTACAAATTCTACTGGTTGAAGCTGAAAGAAGAACTGCTCTGGTGTATTTCCAAAACAAAAGATATTCGTACAAAACAACTAAATTAGTAACTGCTTGCAAACAACTTAGACTACCAGTTATGATCTGAGAACTTCAAATGCAAATTACAGACTGACCAAAATGACAATAAACTACAATGTGTTTCAGAACAGTTACGTCTCAAAATTGTGTTCCTGTTTATATATGACATAATACACCCTAAGACAAAAACAAACAAACACCATGAAGGAATTATCCGAAGAGGACAAAAATCAATAGATATAAATTACATGTACAGACAGACAAGTGATTACAGTTTCAGAAAAATTGGTTGATATATTTAAGGGAAGAGCTTCAGAAATTGGGCAAGTGAAAATGAGTTGGTCAACCTCTGGCCATTATGCAAACAGTTATTCAGTTTGTCATTGATTGATTGGGTTGTTGGATGTCTTCCTGAGCGATATCATGCCGAATTCAGTCAGTTGGCACATTAGATTATCAAAATCACAAGCAGGTTGGAAGCCCATGCTTGTAATGCTCAAAACACTCTCTATTGGTGACAAACTGGTAACATTGCTGACCAAGGTAGGGTTTGGCAAACATGAAGACATGCAGTAGAAACTCTCGCTGTCTGCCAGCAGGCATTGTCTTGCTGAAATGTATGCCATTGATGTCTTGCCGTGAAGGACAAGAAAATGAGAATAGGATATCATTGATATACCACTGTGCTGGAAGGGTGCCACAGGTGATAACCAAAGGAGTCATGCTATGAAATGAAATGGGAACCCAGACTATCACTCGTAGTTGTGCTGTATGACAGACGGCGGTCAGGTTAGAATCGCACCACTGTCCGGGGCATCTTCAGACACATCTTTGCTGGTCATAAGGGTTCATTTTGAAAGGGGACTCACCACGAAGACAATTCTACTCCAGTAAATGAGATTCCAGGCTGAAGAAGTGTCTGCAGACACCCTGGATAGGGCTGGGATACCAACCTGACTGTTGCCTGCTCTAGAGCCTGACGATCAGGAGCGCCATTTCTATTCATAGCAAAGCCCCTTCAGTTGTCATTTGCAGCACCCTTAGGGCACAGTAGTGTATTGGCAATATCCTATGCCTCGTTTTGTTCCATTCAAGGCAAGTCATTATGGGCTTACACTTCAGCATGATAATGCCTTTCTGCACATGGTGAGAGTTTGTGCTGCATGTCTTCATGCTTGCCAGATCCCACCTTGGCTAGCAAGACCACTGGATCTCTCCACAGTTGAGAATGTTTGTAGAGTTGTCAACAGGGCCCTCAAATCTGTAATGTATTTAGGATGGAGGAGTAAGGAAAGATGTTTTTTTTTCTTTTTTGATAATAAACTTTATAATTTTGCAACGACTTACGGTAAACTGTACATAGCAATAGGAACTGGGAAATCATAATACCTATTAGGTCATAAATGAATGTTGAAGATTGGGCTAATTCAATTTTTTAAATTACTTTCTTCTGTATAAGCTATTGCTGGAGCATGTTGAATGAATCCACCATGTTAATGCTCTGTAATAAAAACTCCACTTTTAAAATGAAAATATAAGAGTTTATGAGCACAAAAGTTGTTCGGATAATTTCTTTATCAACCCAAAATGAGAAAAGGATTGATAGTATACAGAATTCGCAACACAACGAGGTGAAAAAGGCAATCACTAAATCTGTGTAGGAAAAATGCAAGATTTGTTTTTGCCAGACCACAATTAATTTGCAGAGACTGGAAGACTGCACAGTAAAGAACTAAAATGACAATCTTAAATTTTTCCAGAAAAATCAGCACCTAATATTGCTCAGAAAGAACAATACATACAAATATTAATACTGTATAAAAATCTTTGTAGAATATTTTCCATACTTCTTTCAGTTTCTGTAAGGGATGCCACAATACTTAACTTAATTGGTAAATAGTGCAACTTCAACATTAGAAGTGGTAACCTTACATGGAATTTGCTTATTGAATTTTGTAAATACAATTTGCTTAAACTATTGTAAAACATTTGATTGTTCACTTAATAATGATGTAAATTACCTTCGTTGTGTGATGCAAGATCATCAAGAAAATGACAATAACAAAATAAAGAAGGAAAACAAAAGCCCAGAAGGAAACTCGAAAGAAAATGAAAAACAGTGATACAAAACAGCAACAGAAAATTAATTTTGATGAAAATGAATATAGCAAGCATAGCTTAAATAATCTTACCAAGCAGTGGCAGGGGAACACGCACACAAAAGGATTTAACTTTCACAAGCCTTCAGAGCTAGTGGCTCCTTCTTCTGGTAGAAGAGTTGAAGGGAAAGGAAGAGGGGTGAAGGAAAAAGGACTCAAGAGGTTTAGGGAAAGGGGTGTAGTTCAGAAAGACTGATAGTTGGGGACTGCACAGAAAGAGATTTGAAAACCTGAGAGCTTAAAGGTGGAAGACAGAGTAATATGATAGACAGAGACTACTACTAAAATATCGTGCATGAGTTAATAAGAGTGAAAAGGTAAGTGCATTGTATGTAATAGAGGCGGGAGCTGGACATCGAAAAATAAAGTCAGAAAATGAAAGATGTAGAAAACGAAAGTGGAGTGAACAAATGAGTAGTTACTGTGAATAAATGCTGAGATGGAAAGAATTAATGTAAATTAAGGCCAGGTGGGTGGCTAGAACCAAGGAAATGTTGTAGTGCTAGTTCCCATCTGCGGAGTTCTGAGAAGCTGGTGTCTGGGGGGAAAATCCAGTTGGCACTGTGGTGAAACAGGCACCGCGGTCATGACTGTCATGTTGTACAGCATGTTCTGCAACAGAATATTATGTTTTGCCTTTATACACACTCTTCCTGTACCCCTTCATCCTGACTTTAGTCATGCTGATGTAAAAGGCTGAACAGTGTTTACTTAACAACTGGTGTATGATGTATTGTTCGCAGATGGCTCTGCCTTTAATAGTATATGTTTTGCCAGTTACAGGGATGGAATGGGTGGTGGTAGGAGGGTGCATAGGGTAAGTCTTGCAGTTGGGACGGTCACAGGGGTAGGAGCCATAGGGTAGGGAGATGGGTGCGGAAGGAGTTTAGGGTATGACAAGGATATTGCGGAGATTGGGAGGGTGACGAAAAGGTATTCCAGGTGTGATGGGCCAAGTCTCAGACAGAATGGATCTCATTTCAGGGCATGATTTTAGGAAGCCATCGTCTTGTCGAAGTAGCTGATTGATACATTCAAGACCAGAGTAACACTGGGTGACAAGTGATATGTTCCAAAATTTTTTTTGGAGGTATCAGCGGTTCTAGAGTGGATGTGATGGCCCAGAAAATCTGCTTTTGAACTAGGTTGTTGGTGGAGTATTGCTGTAAGGGACCTGCATCTGAACAAATACATTTGCCTCGAATGACAAGGCTGTATGGGAGGGAACGTTTGACGTGGGGGGGGGATGACTTCTGTCAAAATGTAAGTACTGTTGTTTGTTAGTGGGTCCGATGTGGATGAAAGTGTGTAGCTGGCCTTCATTGAGGATGAGATTAACATCAAGGAAAGTGACGTAGGATTCAGAATAGGACCATCTGAAATTTAATTGGGATAAGGTATTCCAGGAATTTTAACAGGTCTGCCTCACCATGAGTCCATACGGCAAAGATGTCATCAATATATCTAAACCAAACCAGGGGCTGAAGATTTATGGATTCCAGGAAAGCTCACTGGCATATAAGGAGCCATCCTGGTTTCCTTGGCCATACCCCTGATCTATTTGTATGTGTGCCCCTCAAAGGTGAAGTAATTGTTGGTAAGTATAAAGTTGATTAATGTGAGCAAGAAGGATGTCATAGGTTTGGAATCAGGTGGGCGTTACTGAGGAAATGTTCAGCAGCAGACTGACTGTGTACATTGGGGATGTTGGTATAGAGGGATATGGCATCAATAGTGTCAAGCAAGGTGTGTGGTGGGAGTGGAACGGGAACAAATTTGAGACAATCTAGGAAATGGTTGGTAACTTTAATATAAGAGGGAAGTCTTGTAAATGTTAAATTCTTTTGTGAGTGTGTTCCCCTGCTGCCTCTTGGCGAGTAGATTATTTATCTATACATTTACACTATATTTTCAATAACTGATTATTTTCATTGTTATAGCATAAATAATAATTAATGTAAGTGAAAAATATGTATTCAGCAAAATGGAACCAGAAGAAAGCAATGAAATGAATAGAAATATTTTTAGTAACCAGAAACGGGAAATAATATGAATGAACAAACTGAAATGACTAACACAGCTAAGCAACAAGATGGCAGCTATGTGTGCAACAGCCATGATTTAAATGTAACAGAAACTATAGATGGAAAATTTTTATTAGGAAACATTTCATTGCAGGCATTAGATGAAATGCTGACACAGTTGTTCACACAGAGTGCTTTTTCACCTAATAGCTTGGAAAGAGGCTGTGTGGCTAACTGAATTGTTCAATAGTTCGATGTTGCGAGAACAAAAAATGTTTACAGTGAAAGGGCATGACAAATGTCAACAAACAATAATTTTCACAGCTACTCAAAGAACAAAATAAAACTACTGGTAGATTAAATGAGCTGAAAAAAAAGCAAAACAATTAGCAAACTGCATGTGACATGTTAGCGCAGATAGATCTACAATTCAGGCAGATGTTTTGTTGCGACATTCAATTTGCAATGAACTCCTCGACGAATTGAAAAACTGTCAGAAGACATTGGGTTTATGAAACTATAACAAAAATGTTATGACATTGACATAAAGAAGTTGAATGACAGTGCAGAAGTGGGGCATTTAACAATGACACCATACTCATGGAAAAATTTGTACTGCAGCATCGAATGTGCAGAGATGAAATAAAAAAATGGATGTTCAAAAAGGAAAGTAAAATCGTTACCAATGTAGAGGCAGATGTCAGAGCTGCCGTACAATAAATTCATTCTGAACTGGCCACTGGCAGAGTTCATTTGAACAAAACAGCTACTGTTAACACAGGAAACGTGCAAGAGTGCTCAGCAAATGAAAGACAAAATACCTTTTCACCTCTGCAAATTCATGATGCCGCTGAGAGAGATTTCAGCATGTATAATCACAATGCCAATGGCAAAACAATGAGATACCTTGCCACACAAACCAGTACCACAATCGTAGAGGACAGGACCCTGTCTTACATTAGTATTGGCATGAGAGACTCTTCATGTATCCCCTGTCTCACATTCATAAATGCTAAAAGATCTTGAAAACTAGATTGCATTTGAATTTATGAGAGAAATTGGTCGCTATATCTGAGACAGACCTAGAGTATTTTCTCTCAGTGTTGGACTCTATAGATTACACAAATGAAGGTGACCAAGGTCAAGGAGACAGTTCGAGTGGGCACTGAAAATTCAGAGCAATGGGAACAGCCAACCTAGTAATAACAACAACAACCACGACAGCTGCAAGTGTGCATGTCATCACCAGATAACAGGCGTACATATTCGGTAATAGTCGGAAAAGTGGTGATCAAACGAGAGATAACTGTTCGTACAAGCCAAGCCAATGGGACCCACAAAATTCAAACAAAAGAGACTGATATAATGACTGGCCAGGTCCTACATACCATAGGAACCAAGTAATGTAACTGTAATGAGTACAGGCTAGTAACTGCTTGTCCAATACAAGGAAGAGAAACTAGCCAAGGGGAGCAGAATTTACATAATAACTAGGACCCAAACTGATATAGCAGAGAGCACGCAGTGCGTATAGTTGTCGTGGTAGAATTAATGTTGCTATTCCAACATCACCACCAGAAAACAGCAATCAGCTGCATTTGTTCCCTTGACTATCAATGAAGGAGACAGTGGTCATGCAACACTGAAACAAGTATTTTTTATGTCACAATAAAGACGAAGACATGAGGGACGCAATACACAGACAATGTACAGATGTAAATATTGGTTTTAAGATTAGGAATAAAAAAGATAGGAACAGAAAAAATGATAAGGATATAACTAACTAACTACGTTTACTAAGTGCAGAGTGTGACTGTTTACAAAAGAACTGTTATACAGTAACCCAAGGTATACTAAATTCTTATCATAATGGCTTAGAAGAGAACTATTCTACATGAAATCTGAACTATGCTAGATTACAAGACGCCCAAATCTGTATAACGTATAAATAGTTACAAAATCTTTATAAGCAACAAGAAGTACCACGCCAAAACATGACTAGTATAAAGACCACTATGAATACAGCATGTGTAATACTGTAGAAGCAATTTAATTTACTGAATAAAATCATCAGAATGTAAGTATAGTAATGAAGAATATGACATGTTGGACAGTATAAGCCTACAACATGAAGACCAACGCAAGAGCTCACTAATATCAGTTTCGAAGGAGTAAGTAGAGTTTTAGTACTGGTGGGGACTCTGCGAGACACTTGTGATATTTCAGGAGTATGAGAAGGAACACTTTGTAAGCTACTCTGCTCAAAAATGTTCGAAGTATGCTTGTTGTGCTGGCTGACCTATGGTTAGTTAAGAACTTAGTAGTTGTTTTATATAAAGATAAGGGGTTTAAGTGAATGATTCAAATCCACACCTCAATTAATAGAGGAAAATAAATATAAGTGTGATGGTAGGTACCAGGAGGACCTCACTGACAAGAAATGTAGTTACGTATGAATGTGTGTGGGAATGAATGCAGAGTGGAACAGTGAAGTATTTATGAATACTAATTACCGAGTATGATACAGTAACAATAATTATAAGTAGCCATCTGAGATTGTTTGCAGATGATGCTGTCATATACCATCTTGTAAAGTCATCAGATGATTAACATGACTTGCAAAATGATTTAGATAAGATATCTGTATCATGCAAAAAGTGGCAGTTGACCTTGTATAAGGAAAAGTGTGAAGTTACTCACATGAGCACTAAAAGAAACCAGGTAAATTTCGATTACGCGATATGTCACACAAATCTGAAGGCTGTAAATTCAACTAAATACTTAGGAATTACAATTACAAATAACCTAAATTGGAATGATCACATATATAATATTGTGGGTAGAGCAAGCCGAAGACTGCAATTCATCGGCAGAACACTTAGAAGGTGCAACAGGTCTACTAAAGAGACTGCTTACACCACGCTTGTGCACCCTATTCTGAAGTATTGCTGTGTGGTGTGGGATCCGCATCAGGTGGGACTAACGGATGACATCAATAAAGTACACAGAAGGGCAGCTCATTTTGTATTATCGCGAAATAAGGGAGATAGTGTCACAGACGTGATACGTGAATTGGAGTGGCAATCGTTAAAACAAAGGTGTTTTTCGTTGTGATGAGATCTTCTCATGAAATTTCAATCACCAGTTTTCTCCTCCTTTTGCGAAAACATCACAATAAAATAAATGAAATCAGGGCTCGCACAGAATAATTTAAGCGCTTGTTTTTCCTGCGCGCTGTTCGAGAGTGGAACGGTAGAGAGACAGCTTGAAGATGGTTCATTGAACCCTCTGCCAGGCACTTTATTGTGAATAGCAGAGTAATCACGTAGATGTAGAGGGATAATTATAATGAGAGAGTGAGAACTTGGTGATATAAGAAATGATACACACAGTAGGTCACATAAACATTGAGCTGTTAATCACTTGGTAACATTCATTTCACAGGTCAGAGTAGAAAATATTTCACTACTCAGAGCAATGCCAGTTCTCTCCCCCCTCACAGATATGATCATGTGCATATTTATATAATGCACTACAAAAATCACCTATGAACATTGAAGGAATTACGTGAAATACATTCTTTTCTTGCACTGTTTTGTTACATTATGCGAGTTCAAATATTGTGAAAAGTCATTGTATGAAATTATTGTGGTGACAGTATTGTCACACATAGATTCACTACAAAAATGAATTACAGATTTGCTTTAAGACAACTTTCCATATAAGTGATGGTGTTAAAGGGGGATGTAACAGAAAATGTAAACGTTTATTTAAAAAATCATTACAGCCAAATTTATTAATGCACAAATCTAAAATTTTGCATGTGTAAAGCAAAAGAGCTGTGTTTTAACGGAAAAATATAATAAAATAGGCAGGATTAACATATTGGCATAAATTTGAATTCTTAATTTTTTATTGTCTTTTTTGTAAAAAGCATAACTCAAATTCTAATTATGCAATTAATCTGAAAATATTATTGTAGTGTCCTGAGAAGATTATAACACCATAGAACTACAGTTATTAATTTATGGAACAAATTGTATCATTAACAGAGTTTTCAATTTTGCACATCCAAAATTAACTTTTTTTTTCTACATACAATCATCTAATAATCAGAATATAATTGCACAATCCTGTAGTTTTTAGTTACAGGGAGACAGCAACACATTGCAAACAGTTCCTGAAATATTCATTGAATTAGTGCATGTACTTTTTGCAAAAAAAGCTTCTAAGAATGTGAAAAATGTAAAACAGGAAAAATGAGGTTCAAAGATTTTCTTCTCATACTTCTACATCTAATAAGTGTACCTCAATTTTAAAATCTTCCATACTGATACTCCTCATCCTCCAGGTTTCTCTTCTCTCCTCTTCAAATATGCCTGGCCTGTATTTGCAGGTAAGACACTGATCTGTTAGCTTTCCTGATCCTACTCTCATTGATGGTGTAAAATGCTTTTGTTATAAACACACCAGGATCTATATCAACTCTCTTCAGTACTTCAATTCTGCCATTATTTATGTTATTGTAACATAAAACTGCATCATATACACGTATTGTGAGTACTTCAAGTCCACAGAATGTCCTTCTTAAGCATGTAATCCAAATTAAATTATTGAAGCTTTCATTTGCATTTTGTATCTTTCTGTGAAGTCTATGTGAATACGTCTCATTTATGTTGATGAACTTACACCAATCGTCTTTCAGACGCAGGTTGGGCATTGGTGTTTGGTCAGTGGATTGTATTGTATTGTATTGTATTGTATTGTATGGAACTGGTGACCTAGAAATGATGGAGAGGCTTCGTCCCCGCCATAGCCCTCAGTGCTCAGTGGTTCACAACCCCACAACTTGCTACAGCAGTCCACTCAACCAACTGCAGCCCTACACCGAACCCAAGGTTGTTGTGTGGTTCGGCCCCCAGAGGACCCCCCCTCCACCCCGGGAACATCTCACACCAGATGTGTAAACCCAGTGTTTGCGTGGTAGAGTAGTTACGGTGTACGCATACGTGGAGATAGTGTTTGCGCAGCAATCGCCGACATGGTGTAACTGAAGCAGAATAAGGGGAACCAGCTCACAATCGCCGAGGCAGATGGAAAACCGCCTTAAAAACCATTCACAGACTGGCCGGCACAGCGGACCTCGGTACTAATCCGCTGGGCAGATTCATGCCAAGGACCACCATGCCTTCCCACCCAGAAAGCTGTGCATTAGACTGCACAGCTAATCGACCGGGCTGGTCAGTGGATAGTTTGTGGGAAAAAATTGCCCACACAGCACGCCTCATTGCCTCTAAATTATGCGTGTTTTTCCTGATAGCTCTCCCATAAAATAACTGAAGAGAATCATTTTCTTTCAGAGTAAGCCTGTCTTTTCCTCCTAGTGGTTTTCCATCCTCAAGTACTTCACCTTTCTTCTCTTTCAGGAAGTGATGAAGCCTGCCACCAAGCCTCTTTTGGATGTGACCAGCACATTCCAACTTTTCTATTGTTGCATTGTATGAATTTTTATCTGTTGCAGTTTTGAATGAGGAGGAGTCCCCATCACAAAGATATTTAGTATATCAAACACCATACTGGTCCTCAGATCTGTAGAACATCCTCACAACTGCAGCAGCCTCCATGCCCCCACTTGAGCTGCTTTAATTTTTAGAGCATGCTTCTGCATCCTTTCTTGCCACAGTTTCTCACTATCTTCATTGTTGGACATTTTCTTTGTTGCACACTGGTGGCAGTATTTAGACATTATTTCTAGATCTAAAACTTTACTGAGTCAATTCCAATAACAGATGCAACTCCACTCAGAGATGTGTGACCCCTTTTCATCCAGATCCCATCTTCAGACTCGCACAGTTCAGTAACATTTGTGGGAGATTCACTGTCATGAACGTGTACCCCAGGATCTATTTCCTTTTTGGTTTATTTCCACCAACTCCTGTACTGCTTTCGTCATAGAAACTTTGGCAGTATCGCATACAGCATCAGACATTTCTTCATGTATTTTTTCAAACCTTGCACAAAACACATGTTCAGAAAACCACACAATAAATTACTTCCTTCCCTGCCCTATCCAAGACATCTCAGAGCATATGCTAACCTAAGATTGCTTTCATAGGTACCAGTGTCAGTTTTTTTGGAGGAGGAAAATGAAATTCATAGCCACATGAATTGTTCGTAGTAATTGACGGAAAGTCATTGAGTAAAACAGAAGTGATTTCTGGCATTCCCCAAGGTATTGTTATAGGCCCTTTGCTGTCCTTATCTATAAAAACGATTTGGAAGCCAATCTGAACAGCCGTCTTCAGTTGTTTGCAGATGACGCTGTGGTTTATTGACTAATAAAGTCATCAGAAGATCAAAACAAACTGCAAAACGATTTAGAAAAAATATCTGAACGGTGCGAAAAGTAGCAGTTGACCCTGAATAACGAAAAGTGTGAGGTCATCCACACGAATGCTAAAAAGAACTCATTAAACTTCGGTTACATGATAAATCAGTCTAATATAAGTCCGTAAATTCAACTAAATACCTAGGTATTACAATTACGGACAACTTAAATTGGAAGGAACACATAGAAAATGTTGTGGAGAAGGCTAACCAAAGACTGCGTTTTATTGGCAGGACACTTAGAAAATGTAACAGACCTGCTAAGGAGACTGCCTACACTACGCTTGTTCGTCCTCTTTTAGAATACTGCTGCACGGTGTGGGATCCTTACCAGGTAGGACTGATGGAGTACATCGGAAAAGTTCAAAGAAAGGCACCATGTTTTGTATTATTGCGAAATATGAGAGAGAGTGTCACAGAAATGATACAGAATTTGGGCTGGAAATTGTTAAAAGAAAGGCGTTTTTTGTTGCGATGGAATCTTCTCACGAAATTCCAATCACCAACTTTCACCTCCAAATGCTAAAATATTTTGTTGACACCAACCTGCAAAGGGAGGAATGATCACCACGGTAAAATAAGGGAAATCAGAGCTCGCACAGAAAGATATAGGTGTTCATTCTTTCCATGTGCTATACCAGATTGGAATAATAGAGAATTGTGAAGGTGGTTCGATGAACCCTCTGCCAGGCACTTAAATGTGATTTGCAGAGTATCCTTGTAGATGTAGATGTAGAATTACAAATTAATTTAAAATCACAAGCTATTCCCACTCTTGTTTCTTCAACAACAATAATGCATTCCGCATTTTTAGAGCTAACACATGAACATGAAAACTTTAAAGCCTGACAGAGAAGCTCTAAATCAATAAGTCTGAATCCAGTAGACTCCATCTCTTAACATCATTCATGCACCTGTACAATACTCCTGTCCCAAGTTTCGATGCTGATGTTGAGAGCTTATGTTCTTCATTTCAAGCTGCTTCCTCTTTTATGTTGGTAAACCAATTTCCATGAAACTTCCATTTCCTAAACACAGTTTTTCCACCACCCATTATGCATAACTCTTGACTTCCACATAAAGGTTTGTGAATTCAACCTTCCACCCATTAATATGTGTTAGTATTGTCAAACTGTAAATAAACCACATGCAAGAAAGTTTTCAGGCAAAGATGTAGATGTCAGCCAGAGATATAGATGTCAGCCAGAGATATAGACGTCAGCCAGAGATATAGATGTCAGCCAGAGATATAGATGTCAGCCAAAGATATCAAAAGAAAATAGCCTAACACACTGACAAAAATTCCTCTGAAGCAAGTAGTTTTCCAAATGTCGGAAAAGGTGGGAGTGGCCACCTGTGCAGCGTTAATGAGTTTAATAATGTAAAGGCATTTCTAAAGCTGCTATCATGATAAAATTCACAAACAACATATATTAAACTATATAGATCAAGAAAAAAACATTTTCGAAAAATCGGTTTTTTGGACCAAAATCCATTACATACCCCCTTAACTCTGTAATATTTGTAGTAATAGTTAAGGTAAAAAGGACGTAAGACAAATATTCACATGCATCAGTATAAAGAAATAATAATAAATATTTCTGCATATACATGAGGAACAATGAAATGATAATGATGTGAATCATGTCACTTTGTAAGTAGAAAACATGAGGCAGTGACAAAACAGCTTGAAAGCTCCTGTGTATGAAACCCCAGTAAAAGATGTTCAGAGTCTCTGTGCTCTTATTATGGAAGCCTGTGAAATCATACGCATTATTCCAGGGATACATCAGCGCATCCAAGATTCACTATAACGGCATGTTGATGCTTGTATCAGTGCCCACAGAGGGCAGATTGAACATTTCCTGTGAGGAAGAGTTGCATGTGGTAAGCTGGTGTGTTCTGTTTGTGTGTGTTTCCCATTATTTATGAGTTGCAGAAAATTACTTCCAACATGGAAATAAAGCATTTCCAGACCCATGTTCATATAACATAATTTCTTCGTCTACATCTGAGGAATGTGTCCTGCAATTTGTGTCATGCATTTTTGTTACAACCTGCATAGTAGTATATGTATTGTAATAAAGATGTACGAGAATTTTATTTTAATGTTTTTTATGTGAAATATGTGTGAAGGTGGATAAAAAAAATAAAGTGTGACGTGATTGCCTAACTATCAAAACAGTGACATGATTTGCAGCGAGCATTTACAGTTATCGTACTTATAATGTGATAAATGATTTAAATTATGGAGCTCGTATTTCAGTAATACTATCCTCCAATGAGGAGGCACTGTTAAGAAGAAGAAGAAGAAAAAGAAGAAATATGTATCATAATCAAGTGAGGACGTGACAACAGTATAGCAGCTGGTGGTATAACTGGCTATTGGAGTGCAGTGTCAAATTGTGCAATACTGGATTACTGGTAGATATGGTGAAAGCACATAATTATGTTAGAAAAGGAGAAAGTATGAAAATAAAAGTGAACATAGATTAGAAGAATATGTTTTTCATTAGAAAAGAAATACAGCATTAGCGGCAGAACAAAACGAGGTATTGGGACTGAAGGGAAACAAATCATAAAAAATTACCATAACATGCATTCCAGAATTGAAATAATAAACAAATAATCTGTAAGGCAGCCACTCACCTGTAGTTGATTGACACATTGTGCATGTTGTTATGGTCCTAAGTCCAAAGATTGGTTTTATGCAGCTCTCCATGGTAGTCTATCTTCTGCAACTTATGTCCATTTGAAAATGATTAGTGTGTTCATTCTTGGTCTCCTCCTAGAATCTCCCCCCCCCCCTTCCCCCCTCCCCACTTCCCACCAACACCATATTGACAGTTCTTTGATACCTCAGAATGTGTCCTATCAGCTGAAATTTTATTTGGTCAGTTCAATCCATACATTTCTTTTCTCTACAATTCAATTCAGTATCTTCTCATTAGTTTGTGATCTGTCCCTCTAATCTTCAACATTCTTCTTTAGTACCGCATTTCAAGATCTTTTATTCTCTTCTTGTGTGAAATGCTTATTGTACACCTGTCACTTCTGTACAAAGCCACACATCAGATATATACCTTCAGAAAATACTTCCTAACACTTAAATTTACATTTGATGTTAATAAATTCCTTGTCTTCAGTAATTCTTTCCAGACTGCATTTTATAATGTCTCTACTAAGTAGAGTTAGTTTTCTGTGCAAATTGCAAAACTGGCATACTACTTTTATTATCTCATTTCTTAATTTAACCCCTACAGAAATGCCAGATTTAATTCATCACCATTCCATTACCATTGTTTTAATTTTGTTGATGCTCACCTTATAATCTCTTTTCAAGACACAATCCCTTCCACTCAGCTACTCTTCCAAGTCCGTTGCTGTCTTACAGAATTACAATCTCATTGGCAAACCTCAAAGATTTTATTTCTGCTCCCTGAATTTTAATTCCTCTTCCAAATTTTTGTTTGGTTTGCTTTACTGCTTACTCAGCGTACAGGCTGTTTACTGCTCACTCAGCGTACAGGCTGAACAATGTTGGGGATAGGCTACAGCTCTGTTTCACTTCCTTCTCAACCACTGCTTCCCTTTCATGCCCATTGAGTCTTATAACTGCTGTACAGCTTCTGTGCAAATTGTTTATATCCGTTTGTTCCCTGTATTTTACTGCTGCTTCCTTCAGAATTTCAAATAGTGCATTTCAGTCAACATTGCCTAAAGCTATCTCTAAGTCTACAAATTTTATAAATGTAGGTTTGCACCTCTGTAACCTAACTTCTAAAATAAATCATAGGGCCAGTATTTCCTACATTTCTCTGGAACCCAAACTGATCTTCCCTGTCGCTGGCTTCTACCAGTTTCTCCATTCTTCTGTAAATAATTTGTAGCAGTATTTTGCAGTCATTACTTATTAAATTGGTGGTTCACTAATTTTTGCACTTGTCAGCATCTGCTTTCTTTGGAATTGGAATTGTTTGTAAAGTGTGAGACTATTTCACAAGTCTCATATTTTTTGCACACTAGGTGGAATAATTTTTTCTTGTCTGGCTCTTTCGAGGATCTCAACAATTGTGAGGGAATGCTGTCTGCTCCAGGGGACTTAGGTTTTTCTGTGCTCTGTCACATTCTTCTCACAGTACCATACCTTTTCTCTTATCTTCGTCTGCTCCCTCTTCCTTTCTGTAATATTGTTCACATTGACACCACAGTCAACTACAAACCAAAGGCTGTGTCATCAGTGAAGTACAGCAAGAACACTGAAGACACATTTGTGACTGACACCAACATACAGCTGCAACAGAAAAGAACTGAACTCCTGTATGGAGAGTGGAGCTATTTATACAAACACTGAATATTCCAGAATATCAAAACATTACAAACATAACATATGTCAAGAACATTCCAGAAATGATAAATATGAAATAAGAAATAATTGTTGGTGGTTGGGCTTGAACTGATAACATGCAGCACGCCAGCTAACACTGCTAATCTGTACACCATACTGCATACTCACAGATTGTGGGATTACGCCTTCTCTTGGAGAAGTAGTGACGTGGTATTTTACAAATTCTCATTTGAAGCCATCGACAGCATCCTGGATCTAATCTTCTCAATGGTCCTCTGTGATATGCCACTGACACCATACTGCATATTCACAGATTGTGCCATTACGCCTTCTCTTGGAGAAGTAGTGACGTGGTATTTTACAAATTCTCATTTGAAGCCATCGACAGCATCCTGGATCTAATCTTCTCAATGGTCCTCTGCAATATGCCACTGACAGGTCCTTGCATTCTCATTGTGCTGTTACACTATTGCCTTCAAGCTCTTTTCATTTACGAAACCTCTTTATATACTTCTACCATCTTTCATCTTCGCTTCTTCATTTAGAACTGATTAGCCATCTGAGCACCTGATATTATCCAAATTGCATCTCTGTTTCTCCAAAGGTCTCTTTGTATCTTTCGGCAAGTTATACATGCTTCTCCAGCCTTGCTGTTGTGCTTTAGACAGTCCTACTTAACAATTTTGTACTTCCTGCCAATCTCATTTTTTAGACTTCTGTATTTTCCTTCACCTGCCTAGTTTGCTGCATTTTATATGGCCTGAGCTCCCAGTTGGTGCACATCGACAGTGCAGAAAGTGACGTATATAGCTTCTTCTCTGTGTTTACTTCGTAGATTCTTACTTAAATTGTGTGTGAGTTTCGTATAGGAGGCGTAATTTCGAGTTTTAGTTACTGTAATCGTAAATTCAGGCAGATTGTAGTGCAGTCGCTAGGCATTTGTACAGGTTAGTTCATACATTCTTTGCATGTTTCCCTTGCGTTATCTAGGCACGGACTCGAGTTTCAGTAACTGTTGTTCAACATCGACTAGAATGGACAGAGACTGTGATTGTTGTGTTCGGATGAGGGCTGAGTTGGCATCCCTTTGCTCACAGCTGCAAACGGCGCTGACTTCGGTCGCGCAGCTTGAGGTTGTTGCCAATGGGCACCACTGTGGGGAGCCGGACTTGGGTATCACGGGGATGTCAACCTCGTCCCGTCTGTCCCCAGATCGGTCTGCCGCTGTGGTTGCCCCCGTTGTTGCCCGCAGTGGGGCTGAGCCCTCACCTGTGGTTGATTGGGAGGTCGTTCCAAGGCGTGGCAGGCAGCGAAAGATGTCCCCGGAGGCTGATCAGAAAGCCTTCCCGGTGTGTCTGACAAACAAGTTTCAGGTACTGTCTCCGGCTGAGCCAGATGCAGCTGCCTGCCCTGTTTCAGAGGATGATTCTCAGCCTTCAAGATCCGGGCAATCACAGAGGGTGGGCTTATTGGTAGTTGGGAGCTCCAATGTTAGGCGCGTAATGGGGCCCCTTAGGGATATGGCGGCCAAGGAGGGGAAGAAATCCAGCGTGCACTCCGTGTGCATTCTGGGTGGAGTCGTTCCTGATGTGGAAAGGGTCCTTCCGGATGCCATGAAGAGCACAGGGTGCAGCCAGCTGCAGGTGGTGGCACATGTTGGCACTAATAACATGTGTCGCTTTGGATCTGAGGAAATTCTCTCTGGATTCCAGCGGCTGTCTGATTTGGTGAAGGCTGCCAGTCTTGCTTACGAGATGAAGGCAGAGCTCACCATCTGCAGCATCGTTGACAGAACCGACTGCGGACCTTTGGTGCAGAGCCGAGTGGAGGGTCTGAATCAGAGGCTCAGACAGTTTTGCAACCGTGTTGGCTGCAGATTCCTTGACTTGCGCCTTAGGGTGGTGGGGTTTCGGGTTCCGCTGAATAGGTCAGGAGTTCGCTACACTCAGCTGGCGGCTACACGGGTAGCGGAGGCTGTGTGGCGTGGACTGGGCAGTTTTTTAGGTTAGAAGGCCTCGGGAAAGTATGGGATGGGCTGCAATCTCAAAGGGTGCATGGCAAATATAGGATGGGCTTGGATCAAGGAACAGTCGGAATTGTAGTTGTAAATTGTTGTAGTTGTGCTGGGAAAGTCCCTGAGCTTCAAGTGCTAATAGAAAGCACAGAAGCTGAAATTGTTATAGGTACAGAAAGCTGGCTAAAGCCTGAAATAAGTTCTGCAGAAATTTTTACGAAATTTCAGACGGTGTTCAGGAAAGATAGATTAGGCAGAATTGGTGGTGGAGTGTTTGTGTCTGTCAGTAGTGGTTTATCTTGTAGTGAAGTCGAAGTAGATACTCCGTGCGAATTGGTATGGGTGGAGGTTATACTTAACAGCCGAACTAAGTTAATAATTGGCTCCTTCTACCGACCCCCAGACTCCGATGATATAGTTGCTGAACAGTTCAGAGAAAATTTGAGTCTCGTAACAAATAAATACACCACTCATACAGTTATAGTTGGTGGGGACTTCAACCTTCCCTCGATGTGTTGGCAAAAATACTTGTTCAAAACCTGTGGTAGGCAGAAAACATCTTCCGATATTGTCCTAAATGCTTTCTCCGAAAATTATTTCGAGCAGTTAGTCCACGAACCCATGCGAATTATAAATGGTTGCGAAAACACACTTGACCTGTTAGCCACAAACAATCCAGAGCTGATAGAGAGCATCATGACTGATACAGGGATTAGTGATCACAAGGTCATTGTAGCTAGGCTCAATACCGTTTCTTCCAAATCCACCAGAAACAAACGCAAAATAATTTTATTTAAAAAAGCGAATAAAGTGTCACTAGAAGCCTTCCTAAGAGACAATCTCCATTCCTTCCAAACTGACTATGCAAATGTAGACGAGATGTGGCTCAAATTCAAAGATATAGTAGCAACAGCAATTGAGAGATTCATACCTCATAAATTGGTAAGAGATGGAACTGATCCCCCATGGTACACAAAACAGGTCCGAACGCTGTTGCAGAGGCAACGGAAAAAGCATGCGAAGTTCAGAAGAATGCGAAATCCTGAAGATTGGCTCAAATTTACAGACGCTCGAAATTTGGCACAGACTTCAATGCAAGATGCCTTTAAGAGGTTCCACAAGGAAACATTGTCTCGAAATTTGGTAGAAAATCTGAAGAAATTCTGGTCGTATGTAAAGTACACAAACGGCAAGACGCAGTCAATACCTTCACTGCGCAGTGTCGATGGTACTGTTACCGACGACTGTGCCGCTAAAGCGGAGTTATTGAACGCAGTTTTCCGAAATTCCTTCACCAGGGAAGACAAATGGAATATTCCAGAATTTGAAACACGAACAGCTGCTAGCATGAATTTCTTAGAAGTAGATACCTTAGGGATTGCGAAGCAACTCAAATTGCTTGATACGGGCAAGTCTTCAGGTCCAGATTGTATACCGATTAGGTTCCTTTCAGATTGCGCTGATACAATAGCTCCCTACGTAGCAATCATATACAACCGCTCGCTCACCGATAGATCTGTACCTACAGGTTGGAAAATTGCGCAGGTCGCACCAGTGTCTAAGAAGGGTAGTAGGAGTAATCCATTGAACTACAGACCTATATCATTGACATCAGTTTGCAGTAGGGTTTTGGAGCATATACTGTATTCAAACATTATGAATCACCTTGAAGGGAACGATCTATTGATATGTAATCAGCATGGTTTCATAAAACATCGTTCTTGTGCAATGCAGCTAGCTCTTTATTCGCACGAATTAATGGCCGCTATCGACAGGGGATCTCAAGTTGATTCCGTATTTCTAGATTTCCAGAAAGCTTTTGACACCGTTCCTCACAAGCGACTTCTAATCAAGCTGCGGGCCTATGGGGTATCATCTCAGTTGTGCAACTGGATTCATGATTTCCTGTCAGAAAGGTCGCAGTTCGTAGTAATAGACAGCAAATCATCGAGTAAAACTGAAGTGATATCAGGTGTTCGCCAGGGAAGCGTCCTAGGACCTCTGCTGTTCCTGATCTGTATAAATGACCTGGGTGACAATCTGAGCAGTTCTCTTAGGTTGTTCGCAGATGATGCTGTAATTTACCGTCTAGTAAGGTCATCCGAAGACCAGTATCAGTAGCAAAGCTATTTAGTAAAGATTGCTGTATGGTGTGGCAGGTGGCAGTTGACGCTAAATAACAAAAAGTGTGAGGTGATCCACATGAGTTCCAAAAGAAATCCATTGGAATTCGATTACTCGATAAATAGTACAATTCTGAAGGCTGTCAATTCAACTAAGTACCTGGGTGTTAAAGTTACGAACGACTTCAGTTGGAAGGACCACATAGATAATATTGTGGGGAAGGCGAGCCAAAGGTTACGTTTCATTGGCAGGACACTTAGAAGATGCAACAAGTCCACTAAAGAGACAGTTTACACTACACTCGTTCGTCATCTGTTAGAGTATTACTACACGGTGTGGGATCCTTACCAGGTGGGATTGACGGAGGACATCAAAAGGGTGCAAAAAAGGGCAGCTCATTTTCTATTATCACGTAATAGGGGAGAGAGTATGGCAGATATGATACGCGAGTTGGGATGGAAGTCATTGAAGCAAAGACGTTTTTCGTCGCAGCGAGATCGTTTTACGAAATTTCAGTCACCAACTTTCTCTTCCGAATGCAAAAATATTTTGTTGAGCCCAACCTACATAGGTAGGAGTGATCATCAAAATAAAATAAGAGAAATCAGAGCTCGAACAGAAAGGTTTAGGTGTTCGTTTTTCCCACGCGCTGTTCGGGAGTGGAATGGTAGAGAGATAGTATGATTGTGGTTCGATGAACCCTCTGCCAAGCACTTAAATGTGAATTGCAGAGTAATCATGTAGATGTAGATGTAGATATTTTCTCCTTTAATAAATTAAATTAAATATCTTCTATGTTATCCAAGGATTTCTACTAGGCCATGCCTTTTTACGTATTTGATCCTCTGCTGCCTTCACTATTTGATCTCAGAAAGCTACCTGTCAAATGTTACCAAGTGCTCCCTCTGTAACTCACAATAATTTCTGATTCTTTCAACTTAACCGAGTTCCATCTCCTTAATTTGCTACTGTTTTACCATTTCTTAGGTTTTAATGTACAGTCTGTCTATACAAATAAAAATCAGTTGCCACATGTATGAAAGATCATCAATTGAGAACAGCTTGACCGATTTGGTTTTTTTTCCTTTAATTACTAGGGCAAGGTTTGTATGAAATAAAATTTTTGGGAAATCCACCGGAAAAGTTGAAAATCTGGATGGTTTTTTTATGCAAATCTCAATGAAAGAAATGTGATGGTCAATTTAACAGTTCTGTCATCACAAGTTTTCAAAATAATAACAAATTCCACAATGAGTATTGATATTTTGTGAAAAAGAATATAGTGGAAAGCAACATTTCTGTGTGTTATTAGTGGTGATAATAATGTCACGTAGAGGAAGGTGTAAGTAGATGAATGACGAACACTAACTTCACTTAACAAAGGTTTATTCAGCACTTGCACATACAAGAGTGCAGAGCAAACTACCTCTGGCCAGGACACATATGGTATATATACAGCTACAGAACATTCCAGTACAGTGCTTCTTGCCATTTGTGGATACTTCTAGAATGTACTCGAACCAAATACAGAAATTAAAATTTTTTTCAGTTCAGTTGAGTTTTGAATTCAAGACCCTCCATGCAACAATCTAGTATCATAACCACTAGACTTCGGCGACTGCACTACTCAGCTTCTTCTGTGACATTGCTCTGTCCTTAAGGGTACAGCGTCTCAGTGTTACATCCTCCTTGTCCGGGAACAAGTCACCAGTCCTGCATACTCCGACTCCCGATGCCTGATGTTCATCCTGGCAGTGATCTCCTTAGAACTTCCCTTGCCACTACATCCTTCGTTGCCTTTCCACTTGTTGCCTGTTGCTGGAACTTCAAATTTACCCTGGGCTGCAGGATTCTTCTAGGGCTTCATTCGAAGGACATGGACCGTATCTCCCATCTTGTGTCGGGGTCGAAATCTTCAACTTCATAAGTAACATCAGACAACTGTCTTACAACCTTACAAGGTCCAAAGTAGCGCCTGAGGAGCTTCTCAGAGAAACCAACCTTCCGAACAGGAGTGAAGTTCCAGACGAGGTCACCAGGCTGGTAGACAACAGGGTGGTGGCTCGCGTCGTACCTTTGGCAGTCGTTTTCTTTAGGCTGCAGCGTGTGGAGTTGAGCTAACTGCCGAGCTTCCTCAGCTCTGGTTAACACCTGCCCGATGTAGTCGTCGTCCACATCATCAGGATGTAACAGAAACACAGTGTCCATCATCATCGTTGCCTCATGCCCATGCACCAGGAAAAATGGCGTAAATCTTGTGGTGTCTTGTTTGGCAGTGTTGTAGGTAAACATCACGAAAGGTAGCACCTCATCCCAGTTGTTCTGCTCAACATTGACAAACATTGATAG
Source organism: Schistocerca serialis cubense (assembly GCF_023864345.2). Classification (NCBI taxonomy): domain Eukaryota; kingdom Metazoa; phylum Arthropoda; class Insecta; order Orthoptera; family Acrididae; genus Schistocerca; species Schistocerca serialis. The sequence continues at coordinate 739,503,273 of NC_064639.1, read as the reverse complement.
CATGTCGGCCAAGGTCTTATTAAGGTGTTCAGTAAGCTCGTTAGTTTGCAGATGATAGGCAGTCATCATGTGATGAGTAATGTTGCACCGACAGTTTATCTCTGTCACAAGATTGAAAAACTTTCCCTCGATCCATAATTAACAATCTTGGGGCGCCGTGTTTTAATACAATGTCTTCCAGGATGAATTTGGCTACCTCAAATGCTTCGGCTGTTTTCACGGCTTTTGTAATGGCATAGTGTGTCAGATAATTAGTGCAAACAATAATCCATCTTTTGCCCCTAGCAGATATTAGTAATTGTCCGAGGAGGTCAATCCCAAAGGGCTGGAAAGGCGTTTCGGCTGGTGGAATTGGTATGAGTCAGCCAGGTGGTTACTGAGGAACTGCCATTCTCCTCGGGCAATCTCGACAGTGTGACACATAGTGACGGACACTCCTAAATAAACCTGACCAGAAAAATCTCTTGCAGATCCTATTGTATGTCTTAATAAATCCTAAATGTCTGGCCTTAGGTGTGTCATGGAATTTCTGTAGAACATCTAAGCGCATGTGTTTAGGAATCACTGGTAGCCACCTCTTTCCAAATGGATCAGAGTTTTTCGTACAAAGTAATCCATAAACTACCTTAAATTGTCCTTTCACATCCTCTGACCGATTTAAGGCAAGCAGAATTTGAGATATCTTGGCGTCCTTCTTCCACTCAGCAGAGAGACCCTGGAGTGCAGCGAGACAGCCACTATCTTCATCAAAGTCTTGATGGTCTTGAACAGAGTTTCTTGAGAGACAATCAGCATCTTGGTGTTTTCTTCCAATTTTGTACACTATGGTAATGTCAAACTCTTGAAGACTTAGTGCCCACCTGGTGAGTCGTCGTATTGGATCCATAAGACCTGTCAACCAACAAAGTGAGTGATGATCTGTAGCAACTGTGAATGGCCATCCATAGAGATACTGTCGTAATCTGCACGTAGCCCAGATCACAGCAAGACATTCTCTTTCTGTAGTTGAGTAGTTTCTCATAGGCCATAACGTTCTCTTTTCCATCCAAAATCTGCACCAGAACAGATCTCATATCCCCTGGCATCTGTATATAGTTCTGTAGGTGCTCTCTCATCATACAGACCAAGTACAGGGTCAGTCATCAGAGCTTTCGCAGCACATCGAAAGAATCTTGTTGAGCGCCACCTCAGATAAATTTAGCATCAGCTTTTAACAACTCTTGGAGTGGCCTGGCTTTGATACAAAAGTCTTTGATAAAACGATGGTAATAAGAACATAATCCGAGGAAGCTTCTCACATCTCTAATACTTTCAGGAATAGGAAATTCCGTTATAGATCTCACCTTTTCTGGGTCTGGTCACATGCCTTCGTTTAACACAAGGTCCCCAAGTATTTTGATTTCTTTTGCTCCAAAGAGACACTTTCTTGGATTAAGTTTCAGTCCAGCTTGTTGGAGCCCCCTCAGTCTTTTTATGTGTTCATCAGATGTCTCTGAGAACACTATAATGTCATGTAAATAACAAAGATACATCATCCACTTCAGGTGCCTTGATTATCCATCATTCGTTCAAAAGTTGCTGGTGCATTACACAAACCAAATGGCATTACCTTAAACTTGTACAGGCCCTCAGGGGTGATGAATGCAGTTTTCTCACAATCAGCCTCATCTACTTTGATTTGCCAGTATCCCGAGTACATGTACATGGTTGAGAAAAACTTATCCCCCTTCAAACAATCTAGTGTATCATCAATTCGTGGAGGATGGTAAACGTCCTTTTTAGTTACCTTATTAAGCTTCCTGTAATCAGCACAAGAGCACCAACTGCCATCCTTCTTCCTGACGAAAACCACTGGTGGTGATCATGGGCTCTGCGAAGGCTGAATGATGTCATTCTTCATCATTTTCTCTCTCTAATCGCGAATTATTCAACGTTCCATTGCTGACACACGGTATGCTCTCTGACTTATTGGTTGCTGGTCTCCAGAGCTAATCCGGTGCTTCACTGTTGATTTGTGTAATTTGCTCTTCACCTGTGGATTGAATCATTCAGAGAACTCTTGAAGAATGCCAAGTAGCTTCTTCTGTTGTTCCTTAGTGAGATCTGGTGATAGTTGAGCTAGAAGATCTTGTCTCATAGTGGTAGTGCTAATTTCGCCCACAGACTCGGCATGGGAATTTTCTATAACGCTCAGCTGTTCTGCAATTAACAGCTCAGCATTTGCTATGCACATGTATTGTGGAAGGATCTGCAATTCCCGGTGACAGTTAACTATCCACAATTCACCGAATCCGTTCTTAAACGAGACAACACAGGCTGGGGTGACCAAGTTATTCTTCAGTAGTATGCTTCTCTTACATTCCACTACAAGATCCATGGGTTGATGCATGGCATGACACAAGACAGCTACCTTTCTAGCGCTGACTGCAGGAATGATCACTTCATCCAGCACACATAGTCTCCACACAAGCGGACGCCCATTTTCCTGTCCACAGTATCTCATCTCATCTAGCACAATCTTCGAGCGACCACAATCTGTAACTGCATGAGAAGCTTTCAAAAAATCCCATCCGAGAATGACGTCATGACTACAGTCTTGTAAAACGATGAATTCTAAGGGCTGTGTATGGCCACTTATACCCACACGAAAGACACATCTTCCTGTACATTTTTACATATTTCCCATTAGCCACCTTCAGCAGAGATGTTTTGCTGTCGACGAATACGGTTTTCTGCAACTTGTGACAGTGACAGTACTTCTGCAAAATGACTGAATTGATGCTCCAGAGCCCACAAGAGCTTGGGCTGGTCGGCCATCTGTGAGGATATTGACATAGTTTCCTATAATTTTTGTAGTGATTAATGGTGGAGGACTTTTCTCTTCGGCAGCCTCACCTCCAAGGAAGGTCGCACCCTTTAGTTTTCCAGGTTGTGGCAATTAGGTGATCGTCTGGAGCTTCTAAACAGCAATGGAGACCTTGATTGACATGTTGGGAAGCATCCTCTCCAGTGGCTAGCTTGCGGCGATGGTGACCTACGTCGTCCTGCACCCACATCTTCTTGTTCATCTTTGTCGTCGTGGAGTTGGCGTTGGTCTGCTGTGTTCTGGCGTGGGCGTCATCAAATATCCACTGTCTTTCTCAACAATAGCACACCACATGTCCCAGTCGTCCACAGTGCAAACATACTGGTTGGTTATCTTGGGTCCTCCAGATATCAGTCTTCCTTGGTGTTCAAACAGGTTCCTCATGTGGCATTGTAGGAACATAACTTTGCCTGGGTCGTGACTTTTTTACTGTTTTAAATGGAAATGGAGGACGAGAGATTGGGTTTATTTCTTTGGAAAAAATGCCACCAGTGAGATGTCGAAACATTGGCTGACGTCTGTGCAGCACAGGCAAACTTCATGATCATGGAGTCAATTAAGCTGCCATAGAGTGTAGACAGTGTCTGAAGGCAAATCAAAGAAGACTGACAGACTGACTGACAGGCAATGCACAGCCTAAACAACTAGAGGAATAGACATGTTATACAATAAACATTTTCTGCTAAACTAGCTATGAAAAGAACATGCTAAGCTTTGGTGTGAAAATGGGTGATTTGTTTTCCTGTTCATAGCCATTTTTAACAGAAAATAGAAACATTGTGTTTATGATTAACTTTTATAATCCTACCTGCTCATAGATTAAAACCATGCGAAATACTGTCATTAAAGCGATTATCCTGACGGATCTAGCAGCTGGAAAGGTCTCTCTCATACCCCTTGGACTAATAATTCCAACCAATTTACCCTCTCATTTTGACTTCTGTTCCCAATCAAAGTTCTGTTTGTACAAACAAATAAGGTTGGAGAGAGGGGGGAGGAAGAGATGGGCAGAGAAGGGGGGAGGGGGAGATGGATAGAGTGAGTGTGGGATAAGAGATGTACAAGGTGTGGAGGGAAGGTGATGCCAGAGATAGGGGTCAGAAGGAGAAGGTGGAGAAAGAGAGGGATGGGAGTAGGAGAAAGATAGAAAGTTGTGGTGGTGGTGGTGGGGGGGGGGGGGGATGCGATTAGGACGTATATCCAATTCCCTTGCATATTTAGCAATTGCGGAGCATTGCTGGGTTCACTAGTAACCAATGAATTGTGAGCATAGTCAACACCATCACGTACTTGAGGCCTTAGTCCCGCTGCAATGCGGCGTCAGCCTTGTTACTATTGATGTGGCAGTGTTAGGTAGAGAATGTGTCTAGATGCCCTCTCTGCCACCACCTGAAAGCCCCCAGGCCGGAATTAGTGCATCCCAGCTGTCTGCATCTAGTGTAAGCCATGGAGTAGTGCAAACGTTTTCAAATGTCTGTGAATCGTGTAACTGAGGCAGTGCATAGGGACCAGCCCGGTATTCACCTAGTGGGATGTGGAAAACTGCCTAAAAACCACATCCAGTCTGGCCGGCCTACCGGCCCTCGTCATTAATCTGCTGGGCAGACTGATCCGGGGTCTGGCACACCTACCCAAGTCCAGGAACCAGTGCATTAGTACTCTTGGCTACCCTGGTGGGGTTGCTCATGAAAATGTCTTGCACTTTAAAATCTGATTTCAAAATCTCTGTCTTACCATTATATAATTAGTCTGAAATATTCCAGTGTCTGCAGGTCCCTACCACATATACAGCCTTTTTACATGATCCTCAGACAGTGATTAAATCATTCTCTGTGGAAAATTCTACCAGTCAGATTCCTTCTTCATTCCTTCCAGTGGTCTGTATTCTCCTATTATTTTTCTTTCTCTTCCTTTCCCTGCTATTGGATTCCAGTCTCCCATCACAATTAAATTTTCCTCCACCCTAAATATCTGAGTTATTTCTTTTATCTCATCATACATTCTGTCCATATCATGATCTGTGGAGGTAATTGGCGTATAAACATGTATTATGGTGGTGGGTGTTGGCTTTGTGTCTATATTGGTTACAATACTACATTCACTGTGCTGTTCATAGTAGCTTATCTGCACTCTTATTTTCGCATTCATTATTAGACGTACTCATGTGTTGCCCGTAATTAATTTCATATTAATAACCCTGTATCTGTCTGACCAGAAGTCCTGCTCTTCACTAATTCTCAATATATCCAACTTCAACCTATCTAGTTTCCTTTTCCTGTTCTCTGACCCCTCTACTCAACTAAGGGATCTATCATTCCATGATGTAGATGTAGATATTCTCCTGAGTAGGCGTCACCTGGAATTCCAAATGTAGGGACTATTTTACCACTGGAATATTTTACTCAAGAGGATGCCTTCATTATTAAATCATATATGTCCTTAGCAAAAATAATTGCTGTAGGTTCTCTTGCTGTCAGTTGTTTGCAGTACGAGCACAGCAAGGCCATGTTGGCTAATGTTAAAGGGCCAGATAATCAGTCATCCACACTGCTGGCCCTGCAACTACTCAAAAGATTGCCGCCACTTTTCAGAAACCACACGTTTTTCTGACCTTTCCACAGGTACCCCTCCATAGTGGTTGCACCTGTGGTACAGCTATCTGTACTGTTGAGACACTCAATCCATCCCCACATAGGCAAAGTACAGATTGTCCCACATAGATGCCAAAAAGCAGCCAACCATTGTGGCAGTGTTTTTGACTGTAAGACAGATGACTGATTCAGATAGGAGTGATTGGGGAGCAGAAAAGACTGTGGCAATTGGCAGAGTAAGGTCTCCAGGACAAGTAGTGAGGTTTTGGGAGGTGGGAGAGGGGAAGACAGAGGGCTTTCACTGAACATACCAAAATGAGTACTGAAAAAGATGACAGTACCTATGATTATATTATATTATATTATATTAGATTTACTTGATCCGTAGTGAGGAGGTCATCCATGATGTAGAACATCTCAGAAAAACAATAATAAATAACAAATATTTACAACTAAAGCAACTAAGCTAACGTCATTTTTTTAATGAACACTATATGAAAGGATCATTTTACAAAACTCATTTACTAAGATCACATTAATGCACTGAATTTAAAATTTTAAAAAAATATTTATAAGGTAATAAACATATAATAGAACTACTACAATACTTATTTACAATGAACACATTACTGAACTGAAATGGTGAAGAAGTTTATTCATCAGTGGAGTAGGAGGAGTTGGCCACCAATAAATCCTTTAGGCTTCTCTTAAATTGAATTTCATTTATTGTTAAGCTTTTTATTTCTGCTGGCAAGTTATTGAAAATGTCTGTTCCTGAAAAAGGCACACCTTTTTGTACAAGAGTAGGTGACTTCAAATCCTTATGAAGATTATTTTTATTTCTGTTATTGATTCCATGAACTGCGCTCATGGTTTGAAAAAGTGATATATTTTTAGTGATAAATTTCATTAAGGAATAAGTATATTGGGAAGCAGTAGTTTGTATCCCTAGTTCCCTAAACTGGCCTCTGCAGGGTGTTCTTGAGTTCACACCACATATAACTCTTATTGCACGTTTTTGTGCCCGGAAAACTTTAGCTTGGCTTGGTGAATTACTCCAAAAAATAATCCCATATGACATTGTAGAGTGAAAGTAAGCATAGTATGCCAGCTTTTTCATTTTTATATCCCCTATGTTTGAAAGAATTCACATTTCAAATAGAGATTTGTTTCGACACTTCAGCAGTTCTGTGGTGTGCTCCTCTCAGCTGAATTTACTATCATGCCATAATCCCAAGAATTTAACACTGTCCACTTCTTCTATTTGTCATCATTTATTAGGCATATACTCGCAGGACACCCCTTACAAGTTCTGAAGTGCATGTAGTGCCAATAGCACAGTCGGTTTTCAGTAGCTCCTCTGTTTATCATAACTCTTTCTTCAGCTAACTTTAAGTTCCCTACACCACTTTTCCACTGTAAGATATGACATCGCATTCAATATATGCAATTTCTCTGAAACCGTATAAGGATATGCACTAGTCGCTGAGAGGAAGAGAGATTTGCTGGGTTTGTGTATACACACAATTCTCCAACAAGTATTCAATTGAATTATCTTTGCCACCACTTGTTTTTTGCAGTAGAATTTCCACATAATACAAGAACACCAACTTTACATTGACAAATGTCCACTGCAGGTGGTAACCTTACTTTCCAAACATGCATTTTAATTGCTAGTGAACTAAATGTTTATTTGGCACTACAGTAGTGTAGCCATAGTCACAGTACTTAAAACTGTTCTTTAAAAAAAAAAGGGTTCTATTATCAGTTTCAATGAACTACATTGTCATTTTCATATGCAAAACATCAGCTGGAGAATATATAATGGGAATCATGACCAAACATCTGACAACAATTATTACGAAAAATAATTAGACCAGGCAACCGAGGCAATAGTGGCACAACCAAGTCACTGCAAGTTATGCCCATGCTTGCCCAACCATTCATTCCATGTCCTGTTGTAGGATAGATAAAAACTACACCAGGGTAAAAATTGCCATAGATTCTTGCATTGTGTCCTGTTGAGACACAATGATCATATAGCTGATATAAATTCACAAGTCTGAAAATTAAGCACATACGTGTATATTTACTCATTATCATGGTGCAAACTCTCATGAGATAAATGCATATAATAACCTCACCATAAGTGTACCAAGCACAGCAAGCTCCCATATGGAATGCACCACATAATTGTACTATGTTCCAAAAAAAGAATCTCAAAACATGCTGTACTCTCGTGTAGGACTGACACGCTACTAACTTGCTAACACAACCTTGCTCCATTTGCCTGGTAACCCATTCTGTCACTAGAGGGCATGAATGTTGTATAGAAACACAAGCAATAATGCAGGATCTACATAATGTACAATAACAGGTGCTAGATGGCACCATTGTCAGGTTTTAACAAAACTAGTCTCTAGTCGATATATACAAACAAACCAAACATTGGTATACAAACCTCTGTTCGTGTTGTAATTCATCTAATCTTGCCCTCATGATCCATATTGGAACGATATATAGGGGATTGTAGTATATTCCTAGAGTCATCATTTAGAGATGGTCCTTGAAAGTTTGTAAGTACGCGTTCATGAGGTAGTTTATGTCTATCTTCAAGAGTCTGGCAGTTTCCTCAGTGTCTTTGTGCCGCTCTCCCTTGGATCAAACAAACCTCTGATCATTTGTGCTGCCCTTCTCTGTATACATTCAGTATCCCCTGTTAGTCCTATTTGATATGGGTTTCATACACTTGATCAGTATTATAGGATGGGTCACAGGAGTGATTTGTAAGCAATCTTCTTTGTAGACTGACTGTATTTCCCTGGTTTTCTAGTATTAAACTGAAGTCTACCACCTGCTTTACCCATAACTGAGCCTGTGTGCTCATTCTGTTTCATATCCCTGCAAAGTGTTACACAGATTCCAACTGTGACTCATTGATATAACAAGGAAGATAGATAAATTATGTGTCTAATGTGTTATATATGAAATTGTCTTTTTAAAAAAAAAATTTGCATGATTACCAGTTGTGTATCATAATTTTAACACTTTCAGGATGTTCCATTAAAAAAAAATGCTGGGAATGTGGCAGCAAACATGTTGAGTGCTGGTTTTGCTCATGTCGCTGTTGTTCGTAATTCTACTGTGTATACTTGGGGAAATGCAGGTCAAGGATGCCTGGGTGAGTTTAGTATTAATATTTGTTGTAAAGTCGTAAAGTATCATCACTACAATGCAAAGAATTATATTGATACTGTGATAGGTATAGTTTCATTCAAGAAAGCTCTGCATCAAAGGTGATAGATGTCTGAGGATTTAAATCAAACTCTAAATACTCTTCCTATTCCTTCATTTCCGTTGTTTAATGTTTACCAGTTAGCAATTTTTTGTTGTATCAAATAGGGGAGTAGCTAATGGCTTTTCACCTCAAGGCCTGAATCATGGATTATGTAACTCAGGGTGGCACCATGTATGTATAATGTTAAGTCTTTGTTGGGGACTGTCTTGTACGGTTGATAAAATGATGAGTGATTTGAAGGGTTTTCTTGGTGTGATTGATGTAATATTTCAGGTGTCTAGCTGAGTTAGTGACTTCATTTAATGGCAAATTTGGCTAGAAACCTGTAAATGTACCATGAAATAATAAATGATGGACAGAGACTTTCGGTTGATTCACTTGTATTTCATGAGAACTCAGGAAAAGAAAAGTGAGCGAAGTTTGATGATGACAGGCAAGTGACTCACCTAGATGTACAAGTTGGAAGGTGGTGAGAACACAGTGAATGTTTCTTTTCCCTACCCTATTTCTTCTATTCTTTGTGACCATACAGTACATCTCTGTCTCTGCTACTCCTCTCTTATGTATTGTTTCCATTTTCTTGCACTTAATTAATTCTTTTAATGGTTTTTTTTTCATACTTTGTCCTGTTTTTATCTAGTCATTGCTTCCCTTGCCCCCTTTTTTCCACCAGAATTTTGTATTACATGGAGTCATCTGACAGTCAAGGCAACAGTCCTTTATTCATCCCTTTATTAAAACTGGGATGAAACACAAGGTAATTTAGAACATTTTTATTCATTTAGACATTTGTGAAGATTTTTTCTGTGGAGAATGACAGGCTAGCCTCCCTGAACAACTAGTTTTGTTGTATTAATATTTATTTTTATGTTCAAGTAGTGTTGAAAGTTTTCCTCTTTTTATTTACAGGTACTGGTCCAACAATGTCTCGCTTTGGCACTCCTCATGGCCTCTCACTGTTCCCAAATCTGAAGGTGGAGGTGAGCGCTGTGGCTTGTGGGCGCCAACACACTCTTGCTCTTACAAGCAATGGGGTGAGTATTGCCCACGACATGTGATGTATATTTTCAGACACTTATATTTTGAAACAGGTTTACATCTGCATTGTCCCAGAGAAAGAAAAATCATTGACGGAAAGTTTTTCCTCTTATTGTCAGTTTGCACCATTGTACAGTTACAAGTAACAGCCAGATGCATTTATTTCAATTTCTTGTTTTCTGTTCTTGTCTTAGCTTTCCATAAGTTGTTTCTTCTCTGTTGTCCTTTCTGTCATATTTATATTGCAAACACTCATAGCCTCAAGCTGAAATATCTTCACATTATTTGGAACTCAATCAGGTAAATCAATAATATGTGCAGTAAAAGATATCACATAATTCTGACATAAAATATACTGGAAAACTGGTCATATTGATATGTGTGAGCTCCACTGGTGGTATATAGTGCAGTAAAAGATATCATGGCAGCATTTTGACATGAAATACACTGGAAAATTGGTCATATTGATACGTGTGAGCTCCACTTGTGGTATATAGTCTGTCAGTTCAGGAACTAAATTTCGTAAGGACACCAACAACACCATCAATGACTGATTTATGAGTGTGATGGAACAGGTTGTTCATGCTCTTCCATGGGATGCAATGGAGAAGATATGATGTGAAGTAAAGGTAGGTCGTGCACAAATATACGGGTTCAAAGTAATGGTTCACTGAAGTGAACAAAAGGACTGAGGAATGACTTCTGAAGAACTGTTGTTCACCATTTACTTTGGTTGTGGTCAGCTTTGTTCCCTAAATGGTCATTCAGCATTCACTTCAGCCGCTCTTCTTCCTGGAATGGTCACTAACCATTCACTTTGGCTGGTCTCATTTTCACCTTGGTCTAGTTTGGCCAGGCTTCTTTCTTGTTCTAATTCTAGTTCCTTCGTTCCTCATTCTTTTTGGGTAGTCACTCATTCCCCATTCCAGTTTAACCTTTTTATAATTATATAACATATATAAAAACTAAGTTGTATGTAATACATACATTTTTTGGACAACAAAAAGAGAAATATGATTATCTCTTTGTTATTTTGATAAAATGTAAAATGCATGCTTATCATATGGCAAGTTTTTTTTTATTTACTTGGTTTAACAACTAGTTTTCAAGATAACTTTTAATCATTTTTATTTATTTATTTATTTAAATCATACTGTCAGAAACTTTATACAGAACTTGCCGTTTTCTTATTTCTTTGAAAAATTAAACTTGATGCTTAGGGAGGCTCTTATTTTTCAGGTTTGGTTTTTTCTTCACACTACTCCCTAATTCACTTTCTTTGCACAAAAGAATGAGCTGTGCATGATTTTGGCTCTGTAGGAAAAGGGGAAGGGGTGTCTCTGCATTTGAAAAATTATAGAATGGTATAAAGTTGCATCTACTTTCTATCTCAAAAATATTTATGCAAAAGGAGCTTCTCAACAAAAAACTTTGTACAATCTTTTGTTGTTGTGGTCTTCAGTCCCAAGACTGTTTTGATGTAGCTCTTTATGCTACTCTATCCTGCGTGAGCCTCTTCATCTCCAAATAATTACTGCAACTTACATCTTTCTGACTCTGCTTGCTGTATTCATCTCTTGGTCTCCCTCTACAATTTTTACCTCCTGTGCTTACGTCCAGTACTACACACATCAAAAAAAGTTTTGCATCACCTCAGTTCCGATAGTTCCGGAACCTGTACAGAAAATTGGAATAGAGATCAACATAAATATCATTTCTGCCCTCTTTATTTCTCATGAAAAGCATACATTGCATGTTGTACCACCATACAGTGAGATCTTCAGAGGTGCTGCTCCAGATTGCTGTACACACTGGTACCTCTGGTACCCAGGAGCATGTCGTCTTGCATTGATGCATGCCTGCATTCGTCATGGCATACTGTCCACAAGGTCATCAAGACACTGTTGGTCCACATTGTCCCACTCCTCAATGGCGATTCGGCATAGATCCCTCATAGTGGTTGGTGGGTCACGTTCTCCATAAACAGTCATTTTCAATCTATCCCAGACATGTTCGATACAGTTCATGTCCGGAGAACATGCTAGCCACTCTAGTTGAGCAATGTCGTTATCCTGAAGGGAATCATTCACAAGATGTGCTTGATGGGGGTGCAAATTGTCATCCATGCAGACGAATACCTCCCAAATATGCTGCTGATATGGTTGCTCTATCGGTCGGAGGATGGAATTCACTTATTGTACAGCCATGGCGCCTTCCATGACCACCAGCGGCATACATCACTCGCACATAATACCACCCCAAAACAGCAGGGAATCTCCACCTTGCTGCACTCACTGGATAGTGTGTCTAAGGTGTTCAGCCTGATGGAGTTGCCTCCAAACACGTCTTCGATGATTGTCTGATTGAAGGCATATGCGAAACTCATCGGTGAAGAGAACGTGACGCCAATCCTGAGCAGTCCATTTGGTATGTTGTTGGGCCCACCTGTACCACGCTGCATGTGTTGTGGTTGCAAAGATGGACCTCGCCATGGACGTTGGGAGTGAAGTTGTGCATCAGACAGCCTATTGTGCACAGTTGGGAGTCGTAACACAACTTCCTGTGGTTGCACGAAAAGCATTATTCAATATGCTGGCATTGTTGTCAGGTTTCCTCCAAGCCATAATGTGTAGGTAGTGGTCATCCACTGCATTAGTAGCCCTTGGGCAGTGTGAGCGAGGTATGTCATCGGCAGTTCCTGTCTCTCTGTATCTCCTCCATGTGTGAACAACATCACTTTGGTTCATTCTGAGACACCTGGACACTTCCATTGTTGAGAGCCCTTCCTGGCACAAAGTAACAATGCGGACATGATCAAACCATGGTATTGACCGTCTAGGCATGGTTGAACTACAGAGAACATGAGCCATGTACCTCCTTCCTGGTGGAATGACTGGAACTGACCGGCTGCCAGACCCCCTTCGTGTAATAGGCGCTGCTCATGCATAGTTGTTTACATCTTTGGGCGGGTTTAGTGACATCTCTGAACAGCCAAAGGGACTGTGTCTGTGATACAATATCCACAGTCAACGTCTATCTTCAGGAGTTCTGGGAACCGGTGTGATGCTAAACTTTTTTTGATGTGTGTAAATTGATGAGCCCCTGATATCTCAGAATGTGTCCTATCTACCGATCCCTTTTTTGGTCAAGTTGTGCCACAAATTTCTTGCTTCCCCAGTTCTGTTCAGTACTTCCTCGCTAATCTTCAACATTCTTGTGTAGCACCACATTTTGAAAGCTTGTATTCTGTTTCTATGTAAACTGTTTATCGCCCATGTTTCATTTCGGTACGTGGCTACACACCAGACAAATATCTTCAGAAAAAACTTCCTATCACGTGAATCTATATTCAGTGTCAACGAATTTGTCTTCTTTAGAAATTCTTTTTGTGCCATTGCCAGTCTACATTTTATATCCTCTCTACTTTAGCCATCATTAGTTATTTTGCTGCCCAGATAGCAAAAGTCATTTGCTAATTTAAGTGTCTCATTTCCTAATCTGATTTCCTTAGCATCACCTAATTTAATTTGACTACATTCCATTATCCTTGTTTTGCATTTATTAATGTTCATCTTATATCCTCCTCCTGGCAATGTAATTTAAAAATTTTTCTTATCCATTTCACATGCTTTATTTGCGACTTTTAAAGTTTTCTTCTTCCATCAATTAAATTTAATATTGCTTGTTTTTTCCAAGGATTTCTACTAGGCCTTGTCTTTTTACCTATTTAATCCTCTGCTGCCTTCAATATTTCATCTCTTTAAGTTACCCATTCATCTTCTACTGTATTCCTTTCCCCTCTTCTTGTCAATCATTCCCTAATGCTCCCTCTGAAGCTCTCAACAACCTCTGGTTCTTTCAACTTATCCAGGTCCCATCTCCTTAATTTCCAACCTTTTGTCCAATTTATTCAGTTTTAATCTACACTTCATACCAATAAATTGAGGTCAGGTTCCACATCTGGAAATGTCTTACAATTTCAAATGTAGTACCTCCCCCCCTCCCCCCCCCCCCCCCCCCACACACACACACAGACACACACACACACACGAACCATGGACCTTGCCATTGGCGGGGAGGCTTGCTTGCCTCAGTGAAACAGATAGCCATACAATAGGTGCAACCACAATGGAAGGGTATCTGTTGAGAGGCCAGACAAACATTTGCTTCCTGAAGAGGGGCAGCAGCCTTTTCAGTAGCTGCAGGGGCAACAGTCTGGGTGATTGACTGATCTGGCCTTGTAACATCAGCCAAAATGACCTTGCTGTGCTGGTACTGTGAACAGCTGAAAGCAAGGGGAAAGTACAGCCGTAATTTTTCCTGAGGGCATGCAGCTTTACTGTATGGTTAAATGATGATGGCATCTTCTTGGGTAAAATATACCAGAGGTAAAATAGTCCCCCATTCAGATCTCTGGGTGGGAACTACTCAGGAGAACATCGTCATCAGGAAAAAGAAAACATATTATAGGGATCGGAGTGTGGAATGCCAGATCCCTTAATCGGGCAGGCGGGTTAGAAAATTTTAAAAGGGAAATAGATAGGTTAAAGTTGGATATAGTGGGAATTAATGCAGGTCAGTGGCAGGAGGAACAAGACTTCTGGTCAGTTGAATACAGGGTTATAAATACAAAATTGACTAGGGGTTATGCAGGAGTAGGTTTCAGAACAAAAAAAGAAAAAGAAAAAAATGGGAGCACGGGTAAGCTACTATGAACAGCATAGTGAATGCATTATTTTAGCCAAGCTAGATACGAAGCCCATGCCTACCACAGTAGTACAAGTTTATATGCCAACTAGCTCTGAAGGTGATGAAGAGATTGAAGAAATCTATGATGTGATAAAAGAAATTTTTCAAATAGTGAAGGGAGACAAAAATTTAATAGTCATGGGGGACTGGAATTCGATAGTAGGAAAAGGAAGAGAAGAAAAAGTAGTAGGTGAATATGGAATGAGGGTAAGGAATGAAAGAGAAAGCCGCCTGGTAGAATTTTGCACAGAGCATAACTTAATCATAGCTAACACTTGATTTAAAAATCGTGACAGACGGTTATATACATGGAAGAGGCCTGGAGACACTGGAAGATTTCAGATAGAACACATAATGGTTAGACAGAGATTTAGGAACTAGGTTTTAAATTGTAATACGTATCCAGGGGCAGATGTGGACTCTGACCACAATGTATTGGTTATGAACTGTAGATTAAAACTGAAGAAACTGCAAAAAGGTGGCATTTTAAATAGATGGGATGTGGATAAACTGAAGGAACCAGAGGTTGTAGAGAGTTTCAGACAGATCATTATGGAACGATTGAAATAGTGAAGGCAGCAGCAGATCAAGTAGGCAAAAGACGAGGGCTATTAGAAATCCTTTGGTAGCAGAAGAGATATTGAATTTAATTGATGAAAATAGAAAATATAAAAATGCAATAAATGAAGCAGGCACAAAGGAATAGCAGGGTGTCTACGACCCGGGACAACCGGGAGATCCGGGAAAAACCAGGGAATTTTTTCATCCGGGAGAAAACCAGGAAAAACCCAGGAATTTTTTAGAGTTCCGGGAGTCTATTAGTTGTCAGTTAATTTTTTCTGATTTTGAGTGATAAGAATCAGTACTCCAACAAAGGATATTACTGTATCCCACTTCTGCGGAATAATACTGTAGCAACAAAACATGAACGAGAGGGGAAAAAAACGAAAATAAAACTTAAGTCACAAAGGAAATGCGCCATAAACAACAGCAAAACATAGTGCTCATACAAGCGTCTGCCAACAGCAAAGTGTGTCAAATGCTTTAGGAAGACTATGCAATGCTTCCTAACAACAAATTGCCTCCGATGAGCGTGACGTGACTGACAGTACTGGTACTCCAGAAAATTTACATCCGAATCTGGACATATGAATGTGCACTTTAAGCCAAATTATGCATTTTAGTATGGTTCACGAAATTCCGATATTCTTGAAGTATCCTCTGATGTCTTGTTTCTTTTGTTACATAGTGCAAGATCTTTTAACGTTTTACACATACGAACACACGAGCTTCCTGCATCATCGTAGCTGCGCTTGAGCAGTGGCGCCTGTTATCTGGCGTTCTCTGGTAACTGCTGTAACAAATCAATTTCTAACAGGTCACGGGAAAACATTGCGGATGGTGGTTTGAAAAGTAAATTTACTTTTACACAAGATGAACAATGTGCGAGAATGTATGATGAATTTCTTAAATCACAGAGCATTTGACTCTCAATTAAAAATCAACTCTTTGAGGACGACCATCTAGAAGAGTTTCGACCCCAGAAGATCAGAAATTTACGTCGTTATTAAAAATTTTATTGGCACATTTGTGTGATATATCTGAAAGTGTAACACGCGCAAAAAAGATCAACATTATATGTGGAAGCTTAGCGTCTCTTGCAGCTTATTAATCTTCGAGACCACGATAATATATGAAAGCTTTGTTTTTCTTGTAGCAACACTATGTATATTAATTTAAACCATTAACTTTTCCTGTTTGTGTTTTCGCGCTACTTGAGAGTGATCTTGCTATTGGCTGACTACCTCAAGTGTCCTCTGCTGTCTTCGGCTGGCGAGATCACGTGACATGAGCTATGACTGGCTTACAAAAGCGCGTCGAATTTATACCTTCATAACACACCATACATGTTCCTGCACGTCAAAGATCTTTCCAAAACGTGTTACCCCCCCCCTCCCCTCCCCCCCTCCCCCCCTCCCCATAGTTTCGTTTTCTAAAGTGTCGGGAAAGTCTATGTCGGCATATAAAACCATAAATATTCAACATTCAAAGGACTGATAAGTTTCACAGTGCCGAGGGAAACTATACTATAACTTAACACAGGAAAAGTGTATGTTCACCCGGGAGAAAGTGTGTTTTCAACCGGGAAATCCGGGAATTTTTTTTCCTTGTCCCTGTATACACCCGGAATACAAATGTCTCAAAAATGAGATCGATAGTAAGTGCAAAATGGCTAAGCAGGAATGGCTAGAGGACAAATATAAGGATGTAAAGGCATATATCACTAGCGGTAGCATAGATACAGCCTATAGGAAAATTAAAGAGACCTTTGGAGAAAAGAGAACCACCTGTATGAATATCAAAAACTCAGATGGAAAACCAGTTGTAAGTAAAGAAGGGAAAGCAGAAAGGTAGAAGGAGTATGTACAGGGTCTATACAAGGGCAATGTACTTTGAGGGTAGTATTTTGGAAATGGAAGAGGACGCAGATGAAGATGAAATGGGAGATGTGATATTGCATGAATAATTTGACAGAGCACTGAAAGATCTAAGTCGAAACAAGTCCGCAGCAGTAGACAACATTCCATCAGAACTACTGATAGCTTTGGGAGGGCCAGCCATGACAAAACTCTACCATCTGGTGAGCAAGATGTATGAGACAGGCAAAATACCCTCAGACTTCAAGAAAAATAAAATAATTCCAATCTCAAATAAAGCAGGTGTTGACAGGAGTGAAAATTACTGAACTATCAGTTTAATAAGTCACAGCTGCAAAATACTGGCACAAATTCTGGACAGACAAATGGAACAACTGATAGAAGCCGACTTTGGAGAGGATCAGTTTGGATTCTGTAGAAATGTTGGAACACTGGAAGCAATACTGACCCTATGACTTATCTTAGAAGATAGATTACGGAAAGGCAGATGTACTTTTCTAGCATTTGTAGACTTGGAGAAAGCTTTTGACAATGTTAACTGGAATACTCTATTTCAAATTCTGAAGGTGACGAGTCAAATATAGGGAGGGAAAAAGCTATTTGCAATTTGTACAGAAACCAGATGGCAGTTATAAGAGTCAAGGGGCGTGAAAGGGAGGCAGTGGTTGGGAAGCGAGTGAGACGGGGTTATTCAATCTGTATACTGAGCACGCAGTGATAGAAACAAAAGAAAAATTTGGAGTAGGAATTAAAATCCATGGAGAAGAAATAAAAACTTTGATGTTTGTCGATGACATTGTAATTCTGTCAGAGATGGCACACGACCTGGAAGATCAGTTGAACGGAATGGACAGTGTCTTGAAAGGAGGATATAAGATGAACATCAACAAAAACAGAATGAGGATAATGGAATGCAGTCGAATTAAATCAGGGGATGCTGAGGGAATTGGATTAGGAAATACGACAATTAAAGTAGTAGATGAGTCTCTTTTGAAAGTATTTGTATGGACTGTTGCCATGTATGGAAGTGAAACATGGACAATTAATAGTTTAGACAAGAAGAGAATAGAAGCTTTCGAAATGGGGTGCTTCAGAAGAATGGGTAGATCACATGACTAATGAGGAGGTACTGAACAGAATTGGGGAGATGAGGAATTGGTGGCACAACTTGACTAGAAGAAGGGATTGGTTGGTAGGACACATTCTGAGGCATCAAGGGATCACCAATTAAGCATTGGAGGGAAGTGTGGAGGGTGAAAATCATAGAGGGAGATCAACAGATGAATACACTAAGCAGATTCAGATGGATTTAGGTTGGAGTAGTTACTCAGAGATGAAGAAGCTTGCACAGGATAGAGTAGCATGGAGAGCCACATCAAACCAGTCTTTGGAAGGAATACAACAACAACCACCTCAACCTCTGTCTAGCCATCACATAATCAATCTGAAACCTTCCAGTGTCTCCAGGCCTCTACCACATATGCAGCCTTGTTTAGTGGTTCTTAAACTAAGTGTTGGTTATGATTAAATTACATTCAATGCAAAATTCTTCTAAATTACATTCAATGCAAAATTCTTCTAAGTTTCTTCCTCTTTCATTCATTTCCCTCAGTCCATATCCACCTACTATTTTTCCTTAACGTCCTTTTGCTACTGGCGAATATCAATCCCCCATCACAATTAAATTCTCATCTCCTTTAGCTATCTGAATTATTTGTTCTATCTCATCTATATTTCTTCAATCTCTTCACCTATAAACCTATAGTTAACTAAGTGTGTCATGCAGACATGGTGACAAAATCAAATTTTCTTTGAAAAGTACTCATTTATCAGTACAGTCTCTGTTTCATCTTGGAACTTTATGAACTGCTGAGACACAAGCTGAGAATCAAATATAGCTACTGATCCTTGTTTTTTCTATTAAAGTGTTCCATGAATGTGAAGCCTGTCTGAACTGGATCATTTACAAGCCGTAGTTTAGTAACTAGGTGTAGAACATTGACGACATCTTCATTTTCATGCCACTATGAAGAATCTGTCTTTAAGAAATATGTATGAAATTCATTTAAAGGTACTCTTATTTTATTAGAAATAAACTGTTCAATTCCATCATTCATAATTTTTGGGATTTGATCGATTCCTACTTGCGTCCTTATATATTTTTAACTGTTAACTATGCATCACAGTTTGCTGTAGTAACTGTTTTCAATTTCATTCAGAAGATTTAAGTGACAAAGCAAGGGACAGGAACCATAAATTATTAAATTATTTTTCAGTTTTTGTGAAGCCTCACCAGGGAGATCACTATTGATAACTCTCTCTCTCTCTCTCTCTCTCTCTCTCTCTCTCTCTCTCTCTCTCTCCCCTCCCCCTCTCCCTCTCCCCCCTCCCTCTCCCCCTCCCTCTCTCCTCCTCCCTCTCCCCCCCTCTCTCTCCCCCCCTCCCTCCCTCCCACCCCTATCTCTTCTCTCACCCTTACCTTTCTTTGGGTGATGTATGTATCCCATTGGAACACAGAAAGATACTCAGCAAGATAATTCTTTGAGAAATGATTCCTCAGTTAATTCAAAAACTACGAATATAATCCTCTCATATATCAAAGTATGCCTATCCATATAGCAGAGATGCTGAGCCACAAATAGGCACAACAAAAAGGCTGTTACAATATAAGCTTTTGGCCAACAAAGTCATCTTGGATTTTCCATTGTTTGAAAGTGTGTGTGTGTGTGTGTGTGTGTGTGTGTGTGTGTGTGTGTGTGTGTGTGGTCTTCAGTCCAGAGACTGGTTTGATGCAGCTCTACATGCTACTCTATCCTGTGCAAGCTTCTTCATCTCCCAGTACCTACTGCAACCTACATCCTTCTGAATATGCTTAGTGTATTCATCTCTTGGTCTCCCCCTACGATTTTTACCCTCCACGCTGCCTTCCAATACTAAATTGGTGATCCCTTGATGCCTCAGAATATGCCCTACCAACCGATCCCTTCTTCTAGTCAAGTTGTGCCACAAATTTCTCTTCTCTCCAATTCTATTCAATATCTCCTCATAGCAGAGAAGGGGAAAAAAGACTAATGGGCACATTGATGGAATAGAAGGCTGTGTAGTGCTGGATTGGAAGCAGGGAAGGGACAGGTAGGTGGAGGACAAGGGACTAGTGAAGGTTTTGGCTAGGGTGTTGTGAGACCATAAGATATAGTGCAGGGAGAGTTCTCACCTGCCAATTCAGAAAAGCTGGTGTTGGTAGAAAGGATCCAGATGGCACAAGCTGTGAAACTGTCATTGAAATGAAGCACTTATTGCTGGGCACCATGTTCAGCAACTGGGTGGTTCAGCTGTTTGTTGGCCAAATTTTATTTGTAGCCACTCATGCAGATAGATTGCCTTTTAGATGTCATGACAATGTAGAAAGCAGCACAATTGTTGCAGCTTAATTTGTAGATAACATGCCTGCTTACACAGGTAGCTCCGTCTTTGATGGCGTAGGAGATGCCTGTGACAGGACTGGAGTAGGTGGTGGCAGGAGAATGTACAGGACAGGTCCTTGCATCTAGTCTATTGCAGGGATATGAGCCATGAGGCAGCAGGTTTGGAGCAGGAGTGGATTAGGATTGGACAGTAATATTGCATAGGTTCAGTGAGTGGTGGAATACAGTTGTGGGAGGGGTGGAAAGAACGGGGGGGGGGGGGGGGTAAGATATTCCTTGTATCAGAATATGATGAGTGGTAGTTGAAACCCTGGTGGAGAATGTAATTAAATTACTCCAGTCCTGGGGGGGTACCGAGTCAATAGGGGAGTGCTCCTTTGCCTTTGTGGCTGAGCGTTTTGGTATGTGGAAATGGCAGGTGATTGAAGAGAGAATGGACAGAAGATCTGTTTGTGCACCAGGTTTGGAGGGTAATTTTGATGTGCGAAGGCTTCAGTGAGACCCTTGTTATGTTTGGAGAGGAACTGCTTGTCACTAAAGATGGGGTGATCTTGTGTGGCTAGGCTGTATGGAAGGGACTTGTCATGGAATAGTAGGCAGCTGTTGAAGTGGAGGTACTGGTGGCAGTTGGTAGGTTTAATATGGATGGAGGTCAGCAACAAGGAAGACGGCTTGGTGGGTTGGGGAGCACTAGCTGAAGCTAATGAGGGAGAAGGTGTTGAGGTTCTGGCGGAAGGTGATTGGCTTACCTCACCCTCAATCCAGATGACGAAGATGTCATTCGTGAATTTGAGCCATATGAGGGGTTTAGAATTCAGGGTGGCTAGGAAGGATTCCTGTATATGACTCATTAATAGGTTGGTGTCATGCGTGTGCCCATTGCTGTGCAATGGATTTGTTTCTAGATGACACCTTCAAAGGAGAAGTAATTATGGGAAAGGATATAGTTGGTCATGGTGGCCAGTAGGGAGGTTGAAGGTTTGGTGTTAGTTGGGCATTGGGAAAGGTAGTGTTCGGTAGTGGCAAGGCCATGAACATTGGGGATGTTAGTGTAAAGGTAGGTGGCATCAACAGTGACAAGCAGGGTGCCATGTGGTAAATGGAACAGGAAATGTGAAGAGTTGGTGGAGGAAGGGGTTGGTTTGTTTTCTATATAAGGTTGTAGATGGTGGTCGATAGGCTGTAAGTGTTGGTCCATGAGAACAGAGATTCTCTCTATGAGGGCACAGTAACCATTGAAATAGGGCATCCTCTGTGGTTGGGTTTACAGACTGTTGGAAGCATGTAGAAGGTAGAAGTCGGTGAGTGGTAGGGGTGGGGTGGGGGATGGGGGAGAGAGAGAGAGAGAGAGAGAGAGAGAGAGAGAGAGAGAGAGAGTGGGGGGGGGGGGGAGGGGGGGTTCTGGGATGGTCCTAAGGATTTGAGGAGGAACTGGAGATTCTGCTGGATTTTTTGAATTGGGTCACTGTGCCAGAGGTTGTAGGTGGATGAATCTGACAGCTGGCAGTGTCCCTCTGCTAGGTAATCCCTGCAGTTCAAAACCACAGTGGTGGGCTCTTTGTCAGCAGGTAATATTATAAGGCCAGCCTCAGCTTTCAGATGGTGGATTGTGGTTCTTTATGCAGATAAAAGATTGGTTTCCATGTTGAGGGATTAGGGGAATTAGGTTGAGGCAAGGTTTAAAGTTAAGAAATTCTGGAATGTCAAAAGGGGATGATTGAGGGCAATGGGCATGAATCAAAGTTGGATGGATGATTGAACTGAATCATGCAGGATTCAGTATTGATTTTGAGTTGAGTCTGATTGGAAGGGTTGATGGCAAAAAAATATTTCCACTGTAGGGGCTGGGAAAAGGAGAGGAGGTCTTTAACAAGTCCAGCATAATTGAATTTGGGAGTGGGGCAAGAGGTAAGCCCTTTGGAAAGGACTGATACTTCTATGGGACTAAGGCTTTTAGAGGAAACGTTCATGAGCATGTTTTTGGTCTATTTAGGAGCTGGATTCTTTAAGGTGGTGGGAGTGAGTTTCTGAGGATGTGACAAATGTAGTAGGTCTGCAAGATGGGGTTGTCAGCTATGAAGGGATGGAGGGGGAGGTGGGGTTAGGAGGCTCTTGTTGGTGTGTTGGATAGTGGTAGTTCAAGCCAAAACAGGAGTAGGAGGTGAACAGTTTGGAGAATTGCTTGAGATGATGATGTTTGTGCTGTTGTAGTTCCTGAAGGCCAACAGTTTCAGCGTAAGAATTTTGGATTGCAGCAGGAATTTGGGATTGCAGAGCAGGAGAATTTTTAGAATTTAGAGGAGATATTGGAAGCATTTTTGGGCCTAATTTGCATGGTTTTGCAGAAACAGGTATCTGAGGGCTATGGACTGACATAATTTGAAGAAATAGGCATCATTGTAGAAAGAGGGGTAATTTGATGTTCAGGCCATTTGGGGGTATTCCATTAGCTAGGCAACAGTCCAAAACAGTATGTGGGACTAGGTTCTTGCTAGGGATAGGAAAACATTTCCGTATTGGTGCAGATGGAAGGAGTGGGGATTCACAGAGGAGGATAAAAAATGTGTTAAAATATGTAGAAAAACTAACAAGAAAGACGGAATGTGTGAAGTATGGGAGAAAAGGTGAAACTTAAGGGAGTAGAGCCAATAGTGAAGGGGAAAATGAACTAAAATCGAAGTGAAAGCACAATGGGATCAAAGAGAAAAATGAATAAAAAGACAATAATAGTGAGATGCAGGTCATTGGGTGGATGTTTGTGAAGGGAAGGAACAGCAGGTGTAAATGGAGTAAGTGAACATGCTGGAACAAGGGAAGAGAAAGGGAGAGGAAGGCAAGGGTTGGTGAGGTCGAGATTCAACATGTTTGTGTGGCACAAGAAGGTATGGAAAAAAATACTTGAGCGTGAGAGAGGAAGTGTGATCAGTTTGAAGGTCTGTGGATAATTATTTTGGCAGAAAGAATGTGGGACATGAGTTGTTGCACCATCAGTCTGCATTGCCACATTGCAATGTGCTGTGTGTTGTCAAGACCACTGATACAGTGTAGCTCATTAGTCAGAGTGTTTGTGGTTTGGAAGGTGACAGATAAAACAAGGGAAAGAAGAGAAAGAAAAGGACAGACACTGAGTAAAATAATGAGTTAGAAAATAGTAATAAAGGAAAGGGGGACTGGGTTGTGGTACAGAAGAAAAGCCGTTATGTGAAATCAAAAAGTGGAAAGTCAAGGATGGAATAAGAACAGTATTATGAAAAGGATAGATTGTTACTCACCATATAGAGGAGATGTTGAGTTGCAGACAGACACAACAAAAAGGCTGCTATACATTGAAGATTTTGGCTGAAAGACCTTCTCACAAAATAGAAAATACACAAACACAACTTTCTCTCTCTCTCTCTCTCTCTCTCTCTCTCTCTCTCTCTCTCTCTCTCTCTGAAATGAATATTGACAGGTTTTGTAAGAGATGTTGTGGCAGATCTGGTAAAGACCCTCCTTCTCATAGGCTGCCCCTGTCATTCAGATACCACAATAGTAAGCACAATGTCAGAATGGATGGTAACAACTGTGATCAGATTTTTGGGGACATAGAGCATGTGATTTAGCAATGTGTTGTTCAGTACAATGTTGGAGGCAACAAGGGAAAGATGATGAAGCTTTGCTGCATGCAAGGATTTAGTGAATGTTGTCGCCCTAAGGGCTTGCCAGTGAACAAATTGGTCATCTTCGTTAAAACTTTTCTAGACCATTTTCAAGACCAGGTTTCATCCATGATAGGTTTTCATAGTGCAGTTAATGATTATTATCAGACTGTAGGGAAAAAGTCATTAACTAGAGTACTTTTATTGAATTTGAGTTTTGAGTAAAAATTACATCTTTGATAGGCAATGGCGATTCAGTGGGGGAAGCTTTTTTAAAAGAAAGGTTTGTGACACTTTGTTGTTATTGGCTGCAGCAAATTTTTGTTGCCTTAGATGGGTTAAACATTTTATCTTTAAGAGATTGGTGTGACTGGATTTTTCATGAGTGATAGATGCCAACTTGTGAAAACTTTTTAACAAAATTCAAAGGACCACAATTAAGTGAGGAAACTTGGAACTTACTATGAGCCCCTGCATATCATTCTCATAGGGACCACAGATACAATATTTAACTCATTATGATGTTCACTGAGGTCTTTAGGCACTCATTCTTTCTGTGCGCCATATACAAATGGAATTAGAAGAAACTGTAATACTTGGGGTGCTGTGCAAAATACCCTCTGCCATGCATTTCACAGTAGTTTGTAGACTGTGGTTATAGATGTAGAAAGACATTGGTGATGCTGATGAGAGTTGGACTAGAGATGGAGATGGATAAGAACAGCACTGTAAAAGGTATAATCAAATGGTGGAAAGTCTAGGATTGAATAACTATGATTTGGAAAGGTTAGACTGCCACTCGTCACATAGAGGAGGTTTTGAGTCACAGACAGGCAAAGTGAACATGTGCCTGTCTGCGACTCATCACCTCCTCTATGTGGTGAGTAGCAATTTACCCTTTCCATATTGTTGTTATTGTAAAAAGTAAGGAAGAAGAAGATATGATAAGTTGTAGACATGAAGTTTTTGCATACTGTTACAGTCCACAGTTGACACCAAATGGTACTATCTTGTAAAACACAAGGAGCAGTCAGTTGCATATTTTATGTAGAAACAGAAATTACCCCTGTGGATAGAGCCAGATGAAATACATAAGTTGAGGACACGTTTGATGTTGACAGGAGGTTTGCATTTCCAAATCTGCAATGTCCTTTTGCCCATTCTCTAGCCATATGGTTTGTATCCTTAAGACTGTCTCTGTTATGAGACTTCTGCGAGATACTCTCTTACTTATTTCTACTTATCGCTCTTAAGATCAGTGCAGTAATATATAGATAATTTGTGTAATGTATCAGATGATATGCACTGACTGTTCAAGTTTTATTTCGTAGTTGTGATGGGTACTAATTTGTTGGTGCAATATGCAACCAATGAATAAGTTCTGCAAAACTCAACAATGACAGTGTTGCCAGTCATTGTGCATCAGATCCTCACTCTGTCCTTTCTTTCACTGTCATTGTTTTCCATTACTTTTTATTTTTGTATTTTTATTCTGTGATTCTTACTTGTTCTACAGCAGTCGGTTCCTTTGCTTTTCTGTTTTTGTCCACTTTTTGTCTAGCATAGTGTACATACAGCGTTCGTATCCTTCCTTTCAGTTCCCATGCACCTGTCCTCAGATTTCCAAACCTACTTTTCAGGCATAATTTTGTTGTTGATTTTACTCTCACTTGTCTTGTTTAGTCTCTCTTGACTTGGGATACTGGTTGAAATTCATACCTAGTATCTAGTATCCTCCAGCTTTCACTCTCTGTACTTATTTAATGGAACCTCTCATTCTGAAAACTTGTGTTTGTGTCACTTTCCTATTGAGCTTGTGTCTGCTGCCATGTTGATTGTAGAAGTTTTCCTTTTTTAACAAAAGTTAGTAAACAACTTTTGCAATACAGAATAATTTTTTTACTCAAAGTTATTCACACAAAATTCAGCGTATTGTATTGTCTGCCAAAACTATACAGGATGATTCCATGATGATCGTATAAACTTTCAGAGATGATGGAGAACGATTTTGTTCTGAGCCCATACTTGCTGGACTTCTTTTCGTGTTGTGGCTCATACTACCCCCGAACAAGTGCTCCTAGCTCTTAAGGTATGCAATTTACAGTCCATGTTCACTATACTCATTTTTCTTGTGTTGGTCCTTACTATCACTTCTGAAAGTTGCCTACCCTACAATCTTAGCAACAACAGTATCAGTGCATGTATAACATCGTCAGAGGAATCAGAACAATTTTCCTTTATAACTTTCTGCTCTGACATTTCTGGACCAATGTCCTTTACCTCAGATTGATACATTTACTCTTCTCCATTATCTCTAAATGTTTGTAACAACATCATGGAATTACCCTGAGAATGAAGCCAGTATCATTACATGTCTGTTGGTGCTGGCCACATACATCATAGAAAATTATTACCCTTTCATGTGTGTCTCCATTTGTGCAAATAATATGGTCACATGAAGCAAATTTAGAGCCATGTGGCTGGCACTCAGAAACCTTAAACCTAATGAACTTAGATAATTAATGTAAACAGAATCAGTTATTGCATTTTGATTTTCATTTGGTCGTTTGAAATGCTCTGTTAAAGGCAGACATTGTCTGTATACCACTGTTCAGTGAATATTTACTGAGTTATTTACTGGACTTTTCGAACATCACTGAGTGAGGTGGTGCAGTGGTTAGCACACTGGACTCAATTTTGTTAGGACGACAGTTTAAACCCACATCTGGCCATCCTGATTTAGGTTTTCCATAATTTCCCTAAATCGCTTCAGGCAAATGCTGGGATGGTTTCTTTGAAAGGGCATGGCTGACTTTTTCTGCATTCTTCCCTAATCCTATGGGACCGATGACCTTGCTGTTTGTTCCCCTACCCCGAGTCAACTGTCCAACCAACCATCAAACATCCCTTTACCACATAGGAAACATACAATACTTACTTTTTGATAGAAAGGGATTTGTAGACTGTTGCAGGTACACTCTCATATTCACACACTCACTCCTTGTTTTGTGGCTTGATTTGAACATCACAATGAAATGAAATTTTACTCTCAATAATAATATTATTCACTTAATGTTACATACTCTTGATCATTCATGGAATATTTATTTGACCCCTGACTTGCTCTGTATTACCCGCTTTTCCAAAAAGAAGATTACCATAAACAAAAACAAAACTTTTCACTTAAATGTTGGTTGGGCCACCCTCTCCCCAAGGGGAGTGGCAGGTTCAGCAGCGTTTTGCGGCGCACAAGGCGGAGGGTCAATGTGGAGGCTGGCCGTGTGGCATCGCCCGCTCTGCCTGTGAATGGACATGTGGCCGCTCCTTCAGCAAGGTCCGAGCAGGCACATGAGGGGAGGGGTTTATTAGTTATTGGGAGCTCCAACGTTAGGCGGGTGATGGAGCCCCTTAGGGAAATAGCGGAAAGGTTGGGGAAGAAGGCCAGTGTTCACTCTGTCTGCTTGCTGGGGGGGGGGTCTCATCCGAGATGTGGAGGAGGCCCTGCCAGCGGCGATAGAGAGCACTGGGTGCACCCGACTGCAAATTGTTGCTCATGTCGGCACCAATGACTCCTGCCGTCTGTGTTCAGAGGTCATCCTCAGTTCGTACAGGCAGTTGGCGTAATTGGTGAAGGCGGAAAGCCTCGCTCGCGGGGTGGAATCTGAGCTAACTATTTGTAGTATCGTTCCCAGAACCGATCGTGGTCCTCTGGTTTGGAGCCGAGTAGAAGGCTTAAACCAGAGGCTCAGACGATTCTGCGGAGATCTGGGGTGCAAATTTCTCGACCTCCGCTATCGGGTGGAAAAATGTAGGGTCCCCCTGAATAGGTCAGGCGTGCACTACACACCGGAAGCGGCTACAAGGGTAGCGCAGTACGTGTGGAGTGCACGTGTGGGTTTTTTAGGTTAGAGAATTCCTTCCCTAGGCCCGGCAAGACGCCTCCCGAGACGCGGCAAGGTAGGAGTAGGCAAAATGCAACAGGGAATAGCAATATTAATGTGCTAATACTAAACTGCAGGAGCGTCTATAGAAAGGTCCCAGAACTGCTCTCATTAATAAACGGTCACAATGCCCATATAGTACTAGGGACAGAAAGTTGGCTGAAACCAGATGTAAACAGTAATGAAACCCTAAACTCAGATTGGAATGTATACTGCAGAGACAGGCTGGACAGTGAAGGGGGAGGCGTGTTTATAGCAATAAGAAGTGCAATAGTATCGAAGGAAATTGACGGAGATCCGAAATGTGAAATAATTTGGGTAAAGGTCATGGTTAAAGCAGGCTCAGACATGGTAATTGGATGTCTCTATAGGCTCCCTGGCTCAGCAGCTGTTGTGGCTGAGCACCTGAAGGATAATTTGGAAAATATTTCGAGTAGATTTCCCCACCATGTTATAGTTCTGGGTGGAGATTTTAATATTCGGGATATAGACTGGGAGACTCAAACGTTCATAACGGGTGGCAGGGACAAAGAATCCAGTGAAATTTTTTTAAGTGCTTTATCTGAAAACTACCTTGAGCAGTTAAACAGAGAACCGACTCGTGGCAATAACATATTAGACCTTCTGGTGACAAACAGACCCGAACTATTTGAAACAGTTAACGCAGAACAGGAAATCAGCAATCATAAAGTGGTTACTGCATCGATGATTTCAGCCGTAAATAGAAATATTAAAAAAGGTAGGAAGATTTTTCTGTTTAGCAAAAGTGACTAAAAGCAGATTACAGAGTACCTGACAGCTCAACACAAAAGTTTTGTCTCAAGTACAGATAGTGTTGAGTATCAATGGACAAAGTTCAAAACCATCGTACAATATGCGTTAAATGAGTATGTGCCAAGCAAGATCTTAAGAGATGGAAAAGAGCCACCGTGGTACAACAACCGAGTTAGAAAACTGCTGCAGAAGCAAAGGGAACTTCACAGCAAACATAAACATAGCCAAAGCCTTGCAGACAAACAAAAATTACGCAAAGCGAAATGTGGTGTGAGGAGGGCTATGCGAGACACGTTCAATGAATTCGAAAGTAAAGTTCTATGTACTGACTGGGCAGAAAATCCTAAGAAATTTTGGTCTTATGTCAAAGCGGTAGGTGGATCAAAACAAAATGTCCTGACACCCCTGTGATGAAAATGGTACTGAAACAGAGGATGACAGACTAAAGGCCGAAATACTAAATGTCTTTTTCCTTCTCTAGATTGTCGCACAGATGACAAAATGGTAGATATCGAAATAGATGACAGAGGGATAGAGAAACAATTAAAATCGATCAAAAGAGGAAAGGCCACTGGACCTGATAGGAAACCAGTTCGATTTTACACAGAGTACGCGGAGGAACTTGCCCCCCTTCTTGCAGCGGTGTACCGTAGGTCTCTAGAAGAGCGTAGCGTTCCAAAGGATTGGAAAAGGGCACAGGTCATCCCTGTTTTCAAGAAGGGAGGTCGAACAGATGTGCAGAACTATAGACCTATATCTCTAACGTCGATCAGTTGTAGAATTTTGGAACATGTATTATGTTAGAGTATAATGACTTTTCTGGAGACTAGAAATCTACTCTGTAGGAATCAGCATGGGTTTAGAAAAAGACGGTCGTGTGAAACCCAGCTCGTGCTATTCGTCCACGAGACTCAGAGGGCCATAGACACGGGTTCACAGATAGATGCCGTGTTTCTTGACTTCTGCAAGGCATTCGATACAGTTCCCCACAGTCGTTTAATGAACAAAGTAAGAGCATATGGACTATCAGACCAATTGTGTGATTGGATTGAAGAGTTCCTAGATAACAGAACACAGCATGTCATTCTCAATGGAGAGAAGTCTTCCGAAGTAAGAGTGATTTCAGGTGTACCGCAGGGGAGTGTCATAGGACCGTTGCTGTTCACAATGTACATAAATGACCTTGTGGATGACATCGGAAGTTCACTGAGGCTTTTTGCAGATGATACTGTGGTGTATCGAGAGGTTGTAACAATGGAAAATTGTACTGAAATGCAGGAGGATCTGCAGCGAATTGACGCATGGTGCAGGGAATGGCAATTGAATCTCAATGTAGACAAGTGTAATGTGCTGTGAATACATAGAAAGATAGATCCCTTATCATTTAGCTACAAAATAGCAGGTCAGCAAATGGAAGCAGTTAATTCCATAAATTATCTGGGAATACGCATTAGGAGTGATTTAAAATGGAATGATCATATACAGTTGATCGTTGGTAAAGCAGATGCCAGACTGAGATTCATTGGAAGAATCCTAAGGAAATGCAATCCAAAAACAAAGGAAGTAGGTTACAGTACACTTGTTCGCCCACTGCTTGAATACTGCTCAGCAGTGTGGGATCCGTACCAGATAGGGTTGATAGAAGAGATAGAGAAGATCCAATGGAGAGCAGCACACTTCGTTACAGGATCATTTAGTAATCGCAAAAGCGTTACGGAGATGGTAGATAAACTCCAGTGGAAGACTCTGCAGGAGAGACGCTCAGTAGCTCGGTACAGGCTTTTGTTAAAGTTTTGAGAACATACCTTCACAGAAGAGTCAAGCAGTATATTGCTCCCTCCTTTGTATATTTCGCGAAGAGACCATGAGGATAAAATCAGAGAGATTAGAGCCCACACAGAAGCATACTGACAATCCTTCTTTCCATGAACAATACGAGACTGGAATAGAAGGGAGAACCGATAGAGGTACTCAAGGTACCCTCCACCACACACCATCAGGTGTCCTGCTGAGTATGGATGTAGATGTAGATGTAGATGTAGAATGTTGTGAATCAGATAGTTTTCTTTACTTACTGCCACCTACATAAAGTGGTAGTGGCAATACATGTCACTATGTCTCACTAGCTATTAACAGTTTTCGCCCTGCATTATTTGAAAATAGTGGTATCTGATATGACTGAACTATTAGAATCATAGCCAGATAGACATTATGTTTCAAAAGAACCCTGAAATCTTAATTGATTTATGATATTAGTCACTTGAATTTTCCGTAGGTCTGATGAGGTATACTGAACGCAATGTGTTCTCTTTGAAACTATCACCAGCTCTGAATTCAATATTCAGTGGCAATTTTTCACTTCAAAGAAGTCTAATCAGAGTTTTAATGATGATAATTTTTAATATGCAGCTAGCTGCCAGAGTACTATCCTTGCCTTAGTGTTATTGCAGAGAGGCAGTTGCATTATTTCATCAAAAAAATTATGATAGCTTAAATTTATGTTATGAACTCCTTTATAATATGGCCTTTGATATTCAATAATGTTGCTTGGCTTGTGTGTTCTTTGAGTCTCTGCCAGATTAGAACAACTGTTTTGATACTGAAATGGCATTGGTGGTTTTCATGATCACTTTTCTTAGTTACAAACACAGAACATGGTATTCACAACCACAGATTAATATTTAATCATCAAAACTTGGGCAGTGGTTGTCATGGTGTTGAGTCAAAAAGAATCCGCTAATCCCAATAATTTTCTGACAGTTCCATCGTATGCTTCATACTCAAAAAGTATAAAACAAAAATCGAAGATAATCCTACATGGCACTTTTGCTTGTACATGTGTCTTACACTAAGAACTTTTTGCAACAAGAGTGGTGCATTGTCAGAAGAGACTACATGTTCCAGATTTCCTGCAGGGACTGTTGTGCTGCAGTGAGGATAACAAGTGCAGCATGGGGCACGAGTGAAATGGCGTGGTGGCTGGAAACATATTTCAGAAGTGAAGTACATAGGACAGTATGATTCTTGTGGGTAAAATGTATAAACTGCGGACATATTCGCTGTGAAATTGCTGTAGTATATGGACCACGTTCTATGGGTTAGGGTGTGGAATGTCAGGAGTTTAAACATGTATGGAAGCTAGAAAATCTGAAAAGGGAAGTACTAAGGCTCAATCTAGGTATAGTAGTGGACAATGAAGTGAAGCGGAAAGAAGACAAGGATTTCTGTTCAAATGAGTATGGTGTAGTATCAACAGCAGCAGAAAATGTTACAATGGAAGTAGGATTTGTTATGAACGGAAAGGTAGGGCAAGCTTGAGTTACTGTAATCAATTCAGTGATAGGGTTGTTCTAAACCAAATCAACAGCGAACCAGCACTAACGTGATAGTTCAGGTATATAAACCAACTTCGGAAGGTGAAGATGAAGAGAAGTGTTTGAGGATATTGAAGAGGTAATTCAGTACATAAATGGAGATGAAAATCTAATAGTCTTGTGGAACTGGAATGCAGTTGTAGGGGTAGGAGTGAAAGAAAGGGTTATGGGAGAAGATGCGATTGGTCATAGAAATGAGAGAGGAGAAAGACTAATTGAGTTCTGCAATAAATTTCAGCTAGTACTAGTGAATACTTGTGTTCAAGAATCACAAGAAGAGGAGGTACGCTTGGAAAAGGCTGTGAGTTATGGGAACGTTTTAGTTAGATTACATCATGGTCAGGCAGAGACTCCAAAATAAGATACTGGATTATAAAGTGCAATCAGTGAAATGGTCCCTCTTTTGGCTGGGATCAAATGCTGAGCTTGAGTTATTTGCTTCATAGAGTTGATTTGTTGCTGTCGCTGTTGCTGTAGAAAAGGAATAACTGAAATCCTGGTATAACAAAGACTGACCAAGTGAGTAGTAATGCCCACTTTAATTCATGCCAGATATGATTTTGAGTTTCAGCCTAGTTTATTTCTGTGTTGAGGGCATTCCAGCAATAAGAACAGCCGTGGTAGCACTGTACAAAGTAGGCACAGTGTGTGCCTTTAAGAATCGGGTACATGCTTACAAATCAGATTGGCACTCAGGCCACCTCGAAACCGTGAACAGAACTGGGGCACGACATGGTTCCAAATGGGCCTTATACACATTTTGCTACAATGAAATGATCGTTAAAAACAGAAAATTAATGAAATACAATGAATTTTGACAGGTATCTGAACAATTAACAACATTGTATGGATCGTAAAGTAGAATGACAGTATGCTTTATATGAATCTTGTTACAGCTCAGTCTCGTTCACAATGAAAATAGATGTGTAAATATAACAACACGTACTACATTTTAATGGATTATTTTTAAAATATCAAATATAATTTCTACACAACATGTTTCATAGCTTCAATAAAAATGTACTTCATTTCAGTAATAACAGTCTTTCGAAAATGAGCCTGGCTGACAGGATAATGCTTTGCACTTACATAGTAAACTCACAGTCTTGTTTGATTCTGTTCTTTACTTTCAGATAACATTGGATTTAAAATATGTGTCACAGACAATGGTTGTATAACTATATTTCAGTCATTATAAGAAAATAGTATGGTTTCAAAAATTTGTATCAATTACAGTGTCTAATTGAGGCATAAGGAATACATTCTACAGGTTTATTTCATCTTAACAGTTCCCAAAGTATAGTATTCCCAGAGTATAGTATATCTTGCTGTGCTTAGAATTGTTGTTAACATGTTAGTAGCTTTAATGTGAGTGAGGAGGAGGAGGAGGAGGATATTAGTGTTTAACGTCCCGTCGACAATGAGGTCATTAGAGACGGAGCGCAAGCTCGGGTGAGGGAAGGATGGGGAAGGAAATCGGCCGTGCCCTTTCAAAGGAACCATCCCGGCATTTGCCTGAAGCGATTTAGGGAAATCACGGAAAACCTAAATCAGGATGGCCGGAGACGGGATTGAACCGTCGTCCTCCCGAATGCGAGTCCAGTGTGCTAACCACTGTGCCACCTCGCTCGGTAATGTGAGTGAGAATCTGCTGGTAACACACTT
Organism: Schistocerca serialis cubense; assembly: GCF_023864345.2. Classification (NCBI taxonomy): domain Eukaryota; kingdom Metazoa; phylum Arthropoda; class Insecta; order Orthoptera; family Acrididae; genus Schistocerca; species Schistocerca serialis. The sequence continues at coordinate 739,469,476 of NC_064639.1, read as the reverse complement.
TAAAGAGATGGAAAGGTTCTGACTGTCACATTTCACCAGGAGCAGATATAGACTCAGATCACAATTTGCTATTGATAATGAAGTTTAAGAGACTAATCAGAAAGAATCAGTGCACAAAGAAGTATGATACGGAAGTACTAAGGAATGAAGAGATAAGCTTCAAGTTCTCCAAGGCTATAGATAGTGCAATAAGGAATAGCTCAGTAGGCAGTTCAGTTTAAGAAGGATGGACATCTCTAAAACGGACAATCACAGCAGTTGGAAAGAAAAGCACAAGTACAAAGCAGTCATGTCATCAATTGACCAAGGCTGAACAGATGTGGGTGACACTGATCCGGAAGAAAGAATATATGGGAAGAAAGAGATTTTCCATTGATAATGTTCACACAGTGATTCTCGAATGGCTCCATAGCCAAGAAGCAGACTTGCATCATTGAGGAATTGAATGATTGGTAGAATGTTCTTGTTGCATCCTAGTTTTAGACAGATGTGGGGAGCCTAACAGTTCATATGTGTGATGATTGAGCAATTTGACAGAGGCACCTGTGTCCAACTGAAATTTCCCATGTTTCCGACAAAGAAGGAATTGAACAAAAAGTTTGTTTGTCTGGCGTATCACTGAAGAAACTGTTTGTGTGCCAGTTTTGCGAATGCCTGTTGCCGACTTTGAATACGCAGCATTAATGACATGGGCCTTGTGACAAAATTTTTGTGAGTGGGCCGAATTCTATGATTGTTCCATTGCAAACATATGGATTGTACATGTCCTACCACAAGTGTAACACTGAGCTTGTTGTGAGGGGCAGTCTTGGCGTTTGTGCCATGAATAACACCAAGGGCAAGACTTAATTCTGTTTACCTGTGTAGCCACCTGTTTAGCAAACTGCTTATATGGCGTGGAGTGTTGTTTACTCAGCGTGACTAGCGCAAGCTGCCGCTGAATGGGCCGATCGCAAACAAGGGACTGAACCCAACAAATAGCTGACTGCTCAATTTTATCTGCCGACAGGGCACCGGAATAGTACTGATCTAAGATTTGCACTACCTGCTGAAATGTGGATCAGTTTGGGTCAAAATCTGTTCTCTGAGTTTGACATCAGGTACATTGTACATGATTGCATCACACAACATAACATCTGAACATAAATCATCGCAAGCACATTTGGATTTGCATTTCCTTGTCGTATCTTGCAAATCTGTTACCCACGCACAATAAGTTTGTTCTGACCATTTTTTGCAGTTGCAGAATTGAAAATGAGCTGCTACCACATTCACTTGTTTCTCATAATAATTAGTTAGAGACTGTACCAGCTGTTCGTAAGTAAGTTCACTCGGAGTGGCATTAGGAAATAACTTCTGAGTTAAATGGAACACTGCACTTCCTGTCATTGATAATAGATGTGGAAGTTTCTCAGTACCTGGTATGTTGTTAGCGAGGATGTGTGCTTCATACTGTTGTAGCCACTCAAGCCACACCTTGTCTTGTTCACAAAATGGGTGAAAAGCTGGTATAGCAGTAGGTGTTGCTGTAGATGATGCCTGTTCTGTATGGCATGCAGCATTGGGCAGTAGCTGCTGCACCGTGTTGAGTAGCGTAGATATATGCTGCGTCTGGAACTGAAACATCTGCATTAGCTGTGTGGCATCTAATGCTTGTAGCTGTGGCGTCTGAGTAGGGGGTGGGAAAGGTGGGGTGGGAATGTTGGAAGAGATAAATGCAATAAACAGACAAGGCAAGCAAGCAAAATAAGTACAAAAGCAAAGAAAAATTCTGTAACACCCACCTGAAAACACTGATTAGCGAAAGAGGCTGTTAAAGCAAGTAAACGCCCCTGCAAAGAAAAGACAAGAGAGAATTAAGGCACCAGCAACTCAAAACAGAAAATTCCATGGCCGCCAGGCACTGTGTTTGTCTTATAACTCATTGTCAATGTGGAGTCCTGCACACTTATCTCTTATAGGGTGTCGAAAGGATGCTGCTTTCCCGGGTAACTATACAACAATTCAAACAAATCACATTAATGGTTTTTTATTACAATACAGTAAATTGGAAATACTTAACTTTGGTTTACAATATCATGTCGCAAGCTATTGGCGACATGCAAATAAACTATGTCTTTCACCATATAGAGTGTCCATGCAAATAATGAATATGGATCACAAGTAATAGCTCTTCTAGTGCTCTCTTTTAGTCCGGGTCTACTAGCGTCCGTCTTCTGTTGTGTGGCCGAGGCTGGCAGGAATGGCACTTCTATTCTGTTCAGATAGAGGCTGCTCCTGTCATGGTGCGGTCCTAGTCAGCATACTATTGGCTTACGTCATCTCTCAGCCATCCCTACAGTTATGTTCATCATCTTCATGCCGGCACTTGTCATTACACTGGAACAGTTCACACTATTGTGTAAAAGGACTTGGTGACTATGTTAGAAAATAGTATTGTGTTTCTGTGTGACTTTGAAGTCGGTGCTCTATTCAATAAAAATTACTTGGCCGGCCATAATAATGTGTAACATACTTTTTGAAGTCCCCTCATATATATTGTCTTAAGCACTAATGCCATCAATTTGTGTGAAAAAGAGTCTACTTGCTAATAACATTTCGTTCAAAATAATATGTTGGTGAAAATGGATTGACAGTACCGGCATGCCAAACTGACGGGCCCCCATCTCATAGGCTACAATGCACATATCAGTCAGTGTATACTTCCACAATAAGAGATTGTGGCTTATCCTCCTAGAGTTTGTATTATACTTTCTAGTACCATTTTATTTTATTGTATTGTATTGTAGTGTAGCATATACTGTAAAAATGATATGCTTGATAAAAAATTATGTTTAAAATCAAAGTATTTGTAGCTAATAGATGTGTGTACAATCTCCTGTAGGTTTATGCATGGGGATCATCACAGTTTGGACAGCTTGGCATTGGAAGTACAGGGCAGTCTTCAACTCCAATCCTCATCAGTGGACTTGCATCAGAATTAATTACTTCCATCTCTGCAGGACAATACCATTCACTTGCCCTTACAGCTGATGGCAGGTAACTTTCACTGTTGTTTCTAAATGCTTGGCAGATTAAGTTATTAATTCTTGTGAGTTTTGTCTGTTCTTATTATTAACAGTTTGCATTGTGTTAAGAAGATCATCAGGATTTAGAATTCTTCCAGCCATTAACCTATAATAGATTCACGAAATTGTATCGAATTATACACATACTAGTATGTTACAGTAGGTCCTTAAAAATCATAAACTGTTGTAAAATAAAACTTTTATCTATTATGGATGAGGAAAGCTGCGACTGTGATGAATAAAGGTTTTCTGAAATTACTGCAACCAGTCACCTTTTGCTTTGTTCTTCAATTCTTTCACTATCCCATTACCTGTTTCGAACTGCCTAGCTATTCAGCCTCAGATGGTACATATTTATTGATTGTATGCAGCAGTATTGGAGTCATGTAGCTGTGGCAAGATGTATAAATAAAACATGAGTGTAGCAGAGTAATTCTCACCACACTCAGTGCTTACATGTTTCGTTTATACATTTTGCCACAGCTGCACGATTCCCATACTGCTACAGACAGTCAATAAACATGTACCATCTGATGATGAATTGCTGAGTGGTTCAAAACCTGTAATGGGATAGTAAAAGAATTGAAGAACAAAGTAAAAGGCAACTGGCTGCAGTAATTTTAAGAAACCTGTAGTAAAATAGTTTTAAGGAGCTCTTATTCACATTATAAATTTACAGTTTTCGGCTGATATGTGGGGTCATTAGCTAGCATTATCAAAACCTTGTGTGGCAATTTCCATTAACCCTCATTAATTCTAAGTACGAAGACCAACAAAAAGTTAGGCAATGTGAAGTACACATACATGGGTACAAGCCTTCACAAAAAAAATTCACTCGTGGGTTCATCTGTGTTTATCCGCTGAGTAATAAAAATGTGTTGAAGCAACATGTCAATGAGGTGAAGTGCTGGGATCCTGTGTGAAGTCAACTTTTATTGACTTCACTGCACTTTTGGGTCAGCTACATGTCATCTCAACGGTATCCGTGAGAATATGAAATTCACTGTGGAGGTAGAAGAAAATTGACGTGTACAATTACCGGACATTCTGATAAAGCAGAATAAAGATGATTCATTGAGGTTTTCCATTTATATGAAGAAAATATATAAGGATCTGTACCTAAATACTAGGAGTTGCCATCACACGTCACATGATGCAATGTAGTATTGTACTCATAACCTTGGTGTACAGAAGCCATCTATAAGAAGTTGTTGTTGTTGTGGTCTTCAGTCCTGAGACTGGTTTGATGCAGCTCTCCATGCTACTCTATCCTGTGCAAGCTTCTTCATCTCCCAGTACCTACTGCAGCCTACATCCTTCTGAATCTGCTTAGTGTATTCATCTCTTGGTCTCCCTTGATGCCTCAGAACATGTCCTACCAACCGATCCCTTCTTCTAGTCACTTTGTGCCACAAACTCCTCTTCTCCCCAATTCTATTCAATACCTCCTCATTAGTTATGTGATCTACCCATCTAATCTTCAGCATTCTTCTGTAGTACCACATTTCGAAATCTTCTATTCTCTTCTTGTCCAAACTATTTATCGTACATGTTTCACTTTCATACGTTGCTACACTCCATACAAATACTTTCAGAAATGACTTCCTATAAGAAGAGCCCACCTGATATGCTACAGCACCTCAGCGAAGTCTGTTAGTAGAACAACTTCTTTTGAGATGCAAACAAAGCATGATTTCCAGATAAACAGGAACAAACCAGAAGAAGAAATTGTCTGTTTGGTGTTCTTACAATATACAGAGCCATCCACTCCAAAGAACTGTAAGAGTATCAACAGGCACAACATGAAATCAGCATTGCAAATTTCTTGCAAATTTAATGTCACAGTGGACTCCATCAAGTATACATTAGGGCCAAGTATGCCAGGTGTGCCAAGTGTGAGTATGGCTGAAACTTCACCTGCCAAACGCAATGATGTATTTCACAGCTCTACCATACACCACAAAACAAGCAGTTGGTTTGCCCAGACAGGCAAACCTGCAATGACAAAACATAGTTTTAATGGAGGGCACTTATTTGACTTAGATACACAGAGGTGCTGCATCATGCCAATGGTTTCTGGGTTGTGGTAGAAACAAGGGTAAGAATCAATGTTGACAACCAGGACAGCAGTTTCCATCTGAGTTCAACATGAGATGCTACGTCAACACATATTTAGCATTAACACTCCAGCTCCGAAGCAGTGTACGCAATGGCAGTATGGACTGGCAACATCAAGGCACCATGACCAGTCTCCGTACTACATGCCCCCCCCCCCCCCCCCCCCCCCCCCACACACACCTGTAACAAAAGCTGAAGTTTTAAATTTCATGTTGAAGAAGTTGTTCACACAGGAAAATTCTACAAACGTACTGTCATTTGACCATTCTATAGATTCATGTATGGACAACATAATAATAAGCATACCTGGTGTAGAGAAGCAACTGAAAAATTTGAAAGCAAATAAATTACCAGGTTCGGGTGGAATCCCAGTTCGGTTTTACAGAGAATACTCTGTGGGATTGGCCCCTTACCTGGCTTGCATTTATCATGAATCTCTCATCCAGCACAAAGTCCAAAGTGACTGCAAAAAATCGCAGGTGACTCCAGTACATAAGAAAGGTAAAAGAACGGATCCACATATTACAGACCAATATCCCTAACTTCTGTTTGCTGAGATTTCTTGAACACATTCTCAGTTCAAATATAATAAACTTTCTTGAGGCTCAACAGTTTATGAGTGGTGTTAGACAGCATTGCTTGTGTGAAACTTAGCTTGCCCTTTTCTCACATGATATACTGTGAACTATGGATGAAGGGCAACAGGCAGATTCCATCTCTCTAAATTTCCAGAAAGCATTTGACACATTGCAAGCTATTAACAAAAGTATAAGCATATGGAATAGGTTTACTGATATCTGAGTGGCTCAAAGACTCCTTGAATAATAGAACCCAGTATGAAACTTCCTGGCAGATTAAAAGCCCAGGCTGTGGCTAAGCCATGTCCCCGCAATATCCTTTCTTTCAGGAGTGCTAGTTCTGCAAGTTTCGCAGGAGAGCTTCTGTAAAGTTTGGAAGGTAGGAGACGAGGTACTGGCAGAAGTAAAGCTGTGAGTGCCGGGCGTGAGTCGTGCTTCGGTAGCTCAGTTGGTAGAGCACTTGCCCGCGAAAGGCAAAGGTCCCGAGTTCGAGTCTCGGTCGGGCACACAGTTTTAATCTGCCAGGAAGTTTCATATCAGCGCACACTCCGCTGCAGAGTGAAAATCTCATTCTGGAAGAACCCAGTATGTTGTCCTTGACAGCAAGTGTTCATCAGACAAGGGTATCATCAGGAGTGCCCCAGGGAAGTGTTACGGGACTGCTGTTGCTCTCTATATACACAAATAATATGTTGGACAGGGTGGTGAGCAATCTGCGGTTGTTTGCTGGTGCTGTCGTGGTGTATGATAAGGTGTTGAAGTTGAGTGACTGTAGGAAGATACAAGATGACTTAGGCAAAATTTCCAGTTGGTGTGATGAATGGCAGGTAGCCCTAAATGTGGAAAAATATAAGTTAATGCAGATAAGTAGGAAGAACAAACCTGTAATGTTTGGATACAGTATTACAAGTCTGCTGCTTGACACAGCCAAATTGCTTAAATATCTGGGCATAACATTGCAAAGTGATATGAGGTGGAACGAGCATGGGAAAACCGTGGTAGGAAAAGCAAATGGTGGACTTTGGTTTATTGGGAGAATTTTAGGAAAGAGCGGTTTGTGTTAACAGAATCTTCCATGGTTCTTGGTGGAACAGTATTATAATAAATGAAAAGCACCAGTTTGCTTTTGTTCTACAGTATATATTGACATTGTAGGAAGACATCGAAACAAGTCAAGGCAGGGGACTAGATTTCTTACTGGTAGGTTCAAACAACACATAAGTGTTATGGAGATACTGTGAGAACTCAAATTGGAATCCCTGGAGGAAAAACAACATTCTTTTTGAGAAACACTATTGAGGAAATTTAGAAAAGCGGCATTTGAAGCTGACTGCAGAACAATTCTACTGCTGCCAACAGACAGTGATTTTTCCCTCGCTCTATTTGCCAGTGGAGCTGGAAAGGAAACGACAATTAGTGGCACAAGATGCCCTCCACCACGCACCGTTGGTGGCTTCTGTAGTATGTATGTAGATGTAGATGTTGATGTTGATGTTGATGTTGATGCACATGCACTGCCCCCAATGCTAGTAAAATAACTTCCAGATGCTGGCAATTGGTCTGCATGATGCTCTTGGGAGAGGAGGAGTGCAGTCCATATTTTTAAAGAGATGGTATGTGCAAAGGTTCCAGCAGTTCACCTGATAACAAAACATTCCATGCATATACCTTTGCATAAATGTTATATTTTGGCCACTATTTTATGGTGTATACAGGATGTCCCATTTATCTTGGCCACCCTAAATAACTGTTTGTCCAGATGCAAATTACAAAATGTTTCAAGAAAATGTTCTTTAGCTATGAGGGGGATATCAATCAGCATATTGGCTTCGTTGCAGCTTTGTTTTTTACAAAGATATGACTTTTTTAAATGGCACCCTGCACTTTTTATTCGGTAATTCATTTCCTCTCCTAAAGCCCTATTCAAAAATGTATCACAGTGTACCATTCACTGAAACACAACGTTATTAATTACATAACACAACATTGATGTTGACACTCCCAGCGCTTAGTGCAGGTACTCAGGATAATGGAGCACATCCACGTGCTGACAAATAAAAACATAAGTAGAATGCATACCTGTCATTCCGTCAACCATCATCAGTTGAAGAGTTGTGTGAGTAGAATGTACACCAACGAAAAGAAGGTAGAAATGCTACTCATCTATGGGGAATGTACATTAGCAGAACAGTAATTGCAGTGCTGTTTTCTTATCTATGAGTACTTTTAGTACAGTAGTGTAGTCCTTTTAAATACTATTATGTACAGTAGGCACACAGCAAAAGCTGTCCTTCATACGAACTGCATCAACGTAACATTTCTTTTATTGTTGTGGTTGAAGGTTGGTGAAATGCTACGAAGGCAGCGGAACTGTACAGAGAGCAATATCCTGACAAGAACCCAACTTCCTGACAGATGTTTTCTCGTCTTGTTGCGACACTTCAGGAAACGGGAAGTTTCAACCCATTACAATGCAATCGTCATAGCACTCGCACAGACGAAGCTGCCGAAGTTACTGTTCTCGCTTCCGTTGCTATGAATCTACATGTGAGCACATGACAGCTTGAACATGGGATTGGCATTCCTAAAACCAGTGTACATTGTATTCTTATATGTCACCGGTTCCATCTGTACCGTGTACACCTATGTCAAAGATTTCATGGGAATGATTTCCAGAATCGTGTACATTTCTGTCTGTGGGCACAGCAGCAAATCCTCACCAACCCGATCTACTTCTCCAATGTTCTATTTACCGATGAATGTTCCTACTCAAACAAAGGACAGGTAAATAAAAGGAACATGCAGTATTGGTCCAGCGACAATTCATGATAGCTTAGACAGCTGGAACATCAGCATCAGTGGAGAGTTAACGTCTCTTGTGTTTTACTCGATGACTTTCCATTAATTTGTACAAACTGTGACCTCTCTGACAGGAAATCATGAATCCAGTCACATAATTGAGACAATATTCCATAAGCAAGCAATTTGATTTCAAGAATGAAATTCCTTCACGTACTACAGCCACTGAATTAAATGCCATTCACAATTTTTTCCAACTTTTAGGCCAACACGTGCTACTTACATTGATGAAATTTTTATTGATTATCATTGTCCTAACTCAGTGTTTTATCACAGAAATGGTACATTGTACCATGTGAAATGGCTGAATAATTTATTTTTAATTGTACAACTAGTGTCATTCAAAGGCCATTATCCAGTGTAGTTTTTGTTAGTAATATATGTCATAGACAGGGTGTCCCATTTGTCTTGACCACCCTAAATAACTGTTTCTCCAGATGCAAATTACAAAATGTTTCAAGCAAATGTTCTTTAGCCATTAAGGGGACATCAATCAGCATGATTGCCTTTGTTGTAGCTTTGCTTTTTACAAAGATATGGACAGTGGTATGACTTTTTTAAATGGCACCCTGTATTTTTTATTCAGTAATTCATTTCCTCTTCTAAAGATCTCTTCAAAAATGTATCACAGTGTACCATTCACTGAAAACACAATGTCATTAATTACATAACACAACACTGACTTTGAGCCCGGGCTCGTCCACTTGCTGGAGTTGTCAGAAAACAAATGAAAACCCAGTAAAAACATAACACAAAATTGACTTTGACTCTCCCGTACCATTGACCAAGAGTAGAACATTCAAAGGGGCTCAAAGTGGTGACCTTGGACACTGATACACTGGTGCACTCATTGGATGAAAGAATTATTTACTGCTTCCAGTGTTGGCTGCTGAAGAGAATTACAAGCAAGCACAATACATTCCTGCATGTCCTCTGGAGTTGCTGGAATATTGCGATATACAATGTCTTTAATGCATCCTCAAAGAAAAAAGTCCAGACGATTTAAATCAGGAGACCTAGCAGGCCAAGTAACTGTTCCTCCTCTACCAATCCATCTGGCAGGATACCTTCAGTTCAGAACATGACGTGCACGGAAGGCATTATGTGCTGGACATCCATCATGTTGATACCACATAAGCAGCACTTCATCCACAATAAGAGGAAGAATTCATCTGAGGAGGTTGGCATACACTGTGCCGTTTAGACTACCATTGATGAAATAAGGGGCAAAAACTATAGTACACAGAACAGTCTTATTTGCTTGAATTATTGTCAGCATTGTTGATTTTACATTATGTTTCTGGAGTTACTTTCTCCACCTTCCATCGGTCCTTTCTTGCTATTCCTTCATTTATAACCCATCACTTTTTCCTTGCTCTCTATTTATTGAACTTTGAACTTGTTGCTGTCTATTTGATTCACCCCTTCACCTTCCTGTGTGCAGAATGATCGATTCAAGAATCTGATCCTATTCCCACCCTGTATTACAACTTCTGCCATCTTCCCTATCCTCATCTTTCCCACAGTTCCACTAGCTGCAGACTCGACTATTACATGTGTGTCAGAAGTGTGAGTGAGAGTGTATATCTGTGTGTGTGTGTGTGTGTGTGTGTGTGTGTGTGTGTGTGTGTGTGTTTTGCTGACATAAATTCTAGACCCATGGAACTCTACAAGAAGTTGTACATTTTACAATTCTTGTGTCTTTTGTTTCGTAATACATATGTAGATATAATCAAGAAATGAAAAATCTAGCTTGAAATAACAGCAATTGGGCCACCACATAGAGGAAGTGTTGACTTGCTGAGAGGCACAGTGAAAAGGAATGCTGGATATATTCAACTGTCAGACCATTTCCTTAATCAGAAGATAAAACCATCGCCCCCCCCCCCCCCCCCCCCACACACACACACACAGCACAACTCCCAAAAATTGTCATCTCCGAGTTCTAAGGCTCAAATATGATTGCATATGGTGTCTGAGATAAATGGCGATCTTTGCTGGGATGTGTAGTGTGCTTACAGAAGAGGCCCAGGGTGGGGATAGCAGGGGTGAGGGATGTTGTTACTACTGCCTGCAGGAGCATTAAGGAATGTGGTGGGGACGAGATAGGGTTACTAGGTACAACATCAGGAGACTGTGTTGGTGATAGAAGGAAGATGAGAAAATCTGTTGTTAATGGGAAGAAACCTGATGGCACAGGCTGTTAATCAGTTGTCAAATTGAACCACATCATTTTGGGCCATCGAGCCATTTCTTGGCCACAGTTAGGTGGTTACCATTCATGCTTACAGCTTGCTGGTTCTCATGTCCACGTAGAACGCGGCACAGTGGTTGCTGCTAAGTTGGTAGATCATATGGCTGTTTTCACAGGTGGCCCTGCTTTTGACGGGGTTGGACATGCCTGTGTCCAGACTCGAGTAGGTGCCAGTGGAACGATTTGTGGGACAGGTCTTGCATCTAGGTCTATTGCAGGGATATTATTCATGAGGAAAGGGATTGGGAATGAGGATGGAGTAGGTAGAGAGATGGATTTTGCGTAAGTTGGTTGACCAACGGAATACCACTTTGGGAAGAGTAGTGAGGATATTTCTCTTTCCGGAGCATGATGAGAGGTAGTCAGAACCCTGGCAGAGAATTTGATTTGGTAGCTCCAGTCCTGTGTGGTCTTGAGTTGTAAGAGTCATGCTCCTTTATGGCTGTCCAGTTGGAATGAAGGGGGATAGTAGACGACTTGGGAGACAAGGCATGGGAGATCTGTTTCTGGACAAGGTTGGGAGTGTAATTTCAGCCTATGAAGGCATCGTGGAGACCATTAAATGCTGGAAGGGAGGCTGCTCATTACTAAAGATGCAAATATCACAGATGGCTAAGCTGTATAGAAGGGACTTCTTGGTGTGGAATGTGTGGCAGCTGTAGAAGTGGAGCTGTTGTTGGTGGTTGGTGGGTTTGATGTGCACAGAGGTACTAATGTGGCCTTCCTTGAAGTGAAGGCCAACATCAAGGAAGGCAGCCTGGTAGGGTAGCGAATGGAGGAGAAAGTGTCAAGGTTCTGGAACAGTGTGGATAGGCTGTCCACACCCTCAGTCCAGATCATGAAGATTCCCTCAATGAAACTGAACCAGGTGAGGGATTTGGGATTGTGGGTTGTTGGAATGTTTCCTCTAGATGGCCCATGAATAGGTTGGCATGGGATTGTGCCATGTGGGTGCCCATTGCTGTACCACACATTTGTTTGTAGAGGATGCTTTCAGAGGAGAAGAAACTGTGTGTGGGTATATAGTAGGTCATAGTAACTAGAAGTTAGGTTTGGAGCCAGTCTGGCATCAGAAAAGTTAATGTTTAGCAGCAGCAAGGCCATAGGCAATGGCTATTTTAGTGAAGAGGGAGGTGGCATCAACAGTGGTAAGCAGAGCATTGGGTGGTAAAGGTTCAGGAAATGTGTAGAGTTGGTAGAGGAAGTAGTTGGTGTGTTTTATGTAGGAGGGTAGGCTACAGGTAACAAGCTGAGGCTGTTGGTCCACAAGGGCAGAGATATTCTCTGTAGGGTTGCAGTAAGCAACCATAATTGTGTGTCGTGAGTGGTAGGGTTAATGTGCTTTAGGATGGCAACATCAATACCTTTGTCCACATCAAACCAACCAACCACAGGATCTCCTCTTTGAAAGCTGCCATCCATCCCACACCAAGACAAAGTCTCACTGAGGCCTTCACATATGAAATCCCAACACTGTCCAGGAACTGTGCCTTGTTTCCCCATTTGTGTATCATGCTACACATACCCACAGTCTAGCCATGAAGGAGCAACCCCTCTTGCGGCTCAGAATCCCCCAGGATTAGAACAACTGAATCATGTTCTCCACCAGGGTTTTGACTACCTCTTGTCATATTCTGAACTGTGCAATACTCCCCCTCCCCTCTCCCCTCCCCTCTTCCACTATCATCCTCTGGCCCCGCTCACAGTGGTATTTAACACCCACTAAACATATGCAATAGCTATGTCTATACCTACTACAGCTCTGGTCCCAACCACTTGCTTCATGATCCATATCCCTGCAATAGACCTGTATGTAAGACCTGTCCCAAACATCCCCAACAACACCTACTTCAGTCTTATCATAGGCATCTCTTATACCATAAAGGGAAGGGCCACCGGTAAAAGCAGTCATGCGATCTTTGAACTTAGCTGCAACCACTGTGCTAAATTCTACATGGGAACGACAATTAACAACTGCTTCACGACTGTGCCATCTGAATTCTTCCCGACAACACCAGCTTTTCTGGAAAGCACAGGTTGGAACTCTCCCTGCAACATATTCTCTGTTCCTGTAACCCCCCTAGCCACCTTTGCTAGTCCTTGTCCTTCACCTACCTATCTCCTTCCCAGCTCCCACTCCAGTACTGCACACACATTCAGTCCCACCGATGCATTTGTGTAGCCCTTTCCCCTTCTCTACTTCTCTTTCATGTGTCACTGCAATGAATCAAACATAGTAACATGCATTGCTAGTGATGTCCCATTTTCAAACAAATAGAGGCTTAGTTTTGAAAACCATTTTAATTTAGCACTCCAATAAGTTTTACTCTTCTGTTTATTTATTTTCATGACCATCCAAACATTGCATACAATTGACCTAAATACAGTAACTTACCACCCATAATGAGCAAGGTGGTAAGACAATAGAGCCATACTCAGGACAGCATTTCAAATTCTCTTCCAGCCACTCAGATTTAGGCTTTCCTTGATTTCCCTATATCACTTTAGGTGAATGCCAAGATGTTCCTTTGAAAGAGTATGACCAATTTCCTGATCAGCAGGATGTTACACTGATTTTCCTTTGTCACATTAGTCTGTGTCTTCTTCGTTATTTTGCAATATTTCCTGTGTGAAATGTCCATCATACATTATTTTAGTCTCATTGTAACACAGTTCTTGGTCGATTTTCAGTATTACTCTGTTATATTCTTCCATTTGTTGTAGAAGTTAATCTAATACTAATGGAAACATTACAGTGTTATCAGCAGCATGAAGTTCTTTCAGATATGCTACAATTGTATGCGTACATTTTCTCAGTTTACATATTTGAAAATTTACCTTGATTTTTTTTCTTTATTTTAATGATGTTCTGTAAATGTGTGAGCAGGATCCTTTTGCATTGCTTTTCCTCCAACCTTAACCATTTGTATTAAAATGCTCTCATGTCCAAGAAGCAAAACTCAATCTATGGGTAGCAGAAAGAACGAACCTACATAGAAATGTGTGCAGCCATAAACTCAGTACGCAGCTGGTACAAGCAACTGATGACTGAGCACTCAAAAAACCACTTGGCACGAAGTGCAAGGCAAGGTCTGCAGTGGTTGAACTCAGTGTAAGCACTGGCCTGCCCAGCTTTCTGCTGCCTGCAGGCAAAATCTTCTCTCAGTGGGGCTACCCATACTACACATCATGTTTGCCTTTCAGGCAGGTTTCTGCACTATTCTGCTGTGCTACCCACTGCAACTCATATGACTCCAATGTGATGTCCGCTGGCAGGGATACTAAATCTGTGCATCTGAAAAGGCCATGTAGGGCAGAAAATGGTCAGACGTGGGATCTGACCTCTGGCACAGAACTGTAGTGGGTGTCAGAGAACCCACACCACCAAAGGAGGCAACATCGATGCTGCGGGCTCCGCTGGTAGAGCTGAAGGACAGGGACGGAGAGGAGTACGATGCCACATCAATTGGCTAAGGGGGGAGGAGTGTGAATCAGAATACTGGGCTCCACATCAGCAGATGGAAGCCTCACTGAGGCCTGAGGCTGCAGGAGACCAGACTATGGCACAGAGGAGGCGGCAGTGGGGAGGCACACTGCTGTAAGTGGGAGCCCATCCCTGAAACACTGTCATCACCAACCCTGTCACTCAGCTGACCAGATAGCTGCATTAGCAGTGCCCCAACAGGGCACAGGCTCTATTGATTTACATGGCGGGTCAGCTGCTTCCTACCAACATCCACCACACACAAGTGCCAACTTTTATGGCCCACCGTGACACCTGGCAGCTACTCCTGTGGCCAGCCAAAGAACCTGATCCAAATGGTTGCCCCGACAAGAAAAAACGGCAGGCAATGGTGGTCCATGGCAAGCAACTTGGAGTGCTACAGATCCAGGAGATTCCATAGCTGGTGCCCATGTGGGTGTTCTGCTGGATTGCACCCATTAACTAGCATCGCCTGGTACATTGCCAGAAAATTCAACACGATCATCATGGGATGAGGCAGACATGGACTTCTTCATTTGGGCCCTGAATGTATGCACAAAGTGTTATATCTCAGGGTCATAGGCTGGATGAAATGGTGCAGTGTACAAATTATGTATACCATTGTAAACACAAAAGTTTTTAAATTTCTTCAAACCAAACTGCCTACCATTATGGGACAAGGGAGTCCTGGGGGTCCCTTAATGGCAAAAAGAACTGACAACACGTGAACAGTGGCAGTCGACACCTTGGCTATGTACAGGAGACTGGACAATTCATTGACCACCAACAACCACATGCTGCTCAAAAATGGACTGCACAAGCCCCTATTGTTGCAACAGATAGTGTCTTCAATCAGTTGCTCCAAATACTGTCAATAAATTCCTGGCCCATATAAGATTACAACAGGCAAGTTTTAAACTGGTAAAGACCCAAAAGGGTGTTGAGGATGAAGAAAGACAGAGTAATTGTGTCCAAATACAACAGGGTTTGCTGCAAGGTATCATCAAATGTGAACATGAGAGGTTTCTACTGATCAAACTCCATATCAGACCCTAGTCAAGAAAGTGCAGCACCATTGGTATGCTGGGTGATGGAGGGGTAACGAATGTAGCAATAGTTACTGAGGAAGAGGCCCCACCTCTGCAGCTAGTAGACAGTCCTATACAGCCATTTCGAATGAAGGGCAAATAAGGAAACCAACGGCTTGCGGTCGGTGATGAGGAGAAATCTGTTCCATACAGGAAAACCTGAAACTTTTTAACTCTGAAAATGATAGCAAGTACCTTGTTTTCCACCTGTGAATGATAACACTGAGCAGCAGAAAGTGTCTTCAGTGTGTAACCAGTGGGTTGTTTAGTGGCACCCATGTTCTGATGTTATAGGACCACATCTGTGCCATACTGGGACACATCACAAGCCAGGATTAAGGGCTTCCCCAGCATAAAAAAAGCCAGGCAGGGAGCAGAGCTCAAACTGAGAAACTGAAAATACACAGACCAAGCAAACTTAATGCTCTATTGCCAAAGTTAGTTAAAGAGGTAGGCAGGTTTGTGTGGCCTGGGGAATCAGGTGAGCGTAAGAGCAAATCATAACAGAAAAAGGCTGGAGTTCCCTTAGGTTCTTGGGCATCAGCAGGTTTATGATGACTTTGAGAGACCATCTTTGCTAAGCACATGTCCCAAAAAACGTACCTCTGCGGAGAAAAAACTACACTTTTGTAGCTTGCAACGGACGTTCTTCAGGAGGCATTGGAAAACCTACTGAAAGTTTTATAGGTGCTCATCCTGTATAGGGCCCATTATCCAAATGTCATCTGGGTATTGATGCAACAGGGAATGTCTTCAGTCAGTTGCTCCAAATACTGTCAATAAATTCCTGGCCCATATGTGATTACAACAGACAAGTTTTAAAGTGGTAAAGACCAAAAAGGGTGTTGAGGATCAAGGAAGACTGAGTAACTGTGTCCAACTGCGAATGCAAGTAGTAGGCATCACATAAGTTGATGGGGTAAAAATACTGCCAATGCCCCCCCCTTTCCCCCCTCAACTAATTCATCAACAACCGAATCTGTGACATGTTGCATGTTAACCATGTGTTTAAAACCAATGCAAAGGTGCACAGCACTGTTGGGCTTCTGAATCATCACCAAAGGGGTGACCCACTAACTCGATGAAATTGGAGAAACAATGCCTCTATCCTGCCAATGAACTCAACCTTTACCTTGTGCATCAAGAAGGGAGGCGGGGGGGGGGGGGGGCGGTTGACAAAATTTTGGTACCACTGATGGCTTAAGAGAAGCAGGTGCCTCAATTTTTTGCCCAGCCCAAGGTATTCTCATTCTCAAACAGTGGGATGTAGGACCATGTTAAGTTGTCCAAATTGTGCAAAGGAGTAGACTGAGACACTAAATGCACTTCAACTATCTGAAAGCCAAAAACAGCAAGAAGGCCAAAAATATTTTGTATCTATGGTGAATTGATGAGTAACAATGGAAGTTGCCATTCCACATTCTTATAAAGTGTAAGAGATGGAGAATTGCCCCCACAAGGAAGTACATTCTTTACTATCAGACACAACCTGACATAGCAGCCATTGCTACACTGGTCACACCAAGAGCCTGTTCTTAACTAATTTAATGAGACTGGCTGTCACTCCCAAGTCTGCTTGAAATTTGACCAGTTGTCCATCTACTGCCAATATCTCAAAACATGTCGGGGCAACACCTACAGAAAATTGGAGAGTGCCCCAGAATCAAGCGAAAATGCAGGAATATCTGACAACTGACTTGCCACAAGCAGTTGCCAAATGACGTACCTGATGATGTGCCCCACATGCAGTTTCCACTTGCAGCCAGTCTCGTCAAAGATGCAACAAATGACATTTAGGGGAAGACTGCTGGTTCACCCAATGAGCAGAACGAAAATGACATGGAGGACCCAAAATCCACCACAGGTAGAAATTATAACACTGTGACTAATGCAAACCCATGTAACTCGATGCTGTGATGCCTCTGCATCAGAATTGTCAACAGCATCAACATGCGGTGATTCAGCAGAAGGCGAGGCTGCCTGGGATACCACGTAGAGCACTGGCGGCTGTTTGCCGTGAAGTCCTAATTGAGCCCCAGTATTTATCAGAAAGGATGACCCTTGCAGCCACTGTCAGCTCATGCTATTCTGCAATCTGGGCAATGTTAGCTAAGGAAGGATCAGCCAAGTCCAACAACTTAGCCTGAACCACAGGATCAGGTGCTAACTGGGCAGACATGTCCAAAATTAGCAAGTCTTCACAAGAGGAAGCACGTTTGGGGCACTGAAAGTGACACTTGTGTGAGAGGCCCTGCAGATTGGCGATCCAGGCCGCATATGCCTGCCTAGGGTGCTTGTGGTGCTGGTGAAACTGCATGTGCCACCACCACGTGGTTTTGAAGTCCGGAATACTGCAATAGCAACTGACAAAGATCATCAAAGGGGAGCTTCTGAGACTCAGTGGAAGGCTTGAAATTTTGGACAACTTTGTATAAATTCACACTGCTGGACGACAAGAAAATGGACTTATCAACTGGATCAATGATACGTATTACCTGACAATGCAGTAAGAACTGGCTCAGGTTATCACCTATCCGTTGACTCATTGAAATCAGTAAATGGTGTTGGGGGCGACATGGGCAAGTAAAAGATCTGCTCAGTTGGGGCCTGGCTAGCTATTGGCGGGGCAAGGGTGAGCAAATATGTATTTTGATTCATCGGCTCCCACTCTGCTGCTGTTCCTTCTCTAAGCAGAATTATTCATGCCAGCATTGCTGAAACACTAGTTCAAAACAGCCCCAAAATTAACTATAGGTAAAGGGAAACAAAAAAATGGGGCATCACACGTGGGACAATGTCCATCGTGAGCAGTTAAGTATCTGCCCAAGTGTGACAATGCCGTTACACTACACTGTTGGTGTAGGTACTTCAGAGGCCAATGGTGGCTCGATAATAACCAGGGAACAGAATCCCATGAGGGGAAATAAAACTTGCTATATGAATCAATCCATGGGAACAAGAAAGGTTCAAATAGAGATTGGCACAGGAATAAACTCATGCGGCTGGCTTAGGCGTCTGATGTCTGAACACTCGGCAACAACATTCTGTACGATGCGCAAGGCAAGGTCCGTTGCGATTGAACTCAGTGTAAGCAATGTCCTGCTTGGCTTACTTCTGCCCACAGGTTAGCACTTCATCATCAGTTCTGTCCATACTGCATGTCACATGAGCCCTCCATGGCAGGTTTCCTCACTATTCCGCTGCACAAACCATGCCAGGTTATGTGACTCCATTGCAATCTCTGCTGGTAGGGATACTAAAAGTTGTTTGTGTTAACTTCCTTTTATAGACCATGTTAGTATACATTTTTAAATTTGTCAGTCCCTATAATGAGAAATCATCCTCAGTCCCTTTAACTGAATTTTAGAAACAAAAAAAATTGATAGTTTACTTCATGTCTGAATTTAATATCCAGTTATTTAATGTTTGCTAGATCATTACCTTATGTTTCTAAATGAATACAAATTGTTTGCTCTTTGAAATGTGTAACTTTTTCAATTGTTCATTTCAGGGTTTATTCTTGGGGTTGGGGTGTACATGGACAACTTGGTATTGGTTCAATCGAAGATGCTCTCCATCCAAAACCAGTGAAGCGTCTAAATGGACAGGTACAATGACATACTTAATACATTGCATTGTTACTGTTATAATTATGTAGAACTCTCTTTTATGGCTGACCAGCAATTTTGAGCATAAAATTCAGTGAGTAAATGTACCATGCATGAATCACTTAAACAATTAAACATTCAGCACATCCAGCACATGTCAAGACTTGATTACTCTACATTGAGCAACTTCTGCATCAGGTGTTGACCTACTGTTGTGAAACAATATGATGGTTAATATTTTCTATGAAATGGAATATTATTATTATACCTGCCCAGTGGGCTACAAACACATAGAGGAGTTGACATGTGGCAGTAGTTTCAATTCATTTTGACAGTTTTACATTGCCTTATCGAACTAAATTGAGCACAACTGGAGAATGATAAGTTGATCACTTGGTTATGTTTATTCTACCTCATTCTAGTAAATGTCAGTACTCATCCTCGTGCATTGATAATTTAGAATGGCAGATTGGCCCAAATATACTGTAAAATTAATGACCCTCTGATGTTAGTGGTTTGTGGATTCTGTGTATTACTGATTCCCTCTAGCCTCTTAAAGTCAAAACATTGAGTGGTATATACAGTTGAGAGGAGTAAATCGTAACCCACATGTGCTCTTATAGTAACTATCATTCTTAAGAATCCACATGAAGTTAATAGCTATACTCACTGTCAAAATATTGCATGTTTGTGATGAATTTTCCGGGCCAGTCCTCTCATAAGAATATAAATAACTCAGTTTAAAGCTATGACATACGGCTTGGAGAGTGATGTGCTGACCACATGCCCCTCCATCCTCATACAATGATTCCTGTTGTCTGAGGATGACATGGTGGCCAGTTGGTACCATTGGGCCTTCGTGGCCTGTTCAGGCGGAGTTTAGTGTAGATTTAGTTTAAAGCTATAGTTGTCAGTCTTTTTATTGAGCACTTCTAATGAGTAAGGCAACACACATGGGTTGAACAAAAATGTGGAAATACTGTGAGTAGTGCATGCTTGAACATAAATGCAAATGCTAGCCAAGCCTGCTGGTTGTGCTATTGTATATGAACATAAACAACACTTGTACAATGTCCTCAATATGTAGCAAATGACAGTAGTGGTCAGAAAAGTGTTCTTTGTTGTTGTGAATGTGTTATGTTGGAACTAAGTAAATTCAAATGTGGGCAACATATTGGTGCCTGTATGGATGCTCATGTGTTGGGCTCTTCCATAATCAGAGTAGTTGATGTATTTGGTGTTTAAGAGGCACCATATCCAAGATTCCTATCACTTGCATGGAAAATGGAAAAACATCTTCTGCTAAATCACAACATGGGAAAGTATGAAGTGAGTATATGTGATGGATGATCACTAAAGAGGATGGTGATGAAAAAAAAAAGGAGATAAAATTGCAAACATCACTGAAGAACTGAACGTTGAACTCACAAATCCCATCAGCATCAAAACAACATTGGGAGAGCTCAATAAATAGGGAATTACAGGATGAGCTGAAATCCAAAATACCACCCATTAGTGATGCAAATGACCATTGAAAGAAAATGTGGTGCTGAAGCTATAAAAACCTGGAATATGATGCAACGTAAGAATGTCATTTGGTCGGATGAGTGCTGTTCACACTGTTTGCAGCTTTGACCAAGTTTATGTCCCAAGAGTGAAACAGGGCAGGGTTCAGTGATGATTCGGGCAGCCGTATCATGCTATTCCATAGGCCCCATGCTTACTCTGCAATTACTGCCGAGGGTTGTATGACCATTTTGGCTGATTGTGCCAAACCCATGGTACAGTGTTTGTTCCTCAATGGTGATGCTGTGTTCCAAGACAGCAGAGGCCCTTTTCACACAGCTCGTGTTGTCCAGGACTGGCTCTTTAAGCATGAGGATGTGTTGTAGCATCTCCCCTGTCCACTACAGTCACCAGATCTCAGTATTATTGAGTCTTTTTGGTTTACTTTGGAGAGAAGGGAGTGTGGCTACTCTCTGCCTCCATAATTATTACCTGGACTTGCCACTATTTTTCAGGAAGAATGGTATAGAATTCTGTTGGAAACCACAAGGGAACTATATTTATCCATTCTGAGATGAACTGAAGTTGTTTTGAATGCCAACAGTTTTCCTACGCTGTTTGAGACATAGTAATTTTTTGTGGTTGTGGTGTGTTTCCATATTTTTGTCCATACCCTTCTATTGATAGTGCTTCAGTTCTTTGCTGCACACATGGAACTGAAGCAAGTGGCTAGGGGTGAATACAGAGAGTGTTCTTTGCCGACCCACTGTAACTTCCGCAAAAGAACTCAGGAAACAGTATCAAAATAATGGGTAATACTTTTATGAAAGTCTCATTTGTGTGTAAGTTGAATGAAGGAGCCATTACTGAAAGGTTTCCGATGAGTAGCCACTGGTTTTGATGTTGGAAACTATTAAGAAAGACATGAGAGTAAACAGTTTTGCAAGAAATTCCACTCCACCTGTACGCAGTAGAACTGTTTATTTGACCTTTACAACAGATCTGGGACAATTGCAGTGGAAGCAAAGAGAAGGGATCAACGTATCTTGTACAGGGAAAAGAGCTTTATTTAATGCAAAGGACTAATGCCATTCAAGATTTTACAATATTGCAGAATGCTCCACTGTGCCATTAAAAAATTCAAAATTCCAAAAGCAAAGGAATTACGAATATTATTGGCCATGAAACAGTTGGGCTCGGTGAGGTAGTCTCATATAACTTTTTCTCTGCTGTGACTGAGCCTGATGCTGGCTGAAGAAATCTTGTGAGTGCTTTCCAATAGTGTTCTCCGTTCACTGTTTCATTCTTCAACAGAAATTTAAAATGAGTTAATAGAAAAAGTTATTATGGCAGTCCTTACTAACGAATTTAAAATTCACCATTTATTTTAGCTAATGTGTTACAAAAACATGAGCACACCTCTCTTAGTATCCACCCATCTTCACAACACCCAGGAGAAAACCAATAACACCTGCCTCTCACTCTTTTCATTATTTCAGGACAACTGAAAATGAGCTCATGCTCATGTGAGTGCCTTATTAATAACAATAATTGATCAGAAAAATGATGAAAACGATACACAAGACTAAATATTAAATGTGATCTTACTCATATGTTGCACCCGGAAGAAGTGTGCTATATTACAGCAGATAATACTGAACTCCCTGATGACAGTAACAAGGAAACATGATGATAAACTCAATCAATTCTGTGTAACAGGTGCTGAAAGTGCAGGGAGAAAAAAATGGAAGATGGGGAGCCAATTCATTAGATTTAATTAGACCATTCAAATCCCTACATGGCTAGTCAGATTTATGTTTTCTTTGGTTTTCCTAAATTTTTTGAGGCAAATAACTTCCTTTTGAATATATACCTCCTGATAATGTGTGTAAGTTTGTTTTAATGACGAAGACATTATAGTTTTATGCCACTGATTTTATTGCAGTGAATCATTGTGTTGACCATGCTTATCTCATAGGAGTGAAAAAAGAAACTGAAAAACCATGGCAATGTTAGGAGGAATCCAGGTACAATTCTACAATGTAGTTGCATCTGAGAATGAAATGAGGTCTTTAAGATTATAAACATATCATAATGTGAATTTCTTTATTAATTGATTCTGTCATTTCCATGTTCGTGTCCACGCCCATGCCCCCTCCCCCCTTTCAATTTCATATGTGTCATATTTCTTTGTGTTACCCTCCTCCCATTCATGGTATAGGCAGTCGCTTACTAGTGTACCATCATTCAGTAGTTACATTCAAACAACGTACAGGAATACAGCTGGGGAGGAACTCAAGTTTACCATAGTTATCAACTCTCATCACAGCTGGGGAGAAACTCAAGTTTACAGTAGTTATGAGCTCTCATCCATTAATTTCGTGATCATTAAGTACTTTAATTCCATGTACTGTAAAAAGCAATTAGTTTTTTTTTGTTTACAGAAATGTTAAAACTGTAATATGCAAATTTCAATGAAGCCATTTGCCTTCACTTGGCAAACAGAGACAGTGCATGACATTGACCATAAAATTGATTTAATTAGCATCTATATGCATGTTGTATTGAATCTACATCATCCACCAGATCACTGTTGACTTTGTAAACTAAGATCATAGAAACTTTCATAAAAGAAAACATTGTTCTTTTGGGCTATATCTTTATATCATTTATCTGCTGTGCTATTGGCCATTTTTGACTACCACCTCACTATCAAGCACCTATAAAAAAGAGCGCACAAACATATAAGAGTAATACCTTTCTTATATGCAGTCTAGAGAACTCAAAAATGTAATGATAACAGAATCTTGAATTTGGCGTAAGTTATTGTGTGTTACTTACATATAAATTAAAAATATGTGCTATGTTGCACGAGATGTGGCATACAATTCAAATTATCAATTTACATGTGAAGCTATACATGAATAACAGTATGGTCTGTATCAAATACAAAGTAAGAGCACTAAAATATGAAACAGATGCATATGTAGTATAATGTGTTATCTAAGATTCCATCTTTACACTACAGAATGTCATTGTATCATGTGCAAACCACAACTAATCTACTAGCAACAACTACATACAGATTGAAGTTGTAATTGGCCACTCTAACTTTTGCCAAAGATACGTTCAAACACAATATACAAATCTATGGGTAATGAATGCCCACGCATAGGTTGCTGGCATGCCGATAAGTGATAGTTAAAACTTACTGTTGTAACCCTATATAGTGGGATCGCATAATTAAACAGCATGCATCTCCATGGTTGGCCTAAAGAGGCCTCCTCATTCACCACAGATAGTGCAGCAGGTGCTGCGCCATGTGCAAACAGCTGTATATAAGCCAGTGTGCTGGGCCTTCGGCCACTCTTATGTTTTTGTGGCTGTGGAACATGTCACAGTTAGAATGTGCATAATTGTAATCCATGATTCTGGGTGCTTGTTCTTCTTACAGTGTCTTTCAATGTGTGTGTATTTTCCAGTATGTGGAAGCGTATATTTTTCATGACAAGTGCGCTATACCACTCTGCATATTTTGTTTCTTTGTTCATTGTGGCCATTATGTCAGTGGAGGAAATTCGTCAATATCTTGTTGAACAGCAGCAAGCTCTCACCAACCAGCAACATTCACTCTCCATGGCACTAAACAATTTGACAGCGTTGTTGACGTGCCAGCGTTCACAGCTGTTGATACAACCTCCAAAGTTTCCCCCATATGATGATACTGTGGAGGATTGGGACACATGAAAAATGCCTTCAGCAGCATTTCTTTTCATTTTTTGTGTCAGCTAGCTCCTCTGCAGGAAACTGCTAGTCTCTCTTTTGATGAAATATGCCAGTTGCTTTCTAAGTATCATTGCAAACATACTCATGTTATTGCTGTTTGTGTTAAGTTCTACCATTGTCAAAAACGAAGGCAACAGTCATTCAGAACTTGGACAGTGTCAAAGAGTCGGAGGCCTTTCTCAGTAAGATAGTGTACTATCACAAATTTCCTCCTGTTGTGGTCATGGTGGCTGAGCCTCTTCAATGCTCTGTTAAGTAAAGGTGTTACTTTTCACTGCTCACCCACCTGTAAGTGTGCTTGTAACCTGTCGAGGAAGGGATGAGGAGTGTTGTAACCCTATACAGTGAGTGTGCATAATTAAAAACTGTGCACATACACGGCAAGGCCTAAAAAGACCACCTTACTCATCACAGATGGCGCAGCAAATGCTACGCTGTGTGCAAACAGCTGTATATAAGCTGGCATGCTGGGTCATCTGCCTCTCTAATGTTTTTGCGAGTAAGGAACACTTCATTGTTAGACTGTACATTAATGTAATCAATGATTCCATTTGCTTGGTTTTCTTACAGTGTCCTTCAGTGTGTATGTATGTTCCTGTAAGTGGAAGCAAATTAAAATTACATTTTAAAATACATTAGATAGTAACATTTGTTACAATGTCAAAATGGTACAAACCTAATAACATGAGTGTGAACAATATCTATAAATAGTGAGGTAACTGTGGTCCATGAACTTTTCTATTAAGCAGTCTTACTTCTGGTCTGTTCCATGAATGGCACAGCACATCAATAATATAAATATTAGTTTAGCCAAGGATGAGGTGGGAAAAGAAGGGATTGGATATTATAAGCTTGTTTGTCTAGGATGTAGTGCACGTAACAATGGGGCAGAGACTATCACCATAGTCCAAATAAACTGAATGTTAGTTGTGTCTGTGACAATCACTTCCATATCTCAGTTTCTTATGTATGAAGGGCAATTGTCAGAGCAACCTACAACTGACAGTATTATAATCTATGTCCCAAAGGTTACAAAGAATGTCATAGGTAGAGGTGGGAAAAAGAATTTCAGACACAAATGACAAATAATATTTTTGCACAAGGGGCAGCCAAATTAAAACAAGACAGTTGGAAAATCTGCTATGATTGACCATTCCATTGGTTCTTGGTACAATATTTTACACATTATGAATTGAAAACCCAAACAACATTAATGTAATATTCTTCTACGTTGTAGAATATTACATCTGTATTGTAACAATATTATGAAAAGGCATGTTGCTACTTACCATATAGTGAAGACGCTGAGTTGCAGATAGGCACAACAAAAAGACTCTCACAATGAAAGCTTTTGGCCGTTGGCCTTAGTCATCAATAGATGACAGACAGACAGACAGACACACACACACACACACACACACACACACACACACACACACACACACACACACACACAACTGCAGTCTCACGCAACTGCAACCATACTGTGAGCAGCAGCACCAGTGCATGATGGGAATGGTGACTGGATGGGGGTAAGGAGGAAGCTGGGGGGGGGGGGGGGGAGGTGGAGGGATAGTATGGTGGGGGTGGCGAACAGTGAAGTGAAGTGCTGCAGTTTAGACAGAGGACAGGGGAGAGGTGGGGCGGGAGGGTAGCCAAGTAGCAGAAAAGGAGAAAAATAAAAATACTGGGTATGATAGTGGAATGACGGTTGTGTAGTGCTGGAATGGGAACAGGGGAGGGTCTCGATGGGTGAGGACAGTGACTAATGAAGGTTGAGGCCAGGAGGGTTACGGGAATGTAGGATGTGTTGCAGGGAAAGTTCCCACCTGTGCAGTGCAAAAAAGCTGGTATTGGTGGAAAGGATCCATATGTCACCATATGTGAAGCAGTCATTGAAATGAAGGATATCTTGTTTGGCAGCATGTTCAGCAACAGGGTGGTCCACTTGTTTCTTGGCTACAGTTTATTCGTAGCCATACATGCAGACAGACAGCTTATTGGATGTCATGCCTATATAGAATGCAGCACAGTGGCTGCAGCTTAGCTTGTAGATTTATCCCATCAAAGGCAGGGCTACTGTGAAGCCAATCATGTAATCTACAAGCTAAGCTGCAATCTGTGTGCTGCATTCTATGTAGACATGACAACCAACAATCTGCCTGTCCACATGAATGGCCACTGACAAAGAAACAAGTGGACCACCCTGTTGCTGAACATGCTGCCAAACAGGATATCCTTCACTTCAATGACTACTTCACAGACTGTGCCACATGGTTTTTCTGAATTGTGCAAGTGGGAACTTTCCTTGCAATACATCCTACGTTCCCACAACTCTCATGGCCTCAACCTTCATTAGTCGCTGTCCTCACCCATCCAACCCATTCCCTGTTCCCATTCCAGCACTACACAGTCGTCATTCCACCATTACACCCGGTCTTTTAATTTCTCCCCCCCCCCCCCCCCCACCTCTCCCCCACCCTCTTTCTAACCTGCAGCACTTCACTGTTTGCCAGCCCACCATACTATCTCCCCCCCCCCCAGCCTCCTCCTTACCCCCACCCAGTCATCACTCCCATCATGCACTGGTGCTGCTGCTCAGTTGCTTGAGACTGCAGTTGTGTGTGCGATTTGCGTTAGTGTGTGTGTGTGTGTGTGTGTGTGTGTGTGTGTGTGTGTGTGTGTGTCATCTATTGTTGATGGAGGCCAATGACCAAAAGCTTTAATTGTGTGAGTCTTTTTGTTGTGCCTACCTGCGACTCAGCATCTCTGCTATATAGTGAGTAGCATCTTCCCTTTTCATAATATTGTTACATTCCATCCTGGATTTTCCTTTGTTTGACATCAGTATTGTGTGTATTTTCATTCATAATGGTGGGGAAAATGTAAGTAAACTGTTTATTATTTCAGAAGTAATTGTGCTACTATTAATACATTTATTACACTGTGTGTGGAGGATGTGCAAAAGCTTCCAGCAAAAGTTGTGCAATGTAGTCGGTGTAACATGTGGGTCCCGCTGGCAAGCCCTTACACGTCCTCTATGCATAGGGAGATAAATGTGTTAACAGTTATGGCAATTACTTTTGAAATAATAAACAGTTTACTTTCTTTTTCATCTATCTCATTTTAGGTAAAAACATCATTTTCTACATCGATAGTCTACACTCTCATGTAGTGTATACATCTGTAAATATCATTACTTATATATCTATGATGTAAAACATAACAATGCAATCAGCTGACTGAGGAAAATTAATTGAACAGAAACAAGTGACATTATAACAGATACAAAGGGCAACTTCTACTTCCTTGTTGAGTGTATATTATTGTTTGAAAATTGGAATAAGCGTGATTACATCACAAGTAAAATGTGCAAACACACATAAGTGTGGTGTTAAGGGCTACAAAGTTTGGAATAAGATATGAATACTACATTGAAAAATATTTCAGTTATGGACATAAAATAAGATAAACCTGTTAATAACAGTAGAGTAAGGCTATGGCCCTGATTTGTAATGTAAAAGCCAAGAATTCTATTCATATTCCATTCTACTTGCTATATAAGCGAAGTATCTGAATAAGGTAAAGTAGATCACTCACACTCATAATTCCAGTCAGGAAAAAGAGGAGCAAAGGAGGGCAAGTACTACACATCTGTCATGGCGAATACATAACTCATGAGTGTTAATTATGTTTCAGTCTTCAAGATAATATTAGTTTGAAATTCTCTAAGCAGTTTTTATTTTTTAAAGCAGTGTGTTTATTAATAACGCACACTGTCAGTTTACTGAAGACAACATAAATTTCAAGTTATTTGTAAATACCATTAGCCAGCCTTTGTGGAGCTGATGTAGAACTTCCAGTGTATCAGATTAGTAGCAGTATGGTCACTACTGCATAAATAGCTGCTAAATGATGACTTATTTTGGTGTAGTGTAAAGATGGAATCTTTGTCCTCACATTATACTGGATAAGGATCTGTTGCATATTTTACTGCTCTTTCATTTGTATTTGGTACAGAGCATACTTTTATTCATGTGGGCTTCACTTGTAGATTGATAATTTGATTTGTATGCCACATCTCATGTGAAATAGTGCATCATTAATTTATGTGTAAGTAATAGATGATAACTTATGCTGAATTTAAAGACTCTGTCGCTATTATGCTTTTAAGTTCTCTAGACTATAGACAAGAAATTTGTTAATGTTAGTATGTTCTTTTTATAGGTCTTTAATAATGAGAAGGTAATCAAAATTGACCAGTGGCATTAAGTTCAGGGTGTTTTACTAAAGTAATATGTGTAATGTGCAACTTTTCTGTAGACAATGTTAGTAATTTTGGTTTATATGTTCCACTTATTTTCTCTTAAAAGTAATGAAAAAAATAGTAATTTTTAAATTTGTTTGCACTAGATTATTACAATAATGTAGATAAGAATACTTAAACTGTATTTTATAACAGCATTTAAACTGTTTCCTACTAGGTTGTGAAGCAGATTAGTGGTGGCCATGGCCATTCTCTTTTCCTCACTGAAACAGGCGAAGTATTTACTTGTGGTTCAAGTGTCTTTGGGCAATTAGGAAATGGAGGAAATATAAAGAGTTCCACACCAGTACTAGTGTCATCTCTCCCAGAAACCTGTGTTCTTGTATCAACAGGATACTTTCATAATGTGAGTGTGTGCAATTCACTTGTTTTCTTTTGTTGTAAAGCAGTTGGTTCAAGGCAATAATTAACTTATTTTTTCCTTGTAGACTAAGATGAAATACTGTGACTTTCAGTGAATTATGTTGTGTACAGTACATGTTAGTGCAATATTGGGCATGTACAAAAAAAAAAATATTCATTATCACTTATTTCCTAAGGTGCAGTCATTTTGGTTATACTCCCCATCATTGATTACAAAGAACAACATAATTGTGTAAATATAATTTAATTGATACTCTTTGACACTGCAAAATTCCTTTTCCACCAGATAGTCTTTGAGCTGCTATGGCAAATTAGTGTCATGTATACTACCATACAAGTTTCTAGGCAGTCTTGTTATCAGCTTGGTGCCTAGTTACTGATGTTCCTTTTGATGCATTTTCAGTTGATGGGGCATTTCTTCATATATCATTCTTCCTTTGTGTGTTGTGGGCATGTACACTAGTGTCTGTAATCCATCCCATCTTTTATCATGTTTATTTCTGTTTTGTATATGCATAAAGATGTGAAAAGTAATATGCCTAGGTTTGCTGAAGCAATTTTTGTCTGTTTCAGAAGTCCTCCATAAAATAACCCGTATTGCTTTTTATTTCTAATGTGAATAATCTTTTTCTTTCTTGAATATTTGAATTTCCCCTGGTATACTGTGCACAAAAGCAGTTTGTGCAGTTGTGACGCCTGCTTTATCCACACTAATACCTAAGAATCTAATGGACAGTACTACTTCTAGCTATGTATGACCCACTTCTAGATCCATACATTGTCTTTTTCAGGTTCATGATCAGTTCTTTTTTGGTTAGCCCTTCAGATGTCATATTTGCACAAATATATGCTGCAATCCATAAAGGGAAATGTTAAACAAATATAAATAACAGCATTTCAAAAGAACTAAATTAGAAATGTTTCTCAGTTTTGGTGTGTCAGTGATCCTGCCACTTCAAAACAGATAAGGAAGTAGTATTGCAAACTAAAGGGAAAAAAAGAGTAACTTTAGAAATTTCAGACCAAGAGGTGTGTGTGTGTGTGTGTGTGTGTGTGTGTGTGTGTGTGTGTGTGTAAGGGTAGGGGGCAAATTTTGATGATGATGTTATTACGTTTATGTTTGTGTGTTTGTATAATTTTGTAAGCTGAGCTAACACTTTCCATTTGTTGTTAATGTACCTGTATCCTGTCCATATTTCCACCGTGTAGAGAGCAACTAATTCCATTTCTTGTGTTTCACTCTGGTGTTCCTAGTATCATACTGATGAGATTTGAACAAATTTTTAAAATTTAATTGTTTTGTTTACTGACAGTTGGCTTTAAGTACATCTAACAAACTATACTGCTGGGGCTCTAGTCCTCAAGTACTTCGTCTTCAAGCCCAGGCTCACAAAAAAGCACGATTAATGCAAAAGCATACTGCCCCAGCAGCTGACAAAGCTCCTTCTCCACCAGCATCACCACATGCGGCAGTTGTTGTCAGTCCAACTATGGAATTCAAGGGCTTGGCAGCAATGGGAACTGAATTAGTAGCTGATCATGTGAGTCAACAACACAATTTATTTTTTAATTAAATAATTTATATTTAGATCTGTCATAAAAGTCATATCCTTGGAGTACTCTAGCTCAAAAAAGTATTTGTCTGAAGGCTATCAAAATTTTTGTGCAATGTGTGCCTTAATAAAATCTTCTCAGTTTACAAGCTGCGTCACTTTGAACAAAACAGTAGCTGTCTCCACCATTGTCATCAGGAGTTAAAATCACTGAAGGGTGGGGCTGACACAGTGTTTTACTTATATAGATGCAATAGCAGTGTCTGTGACCTTCCAGAGAGGGCTAAAATTATACATGTGTGGAAGGCAAGTGGGCAGCACATGACATCTCTGTCCCACCACAAGACTGAGTGACATCAGGCAAGGGGCTGGAATCATGTTTGAAACTGCTACTCCCAGCTCCAAACATGTCAAGCCTCAAAGTGACATGGCTTGCAAACTAAGAAGATTTTATTGAAGCATACCACTACAAAAGACTCGAGGACACTTGTTTATGCGCCTGCAATGCCTCTGCTGTTTGGTGAGTGTTTACTTTTATTCTTAAATTATTTGCATTGCAGCAGAACTTTCCACTGTCATATTTTTGTAAATACACTCCTGGAAATTGAAATAAGAACACCGTGAATTCATTGTCCCAGGAAGGGGAAACTTTATTGACACATTCCTGGGGTCAGATACATCACATGATCACACTGACAGAACCACAGGCACATAGACACAGGCAACAGAGCATGTACAATGTCGGCACTAGTACAGTGTATATCCACCTTTCGCAGCAATGCAGGCTGCTACTCTCCCATGGAAACGATCGTAGAGATGCTGGATATAGTCTGTGGAACGGCTTGCCATGCCATTTCCACCTGGCACCTCAGTGGGACCAGCGTTCGTGATGGACGTGCAGACCGCGTGAGACGACGCTTCATCCAGTCCCAAACATGCTCAATGGGGGACAGATCCGGAGATCTTGCTGGCCAGGGTAGTTGACTTACACCTTCTAGAGCACGTTGGGTGGCACAGGATACATGCGGACGTGCATTGTCCTGTTGGAACAGCAAGTTCCCTTGCCGGTCTAGGAATGGGTTCGATGACGGTTTGGATGTACCGTGCACTATTCAGTGTCCCCTCGACGATCACCAGTGGTGTACGGCCAGTGTAGGAGATCGCTCCCCACACAATGATGCCGGGTGTTGGCTCTGTGTGCCTCGGTCGTATGCAGTCCTGATTGTGGCGCTCACCTGCACGGCGCCAAACACGCATACGACCATCATTGGCACCAAGGCAGAAGCGACTCTCATCGCTGAAGACGACACGTCTCCATTCGTCCCTCCATTCACGCCTGTCGCGACACCACTGGAGGCGGGCTGCACGATGTTGGGGCGTGAGCGGAAGACGGCCTAACGGTGTGCGGGACCGTAGCCCAGCTTCATGGAGACGGTTGCGAATGGTCCTCGCCGATACCCCAGGAGCAACAGTGTCCCTAATTTGCTGGGAAGTGGCGGTGCGGTCCCCTATGGCACTGCGTAGGATCCTACGGTCTTGGCGTGCATCCGTGCGTCGCTGCGGTCCGGTCCCAGGTCGACGGGCACGTGCACCTTCCACCGACCACTGGCGACAACATCGATGTACTGTGGAGACCTCACGCCCCACGTGTTGAGCAATTCGGCGGTACGTCCACCCGGCCTCCCGCATGCCCACTATACGCCCTCGCTCAAAGTCCGTCAACTGCACATACGGTTCACGTCCACGCTGTCGCGGCATGCTACCAGTGTTAAAGACTGCGATGGAGCTCTGTATGCCACGGCAAACTGGCTGACACTGACGGCGGCGGTGCACAAATGCTGCCATTCGACGGCCAACACCGCGGTTCCTGTTGTGTCTGCTGTGCCGTGCGTGTGATCATTGCTTGTACAGCCCTCTCGCAGTGTCCGGAGCAAGTGTGGTGGGTCTGACACATCGGTGTCAATGTGTTCTTTTTTCCATTTCCAGGAGTGTAAAATACAACAAAAACATTTAAAACTGTACCGGTACTTAAAGTTGTCAGAGCTGCTGTCATGCTAGGCAGCTGCAGAAATTGAGGCATGGTCGATGTTATTTGAAACATTAACAGATAAATACTATGCATTTGCTCTTGGACTAGCTGCAGTATCCCTTCAAGAACATGGGCTCTCCAGTAATCTGAGTATCTATTTCTGTATTATATTAAAACTTTTATAGATGATTGATTCTGTTTAAGAACTTTGGTAATATATAACTGCATAAAGTATAGAAATTTAGTTGCTATGAACTACCAGATGCTACAATTGAGGTGCCCCTTCTCTCTCTCTCTCTCTCTCTCTCTCTTCCCCCCCCCCCCCCCCCCTCTTCCCCTCCACCTCACCTCACCTCAGTTACATTTCTTTTATCAAATTATACATTTCTTAGCAATTAAACTTGTATGTCCTGTGACTTTGGAAGGAATTGGATTGATAATGCTTGGGAACAGAACATGGCAATAAGTAAGAGGTGGAAAGCAACTCCTTTAAGACCGCTCACACACAGGTGATCTGGGGTCATGCAACTTGGCCACATCACTGAGTTGCATTCTTCATTTAACTTGCAGTTCACAAAAGGCCTTACACTTTGGCGATTTTCCTGTGTGACCTGCTGTGCACCCGCCAGTCTGCACAACCGGGTGTGGTGATGCGGCCATGTTTGATCCATTCACAAGTGGTAATCTGGCAGCATGGCTGCAAATGGCAGGGGTAAACCATTGCCGAACTGCCAGGTTGTGCTGCATTTGTTGCTTGTTAGTGCTTCATGATTGTTGAATAACATGCGTTTCTTGTATCGTTCTAAAGATTTCTATTCTTCTTTTGAGCCACAAAAGTTACTTTTGGCGTGGAGCCTTTCACAATTGAAGCAGAATACCATCCTGTAATTTGGGATACAGGAAATAAGTATTACAGCAATAAGATCAAAAGCATAATGCTTGGGAGAAGAAAAAGTTTGTTTCTTGCTTCGTAAATGAAACTGTATAAAAAACAAATGTTGTATATATTATTTTGTTTATTACTTATTAAAATACATTTTACATTGTGTTTATTTGCAAAGGAACAGTGCCTTCAGTGCCAACAGAGTAAATTAATTGTGAATTTGTCCTATAGGCACATCGCCTAGAAGCTTTTTATAGGCGTGATGCTCTGTATGTCTTCTAAACCAATAACTTCTAAAGATTCATACAGTTTGAATCTCTCTCTTTTGTGAACAAAGTTGTACAGATTGCAAAAAGCTCAATTAATACTGCACAGAAATCTTCTTTCACATTTTTGTGATTAAAAAGTGTCCATTTTGTAACTGGCTCACATAAAAATGCAGCTCTTCCCACAGAGTCTCAGTCAAATGGTACAGTTGCATGTACAGCAGAAATTCCATCAGGTAACTGTTGGGAAAGTCACACATTGTGGTTATGAAACTATGCAGCTGAATCACTGCATCTGAATTACTAGTGTGAAAGCAGCCTCATGGCGATCATCTGCATAGTGGCAAGACAACAAGCAAACCAAAACTCTTCCCCCCCACCCCACTGCCCACACACACACACACACACACACACACACACACTCACACACACAAAGCATATGCATTACCTTAAATTTCCTGCACTGAGCAGTTGATGCTTGTACATGGTTGATGATTGTTACAGTTGTATGGAGTAATATTTTGGTTAATATGGTGTGAATCTACACCTGTTTACTATGCATTTAAAAAACAAATATTGCCTTGCAGGTACAATTTCATTTGTTTACAACTGGCCACTTTTTAACGTCATCAGAACTGAAGCAAACAAAACAAAAATTAAGCGCGTACCACAGGCTCTTAAAATAAAATATACTGCAACATACAAGATTTTCATGACACATAGAGATTGCACCAGATTCTTAATTAATTCCTGAACTATTCACAACTTAAAAACTTTCATCGAAATTTGATACAAAGTAGACGAGAAACAGATGAAAGGAGAATGTAAATAATTTTGCGTCTCCAGCATAGAGCACCTCTCTTCTGGGCTGGTGACTTGTTTCATTCAGTCAGATTATTTGTGCAGGCAACATGGGCAAGTGGTGCCAGACAGCTCTCTCACTTTGCTGTGATTGTAGGTTTTCAGATGACAGCTTCATTCATAATAAATTTTAAAATTAGCATCCCTGCAGTATTCAGTGTGATAAGTGAATAATTTATCAGGTTTTTGCTCTTCATTGCACAATTTCCCAATTATTCCAGAATCTCAAATTGTTGCCCTTTATCTATTGCATTCTGTCTACATGAAACCCTTCTTTCTGCTTATGGAAAGTTAAGGCTGTGTTATTATTTGGAACAATATGTTCTATGAATAATAAGAAGAAAACATATCCAGCAGTACTTCTGTATTATTTGTTGCAATCAGGGCAAAAAGTTTTGTGTATTTCAGAATTTGTGTTCTTCTCTTTATGGGAAGGTCATGTTGTAATAACATTCCCCTGTTGATAATTAATTTTATTATGTTTTTGAGTCTCTGGCTTTGAGTGGTAACTATTGGCATGAACTACCAATTTCAGAACATTTCTTTTTTAATCTCTGACACTAGCAAAGAAAGTCACATCATCCTACATTGTTCCTTGACTGAATATTTATTTCTTTAAATTAATATACTGTCTTAAACATATGTCACAGTAGTACTATTAACAGTCACCAACAGCATTTTCAACATAAGGTACAAGCCTATTAAAGAGGATATTGAAGAATATTTTATATGTGGTAGGTAATAGGCAAATTTCCCTGTAGTTAGAGTACACCCTATGTTGAAAATGCTGTTGGTAATTGTCAACATAGATTTTGTCAAGGAGGATATTGTTGATCAGAACTTTACAATATGGCAAATACTAGAAAAATGTAAAGAATTTGGGATTGATACACATCACCTCTTTATAGACTTCAAATTAGCTTATGACAGTACTGACAGAAGTGAACTGTATACAGCAGTGAAGAGTTAGAGATTCCTAATAAACTGATCACCTTGGTGAAAGCTACTATGGGAAACAGCCAGAGTCCAGTTAAAACATAGAAAATGTTATCAAGTGCTGTGACCACAAAGCATGGAGTAAAGCAGGGATGTATTATCCTGCCTTCTGACTAATAGGGCCTTGGAAAGTGCAGGTATCAGTTTAAGGGGGAGTATGATGTACTAATCAGTTCAGGTACTGGCATATGCAGATGATATTGATATAATTGCAAAAATGCCAAGAGCAATGAAAGAAGATTTTACAAGCTTTGAAAGAACTGCTAGAAAGCTGCACAAAAGATAAATGAATGGAAAACTAAGTATATGCCAGTAACTAAGAAAGATTATCCAAATGAGCCCCCTTTCACAGATACTGGTTCATATAAGTTTCGTGTTGTGTAGTTTCACTTACCTTGGATTGGAAGTGAAGTGTAAGAACAATGTCAGCTCTGAAATGCAAAAACGAATATTGTCCACCAGCAAGTGCTACCATGGCCTCCGAAAACATTTGAAACCTAAGCTCCTATTCAGGTGAACTAATGTTATGATGTATGAAGCTTCAGTGAGTCTGGTGCTTACATACAGTGCTGAAACATGGACATGATGAAAAAGAAACATTTGCAAAAAGATCTTTAGACAAATTGTTGAGCCAGTGGAAGAAATTGATGTGGGGAGGACGAGATTCAACTGTGAATTATGTAATGTATTTGTTGAATTCTCAGTATTGCCCAGGTATGTACTTAATCCAATCTTCTCTTAGTCCATCTCCTCCTCCATCCTCCCTCGGTCCATTTCCCTGTCCATCTCCTCCATCTTCCTTGATCTGTCCATCTCCTCTTCTTCTTTTTCTCTGTCTGTTTCCTACTTCCCTTCTCTGTGTCCATTACCCCTCCCCACTCACTGTCCATCTCCTCCTCCCCTCTCTCTGCCCATCTCCTCCTCCCCACTCACTGCCCATCTCCTCCTCCCCACTCACTGCCCATCTCCTCCTCCCCTCTCTCTGCCCATCTCCTCCTCCCCTCTCTCTGCCCATCTCCTCCTCCCCTCTCTCTGCCCATCTCCTCCTCCCCTCTCTCTGCCCATCTCCTCCTCCCCTCTCTCTGCCCATCTCCTCCTCCCCTCTCTCTGCCCATCTCCTCCTCCCCTCTCTCTGCCCATCTCCTCCTCCCCTCTCTCTGCCCATCTCCTCCTCCCCTCTCTCTGCCCATCTCCTCCTCCCCACTCACTGCCCATCTCCTCCTCCCGTCTCTCTGCCCATCTCCTCCTCCTCTTGTCTGTGTCCATCTGCCGCACACCCCACACTGTCTGTCCATCACCTTCTCCTCTCCCCCCGGTCTCTGTCCGTGTTATGCAATAGTATTTCTTATCCAGTTCTTAACTAATGTGTGCACCAAATTTGAGTAAAATTGTTCCAGGTGTTTAGGATGAGCCTTTTTCGCATGGCGTCGCCAATGTATGCATATGTCAACTATTCTCTCTGACTAAAAAGAAAAGAGAAACCATAAAGGAATTATCCAAATGGCCCAGAAATCAGTAGATGTGAGCAGACAAACAAATGATAACAGTTTCTGAAGAGTTAGATGATTTATGAATCAGAAAGAGCTTCATAAACTAAACAAGTCAGTAGTGCATTGATCCTTCTCTGGCCCTTATCAAGTAGTTATTCGACTAGGCATTGTTTGATAGAGTTGGTGGATGTTCTGAGGGATATTGTGCCAAATTCTATCTGATTGATGTACTGGATTGTCAAAATCCCAAGCTGATTGGAGAGCCCTGCCCATAATACTCCAAATGGTCACAGTTGGGGAGATATTTGTTGACTCTTCTGGCTGAGATAGGTTTTGGAAAGCATGAAGACACACAGTAAAAACTCTTTCTGTGTGTGTGTGTGTGTGTGTGTGTGTCTCCATTATCTTGCTGAAATGTAAGCCTGAGATGGCTTTCCATGAGGTACAGAATATCATTAGGGACATACTGTTTTCTTGTAATAATGGTGCTTTGGAAGACAACCAAAAGTGTCCTGCTATGAAAAGAAATAGCATCCTAGACCATCACTCCTGGTTGTCAGGCCTTATGGTGGGCAACAGTCATGTTGGTATCCCACCACTATCTGGGGCATCTCCTGACATGTCTTCACCAGTCATTGGGGTCAATTCAATGAGGAATTCATCACTGAAGACAATTCTATTCCAGTCAATTAGATTACAAGCCAAAGATTTGTCTGAAACTATTTGTACAGCGGTGGGATACCAACCTGACAGTCACTTTCCACACTGATTGACATCCAGGGGTGATGGTGTGGGGTGCCATTTCTTTTCGTAGTGGTACCCATTTGGTTGTCATCCATGGCACCCTTACAGCGCAATGGTATGCTGACAGTGTGCTACATCCCATTTTTTTGCCCTCCATGGTATGCCATCCTAGGCTTACATTTAATCAAGATAATGCCCACCTGAACATGATGAAAGTTTTCACTATTTCTCTTCATGCTTGCGCATTGTACCTTGGCCTGCAAGATCACCGTGTATCTCTGCAATTGAGAACATTTGGAGCATCGCAGGCAGGACCCACCAACTGGCTTAGGATTTTGACAATCTACTGTGAAAACTGGACACAATTTGGCGCAGTATCCCTCCTGACAACACCCGACAACTCTTTCACTCAGTGCCAAGCCAAATAACTGCTTGCATGTGGGCCAGAGGTGGGTCAAAGCATTATGGACTTCCGTAGTTTGTGAAGTTCTTTCTCCTGAGTAAATTACCCAGTTTTTATAAAACTGTAATCTTCCGTTTGTCTATACATGTACATCACATCTGCCGATTTTCGTCCCATTCAGATAATTCCTTCATGGTGTGTTGTCTTTCCTTTTTTGTCTTAGAGTGTATTTCATATGTATTTGTACATGTATTTCAACTGTATCTCTAGCGATTTCACATTGGAGTTTCATTTTCATGCAGCTTTATGTTTCTGATTTCATATATCTTGAACTATGTGCTGCACAATGATATGATTTTGCTGGTACATCAAGTGGTATATGTGGTTACTGTCTGCGAAATGTGTTGTGAATAGTGTTAGTAGTAAAGGTGTAATAAATTAAAACATCATGTTTGGTGTGACATCTTATCTCCCTGAACTGAATGTTGTAAAATGATGTATTTTTGTTGGCACATTCATCAGCATATGTGGATACTGTCTGTGAAAGGTGTTGTGAATAGAATTAGCAGCAACGAAATAATAAATTTAAATGCCTTGCATAATGCAGCAGTTTTTAGTGCATGTCAGTGTTTATAATGTCATATCTCCTGAACTGTTTGCCATATAGTAATATAATTTTGCTGATCCATTCAGTGGTATATGTGAATAGTGTTCGTAAAATATGTCGCAAATACAGTCAGCAGTAGTAAAGAGGTAACAAATCAAAACGTCATGCTTCATGTGGCTGTTTTACTGTACAAACGGAGAAAATATACTGAACAATAAACCTTTTTCCTTTCATCATTTTGTGGATGATGCCAGTGAGAAAAAATTTTCATAAAGGTTTGTAATTGCGTGTGAAGTTTTTCCAAGTGACTAAGTGCTCTCATTTCTCAAATAGTGGATCACTATAGTATGTCTATTTGTATGTATTGAGGTGCACTGCTTTTTCACTTTCATCCCTGCCCCTTTGATTGGTAGGTGGTTCTTACCTTGACAGTGATGGTTTGCAGATGGTGAATGACATGTGTACCAAGTTTGATTGAAATCAGTCCAGTGGTTTAGGGGGAGCCGTGGAACATACATACATCCACCTGTATAATATGTGTGGATATAGTGAGTAACATATTGTCTGCTTCTTTAAGAATAAGAAGCTGGAAGGGCAGCACATGTACTGACAGCAAATGACAGAAGGATTCAGAAGATATTTAGTGCAGTGTCTGTAGGAAACAGGAGACTTGGAAGTGTAAAGCTAAGATAGGAGAAAAGTGTCAGTGAAGACCTTAGGAAAACTGGAATTCAGAATCAGAGGAGTTGTGCCCAGAACAGCGAAGAATGGAATAATCTTCTAGAGAAGGTAAAGGTCACAAAGGGCCGTCCTACCGGTGATGGTGATGGTGATGATGATGATGATGATGATGATGATGATGATGTAGTACTATTAACTCGTCATAAATTGGTTAGGTTGGTCCAAATTTTAACACTATTTAATACCTTGTACAGAAATCTGTTGAGGCAACATAAATAAAAGTTTTTAACTTTTGTAAATATTTTTATAAAACATTTAGATTATAAAAATCTATTCACATTATTTATGTGCTCTGTAACTTGGCCGTGGAACTAATATTCAGCAATTAGTAGAAATCTAACACATTATTGTAGCCAAGGTAAATGAAAATCCAGAACGAACCACAGCAGTACAATTGAGAAATTGGGAAAAAGGTATCACGAAATGAAAGAAATTCAATATGTTAGATTGGAATAATTTAATTGTAATGGGGCACTGGAATTCTGTAATAGGAAAAGGAACAGGATAGAAACTAGTGGGAGAGTATGGATTGGGAGAAAAGGATTGAAAGGGGTAGCTACCTGATAGGGCTTTTTACAGAGCATAGTTTAATCACTTGGTTTAAGAAGAATGTAAGAAGGTTGTTTTTGTAAAAAGAAATCTATACTCACAACCAATAGGGGCTTGCCCCAGTTTACTCACAAGAAGTGATATATGCAATGTGCTCCTCAGCAACAGTGCAAGCTATTTTGAGACCATACTCCAAAGTAAAGTCCAGGATATTAAACCCCAAATCCAAAGCAAAGCAAAGTCCAGTCCAGTCCATATCTAAGTTCCACATATAACAAGTAGAGTCCACAATATAAACACCTCAGGAAAACTGATAACACACTCACCATGCACTCCACATATATCATTATAATTGACTCTGACTGGCCCTGGGCTGGCTTATAAGCTGGATTCTGATCTGGTCCCATCAAAGGGTGCTCATGGTGACAAGTGTCCTGTAGGTAGTGGTGCCATCATGTCCAACAGTAATGTTGCATATCTATTTTGTTCCCATCGTCAGATAGCACCACTACATCGGCATGGGCACAGCATATCCAAGAGGGTGCCTGGGCTGCAGCCCTTTGATCAGAGTGACCTTGTAGGTTGCTAGAAAACTAAACAGGGCGTTAGATGCAGTGTTAGAATATTTTCCTTACAGAGCTGAGTTTTGAAACAGTGGATAAAGTGCTCTGTGTGACTGTTGAAAGCTGGATGAAAACAATTGGTGCAAAGATGTTGAATCCTGTTAATGTTGCAGAACTGCTTGAAGTCATAGGAGGTAAATGTTGTCCCGTTATGAGAAATCCTTGTGATTTGGTGGGGCAGGGGGGGGGGGGGGGGGGGTTACGTTCAAGAGTAAAGATATTATCCAAGGCCGCGTAGTAGTATCAATACTGAGATGTGGAAAACAAGAGGGAACTGAGAAAAGGAATCAATTGTGCCCAACCACATGGAGCCCCAAGCTGAGCCAGCAAAATCTAGGTGAATATGTTCCTACAACTCTGCAGCATCAGGCCAGGGAGAGAACCACAGGGAAGGTGCAGCACTTGCAGACTAAGAGAGGGAGGAATCTGATACTTGCAGTGGTTTAGTTGTATTTTATGTCGCCATGGCCAGCGGGAACAAAATTGGGGACAAAATTCAGCTGCAAGAGGAATATCCAGCTATCCTTGTTTTAAAAAGTGAGCAAGATAGTGAAACACACCAATTAACGTTCTTAGAAATGTGCTTCGAGGACCCTGGAGAATCAGGACATCGTGTTTATGTTTGTGTATAATGTTGCTATTTGACAGTGGATAGAATAATGAATATTAGATAAGTATTGTGCCCACTGCTGCAGGCAGTGGGCTGTCTGGTCTAGTAAGTGACATGTAGGGCTAAAAGTGGTGAGCGACAGGTGACGATAGCCCGCATCTCGTGGTCGTGCGATAGCGTTCTCGCTTCCCACGCCCGGGTTCCCGGGTTCGATTCCCGGCGGGGTCAGGGATTTTCTCTGCCTCGTGACGGCTGGGTGTTGTGTGCTGTCCTTAGGTTAGTTAGGTTTGAGTAGTTCTAAGTTCTAGGGGACTGATGACCATAGATGTTAAGTCCCATAGAGCTCAGAGCCATTTGACAGGTGACGATCGATGACAAGATGAAATTTCTGTTCATAAAGGAATAATTTAAATTTCTGAACTGCATAAATAATAGCAAGGGCCTCCTGTTCTATTTGAGAAGAAGAATAGGATCCTCCCACCTTGGAAAGCTTGTTGACAGCAAGATGACAGTTTGAAACTTAAAACGTGGTCCTTAAAGACTTTGCTGGTTCAGTGGGCAAGAGAGTTCTGCTAGGTCTGCAGTGAATTTATCACAACAATGGAATTTATCCGGAAACTCTTTTAAGTCACATATATTCATGGGAAATCTGCATTTTTGTCAATCACCATAAGGTAATTCCTTATTGGTCCCTGTCCATTTTCCAAGAGTTAAAACACTAAGTATGTGAAGGAAGGTTGCATGAGACAACATATGTGCAGGCTGCATTTAACTCCTTTGACTGCCACTCTTCAAAACAAAAACTCAAGGTTTTGAAGGTGGTCCTCTGGAGTTGGCATCTGTGGCCAAAATATTGTCAAGACATGTGGCACAGTTGAGAATATCTTGTAGTAGTTGATCCTTAACTCTTTCAGACCTGAATTTTTCCTGTATGAACGAAAATTTTTATTTATGCTGTGATGCTCTTAGGTGATTTATTTTAATGATTTCAGATGCAAGATTTATAAAAAGATACATACCCACTTTCAAAATCATACATGTTACCCTTGGTTTCTTTTTATGGGCCAAAATAACTAATTTTGAAATAATAACTATTGTAATAAATAAATTGATCATTCAATAATTATCAAACAATAATAATATTTAGTTATAAAGTGGACTGTAACTAACCAATCATGTCTGGGTATTCTGGCAGTAACTAGTTGCTCCACAATGCTACACTGCCTTGCTGATATTTTTTATAGTGATGCCCAACGTTTGGCAGCGCTTGTGAATGATCAGATTGAACATTCACAAGTGTGTAAATGAGATTTCCATTATGGAAAAATATTTCTATAGCAGCTAACAATATTATGAGAAGGAAAGTTACTCACCGTATTGGAGATGCTGAGTCGCAGATAGGCACAAGTCTTTTTGTTGTGCCTATCTGTGAGTAAGCATATCCGCTATATGGTGAGTAGCAGCTTTCCTTCTCATAATATTGTTTCATTCCATCCTAGATTTTCCATTGCAGCTAAGGCACAATAAAATTTAATGTACACAGTTGTAGTCAGTGGGTACAGTTGGGTTAAAATTGTTGAAATATGGCAAGGACTGATAGAATTATGAAAGGGGCTTTTAAGAAAGCATAGTGCCCTTTGGATAGCATGGCATGCACTGTTTCATGAAGTGTAATCCAAAAGCATGGAAAGAGCCTACCCCAAAAACATTGTCCACTTTTGGGTCAGCTGCCACCAGAATATTCACTGAACGAGTGACATCGTTGCAATTAAGTAAAACTGGACACTTTCCTAGCAAAGTTACATAATGACATAGGCGCAAATAGTCTTCTCACTGTCTGCAAAGCTGGTGATCCTAAACTTGAGTAAGTAGATTGTTTTAGCAAGGACGCAGAAGCAACAGTGCCCTGTAGAAGAGTAACCTCACAGGGTATGTACCAGTGAATATATCTAAGTACATTTTATGGGCTGTGTGACATGTGTGGCAGACTTGCTAAAACATACCTCTTGCAATTGTCCCTTTTTGCCACATCCATGGTATGCTGCATGCCAATAGTGGCATGTGCTGCACGCATGGTAGAGGAAACAATATTTATAGCTGGGCTGCTGATATAGCCATCACCACTGGCATAGTTTTTTACAAAGAAGTTCGAACTACGGAGCCGGTGAGCGCCCAACAAGAGGTTACGTGGCACCCCACACAACCACTGCCACAGAACTGACTACCACATCATTTTATATTGTAAGCAAATTTTCAGCTGCACAGGCAGTTTTTGGGACCTGAACTATAAGCATTATTTCTATCAGAGAAAGATCTGATTTTCTCAGTATGTGGTTTCTCCCTTCCAAGTCAGGTGTAAACTGGACTGTAATGTCTCTGACTACAGAGCCCATGTGTTCTGCCTACACAAACATTTGAAATTGCAATTCCTATTTAATTCATGTAGGTCAGTATTTCAGTCAAGTGATCTAGTTTGGTATATACTGACCAGAACATTGGCATTTGGCTTTACAAGCAGGAAATTTGACAAGTCAAAAAATATAACTGCTACGTTCCTTAA
This sequence comes from Schistocerca serialis cubense, assembly GCF_023864345.2. Taxonomy (NCBI): domain Eukaryota; kingdom Metazoa; phylum Arthropoda; class Insecta; order Orthoptera; family Acrididae; genus Schistocerca; species Schistocerca serialis. The sequence goes on along the minus strand of NC_064639.1, from coordinate 739,425,522 downwards.
CAATTTCACTGTGTGTAACATAGCTGTCTTTAGCCCCTGAAACCCAGCACAGTTTCACAGTTTGTGTTAGGAGATGATGTTAGTGCCCCAATGATTGAAAAACCACACTTTCACCTAGTTATTAGTGCCCCAATGATTGAAAACCCACACTTTTGCCCAATTAAAAAAATGTTCTAGGCCTGATTTATGTGTGTCACCATCCCATCCTTATTGCCATATTTGTAAAAGGCAATTTACATATACAAACAAGAGGAGCTTGCCCCTGTTTATTTGTAACAAGAGATATATGCAGGATGCTCCTTGGAAACAGTGTAAGCTACCTTAAGTCCAAAATAAAATCCCATCTATAGCAAATCGAGTCCACAATATAAACACCTGAGCAAATACGATATCACATTTGCCACACACTCCACAGGTCACATCACAGCTGACTCAGCCTGGCACTGGGCTGGCTTATATTCTGGATTCTGGTGTAGTCTTGTCAGAGGGCACTCCTGATAAGAAGTGAATTGTGAATAGTGGTGTCATAATGTTCAACAACAATGTCGCACCAGCTGTTAGGTTTCTGTAGTGACATTGGGTTGCGCTACTACGATTGTGTATGTGGAAGAGATGTGGAGACACCAGAACATTTCAAATAGTTTTTATAATGGTAAGATAGAGATCCTGAAAGCATAGTTCAAAATGCAAAACATTGCCAGGGACAGGATGTGCCATAAGTGCTTCCTCCAAGTTTGTCTTTCACCTTCAGCTGTGATGGGGTACAATGTTAATTTAAAAGATCTACTGCTTCAAATGGTTGCATACTGGGTAAGCAGGCAACGCCCTTTAGAGTTAGTTAGGGGAATGCTGATGGTGGCCAGGCAAAGCAGTCAGTGAGTCAGAGTCTTTGTCACGGTCTGTGTGGTGGGCCATGGACACATGGTTATCCTTCAGAGTTACTGAGAGTAGTTTTGTTTTTTGAGTTACTGAGAGTAGTTTTGTTTTTTGATGTTTTATTTTGGATTGATGTCCTTTGAAGAATTCTGTATTTAGAGATCGTTGATTACCTCAGTTAACTTCAGGTGGTCAGTGTTTGGAAGTTAAGTGATGATGTGTTTTTCTACTGGTATTAGCTATTGTTAAAGGAATATAAGCGGGGACTAGGAATTTATCACTCTTGGTGATACATTGTTATGCCTTCCATACTTTTCCTTGAGTTGAATTCATTTAACGTTTGTTGAGTGAGGGTTAGTGTTACTCTATTGTTCTTTAAATATTTATTAAATATTTTTATGATTTTAAGTGCTGCACCAATTAGCCTGGGACCTATTAAGTCTGGTGTGCTGCCGATATGTTGTTTTCATTTGACCACGTACAAGTTCATCAGTGTTAGTAATATTCATGAGGAGGGGTTTCATTCTTGTATAAATATATCTATTGAAGGGGCTTGCCTTGGGTTACAAATATTTCCTTAATTTTCATGGTAGCAGATAGTATTAGGGTGACATTGCACATATTTACGGGGCAGCGCATCCAGAATTCAGTGTGCTTTGTTCACCAAATTCTTCTAATACTTTGCTAGGCGTTTGTGCTCATATTTATTGTTTTATTACTAAGTTTGAATAATTGATTGTGTTTCATTGGGTTTCCAGTTTAGGTTTATCTGGTGGTCACTGACTTTTGAAATTGCTAAGTAGGGGAATCACTGGAGTGTTCAGCTGAAGATAAAGTCTGTTTTGCTTGTTTTTCTCTTTTTAACTGTCATTGGTTGTCATGTGCAGTTCATATTTAGGGAAATTAAGACAATTCTTAATTGTATTGTAGCTAATGCCCAATACATATTATGTCGGTTAAAACAGGTCACTTGCTATATTTAGTTGTTGGTCTCCATATGAAGTTATACTTCAATGTATTTGAAGTGACCAGTGTCACATTTCTAAGTATGTTGTTAAACACATATAATCTTAAGCCTTATAGAGCAGTAATTATGGTTTGGATTGCCCTAGTTGGTTGTTGGTTCTGCTCCCTCACTGGGATCTTGTAAATAGAGGGCGTTTAAGTATTGTGAAAGGGATAAACTCCAGCCCTCCACTCAAGTATTGTTCATGGGACCGAGCAGGAGTTTCAAATGTTAAGCTGCAGAGTGTGGTTACTAGGTTATCAGGGTTGTGCCCTGATGTTATAATTGAAATTGGTAGGGTTATTTGTCTAGCTGATTTGGATTTTGTGGTTTGTTGAATTAGTCAAATTTACAAGGTGGAACTGAGATTGATTCAAGATCCTAGTTATCTTGATAAGAAGGAGCTGATGTATGACATTACAACTAGAGGGCTAAACATCAGGGAACTGTTATGGAGATGCTGGAGCAGGTGGAGGAGATCAAATCAAAGCCACTGGTAGTGTAGCCCCAGGAGGAACAGGAGAGAGAATCTGCACTTTCTATCATTTATAAGGCATTGGAAGAACTTGATATTTGTCTGAATCTTTTGGTTAATAATGTTCTATGTACAGATCAAGTTTGTAAGTTGGGTGCTAAACTGGAACATTACAGGAACTGAGATAAGAATTTGTTGTTATTTACCAGCACTACATCTAATAGATCACTCTTGGTGGAATTGTAAGAGAGGTGTTTTACATTGTCCTTGTAGTTGGCTAGTTTTAAATCGGAGCCTAGAGAAGAGGTGGCTTCACTAGATAAAATAGTAGGGAGTACTGGGATTGGTCACCTCAGTAAATTGTCGAATCCACTTCACGTTTTTTTAAAGGAAGCAGATGAGTTTTCAGTAAGTTCCATTCCACAAGCAGGAACTTTAAACATTAGACAGGAAGATTTTGTAGTCTTTGCTCCCATTTTTTATCAGCCAAAAGTAAAGTATATGCAGGTAATGACAAATATACATCCTATTCTATGTACCTTACGTTATTTTTCCTTTTCGTCCCCACACCAGTTCAGACATTTGTCCCATCGCAGCACTTAGTTTGAGATGTTTTTGGAGTAGAATTCTTTCAGCTGACTATGGAACCACCGTTGGACTGCTGTCTTGTCTTCATCATTACTTGTGAATCACTTACCTGACAGGAACTTCTTCAGTGGTCCAAAAATGTGGAAATCACTTGGGGCGAGGTCTGGACTGTATGGTGGATGAGCTTTTTGGCAGTTCTGATTGCCACATATGGTCTCGCATTGTCGTGGAGCAGAATCACGTTGTCCACATCAAGAATCCCTGGGTTCCTTCACCTGATAGGAGCCCTCAGACCAAATAATGTGGAACAATAACTGTCGGCATTGATGGTTGCACCTCTGGCATGAAATCCAGCAGGATTTGTCCACAGCTATACCAGAAGGCTGTTAACATCATTTTCCCAACAGATGGTGCTGAATGGAATTTTTTGTCACAGGTGAACCTGGATGTTTCCACACCATGCACTGGTGCTTGGATTCCAGCATGAAATGAAGTATCCATGTTTCATCACTAGTGACAATGCGGTTCAGGAAACCTCCACCATCCTTGGAGTACCATTCCACATGATTCAGCGAAGGCATCATTTGCTTGACTTTCATCAGTTACTTAGGCAGCCACTGACATGGAACCTTCCAGTACCCTAAGGACGCATGAACGATGTTCCATTCGACATGCCAAGCACCTGGGAAATGGCTGTGATGTGCACACACCGGATCTGCTCTTTGACCTTTACGTATACGTGGTATTGTTGTTGTCAGTCTGTTATGAATGCGGCCTCCCCAACCGCTCACTGTCATACAAGACTTCATGGACTATGTCAGACTCACAACACCACCACCTCACAGTTCTCAAAGCGAGACAGTTTTCCCCATGTGTGGGCTGCATTTCCCTGTAGATCTCGATTGGTGTGCATCCCTTGCTCCATAGAAAATGTATCACACTTCATTGCTCTAACACCATTGACATGTGAAGCACAAGTGCCATCTTTAACAACTGACAGCAGTGTCATGTGGCGGAGCTACTGGCCAATAATCCCAGCACGAACCAAGAAAGGTCTAACACTGGGAATGGATATGTTGACTTCGCATTTACACCCGTAATTTGGCTAAAAAATGTAGGGCCAAAGACTTTTCCTTTGTAGATAGAGTTAAACTGAATGTGAGAGCCTTGTGCGTATAATTTAATCAAATAGAAGTTGTACATATTTCTGAGAGAATGCAGCCTCAGGACTGACAGAGAGTGGTGTTTTACGAAAAGCCTTAAGATTTTGTTACCCTGACTGATACAGCTAGTAACCTACAGGAGATTGCTTATGTCAATCAGTGAAGGAAAGAGAAAGAAATAAGGGGAGCTAAACCATGTGAGAATATCATATATGCAGCCCAAGGTAACTTAAGGTATTTTGCTTGTGGTGGTCCTGGCCACCTAGCCTGGCACTGCCCTGTATGTTGAGGCAGATGAGTGGAACGATGAAGTCACAACTCATCCTGCTTGGTGACTGTGGTAGAAGTGTGGGTTTGATCAGTTACAACCATGAATTGGAGGCAGTCTAAACAGCTTCCATACATGTACGTTAATAATGAGCCAGGTTATGGGTTGTTGGCAGTGTAATTATTAAGCAAAGAGGGGAAGGGGGTGAGGACATGAGTTCTGAAAAGTGGAAGGAATAAGTAAAAGGACAGCATAAAGTAAATAAATTTGAAGCCAATGTTACCTAAATACAATTAGAAATGTCTGAGGGTGAGATGGGGAGTAGAGTACTGCAAAGATATCTGACAGAACACTGAAAGACCGAAGTCTAAACAAAGGACCTGGAGTAGGTAGCATTTCTCCAGAATAACTATGTATGCTCAGGATGTATGAGACAGGAAAAATACATCAGACTTCAAGAAGAATTCAATGATCACAACTCCAAAGAAGGTAGGTGCTGGTTGATGTAAGTATTATGGAATTATCCATTTAAACAATGGAAACACCATGTAGGAATATCAATAATGTAGGAAAAGATAGATTGCTAGTACTATAAAAAAGACATGTTAAGTTGCAGACAGACACAATTAATAGACACTTTTTATAGTGGTGTCTTTTCCTGTACTTCTCGGCAACTTAACATGTCCTTATTATTGTAAATACCAATCTCTTTTCCTACATTGTTGAATCATCAGTTTAGCAAGTCACAGTTGGCAATACTAACACAAAATATTTGCCAAAGGATGGACTGACTGGTAGAAGTTGATGTAGGGGAAGATTATTTTTGGTTCCAGAGAATTGTAATAACACATAAAGCAATACTGACCATATGACTTACCTTAGAAGGTAGGTTGAAGAAAGACCAGCATACATTTATAGTATCATTTTTTTTCTCCTGAAAAAGCTTTTGACATCGTCCTGTGGAATACTCTCTTTGAAATTCTGCAGTTATCAGGGATAATGTACTGAATGTAAAACGTTACCTAGAAGTATGCCTTGTACAGTAACCAGAGTGCCATTATAAGACTCTAAAGAACATGAAAGGTACACAGTAGTGAAGAGCAGAGTGAGATGGTGTGGTATCCTAGCTTCCATGTTATTCAGTCTGTACATGAAGAAGTAGTGAAAGAAACTAAGGAGAAATTTGGAAAAAATATGAATGTTCACAGAGAAGAAATAAAAACTTTTAAGGTTTACTGACAATGTTTATTTCTGCTAGAAAGAGCAAAGGACGTGGAAGATCAGTTGAATAAAACTGATAGTGAATTGAAAGTAAGCTATAAGCTGATAATCAGCAAAAGTAAAATAATCGTAATGGAGTGTAGCTGAATTAAATCGTATGATGATGATAGGAAATGAGATACTGTCAAGTGGAGTTAAGCTGCCTGCTGTGGTGCAGTCGACCGAAAAGGTCAATTTACTGATCAAAAGATAAACCAAAGCTTTTATTCATGGACTCGCATAAAACAACTCACATAACATAGTACCCTATGACTATAATATCATTGAGTCTCTGTTGTAATTGGCCAACCCATACAAATACCTGAATGTAACACTCTGTGGAGATAAAAATGGAATGATTACATAGGTTCAGTCGTGGGCAAAGCAGTGGTAGACTTTGGTTTATTGGTAGAATACTGGGGAAGTGCATTCAGTCTACAAGGGAGATTACTTAAAAATCACTTGTGTGACTGGTTCTACAATATTGCTCAAATATGTGGGACCCATACCAAATAGAATTAACATTTGATATTGAATGTATACAGAGAAGGGCAGTGTGAATGGTCAATTTCATCTGTCGGATAGTGTCATAGACGTACTGAAGGAACCGAACTGGGAGACTTAAAACTGTCCTAGGAAAGTCTCTTAACAAAGTCTCTGAACTGGTTTTAAATGGTTACTCATGGGATATACTACAACTCCTATGTATCACTCACATAGGCTCGAGAGGGTAAGATTAGAATAGTTACTGCACACACAGAGGCATTCAAACAATCATTCTTCCCGCACTCCATACTTGAATGGAACAGGAAGAAACCCTAATAACTGCTACAATGTGACGTACCCTCTGCCATGCACCTCACAATGGTTTGCAGAGTATAGATGCAGAGGTAGGTATTTGTCTTGTAGGCCACAGTTCTGTTTGTTTCACATACAATTAGGCCCATAACAATTGTTAGTGTGAAAATGCTGTATGGTTGCGTATGTAAATTGGGTGACTTGAAAAAATATAGCAAGAAGTTTCACGACTATAATTGGAAGGAGAAACAGCATTGGTAGTATTTTTTTGTTTTATTATCCGCAAAATCGATTTTCGCTCGCGTAGTGACCATCCTCAGTGCTGTAATATACAATTAAAATTGTTACCAGTGCCTACCAATTTTAATTGTATATTATAGCACTGAGGATGGTCACTAAGTGACCGAAAATCGATTTTGTGGATAATAAAACAAAAAAATATGACCAATGCTGTTTCTCCTTCCAATTATATCCATTATCTGGTTGTGGTGCACAGAACATTCCATGGAGTCGCCAATCAATAGTTTCACGACTGTCTGTCAGATAAATTTTAAATTGAAAACTAAACATTAGCAATGGTAGCCAAGCGTATAAAATTCCAAAAGGCCCACTGATAAACAGGATTTATAATTATGGTAAAACACAAGGTTACCAGCCAATTTTTAGTGGTAAAGAAGAAGGGGCTCTCCTGACCAGTCCAATAGATTGCGAGAATGGGAGGTTTTCTGCCTTCAGCCCTAGATGTTCAATACATATAGCAAAGGCAATCCTTGACAGATAAATGGCGTTAGTTCAATACTGCTCCAAGGAAACAGTGAACATCAAGGAGGTAAACTTCTTACAAAATGCCAAGAACTGCTAGATGTTATTTTGTTTGTGCAGCCTTTAATTGATGATAATGACCGGTTGAGGTTTCAGATGTTGCAGAAAATTTTTCAAACCCAACAATTGGAAGAAGGGGCATGTTTCTTTTGAAGTTGCCATGTCAGGGCTCAGTGAACAGTGGACACAAATTTGCGCGCGTTTCTGTGGGATTTCAAAAACCAATTTTATGATCACATTTTTTGTCCGTACACGTTTTTTTGTATGTGACTCTGATGTTAGCATAAAAATTTAATTACAATGCCAGATTTAATTTACAAGCATTGATAAAATTCTAGAACAGTTGGTCACCCTAGAGTCATTAACAATCCACAGTTGTCATGTAACAGATAATCAGTCAAATGCACCCCCAGGTGGGGTGAGTTTGAATGATGCAGTTCTTTTTTAATTTTCCTATCTATTAGAGCAAATGGTAACAAAAACCAAAACTTTTATTACTAGCACTCAGTACCCATGCTCTGAAAGAAAAACCAATATATTAATTTTATTAGTTTCAAAAATGCCGAAGTTTAAAGTCCAGAATTACACAAGTTCACCCCATATGATGGTACTAAAAGCAGTTGACGATTTTTGCTATTTAAGTACTAAAATAACTGACAAAGGTAGAAGTAAAGAGTTTATATAATGCAAACTGACAGTAGCAATAAAAGCTTTTCCAAAAACAGAAAAACCTAATTTTTTTGAGTGTTGGGAAGTCTTTGAATGTGTTTATATTGAGTGTACTTTTATATGAAGGTGAAACAAGTAAACACTAGCACTCTCTAAATATGGAGAAACTAATAATTAAAAACGTATGATAAATGTTAAGCAAAAGAGGACAGAAGGTTTTGAAATGTGGTGTTGCTTAAAGATGCTAAAGATTAGATGGGTAGATTGAATACAGCTAATAAAAAGGTGCCAAATAAGATTGAAGATTAGGGACTTTATGGCGCAACATGATTAAAAGAACAGGATGGTTGAGATCACATATCCTGAAGCATGAAGGAATCGTTAATTCAGTAAGGAGGGGAAGGGTGGGGGGTAATAATACAGAGGGAGACCAAAGTTTGACTACAGTAAATAGGTTCAAGTGGATTTAGTTGCAGCAGTTATGTTAAGATGAAGAGACCCACGCAGGCTATACCTATGTTGAGAGCTGCATTAAGCCAGTCTCTGGGTTGGATCTCCAATTCTTCTGGCTATGATGGTGCAGATTAGCAGAGATGTTTTTGATATGTTACCCTTCCAAGTGTGAACATGTGTCTGAAGATTGCAAATGACTAGAGAAAACCAGTGTTGTAAAAGTTACTGTAGTTGATGTGTTAGAATGTGAAATTGATACATAATTAATTTTGAGTAAGAAGGGAATGTAATGAGCTTTTATAACATGCTTATGCTTAATACTTATTTTTTTCAAATACTTCTACTTCTCTTATTTCTTGGTTGTTAGCCTACATACTCTATTTTCAATGTATTGTAGTATGGTATTAATTTCACATAACTTCCAGTCAAGTTCACCTCAACGAACATCATCTGATGTATTGAGTGATAAAGAAGGGCAACATCATCTGCTCCCCCAGGAAGTGGACACATCATTAGTTACTGGAACAATAGTTCAGGTGAGTATTCAGTCTCATTTTGTGGTTAATTTTGTAAATCTGGAGTATTATATTTTACTTGTTACCAACTTATCTTCTTCCTCTGATGAAAACATTCTCTCTCTCTCTCTCTCTCTGTGTGTGTGTGTGGGGGGGGGGGGGGGGGGGGGGTGACGGCAATGTAGTTGCACGCATGCTAAGAGAAAATGTATTCATTATTTCAATTGTTGCACTACACCCACTTTCAAGCCATATCATGAGAATAGGGTTCAAACAAACTACAGGTGACATTCTATATCAAAGAAGGAAATCGTATACATGTCAGACATGTAAATGTGTTTTCTTATTAATTATAAAGGCAACAATCAACAGAAATTTAGTTTTGACAACTGGAAAATCTGTACATGCAAAGAATTGTCTGAGCAAAGAACACTGAGAGTATCATAAAAACACCAAGATTATTGCTACTATTTCTTCTTTCTGCAATAGGTTATCAGAAATGTTATACACATCTTAACTGATAATTTAATTTACCAAGACATTTGGATATAACTACAGCAAAACATGAAATTCGACACTGATCACATTAAAATAGTTTCAACTACATAGGAAAAAGGCACTTTGAAAGGGGAAGTGGGTTTTTTCTTTTTTTTTTCAATTAGGAACCTAATTAATGTGGCCCATTTTGATAGCCTTCAATCTGAGCCATTATTGTTGATATGATAAAGATTCAAGCTCATCTGCTATGTGCCATACATTTTGCTACAAATATAAACCCCTATACTAGCATCTTCCACTAACAATTGTCACCATCCCAAGATTTGCTTCATCAAAATTTTATAAATTTTTATTGGCATCATCTGATGAAATCACTGAGATCCACTGGAATAATGTCATTATAATACAAAAATATTTGATTCTAAACTCTTGCCACACTGTGGGAAACATGGTATTTTTTAATGTGTTTTGATAAACACTTGCATTCAATTTTCCATCAATCACATTTGCCCAGTGTGACTGTCTACACAAAAGTCTCTTATAAATACTGTTAGCCAGGTTTGATCGACAACCAACCATTTTACTGCCACAATATGTTATGTCTCATCATTTTTCATGGTCACCATGAAGAACTGTGTCCTCACCCACAATTACTTCTCCTTTGAAGGCACCATCTATAAACAAATCTGAGGCATGGCAGTGGGCACCCTTAACACCACCCTGTGGCAGTCTAGAGGAATCCTTCCTGAATACCCAGAATCCCAAACCCCACACATGGTTCAGATTCACTGATGTCACCTTTGTGATCTGTATTGTGTCTGAGAACCCCCTGTCCACATTCCTCCAGCACCTCAACACCTTCTCCCCCATTCACTTCACCTGGTCCTCCTCATCTCAACAAGCCACCTTCCTCAATGTTGACCTCCACCTTGTAGATAGCTACATCAGAACCCCCATCCATATCAAACCTATGAAGCAACAGCAATACCTCCACTTTGACAGCTGTCATCCATTCCACATCAAGAAGTCCCTTCGATACAGCCCATCCACCCATGGCTGTCGCATCTATAGTGATGAGCAGTCCCTCTCAAAACATACCGGGGGTCTCACTGAGGCCTTCAGATACCTTAATTACTCTCCTAATCTTGTACAGAAACAGTACTCCCATGTCTTATCTCTCCAGGCACCCACCACCTCCCAAAGTCACAGCATCCGCCCACAGAGGAGTATACCCCTCGTTACTCGGTACCACCCAGGACTGGAGCTACTGAATCACATTCTCCACCATGGTTTTGACTTCCACTCATCATGCCCTGAAATGAGAAATCCACTGCACCTCCACAATATCCTTGTCCATCCCTACAAAACTCCTGCTCCCAACTCCTTGCCTCATAGCTCATATACCTACAATAGACCTATATGCAAGACCTGTTCTGTGCATCCTCCCACCACCTACTCCAGTCCAGTCACAATCATCACCTAAGTCATCAAAGGCAGGGCTACCTGTGAAACCAGTCATGTGTTCTACAAGCTAAGTTGCAACTACTGTGCTGCATTCTACATGGGCATGACAACCAACAAGTTGTCTGTTCATATGAATGACCACCAACAAACTGTGGCCAAGAAACAGCTGGAACATCCAGTTGCTGAGCACACTGCCCATCGCAACATTCTTCATGTTATTGACTGCTTCACAGCCAGTGCCATATGGATCCTTCCTATCAACACCAGATTTTCTGAATTGCCCATGTGGGAACCTGTTCTCACTCCACAGCCCTCTACTCCACAAGTACACCTACGGTCTCTTTATCACCCCTTCCCCCCAAACCCGGTTTAACCTTCTGACTGCACCAGCTGCCCTACCCTCTTTCCACCTCATCCCTGTATGCTCCCACAAACAGGACTTTACCGTCCCCCATCCATACTCTGCTTTCCTTTGAAGATTAGTCTCACTGGCAGGTCAGCAGGAAGCAACTTCTGAGAATGGGTGATTTTGTATGGACAGCAATACAGGATATTCCATAGGATTATATGCACAATGCTTGCAGGCAGGTCCAGTGTTTGGGCAATTCCCTGTACACTACGTGTTTGCACCCACTGCTCAACCCCTGCTGCAGTTCTGTGGCCACATCTTCGCAGACATTGGATCAGCTGCTTTCCTCCCTCTGCCACAGTGCACTTAAAAAGAATGTGTTCTTTTGAGTTTTTTAATCATTTTCTTTAGATGCTAAGCAGACATCAGATCAGTACCTTTAACCATACCCTTGAGTGCCCGGAACTCCTGCAGGGCTACTGCAGAGTCGTCATTATTGTAAAAGAGCTTTACCAGTAGCGCACAGTCCTTCTTGGAAACTGTCATGTTAGGTGTCTCGGACACAAACTAGGGAACAGCCATGTGCTGCACATCTGTTGGTGTGCATATTCTGCTGCTTACTGCACCATCTCATCTCATAAATCGTTGTGCTCATTGCTGAGCGTTATGACCCCATGAACCAAGCGTCTCCATCCCGGATGGTTACCAGCTTCTCTTAGTGCATGCTGAAGAGGTAGACCAGAGATCTTCTTGATTTGATCTATCCATCTGCTTGCTGCTCTTCCTCTTGGTCTCGTGCCCTCTCCAGTGAGTCTCACTAACCCCTAGAATATCCAGGCCATGTATGTCCATTTCTCTTTCTACTATGGCATTTCTTTCTCCTGCGCCATCTATTGGTCAGATTTTTATGAAAAAATTTTGTTTTTGTGCCATGACTTTTCCTCCGGATCAGTAATATGCTGTTCAAATTTGACGTCATTCGGAGCAGTTGGTCTCTTTCTACAGCATTTTGAAGCTTGAATTTTAATTATGGACACCCTGTACATGCCAAGAAAGTGGGTCAGCGATGAGAAAGACCCGCCTTTGTTTAATAACAAAATTTGGAAAATTTTGTTTTTTGTCTTAAGAGGGATTTTATTATACTGTATTGAGATTCCATTTTGTACCTGACACACACCTACCACACTGCAAATGAACAATACAGAGTTGCACACAAGTCCTGTTTGCCCTTAGTATGTAGACTGCCTACAAAGATAAATACAGAAGTAAGAGAAAGAAGATGAGTAAAAGATAATAGCTATAACAATGAAAAATATGTAAATAAAGACAAAAAATAAAGGGGCTAGAGCATGTTTTCCCGCACTTTAAACTTGCACTGCTATCAGTTTGTTTCTTGCCTCACTTTAATATACTGTTAACTACTGCTTTACAAGAGAGTAGTAGATCTGATAGTTGGGAGCCACCCACTGTTTTGCTTACTCCAGACTCCTATAAATCAAATAAAAGTAATGTTGTTGTATTATACAATCATTTCTACATCAACTAATAAGCTAATAGATGCATTAACACTGTAATACTTTAGATTTGAAATCCCTAGCGATAACTGTGCATGTCAGTGAGTACAGATGAGAGTATGACAGTTACTCATAAAATTATGAAATAAAAGGTGTCAGCAATCTGTCAGAAAATTGATTAAATATAAATATTAGCTATTGGTTTCCAACATAGACTATCCATATACATTGACAGAAATAACGGCAACACCAAAAAATAATTACCGTAGCGTAATGAAATTTTAGGAATGCATTTGTCTAAGAAACATATTTAAGTGATTATCATTGCAAGATCACAGGTTAATGTAAGCTTGAGATAAGTCATTTTTTGATGATGCTGGAATTTTTGTCTGATGATGGCCCATATGTGCTCAAGAGGAGATATATCTGGTGATTGATCAGGCCCAGGCAATATGTCAACGCACTGTAGAGCATGTTGGATTACAATAGTGGTATGTAGGCACGTGTTATCCTGTTGGAAAACACCTTTGGAATGCTGTTCATTAATGGCAGCACAACAGGCTGCATCACCAGACTGACATACAATTTTGTAGTCATGCTGTGTGAGATAACCATGAGAGTGCTCCTGCTGTCATACGAAATCGCAGCCCAGACGATAACTCCAGGTGCAGGTCCAGTGTGTAGTGTTGCAAGCCCTTAACTGGCATCCTAACCAACACACTGCATTAACTGACACTGAAGCAGAATCATCTTCCATCAGAAAACACAACAGATCCCCACTCTGTCCCCAATGAACTCTTTCTCGACACCACTGAAGTCGCAAATGGTGGTGGTTTGGGGTCAGTGGAATGCATGCGGTGGGCATCTGGCTCAGGGCTGTTCTTGAAGAAACTGATTTGTAACAGCTATTAGTGTCACTGTGGTACTAACTGTTGCTCAAATTGCTGCTGCAGATGCTGTATGGTGCACCAGAGCAATACACCGAACATGATGGTCTTCCCTCTCGGTAGTGCCACGTGACCATCTGGAGCCCGGTCTTCTTGCAACTGTACATTCTTATGACCACTGCTGCCAGCAATCATATGCAGTGGCTACATTCCTTCAAAGTCTTCTGCTGTATTGCAGAAGGAAGAGCCAGCTTCTTGTAGTTCTATTACAGAAGGGAGATTTGAGGGAAGGGGGTGTCACCTGATACTACTGCTACAATGAAAAGTTTATCTGCTAAATATCTACCAGCAGCTTGCATTGTATGGAAATGACAGTGAAATTTGTATGGCAGTGAGGCACATTTATGAACATAATATAAACAAACTTCTGAACATTCATTTTTCTAAAAAAAAAATCGCACTTGCTCATATTTAGTACTCAGAGTGGTCTGTGTACTTACTGAAAGCTGGACTTTATTTAATTGAATATTATTTTTCTACGTGGTCAGGAACAGAGCTTAAAATCCCAATATGACATAGAGAGGGTGTTGTGGCAGCTCTAGCAAAGTATGGATTAAAGTTCTCACAATATGTGTGGTGTTGGGCTCCAAGGGAGTATTGATCAGTGTCTTCTTGGGAATAGGCCAAAATGATGTGCCTTTCTTCCTATGGACTATATGGTCAGAGTACTTTCTTTGACAATGTTATCAGTATTTTTAAGTATCTATAATTCCCATGTGGCATCCGTGGATAAAGATTTTTTATGTGGAAAGTGTGAAAACTGCCAATTGTTAGTGCTTACAGGGTTTAATATGGACAGAGTTTTAGGGAAGTAGCTTATTGAGCAAAGGAAGATTTGGGTGAAGTATTCCAAACCAGAAAAAGAGGAGAGGAAGGGGAACAAAAGCTGACATATAAATAAATAGTACTCCAACAAAGTGCATGCCCACTTGCCTGCTGGATGCCAGCTGTCTTGCATGTTTACCGTAACTTGCAGGGTGTATACGACCCGGGACAACCGGGAAAAACCCGGGAATTTTTTCATCCGGGAGAAAACCGGGAAAAACCTGGGAATTTTTCGGAATTCCGGGAATTTTTCGTTGTTTTAGCTTTCAGTTACATTTTTGTAATTTTGACTGCAGAATTGATTCTCTAGCAAAAGATGTTATTGTATTCTGCTACTGGAGAAATACTGCAGCAATAAAATATAAACGAGAGGGGAAAAAAATAAAACTTTAGTGGCAAAGGAAATGCGCAGTTAACAACAACAAAACACCGTGCACACACAAGCGTCTGCAAATAGCAAAAATATGTCAAAGGCAGTAGGGCGCAGACTGTAATTCTTCGCAAAAAAAGATCAATATTACATGTGAAAGCTTAGCTTCTGTTGTAGCGTGTTAATCTTAGAGACCAATGTTATATGTGAAAGCTTAGCTTTTCTTGTAGATATATGGTACTGTGTACATTAATGTAAACCGTTAATTTTCCTCCTGTGTGTTCGCGCTACATAACCAGTGATCTTGCTATTGGCTGACTATAACACATTAGAGATGGGTCGAGCTCGTTCATTCCCGTGAACTACTTCATTCATTTCACTCTTTGCCGTGAAGCGTTCAAATGAAGTAGTTCATTCATGAAGTACGGAAGGCTGGCGAAGTTGCCCAGTTCGCCGCTCAGCCGCGGCTACGCTCGCTTCGCCTCGCTCGTACAGTAAAGCTTCGTAATACTTCATAATTTTACCAACAGATGGCCGAACTATGCAGTAACGTGATCGCAACGTTCTACGTTCTTACAGTGTCTGAGAGTTAAATAGAGCGTGGTCGAAGGGGACAAAGGAAAGATAAACAGAGAAACCTGTCACATATAAAGAAGGTATTACATTTAATCTTGCTCGACATTTTCTCATGATGCGCCCAAAAAAGTCTTTATCTGCCAAGTGAAACCTTATTTGTTGTATCCATGGACTGAAAACTAGGGCTACCAACGAAATGCAGGCCAATATTGTTCCTTTTAAAATTTAATCCAAAATAGAATGTGAGTATGTTTACCACTGTTACAAAGTCTATATACCTACATTAAGTAATTATTCAGACGTTTTCCTGTAGATTTTATTTTTGTTGAGAATAATAACCCTCCAAATTCAAAACGTAAACTGTCACCTGTAGTCATTGGTACGATTTCAGGTAAAATCCCTCTTTATTTTCTTTGGAAAGCAGTTTTTGTGTCTGTTCGCTCTTATACAATGGCTAGCAACTCGCGGTCGCGTAAAAGTAGTGAGCTTTGGGGTTTCTTCGCCGATTTAGGTGATGGGAAGCAAAGTGCAATTATTGTTCTAAGTGTATTTGGTATAAAGGAGGAAATACATTTAATCTAGCGCGTCATGTTCGAGTGCTGCATCCAACAGTGTCATTGTCAGTCAGGCGCTTAGCGCCCCCTGCTCCTGCATCTTCCAAAATTTCTTGGATAAAAAACCCGGACAATCCGGATCCAACATCAGCAAATGCCAGAAGCGAACAGCAGTTGGTGCCAGAAAATAACAGTATCACTTCAGTATCAGAAAGCAAACCTCAATATCACGGAACATTACCCATGTATTTTCCGAAACCTCTTTCTAACAAAAGAAATCAGGAGATAGATTTCGCACTTCTGCAGACTGTTGTAAAGGATTATTTGCCCTTCAACATAGTGGAAAGCAAACATTTCCAAAGTTTTGTAGGCAAACTGAAAGGTGCTTACAGAATGCCATCTCGGAAGACCATTTCCAATACGCTGCTACAACAACAGTACGCCATGATGAAAGAAATGGTGAGAGCCAAAATTAATTCTGCGGAAGCGGTTGTGCTGACAATGGATGGGTGGACCTCAACTACAAATGAGAGTTATTTGTCGGTGACAGAACACTACGTTAAAGACCTGGAGCTGGCGTCTTCCCTCCTAGAGTGATTTAAATACGACGAAAGGCACACGTCAGAAAAGCTCTCGGAAGAACTGCTACGTGTCACAAGGGAATGGGGCATACAAGAAAAAGTCGTGTGTGTTGTCAGCGACAATGCTGCTAATATTGTGGCAGCTATAAGACTCACAGCCAGGAAACACATCCCCTGCTTTGCGCACACACTCAATTTAATTGTTCAGAATGGGCTTCCGCACATTCAACCCATTCTGAATAAAGTAAAAAAAATTGTTGAGTTTTTTAAAAGAAGTTCGCAGGCCGCACGAAACTGAAAAAGATGCAGGAACAGTTAAAAGAGCCAGTTCTGACACTAAAATAGGACACTGTTACAAGATGAAATTCAACCTATGATATGCTGCGAAGAATAATCGAGGTTAAGAATTCCCTAATGACAGTTATCACTCTGAATTATCCGGATCTTCCAAATCTGACTGCAGAGGACATTGGAAGTGTAACACAAGCCTTTGACCTGTTGAAAGTTTTCAAAGACTGCACTGAGGAAATGTCAAGTGAAAATGTTGTCACTGCTTCTAAAGTTATACTCCTTAGTCGCTCGTTGAAAAAATGGTGTTGCAGGTTTGTTAATAACACTGAAATTCATGTAGACGTGCAACAGATGGCTGAAAAGTTAGCTGAAGACCTAAAACGACGATTTAGAAATATAAGAGGAAAATTCCATTTTCGCGGAAGCAACTGCATTGGATCCTCGGTTCAAATTACATGGTTTTTCTGATAAAAATTCAGCTGAGAAGGTGAAATTAAATCTGATCAGGCACTGTGAGAAATTTGTGACGAACACATCCACTGCTACTGCAACAATCTCAGTTCCAACCACTGAATCAACTTCCAGTCTCTGGCTCGAATTTGATGAAGTGTTTTCCAGGCTGCAGAGTAATCCACACCCGAGAGCTGCTGCAATAGTGGAAGTGGACAAATACTTACAAGAGCCCCTGCTACAGAGACAAGACAATCCACTTCAGTGGTGGTCTGAACGGCTGTCAGTATACCCCTCGCTCTTTGAACTTGCAAAAATACGACTGTGTATTGTCGCAACGTCCACGCCGTGTGAAAGAGTGTTCTCGAAGGCAGGACACCTTATAACTGACAGAAGAAATAGCCTGACAGGGAAAAAAGTGGAACAAATCATGTTTTTAAACGGAAATCTCTGAAGATTCACCAAATCCGTTGATGTTTATTCATAAATATATTTGTGTATTTTTTAAAATTTAATTAGGACAATCCTCAAATTCACATTTAGTGTAACTATTTCAATTATGTGTACGAGATAAACATTCCTACATGAACGATTATCTTTCAAGCGTGGATTCCACGCATGCTTCAGTCCCAGACTCACAAGGTAAGCATTTTATTTTCATGTTGGCTGTGCGTGCTCACACAGCCACCCTCTTCGTTTGTATTTTAATATTCATTTGTCTGCAAGCGCTGCCAACGGTAGCTTACCCGTAGACGCGAAGTATAACTGCACAAATAGTCGCTGGTAATGATGTCAGCACTGCAGGAAGCAGCTGACGCTAGAGATGGGTCGAACTCGTTCATTCCCGTGAACTACTTCATTCATTTCAGTCTTTGCCGTGAAGCGTTCAAATGAAGTAGTTCATTCATGAAGTACGGAAGCCTGGCAAAGTTGCCCAGTTCGCCGCGGCTACGCTCGCTTCGCCTCGCTCGTACAATAAAGCTTCGTAATACTTCATAATTTTACCAACAGATGGCCGAACTATGCAGTAACGTGCACGCAACGTTTTACACTCTTACAGAGTCTGAGCTAACTTAAATAGAGCGTGGTCGAAGGGGACAAAGGAAAGATAAACAGAGAAGCCTGTCACATATAAATAAGGTATTACATTTAATTTTGCTCGACATTTTCTCATGAAGCGCCCAAAAAAATCTTTATCTGCCAAGTGAAACATTATTTGTTGTATTCATGGACTGAAAACTAGGGCTACCAACGAAATGCAGTCCAATTTTATGTTCCTTTTAAAATTTAATCCAAAATAGAATGAGTATGTTTACCACTGTCACAAAGTCTATCTATCTACGTTAAGTAATGATTCAGAAGTTTTCCTGTAGATTTTATTTTTGTTGAGAATAATAACCCTCCAGATTCAAAACGTAAACTGTCACCAGTAGTCATTAGCACGATTTCAGGTAAAATCCCTCTTTGAGTGTTATTAACAAACCTTTTATTTTCATGTTGGCTGTGCATGCTCACACAGCCAGCCTCTTCATTTGTATCTGTAATATTCATTTGTCAGCAAGCGCTGCCAACGGTAGGCTACCGGTAGACGCAAAGTATAACTGAACTGCACAAATAGTCACGGGTAATGATGTCAGCACTGCAGGAAGCAGCTGACGCTGCCTTCCCCTCGCCCCTCACATCCACAACCCATCGCAAATGTATCGTTTCCCACAAACGCCGCGCGATTCGTCGACAGGCAGTAGAGGGGAGAATGAGTGACGTAGCGCCGATGTAATGGGATGAGGGAGAGGGGAAGAGAGTGAGTGAACTAGAAAAAAGTGTGGAGTGTGTTATCTGTGAAGAGTTTGAAGTACCAGTTCATTGAAATTGAGTGGTTAGTTCACACTTCACTGGAGTGAAGCGTTCATTTGAACGACTCATTCGCGAGCTCCCCATCACTAGCTGACGCTACCTTCCCCTCGCCCCTCAGCAGCAATACCCCTACTAACCCTATCGTTCTCCACAAACACCGCGCGATTCGTCGACTGGCAGTAGAGGGAGGACTGAAGTGAAGGGGGAATGAGTGACGTAGCGCCGATGTACTGGTGGAGGGAGAGGGGAAGAGAGTGAGTGAACTAGAAAAAAGTGTGGAGTGTGCTATCTGTGAAGAGTTTGAAGTACCAGTTCTTTGAAATTGAGTGGTTAGTTCACACTTCACTGGAGTGAAGCGTTCATTTGAACGACTCATTCACGAGCTCCCCATCACTATAACACATGTCCTATGCTCTGAATAGTTGCTGTCATCGACTGGCGAGATCTCATGGCTTGAGATATGACTCGCTTACAAAAGGACATCGCAACCTCGGTTTCGACGCTCCGGAAACTAACGCGCTGTGCTTGGTGCAATTCGAATTTATACTTTCGTAATACGAAAATATGCAGCGTATATATATGTTGCTGCAAATCAAAGGTCTTTCCAAAACTTCTCTCCTTTTTTTTTCATTAAGTCTCTCGAAAAACCTTCTCTGCCCCGTCTTTTCTTTTTTTTTCCGGGAAGTTCTACGCGATTGTATAAAACGTTAACCATTCAAAGGATTGATCAGTTTTACAGTTCCGAGGGAAAATCTACGGAAAACCTACTGTCACTTAGCACGGAAAAAGTGTATTTTCGCCAGGGAAAACGCGTATTTTTTAAACGGGGTATCCGGAAATTTTTTTTCCTTGTCCCCGTATACACCCAGAACTTGGAAACAAACAGAAAACTGATTGTGAGAAAATGATATTTGTGTTAAATTACTTAAGCCAATTTTCAATACAATTAACTGTTACTTCAGCACCTGCATACACATTGTATCCACATTCACAAATAGAATCACTTATATAGTCACATAACTGTATTGTGTTCTAGAACCATATCTGCAAAAATAAGTTTCTGAATGGGTGAAATTAAGATTCCAAAGAGCCTCTCCACTGTAGATGCTATCGATCAGTTTACCAACCACACAATAAAATTTATGCAAAATAACAACCATCATAATTTGTTGTGATGTCTGCTGAGACATTCAAGTGTGTAAATCTAAACATTATCCTCTATAAACTCAAATTTTATATTAGTGAAGGTACAGTTGCTAACTAATTTAGTTCATATTTTACTAATTGTGAGCAGTGTTAGGCAATTCTTTTTAATTTGTATGCAGAACAATGTTCAATGTTCTAACTGGGAGCAGATCCTAACCAGCATGTCACAAGGTTCGATACTTTGTCCACTTGTATTCTTTCTCTGAATAAATGACATCCCATTTAACACTGATAAAGTAAAAATAACACTTTTTCTGATGATTCCAGTATCATTATACAGGCCACTGAAGCTGGGCCAACAGACGAAAAATTAAATGATATGTTTACTAATATTGTTGTGTGATGGTACTG
The DNA here is from genome assembly GCF_023864345.2 of Schistocerca serialis cubense. Classification (NCBI taxonomy): domain Eukaryota; kingdom Metazoa; phylum Arthropoda; class Insecta; order Orthoptera; family Acrididae; genus Schistocerca; species Schistocerca serialis. The sequence continues at coordinate 739,404,799 of NC_064639.1, read as the reverse complement.
TATAGAAGAAACATATTTTCTACAGATATAACATACTGTTGTGACACTCCCTCCCATGAATACTGTTATCATTTGACAGTTTCGTTTTCTTAATGCCATATCCTTCTTAAGGATAATGTTTCCTTTTAATTCTTTTTCTACATAATTTATAAAGTAACTAAGAGAATAGGACCTGCTTCACTTGTATTCTGAACTGGAAACAAATTTCTATTTACACTGGGGTCCTACAGCTCCTGCCACATCTCAACCTCCATAATAACTTATATTGGATGCCTTCAGTGGTCAGATTTGAACCGGTCATACTAGTTTCTATCCCTTAAATGTCCGCCCCCGGTAGCTGAGTGGTCAGTGCGACAGACTGTCAATCCAAAGGGCCCGGGTTCGATTCCCGGTTGGGTCAGAGATTTTCTCCGCTCAGGGACTGTATGTTGTGTTGTCCTAATCATCATCATTTCATCCCCATCTATGCGCAAGTCGCCGAAGTGGCATCAAATCGAAAGACTTGCACCAGGCGAACGGTCTACCCGATGGGAGGCCCTCGTCACATGACATTTCATTTTCATCCCTTAAATCCATTTACCCCCCCCCCCATGAACCATGGACCTTGCCATTGGTGGGGAGGCTTGCGTGCCTCAGCGATACAGATAGCCGTACCGTAGGTGCAACCACAACGGAGGGGTATCTGTTGAGAGGCCAGACAAACGTGTGGTTCCTGAAGAGGGGCAGCAGCCTTTTCAGTAGTTGCAAGGGCAACAGTCTGGATGATTGACTGATCTGGCCTTGTAACAATAACCAAAACGGCCTTGCTGTGCTGGTACTGCGAACGGCTGAAAGCAAGGGGAAAGTACAGCCGTAATTTTTCCCGAGGGCATGCAGCTTTACTGTATGATTAAATGATGATGGCGTCCTCTTGGGTAAAATATTCCGGAGGTAAAATAGTCCCCCATTCGGATCTCCGGGCGGGGACTACTCAAGAGGATGTCATTATCAGGAGAAAGAAAACTGGTGTTCTACGGATCGGAGCGTGGAATGTCAGATCCCTTAATCGGGCAGGTAGGTTAGAAAATTTAAAAAGGGAAATGGATAGGTTGAAGTTAGATATAGTGGGAATTAGTGAAGTTCGGTGGCAGGAGGAACAAGACTTCTGGTCAGGTGACTATAGGGTTATAAACACAAAATCAAATAGGGGTAATGCAGGAGTAGGTTTAATAATGAATAGGAAAATAGGAATGCGGGTAAGCTGCTACAAACAGCATAGTGAACGCATTATTGTGGCCAAGATAGATACGAAGCCCACACCTACTACAGTAGTACAAGTTTATATGCCAACTAGCTCTGCAGATGACGAAGAAATTGAAGAAATGTATGATGAAATAAAAGAAATTATTCAGATAGTGAAGGGAGATGAAAATTTAATAGTCATGGGTGACTGGAATTCGAGTGTAGGAAAAGGGAGAGAAGGAAACATAGTAGGTGAATATGGATTGGGGGACAGAAATGAAAGAGGAAGCCGCCTTGTAGAATTTTGCACAGAGCACAACATAATCATAACTAACACTTGGTTTAAGAATCATGAAAGAAGGTTGTATACATGGAAGAACCCTGGAGATACTAAAAGGTATCAGATAGATTATATAATGGTCAGACAGAGATTTAGGAACCAGGTTTTAAATTGTAAGACATTTCCAGGGGCAGATGTGGACTCTGACCACAATCTATTGGTTATGACCTGTAGATTAAAACTGAAGAAACTGCAAAAAGGTGGGAATTTAAGGAGATGGGACCTGGATAAACTAAAAAAACCAGAGGTTGTACAGAGATTCAGGGAGAGCATAAGGGAGCAATTGACAGGAATGAGGGAAAGAAATACAGTAGAAGAAGAATGGGTAGCTTTGAGGGATGAAGTAGCGAAGGCAGCAGAGGATATAGTAGGTAAAAAGACGAGGGCTAGTAGAAATCCATGGGTAACAGAAGAAATATTGAATTTAATTGATGAAAGGAGAAAATATAAAAATGCAGTAAGTGAAACAGGCAAAAAGGAATACAAACGTCTCAAAAATGAGATCGACAGGAAGTGCAAAATGGCTAAGCAGGGATGGCTAGAGGACAAATGTAAGGATGTAGAGGCCTATCTCACTAGGGGTAAGATAGATACCGCCTACAGGAAAATTAAAGAGACCTTTGGAGAAAAGAGAACCACTTGTATGAATATCAAGAGCTCAGATGGAAACCCAGTTCTAAGCAAAGAAGGGAAAGCAGAAAGGTGGAAGGAGTATATAGAGGGTCTATACAAGGGCGATGTACTTGAGGACAATATTATGGAAATGGAAGAGGATGTAGATGAAGATGAAATGGGAGATATGATACTGCGTGAAGAGTTTGACAGAGCACTGAAAGACCTGAGTCGAAACAAGGCCCCCGGAGTAGACAATATTCCATTGGAACTACTGACGACCGTGGGAGAGCCAGTCCTGACAAAACTCTACCATCTGGTGAGCAAGATGTATGAAACAGGCGAAATATCCTCAGACTTCAAGAAGAATATAATAATTCCAATCCCAAAGAAAGCAGGTGTTGACAGATGTGAAAATTACCGAACTATCAGCTTAATAAGTCACAGCAGCAAAATACTAACACAAATTCTTTACAGACGAATGGAAAAACTAGTAGAAGCCAACCTCGGGGAAGATCAATTTGGATTCCATAGAAACACTGGAACACGTGAGGCAATACTGACCTTACGACTTATCTTAGAAGAAAGATTAAGGAAAGGCAAACCTACGTTTCTAGCATTTGTAGACTTAGAGAAAGGTTTTGACAATGTTGACTGGAATACTCTCTTTCAAATTCTAAAGGTGGCAGGGGTAAAATACAGGGAGCGAAAGGCTATTTACAATTTGTACAGAAACCAGATGGCAGTTATAAGAGTCGAGGGACATGAAAGGGAAGCAGTGGTTGGGAAGGGAGTAAGACAGTGTTGTAGCCTCTCCCCGATGTTGTTCAATCTGTATATTGAGCAAGCAGTAAAGGAAACAAAAGAAAAATTAGGAGTAGGTATTAAAATTCATGGAGAAGAAATAAAAACTTTGAGGTTCGCCGATGACATTGTAATTCTGTCAGAGACAGCAAAGGACTTGGAAGAGCAGTTGAATGGAATGGACAGTGTCTTGAAAGGAGGATATAAGATGAACATCAACAAAAGCAAAACAAGGATAATGGAATGTAGTCTAATTAAGTCGGGTGATGCTGAGGGAATTAGATTAGGAAATGAGGCACTTAAAGTAGTAAAGGAGTTTTGCTATTTGGGGAGCAAAATAACTGATGATGGTCGAAGTAGAGAGGATATAAAATGTAGGCTGGCAATGGCAAGGAAAGCGTTTCTGAAGAAGAGAAATTTGTTAACATCCAGTATTGATTTAAGTGTCAGGAAGTCATTTCTGAAAGTATTCGTATGGAGTGTAGCCATGTATGGAAGTGAAACATGGACGATAAATAGTTTGGACAAGAAGAGAATAGAAGCTTTCGAAATGTGGTGCTACAGAAGAATGCTGAAGATTAGATGGGTAGATCACATAACTAATGAGGAAGTATTGAATAGGATTGGGGAGAAGAGAAGTTTGTGGCACAACTTGACCAGAAGAAGGGATCGGTTGGTAGGACATGTTCTGAGGCATCAAGGGATCACCAATTTAGTATTGGAGGGCAGCGTGGAGGGTAAAAATCGTAGAGGGAGACCAAGAGATGAATACACTAAGCAGATTCAGAAGGATGTAGGTTGCAGTAGGTACTGGGAGATGAAAAAGCTTGCACAGGATAGAGTAGCATGGAGAGCTGCATCAAACCAGTCTCAGGACTGAAGACCACAACAACAACAACAACAACAAATCCATTTAAGTCATGGTCTTCCTCTGTACAGTTTGTTTGTCGGTCTGTATTCAAATATCTTTCAAGTATTCCTTCTTGTCCCATTGTCATTAAGAGCCCAAACCGAAATAGTTGTCTGCATTCTATTTCATCCATTAGGGTATCTTTGTTGCGTACAACCTCATTTGTTCTTTGTTCCAAACAGGAGAGCCTTAATGCGTGTATTAGAAAGTCAGTTTTTGTAGCTCTGATCTTCTTGTGGTTCTTCTCAATAACTGTCCAGCATTCTGTACCTAAGACAGTAATTGGCTCAATAACAGCTTTATTAAGTTTAGTTTTTAATCTGATTTTTGTAGTCCACTAAAGGGAGTTCAGTTTCGATATTGCAGGTAATCATTTAATTTATGTAGCATCTAACTTATTCAAAGTATATTCCCATAAAATAAATTTGGTAATTTGCTTTCAGGTGCAAAGATGAATAAGTTTTGTCGTTATCCTAGAAGCCAACATGTTATGTATAGTTGCTGGTATGAGAAACACTATTCTTTTAAATTCCCTCCACACTGTTAGACTATTTGCCCTTGTGCTTTACTGATATTCGTACCATATGCTAGAGTCACTAGAAACTAGAGCCTTAGAAAACTGAATGTTACATAAACTGTAACAAGTGGAATTTGTGGTATGAACACCTATTTGTTATTTTCTTTTCTGGTTAACATTTCTGCTTCTGTGGTGGTTAAAAGATTTTTTGTGACTACTTATCAGGAACATAATGTGAATTTAGGAATTATGTTGAGAAGTTTACACTTCTGTTTTGATTCATTGTCATATAAATAGATCTAAATATTTTTTCTTCCCCTGGTATTGTATTCTGTATTCACTGATTTGTTTGTTGAACTACGTAATTTTTTATTGCTAAAATTGTTCAGTCACACAGCCATTCTTGTTTATGTGGTTTATCATTATAAGCGACTACCCTTTTTCTATGAGTTGTTTTCTCTCTTTACCATGTTGCGTAACTCATCAGTTATGGCAATTTTCATGAAGTGCAGGTCAATGGAATGTGTGACATTTCCAAGTTGCATTCAAGAATATCCTAGAATATTCGAAAACATTTATTAACATTCTTTCCCCCCCTCCCCGCCTTTCCACTATTCTCTCTTTCTCACTCTCCTTTCCTTGTCACTGTCTTTATCTTCACCTTCGTCTCCTTTTCCCCCAACCTTTCCCTCTTTCTGTATCTGTTTTATGCTGAACCCTCTGTACTCCTTTTGTCTGGTTGTGCAGTTGCTGAGTCATACCCTATGTGATCAAAAGTATCCAGACACCCCCAAAACCATACGTTTTTCATATTAGGCACATTGTGCTGCCACTTACTGCCAGATACTCCATGTCAGCGACCTCATTAGTCATTAGACATCATGAGAGAGCGGAATGGGGTGCCCCGTGAAACTCACGGACTTTGAACGTGGTCAGGTGATAGGGTGTCACTTGTGTCATACATCTGTACATGTGATTTCCACACTTCTAAACATCCCCAGATCAACTATTTGTGATATGCTGAAGGAACACATACAGCACAAAAACGTACAGGCCGACCTTGTCTGTTGACTGACAGAGACCGCCGACAGTTGAAGAGAGTCATAATGTGTAATAGGCAGACATCTGTCCAGACCATCACACATCACAGAATCCACTGAAAGTACTATGGCAGTTTGGTGGGAGGTGAGAAAACTTGGATTTCATGGTCGAGCAGCTGCTTATAAGCCACCCATCATGCCAGCAAATGCTAAACAATGCTTCACTTGGTGTAAGGCGCGTAAACATTGGACGATTGATCAGTGGAAAAATGTTGTGTGGAGTGACGAATCATGGTACACAATGTGGTGATCCGATGGCAGGGTGTGGGTATGGCGAACGCCCGGTGAATGACATCTGCCAGCGTGTGTAGTGCCAACTGCAAAATTCGGAAGCGATGGTGTTATGGTGTGGTCGTGTTTTTGTTGGAGGGGACTTGCACTCCTTGTTTTGCATGGCACTATCACATCACAGGCCTACATTGATGTATGAAGCACCTTCTTGCTTCCTACTGTCGAAGAGTTATTCAGGGATGGCGATTGCATCTTTCAACACAATCGAGCACCTGTTCATAATACATGGCCTGTGGGGAGCGGGGGGGGGGGGGGGGTGTTTACACGACAATAACATCCCTGTAATGGACTAGCCTGCACAGAGTCCTGACCCAAATCCTACAGAACACTTTTGGGATGTTTTATAACGTCGATTTCGTGCCAGGCCTCACCGACTGACATTGACACCTCTCCTCAGTGCAGCACTCTGTGAAAAATGGGCTGCCATTCCTCAAGAAACATTCCAGAATCTGACTGAATATATGCCTGCGAGAGTGGAAGCTGTCATCAAGGCTAAGGGTGGGCCAACATGATACTGAATTCCCGCAATGCTGATGGAGGGCACCACAAACTTGTGAGTCATTTTTTAGACAGTCATCCGGATAGTTTTGATCACATAGTGTATGTTGAAAGACCTGCCTCTTTTCTGCTACCCCTTCATTGTGTCTTCCTCACTAAAGCACAGCAAGCACATGGCCTATATGTTTGGTCTCCATGCATCTGCTGTGTGTTAGAGAGAGCATGAATGCACATTGCGAATGTTGGCAGAAATTACCAAAGATGACTAGTGGGTCTTTGCCCAATAACACGAGTGAGTGCTTGGTAGTGGCCACTTGGATGCTAAATACTTGTTCACAGCCATGTGAATATCACATGCTCACACTCATTCGCGCATGAGCTGCATAGCGTGTGCTTGCCCGTTGCACTTCACTTCCCTCCTTCTTTCCCATTTATTAATGATGAATAGTTTTAAAAAATTACTATTCATTATTTGCGAATAACAAATAAAAATATGCAATCGACATATTTTTCATTTAAATTAATAAAATCGTTTTTTTTGTCATGCATGAATAAAAAACTGTACAAATAATAGATAACTTGAAATCCAATGATATTTATTGCCCCATTTCTTTGGCATTTATTAAACAAGTGTATTTTTTGTTGCTTTTAAATCAGTTGTGAGAAAAGCTCTTTTTTCAAACGTCTCATCAGAAAGGTATTTGACTTTTTAAGATTTGCCGTTGTGACACACCAAACAAACTAGGTTCTACAAGTGTAAAGGGGGATGTTGGTGTATTATATCTCCTAAAATCGTCATTATTTGAGGATAGCGATGTACGACTTCTGAATCACAATCGTTGTCTATCGTCATTATTTGAGGATAGCGATGTATGACTTCTGAATCACAATCGTTGTCGGCAGAATATGAGAGATCATCTCTTCTGCTGCAGTCAGTTTTTTTGCAAGTATTTCATTGCAGTTCCATATTTCCTTTCATCCCCACACCCTCTCCCACCCTCCCCACCAAAATAAAAGTCATGTTCAAAAGAAAGTCATCTTTTTATGACATGACATCATTTGAATTTGTGACCCAGTTTCTTCGTCCTTTCTTTGGCTGTTATATGTCTGTAGTTTTTTGTAAGCCTCCCTTGGTCATGGACAAGCTACTACATCATGAACATTTATATAACATAAACTCAGTGCCTTGTCTGGAATTCTTCACTCTCAAATCCCTATGTAACTTTGTAGACGGATGTTACATTGAAGAACTATTCCATCTTCTACTGGGAAACTTACTCAGGGTCACTTAAAACATTTTTGAATTACTTTGGACATTCAGCAGCATTCCTCAAACATTGGAACTTAGATTAAAATTTGGTTGATGTAAGTTGTCATCAGCCACCGAATTCTTGCTTGGTTGACTCATTTTGTAGCATAATACAAGTATAAACTGCGTAATTATATCGAAGAAACGCCACATCTGATAGTGTAAGCAATCTAGGAAAGGTGTTGAAGATTAAAAGTTTTTGTCAGTTGCATTCTCATCTTTGACTACTTACGTAGAGTACTTGTGGATATTAATAGGGGGAGGGGGAAGTACTGACAGGTGCAGAGAAAGTTGAATGCAGCCGCATAGGTAGTGTAACCCCTAAGGCCATCTTCCTATAAATATTTTTATGTTGCATTTGTTATGTTGTAAAGCAAGTAAAACTCTACTCAATTGAAAGGTTTGTTTAAACATGGCAGTGCTTTATTAGGAGTGGTGTTGTGCCCTTGACTTCCTCCTACCTCAGAACTGACTCACAAAAACAATTAGTAGGAGACCTACATTTCAACAAGTAGAGTACTCCAAAACATGTCTCAACTTGACCACACATTTTTGTTGTTGTGAGAGGTGAAAGAAGCAGTAAGAGACAGGGAAAATTGTAGGACCAGTGGGGGATCAACCACCAAACCTTTAGTTTCATAGCCTGGAAGCTGCAGAGGCATGTTTCTATACAAACCATTAATAAACTGTTTTGTCAAGTTGTAACTGTTCAAGGGATAAACACTAGTCATAGAATTCGGTACAAGAAGTAGATGAAGAAAAGACAGTGGCATTCTACATTATTCATTCTTTAAGTTACAAATAATTTATTTGTGAATATGTTTGTCTGGATTATGTACTTATTCGAATAATTATCCAGATGGAAATTTATTCAGATAATGCCCATCTCTGCACTTTGCGCACCTCTGTGTGGTCACTGCATTTAATGTTATCAGCTGTAATGATTCCTATTAGTTCATTTGTTCGATTTACTCATGAGAACCTACAATGTAGCTGGACTTAAGTTTTCCTGGTAATAATAAGTAAATTAGGTAATTATAATCACTTATCATGCTCATCAACTTGAATGTGTTTCATTTGTTCTTTCCAAAATACGCCTGAATGTCAGTGTGATTTTAGCTGGAGATTAAATTCCAGCATTATTTCATCAGCTTTCACTCTCACAAATTCATAGAGCTCCACAACTAAATCAATGACCTTCGGTAACATTCAGTATTCAACTATCATTTTATGTTTCATTATATAAAAACAAAGATGAGGTGACTTACCGAACAAAAGCGCTGGCAGGTCGATAGACACACAAACAAACACAAACATACACACAAAATTCAAGCTTTCGCAACAAACTGTTGCCTCATCAGGAAAGAGGGAAGGAGAGGGGAAGACGAAAGGAAGTGGGTTTTAAGGGAGAGATAATGCCCATCTCTTTAAATATGTCTGCTTGTGTCTGTATGTGTGGATGGATATGTGCGTGTGTGCGAGTGTATACCTGTCCTTTTTTCCCCCTAAGGTAAGTCTTTCCGCTCCCGGGATTGGAATGACTCCACACTCTCCCTTAAAACCCACTTCCTTTCGTCTTCCCCTCTCCTTCCCTCTTTCCTGATGAGGCAACAGTTTGTTGCGAAAGCTTGAATTTTGTGTGTATGTTTGTGTTTGTTTGTGTGTCTATCGACCTGCCAGCGCTTTTGTTCGGTAAGTCACCTCATCTTTGTTTTTATATATAATTTTTCCCACGTGGAATGTTTCCTTCCATTATATTGATATCATATGTTTCATTATACATAATCATACTCAGGTGCTGTGGTAATAATTGATGAATCTCAGGTATACAGCATTCACTGTCTCCTTAGGAAAGATGGGAAATCAACACCTAAAAAGGAATTATATTTCTAAATGCATTCCAATGCTTGCCAGGCCCATTAGTGCCACTACATTGTGATGAACAAGTAGAGTCCATGGTTTTCCAGCCACATGACAGGCCCATGCACTGTTGCCTTGCATTCAGTGAGTGAGCACCATGCAATACCGAGTGGAACAACGTGATACCGAGTGAGGAAATTAGTTAGTGCATGCACCCACATGCTTACATGAAGCAGGTGATGGGCTGCGAGTACTACTTGTGCAGTTTTGCCATGCAGATGCAGTGCTGTACTCTCCACCTCCTTCAGTGCAAGCAAATGCTTTCAATAATCAAGAATCCATAATTGGTCTTCCACGGCCATGGGATTGTGCATTTGGTTGTTTGTGTGGTTGAGTGTTGAATGTGCATACTTTTACTAGAAAAAGAGCAAGAGTTCAAAAGGTACAATATTTGCTCTTACATGTTTCTGTGTTCCACACATCAGTCTATTATAGGTGAGTAGTTGCCTTTCCCTTACTTTATGTATTGTTATATTCAGGAATTTCCATTATTGTTGTGTTAACATTCAAGAATATTTGTAACCGAGAGGACATCACAGACAAATGCATAATACATGCAGAGAGTATCTGAGAGGACATCACTGGCATATGCATAATACATGCAGAAAGAAGAAGATTTGTAAAAGCTCAAGAACATTACATGACAATCTTCAATTTTTCCCTTGAAACTGACATGAAAGGAACAGATGATGTCATGTTGAACTCTTGCAACTACTTCAAACATTCGTATCTCCATAAACACATCATCTGTAACTGCACAACCACTGTAATGCACAATGGGTATAAGAGCCAGGACATGAGCCCTACAGTGGTGGGTGGATTGGCTGATGGCGAACCGGGATGGATCTGCGCCTCTCCACTTAGACATGGGCTGTGGAGGTGGTGGTGACTCGAATCATATTGTGAACCATCAGTAAAATGTCCCTGGTTATAATACTCCTTTATTCATGTCAATTACAAGGCTAGAACCACTGCTGGATGGAAGGTGGTTGTTATCAGCGACGTGGCTTCAGATTTCTAAACATCCTATCTAAGAATCACTGAAATGTGGCTGGTGCATTTTTAATCCCAAAAGGCATCAATTGATATTGTTAATGCCACCAGGGGATGGTAAATGGTGTCTTTGGTCAGTCCTTCAGCACTACTTGCAACTGCTGATAATGACTTTTTAGATCCAGTTTTGAAAAATACTTGCATTGTCCCAAATTATCTAATGTTTCTGCTGTATTTGGTATATGTTACGCATCTGTAACTGGTCTATCATTTAAATAATGATAGTCACAACAGAACCTGTATTTCTTAATCCTGTTCAATGATTTCTTAGGTGATTCCATAGGGACAGTTACTTTCCCTAATGCACCTTCTTTCAGTTGTTGGTTGGTAAGCTCCTCCATTAGTGGTCGCAAATGGTGAGATATTCTGTATGATTTCCTATAAACTGGAGATTTGTTCTCCATTCAGAATCTGTGTTGTGTAAAGATTCAGAAGGATGGAACAAATCTACGAACTTTACCAACAGTGTCTCCATATCTGCTGTGTCTTCTCCCTTCAAATATTGTACTTTCTCGTATAATGCAGAGGTATTGATAGTTCGCTTATGACAGAGTTACACATTTGACCTGCCAAAATCATTCACATCCAGAAAGCCCAAATAGGCTACTAATAACTCTTCTCCCTTCAAATATTGTACTTTCTCGTATAATGCAGAGGTATTGATAGTTTGCTTATGACAGAGTTACACATTTGACCTGCCAAAATCATTCACACCCAGAAAGCCCAAATAGGCTACTAATAACTCTTCTGCCAAAACCACCTCGCAGAACCACATATTCTCCATTCATTTCGTACACTTGTACACACTCCTACATACAAAACAGTGCGGAGTATCCAATGCATCATTGTCTTCCAATGGGTCTACTACATACAAAATATTAATTGGTAATAGTTCACCTATGGCTTTCTACAGACTTATTGTACAAACTGAACCTTAATGATTGTGTATCCAGCTTATTCGGTTCTACCTCATGACAGGAGAGGAGTGTATCATTTGCAGCGGTACCTCCCAGATGGAACAATGTCTCACTGAGTTCAGTGCTGCAAAAGATCTTTATTTTATTTTATTTTTTTATTATTATTGTTTAAGAAATCCAACCCCAGGATTGCACAGTAACTCACACCTAAATGGGGCAACACTTTCGTATTTGCTCAAAGATGCCTTCCTCCAAAGTGAAGCTGAGCAGTGTTGAAACTAGTGATGCGATACCATTGTTTCCTACTCCATGTAACTTTTAATGTGGAGAGTTCAGTTGCTTCTTATCCAGTAGGTTCAGACTTGCCATCAACACATAAAGCCCTCTATCCAGTAGAAACTTAGATTATGTCCCATTATTATGCTATCTAAGCAACACTCCACGTTTGCATACACCTTTGTAGCATTTAATTTTAATGGGACTACTGCCACTCTCATTCCTTAACATGGTTTAAAAAACTCTCTATTGCCATTGGATTCGTTTTCCCACGTATTTTGTAATTATATATAATATTTGTTTGAGCACAAAAACATGTTAATGTTAAAATTTGTGCGTCATGTTCTGAAAGGCCATTTACTCTTTTACTGACAGACTGCCCATCTAGTATTGAAGAATAAATAAAAATATTGTCTATGACTGTGCTACGGTTACCCTGCACCCTGGTTGGAAAAAACACAGTTTGCATGAGATCATATGAATTTAGGAGACCTCCCAACATCTTTTTCCTTGCATAGTCACATACAAAATTAATATTGAAGTCACCACATATAACTTATTTTTGGTACTTCAGTGCCGAGATTCATCTACAGACTCAAATGGAATACTGTTTCTTATGTGCATTGCCACTCCCCCATGACCACAAAGAACTCCTTGAAAAACAGCCAGCTAATCTGTATCCTGGTAAAGGAAGCCTTTGAATTGTCAAATTATTTGAGTAATACTCTGATAAACGAATAATGTCAGAGTCAACATTTATAAGTAGTTCACTAACTTTATCTCTAACACCTCTTATATTTTGATGAAATATGCTCATTCCTTCACTACTTTCGTACCTGACCTCCTTTGAAGGTGATTCCTTTGTTAGAGGGATTTCCTTTAAGCAGGGATACCTGTCAGCTGATTTCAATCTAAAAAAAAGGTGCAGCTCTAACTCCAGCTACTACAGGAATTTTCCCATGAGTGATCTAACCACTGCTCACTACACTGTCACCTATAAGCTTTGCCAGCCTCCCCTTCCTATTCCTATTGAAGTGCAGGCCATGCCTAGTGAAACACGGTCTATTAATAGACTGAACTGGCACCACTGCGATTTGAGCCATGCCCTCTGACATCAGCACCTTCTCCAGCTCCATGTTAACACACCTGACAGCAACGTCAAGATGAGGCCGGTCATGATGCTGAAACAGTTGCATGAAGTGCACATTAGTGCCACCAGTTTGAGTAGCTATCTTTACCAGGTCACCACCTACATCGTACACCCTGTCCCTATCAAGCTATTCCCAGCTCCACCCACAATCACTACCTGATCCTCTTCCATAAAATTCCTACATAGCTCTCCTACATTGTCAGTCACCTGAGTCAACCCTGCGCTAGGCTTCCCAAAGCTCATGACACGGTACTCACTTTCCAACACTTCCTGCAACTGCTGGCCCACACCTCTGCCATGCAAACTACCTAGTTGCAGAACCTTCTTCTTTCTGTTACATTTTGCAACTGACTTGGGCTCCCTAACTGTTGAGGACAGCTGCATGTTTCCTACACCTACACCTACAAGAGGCTCCTCTCCACTCAACTGTGACAGTTGGTCAGATGTATTGGCTATACACAAAGTACAATTGTCGGAATATCTCCTCATCCTAGCTACCTTCTTACCAACTGCCAGTTCCCATTCCCCAGTGCCCTTCACTCTCCTCAGCCCATCTAGTTCCTCCTCCGCTTTTTGTAACTACACCTGAAGAGCACAGATCCTACACTCTGCTCCTCTATCAACTTATTTATGCTACAAATTCTGCATTTCCAGGAGAGGATCTCACCAGAATGCCCACTGGGTTCCCCACTTTTGAACAAATCTCACACTGTAAGCCACTACTCAAAAACCTATGACAAAGCCCACACTTCTCACTCATGGTAAAATGTGAACAGTTACTGAAAAAACTAAACGTCTACATTACTTAAGTTCAGTTACAATAGTAGAACTATAAGAAAGCAACTACTTTTATTGATACTACTAAATTCCAGCTAATACCAATACTACAAAAACTTCACACAATTTCTTATCTAAAACCAAAACTCCAAGTTATCACTAGAACACTCAACAAAATTAAGCACAGTAAATGAAAGCTCTACTGAAATATTACACTACCAACAGTAAGAAACATCAGCTGAAAACTAGCCTACTAAATTTAATAAATGACTTCAACACACAAACAGCTTTATAAAACACAGTATTGGTTAAAAACAGTCTTGGTTGCAATTTTAGTTTTTTTGTTTTTCAACTACGCGTTTCACCTTATTTAGGCATCTTCAGGTTATCTTAATTTGATATTTCTTAGAAGGATCCTTTGGACAGTGTAGCTGGCTGGCAGGAGTAGCCGAGCGGTTCTAGGCGCTACGGTCTGGAACCGGGCGACCGCTACAGTCGCAGGTTCGAATCCTGCCTCGGGCATGGATGTGTGTGATGTCCTTAGGTTAGTTAGGTTTAAGAGTTCTAAGTTCTAGGGGACTGATGACCTCAGATATTAAGTCCCATAGTGCTCAGAGCCATTTGAACCACAGTTTAGCCAAAGGTCATCATCAAATATATCAGGCCAACATCGCTTTCATTAAACTCAGTAAAAACTTTTCTAGATGGATGCGAGTGACTCCAAGACCTGCAGAACGCGTGCCCGTTCACAGGAGTGAGTGAAGAATAAATAAAAATATTGTCTATGGCTCGCTCCTGTGAAAGGGAACGCATTATGCAGGTCTGGGAGTCACTCATGTCCATCTAGAAAGGTTTTTACTGAGTTTAACGAAGGCGATGTTGGCCTGATATATTCGACGATGCCCTTTGGCTACACTGTCCAAAGGATCCTTCTAAGAAATACCATATTAAGATAACCCGAAGATGCCTAAATAAGGCGAAACGCGTAGTTGAAAAATAAAAAAACTAAAATTGCAACAAAGACTGTTTTTAACCTATACTGTTAAGCACTGGTTTGCTGTATGCCACATGTGGATATGGATTGGAAGAATTTCTAATTTTTATAAAACACAGTGGGCAAAAGTTTATTAAACTGCTATGGTGCCAGAAACAGCACAAGAAACTGTTGAAAACTACTAAATTTAATAACCAAATAACAGAATACAAACAACTTTGTCAGAACTTAAGAACAACTATAGCTGCAACTGCACTCTGTGAAATGTAAACATACTACTAATATTTGGATGAATGATTGAAAGCTACTAAATTTAATATTCGAGTGGAGTGCACAAAACAACTTTGTTAGCACTTAGCTTTAGAACCACCACAGCTGCAACAGCATCCCGCGAAATGAAAACACATTGCTGTGACCTCGATGAACAACGTAAGTACAGTCACAAATAACAGTCAACTCATGTCAATAACACAAAAAGAAAGATTGATATGAAAATCCACTAATAAGTTACTTTAACAGCAAAATTTAACACAAATAATCTTTAAAATAAGTATCGGAAGTCTAAAACTTTATAAAATATTGGCGATCAATTTGAACAGCAGTCCATCACATATGATGACACACCAAAGTATCTTTGAATGTTGACACATCCTCTGTCATCTTGCCAAAAAGTTGCTGCAAACCAGCCACAGTTGAATCCAATAAATGTATTGTATTGTATTGTGTTGTATATTTATTGGTCCTGTGAATCCTACACTGTACAGGGGTACATAATGATATAGGACAAGTCAAATAATTTGCAATAAAGTTTAACAGAAAAAGCTGTTGTATGGTTTTCAGTATATAGCAATATAACTCTAACATATGGAAATAACATTTCACAAATAAATTTTACACGCACACATTTCATACTTTTGGCCTTGATTATACAGACACACATATATATGTAATAGACCACATATAATACACAGATAAATTGACATGTACACATTTCTTATTTTGGCCTTAACTGTATAAACTATTTAAATCTCTCACATATTTACATTGTAGATAAAAATTCATCAACACTATAGTAACAATTCTGTAGCAAGTAGTCACTCACTGCAGTTTTGAATTTATGCATGCCAGTTATTGCCTTAATTTCTTTAGGTAGTTTGTTATAGAGTTTTTTTTCTGCTTGCAAGGGTCCTTTTTGTTTTAGTGTTGTATGTGAAAACTGCATATGTAAATCTTGATTATTTCTTGTGTTGTATGAATGGATATTTTGTTATTTTGGAGCAACCTTGTTATTTTCATCTACGATTTTACTTATAAACATTATTGTTTCTAGGATATACAGGCATGGTAATGGAAGAATATGAAGCTTTTTAAATGACGGTTTGCATGAAGATTGAGGTGCTAAGCCTTCCTCCATGGCTCTTATAATCTTTTTTTGCGCAATAAAACAGTTTTTGCTGGGTGGTGAATTCCCCCAGCAAATTAAACCATATCTTAGTAGTGATTCTGCTTGGGCATAGTACACATTTTTTATGGCATGCATAGATGTGCATCCAGCAAGAATTTTTATACTATAACAAATGGTATTTAATTTACTACATAGGTGTTGTGCATGTTTCTGCCATCTTAGGTCATCTTGGATCCAAACTCCCAAAAATTTGGTGCTATTTACAATTTCAAGTCTTTTGCCTAACAGTTCTATGGTTGCAGTTAAAAGCTGTTTATTCTGCACTGTGTGTAGATGCATAGTGTTTGTTTTATGTGTGTTTATTATTAAGTTGTTCATTGCGAACCATTTTGATACATATGTAGTGCTCTTTTTTATTTCATTTTGGAGCTTCTGGGGTCTTTCCTTTGATAAGTATATTTGTATCATCGGCATATTTAATGTACTTATAGTTAGGACTTGATGGTTCCAGGTCATTTACAAACAGCAAGAACAGGATTGGTCCCAGTACGGAACCCTGCAGCACACCGTATTTAACACACTGTTTTTCTGATTGATAGGAAGTTAAATTTTTTCCTTCTTTGTACAAGACTTCAACTATTTGGTGTCTGTTTTGTAGATATGACTTTACCCATTCATAGTTTGGGCCTCTGACACCAACATTTTCTAGCTTTCTAAGCAAAAGACCATGGTTAATGATGTCAAATGCTTTTGAAAGATCTAGGAATATTGCTGCTATGTGTTCTTTTTTATCTAATGCATTTAAAGCTTCATTTAAGAAATCGATAATAGCTGTCTCAGTGGATTTACATTTTCGGAAACCATGCTGTGTAGCTGAGAAAAGTTTATTTTTTTCAATGAAATCTACGAGTCTTTTATAAAAGATTTTTTCAATTATTTTAGAAAAAACACATAGTAGAGAGACTGGCCTATAATTTGTTATATCTGTTTTTCGCCCTTTTTGAACAATGGCTTCACTTTAGCTATTTTTAGCCTTTCTGGGAAGATTCCCTGAGAAAGTGAACTATTGCATATGTCTACCATGGGCTGAACTACTAAGGGTGCACATTTTTTAATGACATGGTCTGGTATGTTGTCAGTACCACAGGAAAATTTTGATTTTAGCTCCCCTATTGTTTTTAGCATTTCCTGCTCATCTGTTGGGTGTAGGAAGAGAGACTTGTTACTAGGGATAGTTTTAATCTGATTTGCAGTGACAGCATTTTGAAAGGTTTGCTTCACCCGAATCTCAGCTGCCTCAGAGAAATATGAGTTAAAATTATTTGCTATCTGCTGGGGATCAGATATTACAGAAGTGTTTTCATTCAGTTTGATATAATGGTATTCTCTCCGTTTTACTCCTGTTTCATGCCTTACAATCTCCCATATGGCTTTCATTTTATCTTGTGCATTTGCTATCAAGGAACTACTTGGCATTTTTTTTTTTTTTTTTTTGCTTCTTTTATGACTTTAGTTAAAATCTTTTGTAATTCTTAAAATAGGAATCAAATTCTGGGGATGTGGTGTGCTGTCTAGATATTTCATGAAGTAGTCTCTTTTTCTTCACGGATATTTGTATCCCTGCTGTGACCCATTTTATTTTCGGATCCTTTTTTGTGACTGTTTTTTTTATGGAGTGGAAAGCAAAGTTCAAAATAATAGGTAAAACTATTTAGGAATTTATTGAACTTATCATTTGTACTTTCACATTCATAGATGCCTTCCCAAGTTTCTTTACGCAGATAGTTAAGGGAATGCCTTTAAATTGAAAGTTGGGAAGAGGTTCAGTAAAGCAGTTTTTTGATTAGACTCACTTGCAAAGTCAATGTTGAAATCCTCACATATAATTAGTTTTCTATTTTTTTGTGTAGTCTTGTGTAAGATATTTTCAAGGTTCTTTAACATAATGTTAATATTGCCAGTTGGCACCCTGTATAGACAAATTATAGCAATTTTTTCGTCTGTGATTTCAATTCCATTTACCTCAATATCTTTCTCTATGGATAATTTTTCTACATATGGCATACATTTAAAATTTATGCTGTTTTTAACATAAATGCAACTATCACCATGTTTATACAATTTACAACAAAAATAACTACCCAATACAAAATTTGGAATGCATAGCATATGAAGTTTCTCTTTGTCAAGCCAATGTTCAGTAAAACATAATGCAGAGGTGTTTTTCATGTCACTTTCAAACAAAATTTGAAATTCGTTTACTTTGTTGGATAGGGATTGTACATTTTGATGAAATACCTTCAGGTTTGGAGTTAAACACGAGTTCTGAAACTTACTATCCTTAGTACTTATATTTATATTGGAATTTCTGGCTGGAAAATATTTTTATTTTCAATTTTCACTTTTGAATTTTCACCCCCCCCCCCCCCCCCCCCACACACACACACACACACACACACACACACATACACACACACACACACACACAGTATCAGTTTCCCTTGTTCTTGATGATTTCACAGATGTCTGTAACCATTTTACTGAAATTCATTGAGCCTAGTCTGTTTAAATGCATGCCATCCTTTCCCAAGCATTTGTCACTTAAAAATTTGTTGGGGTCAACGAATATTGTCCCGAGTTTATTGCACTGTTCCCTGATAGCACTGTTTATGTTGCTTGTATAAGAACTACTTACTGACCTTCTGTGCAGAATTCCACTTATAACCGGTCTTGATTTTGTTTACAATGCTTTGGCTGAAAGAATGATATTTCTCGTCTCACTTACAGTTTCTCCCTGACTGCTGCTTCACATTGAATTCGTCCCAGAATGAATAAAAACACCTTCGTAATTGGTCTTTGGATCGTTTCCATTTTTAGTTGTAGACTGTTTTGCACTTAAGAGATTTTTAAAATGTTTATTGAGCTGATGAGGTCGGATACCAGGGCGAGCATCTATTTCACAGTTTGGTGAAACTACGTTTTTTAATATAGAATCGTCAATAACAAAGACCTCCTTTTCGTTACTCTGCTTTCGTGAGGCAATTTCACGTTTCACCCTTTTATTATATGTCACTGTTTTCCAGCTGTATTTACTTACAGATTTTCCACAGTTTAAAAACCCTGCGTCTTTTTCAATTGTATTTTGCCCATGATAATTTTCACTGTTCCTTTCCACACTAGGCACAGGATTCGTAGATTGCACACTAGAATTTTCACAGTTTTTTTCCGTGTTTGGTACTGGATTCCCACAAATACAGGGTGCCAAATCACTTTGTAACTTCGCATTTACTTCCTTAAGAGACACAGTTTCACTTATAAGCAATTTGATATCACTTTGCAGCAGTCTGATTATTTCGTCCTTTGATTTGATCGTATTTTCTAGGTAGGTTGTTTCACTTTGTAAACATACTGGGCACGTGCCTGGAGAATCGTCGTTTATGAGTTTTAGACTTACTTTTGCGCACTTTTTGTGCAGCCAGAAATTGCACTTTACGCACAAGATATCTTTCATTACATGCTTGTTGCATGTTTACACAAAGAACTGATAGTTTTTTTTCCTTTTTGTGGCAGAGGGATGTGTCGTTACACTGTGTACCAGGCGCCACCACACTGGTTGAAGTTTTGTTTCCTTTTCTTCCTCTAACTTATGTTGCATATGGATGTTATTTGTTGTCAAAGTATCTATTTGATAATAAATGAAAAGCACCAGTTTGCTTTTGTTCTACAGTATTGTAGAACAAAAGCAAACTGGTGCTTTTCATTTATTATTATAATGTTGTTCTACCAAGAACCGACAGAAGATTCTGTTAGTATCTATTTGCTTTTGTGAACATCATTATCCACATTCACTTAAGATATCTGTTTTACAAAATAATTAATCACTTCATGTGTGACCCTGACATTTGCACTTTCCTATGGCAGTCAGTTCTCGCTTTTGTGTTCTTACACAGGAACAGAAGAGGCCACAAAAATAATTTCACTCACCACACTTGTACCATCATAGCAGCAAACTGGAGCTGGAAATGATGTTGCGGTTTGAGTGGCCTCTCAACATATGGCAGCCATTGCCATCAAAACACTTCTGACAGCAAAATTTAGGGATCTAGACATTTCCCATCCAGTAGTGAGTGGATTGGTTGATAGCCCATCAGGCTGGAGCACTGTCTCCCCACCTGGATGAGAACTGTGGAAGTGGTGGTGACTGTGATCATATAGTGAACCATCAGGAAAATATCACTGGCTATAATAGTGCTCCTTACATGTCAATTACAGGGGTAGAACTGCTACTTGAGGGAAGGTTGTTGGCCTCAGTGGCGTATCTGGCCACAGGCACATGGCATGCTGGCATCAGTGTTTTGACCACTTGGAGGGCAACACATGTGGGAAGCCACAGCTGCTGGTGCCAACATGGCTGTAGAGTTCTGACACCAGTGTCATTCTGTTGGCAGTGGATAATAGAGGCAGCTCCTCGTGGCTGAGCCAATTTGTAGTCGCAGCAACAACACTCCAGGATAGACTTGTGTTTAAATTGTGATGCACAGCATGACTGGAGATGGTAACATGCACCAACCACAGGTGACAGTCTGCAACAGTGTATGCCTGCACAAGCTGGATGACAGTGACAGTGTAGCTGGGCAGCAAGCTAGCTCAGGCGTGAACTCATGGCCCACCAGGGAAGTGGCCAACAGCAGCAGGTGACTCAGCAGAGCACACACACCATGGTTTTTTTTTTTTTAAAAAAAGGGAGGGAGAGTTGTGTATACTATCTGGCTGGTTAGTATTTCCCCAATAGTTGCACTCCCACCCCAGAACTTGTAATGGGCTGGGGCAGCCAGGCATTTGCCATTGGACAGCAATGAGTTAAATTGCCTCAGTTTTCTCGTTTAGTCAGCTCCTCCAGAAGCCTAGTTTGAGCTGTAAGATTTCACAACTTCGACTTTCAGAAGTGCAGGCTGGCATCTCACTTTGTCTGTGTTCTGAATGAGTGCTGTTGCACTCTGAATATGCCTATTGCTCAACAGTGCTCAGACTTCAGGCTGACAATGGCTCCCCTTTCCATGAAGTCATTCTTCTGATAGATGAGGAACAGTTCATCACCCCATTGAAGCTGTGACACAACAGGGGGAACCAAGCATATCACCAGACACAAAAACCAGTGATTGGCAGTAGGTGTTTTTGAAGCTTTCCTCATATTATTCTATTTTTACATTCCAGGTGTTAGGGAAATATAAAGAGACATGAATAATAATAAAATTAATGCAAAGAGAGCCAAATTCATGAAGAACATGATGTTAGCTGCAACATATCTGTGGAGAAATATATTCTAATTTATTTTTGTATTACCTTTTTGCTCCATGTCTTCCCTTCAGTTGCTTACCAGAAATAATCAAAAGCACCTTTTATTGTAAGTACCTGAATCTAATATTTTTTTTAAAAATATGTTTGTCTTTCTTCACTTGGTTTCTCTGATATTTCTGTTGCTGTCTATTCTTGTTATGAAAGGCATTTCCCTTGTCATGCAATAATTCTGACCAGAGTAGGGTTGCCTTATCTAGCTGGGACCTCATTGGGACTATCTGTGTGGGGATTGGGGTAATGTAGTAAAGGAAATTACATACATCAAAAAAAGTTTTGCATCACCTCGGTTCCGGAACCTGTACAGAAAATTGGAATACAGATCAACATAAACATCATTTCTGCTCTCTCTCTCTATTGCTCATGAAAACCACACATTGCATGTTGAACCACAATACAGCAAGACCTTTTGAGGTGGTGGTCCACATCGCTGTACACACCGTTACCTCTAATACCCACTAGCATGTCCTCTTGCATTGATGCATGCCTGTATTCATCATGGCATACTGTCCACAAGGTCATCAAGGCACTGTTGGTCCAGATTGTCCCACTCCTCAACGGCGATTTGGCGTTGTTCTTTCAGAGTGATTGGTGGGTCAAATCATCCATAAACAGCCCTTTTTAATCTATCCCAGGCATGTTCGATAGGGTGCATGTTTGGAGAACATGCTGGCCACTCTAGTTGAGCGATATCGTTATCCTGAAGGAAGTCATTCACAAGATGTGAACAATGGGGGCGCGAATTGTCGCCCATGAAAACGAATGCCTCACCAATATGCTGCCAATGTGGTTGCACTATCTGTTGGAGGATGGCATTCACATATCGTACAGCCATTACGGCGCCTCCCATGACCACCAGCAGTACACATTGGCCCCACGTAATTCCACCCCAAAACAGCTGGGAACCTCCACCTTGCTGCAGTCACTGGACAGTGTGTCTAAGGCATGCAGCCTGACCGGGTTGTCTCCAAACATGTCTCCGACGATTGTGTGGTTGAAGGCATATTCGACACTCTTCGGTGAAGAGAACCTGATGCCAATCCTGAGCGGTCCATTTGGCATGTTGTTGGGCCCATCCGTACCGCACTGCATGGTGTCATGGTTGCAAAGATGGACCTTGCCATGGATGTCGGGAGTGAAGCTGAGCATCATGCAGCCTATTGCACACAGTTTGAGTCATAACACAACATCCTGTGGCTGCACAAAAAGCATTATTCAACATGGTGGTGTTGCTGTCAGGGGTCCTCCAAGTCATAATCCATAGGTAGCGGTCATTCACTGCAGTAGTAGCCCTTGAACAGCCTGAGCGAGGCATGTCATCGACAGTTCCTGTCTCTCAGTATCTCCTCCATGTCCGAACAACATCACTTTGGTTCACTCTGAGAATGCCTGGACATTTCCCTTGTTTAGAGCCCTTCCTGGCACAAAGTAACAATGTGGACATGATCAAACTGCGGTATTGACTGTCTAGGCATGGTTGAACTCTACAGACAACATGAGCTGTGTACCTCCATTCTGGTGGAATGACTGGAACTGATCGGTCATTGGACCCCATCCATCTAATAGGCGCTGCTCGTGCATGGCTGTTTACATCTTTGGGTGGGTTTAGTGACATCTCTGAACAGTCAAAGGGACATGTCTGTGATACAATATCCACAGTCAACATCTATCTTTAGGAGTTCTGGAAACCACTCATTCTTTCATTAAGAAATCTTTGCATTTCGATTAATATATTTCTTACTTCAACTATCAAGACTTTGTTTTTCTACACTCTTTTTATATATTTTTTTAACAGAGCCAAGTCCCTTGACTGTGGTTCTGGGTGACTTTCCCAAAATCTATCCCTTTTCCTAGACCTCTCCAGTCCTTTTCCTTCACCCTTCTTCCTTCCCCTTCAACCCTTCTGCCTGAAAAAGGAGCCGCTGGTTCCGATAGCTTGCCAATGACAACAGTCTTTTATGTGTGTGTTCTGCCGCCGCTTGGTGAGTAGATTTTTTGTGTATCCAATTAAATAATTTTGACAAGTTCAGCAAACTACAATAACTGAAATAAAGGAAAAATGGGGCATGTGAATAGAGGGGCAATTTACAAAGTGGTCTGGATAGGATTAAAAGGAGTATTTGCAGTTAGAAGAATACACCATCTCAGGACGTTAATAAATGATGCATGGTTCCATATTTAGGAAAAGTCTCTGGATGCAACCAGAAAATTTAAATCCAGGAATATATCTAACTGTTAATGTGGAATACATCTAAATATTAACTGTCATTTGCCTGTAAACACAATGATCAGTATTGCTGTAACTATGAGTATGTGGGGGTCATGTACCCTTACTGACTGTAGGAGGATACAAGATGACTTGGACAGGATTTGTGATTGGTGTAAAGAATGGCAGCTAACTCTAAATATAGATAAATGTAAATTAATGCAGATGAATAGGAAAAATAATCCTGTAATGTTTGAATACTCCATTAGTAGTGTAGCGCTTGACACAGTCAAGTTGATTAAATATTTGGGCATAACATTGCAGAGCGATATGAAGTGGGACAAGCATGTAATGGCAGTTGTGGGGAAGGCAGATAGTCGTCTTTGGTTCATTGGTAGAATTTTGGGAAGATGTGGTTCATCTGTAAAGGAGACCGCTTATAAAACACTAATACGACCTATTCTTGAGTACTGCTCGAGTGTTTGGCATCTCTATCAGGTCAGATTGAGGGAGGACATAGAAGCAATTCAGAGGTGGGCTGCTAGATTTGTTACTGGTAGGTTTGATCATCAAGCGAGTGTTACGGAAATGCTTCAGGAACTCAGGTGGGAGTCTCTAGAGGAAAGGAGGCGTTCTTTTCGTGAATCACTAGTGAGGAAATTTAGAGAACCAGCATTTGAGGCTGACTGCAGTACAATTTTACTGCCACCAACTTACATTTCGCGTAAAGACCACAAAGATAATATAAGAGAGATTAGGTCTCGTACAGAGGCATATAGGCAGTTGTTTTTCCCTCGTTCTGTTTGAGAGTGGAACAGGGAGAGAAGTTGTGGTACGCCCTCTGCCACGCACCGTATGGTGGATTGCGGAGTATGTATGTAGATGAAGATGAAGGTCATAGTAATAACCTAGACTGCTGCACTTGCAATTACTTAGTAGACATTACAAATACCCATCCATCGTGGTTTCACTCATACTATGACTACGTTTATCGTTGAGGCACACACGCCACCACACCTTGGCAAGATCCATCATGATTAATTGAATTTAAAGTCTACATTACTTAGCATATGCAACATATCCTTCCTTACTGCAGAGTGAAAAGTGAAAGAAATATTTAAATATGGTAAAAAGAATGAAATGTATTAAGGAAAGTTTACCTCAGGAAGACATGTCACAAATGCAATGGCACGATTAGTTATTGCTATAACATATGTCAAAAATTTCCAGCTATACCATTATATTTCATCATTCTTAATGTTTTACATATGCACACATGCAACTCGCTCATTTCTTTTCCTCTTGGTGTATCAGGCCCCAGTGTCTACTGTACATCATCATTGTTTGAAAGCATTGACCTTGGAAAATAGTATATTGACTACCACACACAAAATGGTAATAAGTATAGAAACAGACTTCATAGTAAAAAATCAAAGGTTCAACTTTATATATACATAATACTTAAATGACATGATACGATAAGCTACTGGTCATTTTTCTGTCAGACAATATATGCACAGTCGTCGTATACTGACCTGTAATGTGAGACTCGTACAACAAGATTATGGTATTCTTCCTAAGGTATTCTACAAATAAGGGCAAGACCCTTAACAAAAAAGTGACAGTTATTATTAAATAATAATTAGAAATACATGGAGCACCCAAGACACATAACAACTGAAGTGTATTATAAGAAGAGCAAGTCCTTCTTTCTGAAACTTTTGTTTTCAAAAAATAAGATTGAAAAGATTTGTAAATGATTCTTGATATTTCTCCAGTACATTATCTGTGGGTTACCCCCAGTATTAGGTTTCTTATACATGAAGTCTATTCCTTTTCTATTACTTAGTTCTCTTACACAGTAATTATGCCATAATGACATTAAAAGAAAAATGAAAAATGATATGTCTTTTACAAGGTATGTTTCACATACCAAATAAAGCATCATCATGTTGTAACTGTGCCCTTCTTTAATCAGGTGGTCTGAAAAAGTCCCCAACATCTAATTTCTCAACTTCTGCAGTGTTCCTTGAAGTGGGTGGATATTGACTTGCCAGACTAGACTACATAGAATTTGCCACAGTTATTCGTGACTTCATATATTCCACTCCTTTCCATAACTAAATTGCCATCTTTACCATTGGTCTGTTTGTGCTGTGCACATAAAAAGATGATTTAAAGTTCCAAACAATGGAAAATCCAGGATGGAATGTAACAATACGAGAGAAGGAAAGTTGCTACTCACCATATAGTGGAGATGCATAACTTGTACACATATCTTCAGTCTCAAGAGACTGTAAATGTGGGGCTTTGCATCTCCGCTATATGTTGAGTAGCAACTTTATATCTCTCGTATTGTTGATTTAAGGTTCCTGGATTTAATCAAATGTAAAACCAAAAAATATATTTAAACTTTCTATAAAACTTTTAAACACTATCTATATTTTGTCTCAATCACATTTAGCAGTAAAATTTTTATACAAAGCAATGACTAGTTTGGTAGCTTCACTACCATCATCAGATCTGAGAACAGACAAACCAAAAGAAAAATTGCCTTAATAACAAAGTTATGTAAAACTGCTATTGGTTCAAGTAAAAAAAGTACAGGGAATTAATATACTACATTTAGTATTGTAATTGCACTCACAGTGTGTAAAACCACTGCATTGTCCAGAACCTTCTTATTTTAAATCTTCAGGTAAAATGTGCTATGGAAAGCCCAAAATGAGCGCAAGGGCAAATACATTATGTACTGGCAAACAAATAAGATTCAGAAATAGTTATTTAGAGGAAAGGCTAGTGCACTGAACATACCGCATTATCTGTTGCAGCAACTGAACAAAAAGCCTGTAAAGCATTGTAACTGTTTGTACAATGAAATGCCCATATACTTGCTGTCTTTACAATCAATAATGGCAAGTAAAGCTTTGCCTATGAAAAGGAAGAAGCAGGTCACAAATATTTGCTTTTAGTTAACAGCATATGAAATTAATGTCATTATTCAAATTAGTAAAGTATTTGTAGTCAAACATACCATGCAGGTTGTACTTGAAGTCAAAAGTAAAATGTGAAATATATATGCAGAATTGTCACAGTGGGTAACTTGTCGAAACAGTAAAGATAATGTGTGACACATGACACCCACATAGTCATAGTTACAGTAATACTGACCATCATACTTAAATGCAAATGGCAAGTTAACAATTATAATATAAATATATTTTTGGATTTAAGTTTCTTGCCTACATTCAGAGAGACTTCCTAACTTTGGAACCATGCACCATTTATTAATGTCTTGAGCTGAAGGTTCATGGAACTGCAGATCCTCCTTTTAATCCCATCCAGGCCACTTTGTAAAATACCCCTTCTATTCACATACCCCATTTTGTCTTTATTTCAGTTATTGTAGTTTCACTTGCCCTGTTAAAAATGTTTACTTCATTTAATTACAGTTGTCTCACTTAACTGGTTTAGTCTCACTTTTAATATTTTACCTGTATATGATATTGGGCCTGTTAAGTACAAGATTATCTTTCAATCAACCTCTTAGAACATGCCACCGAAGTTTGTTACTCATTTTTAAAGTTATTTTTCTCAACACAATAATTACTGTAATTTGTCATGTAGTTCATATGTAATTGTTGTTGTTGTGGTCTTCAGTCCTGAGACTGGTTTGATGCAGCTCTCCATGCTACGCTATCGTGTGCAAGCCTCTTCATCTCCCAGTACCTACTGCAACCTACATCCTTCTGAATCTGCTTAGTGTATTCATCTCTTGGTCTCCCTCTACGATTTTTACCCTCCATGCTGCCCTCCAATACTAAATTGGTGATCCCTTGATGCCTCAGAACATGTCCTACCAACCGATCCCTTCTTCTGGTCAAGTTGTGCCACAAACTTCTCTTCTCCCCAATCCTATTCAATACTTCCTCATTAGTTATGTGATCTACCCATCTAATCTTCAGCATTCTTCTGTAGCACCACATTTCGAAAGCTTCTATTCTCTTCTTGTCCAAACTATTTATCGTTCATGTTTCACTTCCATACATGGCTACACTCCATACAAATACTTTCAGAAATGACTTCCTGACACTTAAATCAATACTCGATGTTAACAAATTTCTCTTTTTCAGAAACGCTTTCCTTGCCATTGCCAATCTACATTTTATATCCTCTCTACTTCGACCATCATCAGTTATTTTGCTCCCCAAATAGCAAAACTCCTTTACTACTTGAAGTGTCTCATTTCCTAATCTAATTCCCTCATCATCAACCGACTTAATTCGACTACATTCCATTATCCTTGTTTTGCTTTTGTTGATGTTCATCTTATATCGTCCTTTCAAGACATTGTCCATTCCATTCAACTGCTCTTCCAAGTCCTTTGCTGTCTCTGACAGAATTACAATGTCATCGGCAAACCTCAAAGTTTTTATTTCTTCCCCATGGATTTTAATACCTACTCCAAATTTTTCTTTTGTTTCCTTTACTGCTTGCTCAATATACAGATTGAATAACATCGGGGAGAGGCTACAACCCTGTCTTACTCCCTTCCCAACCACTGCTTCCCTTTCATGTCCCTCGACTCTAATAACTGCCATCTGGTTTCTGTACAAATTGTAAATAGCCTTTCGCTCCCTTTATTTTACCCCTGCCACCTTTAGAATTTGAAAGAAAGTATTCCAGTCAACATTGTCAAAAGCTTTCTCTAAGTCTACAAATGCTAGAAGCGTAGGTTTGCCTTTCCTTAATCTTTCTTCTAAGATAAGTCGTACGGTCAGTATTGCCTCACGTGTTAGTGTTTCTACGGAATCCAAACTGATCTTCCCCGAGGCCGGCTTCTACCAGTTTTCCATCCATCTGTAAAGAATTTGCGTTAGTATTTTGCAGCCGTGACTTATTAAACTGACTGTTCGGTAATTTTCACATCTGTCAACACTTGCTTTCTTTGGGATTGGAATTATTATATTCTTCTTGAAGTCTGAGGGTATTTCACCTGTTTCATACATCTTGCTCACCAGATGGTAGAGTTTTGTCAGCACTGGCTCTCCCAATGCCGTCAGTAGTTCTAATGGAATGTTGTCTACTCCGGGGGCCTTGTTTCGACTCAGGTCTTTCAGTGCTCTGTCAAACTCTTCACGCAGTATTGTATCTCCTATTTCATCTTCATCCACATCCTCTTCCATTTCCATAATATTGTCCTCAAGTACATCGCCCTTGTATAGACCCTCTATATACTCCTTCCACCTTTCTGCTTTCCCTTCTTTGCTTAGAACTGGGTTTCCATCTGAGCTCTTGATATTCATACCAGTCGTTCTCTTATCTCCAGAGGTCTCTTTAATTTTCCTGTAGGCGGTATCTATCTTACCCCTAGTGAGATAAGCCTCCACATCCTTACGTTTGTCCTCTAGCCATCCCTGCTTAGTCATTTTGCACTTCCTGTCGATCTCATTTTTGAGACGTTTGTATTCCTTTTTGCCTGCTGCATTTTTATATTTTCTCCTTTCATCAATTAAATTCAATATTTCTTCTCTTACCCAAGGATTTCTACTAGCCCTTATCTTTTTACCTACTTGATCCTCTGCTGCCTTCACTACTTCATCCCTCAAAGCTACCCATTCTTCTTCTACTGTATTTCTTTCCCCCATTCCTATCAATTGTTCCCTTATGCTCTCCCTGAAACTCTGTACAACCTTTGGTTCTTTCAGTTTATCCAGGTCCCATCTCCTTAAATTCCCACCTTTTTGCAATTTCTTCAGTTCTAATCTACAGGTCATAACCAATAGATTGTGGTCAGAGTCCACATCTGCCCCTGGAAATGTCTTACAATTTAAAACCTGGTTCCTAAATCTCTGTCTGACCATTATATAATCTATCTGATACCTTTTAGTATCTCCAGGGTTCTTCCATGTATACAACCTTCTTTCATGATTCTTAAACCAAGTGTTAGCTATGATTATGTTGTGATCTGTGCAAAATTCTACCAGGCGGCTTTCTCTTTCATTTCTTAGCCCCAATCCATATTCACCTACTACGTTTCCTTCTCTCCTTTTTCCTACTACCGAATTCCAGTCACCCATGACTATTAAATTTTCATCTCCCTTCACTATCTGAATAATTTCTTTTATTTCATCATACATTTCTTCAATTTCTTCGTCATCTGCAGAGCTAGTTGTCATATAGCCTGTCATGGGCGAGGGCTTCATATCTATCTTGGCCACAACAATTCGTTCGCTGTGCTGTTTGTAGTAGCTTACCCGCATTCATATTGTTTTATTCATTATTAAATCCACTCCTGCATTACCCCTATTTGATTTTGTATTTATAACCCTGTATTCACCTGACCAAAAGTCTTGTTCCTCCTGCCACCGGACTTCAGTAATTCCCACTATATCCAACTTTAACCTATCCATTTCCCTTTTTAAATTTTCTAACCTACATGCCCGATTAAGGGATCTGACATTCCACGCTCCGATCCATAGAACGCCAGTTTTCTTTCTCCTGATAACGACATCCTCTTGAGTAGTCCCTGCCCGGAGATCCGAATGGGGGACTATTTTACCTCCAGAATATTTTACCCAAGAGGACGCCATCATCGTTCAATCATACAGTAAAGCTGCATGCCCTCGGTGAAAATTACGGCTGTACTTTCCCCTTGCTTACAGCCATTCGCAGTACCAGCACAGCAAGGCCGTTTTGGTTATTGTTACAAGACCAGATCAGTCAATCATCCAGACTGTTGCCCTTGCAACTACTGAAAAGGCTGCTGACCCTCTTCAGGAACCACACGTTTGTCTGGCCTCTCAACAGATACCCCTCCGTTGTGGTTGCACCTACGGTACCGCTATGTGTATCGCTGAGGCACGCAAGCCTCCCCACCAATGGCCAGGTCCATGGTTCATGGGGGGTCATATGTAATGTGGGCATATTTTATCAAAGTTAAATAGTTTTACATTGCATTTTTACTGAAATAATTCCTCTCATTTTAGTCTTAAATCCGTTGGTGAAAATTATCATCTGTGGAAACCAACTGAGATACTTTGTAGGAGCACTAGTGCAAATCTTTAACCCCGCAAAAATTTTGCAGCCACATATATTTATCTTTGTACCTGATGGTGGCATAACAGCCAAAAATCAGTTTATGAAATAACAATTATTGTAGAATATATATATATATATATATATATATATATATATATATATATATATATATATATATATATATATATATATTTTTCATTCTTAAAAACAAAACTAGCATTCTTCGGGTCAGATTGTGGAATGTTAGAGCTCTTAATTGGATATGTATATTAGGAAATTCTAAAAGGGAAGTCGGTGGGTATAAATTTAGATATTGTGGCAGCTAGTGAAATACGGTGGCAGAAAGAACAGGATTTCTGTTCAGGTGAGAAGGTGAGTGTTGGGCTGTAAATTCAAAATCAAATTTGGGGGGGAGGGGGGGGGGATACAAGACCAGTTTTGAAAATAAGAACATAGAAATGTGGATAAGCTACTATTAACAATATAGTGAAACATTGTCATAGTGAGAATATTATGAAAAGGATAGTTGCTACTCACCATGTAGCGGAGATGCTGAGTTGCAGAGAGGCACAACAGAAAGACTGTCAGAAAGTGAGCTTTCGCCTAATAAGGCCTTTGTCAAATTAGACAACACACATGCGCATGTGCATGCGCACACACATTAACTTTGGCCCCCTCCCCCCCCACACACACACAGAGCCAGGGACTGTCACTGTGTGTGTGTGTGTGTGTGTGTGTGTGTGTGTGTTTGTGTGTGTGTGTGTGTCTTGTCTATTTTCAAGGAAGGCTTTGTTGGCCAAAAGCTCACTTTCTGACAACCTTTTTGTTGTGCCTGTCTATAACTTAGCATCTCCACTATATGGCGAGTAGCAACTATCCTTTTCATAATATTGTCATATTGAGGAGAGAGACAAAGCCACCACCATCCACAATACAACAAGTTTATATATTTACTTGCTGTGCAGATAATGAAGAGATGAAAGACTGTATGGTGACATAAAAGGAAGTGTACATATGGTTAAGGTAGGTGAATGTTTTTGTTGAGAGATTGAAATAGTATAGTAGAGGGAAAAAAAGATAATAAAAATAGTAAGAGAAAATGGAATGAGGATAGAGAATATTTGTATGGACTTGAATTGCAAATCACTTATCTTTGAAAATATCAATGACAAACAATCAGTCTTTCCTTCTCATCCCTTCTGGTAAGTACCCCTGACCCAGGATTCTGGGTGACTTTTCAGAATTCTAACCCTTTTCCTAAACCATACCAGTCCTTT
The DNA here is from genome assembly GCF_023864345.2 of Schistocerca serialis cubense. Lineage (NCBI taxonomy): Eukaryota > Metazoa > Arthropoda > Insecta > Orthoptera > Acrididae > Schistocerca > Schistocerca serialis. The sequence continues at coordinate 739,372,826 of NC_064639.1, read as the reverse complement.
TCCTTCATCCTTCTTTCTTCCCATTCAACCCTTATGCCAGGAGGAGGAGCCACTGGCTCCAAAAGCTAACAAACTGCAAAACATTTTGTATGTGTTTCTCCTGCCACCGCTTGGTGAGTAGATTTTTTTATCTATGTTTAAGGACAACAAGTTTCACGCTTCATTTGCTTCGTGATCTAGGCAGTAAAAAATACCAATATTGTCCTTTCAGCTTTGATATTGATAGGGAAAAAATTGTTTCAGTTGTCCTGTGGCTGCCATCATTCAGCACTGTTAACATCTAATGGTACCCTGTATGTCTGGGGCAGAAATCTGGATGGTCAGCTGGGCACTGGTTCACGGAAAGAAGTGTTAATACCAACACCTGTTGCATCCCAGAAAAAGGTAAAATTCACCAAAAGAAAAATGTTATTTTTGTCTATAAGATAGTTGCTTTTGATTTTCATGATATGATATATGTGAATTGAATGTGAAGGTGAACTCTTCTGTTTTATGAGTGTTGCAACATCAAATACCCACCTTTTAGGTGCATAAGAACAGTCATGAAAATGCTGCCAAATTTCAATATATGCTGTCATACAGTACTTGCACTTTTCTCCTACAACTTGGTTGGCAGTACAGTACCTTATTTGAACTAATTTGTGAAATTCTGCTGTCATCATTCTTTCTTTTAGCTGTTTGACTGAATCATAAATTAACACACATTCATAGTGTTGTACCTCTAATTTGTTCAAATTGGCACTTCTTTTATTATGACTGTCCTGTTTTTGTTTTGTGAGACAAAGAATCACCTGCTCGGACATCATTCAGTAATTTGATTCTTTCAACAGTTATCATTTCACTTGTAACTTTGCTTCCATGGATGAAGTCTGAAAAAAATTGATGTTGTATGGTTCCCATTAATAATTTTATGTATCGTGCAACAATAATTCCAATCCCAAAGAAAGCAGCTGTTGACAGATGTGAAAATTACCGAACAGTCAGTTTAATAAGCCACAGCTGCAAAATAGTAACACGAATTCTTTATAGACGAATGGAAAAACTAGTAGAAGCCGACCTCGGGGAAGATCAGTTTGGATTCCGTAGAAATACTGAAACACGTGAGGCAATACTGACCGTACGACTTGTCTTAGAAGAAAGATTAAGGAAAGGCAAACCTACATTTCTAGCATTTATAGACTTAGAGAAAGCTTTTGACAATGTTGACTGGAATACTCTCTTTCAAATTCTAAAGGTGGCAGGGGTAAAATAAAGGGAGCGAAAGGCTATTTACAATTTGTACAGAAACCAGATGGCAGTTATAAGAGTCGAGGGACGTGAAAGGGAAGCAGTGGTTGGGAAGGGAGTAAGACAGGGTTGTAGCCTCTCCCCGATGTTATTCAATCTGTATATTGAGCAAGCAGTAAAGGAAACAAAAGAAAAATTCGGAGTAGGTATTAAAATCCATGGAGAAGAAATAAAAACTTTGAGGTTTGCCGATGACATTGTAATTCTGTCAGAGACAGCAAAGGACTTGGAAGAGCAGTTGAATGGAATGGACAGTGTCTTGAAAGGAGTATATAAGATGAACATCAACAAAAGCAAAACGAGGATAATGGAATGTAGCCGAATTAAGTCGGGTGATGCTGAGGGAATTAGATTAGGAAATGAGACACTTAAAGTAGTAAAGGAGTTTTGCTATTTGGGGAGCAAAATAACTGATGATGGTCGAAGTAGAGAGGGTCAGGAAGTCGTTTTTGAAAGTATTTGTATGGAGTGTAGCCATGTATGGAAGTGAAACATGGACGATAAATAGTTTAGATAAGAAGAGAATAGAAGCTTTCGAAATGTGGTGCTACAGAAGAATGCTGAAGATTAGATGGCTAGATCACATAACTAATGAGGAAGTATTGAATAGGATTGGGGAGAAGAGAAGTTTGTGGCACAACTTGACCAGAAGAAGGGATCAGTTGGTAGGACATGTTCTGAGGCATCAAGGGATCACCAATTTAGTATTGGAGGGCAGCGTGGAGGGTAAAAATCGTAGAGGGAGACCAAGATATGAATACACTAAGCAGATTCAGAAGGATGTAGGTTGCAGTAGGTACTGGGAGATGATGAAGCTTGCACAGGATAGAGTAGCTTGGAGAGCTGCATCAAACCAGTCTCAGGACTGAGGACCACAACAACAACAACAGCAACACAACAGTGGAACAATATAAGGACTTGGCAGTTCACTTGAAGTGAGGAAATTATTGAGAAATCGTTTTATAAAAGTATTAACATCTCTTCACTTACCATGTGATGTTTAAATCTTGTTTGGGCTTCATTCCAGTCAGAAAGTTTGCCACCATGTCACTCATTATTTTTCTCTGTTCCTGTTGTCTGTGTCATCATCATCATCATCATCACAATCAGCTGTATGACATCCAATATCCTGGAGAATTTTCCATGCATAATGATCTTTGTTTGTATGCAACCATCCATTTTCCTGTCTACATGTTCTTCTATTTCCATGTCATTTTCATTGCTTTATGATTACATCTTCTATTCCAGTCCTTTCCATGATCTGTCTGGGTCTTTAAACAATAATTCCTAACACACGTCTCTCTGTTGCTTGTTGATCAGTACTCAGTTTTTGAAGGGATTTCTCAACAAAAATCCATGTGCCAGAGCTGATAATACGTACACTGATTGTAAACGAATATTACTGGAAGCACTCCAAATTATTTTTACTTTTTTATTTATTTGTTTACCTATCCATTCAGGTGTCAACTCCAACTATCCTAAACAAAAAAACTCATCAACTGGTCTTGTAACTTTATTATTAATTTTAACTATTTTCTATTCAGTACATTGGTTATACAGTAATTTAGTCTAGTTGATTATCACACTTACTTTCTGGACTGGTCTGTTACGGGTTTGATAAATTCACTTTATTGCGACACTTAAAACTTTCCCATAATTCATACGTTCTCTAGACGGGAAATCTAAACAACAGAATAATTAAAACACAGGGAGCAAACATAAATCAAATAGAGATTGTGTCAGAGATAATCACTGCACTTTGGTTACTGCTGCACTTCACCACTCCCTGTTATAATGTCAGTGATAGTTGTTGTTGAATTGGATGTAATGTCCAGCCCAGATCACAACAGGTCTTGTGTAGGCTGCTTCTGTGTCAGAGGTTGCCTCTGATGTCCATCGCGGCTTATCTGTGACGTGTGGCAGATCGGCTGGTGTGTTTGTCGTGTCAGTGGTGCCTGTATTTGTGGATGAGTCCATACCAGTACAGGCAGTGTTCAAAACAAGTTTGAGTCTGTCGATGGTAGTGGTGGATGATGTACCCCTCATTGACATTGAACATCTTTTCTGCTCTACTGATAACATGAAAATGTTCATCGTAAGTTGGTTGCTGTGCCTTTGCACACTGTGTCATGCTGTACAAAAACTTAATCGCATCTCTGTTGCTCGTTGAAAACAAATGGATTTACAGTTCCCTCAGAGCAACATGATGTAGCTGCCAGATTTGTGCTTGTAGACTGCGTACAAAGTCTGTGGTCACGACTTTCCAGTCTTCTTTCACCAACATGCAAAGACCCAGGAGGATGATGAGCAATGTCTCTGTTGACTGCTTGACTGCTGTGATTTGTGCAACATAGATACACTTTCAATTAATTTGGGGGAAGGAATCAAACAGTGAAGTCATCGGTCTCATTGGATTATGGAAGGATGGAGAAGGAAGTCGGCCATGCCCTTTCAAAAGAACCATCCATATTTGCCTGAAGTGATTCAGGGAAATCACGGAAAACCTAAATCAGGATTGCCGGACGCAACACAGGATTGAACCATCGTCCTCACCAATCACAGTCCAGTGTGCTAACTGCTGCGCCACCTCGGTCAGTACACTTTCAATTGCCGATGCATTCACTCGAATTGCCTTCCTTGGTCTGTTGTACCTCCCAGTGGTACACCGAAATGGACGATGCATGCTCAGAAGAACATGGTCGTGATTGTTTCGGCAGTAATATCAACCATAGGGAACATCTCTGGCCAGTGTGTGGTATGGTCAGTGGCTGTAAGACAGTAGGTGTACCTCTCCGGTGGTGGGAGTGGCCTGACAGTGTCCGGATACACACGGTCGAATCTTTGTATCAGTGAAACAAACATGCCAACAGGTCCCTGACATGCCAGCTAACTTTGCTCCGTTGGCAGGCCACACATTGACATACATCTTGCTTACAATCTTTGTCCATGTTTGGCCACACAGAAGCTCAGTTAATCATCATTAAATATCACATATACTAAAATTAACTGCAAGGACAAATTGTAAGACTTGAGGCTTAACAAATAGTACATGAATTCATCTGAATAGTGATACATTTAGAATTGAAAAAGGCTTCAGATAGGGAAATTCCATATAACTGAACTTTTTTCAGCAATCCTAGATGGTGTTTTCTTATCCTTAATCGGGGGGGGGGGGGGGGGGGGGGGGGGGGAAATGTGTTAAAGGATCATATGTAAGCTACCTTCAAGAAGCTTTTAATGGAGATAGACTTCAACAAATAATAGAAGAATGTAAGTGTTGTGTTTATTAAATGTGTAACAATCATAATTCTCATTCATTTTATAATTTTTTAAATTATAAACCATGTATACAAATTGCTAAGCCCCTGTTATCTCTTTAACTTCCATTGAAGTTGCCTCTCATTTGGTTTCTGCCTTTCTCTTCTGCTACACACATTCTTTCTTAACTTTGAAACTTTTGCTTCAGAATTCACAGAATTTACATATTACTTACAGTTTCCAGTAACTGTTAATATATTTGGCTATCCCATGTGAATGTGGTATAGGTATTCTGTTCATTATACTACCACTATCCACTGTTTTATGTCTAAAGAGCTAAGACTAAATCACACAACATTTGTACGTGCTATATATGTCAGATGTAAAAATCCTCAAATAATATTGTGTTATCTCCCTCTCCCTCCCTCTCCTCCCCCCTCTTCCCCATCACATCCCCTTCCATCACTGCTCCCTCCCCACATATTGTATTTGCTTGTGGTCAATCTCACTGCATAAACACATTACATACAGGGGGATTCTGTATCAATTTGAGGTAAGGGACCCTGGTCTGGAAATGGCCAAGCCGAAAGTTGTTAGCAAAAATAGTTCTGATACCTCTGACTGTGGACTAGTGGACTTCTTCTATGGTTAGCTCTTTGCTTTCCATATTTTATGAGGAGGTAGCCTGGGCCAAAACAAGAAAAAATTGTCTAGTAAACATGGCTCTAAACTGCATATCTTAAGAGCAAAGCTGTTTTAATTTACTAACCCGATATTGTGCACATGCTCATTGGCAGTGCTCCTATGGAAGATACATGAAAATAATATATAATAAATGCTATAGAATGTGTGTTATGGGAGTTGGAATGTGTTTATAATTACTTGTGCTTTGAGTTTGACGGTTCAGTACTTACTTATAAAGGACTGCTGATGATGAGCATGTGCTCAGCAGCTTTTCAGTAAATTAAAAAATGTAAAAACCAAGCAGTCTTACTGTTATATTTACAAACAAAAATGTCTTCCATCAACTGTGTGAAGGCTGCAAGATGCCTTGAATATAGAACTATGAACCCTTGTTCAGCAGAAGAGATAAGTATTTTACAGTAGGAAAGATGAAAAAGTGTTCGCTGCTCTCAAGATATGAACTTTAGACCCCATGTTTACACATTTTTTTTTGTTATCTTGATCCATACTATGGAAAGCGTAGAACTCACGGTACAAGTTGTACACTAGTACACTGTCAGAGGTATTATAAGAATTTTCGCTTGTAAATTTGGATTTGGTCATTTCCAGACCAGTCCCTTACCTCAAATTAATACATTTATCCTTCTCCATCATCCCTGAAAGTTTGTAACATAATCATGGAATCACACTGTATATTTTTAGACGTTTCGTATTATTGGCATATTTTCGTAGTGATATTTTGGATAATTTCACCTTCCTTCAGCAGTCCCCTGCATCAACAATTATCTGTGGAGGCATTCCTGAAGACAGTCAGTTACAGCAAGTTAGCTGTGGCTGTGAATTCACTACAGCATTAGAAGCAGCAAGTGGGCGTCTGTGGGCATGGGGCAGCAATGCTCATGGCCAGGTACTGTAAAATTATTGAAACTTTATGAAGAACATTATACAAAATGTTTCCCTTTGTTTCCTCATTCAATTGTATGTATATCCAACATAAACCTAAACTGGTCCTCAGAACTTCATAGTCAGGAAAGGAAAATACTCCCAAGAAAACTATAAACTTAAATTTTGTAGTATAACATTTTGAGAGAGATGCACGCTTGTGTGATACAATTATCTCCACTGCTTTCCCGCAACTAACAACATCCGTAAAAAGTACTATCATTTCAGTATAGGAAGTAAGTTATACTTGCTGGTGACTAACAAAGTAACTAACACACAGTGGCTATTATATTTTGATGGAGAACCACTCCCCAGCCATGAGATGATTTGAACACATGAACTCCATCACATACTTTTGCTCAAATGTTATGTTGGGGTTGTGAATTTGGGATTTATTGTGTTAAGCTTAAATTAAAATGATTTTTATAGCTAATCACCATATCGTTTCTAACAGAACCATCACCACCACCACCACCACCACACATTCATTGGTGATGCTATTGTTCAGCCTTTTGGTAATCTCAGAATATCTACATACGAAAAGTATCTCGACAAGAAAGTAGCATATGAATTTCAAGTCACTTGCAATTTCAGAAGTTAAAATTTGTTGGCATGAATACAAATCTCAACTCAGTTGTACTCTCTGGCACGTCATCAGTATCTCATATTCAAATGATGAATTTGATGTTAATTGCTGAATCCATTATTTTAGTTTCATTGATTTATTTATATTTAGCTACTGTATGCAAAACAGGAAGTGCCCATGTTAAGTCAGAAAAGGAAGAAAATCTTGGTCTGTGCGCAAGACACTAAATTAGGTTTTCCTCTGAGAAACCAAATACATCTCTCACTTCATGTGTTTCCATATCTTTTGAGTCTAAAATCTTCTCTGATGTATGCACAAATGAAGCATATCTGACCTGCCCCAAGATTCATTATGACTGTACACTTCTTGGCTTGCATATTTCTCCCTTCTTTGCCTCATCATAAACTGTGTGCACTGCACAGTGTTTAAATGTAACTTAAAGCATTGTATGATATCTGCTTAATTTAATGAAGTGTCATTGTGTGGTCTCATATTCCTTGCAATGCCATCACAAAGCTGTCATATGAGAATTTATTACGATTTTAGATTAAACATGAAAAAGAATGAGGAAACAGCAAACATTACTCCATCACAAAACTATATAGTGACTTGGCACAGTGGTAAGACGTTGAACTCACATTTGTGAGGATGGAAGTTCTGATCTCCCTCTGGCAGTCCAGATATACTTTTTCTTTGGTTTTCCTAAATTTCTTAAAGTATATCCTGGTAAGATCTTTCTGAAAAGGATGTGACTTATTCTTTCCCATCCTTACCCGGTTCGAGTTTGTTCTCCATGTCTAATGACAACATAATTTACAGAATGTAAACCCTAATCTTCCATCCTTTTTTTTTTTTTGCCATAAAACTGCACACTACAAATAGTAATTTAGTTCTAGTGTGGGGCTACAGAGGTCTTAAAGCAATTCTTTATTGTTAATAGCTGGGCAGGCCACCTTTAGAAGAGGGCAAGGCACTCGAGGGTCGCCTCATCATGCTGAAGACATCAAAACGTGTCATTAAATTGCCACAAGGTGCTCATAATGCTTGTGATATGCCACAGGAAGTGACAGGAGTTCCAAGTAACAGCATCTCTTTTCAGGCCCAGGTACGTATCATACTGACATAACATTTTTCGACAGTCAATCAGCAGTTATATTCTTTGCAAATGCACTTTTTTTTTCATTTTCAGAACACACTACCTTTAAGATTATAAGTTTCACAATTTGGTTTTTCCTTATGTACATGAAAATCTTCTTCGTTCCTGCTCAGATGTCACCATCAGCCTATTCATTGTGGAAGTTCTTCATTGCAACTCAATTGTTCAGTTACAAAAATGTTTAGATTCTCTAACATTAAAGCTGTTACCAGCTCAAATGTTAGTGTGAATGCCACAGTGCTTTAGCAAGTGTGGTACTGTTTCAGGGGGTATAGCCTTTCCATTTTCCAACCTATGAGTTAACATATTCAGTCAGTTATGTGTTCCTATAGTTTAAAGCTGACTGTGAGGCATGCTATATCATTGCAGTTTTCCTTAAATATTGATCATTTCTAGAGGTGAAAGTATTTGTAAGGGACTGGATAAAACTCCTAGGACTTGTCAGGAATCAAACAAGGACATGCTGGAATTACAGGCTCCAAGAATATTGAAAGTATAAAATCTTTCAGTAAAGCTATACTCTTTCTTATTGTCATGCACTGCTGGCCTATTAACCTAGTTTTATCTGTGTTTACCTTCCTGTCCAGACCACTGTTGTTTTATGTATATTTAGCTTGCCTTTTATATTTATAAAATCAGTTTTTTGCTAAGTTCAGTCAAAAAGAAATCTGCTATTGCGTATCATTGCTTTGACATTGGTCATCCTATAGATCATAACAATACAGAGATTCTGGCATGCACTTCCAGCTACTGGGATATTATTATTAAGAAAGCAGCCAATTAGCAAGTGACCTTAAAAATTGAGATGGATTCTACTTGGAGTTCTCCTCCCCCCCCCCCCCCCCCCCCAGCCCCCCACCGCCCTCTCCTGGCACCTGCCACAACAACACCCCTCCCCCGCTTGCTCACTCAACAATTAATGCTACTTGCTTAACCAATGGCAATTAAGATTCACTATTGATAATTCTAAGATTGGTCCTCCTTTGGATGTGTGGTGGCATTAGTTGTTTACAGTGTGTGCTGCCTTTTTGCATATGTCCGATATGTGGATGTTTTAAATTTTCTTGAACAACCCCCTCTCCTGCATTTGTGCCTCAAAAATGGTGTGTTGTGCACTTGTGTAAATTTCAACATTTTATAGGGCAGGAGAAACTAAATTTTCTAGCATGTTCTGCTTAGCAATGTGTTACACCAATTGGTGGGCAACTGCGTCAGGCCCAACAGCTCAGGGATGCGGGTTCCTCAGTGTGAGCCACCCAACATATGAAGATGACTGGATTCTAGTGTTACAGACTAGCAGTAGCAGTCGAGGTTAGTGCTGCTAAGTGCTTGAGTCATGAGGTAGCAGTTGGAGGTCCGAGGCATGGTGGCATTAGTGGCAGCTGCTACTCTGTTGTAGCATTTTCTTCAAGGCAGTGACTGGCATGGGGTTCAAACCACAACATAGCTCAACTGTCCAGATGATGACTAGCTGATATGTCATGAGGCCAAAACAACAGTGGATACATTGCTTCTGTTTCAAAAGGGCCTCGGGCCTCCAACTGCTACCTTATGTCTCAGACACTCAAGAGTGGTTAGCCATCTCAGCAGTAATGGGTTACTTAGTAAATTAGTTTGGATTTCAAAAATGCTGTTCCACTGAGACAGCAATACACAATTTCACTGGCCACATAATAGAGTCTTTAAATAGTAAAATGTCACCAATAGGAATTTTCTCTGACTTGTCCATAGTGTTTCATTGTGTGAACCATTACATTATGTTACAGAAATTACAATTCTATGGTACAAATGGAAACAGCATATAAGTGGTTTAAGTCATGTCTATGGAAAAGGAACAAAAAGTTTCTTTATGTGGTTTAGTTGATTTAAGGAAGTTTTCCAATTCATCTAACTGGGGTGAAATTACATTAGGTGTTTCACAGGTGTTTCCTGACAGTTAAATCGATACTCAGTGTTAACAAATTTCTCTTCTTCAGAAACGCTTTCCTTGCCATTGCCAGTCTACATTTTATATCCTCTCTATTTCGATCATCATCAGTTATTTTGCTCCCCAAATAGCAAAACTCCATTACTACTTTAAGTGTCTCATTTCCTAATCTAATTCCCTCAGCATCACCCAACTTAATTCGACTACATTCTATTATCCTCTGATGTCATATGGAATAATATTTAGGGGTAACTCAACAATTAGGCAAAAAGTATTCACTGCTCAAAAGACAGTGGTTAGAATAATGTGTGCGGCTCATTGTCGCACATCTTGTAGACATCTGTTTAAAAGGTTAGGAATTCTAACAATGGCCTCACAATATGTTTACTCAGTAATGAAATTTGTTCTCAACAACATGGACCAGTTTAAAAACAACAGTGACATTCATTGTTATAACAGCAGAAGAAAGATATACTTACGCTATCCTCTACTTAACCTATCTTTGGCACAGAAAGGGGTAAAATATGCTGCTGAAAAACTTTCTGATAAAGTACTAGGTGAATTAAAATGTTTGACAGACAGCAGTAACAGTTTTAAAAATAAATTGAAATAATATCTCCTTGACAACTACTTCCATACCATAGATGATTTATTGAATAGGGATAAATAAATCTGTAATTATAATATATGCATTTTGTGCCATTTAAGGGAATGGGGTAGTTAAAAAAAAATTAAAGGTTTAAAAAAACTTCATTCATGTGTGCATTTCTTATGCACTTGAAACATCATAACAGTTACCGTGAGATTGACCAGTGGAACACGTAACTAAGTAACTAAACATTCAGGCCACCAGACAACTGACTTCAGACTGTAGACCTCTATCTGAATCAGAAAAAGTGCCTTTTTACTGCCCAAGAAATAAAGATATTGGCACATCAAGTGAAGCGTAGTCCATTCCAATTCAGAGAAAATAAGAGCAGTCACAGATTTTCTGATTCCTGGCACATTCATGATGTGAGAAGTTTTCCTCCGACGGTGCTCATGCTACTGGCAGATCTAAAGGACTTTAAAGGACTTCTGCATCAAGGCATATCCATTGCAAGGACTAACATTATCTCCAGTCCTAACATTGTATGACAAGAATGCTAAAACAGAACTTCACACCAACACTAGCAATTGTGGGGTAGGTTCTAGTGCAATTCAGGAAGATGCTGAAAAGATGGTGGGCCATGTTCCAGGGTACTCTCCAAATCCAAGATGAGCTACTCCACAACTGAGAAGAGAGCCTTGCAGTTGTTTGGGTCATCAATAAGTTCTGGCCACATTTATTTGGCAAACCGTTCGCTATTATGACAGACCACCATTCTCTGTGCTGACTGACTAGACTGATGGGTCTGTTGGGTCATTTGGCAACAAAAGCAAACACAAACACATGGATGCCGACTGCAGTTCAGGAAACCTTTGGCAGAGCACAGCAGAGGGAATGAAATCACAGTCACTGCAGCATTACAAATCAGTGCATCCGAACAGAAGATGATGTAGCATTGCTGGAAACCACAGGAGCCTTAAGGAGGAGGAACCAACCAACAAATAATTCCAATTAATATGTGGATCGCTGTATAAGAGGGACTATGATCTAAAGGGTTGGAAAGAGCTCCATCTCATTCCAGCTCATTTACAACCAGCTATCCTGAAGTTTTTTCATGATGGTCACCTGAGATTTGTGGAGACTCTTGACAGAATCAGATGCAGATATCAATAGCCAGGTCCCCACTAAACTTTACACACTGTGTTAGCTACAGTAAGGTACACCAGCAACAGAGGCATGTGTCGCAACCACGTTCAGGGCAACTTGTACAAACACTGCCTGCTGCGGTACCAGTACACTGAATCCGAATCGAGCTTCCCAAAGTCAACAAATGGGAATCAATGATTAAGAAATTGCGCTGGCTACCTCACTCACTATCCTGCCACTAAATCTGTCGACTGCCAAAGCCCCAGAAATTGTGAGGTTTGTTGGTAATTTTGCATTGCAACATCTGACAACTGCCTACCACCCACAGATGAATAGCCTCACAGGATGCTTTATTAAGGCATCGGAAAATATGCTCTTGATGTACGCTGAAACTGAACAGAGAGACTGTGACACAGCACTGCCCATCATTGCATTCATGTACAATACAGGAAAGCGTGCCACTGCAGGCTTCACAGCATACTTTCTGGTTCATGTCATGAGACCAAAACAACAGTGGATACACTGCTACTGTTTCAAATGGATGATACGATGACAACTAAAACACCACGGCTGATGAAGCAAGGCACCTGGCTCACATACAGGTCCTGGAGAAAGACCAAAAGCAATGCCAAGCACCAACCAGCAAGGTACAGCCTGGGAGATTTGTTATAGATTTTTACACCTGAACAAAAGTGGGACTATCAGAAATTTTACCAGAATACTACTTTGAGCTGTATCCTCTGTCACTTGTTGGACATCCAATACAGAGTTGGGTATTAGAAACTACATCAAGAAGACAAAAGCACAGAGACATTGTCCATGTCCTCTGTATGTAGCAGATCAATGATGGGAGGCTGGAGGAAACTGAAGACCCACTCAACAATAGCATTGCATCAACAGGAGGGGCTATCTTCAATGCTCATCACAGTGAAGAGGATGTGAAAAATATAATCAGTGTGGATCTGCCATTACAACAATACAAAAGACTGCTGACAAGATCTAGATCCAGGGTGCTATAGTTGGCTGCAATGAGATCTTCTGAAACAGCTGGTCACTGTCTACATCTACATCTACATCCATACTCCGCAAAACTCCTGACGGTGTGTGGTGGAGGGTACCTTAAGTACCTCTATCGGTTCTCCCTTCTATTCCAGTCTCGTATTGTTTGTGGAAAGAAGGATTGTCGGTATGCTTCTGTGTGGGCTCTAATCTCTCTGATTTTATCCTCATGGTCTCTTCGCGAGATATACGTAGGAGGGAGCAATATACTGCTTGACTCTTCTGTGAAGGTATGTTCTCAAAACTTTAACAAAAGCCCGTACCGAGCTACTGAGCATCTCTCCTGCAGAGTCTTCCACCGGGGTTTATCTATCATCTCCGTAACGCTTTTGCGATTACTAAATGAGCCTGTAACGAAGCGCGCTGCTCTCCGTTGGATCTTCTCTATCTCTTCTATCAACCCTATCTGGTACGGATCCCACACTGCTGAGCAGTATTCAAGCAGTGGGTGAACAAGCATACTGTAATCTACTTCCTTTGTTTTGGATTGCATTTCCTTAGGATTCTTCCAATGAATCTCAGTGTGGCATCTGCTTTACCAACGATCAACTGTATATGATCATTTCATTTTAAATCACCTCTAATGCGTACTCCCAGATAATTTATGGAATTAACTGCTTCCAGTTGCTGACCTGCTATATTGTAGCTAAATGATAAGGGATCTATCTTTCTATGTATTCCCAGCACATTACACTTGTCTACGTTGAGATTGAATTGCCATTCCCTGCACCATGCGTCAATTCGCTGCAGATCCTCCTGCATTTCAGTACAATTTTCCATTGTCACAACCTCTCAATACTCCACAGCATCATCTGCAAAAAGCCTCAGTGAACTTCCTATGTCATCTGCAAGGTCATTTATGTATATTGTGAATAGCAGCGGTCCTATGACACTCCCCTGTGGCACACCTGAAATCACTCTTACTTCGGAAGACTTCTCTCCATTGAGAATGACATGCTGTGTTCTGTTATCTAGGAACTCTTCAATCCAATCACACAATTGGTCTGGTAGTCCATATGCTCTTACTTTGTTCATTAGAAGACTGTGGGGAACTGTATTGAACGCCTTGCGGAAGTCAAGAAACACGGCATCTACCTGTGAACCCGTGTCTACGGCCCTCTGAGTCTTGTGGACGAATAGCGCGAGCTGGGTTTCACACGAGCATCTTTTTCGAAACTGATGCTGATTCCTACAGAGTAGATTTCTAGTCTCCAGAAAAGTCATTATACTTGAACATAATACGTGTTCCAAAATTCTACAACTGATCGACGTTAGAGATATAGGTCTATAGTTCTGCACATCTGTTCGACGTCCCTTCTTGAAAACGGGGATGACCTGTGCCCTTTTCCAATCCTTTGGAGCTCTACGCTCTCCTAGAGACCTACGGTACACCGCTGCAAGAAGGGGGGCAAGTTCCGTCGCGTACTCTTTATAAAATCGAACTGGTATCCCATCAGGTTCCGCGGCCTTTCCTCTTTTGAGCGATTTTAATTGTTTCTCTATCCCTCTGTCGTCTATTTCGATATCTACCATTTTGTCATCTGTGCGACAATCTAGAGAAGGAACTACAGTGCAGTCTTCCTCCGTGAAACAGCTTTGGAAAAAGACATTTAGTATTTCGGCCTTTAGTCTGTCATCCTCTGTTTCAGTACCATTTTCGTCACAGAGTGTCTGGACATTTTGTTTTGATCCACCTACCGCTTTGACATAAGACCAAAATTTCTTAGGATTTTCTGCCAAGTCAGTACATAGAACTTTACTTTCAAATTCATTGAATGTCTCTCGCATAGCCCTCCTCACACTACATTTCGCTTCGCATAGTTTTTGTTTGTCTGCAAGGCTTTGGCTATGTTTATGTTTGCTGTGAAGTTCCCTTTGCTTCCGCAGCATTTTTCTAACTCGGTTGTTGTACCATGGTGGCTCTTTTCCATCTCTTACGATCTTGCTTGGCACATACTCATCCAACGCATACCATATTTACTCGAATCTAAGCCGCACTTTTTTTCCGATTTTTGTAATCCAAAAAACCGCCTGCGGCTTAGAATCGAGTGCAAAGTAAGCGGAAGTTCTGAAAAATGTTTGTAGGTGCCGCCACAACTAACTTCTACTGTCGAATATGTGTAGCGCTACACAGGCATGCTTTGCAGGCACAAAGATAAATACTGGCTCCAAAACCTCTGCGCCAGTAAATAAATTTAAAAAAAAAAGTGGAAGACGAGATTTTTTATCCGCCCCGAGTTTCGACCACTACATTTCATACATTACCCAACGAAGTAGATACAAATTCCGTATTATTCATCTTCAAAAGTAGCAGCATTTCAATGTACTACGAAAATCCGACTGGCAAGACTGTTTGGGATGTTTGTGAATCTGGCCAACTCTACCTTCTGAATTTTTCCTACCTGTGAGAAGAGATGGTTGCTAATAGGAATTTTTATGAATTGTGAATCACATGCAGTATTCTCTTCACCATAAGAATAATACTAATATAAACATTTTGCCTTGTATTCTTTCGTGTTTGCTGCCTAATAAACTACGAAACTAGAGTGAGACAACAGCAAACACGGAAGAATATACATATCATGTCGTGTTTATATTCGTATTATTCTTATGCCTAATAGTGATACAGTCAGAAATGAAGCACGGCAATTGACTAGATTTTTAAATCTAAGATGACTCTAATTTCTGTGCAGAATGTAATGTACTACAGAGGCGTCTACAAAGATTTTCAGAGAAAAATTTTCGCTGAACTCTCCTCCAGAACATCTTCTATCATACGCAGTCTATTATTTGGTTCTTGTTGATCATTATCAAAGAAAGCATTAGTGTAAGTAGCAACAAATAGCAGTCGCTTGCCATTGTTTCACTAATGAGATGATTCCTCTCTTTTTTTATTGTAAGCAGCAGTAGCGCGCACAAAAGCAAGGCATGCCACTAGCGGCGACTGGTCGTAAACACTCATTATCAGAATGCGACAAACAATGCATGACACAGTGCAGTAATGCATTTTCAGCTTAGAGTGACACGTAAAGATCTATAACAAAGAGAACGGCACTTATCAGATCAAAGAAAAATAAGCAATCAATTCAAACCAAACGAAGCACGTGAAAAAGGAAGGGTACCCATATAAATACGGACGTAGCGCCTGACGCATTGCAATGGCTACCTGGTAAAGCTTAACTGCTAAGCTTACGACTCGAACCAAACTACTGTAGTTGTATCGTCATTCATTCGACCTAAATTGTGTCTCATATTACAATGGACCAACTTTGTTTCGATCTGGAGGTGTGGCCTAAAACTTTTCTCTCCCCTTGAATTTCGAGTCTCAAATTTCAGGTGCAGCTTAGATTCGGGAAATTGTTTTTTCCTTGATTTCGAGTCTCATTTTTCAGGTGCGGCTTAGATTCGAGTGCGGCTTAGATTCGAGTAAATACGGTATTGTACGATGGTTTTGAACTTTGTCCACTGATCCTCAACACTATCTGTACTTGAGACAAAACTTTTGTGTTGAGCCGTCAGGTACTCTGTAATCTGCTTTTTGTCACTTTTGCTAAACAGAAAAATCTTCCTACCTTTTTTAATATTTCTATTTATGGCTGAAATCATCGATGCAGTAACCGCTTTATGATCGCTGATTCCCTGTTCTGCGTTAACTGTTTCAAATAGTTCGGGTCTGTTTGTCAGCAGAAGGTCTAATATGTTATTGCCATGAGTCAGTTCTCTGTTTAACTGCTCAAGGTAGTTTTCATATAAAGCCCTTAAAAAAATATCACTGGATTCTTTGTCCCAGCCACCCGTTATGAACGTTTGAGTCTCCCAGTCTATATCCGGCAAATTAAAATCTCCACCCAGAACTATAACATGGTTTCCAGGAGAGAGAGCAATGCCACAAGTTGTGGTGCATGCAGTGTGGTGTAGTGGTTAGTGTCACTGGTGTGGCATGCTGTGGGTTGTAAGCTGAAACACAACCACTAATAATTATTGCTACTTAGTATTTATCATTTCTGGAAGGTTATCAAAATACCTTATGTTTGTGTACTCTGGAACATTTGATGGAGAGGGGGGGGGGGGAAAGGGGGGGGGGGTCAGCTCTCTCCATCCAGGAGATCAGTTCAGTGCTGGCAAAACGTTGGTGTTTTTCCTGATGACACTGCTTTCAGATTCGGACTCAAGCATGGTCACAATGTGATAGTAATGTGTTTGTTTGAAAAACTTAAAAAATCAAAGTGACAATTTAAGGGGTGAGACCTATCGCGAGGTTCTATTTTTCTGTGAATAAGTTTTTTCCTCCCTCTCAGTTGGCTGACCACAGTTGGATGAAGAGGCATTCCAACGAAGAATGTATGAACTGAGAGGAACGGTCAACTATCATTTAATAGCAGATGTGTCAAGTTACAGTTTCTTTCAATATGCAACAAATGATGTATCTGTAAAGTATTGCACTGTAATTTTATTAATCCTGTATATATCAAATGGATTCATATGCACACACATTTAAAGTTACATATAACACACTTCATATGTATAAATATTTATATATAAAACACACTTAATACATTTAAATATTCTTCAGCGGAGTAAAGGTAGTGATGCTGCAAGTATGACTTTAAAGATTTTCCAAAGGTTTTGTCGTCAGTAATTGCTTTTATGTTCTTGGTTAAGTTTGTTACAAAGTTCAAGCCCTGTTTTAGCACAGGGCTGTGATTATTTGTGTCATATATAAGTTTTTGTTTCGTCTGGTTAAGTGATTATGAACATCACAGTTTTTATTTGCAATCTGCAGTTCTTATCTATTACATTTACAATCCCGTCTCCAGCCATTCTGATTTAGGTTTTCCGTGATTTCCCTAAATCGCTTCAGGCAAATGCCGGGATGGTTCCTTTGAAAGGGCACGGCCGATTTCCTTCCCCATCCTTTCCTAACACGAGCTTGTGCTCTGTCTCTAATGACCTTGTTGTCGACGGGACATTAAACAACACTAACCTAACCTATTACATTTATTTAAAGAAATAAGGGATTTCATAATGTGGATATGCAGTAAAGGAGGAAGGCTGAAGATCTTAAACAGACCTGTAATGAATCAAGCAGTGCTGGTAGCTGAGCACCAAGTTAAGGGCACTGACTGAAACAGTTCAACAAATTGTGCTGACAGAAGTACCCTTTGCCACACACCTGCTTTCTCACTGACCTATTGCCATGACTCAGTGACTGCCCAGAACACGTTACACACCCTCAAGAAGCTTTCGTATTAGGAAGAAACTTCATCAACATGGAGGAATGCGGCTGTGGTATTCCGTGTGGACGACAATCAGCCACCAGACAACAGTATCCCCTCCCCTGTGAAGCATGTAGTGTTGTGCTGTGCTTCACTGTGTTGTACATGAAAGTCATGATAGGCAGTGTTGTGTCACTGTCTCTCTGTTTGACTTATGTGTGCATCAAGAACATATTATCCAACACCTTAATAAAGCATTCTGTGAAGTTATTCATCTGTGGATGGTAGACAGTTGTCAGATGTTGCAATGCGAAATTACCTCTAATACTAGTCTCAACTGGAGAACTTTCTCACTATCCGAGATTAACACAAATGGTGTTCCGTGCTCCAAAATGGTCATCTACAAGAAACCTCACAATTTCTGGAGCTTTAGCAGTCGACACAGTGACAGCATAGTGGGCAAGATAGTCAGTACAATTTATTATCCATTGACTCCCATTTGTTGACTTCGTGAACCTTGATTCGGATTCATTGGACTAGCACTGCAGCAGACAGCATTAGTATCCGTTGCCCCAAAGGTGGTTGCGACACACGTGTCTGTTGCTGGTGTACCTTACTGTAGCTCACACAGTGTCTGAATGATCAGTGGAGACCTGGCAATTGATACCTGCATCTGATTCTGTCAATGGTCTTCACAAATCCCCGGTGACCAAATGTTGGAGCATCATGGAAAAACTTTAGGATAGCTGGATGTAATGCAGTAGTGACTGAGGTTTCGTCCACGCTGCTGTGCTCTGTGAAAGGATTCCTTGAACTTCAGTTGACCTCCATGTGTTTGCATCCTCTTTTGTAATGTAAACCACTGTGATGATGTACTCCAAACCCCCCAGTGTCCATCTTGGCAGATGACCCAACAAACCCTTCATGCTAGTCAGCCAGCACAGAGAATGGTGGTCTGTCTTAACAGTGAACAGTTTGCCAAATAAATGTGGCCAGAACTTATTGATGACCCAAACAACTGCAAGGCTCTCTTCTCAGTTGTGGAGTAGCTCATCTTGGATTTGGACAGTATCCTGGAACATGATCTTTTTAGCATCTTTCTGCAATTACACTAGAACCTACCTCACAGTTGCTTGTGTTGGTGTGATGTTCTGTTTTAGCATTCTTGTCATACAGTGCTTGGACTGGAAGTTCTTGCAATGGATTTGCCATGGTACAGAAGTTCTTTAAAGTCCTTTAGAACTGCCAGTAGTATGAGCACAGTATGAGAAAAACTTCTCACATCGTGAGTGTGGTGAGAATCAGAAAATCTGTGACTGCTCTTCCTTTCTCTGGATTGGAATGGACTACACTTCACTTGAGGTGCCAATATCTTTATTTCTTGGGCAGTAAAAAGGCACTTTTTCTGATTCAGATAAAGGCCTACAGTCTGAAGTCAGTTGTGTGGTGGCCTCGATGTTTTTCAAAAGCCTTTAAGAAAACAACAGTATCATCCAGATACCTAAGACATGTTGTGTATTTAAGGTCGTTGAGGCAAGTTGTCATATTGTCAAAGATAGTTGGAGTGTTACAAAGTGCAAATTGCATAACATTAGGCTTACAGGGGCCATCAGGGCTTATGAAGGCAATCTTTTCTGGGTCAGCCTATCAGCCTCGATTTGCCAGTGGGCTATCTATACATCCATAGCTTAGAAATACTTTGTTGCTTTCAAACAGTCTTAGTGTGTCATCAGTGTGTGGATTTACATAGACATCATTCTGTAAGATTTTGTTCAGTTGTTGATAATCAACAGAGAAAAGCCAGGGACCACTCTTCTGCTTCACAAGCACCACAGGA
This sequence comes from Schistocerca serialis cubense, assembly GCF_023864345.2. NCBI lineage: Eukaryota > Metazoa > Arthropoda > Insecta > Orthoptera > Acrididae > Schistocerca > Schistocerca serialis. The sequence goes on along the minus strand of NC_064639.1, from coordinate 739,353,139 downwards.
AAGGACCTAAAACTGTCTGTAAGTTCAGTGACCTTACCTCATAGCATCCTCTTCACTTTCTCCTGAATTATTTGTTGTTCAGCTGTGATACACTTTATGAGTTCTGGCTAATTGTTGGTTGACATGGTGTTTTATCATAGGTCATTTGGTCTGTGTTTTCTCCTCTCTGGATCTGAAAACATAAAGAAATTGATGCAGAAAAGCTGCTATCAGTTACCAACATTCAGACCAAATCCCGGGGCAGTGCAATATTAGCTTTCTCTCCTTCATTGTAGTGGTAGCATCAATGACATTAATATGCTCTTTTTGAACTGTTTCGGCTGTTGCTGTGCACGCCTGTTTGAATGAGTTGTGGCTACTCATGACAACCTGTGAGCCGAAGTTACCCTTCGCCACTTGTCTAAATAGGAACACAAGGAAACATATGGCCATTAATGGGATACAATTTACTGGTTCATGGGGCGACATCAAAAGGAACGCAATGAAAGTAGTTTACTCATCTCAAACACATTTAACAACTGCAGGCCCAGAGACCCATACCTGCCCTTAAAAAGACATTATCCTTCTCAGATGGTGTTGGTGTACAGCTGCTCATGCATGGCATACCTGGTGATAACAGTTGGTGACCAGGCTGCCTCTAGTGGCAGTGGCACGCACTACAACTGCTGGAGTAGGTGGGTACAACCAGACTGGTCACCCTCGGAGTGGCCAGAATGAGGTGACAGGCCCATGGCTCATGGAGGGGCCCCTGTGCCCATCCAAGGACGCAACTGGTTCCAGTGAAGTGTCTCGAGTCACTCTTTGGTGTGAACCATGAAGACACAGGCATGAGCATTGACAAAACCGGCACTGCTGCGGAACACCTGCTTCACAGCAGGAGATTGAGCAGTGTCCATGGCTGATTGCTGAGCAGAAGCTCGGAAGGACTCTTGGCTCCAGTTGGCATCGTTCTGTAACAGCCAAAAAAAAAAAAAAAAAAAAAAAAAAAAAAAAAAAAAAAAAAAAAAAAAAAAAAAGTGAGAGCCTGCTTGTTTAAATTTTTCTGTGTACTTTCACATCTTCCTCTTAAACATTTGGACAAGGTGTACTGCTTCACTGTTCAACTGCAGATTGATGGGAGGTGCCTTGAATTGGCGAATGCCATTGTGTGCACCTAAGTTCTTGGAAGGGTACACCACGAACTGTGGTCGATTGTCCGAAACCAGGGTGCAAGGTGAGCCTTCTATGGAGAATATCTTCAACAGGCCTTAGCAATAGCATGTTCTGTCATGGACAAAAAATGACATAGGGAAAACGAGAAAAAGCAGCAATCGCTGATAATGTGGAAGTGTCTAAAAAGGACTGGCAAAATCAGTGTGGACTCCTTTCAAAGGCTGGTCATGACAAAAGAACAGTGTGCGCTGCTGTCTTTTGATTGGAACACTTATGGCAAGCAGCGATCAGATGTTCCACCTCCCAATCAATGCTTAGCCCAAACACATGGCAGCATGCAAACTATTTTGTGTGAGAGATACTCCAGTGATCCAGATGTAATAAGCAGAGCTTCTAGAACTACAATACCACAGCAGAGACAGTGCTTGAACTGGTGATGGAGAAACCATCTACCATCTGTGTCGCCTCCATATCCAATTGAAAACAAAGCAGTCCCTCCTGGTCAAACGAGGGGTCAGGGCCATGGGGAACCAGGACAGAGCAGCCGTTTTCCATGTTGTGGTATGCAACAAAAATAGATCTCATTATTTTACTGGGAGAAGAATGAAGTCTATTTCTGAACACAATGAGCAGTTTTCTCTGCTATGAACACCTGCAGGCTTAATAGGGAAAGAAAGGGCTTGCGGTCAGTACTTAAATGAAATTTTGCACCATACAAGAACATATGATTTTTTTTAAGGCTTAGACAATAAAAAGAGCTCCTTTTTTCACCTGAGAATAATGTTGCTGAGCTGAGTTGAGTGTTTCTGACACAGAGGCAACAGGCTGTTTGCAGACACCTGAATGGTGATGGGGCCAGGACCACCCCTTCCCATGATGAGACATGTCTGTGGCCAGGACCAGATGCTTGATGGATGGAGATGTTGCAAGACATGGCAAACACTGTTCTTAAACTGCACAAAACCTTGCTTACAGTCTGTAGACCAAACAAAAGGAGCACTTTTCTGAAGTAACAGATGCAAGGGGTGGGAGACAGCAGCTGCTCTGGGGATAAACTTCTGATACTATGTCAGTTTGCCAAGGAATACCTGATGTTCTCATAGGTAAGACAAATGGGGCAAAGCCATAATGGTGGTGACATGTTATTTCATGGGGCTCATGCCTTGCCAGGAAATTTCATGGCCCAAATAAACAATGGGAGCTGGAAAAAGTGAGATTACATTTGAAGCCAACGGTCTTTAGAACAGTAAACAAAGAATGGAGGTTTCTTAGATGATGCTCTGTGCTAGCACCTATCTTGATGGTATCATCAAGATAGTTAATGCAATGAGGGACAACGTTTGAAACACATTTTCAGTACTCACATTGTTAACCACAAAGTAGGTAATGGAATGGGCATATAAACTATGTCAGCCAATCTGTCTATTGCTGACAAAGTTCTTAACAGGTGAAAGCTATAATTGTGTGAGTCTTTGTGTTGTGCCTATCTGCGACTCAGCACAAGCATTTGGAGAGCAGAAGACAATATGTCAGTATGTTTCCACGGTGGTCAACCGTGACACATTATATGCTACTCCAGTGAAAGAAGGCAAGCTACTGACACCAGATGTCAAGCATCTTAACAGTTCTAATCATTCCAGTCAGCTGCAGTTGATAACTGTCGATCTGTGTAACAAAGCCCATCCCCATACCCTGGACGAGGTAGCACCCAACATGCTGCAGTTATTCCCTATCACTGTTCAGAGGTTCCAGTTGGTCACTTAGCTGCTGACTTCAAGAAAAATAAGTGAGATGACAATCTACAGAGGTCAAGCCGTCACAAACGCAAATCTTCCATGGATAACAGTCAGCGAGATACCAGGAAATCTTGTTCATGTAATCACATAGGGCCAACGTGTCCAGGTGCTAGGTGTCTCAGGGGCTTATTACGATCAGTTAAAGAAACGATGGTCCTTGATATGAATGGAATTATGCTGAAAGTCGCAAATGGGAAAGAAGTCCAGCCACAGTAACATATGTTGCACACAGTTCTTCTAATTTTTGACAGAATGTAGTTATAATGTTATTCTTGGATGAGACTTTTTGCAGGCATCATAGACTGAAAGAACAGAGCTCCAGAGTGACAAAGCTATTCCAACAAATACTAATAACAAAAATTGCTTTGGTAAGCTGTTTACTGTGTAGACATTATTACTGTGTCATCATCAGAGAGACAAGTTCCACTCATCAGTCAACTTGCTCAGTTAAACTGTGAAGCTTTCATCAATTGCAAAAAGCTACTCAGCCTCACAAAAGAAACTTACACGGCAGAGACAATAATAAGCACTCTAGCTGGTAGTGGTAACCCACCGATTACTACACCTACCAGCCATTACAGCAAGCATGTGTTTCCTTGGGTTCCTAGCTAGAACACAAGTGGTTATGTTAAGGGTCAAATTTGGATGTGTTTTGGATTCTGTGTTTTTTTTCTGCCATTTGGTCCTTCCATGGAGGCTTTACTCCAGTCATAATGGCATGTCATACAGCATCAATAGAATGTTTGTTGGCTATGTTGACCCAGGCTCAGCCACTCGCTGTTTACCCCTCCTCCCCCAATGATGAATCTGTGGAAGACTGAGTTGCTTATGAGAAACAGCTTCGCCAACATTTTGTGGGGTTCCCAGTGGTCAACTCAGAGATCTGCAGGCCAGAACAAACTTTTTTTATTGTAGTGTGAGTAATGGATAAGCCATTAATCCTACAATTTGACATGATGGTGTTCCCCGTGTCCCTAGTCAACTCATAGATGTGTGCCAGATTAAGACCCCCACCATTGCCATGCATCAAACATCACTTGGCAAGCTATAACAAACAACAGATTCCTGTTCTCGACCAATTCGTGGCTGACACAGTTCATATGCCCATTCCGTTACCTACTTTGTGGTTAACAAAGTGAATACTGTAACTCTGTTTGGTTTTTATATTGCAGATGAGATTCATCTCATGACAGACCAAGTGGCTTATCATAATTGGACAACAAAAAGACTCTCACAGTTATAGCTTTTGGCCATTAAGGCCTCCATAGACAGACATATGCTCGTGCCCCCACCCACCCACCCACCCACACACACACACACACACACACACACACACACACACACACACACACACGCAACTTACACACACGACTGCAGTCTAAGGGCAACTGAAACCACACTGTGAGCAGCTGCACCAGTCCATGATGTGAGTGGCGGCAACTGGGTAGGGGTAAGGAGGAGGCTGGAGCGAGGAAGAGGAGGGATAAAGTTGTGCGGGTGGTAGACAGCGAAGTGCTGGAGGTTAGACTGAGGGCAGGGGAGAGGTGAGGAGGAGGGTGGGCAGAGTGCGCAAAAGGAGAGAAATAAGAAGACTGGATGTGATGGTGGAGGCTGTGTAGTGCTGGCATGGGAACAGGGAGGGGCTGGATGGGTGAGGACAGTGACTAACGAAGGTTGAGATGAGAAGGGTCCACATGAATGGCCACCGACAAACTGTGGCCAAGAAACAAGTGGACCACCCTGTTGCTGAACATGCTAGCAAAAATGATATCCTCCATTTCAATGACTGCTTCACAGTCTGAGCCCTATGGATCCTTCCCACCAACACCAGCTATTCTGAATTGCACAGGTGGGAACTTTCCCTGCACTACATCCTATGTTCCCATAACCCTTCTGTCCTTAACCTTGGTTAGTCAGTGTCCTCACCTGTCCAGCCCCTCTGTGTTCCCATTCCAGTACTACACAGCCATCATTCCACCACCACAACCAGTCTTTTTATTTCTCTCCTTTTCTGCACTCCCCCACCCCCCACACTTCTCCCCTGCCCTCAGTCTAATCCTCAGAACTTCAATGACCACCACCCCCACCATACTATCCCTCCCCCTCCATGCTCCAGCCTCCTCCTTACCCCCACCCAGTCACCACGCCCATCATGCACTGGTGCTGCTGCTCACAGTGTGGTTTCAGTTGCCTGAGACTGCAGTTGTTTGTGTGTGTGTGTGTGTGTGTGTGTGTGTGTGTGTGTGTGTGTGTGTGTACACACATGTTGCACCTATGTCTGTCTATTGTTGACAAAGGCCTTAATGGGCAAAAGCTATAATTGTGAGAGTTTTTTTTGTTGTGCCTATCTCCGTCTCAGCATCTCTGCTATATGGTGAGCAGCAACATTCCTTCTCTAATATTTTCATATTCCATCCTAGATTTTCTGTTGTTTGATTCCTGTAATGAAATGTGAGATTTAGACACCTTCTGTCTTATTTTCATTCACATTATGGCATAGGACCAAGACATTCTTTATGTAGGAATGTGTCATTTTCCCTTGACATTGCACCCTGTTCGTCAGTTGCATTTTTACTAAGCAGACTTGCCACTGATTGTACCACATATTTTCTTCATTTTGGCCTGGAATTTGTCCCTTCTATTGAGCTTCTTTTCAGTGCTCTTGAAGCACAATTGCAGTAAGTGTCTAAGTGAAAGTACAAATTTGGCAAACACTTCATGTCATCCTACCTGTTGTATTCTATGACTCTGTCACATTCTTTCAGCCATTTCTTTGGGGCATGACCAGCATCTCCAGAAACTACTTATGGATGCCTGATTTGCAGCTAACTAATTCTGGCTTGGAATCCATAGGTCTCCTAAATATACAGACCATGGGAACAATGTACTTGTTGTATTCCAGTTCCTGTGCATGTAGGCAATGGCTTTTATGTTGCATAATTGGAACACGCCGATGTAAAGGTTTTGTTATGTATGCAAACATCGAATATTCCAGGATGCTGCTATTCATAATAATTCTTAATGTTCTGGAATATACAAACATAAGATATTCCAAGAGCCTTACAGAAATGATAAATAACAAAGAACTGCGGTATGCCAGCCAGTAACGCTAACCCATATGCCACACTACACACTACATCTCACAGCAATATGTTGTTGTTGTGGCCTTCAGTCGTGAGACTGGTTTGATGCAGCTCTCCATGCTACTCTATCCTGTGCAAGCTGCTTCATCTCCCAGTACATACTGCAGCCTACATCCTTCTGAATCTGCTTAGTGTATTCATCTCTTGGTCTCCCTCTATGATTTTTACACTCTATGCTGCCTTCCAATACTAAATTGGTGATCCCTTGATGCCTCAGAACCTGCCCTACCAACCGAACCCTTCTTCTAATCAAGTTGTGCCACAAACTTCTCTTCTCCCCAATCCTATTCAATACTTCATCATTATTTATGTGATCTACCCATCTAATCTTCAGCATTCTTCTGTAGCACCACATTTTGTAAGCTTCTATTCCCTTTTTGTCCAAACTATTTATCGTCCATGTTTCACTTCCATACATGGCTACACTTCATACAAATACTTTCAGAAATGACTTCCTGACACTTAAATCTATACTTGATGTTAACAAATTTCTCTTCTTCAGAAACGCTTTCCTTGCCATTGCCAGTCAGTTGTTTTGCTCCCCAAATAGCAAAACTCCTTTACTACTTTAAGTGTCTCATTCCCTAATCTAACTCCCTCAGCATCACACGAGTTAACTTGACTACATTCCATTACCCTCGTTTTGCTTTTGTTGATGTTCATCTTATATCCTCCATTCAAGACACTGTCCATTCCGTTCAACTGCTCTTCCAAGTCCTTTGCTGCCTCTGACAGAATAACAATGTCATCAGCGCACCTCAATGTTTTTATTTCTTCTCCATGGATTTTAATACCTACTCCGAATTTTTCTTTAGTTTCCTTTATTGCTTGCTCAATATACAAATTGAATAACATCGGGGAGAGGCTACAACCTTGTCTCACTCCCTTCCCAACCACTGCTTCCCTTTCATCCCCCTCGACTCTTATAACTGCCATCTGGTTCCAGTACAAATTGTAAATAGCCTTTCGCTCCCTGTATTTTACCCCCGCCACCTTCAAAATTTGAAAGAGAGTATTCCAGTCAACATTGTCAAAAGCTTTCTCTAAGTCTACAAATGCTAGAAATGTAGGTTTGCCTTTCTTTAATCTTTCTTCTAAGATAAGTCGTATGGTCAGTATTGCCTCACGTGTTCCAACATTTCTACAGAATTAAAACTGATCTTCCCTGAGGTCGGGTTCTACCAGTTTTTCCATTCATCTGTAAAGAATTCACGTTAGTATTTTGCAGTCCTGACTTATTAAACTGATAGTTCAGTAATTTTCACATCTGTCAACACCTGCTTTCTTTGGGATTGGAATTATTATATTCTTCTCTAAGTCTGAGGGTATTTCGCCTGTCTCGTACATTTTGCTCACCAGATGGTAGAGTTTTGTAAGGACTGGCTCTCCCAAGGCTGTCAGTATTTCTAATCCAATGTTGTCTACTCCCGGAGTCTTGTTTCGACTTAGGTCTTTCAGTGCTCTGTCAAACTCTTCATGCAGTATCATATCTCCCATTTCATCTTCATCTACATCCTCTTCCATTTCCATAATATTTTCCTCAAGAACATCGCCCTTGTATAGACCCTCTATATACTCCTTCCACCTTTCTGCTTTCCCTTCTTTGCTTAGAACTGGGTTTCCATCTGAGCTCTTGATATTCATACAAGTCGTTCTCTTATCTCCAAAGGTCTCTTTAATTTTCCTGTAGGCAGTATCTATCTTACCCCTCGTGAGATAAGCCTCTACATCCATACATTTGTCCTCTAGCCATCCCTGCTTAGCCATTTTGCACTTTCTGTCGATCTCATTTTTGAGACTTTTGTATTCCTTTTTGCCTGCTTCATTTACTGCATTTTTGTATTTTCTCCTTTCATCAATTAAATTCAGTATCTCTTCTGTTACCCAAGGATTTCTACTAGCCCTCGTCTTTTTACCTACTTGATGCTCTGCTGCCTTCACTATTTCATTCCTCAAAGCTACTCATTCTTCTTCTACTGTATTTCTTTCCCTCATTCCTGTCAATTGTTCCCTTATGCTCTCCCTGAAACTCTGTACAACCTCTGGTTTAGTCAGTTTATCCAGGTCCCATCTCCTTAAAACCCCACCTTTTTGCAGTTTCTTCTGTTTTAATCTACAGTTCATAACCAATAGATTGTGGCCAGAGTCCACATCTGCCCCTGGAAATGTTTTACAATTTAAAAACTTTTTCCTAAATCTCTGTCTTACCATTATATAATCTATCTGAAACCTGTCAGTATCTCCAGGCTTCTTCCATGTATGTAACCTTCTTTTATGATTCTTGAACCAAGTGTTAGCTATGATTAAGCTATGCTCTGTGCAAAATTCTATCAGGCGGCTTCCTCTTTCATTTCTTCCCCCCAATCCATATTCACCTATTACGTTTCCTTCTCTTCCTTTTCCTACTATCAAATTCCAGTCACCCATGACTATTAAATTTTTGTCTCCCTTCACTATCTGAATAATTTCTTATATGTCATCATACATTTCTTCAATTTCTTCGTCATCTGCAGAGCTAGTTGGCATATAAAATTGTACTACTGTAGTAAGTGTGGGCTTCGTATCTGTCTTGGCCACAATAATGCATTCACTATGCTGTTTGTAGTAGCTTACCCGCACTCCTATTTTTTTATTCATTATTAAACCTACTCCTGCGTTACCCCTATTTGATTTTGTATTTGTAATCCTGTATTCACCTGACCAAAAGTTGTTCTTCCTACCACCAAGCTTTGCTAATTCCCACTATATCTAACTTTAACCTATCCATTTCCCTTTTTAAATTTTCTAACCTACCTGCCCGATTAAGGGATCTGACATTCCACACTCCAATCCGTAGAATGCCAGTTTTCTTTCTCCTGATAACGACGTCCACTTGAGTAGTCCCCGCCCGGAGATCCAAATGGGGGATTATTTTACCTCCGGAATATTTTACCCAAGAGGACGCCATCATCATTTAACCATACAGTAAAGCTGCATGCCCTCAGCAAAAATGATGGCTGTAGTTTCCCCTTGCTTTCAACCGTTTGCAGTACCAGTACAGCAAGGCCGTTTTGGTTATTGTTACAAGGCCAGACCAGCCAATCATCCAGACTGTAGCCCCTGCAACTACTGAAAAGGCTGCTGCCCCTCTTCAGGAACCACACGTTTGTCTGGCCTCTCAACAGATACCCCTCCGTTGTAGTTGCACCTATGGTACGGCTATCTGTATCGCTGAGGCATGCAAGCCTCCCCACCAATGGCAAGGTCCACAGCAATAGATCTGTCTGAAAATGTAATGTAGGAACAGATAGATTGCTACTTACCATAAAGAACACATGTTAAAATGCAGACAGGCTCAGTGAAAAGACATTTACATAAAGCTTTCAGCCACAGCCTTCATCAGCAAAAGTGAAACACAGACCAGTCATACGAGGTTTGTCTGGAAAATACATATAAAAGTTGAATAATAACTTTATTTTACAATTATTCAGGTATTACAATATGGTCTCCTTCAAAGTACTCGCCCTGAGATGCGATACACTTCTGCCAACACCGTTTCCACTGTTGATAACATTGCTGAAAGTCTCCAGTTGTGATGTTGTTCAGTTGCCGTGTCGTTTCCACCTTGATGGCTTCCACATCTCCCAAGTGCCGCCCCCGAAGCACCATTTTACATTTCGGGAACATGAAGAAGTCACACGGGGCTAAGTCGGGTGAATAAGGTGGGTGGTCTATCACGTTGATTGAGCTTCGGGCCAAATACTCGCGCACAACGAGCAACGTGTGAGCGGGCGCTTTGTCGTGATGAAGGATCCACCTGCCCCCTTTTGCCAACTCCGGTCGAACTCGGGTCACATGAGCTCTGAGACGTGTCAGAACTTCAACGTAAAAATTTCCATTCACTCTCTGGCCGGGAGGGACAAATTCCTTGTGAACAATGCCCCTAGAATCAAAGAAAACAATCAACATTGTCTTCACATTGGACCTTGATTTTCGCGACTTTTTTTGTTCTCGGTTCTCCTGCTAGTTTCCATTCCTTGCTTTGAGATTTGAGCTCCACATCGAATTCGTAAAACCAGGACTCATCTCCAGTGAAGACTCGGTTGAGGAAGTCCCCTCGTTCCTCTGCTTCCAACCAATCCTCACAGCACTCAACCCTCTTTGCTTTCTATTCTGGCGTCAAGAGGTTCGGTATGATTTTTTGCACACAGTTTCTTCATTTCAAGTTTTTGTGTCAGGATTTCGTGAACGATCGTTTTGGGGCTTGACAGCTCGTCAGCAATCATTCTGACTGTCAATCTACGGTCTTTAAGAACACAAGCCCGAATTCGTTCAACATTTGCATCGGAACTCGATGTCGATGGGTGTCCTGGACGAGGGTCATCGTTCACTTCTTCTCGGCCATCCCGGAAGCTTTTTAACCACTTGTTCATGGTTGGTTCCTTCAGAGAATTGTCTCCGTAAACCTGTTTCAAACACTCAAAAATCTCACGACCGTTCTTGTCTGGCTTTGCAGGAAACTTGATGTTGACACACTGTTCCTCAATCAGAGAGAGCTCCATGCCAACAGCAGGTGAAAAAGGGTAACTGTCAACAAGCTGCCTCACACTCCCACCTTCACACAGACTGCTCTGACTCGAACTGAGCATTGATGGGATTGATTACAGCAGTAGTCCCACCTGGCGGTGACTGCAACTTGTAACATAAAGACATTATTCAACTTTTATACGTATTTTCCGGACAAACCTCGTATACACAAGCAAGCACACCTCATACACACGACTGCCAGCTGCAGCAGCTCATGCCAGAATGCATTCCAGCCCGGGCTGCTGGAGTTGGCCGTAACGTGTGTTCGGGTGTGCTTGCTTGTATGTATGAATGGTGTGTGTTTCTCTTTCGCTGAGCTCAGGCTGTGGCCAAAATCTTTATGTAAGTGTCTTTTAACTGTGCCGGTCTGCAACAGAACATGTCTTCTTAATGGTAAGTAGCAGTCTATCTTTTCCTGATTGTTGATATTCATACCTGGAGTTTCCATTGTTTGAAAATATAATGTGCAATATTTCAGAGGCACATCAACTAACTACGGTATGCCTGATCTCAGTGAGGCCTCTAATGTATTCTTAAAATTTTGGTAAACATTTTTGGAATACAGTGATCAATTAATTGTTATATTTAGATTAAAGTTCAGTCTTGATCACGTTATGTCTGTTTTAATGAGTAACCGGTTTCTGCAAGGAGAGCTCCACCTACCAACCCAAGGGAGCCAATGGGTCTGATGATGGTTTTATAGAAAAAACCGAAACCGGTTACTCATTAAAACAGACATAACGTGATCAAGACTGAACTTTAATCTAAATATATTCTTAAAATTCTGGTGTGCATAATACTACTGCTAATTAGGGTGTGATGAATCAGATTTGGATTAGTAGCTCATTTTGAATAGAAATAGAACTATAGGAGTAGGCATTGCATTAATAAGACGATAACTTCCTCATGTTTTATGCTGGTCCCCACCCCCACTCCTCCCACTCTGTGTGTAGTTGGTGAGGGAGAGGGAGAGTTTCCATTGTCAAATTAATTACATATAAACTTTTATGACTCCTTTTGCAACATCACTTACATTTTACCTAATGGCATTCTGATGTGTTTTTCTATATTTGTTTGTTGGTTCCTGTATTCTAATGTGTTTTTGTATTTCATTCTCTTAGCCTCAAGGACCAGTTTTTTGGCAGCCGTGTCCATCACTGAATATTGAAGATCCACCATATGGTCCAAGGACACTGCATTTTGCTTTGCAACACTTCCATGGGCATTATGATTCTGCAGCACTGTTAAGCAAGGTGTGGTTTGTTTATCTTCTAAGAATAAATATTTGGATCTTTGTTTCATTTTGCTGTTATTTTTATTATTATTACTGCTTTTACTATTACTATTTACTCTTACGTTGCCCTAAACAATAATGTGTGTCCCAAGAAATAATATTTGTATATGTGTCCCAAGAAATAATACTTGTGTAGCCAAATGGTTAGATATTCATTGTTTTACATTTGTTTCTTATTTTATCTTGTTTGAAACAAGCAAATATTGAGTCTCTTGTATTCATCTCTCATTGTGTGCTCTGTGTTTAGCTTTATTATTCAGAAATAACATGCACATGAACAGTCAAATTGGAAAGAGTCACAATACTTCAGAGAGAGAACTTATGTTGCTATCGTGAATGAAACAGTTCAGCATGGAATATGACTGGGATGTCACCTTACCAGATAACAGCTGTCTGAAAATCGAATAGGGGTGACCAAGACATTCAGTATAAATATATTTGATTGCAAAGAAACTGAGTCCATGGTGCATGGGGACACTCCAGAGTTCATGGAAGGACAGAGATTTCCACATGTCACCATATCAACAGTGTACAATGAGTACCTAGATTTTGGAGAAAACACTGTTGTTAGAATCGATCAGCATGGGTAACAACATGTTTTTGACACGTTGGCATCAACTATCAAGGATGTAATTGCAGCTAGACCACCGTACAGTAAATCAATCACAAATTCGTTACTGACTCATTATATTTCAGTTAAAATAACTTAGTAATAAAGAAATTTTAACAATCTTGACCTAGGACTTTGTCAAGCAGAGTTGCCAGCTGTTACAGAAATTTTAACAATCTTGACCTAGGACTTTTTCAAGCAGAGTTGCCAGCTGTTACTCAATACATCATACTCTTACACAAGTACCCCATGCAGCCTATCTCCCCTGGACCGCTCCTGACCCTTGGAGCCAACAGCACCTGAAAGGGCACTGCTGCTTGTGCCTGCAAAACAGGCAACATAGCAAGCATATGGAGCCCAATAAAAAGTTTTGACTGTCTTACATCCAGCCCCACCACTTGACTCTGAAACCTCAATCACAAAGTTATTTCACATATTTATTTGGCATTGTCAAATGGAATGTCTGTTGTGTCATAATATGTGTATAAAAATCCTAGGTCAGAATCACTAAAATTCCTTTACATGACAATTAGTTTCAGGTCATCGACAAGCCATCTCTATATCTTAACCAGTTTTATGCAGTCTCCATTAGCCTAACATGGCATATTTACATTGTTATGTGACATTGTCAAATGGGATGATACCCAGTCTGTTGCGTTAAAATACGTGGATAAAAAATCGTAGGTCATGATCTGAAGATGGTTCATCAGTGAGCTGAAACTACTTATTAAATCAAGGAATTTTAGTTATCTTAAACTAGAATTTTTTAACCACCTATTTTAACACAACATATCATGTATCTTCACATTTGACAATGTCAAATAACTATGTAAAAATGCCAAGTCAGGTTAAGGGAGATCACAAAAAGCTAGTAAAGACGTGAAGATGCCTTGTCAGTGAGCTGAAACTAGTTATTGTATACAGGAATTTTAACAATCTTGACCTAGGATTCTTTACCCACATATTTTAACACAAGTGATCACATATCTCCCCATTTGACGAAACAATGTAAATATGCCAGATCAGGCTAAGGGAGATTGCAGAAAGCTGCTAAGGATCTGGAGATGGCTCATCAGTGAGCTAAAACTAGCTATCAAATAAATAAATTTTAAAAATCTTGACCTAGGACTTTTTATTCCTATGCTTTTAGAAATTATTTTAATCTAAGTATACTTCACTATGAGGTACAGAAGCTACCACCACATGTTTGCCTCTGATCCCTAGATGTTATTTGACTGTGAGGTTAGCATGGATGCAAGAATCTCACAGTTAGGACCAAAAGTGGAGAAAAAATTGACAGGCCTAATGTGTTGGTCATATTCATTGGTGTACATTGAAGGAACGAGGCGAATCTGTTGAGAACCATGTGAAGTGATCCATCACACCTACCTGCAGGGCACAGTAGTGGAAGTGTATTTACATGGAATGAAATGGCATCCTTGACACTTGTACATTTATCTTTCATTGACAAATGATACATAAACTTACTGACCCATCATGTGCATTTGGTAGTTCATCTACAGCCTCAAGCCTTGGATCTACCCCTTCAACAAGACAAAAGATACATCTACCATACCCATACACCATCCATCCAAAATGTTCTGATTTTATTCCCACCTGTAAGTGACATCAGTGCAGTAACTATAAGGGCAGCTTGAACTAACAACTGTAAGATGTGCATTTGACCAGTCAGCTGTGGGCAGGTAGTTTCAAGCAGTGAACATGCAACTGTTGTGTGTCAACATTGAGCATTCACAACTGAGCAGTGAATTGAACATCTCTAAATCAAGTGTTCAAGATATTCTCCAGAGTGTTATTAATACGAACCTACCACAAAATGACAAAGTTCAGAATGAATATGTGACAGTTCACCAAGACCGAAGAAGATGTGAATGTGAACAACATCCCAAAGGAGAACTTTTCTGACAATGTCACCTGTTTGTATGAATGTATGTTCTGTGCATTGCAATCAGTTTTGGGGGAAAGGGGGAGGGGGTCTATGTAGAAAATCTGAAGCATTAAAACCACCATCTTAACTTTCTCATTTATTATTAATCTGGTGTTGAAACTTTTTTGACTGATAGCGTCTTTTGTGAATGGTTTGAAGGAAGGTCAAAGAACATGAGAGTCGTTATGTAGCTCCCTAGATGACCTGGCCTCACATTGAGGATACCTGGGGCACCACCAATCTCAGAGAATTGAGGGCTGTTGATCAAACATTAATAAGACATCCACCCATCACATTCTTATCCCAACAGCTACCCAACATCTGCTTATGAATTTGTATCATCAGTGCAGAAATAAATTAGCTTAGTAATACTGCTCTGAATGCTCTCTGCTAGAGGTCTAAATTTTGCAAGAGACAGACCATTTTCTGGGTTACTTAAGTTGTTATCATGTTGGTGCTCTCTCTCTCTCTCTCTCTCTCTCTCTCTGTCTGTGTGTGTGTGTGTGTGTGTGTGTGTGTGTGTGTGTACATATCAACTAAAGAAATGACAATTTCCCATGTTCATTTGTCTTTTCCATTGTCTGTATATTAATTAAAGATATTTAACTTCTATTAGATTTCTTTAATTGAATCTAAAGTAAATTCATAATGTGATACTTTATTTCTTAATTGTGTTTTCAGTGTGTTGAGCTGGAGAACTACCAGGCAGCTGCAAAACTTGCATTGTTGGGTAGGATGTATCACCAGGCACTATCTTTCCAGTTAAAGGCTTTGACTCTAGCTGTTGCTTCAGATACCTGTAAGATTTCCTCAGAGGAAATTACTATTCCTGAAGCAAGCACTCATTCGAGTTTTGAAGAATGCCAACCGTCTGGAAAGATGAATGTTTTCTCTTCTACCAACAAGCATCATGAAACTGTAGCTGATAAAGACATCTGCACCAGTGAACATTCTATTAACAAAGACAAAGAAAAATCAGGAATGGAATTTAGTGAAAACCATGTAGAAGAGACATCACAACTCCAACAGTCGTCAGAATTTACAGAAGGGGACAGTGAATATTCTGTTTCTGAACATTGTAGAACAGATGCCGAATCAAGTCAGGATATTAGTGTGAGTTCTACACCAGAGAATCTTCTCTCTTTGGAAATTCACCCATTTGCTATTCAGGGAGGGAAGGAGCAGATGTCTGAGGAGACTCGGTACCTTATGAGTCCAGATTCTCCATCATCACTTCCCCCAGGGTTGCAGACTCCTGATCTAACAAGCTCCCTTGGTAGTGATGAAAGGTGTCCTTCAGTAGCACCTGATGTGCTGTTTAACAGTGCTCTTGCAGGCATTCCTGATGAGAGTAATGCAAACTCTTCACATTGTAATCAAGCTGAAGATTCTAAAATAATGCCAGAAGTAAGAGTAAATGGTAATACAGAATTATTGTCCTCCAAGCAACTGACTGTCCAGGAAAGCCATGTTGAACAGGCTTTGCGAGAAAATATCACAAAGGAAAAGGAAAGTAGTAAACCTGACAGTCTTCCAGAAAAAGCTCCTACAATTACAGAAGCAGATTCAAGTAGTTCTGGTCTTTTGACTAGAAATGACATTGTAAAACAAGTGACAGTAATTATGGAATATTATATATCTGTTATGGAAGAGGACAGCCATACAGCAATGAGTCATCTTCTCCAGGAGGTAACTTCCCTTTATGTTTGCATAATAGTTATTAGTTACTTTCTTAGTACATTTTTCATGTAGCTGTGTCTATAACAAAATTTAGACTCTCGTGTACCATCCAGAAAAAGCTTGAGAATCGTTTCTCATAATAAAACAATGTTAATCTAACTTCAAGTCAATTCAGAAGTTTTGAAAATGAGTGTCAGGTTAAACAGTGACACAGATTAATTGAAGATGTTTCCAGCATGAATAATATGAACATTATATAACAACTAGTAGAATACTTCTTTTAACATTTGTGTTTTTATTGTTCTTTCAGTGATTAAATGGCTTACAGTCAAATGAATATGCACAATGTTGTATACAATTACTTATTTAAAACTGCATTTCTAAACCTCATTATTTTCTCAGAGAGCAGTGCTGAACAATTTTGCACTCAGAAAATTAATCTACTTGTAAATTTTTGAGACTCTTACACTTTCCAGTGTGATACCACCCCATCATGAAATTGTAGGTTATGAACAGAGAAATCTGATAGTTTAGAAACACACATATGCACATCATCCTATCTAAGGCCAATACAATCTCAAACACCAGAGTAACTATTAACATTTACTATTGGGTGAGGGAATTATTCCTACCTGATCGGGAACTATAATTGAAGGATAAATATTGGAAAGATGCCCTACCATCTGCAGTCCTTGAATAAGATGTGATAGAAGCTGTTGCAAGTTTTCTAAACCCAAAAGGGTATGATTGCCTCTGCAGCCATCTCCAGCATGTAGGTCCAAGCTGCATGCAGTGCAATGGCCCAGGTACCTCAGATGGCAGAAACATAATGATTTGTTTATCCATCATGTGTGCATGTGCATCTCACTTTGCTAAACCCTTGCTAACAATCTTAATATTAATATGCGTACAAGTTGATGGGCTGAAAGATGCCTCCCCAGTAGTTCTTCACTGAATTGTTGAGGAAGAGTGTGTCAACCAGCTGCTGTCTCAAGAAGTCCCACTACTACAGGTTGTGCACCATTACCTTGTGGGCATCAAACTTGCACAGTACATCTGTAGAGTACTGGCCTAGTTCCAGTCCATTCTCAGATAGATAAAACTTTCACATTAAAGTAAAGAAGGAAGATCATGAGATCAGACAATGCAGGTTTTGTTCTCAAATACTTAAAATTTCATAACAGCATACTTTCAGCTCAGAATGGAACTTCCATCTTGTAAACATCTGGAGTGATGTGGAGGAGGAGGGGTGGGGATGATGATGCGTATGTGAAATACACACTCTTGTCTGTATTAAAGAGCAGGATTGTTTGGACAAGGTTTATGAGGCAGCCCCTTAGGAGATAAAAAAATTTTGTCAGGAGGATGCCTGTTGTTTTAAGAAAATGATGATAAAGATTTCACTGAAGGAAGTATTCTGTTAAATGATGATTAATGGTATAACCAGAGTGCAGTTGCAAGCAACAAACTCATGAAACAAAATTGGTGGAAAGTCGTAAGGCAGAACAAAATATATAGGTGATGCAGTGCAATGTCTAGA
The DNA here is from genome assembly GCF_023864345.2 of Schistocerca serialis cubense. Classification (NCBI taxonomy): domain Eukaryota; kingdom Metazoa; phylum Arthropoda; class Insecta; order Orthoptera; family Acrididae; genus Schistocerca; species Schistocerca serialis. Next base: position 739,335,410 of record NC_064639.1, on the reverse strand, counting down.
ATGGGAGATAATGTAGGCCATGAAGTGTTAGAAACTTTTTGTAAGGCAGTTGAATCATTGAGCAGACATCACATTCCAGTTTTGCAAGGAACTCCACTTCATATTAAAAATAAATGATATAGTCAACAGCCTATTTAGGCAAAGCAGATGGACAGATAGTTTCTGCATTCTGAGAGTGGAAAAAAATCCACTTAAAACTGCGAAGTATTAAAAAAAAATCTGGATTGTGTAAAGATCCCTCGTTAGTTTTCAACATTGCAAATATTAATTTTAAATGGCATTGTGGCATTGCTTTTCATTGTAAACCACTTCATATGCAATGTTCGTAGATAAAGTTCAAGAGATGAATCTTCACACATTTTGTTAACTATTTGCTTAGCATGCAAATGGCATAGTGTTCAGAGGCAGCTACAACTGTGTAGTCTTAATACAACTCATTAGGTCCTGAGTTGCTGAAATGACATGACAGAAGCTTAATAACTTGTTTCCAGATTATAATGTTTTATCTCCATTTAACATTAATTACTTCACAGTCACAAATACTGTCTGAAATCACAAGGCAAGTATGAACTTGGAATGCACACAAACATTAAGGAGCATTAACGACAACATGTCAAAGACTTTCACATCATGTTCACCCTCTCTGACGCAGATTGGCAGTAGAAGGGTGGGGAGCGGGAGCAGGAAAGGGAAGAAACTGATGATATCAGCTGCATTGGGATCGGTGTGTGCCAGACTGAGACCCAAACCAGGATCTCCTGCTGACTCGGCAGTTACATTGGACACTGCACCATCTGGACACAGTGTTTATCGCAAATGAACAGACTACCTCGGCACACTCCCCGGCCAAGACTCATTCCCACCAGTTGCCTCCTATCCACAATCCCCGTCCATGTCCCCCATGCTCACTAATTGTAGATTCCTGCTTGGAGGTCAAATGATACTGTCCATCTGCACTGAAGATTGTGGATTCATTGCGCATTGAGTTTAATCTTTATTCCCCCTCCAAGTATTCCTTTTATATTGTGTGATTGTACAAATAATTTAACTTAGCTTGCAATAAACTGCTGAAACTTTCTTGTAATTTTGGCAGGGTATAGAATTTTGGTTGCAGAATGCTCTACCAGTGAATCATTTAGAAGATCTGCTGCTGAAATACATGTCCAAACTATTTTTTCCTCTTGGCCTTCAACTTTTCTGGTAAGTTCATTATTTATTTTTGTTTTAATTATATTTTATTAAACTAAACAAACAAGATCACAAATAAAGAGGCTCTAGAGAAATCAAGCTTTCAAATTGATGTCTGAAACATGATGTCTTTCGTGATGTTTATTTTTTTTGGAACAGCTAAACACACAGCATGCACCAGTGTATGTCACTTGGTGTGAAATAAATAAGAAATACAGGGACACCAAGGCAAAATATTTGCAGCAAAGTTGTTAAGAAATAACGTTCCGTGAAATCAAAAACAAAGGCAACAACATCAGTGGTGCATCGGGAATTCCACTGTTAAGTGCAGTGAGAGTGGATAGGTGGAAAGATTACACTGAAGCTCTCTGACGGGAGGACATGTCTGATGACATGATAGAAGCAGGAATGGCAGCTGAGATGGAAGACATAGGGTATTCAGTATTAAAGTCCAAGTTTAACAGTACTATGAAAGATTTGCAATAAATAAGGCAGACAAAATTCCTTCTGAATTTCTAAAATCACTGGGAGAAAGTGGAACCACATGACTATTCAAGTTGGTGTGTAGGATCTATGGGACTAGAAACATACCATCATAGTTTCTGGAAAATGTAATCCACACATTCCAGGGCAGTTAATTGTAACAATTACATACATTCAGCTTAACAGCTCATGCTTTGAAGTTGCTGTCAAGAATAATATCCAGAAGAATGGCAAGTAAAATTGAGGAGCTGCTAAATGACAACCAGTTTGGCTTTTGGAAAGGTAAATGCCCCAGGCAGGTAATCTTGATAATATGTTTGATAATGGAAGCAAGATTTAAGAAAACTCAGGACACATTCAGTGGGTATATTAATTTATATATATAAAAAAAATAAAAAATAAAAATAAATTGACATTGTAGAATGGTGCAAGATGTTCAAAATTCTGAGAAAAATAGGAGTAAGCTATAGAGAAAGATGTATAATGTACAGTACTTACAAGCACGAAGGTGGAACGATAAGGATGGAAGGCCAAAAATGAAGTCCGTAGATTGGTAAGAGTATAAGATAGGTATGCAGTCTTTCACTCCTTCTGTTCAATCTAGACTTCGAAAAAGCATTAACAGAGATAAGAGAGGTTCACTGGTGGTGTTAAAATTCAGAATGACAAGATATCAATGATAAGATTCACTGAGGACATTACTTTCCTGTTAAATTGAAGAAGAATCACAGGACCTTTTGAGTGCACTGAATGATTTGCTGTGTACAGAGTGTGGATTGAGAGTAAACCAAACAAAGATGAAACTTATGTTAAGTAGCATAAATGAGGTTAGCAATAAACATTGAAGTTAGTGGTTACGAAGGAGATGAAGTGAAGGAATTCTGCTATCTTGGAACCATAATAAGACATGACAGATGAGGCAAAGAGGACACAAAAAGCAGAAGAACACAGGCAGAGAGAGCATTTGTGGGTGCAAACACTAGAAAAGAAGAGAATCAAAGTCTTTGAGATGTGGTGCTGTAGCAGGATGTGGACTGCTAAGATATAGAATGAGGCAGTTTTCCACAGAACTGGCAAAGAAAGGAACATTTGAAAAACTGTGAGAAGAAGGGCAGAATTATAGGTGGTAAGGCATCATGAAATAATTTCCATGTTATTAAATGGAGCTGTGGAGGACGAAAACTGCAGGGGAAGATAGCGATAATTGAGGACAAAGAGCACAGTTACCTAGTAGGTAGTCTCAACATGTGGAAACATATAGGCTTCAGAATGATGAACACATACAAGAGTTAAGTACAAATAATCAGGTCAGTGGTAGCCCTACTGTTTTGAGAAAATCAGAACATTGGATTGAAGTGTATACCTAAACCCCACTTCCAATAGCAAATATTCAGTCAGCTGGAAACAAATTAAATGAAACAGACATGGTACAGACAGTCCTGGCAGAACATCAATAACTTAGGAGTAAAGGAAAGAACTCACCTAATAATGGAAGCGTTGAGTCATTAAGGCATGCGCGTCAATATGCGTGAACCCGTGCAAACGTGTGTGGGTGCATGTAATTGATCCTCATGAACAAATTTGTCCAAAAGCTAGAGGAGTTTTATTCCATTATGTACACCTTTCAATGATTCAATGCTTCCACTGTTTGGTGAGCTGTTTCCCTCACTTCTAAATTACTTAAATGAAGTTGATATCATCTTAAGCATAAGCTACTGATAATATCTTTCGTGGAAATGAACAATGGTTCACACAAACTGAATCTGCCTTATACATTCCAGAAGGATATGTGTTAGCAACTAGTTTTTGTTGGATTAAAATTAGCTTTGAAGAAGGTGTTATTTTTGTAAATAAAGCTGTTAACATTAACTGTGACACAGTGTATATTGATATGTTTTCTTAAATCAAAGTTCTTGAAATTAGAGCTGTACCACTTTCTGTCACTAAGCCAATACTTGTCTCTGCCCACAGTAATTCACATTCTGATGTTACTGTGATATCTGACCATGTTAAGAATCTCACTAATTATCTGACAGTGAAACATGACCAATCTTAACATAGGCTGTAAAATGCAAACTTTGACCTGACCTGCTTTTTGAATTTTTTAAGAGCTATCAAAATGTATTGTACTAATGAACTTTCATCAAGATGAGACACGTACTTTAACAATACAATTACCAACCTAGATGCCGACCGGAGTGGCCGAGCGGTTCTAGGCGCTACAGTCTGGAACCGCGTGACCGCAACGGTCGCAGGTTCGAATCCTGCCTCGGGCATGGATGTGTGTGATGTCCTTAGGTTAGTTAGGTTTAAGTAGTTCTAAGTTCTAGGGGACTGATGACCTCAGAAGTTAAGTCCCATAGTGCTCAGAGCCATTTGAACCATTTGAACCAACCTAGATATAAATGTAGTGGAAGTATGAAAAAAAAAAAGAAGGAAAAAAACCTTCAGTCACACTATTTTTCATGTTTTATTCAGTGCACAATGCATTTCTGTCTCTGCAGGTCCATCATCAGATGTAATTTTTCTTAATACATGCTTTATTTTTGCTCTTGAATGAGGTGAAATGCATATTCCTGTCATAAAAATATTTGATGTTAGGTTATGAATTTCATAAGTCAAACACGGAAAAGATTTGCAAATTAGTGGAAAAGATGGAAAAGTGGAAACTTACCAAGTAATCCAAGAAAACCATTTTTAACATTTTAGAACCATCATACAGTCTTTTCTCCATGATGCTCTTATATATCACTTCACTCAAGAGGCACATTTGCATACACATGTTTGTTAACACTTCACAAAAGTTTTTGTACATAGTGTGATCAAAGATGAACTTCTTCGTAGTACTAAAGACCTAATTATTAAACAATTGATATATAGAGTGTAATGGATCTGGGAGATGTGTTATTTTCTACCGGATTTGTCGATACCAAATCTAGTGAGGGAGGTTGTAAATGTTTTCTTATACTTTTGTCAGAATATTTTTTGTGAATTGTAATTTGCCTTATTTTATGCTAATTTGCTTATATGTTCAAGAGTGACAGCATATTGATTAATATTAGTAGATGTGACGAATAATATCAAAGAGACTGGTTACAAGTGGAAGCTTGTGTGTTGTGTGAAATGTCTTTGACACTGGAGTCGTCTTTGACCGTAGTCAGTCAGCAGTGAACACTCGGTGTGTGACGGTGGAACAATGTACAGGTCCCCGTTATAATAATTTCCAAGTGACCAGCAAAAATGAGTTATTCTACTACTTTTTTATATAAACATCAAGAAGGAAGCACATTCGGCAAAATGGTATTTGAAGCACCAAAAATGAGGCAAACGCATTGAACCAGGACATTTCCGCAGCCGACAAAACAGCATTATGAAATCACTTTCACTAAACGACTGAAGCCAACACCAAAAAGGCAAATATCATCTTATAAACATCCACGAAAAAGTGGGTACTGTCACGAAATATGCTAAATTCAAGTATATAAAAGTAGTGAGCATATTTCAATAGGGAATAACTTAAGAATAGGTCTTTAAAATAACTGAAATAACTGTGGCTTGCGAAATCTGTTTGTTCATTTAACATAGATTCTCGTTTTTCTTATTTTGTGGAGGTATATTTCCAGACGTTCTAACAGATTTAGGGTCTTACCTACTGGCTTCATTATGTTGTACTACCAAATTGTTTTGTAGACTGTTGATGACATGTTTTATTTCCAAGATATGTTTGCAATAACTGACTTTTCAGAGTGGTTGAGCCTGAAAGCATTATAAGTATTCTTGAAGTTTCTGCTTATTTTTCCTACATACTGGAGCATGATACTTTGTACACTCCACTTTTGTTGTATGTTTGTGTATTTGATTTTGTGTTATGGATGCGTAAGTTACCTAACTTCTTATTAGCGGAGAATGCAACTTTATATTTGTTTTTTTGAAAAGATTAGCAAATTTTTGTGATATGGGCCCCAGGTATGGGATACTGGCAAGTATATTCTCTTCTTTCACAGTGTGGCCATTTGTTGTCTTACTTTTGTGTCTTTGTGTGTCTAAATTGTCAATTTTTTTCATTGTATAGTCATTGCTTATGGCAGTGCTCTTTATTGTATCTATCTCTATCTTGATAGTGTTTTCTTCTTAATCAATAGAGTGTACTCTGTGTAGCATGGACCTAAATCAGCATGTTCCTGTGTGGTGGGATGACATGATGAGTTGTCCAGTGTTATGTCTATGTATGTGTGCTTTCTGTGTATGCTGGACTCAGGTTTCTGTTGGAGGTTTTTAGATCCAGGAAATTAATGCTTTTGGTGTCCTCGTGTTCTACACACATCCAAAAAAATTTTTTTGCGTCACCCCGGTCCCAGAACTCCTGAAGATAGACATAGACTGTGGATATTGTATCACAGACACAGTCCCTTTGACTGTTCAGAGATGTTACTAAAACTGCCCAAAGATGTAAACAACCATGCATGAGCAGCACCTATTAGACAGAGGGGTCCAACAGCCATTAAAGTCCAGTCATTCCACCAAGAAGAAGGTACACAGCTTGTGTTGTCTGTTGTACAACCATGCCTAGACGGTCAATACTGCGGTTTGATCATGTCCGCATTGTTACTTTGTGCCAGGAAGGGCTCTCAACAAGGGAAGTGTTTAGGCGTCTTGGAGTGAACCAAAGTGATGTGGTTCGGACATAGAGGAAATACAGAAAGACAGGAACTTTCGATGGCATGCCTTGCTCAGACCACCCAAGGGCTACTACTGCAGTGGATGACCACTACCTACGGATTATGGCTTGGAGGAACCCTGACAGCAACACCACCATGTTGAATAGTGCTTTTCGTGCAGCCACAGGACATCGATTTATGACAAAAACTGTGCGCAATAGAATGCATGATGTGCAACTTCACTCCTGACGTCTATGGTGAGGTCGATCTTTGCAACCACAACACCACACAGTGCAGTACAGATGGGCCCAACAACCAGGCTGAATGGACCACTCAGGATTGGCATCACGTTCTCTTCACCGATGAGTGTCGCATATGCCTTCAACCAGACAATCGTCGGAGTCGGTTTTGGAGGCAACCCGGTCAGGCTGAATGCCTTAGACACACTGTCCAGCGAGGGCAGCAAGGTGGAGGTTACCTTCTGTTTTGGGGTGGCATTATGTGGGGCCGATGTACGCCGCTAGTGGTCATGGAAGGCGCCATGGCTGTACAATAAGTGAATTCCATCCTCCAACCAATAGAGCAACCATATCGGCAGTTTATCAACAGAGAAAGCTAGTAAACAGCATAAACATGAAACTCAATAATAAAATGTCAAGATTCTGAAAGCTGACAAAAGCAATACTGTAGTAATTATGAACAAAGATGAATACATCACTAAAACACTTACTTTCTTTTCTGAAAACAACATAACAGAGCTCAAACAAGTTCCAACTGTAAAATTCAAAAACAAAATTAGAAAAATGGTTAATAAATGCAACGTCCTTTTCACAGAAAAACAAGCAAAAACATGCACATTAATGACTCCCACAGTCCTGAGACAGAGAGCTCAACCTAAGACCCATAAACCACATGATCCGTTGAGGCCTATTGTTAATTCTGAAAATACGCCTGTGTCCAAGGTTTCCCAATTACTGAATGAAATTCTGAAGCAGTACTATACGTTTGATAAATCATACTCAGTTAAGAACATAAATGAATTAGCAACTAAAATTATAGATACAAATATTCCTGTAGGTGCCACGTTTGTCTCTTTTGATGTAACTAACGTATTTGCAAATATAAGAGAGAGCAGACATAATCTTTGAAAACTTAGTAAAACATAAAAAATCGCCAGTTACAGAAACATCAGAAGTCAAGGACTTGTTGCAGCCAGTGTTGTCCCCCAACTACTTTACATTTAATGGGCAAGTTTACCAACAGAAAGAGAGTCATCCCCAGGGCAGTAGCTTATCAAGTTTTCCAGCAGATATATTTCTCAGTCATCTGGAAAGTAAGTTCTTTGATGGAAAAAATAGACTCAAAAGCAAAATTATGTATTACTGGTGATATGTTGATGATACCTTGCTGCTATTTGATGGAACAAATGAGGAGATTGAAGAACTACTAGCAGTATTCAGTTCTTTCCACAAAAACATAAAATTCATATTACAACATCAGAAAAACAAAAGAATAAATTTCCTGGATCTAAAAACCGCCTACAAAAACATAAGTTCAGCATACACAGAAAGCACACATACACAGACGTAACATTGGACAACTTATCATGCCATCCCACCACACAGAAACATGCTGCATGTAGGTCCATGCTACACAGAGTACACTCTCTTGATTTAGAAGAAAACACCCTCAAGATAGAGATAGATGCAATAAAGGGCATTGCCATAAGCAATGGCTACACAGCAAAAACAATTGACAATTTAGACAAATACAAAAAAGTAAGACAACAAATGGCCACATTGTGAAAGAAGAGAAAATATTTGCCAGTATCCCATACCCGGAGCCCATATCACAAAAATTCGCTAACCTTTTCAAAAAAACAAATGTAAAGTTGCATTCTCAAGTAATAAGAAGTTGGGTAACTTACTCATCCAAAACACAAAATCAAATACACAAACATACAATAACAGTGGAGTGTACAAAGTATCGTGATCCAGTTATCTTGACTGCTACGTATGTAGGGAAAACAGGCAGAAACTTCAAGAATACTTAAATGCTTTCAGGCTCAACCACTTTGAAAAATCAGTTATTGTGCAATATATCTTGGAAATGAAACACGTCATCAACAGTCTACAAAACAATTTGGCAGTACTACATAATGAAGCCAATGGTAAGACCATAAATCTGTTAGAACATCTGAAAAGATACCTCCACAAAATCAAAAAACCAGAATCTACAAATAACTTCATCTTTGATCACACCACGTACAAAACCATCTGTGAAGTGTTTACAAACATGTGTATGCAAATGTGCCTCTTAAGTGAAGTGATATGTACGAGCAGCATTGAGAAAAGAATATATGATGTTGCTAAAACGTTATAAATGCTTTGGTTACACGATAATTTTACGCTGTTCATCTTTCCCACTATTTTGCAGATATTTTCCGAGTTTGACACAAAACTCATAATCTATCATCAAACCTTTTCACAACAGGAATATGCCTTACAGCTCCAAAATGCATTGTGTACTTAATACAACATGAAAAGTTGTGACTGAAGGCTTTTTTTTAATTCATACTTCCACTGTACTGAATACAGTCACATTTGAAGCTGCAAAATATGGATGAAATTAAATAGATATAAATGAACTAAACTGTCGTGTGATAAACCCACTGTTATCAGATCATTTAGATTTATGGTTTACAACAACTTCCACCATCATACGTGTGTGTAAGATATTGCCGAGAATCCGAGATAATTCAGGTGCTGTGTAAAATCAGTAGGTGGGTCGATTGCTTCTATCCAGCCTCTCGTTGACCAGCCTGGGTTTATAATAGAAGAGAGCAAAAGGAAAGCTGAAGTTTTAAATTTTGTGTCTGCAGGAGGATCATACAGACATACCATCATTTGACTGCCACACAGACTCCCATATGTTGGGCTTAGAAATAGGCAGCTCTAGAGTCTAGTTCAGTTAGACACTGGACTCGCATTCGGGAGGACGACGGTTCAATCCCGCGTCCGGCCATCCTGATTCAGGTATTCCGTGATTTCCCTAAATCGCTCCAGGCAAATTCCGGGATGGTTCCTTTCAAAGGGCACGGCCGACTTTCTTCCCCATCCTTCCCTAATCCAATGAGACCGATGACCTCGCTGTCTGGTCTCCTTCCCCAAACAACCCAACCCCCCCAACCCTCTAGAGTCTAGTTCAACTGCATCTTGTAAACATATCTACACTATGAAACTGTTTTGACACTTCATGTGACTGTATTATATGTATATTACTTATATATAAATTGACTGTTGTGCAACCAAGTGCTGTTACTGCAGCTTTAATAGACCTGGTTTGGAAAGGAACTTTATAGTTCGAAACTAGTCACCAGCATAATTAAACGCAACTTTGACAAAAGTACAATAAAGGATTTAAACTAATAATTTCTTGTCGATTAAGTTGATTTAGGCCAATGCTGTCCATCACTGCAGCTGTAAAGTCTCTTGTTAGAATGTTCTCAAAAGTTTTGAAAGACATTGTTTTGGCTGTGCTATGCTCTTTGATATGAGCAATGAATTTGATTGTGTATCACATGATACCATTATATATAAATTTGAACACTGTGATGGCAATACCAATGAACTCTCTTTCATTAAATCATATCTTTTAGACAGAGTTGCAGTTGTAGTTTCGCACGCGTGTGTGTGTGTGTGTGTGTGTGTGTGTGTGTGTGTGTGTGTGTGTTACACCGCTCATTCCTCATTCCATCATCTGTATAGTCAGTGCTCAGCCATCCTCCTAATTCTTTACACACATTTTTAATTTTCACACTGAACTAATGACACAGTTCCATTTTCTAGGGTACTCCTTGCAGCGAGCTGGTGATATACATGTTAAAAACAGAGGGAAAAAGAATATAAATTAACATCGGTAAACATATCCATGTCACACTGAGTGAGAAATCACCTTTGCCTTCCATGTGTAGGCCCCTCGTTAGCCTTGGCCTTTCTTGGTGTTAGTGAACCAGATAATTTCTCAGCTATACCTCCACATTTGACTTTGAGAGTCTTCATTATGAAGCCTGCTTTCATCACAAATGTTGAAAGAGCTTGAGATGATCATCAAACTCCTTGGCTGAAACACTGACAAATATCTGTGCACGCCAATTTTTGTCCAGACATCAGTAATCTTAACATCAGTCTTGAAGAGATGCAGCCTGCATGCAGGCAGCCATGCAAAATTGTGAACATGTTGCCATGGCAAATCATCAGTATGTTTTTAGAATATTGTTAACCATGTTAATCATTATCTTCTTCACTTTAGTGTCAATGGTACTTGAACCACTGTGTTTCTAAGTTGAATTCAGCTCTCCTAGTGACTGAAACAACTTCATCATAAACAGATCCATCATTTTATAGGCTTTCAGTGTGTACAAAATCAAAAAGAAGATTTAGAAGCTGCAGTTGACTTCATTTTACACATGACAGTGGTCACTCAGTACACAGTGTTCTGATGCTACATTCGCCTGCTTCCACACATTCATTTTAGACACATACTTCCAGTTTCATGTGAACACCTACTGTTGCGATTTGCATTCTATAGTTTATTAACTGATTGCCTTTGTAACTATGACATAGCAGTAAGGAATTCCTTTAAAGTCATTTTGTATAAAGTAATGCACTGTTATTTCAGCAAGGAAGATGCTGCAGTATCTCTCAGTCACTTGTCTCCTGACTTCTGCCTCCAGCTGAGTGCTGCTCTGCTGAACAATATTGAACAGAGTAAGTAATTTTTCTAGAAGTGCCATCATTTAGTCAGGAATACAGTGTATCTGTGACAGAGCTATGATATAACAATTATATGACAGCCAGGCAATCTCATCTGTCATCAGCTTCTGCTGCAGTGGCTGAAAATGATGGCTCTTGTTCATTCTCCCACAGCCTGTAACATTCAGTCTGTAATAAAGATTCTTAATGTACAAAAAAATATAACATTTTTTGCATATGATTTCCAACAGCAAAACATATCTTTTGAAATGCATGATCATGATGCACAACTGTATTAATAGCTGTTCCCCCCCCCCCCCCCCCCCCCCCCCTTCTTTTTTTTTAATTGCTATCCGTTTGCTATTATACCATCATCCAGGTATGAAAAAATCAATTATTGATCACATGTCTTATCATTTAATGATATGAACATCCATATAATATGTGTCCTTTCTACACTCTTACACATGTGCAGAAAGCCAACAGGTATCTTACCACAAAAGATAGTGTGAACCATTAGAAAAGTTATAACTGATCATTATGTAGATTGTAGATAGGTGACAATCACTTGTGACCCATGAGTATTAATTGGTCACAATGTGCTCATAGCTATTTATATTGTTTTTGTGATACTTACATAACAATCACTTGTAATTGTGAATTCTAGTGCATCACATCTTTTGTGCTAGGAAACAATTTGGCTTTCTGTGTAAGTGTGAAAGTGTAGATGAGACATGTATTATATAGATTTCCAATTGTTAAATGATGTCATTAGATTTGATGTACTTTTCTTCCACAGATACATAGTGAATATATCCCCCCAGTGTAGGCCATCTCAGAGAAACAAGAACAGAAGACAATATTGTGAAAAGCATAAATTCCTACTCACCATACAGAGGGGACATTGAGTTGCAGACAGCAACAAAGCAAAGACTGTTGTGCTTTTAAGTTTTCAGCCAAAAGGCCTCCTTCTGAAGCAGAAAACAGACACACATTCATACAAGCATAGCTCGCACACATGACCAATGTCATTGGCTGCTGAGTCTAGGCTGCAGATCACAACTGTGTCTAATGGGAGAAGCAATCTGTGGATAGTGGAGGTAAGGAGGAGGCTGAAGTGAGGAAGGGGGGGGGGGGGGGGATGGCAGGATATGGGAGGGGGAAGGAGTAGAGCGGCTTATGGGAGCTTGCACGGACGTGGTGGGGATAGGGTAGGGCTGCTAGGTGTAGTTGGGAGGTTTGAGGAGGAGGAGGATGAGGGGGGGACGGGAGGGGTGTGGAGGGGATGAGAGAAATAGAGAAGGGGGAAAAAGACTACTGGATGTTTTGGTGGAAAAGAAGGGGAGGGATATGGGAACATAAGATACATTGCTAGGCGAGTTCCCATCTGTGCAGTTCAGAAAAGCTGCTGTTGATGGGAAGGATCCAGACAGTACAGGTGGTGAAGCAGTCATTGAAATGTAGTACATGGCATTCGGCGGCATGTTCAGCAACTGGACAGTCCAACTGTCTCTTGGTCACAAGTTACCAGTGGCCATTCCCATAGACAGACAATTTGTTAGTTGTCATGTCCACATAGAAAGCAGGCTGCAGTTTAGTTTGTGGATCATATGACTGATTTCACTGGTAGTCCTGCCTTTGAAGGGATAGGAGATGTCTGTGACTAGACTGGAATAGGTGGTGTTTGGAAGATGTATGGAACAGTTATTGCATCTAGATCTGTTGCAGGGAAATGAGTCATAAGGCGAGGGGTTATGGTCAGTTGGAGTAAGAATGGACAATGATATTGTGTAGGTTCAGTGGGCAGCAGAATACTAGTGTGGTTGTGGTGGGAAAGATAGTGGGTGGGAAAGGTAGTGGTAGGATATTCTTCATTTCAGGGCATAATAAGAGGCAGTTGAAACACTGGCAGAGAACATGATTCAGTTGCTCCAGTCCTGGGTGGTACTGAATCATGAAGGGAGGGGAGTGGTCATTTGAGGCTGGAAGTGGGTATGTGGGAGGTAGTAGGTGACAAGAGGCAAGGCATGGGAGATCTTTTCTGTACGAGGTTGGGAGGATAATATTAGTCTTTGATGGTGTCAGTGATATCCTTGGTAAATTGGAGAGGAACTGCTTGTCATTACAGATGCAATGGCTATGTGTGGCTAGGCTATATGGAAGAATCTTCTTGATACAGAATGGGTGGCAGCTGTCAAAGTGGAGGTATTGCCGGTGGTTGGTAAATTTGATATGGACATAGTTACCAATGTACCTAACATTGACGTGGAGGTCCACATTGAGGAAGGCTTGTTAGGTTGAGGAGGACCAGCTGAACTGAATGGGGGAGAAGATGTTGAGGTTCTGGAGGAATGTGGATAGGGTGTCTCACCTTTGGTCCAGATCACCAATTTATCACCAGTGAGTCTGAACCAGGTGAGGGAGTTGGGATTCTGGGTGGTTAGGAAGGATTCCTCTAGATGGCCCATGAATAGGTTGACATGGGATGGGCCATGTGAGTGCCTAATGTTGTACTGTGGATTTGATTGTATGTGATGCCTTCAAAGGAAAAGTAATTGTGGATGAGAATGTAGTACGTTTGGGGACCAGTGTTCAATAATGGCAACAATAAATGAATATCACAAGAAATGTGACATTTGATTAATAATTGATCTTTTCACACCTAGATCATAGTAAAATATTGAACTGATAGTAATAAAACATTATTAATACAGTTGCGTGTCATGCATTAAAAAAAAGTATAATACATAGTGCCAACTGAAATTCATTGTCAGCTATGTCACATATATGAGTCAAGGATCATGAACAGTCAGATGGTGCTTTGCTTCTGTAGCCAATTTTCCAAAAGTTGTCACAGTGTTCATATTGAAGAGTGTCATGGGAAACCATTCCTCTTCAGTGGCAATGTTGTGGTGCTGGTGACGGAGGACTATAACTTCATGATTATGGATATTAGTAGCCAATTTCCACAGATACCTCAATCCTTGTTCCATGAAAAAGCCACTAAGCATTGGTGTTCACTGGAGCATGTGCCTTTAGGTGCTGAGAAACCTGACACACAAAAACAAAATGAATTTCTTAAAAGCAGCATTGACATTTCTATAGCAGTCAATGATGACAATGATGAGTTGCTTGATGGGATAGTTATAGGCAGAGAAATGTTGATTGCTCAATTTACCCCAGAAAGCAAGCATTACTGTCGCATTGTATCTCCAGTTAAGACAATTTTCAAACAAACTGTTGTAGTGAGTAAAAAAGTGATGTGCATAGTGTTCTGGGGACAGGAAGGACATTGCCCTGGTGGTTATAATTAAACTTCCCCCATTTAACATGTTACTACACAGGAACTAATTACCATACGAGTACCAAACTTGTGGTAGCATTTATGTCCAAAGTATGGGGTGCATGGTTTCCATGCATCACAGCGCCACTGTCAGGTTCCAACTATGGCCACCAGTTGCCATGATCAGTCATCGTGATTCATAGCCTCACACATCTGACCAGTTGGAGTACACTTGTTGACATCTTTAAACCATTCTCAAATGGTATCTCTACAAGATACATATCATACAGCAGCTTGCACCACAGAATGCACAATGACACGTTGACTTCACTCTCCACTTTCTCTCAAGGATTGAAGTTGACGAGGGCTGCCCTTGGACCATCCTATGGACAGACAAAGCTCAGCGTCGAGACCCGTTGCCTATCCAATCTGTCTGTGGACACCGCTGCCTTCAGATCGGAGCAGTCCTGATGTATTTTGTCAATTGTGGGATTCCACGCTGCACTGAGCCGAAAACCGCTATCCCTGTTTACTAAATCGTTGTGCAGACATATCTCCACTGCCTCTTCGAAGATCAAGTCCCAGAAACTGTTGGTGCTGCACAGCTTCTTCGTTTTTTCGAATTCGAAGGTGTGTCCCTCGATAATGCTATGTTCTGCTACCACAGACTTGTTTGTCTGTCCTAGTTGTACGTTCCTGATGTGTTCAGTACAGTGCTGGGAGATACATCATTGTGTCTGCCCAATACTGTAAATGCCCAGCATCTGCAACCCCAGCTGGTCTTTGGTTGAACCAAGTATATCTTTGACTTTTTTCGGTGTTCGAAAGATGGTCATTATTTCGTGCTTCTTTAATATTCTTGCAATCTTGGCTGTTGGCGGTCCAGCAAATGGCAGAAACACCACACATTTTGCTTCATCATCTTCTGGTTTTTCCTCCCGCCTCTTGTCTGCACGCAAGGCATGTCTTATATGTGTCTCAGTGTAGCCGTTCTTTCGGAAGGTTTCCTGCAGATGTGCTAACTTACGTGGCAAACTCTCACTGTCACAGATTGACCTGGCTCTTTGTGCTAAGGGATGCAGTACTGAGTTACGTTGTGCTGGATGGTGGCAGCTCCAAGCATTGAGATATAAGTCCATGTGCATCTTATTCCTGTGGACCGAGTGTCCCACGTACTGTCTGGATTTTTCTTGATCAAAATATTCAAGAGGGGAAGGCAACCATTCTCTTCTACCTCCATGGTGAATTTGATGCTGTCATGTATGCCATTGAGATGGCGTAGGAACTCCTGTAGTTTTTCCTTGCCAAGGGGCCACACCACAAAAGTGTCATCTATGTATCTGTAGGCAGGCGGTGTTCAGTGCCATATCTTCAAAGTGCTCCATGTACAAGTTGACAAGACCTGGGGCCAGGGGGAAAACCCATTACAACACCATCTGTTTGTTCATAGAATTTCCCACCACATTTGAAGTACGTTGTGGTTAACACAAGACAAAAGAGCCTGAGTGTGGTCCTCATCTAAGTGATCTTTGAGTAGAGCTAAGGAATCATCCAGCGGCACTGGGGTGAAAAGAGAAGTGACATCAAAGCTGCCTAGTAGATCCTTCTCATCCAGGCGTAACCCTTGGAGTACCTTAACAAATTTGGTCGAGTTCTTGACATGGTGAGGGCAGTGAACCACGAGTGGTTTTAACAGCTGTGCTAGATGCTTGGCTACACCATACGTCGAAGAATATATGGTGTTCAATATAGGATGTAGTGGGACATTCTCATTATGGATCTTTGGGAGGCCATACAGTCACGATGGAGCCGTTGCCTGAGGGTAAAGCTTCCCGATGGTGTTTCTGTCAAGTCCTGAGCTTTTGAGAAGATCGTTGGTCTTGCGCATAACAGAAGCAGTTGCGTCTTTCCCCACTTTTTTGTATGCTGGATCTTATAGTAAGGTGCCGATCTTCTGCCAGTAATCTTCTGGCTTAAGTAGGACTGTCGCATTCCCTTTGTCTGCTGCTAAGACCTTATACCGTTGTCATCACGAAGGTTCAACAGTGCCTTGCACTCTTCTGCCGTAATGTTGTTCTTTGGCATTCTTGCTTTCTCGAGTACCCTGCTGGTCTCCCTCCTCAATCCCTCAGCTGCTCTCAGCAGGAGTCCATGTATGGCTTGCTCAGCGTTGCTGATGATGTCACGTTTTGGTAACATTCTTGGAGTCGCAGCAATATTCAGGCCTTTCGACAGCACGGATATTGTTGACTCATCCAGTTCTCTCTCTGTCAGGTTGATGATGGTCTTAATATTGCCGACTTCTGGCACTGTTTGTTGGTGACTTTCTTCTTGTGGAGCTCACTGCTGGTGTACGTGTTGCCATCCAGCCACTCCCAGGTGTGTGCTGGGAGAGTGAAAGCCAGGTACAGGTGGTGAGTGAGCAAAGTCTTGGCGTTCTTGTCGAGTTCCATTCTGGTAACATGTATGTGTTCCTGTACCAAGGCTGAACCAGCCCATCAAACCGAGCGAGGTGGTGCAGTGGTTAGCACACTGGACTAGCATTCGGGAGGATGACGGTTCAATCCCGCGTCCGGCCATCCTGATTTAGGTTTTTCGTGATATCCCTAAATCACTCCAGGCAAATGCCGGGATGGTTCCTTTGAAAGGGCACGGCCGACTTCCTTCCCCGTTCTTCCCTAATCAGATGAGACCGATGACCTCGCTGTTTGGTCTCTTCTCACAAAACAACCCAACTGAACCAGCCCATCGTCATATGCATTTTGCCCTCGCGAGGACAGGCATTCTTAAGTCGTATCCAAAGATCAATATACGCTTCTTTGTTAAATATTTGCTAGTAGTCACTCTAAGTGATTCTGTCACTTCCTCAGACAACGGATCTGGTCTGGAATGCCCTAGTTTCTTTGCGGCTAACTTTTCCTGGTAATTTCCTTTTCTGTTAGCACTTAATACAGATTCAACAGAGGTCATCTTGACACTCCACAGGAAAGCTGATTCATGCACAGTAGACAACCAACTCCAAACACAAACTGCCATTTGCAGAAATGATTAAATTCTACTAGTACTATGTACCAATGAGGTAACTTGAGTAGAATACAAATGAGGCCATGAGAGCCATAAGGGCCAAAACGACACCATCTTTGAATGTGCGCGTGAACATTATGCCAAACTTCACTGAGCCTAGAGGAGAAATATGTAGCACAGCGTGGTTGATTTAATAATGTGTATTTCAGATTACCTCATCCACATGTTTAACAGCATTCAAAGAAAAATAACCAATAAATCCTCAAGGTGTCAATATGAGTAACTTAGAAGTAGATATCTTCACAGTAGTGAAACAAATTAAGTCTGTTAATAAAAGCAAGTCTTCCAGGCCAGACTGTATAACAATTAGCTTCTTTTCAGAGTATGCTGATGCAATAGTTCCATATTTAACAATCTTGTACAACAACTCCCTCTACACTAATTCCATATCCAAAGACTGGAAAGTTGCACGAGAAGAGTAATCCACTAAATTACAGGCTCATATCATTAACGTCAATATGCAGCAAGATTTTGGATCGTTTATTGTGTTGAAACACTATGAATTATGGAAAGAGACTGGTGTATTGACACACAATCAATACCGATTTAGAAAGCACTGTTCTTGTGAAACACAATTAGCTCTTTACTAACACATGCCATTGACAAGGGATTTCAAATTGATTCCGTATTTCTAGATATCCATAAGACTTTTGACACTGTAACATCCAAGCAGCTTTTACTGAAACTGAGTGCTTACGGAATATTGTCTCAGTTATATGACTGGATTCATGATTTCCTATCAGAGAGGTCACAGTTCGTAGTAACTGATGGGAAGTCATTGAGTATAATGGAAGTGATTTCTGGCATTCCTCGCGGTAGTGTTACAGGCCCTCTGCTGTTCCTTATCTACATAAATGATGTAGGATACAATCTGAGCAGCCATCTTAGTTTGTTTGCAGATGATGCTGTCATTTATCATGTACTGAAGTCATCAGAAGGTCAAAACAAATTTAACATGGTTTAGAAAAGATATCTGTATGATGTGAAAATTGGCAATTGACTCTAAATAATGAAAAGTGTGAGGTCATCCACATGAGTTCTACATTTGTTCAAAGAACAAGAAAGTTCAAAGAAGAGCAGCACTTTTTGTATTGTCGCAAAGTAGGGGAGAGAATGTCATTGACATAATACAGGATTTGGGGTGGACACCATTAAAACAAAGGCATTTTTCATTGGAGAGGAATCTTCTCACTAAATTTTAATTACCAATTTTCTCCTCCGAAGGTGAAAATATTCTGTTGATGCCAACCTACATAGGGAGAAACAATCATCATAATAAAATAAGGGAAATCAGAGCTCGCACGAAAAGATATAGGTTTTCGTTTTTTCTGGCGTTTTTCAAGACTGGAATAATAGAGAATTATTGTGAAGGTGGTTCGATGAACCCTCTGCCAGGCACCTAAGTGTGATTTGCAGAGTATCCATGTAGATGTAGATGTAAGGGTTAGGAAATACATTCTGAAAGTAATTGTCTGAAGTGCAGCCTTGCACAGAAGTGAAATGTGAATGCTAAACAATATAGACAAGAAGAGAATAGAAGCTGCTGAAATATATGGCTACAAAGACTACTGATGATTAGATGGGTACATAACTAAGGAAAATGTACTGAACCAAATTGGGGAGAAAATAAACTTATGCCAAAGTTGCTTAAAGTATGGTTCAGTTGATAGGATGCATCCTGAGGCATCAAGGAATAGAGAGTTTGTTCATGGGGGGAAGTGTGGTGAGTAAAAATTGTAGAGGGATAACAATAAACAGATTACAAAGGATGTAAGTTGCACTAGGTATGCGGAAATAAAGCGTGTTGCACAGTATTGCCTATCTTGGAGAACTGCATCAAACTGGTATTCGGACTGAAGACCCCAACAACAATATAGTGTTAATATCACTATGTACATACCATGAACTAGAGTTATGACTCTCATTTGCACCACTTTTTACCACAAATATAACATTTGAGTCAAAAAGGACTTTACAAATTTGGAATGATATAGAAATTTATTGAGATCATTTTTAGAATCAGTAGATGTCCAATTTTGTAGCTGACAACCTCAAGTTTCACATAAAAGTATCAAGTGTCATTTTGGTTTGATGTGACTGCCTTCGTTGATAGGGAAAACACGCCACCAGTAATTGATTTCTTCCCACTCTCGTTGAAGCAAATCGGACGTAACTTGTGCAAAGGCAATGTAGATTCAATGTTTCAGGTCAGCTAAATTGTTTGGTAGGGGAGGAACATACACAAGGTCATAGATGAAACTTCACAGAAAGAAATCCAGTGGCGTCATGTCTGGGGAGTGAGGCGGTCATGAGATAGGCCTTTCACAATCAATCCACCAAAGCTGGGAAGCGATTATCAAGGAAACCTCAAACTTCCATGAGGAAGTGAGGTGGTGCATTGTCTTGCTGCTAGTAAACTACCCCATCTCAGCTTCATTGATCTGTGGAATTTAAAAGTTTTCAAGCATATCCAGATACACAATACAAGTGACAGTTTTCTCCAAAAAGAAGAAAGGGCCATACACTTTCAATTTGCTAAGGTCATGAAACACGTTAACTTTGAGGCTGTTGCAAACATGTTCCAGGGTTGTGTGTGGATTTTATCTGTCCCATATTCTGCAGTTGTGGTGTTCACCATGCTACTGTTATGAAATATTGACTCATCGCAGAAGATTATGGCATTCAAGAATCTATCGTCACCCTCTATCTGATGCAACATTTCTGCACAGAATCCCCATGAGCAGCCTTATCTGCATCACTAATGTGCTTTTCCATTGTGAAACTGTAGGGTTTCAAGTGTAAATGTCTTCACAGTACTTGCGAAACAATTTTTTGTGGAATGCCAGTCTCGCAAGGTGCATGTTGTGTTGATTTTGGTGGACTGCAGGCAAAGCTCTCCCTAACCTGTTTGATGTAATCATCAACATGTGGGCAACCTGGTGATTTATTGTGTCACAGTGAACTACCAGTCTCAACAATGTTCTTGTGCCAAGAATAAATTGTAAGCCTGCTTGGAGGCTCTTTAGCATATTCAATACAAAATTTATGCTGAGCAGTTGTTGCAGAGATCATTTCATGAAACCAAAATACACAGCGAGCACTCTTCGCACCAGTAATGCGCCAATAAAAAAAACACACACACACACATATTCACAACCCATACACACTTGACCATTGTGTCTGACCACTTAGACCAGCATAAGTGGCAAGAAACAGTGGTCATTTGTGTGTGAGTTATGCTTGCATGAATGTGTGTGTCTTTAGAAAGATAGCCTTTTGGCGGAAAACTTAAATGCGTAGAAGTCTTTGTTGTGCCTGTCTGGAACCCAACATTTCCTCTCCATGGTGATAAGGAATCTATCCTCTTCATAATATTGATGAGGAGTCTGTCACCTATACAATAATATGTGCAGTAAAGGATTACGTTGGTGTAAGTAATGTTAAATAGTGCAATTATCTATTCACAACCCATCCAAAAGAGTTACTTGTTTGCACCTGTTACTGTCCTTCAAAGTAGTCACCAGGATTGTGTAGAACCTCTTGCCAGCAATGTGGAAAGTATAGTATACCATTAGCAAAGCCTGTTCTGTTGATGGCACAAATGGAGCAGTCTACTGCCTGTCGAATCTCTGAAACAGTTGTGAAGCGAATGCCACGAAGTTGTTCCTTCATCTTCGGAATCAAATCGAAGTCACAAGGACTTAAGTCCAGAGAGTATGGTGGATGGTACAGTACTTCCCAGTCCCATCGACCGAACAGAGCAGCCACAGCTTGCGCTGTATGCGCCTGTGCATTGTCGTGCAAAATGATGGGTGGGTTGCTCAGAAAGTGTCACCGCTTCTTTCACAAAGCTGGTTGCAGGTGATGCTCCAAAAATGAACAGTAATACTGTGCATTGACGGTCTGCTGTGGAGGAACATAATGCATTAGGATAACACCATCACAGTCGTACACGAGGATCACCATAAATTTAGACCACTCCATTCACACCAGCAACAGAACAGGCTCCGCTAATGGTATACTACACTTTCCACTTTGCTGGCAACGAGTTCTACATAACGCTGGTGACTGCTTTGAAGGACTGTAACAGTTGCAAACATGTGCAGACGTGTAACTCTTTTTGTATTGGTTGTGAATAAATAGTTGCCACTATTTAAGGTCCAACCCTCATATGTACACAAATGAATAACTGTATTTACTTCTATTCATAACTTTGCATCATAAAATAATTTGTTAAACATCATCCTTTGTGGCTGTAGGGTAATATTTCTGTTTTTTGTACCCATTTACTGTAGCATCCCACAGTGCCAGCAAAGATTTATACCTTTTGATGCTCTCTAATAAGAATAATCTTTCATCTTGTTTTGAACTCATTTTGAACACAAAATCAACAGTGAACAGTGAACAAAAAGGTATCCAGAGACCAGAATGTTAGAGACTGGCAAGGATATTGTCAATAATGCCCATAGATGACACAATATTTCCAGGCAATGCAGTATTCTTTAAAAGTTTTTTATGTGTTCTATATCATTGCACGACATCTCAGTTTTGCCCATGTTCAACGTTATTGTGCACCCAGAAAAATTACAATACATGAGAATTCTCAATGTAGTGCTTGAACAGAATATAATTACTACAGAAATTGCTAACATTTTTGTAGAAGTGCAATCCTGGTGGAATAAAATAATTGATTGGTATGGTCATTATTTTACACATTAGACATTAACTTTCAAAAACATTCCCTCATTTATCATTGTACATGTATAAAAGTTTGTTCTTCACAGTAGAGAACACTAATGATTTCCATGAAGTATTGAAACAGAGTCTTAAAATCAACATGTGTTTCTTATGCACAACAAACTGAATCATGTGTAAGCAAGACTAGTCCTAGAAATGGCAACTAAATGCTAATGTATACAGAATGGTTAAACCGAACAACAACAAAATGTGGTACTTGATCTCACAATATATGCTGTAAAAGTATGTTAATCAGTGATGTGTAACTAATTACTAGTTACAGAAAGCTGGTTGAAACCTGTAATTTATAGAGGAGACATTTGGGGACAATTTGAATGTATATTAAAAAATAGGCTAATGGGAAGGGAGGTGATGTATTTGTCACAGTGAAACTTCAGTAAATGCCTTCTCTGAAAACTATCTAGAACAGATATTTAATAATCCCACTCATGATGAAAATATGTTGCATCTAATGGCAACAAATAGTCTTTGAGGGTGTCTGCATCGAAACTGATATCAGTGACCATGATGCGTTTGTGGTAATAATGATTGCCAAAGTACAAAGGACAACTAAAACAAGCAGGGAGAGAGAGATATGTTCACTAAACTAGATAATAAATCAGTTGTGTCATATCTCAGTGAGGAGCTTGAACTTTCAGCATGGGTCAGGAGTATGCAGAGGAACTATGGCTCAAGTTTAAAATAATAGTTGACCATGTACTAGATAGGTATGCACCCAGTTCATAATGGGACAGAACTTCCATAGTATACAGTCACTCTAAAGAAACTTCTAAAGGAACAGCGGCTAATGCATAATAGGTGTAAAACAAAGCATAAGACTACAGATATAGAGGTGATGATGAAACGTGTTTGACTGTCAAGAGAGCAATGCGTGATGCCTTCAGTGACTACCGTAGCAGAATATTGTCAAATGATATTTCACAAATCCCAAGGCTGTTACTGGCACCAATGTTAGTGTTCAGTCCCTAGTGAATGAGGCGGAAACTGAAACTGAGGGTAGCAAAGGAAAAGTTGAAATACTTAACTCTGTTTCCAAATGTTCCTTTACAGAGGAAAATCCAGGAGAATTCCCCCAATTTAATCCTCATACCACTGAAGAGATGAGTGAAATCAGTATTAGTGTCAGTGGTGTTGAGAAACTGCAGAAATCATGAAAAGTGAACAAAGCTCCAGAGCCCAATGGACTCTCTATCCGGTTCTATATTGAATTTATAACAGAGTTAGTGCCTCTTCTAACAGTAATCTGTTGTAGATTCCTCAAACAAAGAGCCATGCCCGGTAATTGGAAGAAAGCACAGGTCACACTTGTCTACACGAAGGGTAGTAGAAGTGATACACAAAACTACCATCCAGTATCTTTGACATCAACTTGTTGCAGAGTCTCGTAACATATTCTGAGGTAAAACATAATAAGTATCTTGCACAGAATGTATTCCAAAAACACCAACTGTGTGAAATTCAACTCGCATTTATCTTGTACGACATACTGAAAGCTTTGGATTGGGGTAGCCAGCTGAATGCAGTGTTGTTGTTGTGGTCTTCAGTCCTGAGACTGGTTTGATGCAGCTCTCCATGCTACCCTATCCTGTGCAAGCTTCTTCATCTCCCAGTACTTACTGCAACCTACATCCTTCTGAATCTGCTTAGTGTATTCATCTCTTGGTCTCCCTCTACGTTTTTTACCTTCCATGCTGCCCTCCAATGTTAAATTTGTGGTCCCTTGATGCCTCAGAACATGTCCTACTAACCGGTCCCTTCTTTTTGTCAAGTTGTGCCACAAACTCCTCTTCTCCCCAATTCTATTCAATACTTCATCATTAGTTATGTGATCTACCCATCTAATCTTCAGCATTCTTCTGTAGCACCACATTTCAAAAGCTTCTATTCTCTTCTTGTCCAAACTATTTATCGTCCATGTTTCACTTCCATACATGGCTACACTCCATATAAATACTTTCAGAAACGACTTCCTGACACTTAAATCTATACTCGATGTTTCTCTTCTTCAGAAACGCTTTCCTTGCCATTGCCAGTCTACATTTTACATCCTCTCTACTTCGACCATCATCAGTTATTTTGCTCCGTAAATAGCAAAAATCCTTTACTATTTTAAGTGTCTCATTTCCTAATCTAATTCCCTCAGCATCACCCGACTTAATTCGACTACATTCCATTATCCTTGTTTTGCTTTTGTTGATGTTCATCTTATATCCTCTTTTCAAGACACTGTCCATTCCGTTCAACTGTTCTTCCAAGTCCTTTGCTGTCTCTGACAGAATTACAATGTCATCGGCAAACCTCAAAGTTTTTATTTCTTCTCCATGGATTTTAATACCTACTCCAAATTTTTCTTTTGTTTCCTTTACTGCTTGCTCAATATACAGATTGAATAACATCGGGGAGAGGCTACAACCCTGTCTCACTCCCTTACCAACCACTGCTTCCCTTTCATGCCCCTCGACTCTTACTCAGTACTTCTAAATTTTTGAAAAGCGTTTGACTCAGTATCAAATATATGCTTATTGTCTAAAGTTCAATCATAAGGGGGTTTCAAGTAAAATTTGTTTCTGTATTGAGGACTTTTGGGAGGGAGTACAAAGAATGGTATCTTTGATGAGAGAGCCATCATGGATGCAGAAGTAACTTCGAGTACGTCCCAGAGAAGTGTATTGGGACCCTTGCTGTTCATGTTGTATATTAATGACCTTGTGGACAATATTAATAATAACCTCATATTTTCACAAATGATGCAGTTATTTATAATGAAGTACTGTCTGAAAGAAGCTGCATAACTATTTAGTCAAATCTTGATGAAGTTTCAAAGTGGTGCACACATTGGCAACCTGCTTTAAATGTTCAGAAATGTGAAACTGTGCCCTTTACAAAACCAAAAGCCATGGTATCCTGTGACTATAATATCAGTAAGTCGTAGTTGGAATCAGCCAACTCATACAAATATCTGGGAGTAACACTTTGTAGGGATACGAAATGGAATGATCACATAGGCTCAGTTGTGTGTAAAGCAGGTGGTAGACTTCGTATTATTGGTAGAATGTTGGTGAAGTGCCGTCAGTCTACAAAGGAGAGGAGACTGCTTACATATCACTGTGCAACCCATTCTAGAATACTGCTCAAGTGTGTGCGACCTGTACAAAACAGGACTAACAGGAGATATTGAACATATACAGAAAAGAGCAGCATGAATGGTCACTGGTTTGTTTGATCCATGGGAGTGTGTTACAGTGATGGTGAAGAAACTGAACTGGCTGACTCTTGAAGGCAGGCTTGAAGCATCCTGAGAAAGGCTTCTAACAAAGTTTCAAGAACCAGCTTTAAATGATGAATCTAGGAACACCCTACAACTCCCTATGTATCACTCACATAGGACTCATGAGGACAAGATCAGAATAATTACAGCACGCACAGACATTCAAACAATCATTCCTCCCATGCTCCACATGTGAATGAAATGGGAAAGAGCCCTAACAGCTTACACGGTGGGACGTACCCTCTGCCATGCACTTCACGGTGGTTTACAGAGTATGGCTGTTGATGCAGATATAGATACCTTGTCTAAATTATTCCATGACTGTCAAAGTTTTTGTATGTCATTCTGGTACAACCACTCACACTCCTTTTCTTAAATTCTTCATTAATTACTCTGCTGTTTGTTGTTCTGAAGGACATGTCAGCAGTCTAGTCACACTCAATCAAAATGTAATATGGTTCCCCAACTGTACTTGGTGTATGGCGGTGGATAAAACAAACTCAAAACTGCAATGTGTTAACACATTCTTCTGTCAAAAGACAACAGAAATGAACACAAGGAAAATATCTTTTCTTTTATGGCCTAAAAATTCAGCAGAGCACGTAGGAGACAATGTATTTTTGTTTACATTCAATTTTAATATGTTCTTTTACATGAAATCATTGAAAATGAAAATAAAATAGTTGGGTTATGATATAAAAATTGATGCAAACATGTCATACATTAGAAATTAATACGTACTTTTATAGAGATGCGTCCAAAATTAAAATTAAACTGTCGTTTTATGATCTAATAACTTGAATGTGTAGCAGATAAAAAAAACACGTTTGGTATTAGTGTGTGAATCTATAGGAAAGCATAAGAACTGAAAATGAAATAGAGATTTTGGTGCACAAACTAATAACTAAACACAGACGAAAAAACATAGAACTGAATTTGCTATTACATAGTTTTACAGACTAGTGTGGAAAAATCAAATTTGTTTTATAATCTAACTTGTAAAGCATTAGGGTCTGAGGAGCTAGATGCTGCATAATAAGTGTACACAATACCTTTAATCCATGTGAGGGCTGAACAGTTTTGTACTGCAGGTACTGCACTCAGCATAGCTCTTTCTAACGTTATTATCAAAGCTTTTAAGTATTTATCAACAGAACTGAACTACATTATTTATTAACATTTTTTCATCTCAGCGTGCTCTCGGATAATGTATATTTCTGCGATAACTATACATTTCAGCAGACGCCAAGAATACGCATCAGTTGAAATATACTACAGTATCAGTATGATGTTACTGTTCAGTAATGAGCGGCCTGGGTCATTCGAGTATTGTTTAGTATTGTCGCGCACCTTTGGTCATGACTGCAAGTAAACGAGGTTTAATTCTGCGTTCTGCCATCAGCAATTGTAAAATAAACAGGTAGTACATAGTTTGTAAATCCAATGAAACTGCTCTAAGTTATAATAAAAATCACATTATAATCTTAAATTTTTAAAACTAATGTGAATAAATAAACAAACTCACCAGTCAGCAAAATTAGCATCTGGTTTGACGGCAGAAAACTCATTGATCATATCTTCGTAGTTCAGATGGTTATCGGGTAGGAGGTCGGCTTCGGTGTGAAGAATGGACAAGGCGTTCAATCTCTCCTGAAACAACGTAGAACGTAGGTATGATTTCACTCTTTTAAGAGCCTTTAACGTGTGATCTGCTGAACAATTTGTAAGTGTCATACATAGAAATATTCTAAGAGCAATTTCAACATTTGGAAACACAGACTTTAACCTCTCTTTTCGTAAAAATTTACTCATTTCCACTGGTATATCACTAATTCAGAAGATTTCAAAAGTTCCGCAAAATGTTCACATTCACTAGGGAAAAGAGGATCTAAATCTGTGTCATATGACGCTTGGAGTTTTGCTGCATATTCAGCAGTATTGTCTGGTGAACTGTTCTTAAGGTTACTGAAAACCGTGAAGGAGTCAAACAGTGTTCTATAGCTTTCCTTCCTCCTCACTAATTCGGCATACAACTTGTTGAGTACTGGGAGAAATGTTTCAACTCTAAATTTTTCCCTTCTAGTCAGAAAAACTTCTTCAGAGCCTGCTTCTTTGTCATCATGAAGTTTGCATTTTTGTAATCTTTTATAGGTGCATTCATAATCTATATCAGTCACAATCTCCATGGATTTATTTTCATAATAGTCGAATATGCCACGAATAGATGCAATAAATCCTACAAGTGATTCATATAATTCATGCACTATTTTAGTATCAATATTTATACTTTGCAATTTCTGATTTACACTATTAAATCTGTGGAGTATGTCCTTGCAAACTGTCATCATGAATACTGTTTCTAGTCTGCTGAGTTGACTCAATAAAGCTAAAGCCTCATTTCATGCAAGTGGTTTTTCAAACATATTATTGGCAATATGTGTGAGGGCATTGATAACACCCTCCCAGTTTTCATATAGATGTACCCACACTTCCTCTCTTTCTGACCAAAGTGTTTTTGATAAACTTTTTGCCGTTTTGCTTCCTGGTTTCATGAAAGAAAGTAGTTTATCCCAATGCTGTGTTGAAGCAGACACCTCAGACCGCACTAGTGCCAACTAGATTCAAAGAGTGTGCTGCACAAGGCACATGATGCGCTTTCGGATTTCGTTCATTAATGTGTGCCTGCAAACCAGTGTAGGTTCCTGACATATTGCTTACATTGTCATATGACTGGCCTCTACAGTCAGTAATATCAATGGAATTTGTAGACAGGACTTTTAGTACGACCTCAGCTAAGTTTTTGGACTTGTTTCCTGGGCTTGGTAAAAACAGAAGGAAACGTTCAAAATGTTCACCATTCTCATTCACATATCTTAATATGAAAGATAATTGATCAATATGTGAAATGTCCACAGTAGAATCTACTATCTCAGGGAAATATTTGGCTTGTTTTATTTCACCTATGATAATTCTTTTTATTCGTTCAGAAAGAAGCTCTATTATTTTATCACAGATTGTTGAAGAAAGATAACTTGTGTGTTCTTGGCCTGGATTTCCATATCATACAGTGTACTTTGCGAGAAAAGGATCAAACTCAGCTATAAGTTCAAGAGACATCATAAATGGACCATTATGTAATGAACGGAATCTTTCAACGTGTCCATGTAGGGGAAGTCCATGACTTGTTCTTTTCAACACACTGCACCAGTACATTTTTTTCTGTCACAACATATGACTCAAAATGGTTATCTATTGTTCCAAGTGACTTTTTTCTTGTTAAGAGTGATAACTCAGAATTTTTGTGTTCAAGTGAGTTCTCATGATGAGATAAAACATTAGAAATATTTTTCCAATCTGCAAGACCATTAGTAGCAATCGTGGCCTTATCTCCAAACAATTTACATGGTGCACAAAAAACAGCACTGGTGCTACAGAAGTATACTAGAAAATCATGCGAAGTTGATTCATCATTTAAAAGTTTACGGTAAAATACATTTTTGTTCAAATATCTGGTTTTATTGCCTATTGATATTCTTGGATTAAAAAAATCACTATTACATTTTTGATTAATGCCACGTTGTAAGAGAATGTTGATTGTCGATTCATTGACACACCATTCTGCAGGATCATCACTAGCGAGGTTATTTCTTTTTGTAACATCTGACTCGACATTTAGTTTTTCGTAAAACTCTAAATCAGGAACAATTTGCTTTTCTTCATTTTTAACTTTTGTTTCATCTGCATTTACTTCTTTTACAAAAGCTGCAGTGCCAGAAATATCATCCATACCATTACTACTTGAACTTGAAGTCGAACCAGCAAATTTTTTGCGAAAAATTTATGTACTGTTCCAAGCATTTTTAGAACATTGGCGTCTCGTTCTTGCCTTTCCTTCAATGATTTCCAAAATGCCGCCCCCCCTTAATTTTTCACGTTTGCTTTTTTCACTGTTATTCATGTTATGGAACTTACAAAATTGTCCATCAACAGTCAAAACAAAAGAAAAAAAATTGTAAAAGGAAAGAAAGAAAGAAAGACTGTATCCAGTTCGTCGTATTACACCGCACAAGGGCACAAAGCTTTTTACTTTAAACATGGTTCATGAGCACAAAGATTTTTCCTGTAAACATGGAACGATGAACTGACCAACTCGAATTACTCGACATAACTATGCTATGAAAGAACGACAATGCAGAATAATTTAATTTTATTGTCACCTATTTCTCTGTTGTCAGTGAACAGTAGAAGCACACCTGTCAGCTGGAATTCATCTCGTAAAGAAAACTGCACAGTCCTGTTTTTGGCTTTTGTTTCCTGCGTCACCGAACTTTAAGCTGGGACGCAAATATGTTCTGAATATCCTTGACACTGTCTTTCTAATTTAAAAAGCAAATAATTTTTGCAATTTCTTGCAGTGAGGTGTGCTGGATTGACTTTTATCCCACTTATTCTTATAACATTTTAGCCATTTCTGTGGGCAGAGAAGACAGACTACAAAATTTAAGTAGTCTTGTTGGCAGTTGATGTGGTGTGTTGTCATTTGTGTGAACACTGCTGCTATGTCTACACGCAAATGCACCTTTTTTTCCAACATAAAGTAAAAAAACCTTTCCTTGAAAAAAAAAAAGAAAAAAAAAAAAAAAAAAAAAAAAAAAACTTAGTTAGGAAGTTTAATATAAAATTTGCAATGCCATGTACTATTTGATTGCACAGAGCGGGAACTTTGATATTGTGCAGGCTGCAGCACAATAAATGAGACAAACAAAAGTTGGTTTCTTCTTCTTTTTTGCCAAAAAAGTAACTAAGTAAATAAATTAAATTAAATTTTTAAACTGTTGTGAAGTGTATTCCACACATTATTAGATATTCTGCTTATGTTTTTTTTTCATATAAACATGTGTTTAAAAATGTACAACATTCCCAGTATCAACATGTTTTGTTAAATAGGTGTCATTAAATCAAAGCTCAGATATTGAAGACAACAGAGCTTTCACATTAATTACAGTAATGGAGCGTTGACTTGATACTTCCCTGTAATTTCTACAAGAAATTTAAGTAGAGTCAGGTTTTACATACTGAGGCCGCACATTACAGTATTTAAGAAACTGCTGGTTAATTTATCTCACAGATTTTCAGGGGGCCCAGTATTTTCCGGGGAAAATATAGTAGGGTTAAGTAGAAGCTGACAACATTCTCAGAATAATAACGTTTCAAACATTGTATTGTAGATTTCCGTCCTGACAGCTTACTTCAAAATATTTTGAACAATCATGAAGATGATACCAGATAGAAACCCAATGTTAAATTGCCATGCAGTCACCAAGTAAACTATGTATATTTCCAAGCTTGTATTGTCGAATTGTGTTATTAAGGCTTATTTAAACTAGCAAGTTGTTTAACATTATCAAAAATTTTTGTCACATTTAAGCGCAATTATTTTAAAACGTAAAAGGTTAAAATGAGTACAGAGCAAAAAATGCTGTCCCCCTCGCCTTTAAGGTGCCGCCCCTAGGCCTATGCCTAGTGGGGAGGGGGGGGGGGGGGGGGGAGGGGGGGGGAGACAGCTGGCAGTAGCTGTAAAATGCATTTGAGAGAGGCGAACCCATCATAATAAATAAAAGACATACTGGTATAGGAAACTGAAAAAAAGGAAGCAAACTATGACATAGAAAAGAAAGTTGTTTATTATGGAACATATGTGAACATTATTATGTTGTTAACGGAGGTAATGACAGTGAAACATGGAAAGTGGCTAAATATATGAGTCCATGTTCCCTAAATTAACTTTAAGGTAGAGCTTGAAAAAGAGAAAGAATAAACCTTTTGATCATTGTAATTACCAGTAATAATGGGAAGCATAAAGTAAATGTACACACAAAAACAGTTTACACTGATGTGATCATAAATGCAAACTCATGTCATCCCAGAAGATGTAGGTACACCTTCTTCAGATTCACACTAAACAAAATCTGGGAATTACTGTTGGGTGAGGATGGGATTCAGAAAGAAATTCAGATAATTATGCAGATAATGACTGCAGATGGATACGGAAGTAGTGAAATCGATAATATGTATCAGGAAATTTAGTTTAGAAAAGGTACTTGACCACTGGTGTACACTATCTGATTGAAAATATCCGGACACCTGTTAGTGGACATTAATAATGTATTATGTCCACCCTTCACCTTTATGACAGTTTGAACTCTGCTGGGACACTTTCTCTGAGCTATCTGAATATTTGGAGCAATGGAAGCCAATTCTTCTTTAAGGGGCTCCGGAAAGGCTCAAAATCATGAAAAGTTCAATTTTTACTTTTTTGCGTTTTCTGAATCTGCAGACTATTACCTTTTAATAGATATATAATTTATTCAATTCCGAAGACTACAACTATTTTTAAATTTTTTTTGAAATGTGTTCTACATGGACGTGGCCCACTGTGGCGCTGTTAAACTGCTGTCAAATGGTGTTATTATTAACGTCCGTGTTCATCAGGTACATTTTAGTGATGTGAGATAAAGTATGTGTTGTGGCTAACCTGTGATGGTTCAATATGTATCGATGGTGTGATTGTCGATTGTTTCATGTTTATTTACTCTGTCGTTATCTCGAAAATATTCGTAATTAATTCTGTTTCTTGAGTCTCTGTTTTGTTGAAGTATAATAATGAGTAAAAGTAAAGTTATTAGAAATCCTCTGAAGGCTTTTAAGAAAAGGAGAAATGTTGGAAAGCCAAAGGTATGTGTTATTACTGTAAACAATAAAGACGATAACCAAGAGAGTGAACCTAACCTCTCAAGTACACCTGCCCATAGCAGTCAAAGTGGGAAAGAAAATACTTCACAGAAGAAGCTTGGTTCAATGAGTGAAAACTATGAATGTTTTATGGGCGAATCGGATGTGAATGAAATATTGGATATGTCGGTTCTCAAAGGAATTTTTTCAAACTGTGTAAGATGTATTCATTGTAGTGAAGTTGGTCTGGAACTCTCCATAATAAAGCACGTAGGACTTGCTAGTGAAATACAACTGAAATGTGAGAAGTGTTCATACATGACCACCTTTTGGAACAGTGTTGTAGTAACTGCAACTGAAGAAACTGGTAGCAAAATCTACGAACACAACATTAGATTTGTTTATTCCTTGCGTTCAGTTGGTAAGGGTGCTACTGCAGGTGCAATTTTCTGTGACATCATGAATCTTCCAAATCCCCCAACCAAGTTTACAACCTATAATAAATTAATAGAGTCTAAAGTAGAAGATGTCTGTATAGAATCTATGAAGAACGCTGTGGAAGAGGCAGTAATGGAAAATAATGGTAACAGAGATTTGACTGCAGCGTTCGATGGTACCTGGCATAAACGGGGACACACATCTCTTCATGGTGTAGTATCTGCCACCAGTATGTATACAGGGGAAGTTTTAGATGTAGCAGTAATATCAAAGTATTGTAGATGTCCACAAAAATATAAAGGTACACATGAAAATAATTGCAAAGCTAACTATAGTGGCAGTAGTGGAGGAATGGAAGTGGCTGGTGTTGCCAGTATATTCCAGCGTTCTGAGGCGTGTGATAAAGTGCGATATGTTAATTACCTTGGTGACGGTGATTCTAAAAGTTTCAAACATGTTCAAGGACTGAAGCCCTATGGTGATGATGTTGTTGTGCAGAAATTTGAGTGTATTGGACACGTACAGAAGCGAATGGTAACAAGACTTCGGCAACTGAAAGCTTCGTACAAAAAACAAAAACTCAGTGATGGTAAAGGGTTGGATGGGAAGGGAAGGTTAACTGACAGTGTAATTGACAAAATACAGAACTATTATGGAATGGGTATTAGGCAAAATACACAAAGTCACAAAGTGTCGACGAAATGAAGAAGGTTGTTTGGGCTCTTTTTTTTCATACTTCTTCAACCGATGAAAATCCCCAACATAGCTTGTGTCCCAAAGAAGAAGACAGCTGGTGTAAATATAACAAAGGATTGCTAACTGGTGAAGTGTACACTCATAAGCATAGTCTGCCTCATGCAATAATGGACGTGATAAAACCTATTTTCAGAGACTTAGCAGCACCTGAACTGTTGAAAAAGTGTATTCACGGAAAAACTCAAAACCCCAATGAAAGTGTAAATAGTGTTATATGGTCGAGAATCCCCAAGACTGTATTTGTTGGAATAGAAACACTTCACTTTGGTGTGTATGATGCTGTTGCGACTTTCAATGATGGCAACATTGTAAGGTGCAAGGTATTTAGAAATATGGGAATGAAGATAGGTTCTAACATGGTACGAGCGATGCTTGCTTTAGACAAGGAACGCCTTCGGGCTGCAGACAGGGCTGTAAAGAGTCTAGAAATACAAGCAAGAGTAAACAGGAGGAGGAACAAGAGGAAGCTGGAGGAGGAGTTTGCAGAGGATGAAGATAATCCATCCTATGGACCTGGAATGCACTAAAAAGTTAATCCAATCTTTGTCGATCGATTCCCAAAACTTTTATTTTCTCATACTAATTACATGTTTTCTAAGGATCTTCCAAACATATTTGTTTCAAACTTTCAGTAAATGTTACACAGTACCTTCTGCATAATTTAACACAGCCTTTTTCCAAAAAACTGTATATTTTTGAATATATAAATAAAAAATTGCAAAAAAATGTGAATTTTCATTACAATTGAAAAAAAATCATCTTTAATAAGTGAACTAAAATTTTGTAAAATCCCTGTGTTAAGTTGTAGCCCATATTCCAATAAATAATCTGTAAAAAGTTCAACTTCCTACCTCAAATACTTTGTGAGGAAAGATGTAATTTATGAGCGTTATTTTAACATTGCAAGTATAGGGCGTTCCGGAGCCCCTTAAGCATCAAAACCAGAGAAAGTAGTGATGATGGATGTTGTGCAGGCTAGTCCATTTTGGGAATGTCATCATCCACAAACCATTACTTCATAGATGTTGCTTTATAACAGAGTGAATTGTTGTTCTGATAGAAACAATCAACAATTCCAGACTAGTCCTCTACTCTACGCAGAACCGAATGCTGTAAAATGTGTTCATAACCTTCGACATTTAATGTTTTCTTTGGCATAATCAGAGGATCAGACCCTAACCATGAAGAACACCCCTGTATTATAACTTCACCTCCTCCATACTTCACCATTGGCACTGCACCCGATGCCATACAATTTTCTCCAGGCATTTGCCAAACCCAAACCCTTCCATTGGTTTGCCACAAGATATAGCATTTCATCACTCCAAAACACTTATTTTCAGTTATTCACTGTCCAGTGGCATCATTCTTTACACCATCTCAAGTATCAAGTAGCACTGATTACAGGAATGTGTGGCTCATGAGGAGCTGCTTCACCATTGTATACCTTTCTTTTTAACTCCCATCATACAGTCATGGTCCTAGTGGAACTGCTGGGAGCACTTTGGAACTTACGAGTGATTCCTTCTATTGATTTCGTGTGTGTGTGTGTGTGTGTGTGTGTGTGTGTGTGTGTGTGTTTTTCCGACCACCCTCTGCAGTGTTTGACATCCCCTGTCCATCAGTACATGAGGTCTGCCTGGTCTTGCTTTAGCTGTGATTGTTCCTTCTCAGTTCCACTTCATAATCCATCACTAACAAACAACCTGGGCAGCTTTAGAATTCCATGATGGATTTGTTACTCAGGTGATATCCAATGACCAGTCCATGTTCAAAGTCACTGAGGTCTTCTGACAGATCCATTCTGCTGTTACTGCTTCTGTAGTGACAATACAATACACCCCACCTCTTTTTGTACTGGGGTATCCACCTCGCTTGATATCTAGTGGTCAATTCTGCATTACATAGGGCATCCAGATACTTTTTATCATATAGTACATAAGGACAATGGGAAATATGCAGCAGTAATATTTAATGGTTAGAACTCTGAATTGTTTATATCTTCAGGAAAGTCAACATCAGTAGAGGTTTTCAAATCAGAGCTAACTTAAGAAGTAGATAACAGGAGAAATGGAACAAATACAATGGCTCAGGAGTGTACAAACTAAACTATAATGACTATGATGAAATTTATATCAGACAAACTGGGAGGAAGTTTGTGATAAGGTTTAGATAGCATCCCTGTGATGCGAGAGGTAGGGCATTGACAGTATACTTAAAAACCCATAAGCAGAGGTTGTGTGTTTTAAGTGAAAGCATGGACTACCAAATGGATATACCTTAAACATACTGTTGGACCGTCAAATCTGTACACGTAAAAATGAATACATCTGGGTTGACATAATTGACAATCGCTGATATTTCGACAGATGCACGCCTTGTATTTTTCAATGCAAAACTGCCTTGAAAATTACAGCGTGTACACCTATTGGCGGTTGTCGACAGTGTCACCTCACTGCATCCCCAGGAGAAACTTCAGGTCTCACAATGTTAAACAAACCATGTGTTATTAGCCCTAATAAATGTTTCAAAAATAGCTGGTGAAAAGTGTTGTGTTTGTAACATGTTTTTCCTGCTGTACCTTTGGCCGTATTGTGCATCTGCTGTGCAGGTGGTTCTCCCACTACACCCAATCACTCCTCTGCAAACAAATTACCAGACTTACAGCAAGATGGACAAGTCTCTCTGAAATATTTATATTTAAATAATAAATCTCTGTATCCTTTTTAGTCTGGTTTATAAGTCTGCATGCTTTAACACATTATTCAACTAACTTCACCACTGAATGCAAAGTTCTTTCCTGTTTGGCACTTGTAATTCAAAATGCAAAAATAATTTTTAATTTTCTCAATTTTCATGGTTTCAGCATTAAGTGTGTTCATTTCTTTAAAACGCTGTTGTTTGATAATTATTTATCAGTTTTAGATATGTCATGTTTTCATTATCAAATTCAGAGCAATTTCAGTAATAAATGATAGCAACTTTTAATTTGGTATTTTTATGAGAATGTATTCATCTCTCTCACTTCTGTGGTGTCTGTAGTTTGCAAAATCCAGTTTTCCTGCAAAACTTGTTTTTCTGGGGTGCTGTTTGTTGGATTGTATGTTTTTTTTTTTTAGATATCTCTGTATTTTATGCTTTTTACATGCAAATGTAGGTATATTAACATTACATTTTAATAATGTAGAATGGACTTGACATTAAATCTGAGTTTGTCAAGGTACACTGTCATCATTGTGCCGAAATTGTACATTAAAAGTCAAGTGCTATAGTTTTGAATTGCCTTTTGATCATTTCTTATGTATAATACTCCACTTGTATTCTTAGTATTCCACATTCAGGTTGTCCTTTATCTTCATATTCTGCAAATGTTGGTTTCTTTGTATCTCAACTAAGGAGCTTAGTGCTTGGCTTATTATATTTTTGTTCCATTCTCCTCCTTTTCATTGTTTTTACAGTCATAGTTTTTACTGTTTGCATCTGAGATGCATATTCTACTTGTTGGTTGACAGGAAAGGGAAGGGGAAACTGGCTGGGGTAATAGCAGGAAATTTAAGGGGGGGAGGCACTGCCATGAATGGTAAAATGCCAGTGGTTACAGGTGTTGGAGCAGCACCTTTTTTAGGATAGGTAAGACAGAAAGATGTCAAGTTCTACGAGAGGTCAGGATTGAAACAAATCTTCAGTTTAGGAAAGAAATTCAACAGCACAATTCTAGCACATTGGATCACCAATCACAGCTATCAATTATAAATTTTCACCAATCACCAGAAATTTTATCTCCACCAAGTTGTATCTCAGTCCTAGGTAATTGCATTGATGAACTAAAGTCACCCAACCCAATTGACATAATCTGCCTCTCTGAACACCATGTGACCACTGGTATAGGAACTAGGCCTAAGCACAATGAGAAACTCAGACAGGAGAGTACTGCAAATGTTAGAATAAGGAAAGGTTCTCATAAAAGTATAATTAAAAATAATGTAAGTATATTTCATCAAAATATTGGGAGTTTAAAGAATAAAGTAGATGAGCTTCTGGTTTGTTTGGAAGATTTAGAAGCTGAGAATGAAATAGATATACTATGCCTGTCTGAGCATCACATTGTTACTGATATGGATAAGGTAAATGTAAGTGGTTATAAGCTCTCTGCACATGTAATGAGAGAAAATATGGAGAAAGGAGGAGTTGCCATATATGTCAAAAGTTGTCATTGTGCAAAAAGTATAGAAACAAAAAAGTTTTGTGTAGAGAAACATATAGAAGCATGTGCCTGTGAGCTTAAATTAAATAAAGGCACATTTATAATTGTAACTGTATATAGGTCCCCATCAGGAAATTTTCATCTATTTCTGAAAAATTTGGACTCCTTGTTGTGCTATCTGTCAGACAGGGGGAAGCAAATTATTATTTGTGGGGACTTCAATGTAGATTCTCTGAAAGAGGGTAATAGGAAAAATGACCTTGAAGTATTACTCGGTTCTTTCAATTTGACACCCGTTATTGATTTTCCTACTTGGGTGGTAAAGATAACTTCTTTATAGACCAAGATAAGTTTAACCAGATAAATGCTCAGCCTGTTGAGAATGGTCTTTCTGATCATGGTGCACAGCTAGTTACAATATATGACATAGCTCCATTCCGCAATACTAAACAGTCCTCCAAAGTAGTACGTTCAGTCAACAATTTAACAATTGCAAATTTCAGGGAAAGCCTACAGCAGTTAGACTGGGATGAGGTGTACCGTGAACCTGATGCCAATTTAAAATATAATTTATTTCATGACATTTTTGTAAATGCATTTGAAAACTGCTTCCCCAAGAAAATAGTTAAATATACTCGTAAGAAACCTTGTAACAAACCATGGCTTACTAAGGGTATAAAAATATCTTGTAACCGGAAAAGGGAAATGTATCTGACAGCAAGAAAGAGTAGTGACCCAGAAACTATCAAAAATTATAAAAACTACTGTGTTATATTAAGAAAAGTTATTAAAAAATCCAGGAGTATGTGTATTATGTCTGAAATCAGCAACTCTGATAATAAAATTAAAACAATTTGGAATATTATTAAAAGAGAAACAGGTCAACCAAGAGCAGAGGAAGACAGTATTACCATCAAATTGAATGAAAACTTAACGAACAAAAAGTCACAAGTTGAAAATATTTTTAATAATCATTTTCTAAATGTTGTGGATATAGTAGGATCCAGGTGTTCATTAGAAGATGCTAGGCTGTTAATGGAAGAGGCCATACCTATGCAATTTGATACAATTGAAATCTCACCCACTTCTTCCTCTGAAATTAGGAAAATAATAAACTTGCTTAAAAGCAAAAACTCACATGGAATTGATGGCATTTCCAGCAAAATACTAAAAGCTTGTTCTCAACAGATAAGTAAGATTCTCAGCCACCTGTGTAATAGCTCTCTGGAACAGGGCATTTTCCCTGATAGACTGAAATATGCTATTGTTATACCTTTGCATAAAAAGGGAGATAGATCTGATGTCAACAATTACCGTCCAATCTCCCTTCTAACAGCTTTATCCAAAATTTTTGAGAAAGTAATGTATTCAAGAGTAGCTTCACATATCTGTAAAAATGAAGTACTAACAAAATGTCAGTTTGGTTTCCAGAAAGGTTTTTCAACAGAAAATGCCATATATGCTTTCACCAGTCAAATTTTGAATGATCTGAATAACCGAACACCACCCATTGGGAGTTTTTGTGATCTCTCAAAGGCTTTTGATTGCGTAAATCATGAAATTCTGCTAGAGAAGCTCAAGTATTGTGGCATGAGTGGGACAGTGCACAAATGGTTTAATTCGTACCTAACCGGAAGAGTGCAGAAAGTTGAAATAAGTAGTTCTCGTAACATGCAAAGATCAGCACATTCCTCAAACTGGGGAACTATCAAGAATGGGGTTCCACAAGGGTCAGTCTTGGGTCCTTTGTTGTTCTTATTATATATTAATGACTTGCCATTCTATATTCATGAAGAGGCAAAGTTAGTTCTCTTCGCTGATGATACAAGTATAGTAATCACACCTGAGAAACAAGAATTAACTGGTGAAATTGTCAATACTGTCTTTCAGAAAATTACTAAGTGGTTCCTTGTAAACGGACTCTCACTGAATTTTGATAAGACACAGTACATACAGTTCCGTACAGTGAATGGTATGACGCCATTAATAAATATAGACCTTAATCAGAAGCATATAGCTAAGGTAGAATATTCCAAATTTTTAGGTATGTCCATAGATGAGAGATTAAATTGGAAGAAACACATTGATGATCTGCTGAAACGTTTGAGTTCAGCTACTTATGCAATAAGGGTCATTGCAAATTTTGGTGATAAACATCTTAGTAAATTAGCTTATTACGCCAATTTTCACTCATTGCTTGCATATGGCATCATATTTTGGGGTAATTCATCACTGAGGAATAAAGTATTTATTGCACAAAAGCGTGTAATCAGAATAATAGCTGGAGTCCACCCAAGATCATCCTGCAGACATTTATTTAAGGATCTAGGGATATTCACAGTAGCTTCTCAGTATATATACTCTCTTATGAAATTTGTTATTAACAACCAAACCCAATTCAAAAGTAATAGCAGTGTGCATAACTACAATACTAGGAGAAAGGACGATCTTCACTATTCAAGATTAAATCTAACTTTGGCACAGAAAGGGGTGAATTATACTGGCACTAAAGTCTTTGGTCACTTACCAAATAGTATCAAAAGTCTGACAGATAACCAACAAGTATTTAAGAAGAAATTAAAAGAATTTCTGAATGACAACTCCTTCTACTCCATAGAGGAATTTTTAGATATAAATTAAGAAAAAAAGGGAAAAAAAATATTAAAAAAAAATAAAGAAAAACAAAAAAAACACAAAAAAATAAAGTTGTTATATTAACTTAAGTATGTTGTTAAATTAACCTAATTATGTCATGTATTGGAAAATTCGACTCGTTCCACATCATTACGAAATATCGTATTCATGATCCATGGAACTAGTATTAATCTAATCTAATCTAATCTAATCTACAGACATATGTTTTGATTTTGGGTGACAAGATAGAATTAGCATTGTGGATTTTATATTATTTGATGTTCTCATTCTTTGCTTTTTATGTTGACTTATTATATTTTTGTTCCATTCTCCTCCTTTTCATTGTTTTTACAGTCATAGTTCTTACTGTTTGCATCTGAGATACATATTCTACTTGTTGGTTGACAAATTTTGTTTCAAAAAATTGTAGTATCTAATTTCTTATTCACTTTTTTCAGCTGATAAGCTATTTAATAATCATTGCTACTATTTTTCTTTCCAGCCAAGAGAATTCCACATGAATTTGCTGAAGTTCTTGCTGAAGTTGTGGCACCATCTCAAGGAACTGTAAGTGATAAGGATAGTAAATGTGTTGGTACGGATCAGTTAATGGAAACAGTACTGTCCAGTATTACAGATTCAAGCCTGTTAAGCCTCAGTGTTAATCCTTCCACGGAGGTAAGAAACAGTTACTGAAATTTTTTTAGTGTTGTACTTGCAGTCTAGCTGTGAAAATAAAAAAATAAACCTAGTTTATTAAATGATTGTGACATTCAAAGTATACAATGAAATTCAATGCCTGTCATTTAAAATGTAATTAACTTATTGGGTATAAAAATCGGGATACCCTCAAGCTGAACACGTTATGCTAAATGGAGAGAAAATATTCATGTACCCGTTTGTTCACCTTCTCTGTTGCTTCTTCCCTGCTCATGGTCTATAATACCCACTTGTAG
The DNA here is from genome assembly GCF_023864345.2 of Schistocerca serialis cubense. Lineage (NCBI taxonomy): Eukaryota > Metazoa > Arthropoda > Insecta > Orthoptera > Acrididae > Schistocerca > Schistocerca serialis. Next base: position 739,294,214 of record NC_064639.1, on the reverse strand, counting down.
TCTCCTAAGAAGGATTAGTCTAACATAAAGACAGGGTTTGCACTGAAATTTGTATTCAGTCCTTCAATGACTGTATGGCCACTGAAACAGAAGATGACAGACAAAGGACAAAATTACTTAACTCAGCCTTCTGAAAATGTTTCACTGCAGAAGATTGTAATGTCATTCTTTCTTTCAGTTGAAACACTGAAATGGCAGATATTGAGATAAGTGATCCCAGAACAGTGAATCAACTGAAACTGCTCCACATTGTAGATATGCCTGTGAGGAACTACAGATATTATCAAAAGAACCTCCTTCCCTGACAGATGTAGTTTATCATAGGTTGGTCGAGCAACAAAGGGTACATCTAACAACTGGAAAAACTGCAGGTCATTCCTATTTCAAGAACTGAAGTCCGATGGATGCACATAATCATACCTCCACATTGCCAATGTAAATCTATTGTAGAATTGTGGGACATGTTTTGTGTATATACATTTGGAAGAACAAAAACGTCCTCCACGTAGATCAGTATGAATTCTACTTGTAGAGGTCTTGTGAAACTCATCTTGTGTTGTTTGTCTACGGAATCAAAAGCACTATAGACAACACTGCCCAGGCTAATGCCAGATTTCTTGACTTCCAGAAGATATTCCATATAGTTCCACACTGTTGTTTAGTGAACAATGTGGAATGACCACATACAACAATTTGTAGGAAAGGCAAACGGCAAGTTAATGGTGATTGGGGGAACAGTAAGGTAATGTAATTCATCCACAAAAGAAGTGGCTCAGAAAATACTTCTTGACCAATTCTTGCGTACTGCCCATCAGTTTGGCATCCTTATGAAGTTGGATTAATTAAGAGACAGAGAAGATCCAACAAAGAGCTGCACATTTTGTCATGGGACTATTTAGTTGCTGTAGGAGTGCTACAGAGATGTTCAACCAACTCCAATGGCAGATGCCACAATATAGATGTTGTGCATTACAGAGAGGTTTATTGCCGAAATTCTGAGTACTTATGTTCTGAGAAGAGTCTTCAACGTACTGCTTCTTCACATGTTCTCAAAATATGACCATGACAAGAAAATCAGAAAAATCAGAGCTGATATCAGAAGTTTACTGGCAGTGCACCATTCGTAAATGTAACAGGGAAGGGCAGGAAGATAGTGATACCAAAATCCACACCTTAAGGTGTATAGGTGTAGATGCATTCATAAAAGTAGTATTAGTCTGCACAAGATGATGTTATTGAACACACAGGAACTGTTAGGTATTTAGTTGGTTTCGTGTTATATGGCTCTCTTGCATAATTGATGGTAATGATGTGGAATGAGTCATTTTACATTCAAATTACAAATTAATTTGTAAATATTGCTATATGCTGACCATTATAAGTTTTTTGTTGTTTATTATTATTAAATATACAGATGGGAATTAGTACTTCCTACCCACCACCTTTTATACATTACAGTAATAGAAATGCTTGTTTAGAATAGGAGTTATCAAGGAACTTTTTTTCAGTTTGTTTTCAAATTTTACTTCGCTCTCTGTCATACATTTTATATCACTGGGTAAGCTATCAGGAATTTTTGTTGCAGCATTGTGCACTCATTTTTGTGCTAAAGACAACCTTAACATGGAGTAATGAATGTCATTTTTTCTTCTGGCACTGCAATTATGTTCATCATTGTTGTTTTTGAACTGCAATTGATTCATTACAATGCACTGTATGAAGGAGTTAACATACTGTGAAGCAGTAGTCAGAATGCCCAACTCTTGAAACAGATGTGTACGAAATGATTGTGAGTGTGAACCACATAGTAATCTTACAGTACATTCCTGAGTCGCGACGACTTTATTTCTTATAGATGAATTATCCCAGAACACTATTCCATATGACATTATTGAATAAAAATATGCAAAATATGTCAACATACTGATTTGTTTCACCCCAAGATTTGCAGTGACTCTAAGTGCAAAGGTAGCAGAACGAAGTTGTTTTAGGAGTTCCAAAATGTGCTTTTTCCAGTTTCCGTTCTCATTGATGTGACACCTAAAAATTTTGAAGTTTCCACCCTCTTTATTGTTTCCCAACTATGTGTTACACTTATCATTGGTGAAGTGCCCCTAGATGTGCAGAATCGAATATGTTGTGTCTTTTTAAAATTGAGAATGATACTATTTGCAGAAAATCAATCAGTGACACTTTTAAGAACATAATTTGCCACTTCTTCTGTGCCATTTCTTCAGTTTCTGTATGTATGCTTAGGTTGATTACAGCAGGAGTGTCATCTGCAGAAAGAACTAATTCTGCTTGTTGTATATTAGACAGAAGATTGTTTACATGTAGCGCACCCCAGCAAGAAAAGTGACACAGGTCAAAAAATGGCATATTTAGTTTATGTCACTGGAAAAATACATACAAGTGGAGCGTCCCAACATGTATGAAAAATATAATGGAATTCACTGCCAACAATACTTACTTGAAATTCAAATGAAGCTCATCATACTATTTCAGTATACGTTTTATAGAATTAATTCTTTAAGTCAAGTTTTCTCAAGTATTGCAGTTTTGAGCTGCATCACTGTTCTTGCCACGGTGCGGTATGAGGAACAGTAGTGGACCTAAGATTGAGCTTTGGGGAACCCCATATGTGATTTCTCCCCAGTCAGAGTAATGTCACCGGACTCCATTCATTGAATTACTTTCAGGTGCATAATAACATGCAACTTTCTTCATTCTTGTGGTTAGATATGACATCCATTGGTCGGCTATACCATCAATCCCATAAAACTTATTTATCTGGGAGAATACTGTGATTCACACTGTCAAATGCCTCATTTCTTCTTCACCCAGTCTCCTTATCACAATCATACTGACTGCTTCTGTTGCACTTCTATGTTCTCAGGTTTTCAAATATCATCTGCTGTTAGCATTTCATTGTTGCTCACCATCTCGTACCCCCCTGCCATCTGTTCTTGACATGGACTACTGAATGTGTTTCCTTCCTTCACCCTTCCCACAGCCAACTTTTTTCTTCCCTTTTTCATTTGTGTGTCTGCTGACACTGGGCTGTAGCACTTTTCCTATCTTTTCTCTTGGGAGATCCATTTATGAATTGGGAAATATGTGTTATATTTCAAAATATGTGCTAGTAGTATTCAGTGGAAGAAAAGTACAAAATTACCAGTTTTTCTTAGTAGTTTCATAGTTTCATATCATGAGGGGGGGGGGGGGGGGTTGTTGATATTAGGGCGGCCGCTGTCGAGGTTTAAGGGAGTCCTTGCTAAAACTTTTCAAGGGTGGCTCAAATGAAGAGAGTCCCACTAAGAACACAACTTTTAGGAGCATAATAACTTTTTGGCATACTTGCAGCACTACTCTGAAACTATTAGCTGAATCATGGCCTTGAGCTTGGAAGTGATAGTAGTTTGTTGACATACACATGCAGCTTCAAACACGCCCACAGAAAAAAATCTCATAGTGTCAAATTGCAAGTTCACAGTATCTAGTTCATATCATCATTGCAAGAAACCACCCAACCAGGGAACCCCTCTCGTAACAAGTCCATTCCCACAAATGATGTGTGACAGTTTGTGCCATCTTATTGAAACCAAATTGGTTCAGCATTCACACAATCCAATTCAGACCACAAAAACTCACTTAATATATTGTGGTATCATCTGCTGTCCACTCTTAATGCATTTCTGGTGCCATTTTCAAAGAAGTACAACCCAAATAAGCCCTCAGCTCAAATGCCACACCACACAGTCACTCATAATGAATGTAGTGGATTCTCTATAATCACTCAATGGCTTTCTGTGCTACAGATCCTACAATTATACTTGTTAACAAATACATTCAACAGGAAGTGCACCTCATCAGTTAACATTATTTTCTTCATGAAATTATTGGCTGCTCTTTGTTTTACAAGCACCAAACAGGCAAATGCTCGGCACGCTTCATGTTTCTTTTTCTTCAGTTCTTGTGACAGTCAGATTTTATAGGACCAAAGGGTCAGATTTCCTTGCAGAATCTGTTGCATACTGGATCTGGGAATATCCAATTTGTGATGTTTACTACAGAACAACTATCACAAGGATGTCCAGAGGTTTTTTTTAATTTAGTGATCTGTCTCATCACAGTCAACTTATTGGATGCATTTTGTTGATGAAACATTCGACAGTGTTTACAAACAGTCTCTCCACAATATTCAAAATATTTGTAATAAGTTTCCCCTGTCACAATACTACATTCCATCATCAGGTGCTCCACAAAGAAAACAGATGAAAATCGTGCAGCATTCAGTGTTGCTGACTTACTAGAACAGAAAAGGTGGACATTTCAAAAGTTGCGTTCTTTATGAGGTACACTTTATATGAAACTGAAAATGGCATAACATACAAACTCATTTAAAACTACACTCTCTCTACCGTTTCTGCTCACTTTAATCCACAGAATCACACTCCAACAGCAAACTGTACCGGCCGGGGTGGCCGAGCGGTTCTAGGCGCTACAGTCTGGAACCACGTGACCGCTATGGTCGCAGGTTCGATTCCTGCCTCGGGCATGGATGTGTGTGATGACCTTAGGTTAGTTAGGTTTAAGTAGTTCTAAGTTCTAGGGGACTGATGATCTCAGAAGTTAAGTCCCATAGTGCTCAGAGCCATTTGAACCATTTTTGAACCAAACTGTAAACAGCATCCTGTCTAAAACCTGCTGAAAATCTGAATAGAGTGGTAATAAAGTGAAGGCTAAAATAATGGTTCAAGAAGCTGTGGCTGCTTCATATGTAGAAAATGTTTAGGTGAGACAACCATCCTATTAGCACATGAAAATCAACTCACTATTAATGTAAGGAAGTAACAGGACAGTCCACTAAATCTTAAGTCATATTGCAGTCTCCTCCTCCTACCTCTCTGTTAAATTAGAGGTCAGACCATTTGTCATCTTATCTTATTTAAAACATGGCCCATTCAAATATGGTGTACATAACATCTTCAACTTTTATAGTCCTGTCTTCCTCAGTTGCTTGTAATATTACGGTATATTAATAATTTTTACTTATGGACCGTCTGACAGCAACTGAATAAAACACAATTTTAGTGGTATACGCGTTTTGCCTTTATTTTCTGCAAGGCATCATCAGTGGCAGGTTGCGTGGACAATTTCCAACATATTACACTCCTGTTGCATTTTTGGTGTTGTTCTTCATCTTATGAACGCCAATTTGCAGTTTTTTTCCTCATTCCACAACACTATGCACTGAACGCTTGTTTTAAAGCAATGAAAAAACATTGCTTTAAAATAAGCGTTCAGTCCATTGTGTTGTGGAATGAGGAAAAAAACCGCAAATTGGCGTTCATAAGAAGAACAACAACACCAAAATTGCAACAGGAGCGTAATATGTTGGAAATTGTCCACGCAACCTGCCACTGATGATGCCTTGCAGAAAATAAAGGCGAAACGCGTATAGCACTAAAATTGTGTTTTATTCAATTGCTGTCAGATGGTCCATAAGTAAAAATTATTAATATACCATAATATGGTGTACATTAATCTGTACACCACAAGCACAGCACAGTACATTGGAAAGTCCCCACACCTAAACAGGAAGTTCTTCGTAGTCAGGCTGTATCCTGTCTGTAAATAAAAGAGATGGATTTTGTGTCATCAGGGACAGGTAGGAGGGTCCTCATGGCTGAGTAACTGTCTCTTTGTTACTTAGTTAATTAATTACTGTAGTTATATATAAAAACAAAGATGAGGTGACTTACCGAACAAAAGCGCTGGCAGGTCGATAGACACACAAATAAACACAAACATACACACAAAATTCAAGCTTTCGCAACAAACTGTTGCCTCATCAGGAAAGAGGGAAGGAGAGGGGAAGACGAAAGGAAGTGGGTATTAAGGGAGAGGGTAAGGAGTCATTCCAATCCCGGGAGCGGAAAGACTTACCTTAGGGGGGAAAAAGGACAGGTATACACTCGCACACACGCACATATCCATCCACACATACAGACACAAGCAGACATATTTAAATATGTCTGCTTGTGTCTGTATGTGTGGATGGATATGTGCGTGTGTGCGAGTGTATACCTGTCCTTTTTTCCCCCTAAGGTAAGTCTTTCCGCTCCCGGGATTGGAATGACTCCTTACCCTCTCCCTTAATACCCACTTCCTTTCGTCTTCCCCTCTCCTTCCCTCTTTCCTGATGAGGCAACAGTTTGTTGCGAAAGCTTGAATTTTGTGTGTATGTTTGTGTTTGTTTGTGTGTCTATCGACCTGCCAGCGCTTTTGTTCGGTAAGTCACCTCATCTTTGTTTTTATATATAATTTTTCCCACGTGGAATGTTTCCTTCCATTATATTGATATCATTAATTACTGTAGTTAGTTGGTTAGTCAGTTTTATGGTCCATGGATCAATTGTACAGTTAATTGTAATGATGTAGACGTAATATTTTACATTCTTATGTAAGTATTGCTATCTGCTGATGTTTTACAAGTGGCATTCCTTAAAAACAAAATACAGAAATGAATTATCAGTTATTACTCAGCACCTTTTAGAAATAAGGTTAGTAGAAATTCTGAAATTCTTCTATGAAGTAGAAAGTGTTGTTAAGGAGAAACTATTTCAGTTTGTTTTCAAATTTAACTTCACTTTGTGTTAGGCATTTAGTATTGTTGGGTAGGTGATCAAAACTTTTTTGTGCCAGCATTGTGGACCCCTGTTTGCGGTAAAGACACCCATAATGTGGAATAATGGGTGTCATTCTTTATTTCTTTTGGTATTGTAATTGTGTGCATCATTGTTCCTTTTGAAATGTTGTGTGCTATTTACAACAAACTTCATTAGGGAATAAATATGCTGTGAATCAGTAGTGTAAATGCTTAGCTCCTTAAACAGAGATCTACAAGGTGATTGTGGGTGAGCATCACATTATTCTTACCCCACATTTTTCAGCCATAAAAACTTCCATTTTTAAAGATTTTTCCTGAGAACATTATTCAGTATGTCATTATTGAATGAAAACATGCAAAATATGTTAGCTAACTGATTTGTCTCTCCCCAAGATATGCAATGATTCAGAAAGCAAACGTGGCTGAGATAAGTTGTTTCAAGAGTTCAAAAAGGTCGTCTTTTTTCAGTTTCTCATCAATGTGCATTCCTAAAAATTTTGATGTTTCCATCCTAGTTATTATTTCCTTACCATGTGCTGCATTTATCATCAGTGCAGGACATCTGTATGTGCAGAACTGAAAATGTTGTGTCTTTTTGAAATTGAGAATATTTCCAGAAAACCTCACATTAATATATTTAGGACATTATTTACCATTTCTTTTGTTGCTGTATGTATGTTTGAACTGATTACAATACTAGTGTTATCTGCTAAATAAACTTATTCTGATTGTTGTATACACAATCAGGCCAAAAGTATCTGGACACCTATTAGTCAACATTAATGCTTACTTTCATTACATAAGATCATATGGAATTACTGTTTTGGTATAACTCATCAAATCAAGCTTAAGTTTTCTGATTCCAAAAGTGTTTGATAAAAATCATTTGGGGTATGAACTCAGGACCATTCTGCAGAGGTCTGTTTATGGCACCAGGGATGCTAACCACTGCTTCCCAAAGTATTTATGCCTTAATGAAATTTTTTATTAGAACTATATCTCTCTTTCAAACCAACTTTTTTGTTCGTGAAATAAGTACTAGAAATGAAATCTAAAATTGCTTACTTTGGTACAGAACAGGGATTCGGGAACAAGAATGTAGTGAGCAAAGAAGGTAGCACATCTTGTTCAATTTCATGTTCATGTATTCTATATGCTTATTACACACACACACACACACACACACACACACACACACACACACACCTACCTTAATTCAGAGCATTGTGAAAATTCAGTGTTATAGTTTTTTTACCATTTATTAAAAAGTGGTTATTCTGTGCTCAGTTGATAAATAGTTTTGTTAGTTTTGTGATAGTGTTTATTGATTGTTGTAAATCTTCCTTATTTTCCCCTCATAATATAATTGTGGCGTCATCTGCAAATTGCTTATGAGCATCCACATTTAAGCATAGATCATCAGCGTACAAAGAAACAGAAGTCGGCCCATTGCTGATCCTTGGGATACACCAAATTTAATTAGATTATAACCTGACAAGTGTTTAGAAACTGTTTTAAGCTTCAAATTAGTGTGCCTTATACTTCTTGCTTATATCTGCTCAAGAAGGTACTGATGCAACAGTTGGGTAGACCTTGAATATTATATGTTTCAAGCTTTGATAAGAGAATATTGTGATCCATCATGTCAAAACCTTTCAATAAATCAGTAAATGCTCATGTTCAATCTTTTTCTTGTCTGTCTAGATTAGTATGCAATTAATGAATGCATAAGTAGCAGTTATTATTGAGATTCCATATCATTGTCACACACAACTTTTTCTAAGATTTTTGAAGTGCAGGAGGAAATTGTGATGGGCCTGTAGTTATTTTCATAATCCCTCCCACCTTTTTTATGTATTGATTTTATTTAGATATTGTCAGTACATTGAGGACACTGCCTGCTTGATGTGAGCGGTCACATGAATGTGTACATAGTTCAACTATGTTTAGATTACTCTTTTTTAAGATTGTTGCAGGGACACCAGCAATGCCTATAGCATTCTTGTTTTAGATCTTTCATTGCCTTTGCTCTTCACCTTGTGTGATGGTGCTGATGTGCACTGACACATTACTACATGTGTTTATTTTATATTTATTAGATAGAGTGTCCTTATTCACATTTTATTTTATCATATTCTGTGCAACATCTATAAAAAAGTAGTTAAATGTGATGGCTACTTCTAGGGGGCTTGTCACCTTTTAGTGTTATATTTTCACATGATGCTTTGTTTTCACCAGTTTCTTTTTTTATAACGCTCCACATGGCCTTCACTTTGTTGAACCATAAATGAATTATTTATTATTATGCATTATTTTTGGCACCCTTCATACTTTTCTTAATATTTTGGAATACAAATTTTATCTAGTATTCTCATCAGTGACAACCCTATTTCACTTGTGATGCAACTGTTTATTCTAGAATTGTGTCTTAAGGTTACAGTTCTCTTGGAACTGCAATTTGAAGGTAATTTTTTAATATATCATTGAAGGTGTTTAATTTTTCATTTATGTCATTGATTCCATAAATATATAGTCAGTTTTCTTTCATTAGTAACCTGTTGAAGTAATTCAGGCTATCCTGACTACAGCGTCTATGTATATGTGTTTCATAAAGGCATGTTGTTCCCAATAATGCCTTTTCCTTTCAAGATCACTATTTGAACTAGTTAGTCACCAAAACAAGCAATAAAATTTTTTTGGTGAGGTTCAGTGTAAACTCATCTTGACCAGAAACTAATCTAAAGCTGTTTTGCAAGTGTTTGTTATTTGGGTAGCGGCAATTACTTCAGCCTCTACATTGTAGTATGTAGCATGGTTCAAAAAGACCTCTGTGTTTCTACTTTTTGTAAGAAAATCAATTAGAAGTCTCCAAAAATTATCTCCTATTTCATACTTCCTTTAGTAATAATCCAATTTATGTAAGAAAATCGCAAAAATACCAGATTGTGAACAGTAAACTGCAGCAATTATGAAACTGAACCTAGTAATTTTTATAGCTGCATCCTCACAGTCCTTTTCAACATTCATTCAAGTTAAACCAGATAGGATAGTAAAATCTACATTTTCTTTTATGTAAATTGCTACCCAACCCTGATTATTCCATAATCACAGAAATACAAAATGGATTCAGTTATTTTTGTGTATTTAATTAATTCTGGGCTAAGACAGTGCTCATAAATGCATATTACTGAGATCTGTTTGATGGATGTTAATTACATTGATCTTACTATGCAGGGACTTTACATTATGGTCATAAATTTTTAGATCAGATTCATTCACATCTTGGTAGTTGTGTGTCATATTTACAGCTTCATGTATATTTAGATGAAATTCAGATCACCAGTAGTGTTCTTGTTCATTTTACTTTCCTCACTATAGCCCATATCTTATATTCATCAAAGTGACCAAAGGAGATTTACTCTGATTTCTTGTGTGATTTTATCAGTGCAGTATTCAAACCATTTGTTGCATATTCAGGTCTTTCTGTAATTATTTTCCTTCATAGTTTAAATCCATGATGTGTTTAGTGTGTAGTTACAGTGTGAATTACTTATGTCCAGTACAGCACTGTTTTAATATTACAAGCACAGTTCATTTACTTGAATATTTGTTTTTCAAAGTTCTTCATTTATGCATGAACTATAAATTATGTTGTGCCTATGGGCCACAGTATCAACTTGATTTGATTTGATCTGATTTTTTATTGGTCCAGTTTTATCATATAGCACAAATTGTACAATTGATATTGGGCAGGTCAAAGATAAGTTACAATAATACATAGTATTTGCAAAATAGTAGGCAAATTAAAATTAGGTACCTATTACAATTAATTCTCTGACAGAATAGAAATAGTGCTTTATTAGAAATGCCTTTAGTTTAGCTTTACATATTGGATGAGTAGTATTTTTTATTTCCTCTGTTATCTTATTGTGTAGTATTACACCAATGTTAATTATACTCCTCTGATAGGTGGTTGTTCTGTGACATTTTTGATGTATATTTGATTCCCCTCTGGTACTATAGTTGTGTACATTTTTGTTCTGTCACAGTTTGCCCGTTTTCAGGAGGTAGTCCCTAGTGAACAAGATAGTTTCATAAATGGATAAACTTAGAACATTTAGAACACGAAGCTCATAAAAATGGGATTTACAGGACTCAGTCTTTTTAAGGCCACACATTATTCTTAAAGATCTTTTTTGCATTCTAAAAACCTTTACACTGTGAGTTGAGTATCCCCAGAAAATGATCCCAAATCGGATTAGTGAGTGGAACTGTGCATAGTATGCCTGCAATACTGTTGTTTTGCTTGTTGCAGCCTTTAAAATTCTTAGGCCATAGCACACAGATGATAGTTTTCTACACAAGTTATTTATATGTGTGTCCTACTTTAAGTCTTGCTGAAACCAAAGACCCAAGAATTTTGTGACACTTACATTTTCTAGGGGATCATTTTTTAATTGGGCTTGAATAGACATTTGATTAGTTGGAGGAATTAAATAAAAATCGACACTCACAGTTTTTTCAGTATTTATAATGAGTTTGTTTTTTGTGTGCCACTCAGAAAGTCTTTTCATAGAACTTTCTGCTGTGGATCGCAAAGTTTCTAGACTGGATCCAGTGAGCAATATGCTGGTGTCATCGCCAAACAGGCTAGTTTTTGTGGGACTCATATATTCAACTAAGTCATCCACATAAATCAAGAAGTGTAGTGGACCTAAGATTGATCCCTGTGGTACATCATATTTTATTGGTAATTCCCTAGAAAGAAAGGAGTTGTTTCTTGTTTTATTCATTTTGTTGAATTCATACTGAAGTGATACTTTCTGCCTGCAGTTTTTTAGGTATGAACACAACCAGCTATGTGCTACACCTCTTACTCCTCGTCTTTCTAATTTTTCGAGCAGAATGTTATGGTCCAGGACGTCGAAGGCTTTTGATAGCTCTAGAAAAATACCTGCAGCTAATTTATGTTGATCAGGGGATTTTAAAATGCAGTCTAAGAATTCGAATATTGCTGTCTGTGTAGATTTAGACTTTCTAAAACCATGTTGTTGTACTGTAAGAGGTGCATATTTATTTATGAAACTTAAAAGCCTGTCATAGAAGAGTTTTTCTAGAATTTTTGAGAAGGAACTTTACTGTGATACGGGTCGGTAGTTTGATATTTTTTCAGAAGAATTTTTTTTAGCAGTGGTGAAACTTTTGCTTGTCACCTGACTAGTGTTGTTTTTTTTGCCGCATGCATTCTAAATGTTCTTCAGTTTGCAGTTTCACTGGAGATACGTTTTTTAACTTGGTTTCCGATGTTGCATTGAAGTCTATGGTAGTGTAGGTGTGCGCACTTATTTCCGGAGTTTTTAGAATATCTCCTGATGCAGTATTTTCACTGTTTGACCTACTTACAATGAGCAACGGTTTGCCTACTTTGTTTTCCAACTTTTCAACCCTTTCCGACATGTTCACTGAATCCACGGCAGAAATCACTTCAAAAGAGTTTTTTTGCACTAAATTTTCACTGTGTTTCAGATATTTTACCTTTTGAGTACAACTTCCTTCAGTTATTCTCTTCCATTTTCCCGAGACCAAGTCTTCTTTCTTCATTAGCGTCTCACGTTTTTCAGATTGTAGTTTACTTATTTCCACCTTTTGAGTGTTGATTGTAAACTGTAGACTGGATATCCATTTGTTCAGCTTCAGTATTTCATTCTTACAACTTGCACACGTTTTCCTTTTACTACCGAAATTTACGTTTTTTCGTGAAGGCACGTTATACACTTTCAACTTGGCCACCATTTTGCTATTGATTCTGTTTAGAACATATTGTAGTAATCAAACAATGGAAAATCCAGGATGGAGTGTAACAATACGAGAGTATTTCTTGATTTATTAACTTCAAGAAAATTCAGTAGTGCTGTGGTATTTCATTTTTTGCAACTTTTTAAGCCCATTTTACAAATGATAAAGTAACTTTCTTGCATTATTATTGTTTGAATGTTAGCTTCTGAAACATGTTGTTACACTCTAGGTTTCACCACGTTAGCCAGTGATGTGTCTTGCTCTATCTCTTGAAATATGCTAGATAGTTTTCTGCTGCTACTGTTATTAAGAAGAGCACACTCAATGAACTCTGTTTGTTGTCTTTCTTTTCCCAAAATGACCATTCGATATTGATTTTTGGAAGTTCTGTCTTTTACATAGTCCTTATCAGAGTTACTCGATTGCAAAATATTGTATGTGTTTTTATCAGTGAAAAATACCTGCTCTTGCTAAGTTTTTTGTCCTTTTTCCCATTAAAGTTCTACCTTTGTTTATCTCTTCCTTCCTCTTGTATGATTTGTCACTTTTTTCGTGTGTAATTTCTCTTGATTATTTTATCTGAGGGTACATATAGATTGAAAAAGTACTTGAGGAGATGGAGTAGATGAGGCATTTCTCAGCACAAGCACATTACCCCAGCTCCAGTGCCCGCAAGATCATGTGTAACTCCACATCAAAACATAAAATGTAGGCTCAGGGCTAGCATTTGCATCCTTGCTTATTTTTGTTATATGGGCATCAGGCTGTGATCCAATGCATGTTTCCATGCCTAATGTTTCTTCGCCTGATGTTGGAGACATCATCTGAACCTTTAACGACTCAGTAGTTCCAAAGTTGAACAAGTTCAGCACAACAATCTGTATCCAAACAACAGTCAGCTCGTGACATCATCAGACTGCTTCCTAAGACCACAGAGCTGCACCAGCACATTGTAGAGTGGACTAATTGGCACTATGACCAGAATATACAATTTAAGTGTCAGTTTTATCCAGTAGGAAGGTTGCCAAGGGTTTGTCCGTTCCCTCAACTCAATAGAGCAAACAATAAAGTTACTGGAATGCCATATTTGTGGGTCTTTTGTAAAGCATACAGTTTTGATGGCAACACTTTTGATTTGATGAAACACAACTAATGAAACTGAAGAGGCTTTAATAACTTGCTAATAACAAAATGTGTGGGATATCTGTTGAGTTCTCCTGGTTATAAGAAGACCTGAATTTTACTATGGTAGTCTGCTTTCCTCATTGCCACTGCAGCATTGTCATTTGCTGGAAGAAGAATAATGTCTTTATCGGCTTTTAAATCTCAGAGAGCTCTCATCTCACCTTTCATTGAATTACTGTTAGGTGGTGTGCTCCTAAGCAGTATCCTGGCTGATGTCATGAGTATTTCATCTTCAGCTGTTTTAGATAAAAAATGGATTTGTTTTGTTATTAGCAACAATATATTCTGTTCTTAGTAGAGCAGTCACATAATTTTCTCCTTTGGCAAGCATAGCTGTTTCATTCATTGATAGAACTCCGTCAGACCTTTTAATGACAGTGTTACACACATCTTCAGATAGGAAAGTCACTCTCTTCTTTTAAATACTAGCAAATTTCTCTTTCTGTCTGTTAGCTGATATCACAGATCTACTTCCATAGTTCGGTAGTTAAACTATCAGTCTTGTTCCTGATATCATGACACAACTTATTACTGAAGAGACTGTGTAGCTTTATTAACTTGTTGTCCAGAGCAGCCATTTCTTTAAAGTCTCTGAACCACAGCCTTTTTCCCACACAACAAAAATCAACAAAGTTTGCATCAAATACCTGAAATTCATTTGGCAGACTGTAGTTTATGAAGTCTTCAGGGAAAACCTTGGGCAGCCAGAGTCTCCTAATACTTACAAGGGGACCATCAGACCTATTAATCACATATTCTGATCAGTTCTAGCTATGTTGTAGAGGTTCCTTTCGTGATTACATGACTAGTGGCTTTTCGTGAAACAGCCCCTAGTTTCTGAGAAAATTGATCTTGAAGTTTTATCCATACCTCCTATATCTGTAACATTAAATAAAATGTTTCAGCCGAGAGAACATAGTACAGGGGCCAAGGTTCACAGCTATCACACTAACATGCAGGTTCAAACTCTCCACATCTACTGTTCACATGTGATTTTTCTTCCATCATACAGATTGTTATTAAATAGTAGCCCCTGCACTGCATTTGTGTGCTCAAAACTTAGCAGGTACACATGAAACTTCAACACTGATTTTCTCGGAAATTAGGGGCCATCGCATGAAAAAGCACTTACTATGTACTCAGGAGAAGTCCCACTACAACATTCCTAAGACTCATCAAAATTCATGATTGACAGGTCTGGTGGTCCCCTTGTTAGATCAGTTTGTGAATAATGCTGTTTAGTTGAAGTGTTCACTTCAAATATGATGAAACGTAATTACTACCAAACTATGGAAGTAGATCTGTGTGATATCAGCTAATAGACTGAAGGAGAAATTTGCTAGTATGTAAAAGGATAGAGTGACTTTCCTAGCTGCAGGTGTGTAATTCAGTGTTGTATCTTAAGTCCAAACTACCCTCCTCTTGGTTTTAAGGTAGTAGTGGAGCACTGAATCCAAGAAGGCAGTAGCTACTGTTTTAGTGGAAATGCTCTGCGTACTGTATTTTTTAGAAATCCTCGTAGTCTCCCAAATTTGTGTAGAGTTAGTGAAATAGTCAGTTGAGTCCAAGACTTATCACTTGTTGCTTGCTTTATTCATTTGTCAAACTGTGGCCTCATGACCAACAAAGTCCATGAGGTTCTCTATAGCTGTTTGACATTTTAACCAATACACTGCTGCGCACTTGAATTGGCTTTACCATGGGATGCGCTCCCTAAGGGTTATGGGGTGAATTAGTCAGTGGCTTGTGAATTATGCTTGTGATATGTCCTGCAATGTCTGGTGAATTAACCCAGACTGGAAAGTGGTCACTAGAATGAAAATCATCAGCAATTTTCAGTGAGCAGAATCTGTGAGGGCCGGAGAGCAGAGTAAGAGATCTAGGGACGAGGGAGACCCTGAAGCACTGCTGGAATGGATGTTCTCACCACTGTTGCGAAGTTATAACAGTTGAGACATCATTAGACTATCAAAAATTGTACTCCTGGGGCAGTTCAACAATTAAGTCCGTAGCATGTTGTGTGTTTGTTGAAGTTACCCAGCAGGTGAAACGGGAGCTCAAGTTGTGCTACGAAGCCTACGATCACCTTGCAGTTTAACTCCTTTTGTGATGTTAATTAGTTTTGTATGTGAAACTAGCCACAAGCCTACCTTACAGTAGCCATGAGTGAACACTGAAATGATTTTTTGAATAAGATCTCAAGTAGCTATTTTCTGCGTTATTGCACAACCACTAAACTTCATGATAATGTTTTCCCCATTGATAGGGCACTCATCTTTAACACTTTCTCATGTGTTGTAGTCTTGTATGAGAAAATCCCCCCCCC
Organism: Schistocerca serialis cubense; assembly: GCF_023864345.2. Taxonomy (NCBI): domain Eukaryota; kingdom Metazoa; phylum Arthropoda; class Insecta; order Orthoptera; family Acrididae; genus Schistocerca; species Schistocerca serialis. The sequence goes on along the minus strand of NC_064639.1, from coordinate 739,278,234 downwards.
CCCTCCCTTCCACCCCCTCTCTCATGTATTGTAGTCTTGTATGAGAAAATCCCCCCCCCCCCCCCCTCTCTCTCTCTCTCTCTCTCTCTCTCTCTCTCTCTATCTCTCTCTCTCTATCTCTATCTCTATCTCTATCCCTCTTCACAGTATGTGTCATTCTAGTTCATACTGAACAGAAAATCAATTACAGTCTAATAAACAGTTTTCTTTTTCAGTCGGTAGTGAACGGAGAACAGTTGCTTGCTTTCACCTGTGGGCATCAATGTCCTCAAACAGTAACACATGTTCCAGAATGTCCAGCTACATCACGTGTTTTACAGGAACTTTATGAGAGCACAACACCACCTCTTGCATGTCCCCATTGTGTAATGGGATATTTACAAGACAGAAAGGCAACTGAAGTCTGAAACAATCAGGTTGGCAGCCAGTCTACAATGTTGATCGGACTCTGTGGTTTATACAATCATAAGCATTGAAGAAAATCTATTTTATTGTGATAAAAAGTACGCTTATTGGTCCATGTCCTTTTTATAAATGCATCACTGAAAATTAAACATTTAAGATTTGTAAAGACAATGTAATCCTTGACTTATAGAGTTTCATAGTCAATTGTGACAATGAAACATTTTAATGTTGCCTACTTGTGGATATGCAGATAACTTTAGAATTACTCTGAGAGCTTTGAGTGTGTGGTGTGGATACTGTGAATAAGGTGGCACTGATTTGTGGTAGGAGAGAAGGCTAAATCCAAATATGGATAGTGACTGACAAATTTTTTGTCTACAAGCAGAAGGAGATTGGAAAATAGTGCATATAAGTGTTCACTGGTAGCAAAATGAAGAAGTATAGAGCATGTCTATTCTCTACTGATTTGGGAAAGTTATCTAATTTCTTGAAAAAGAGACCTGGGTTCAAATAATTTTTGAAGAGGAGAGGACTCTCAAAATTTCAGAAGCCTTTATAAATAATTTTGTGTGTAATCACAGCATGTATAAAAACTTGTTAACTTTTGATATAGGAACTTGTTTCTTGGTTGCGCATGATGACCACTGTCATAACATGTAAGTTATCATACGTGTATGATGTTTACCTACAAAGAAACTGTGTTAGCTCTACCTGGATGGAGCATCCACACTAGTCATTGGAGTTATAGTCAGGCTGTAATCTCAGTGATTCATTTCCCTTGTTATCATGTTGCATATTGTAGAAAGTTTTGCGTTCAATGTAATGCAGCCAAAACCATGAGTCAGCTGGGTAGCACTTCTTTTCAGTGAACTGATTCATGAAAAATCCTTGATTCTTTGGCATTTTTCATCTCCAGTCACGCAAGTGAAATTCAACATACAGGTACAGGTGCCAGGAGGCAGCTTTTAAAATAATGTTAAAGTGTGTGACAGCATTTTTGGAATTCATTTCCAATAATCTTCAGTTTGATGGCTGGGAAAGAAAACACTCATTATTGTAATCTTAAATAGAAAGATTAAACTTCTCTTGAATTGCAAACATTACATGTCTACAACAAATATCAATTCTTTAGCTTTTTGCAGTTTATGAAAGTGTATTAATTGTTAATAAATTCCAGATATTGTTTTATTCTGAATATTATGTTACATGCTTACTGTAAGTGGTATGTATTACAAAAGAAAGCTAGGTAGAGGAAAAGTATATCTATTGGAGTGGGCTTGTGGCAACATGTGTAAATTTCTTTCCCTTCTTTCTAGGAAAACTTTTGTCTTTCATATTAAACAGGAATGTACTAAGTCATAATTTGTGTATTCCCTGAATTCAGCTTAAAGTCTTGATGTGTGTCTTAAAAACATACCAGAAATACAGTATTTAACTGAACCTGAGTTCAATGAAATGTGTTAGTGTTATAGGTCATCATTTGTACTACATAGTGTCAGAAGCCCTACCTACATGTTCAGTTTCACATGTTCATGTGAAGTTTTTGCACAAGTGTATTAAGAAAGAGTTTCAAGTCTTTCAGAATATTTATCCTAGTCACAGAATGTTTTATCAGTTTTGAGATACAAATTACAGTTACTATTGTTATCTATCATTATATTGTGTTTTTCTCTTTAGTGGTTCTTAGGATTAACAGTAGTATTTTAGAGGTCATTTTTTATGTAAATAAACCGTTTTTTGTATATACATTGAATTCAGGTGCATAGAGGTTAAAACAAAGTCAACATGTTGCTCTCTAATGTTGTTCTAGTCATTTAAAATTTTCTCAAATGACAAATGATTATTTGAGATGATATGTACATATTTAACTGTCTTATATAATGAAACTGAGCATAAGTACAAACTTGCTACTCTTTATTGGGCTGTAGAATACTTAAAGGCAGTTAGCATTAAAGAAACATAAGTAAAGGATCAGGTATTAAATGTTCAACATACTCGAATGGTTAAAGAGTGCATGTATCACTACAAAGCCACTTGTTGTCAGTTATCCATTTCGTGTTTCCAGACAAATAATAAATCCACATGTATTCATAACTGAATGTGGTAATAACAAACTGCTAATATTTATAAACAGAGCCAGTACAACAGTAAAATGAAATCCTTTCGGGCCAGACATTCATGATATGGTCATATTATTTTCTGCAGGCCATACAAAATATCAGATTGAAACTAGGCAGATGTATAAATTTCAACATCAGTTTTAAGTAGTACCAATTCAAAATGTTTGGTTAAATTATTACTAGTGTTCATTATTGTTCATAATTTATGTAAATGTCTTCCAGAGTAATTTTAGATTTGAATGAGACATAATGAAAGATGTCGTATTCAATATGTAACTTTTATTTTCATAATAACTGCTTGCTGTGGTATGGTTGCACCTGATTTACTGCCTCATTTTTATTAATTCATAGATGTTAAAAAGAACTTGCTCCTCCAAAAACATATACTTGTACATATAACATGAGGAAACTGGGATAATCTGTATGTAGATGATAGAAGACAACCATATCAACTCTCTGTAATTATATTTTTAAATGCAATCTTAATTTATGTCATGAATATTATTGCATAATAACTTTTCCTGTTAAAATTATTGTTTTTGTCTGAAGGTTGTGATGTATAATATTTGCAATGACTACAGCAACACTGTTGGATTTTTTTTAGATATAACACTCACTCTTGTGAGTAGGTGTATCTTCATGTCTAATTTAAAATGTATATCCTACCATTTACATGAGACTGCTTGTCATCACTAGTACTTGTAACGGTAGTCGTTGTCTCTTGTCTAGAAAATGTGTGGAGATTTGTCATTGTATAATACCATTATGAATATTATCTCTTATAAAAAATAGTATACCCATTAATTTTGAGAGACAGTTTAAAATGTGAGATAACAGGTGATCTGGTCTCTTATGATGTGCCCTAAGAATTTGAAAATATATACATTTTATTATAAAATTTATTATTTATTTATTTTTTTTCAAATTGTTGAAGATCACCATTAATAAAATCCCAAGGATACTTGTGAAGTAAACATTAAAGTATCCTGAAACTTAGTAATTTTTTAGTCTCTCTGTAAATATGAAGTAAACTATGTATTTCACAATGGTTTCCTGTGAACAGGAATGGTGGAGGAGCTGACTGGAGCACAGTAGTCATATTTATGTGTCCTAATGGCAGGAATTTTTGAATCTGACAAGCTGTCCTCACTTTCAGTCTCCAGTGAAGTAACATCACATTCTTCTTCACTTTCTGAGCTGCTAAATTCAGTTTCAAACTCCGTTTCACTATAGCTATCCATTTTCAGAAGCACTCCCTTAAACAACAATATAGGACAGAGGCTGAAAGCACATATTTTGTTGTCTAGTATCCAAAGTTGCACAAAGTAAAGGCCGTATCTAGTGGTAACCACTTCAAACAAAACACAATAGCCAGCCTCCAAATGTTGTACTGAAAGCTCTCTAATGGCTGATCTCTTAACTATCAGTGCTGAAACAGATGTAAGTGAGGTTTTTATTTTTTTAAAGACTTGTTCTAAATTGCCTGAGTATACTCAGGATTTTAAGTTTGTCAAAATAAGATAACAAGAGAAATTAAGACTTCATACTGAGGGTTTAAAAACCACATAGCTTTATTTTCTGAACTTTCCATTATCATGGTTAAATGATTTTAGTTTCTGCCTAAAGAATATTTAATAAGAAAGTAGTGCCACCTGTTACTGTCTTCCAGTAGCCTTCTGTTTCATAATGTGTGTACGAAGATAGGTCAACTTCTCACCGAATAGAAGAAGCACTGAATAGCAAACAGGCGTATAAAAAGTATAATAAATTGTTTAGCTTCCAGACAAATTCCTTCTTTTAGATCAAAAAAACATGCTGAAACATGTTTCTAGCCCTATGTTACCACCAATTCAGCTACTCAGGGATTGCAACATAGCTAGGGGAGAGGGAGAGGTCAATATTTTGAAACCAAATTTTCTTATAAAACAAAATGTAAATTATGAACAAAATCAGTAATCATAGCATGAGTGCATTCCATATCTTTTCCAGCCTGATGATTGGACATGACTATTTTCTGGACAACTGCAGCATTGGGAAGCTGTTTAAAGAGAGCAATCCTGTCACATCCTACATTTTCACATCATTTTCTTACAAGCATTAGGCTATGCCTAAGTACCTAAGTATTCAAGCCATACACATCTGATACTGAGGGAAAATAATCAGTGAGAAAGAATAAAACTAAATTTAGCAGTAGCATTAGAAGTGCAGTGAGAGGACTTCTACAGAAAAATATTAAAATAAAAACAGCAACCAAAAGTAAAATAAAGTTATGTTTAGTGTTGTTACCAGTCCTGGTAGTGTATATAAGGGGCGTGACAGTGTCAGATGTTGGGTGATCACTGTGAAGGACACCGACATACCACACGCTCATGTCAGACAGTGTTACTAGCACCTGACAGTTTGAAAGGGGCCTCATTGTGGGTCTCTGTGTGGCTGGCTGGCTGGTCGAATTGTGCGGTAACCAGTTTTGCGGTACATTCAGATATAACAGCAATCAAATGCTGGACTACATAGGAACGTGAGCGCAGGCATACTTGTCATCAAGGTTTCAATCAACCACACCTGACCACCACACGGGGAGATCAACATATTGTGCATCAAGCGTATCAAACCCTTTCACGTAAGTGCCCACCTTCTGAGAAAAAGTAAGTTCTTGACTGGTGTCGATTGATACTATGTTTAATGGAGACTTGCACTGCAATATTGTTTAAAGTGTAACAAGTAAATATTGGGGTTTCTTAGAGTTAATATGCTCAAGTGATGAAATGTTTTCACATTTGGATTGTTATAACAAAGGTGAGTTAAAATATATAGCATTTTTAATGTGGCATTTACTACGTGTTTACAAGGCATTCTCACAGACAACTTTTGCAAACGTGTTTTCAACATCAGATCTGAAATCAGTATGAAAATACATAACGCATTTCATGTAATGTGAAACTGATGAAGCAGGGTACTGTATACAAACGTGAAACTAGCTGTATCCGCATTCATGACATGCGCAGTTGAGTCTCTTATTTGGACTTATTTTACATTTTTTTTTTTTTTTTTGTTTGTCAACCTGGAGTTCCTTATCCCCTAGTGTGTTGTCTGCTTCAAATTAAATATTTATGTTTTTGGAAAAGTTTGCTTAAATTGTTGATGTTAAAAGATCATTATTGTTCTGTGTTAATGGTGGGGTTCAAGGTCATGAGTTGTAAACACAGTAATGAATAGAAGCACTGTATTTCAGCTGGCACTCACATGAGAGAGAGAGAGAGAGAGGGGGAGAGAGAGAGAGAGAGAGAGAGAGAGTTAATGTGATGTAAGTATTTTGTTCCTCAATTACAGATTAATAGTGCTGCAATGTCCAATTTTGATAAGTTTTTTCAAGATATTTGAAAGAGTCACCAAAATTTAAAAGACTGGATTGAAACTGTTCCTGGTGAACCTGCTTTAGCTTACTGCACTGCCCAAATATTTTTGAGTAATATGGGATGTCTGGCAGTTTTTGCTACATGAAGCAGGAACATTATATGCAGCGTGCTTTAAACAAATAAGAGAATTTCATCTCAACTTGAAGTATTTTTTTCAGCCAAATAAGTCAGCTGCTGTCCTGTCACCTGAGCCACACACTGCAATATCATCTGCTTCAGAATGGAAGATATCTTTAGTTCCCTGAACAATGAGTTTCCTTTCAGAGTTGAAGAATTTGTATTAAAAGAAGAGATAATGATATGAGAAGTTTTCTGGTGTGTTTAAACAGTATTAACATGCAGTTCACTTTGGGAGACTGAAAAGTATGTTGCCGTGATCTCACGAATGTACAAAGATAGTGCTGTAGCTAACAAGATGCAACTTTGAGTTGTATCTTATTTTAATCAACGGTTGCTTGGGTTGCTTATGAAAGCCAGTTATATTTTTCTTGGTTTTGATGAATCATGGAATAAAGCTGTGGGACACACACAAATGTGTTACGACAATATACCTTACTTCCTCCTTTCTTGGCCACTGTAACATCCACAAGATAAATTTTAGCTACAGCGCAGTGCCTCTGACAGTTATAAACATTATCTATCCGACATATGAAAAAACATTGAAGACGATGATAAATATTAATTATTTATATAATATTTTATGATGTAATTGGACATATCAATGTGTATCATACAAAGACAATGATAATTGTAAATTCCTTTTATGATCTGCGTTTGTCTTCCTTTGTTTTTACGTTTTTGTTGGTTGGCTTTTGTAGGTTGCGGACGCAAGACACATATCAAACTGAGGTCTGTTAAGAAATACTAATTATTTGTTACTTATTACTTGAGAATAGAGTTCATTATTATTATAAATATGAGTAAATAATTATTTGTAACTTTAATTCCTCTCTCAATAAGCATTATCTTTGTTAATTATTTCTTTCTGCTGCAAGGAGCGCAGCCATTGATGATAGCGATTTGTATCGCGTTTTTATCTGTTTTTCTTAGGAAAAAATCATAGGTTTGCTTGATGAAAATTAGTCTAAACAGTGCACAATATGAAAGTAAAGTTTAATAAGCATTTCAAATACTTATCCTATTTGCTCTAACAATAGAAAGCCTCTATCAGTTGTCTGCCGCCATCTTAACAATTATCTCAGCGGCAAATTCAAATTACGCAACTCTGCAGACATAAATGCCGAAGGTAATAAAAATGTGTAAAAATAAATGTGCACCGGTGGTCTCGAACTCATTTTAATGAAAATAGTTCGAATCAGATCGATTCTTTAAAAACGGTGCTCATAGCACGGTCCATATAACAAACTTTTTCTTGCTGATGTATGGAGCCAAAATTAATTATGCACGAGTTACGAAGAATATTGTTTCAGCTAACAAATGTCAGTGTTGTACGCGGCTGATATTCAGTGGTTTTAATGATCATTTTGTTGAAGATAACTGCTTCCATCATAATCAATAGTTGTGTAGAATCTGTTGTATGAACTGTGATTTAGTGACACTTACACAGACTACAGATAACACTTTAACACAATGTTAACTTGGATTTCTTTAGCAACTTGACCAAATCTTTAGCCGGGAGAAAAAATTATTTAGTAATTACTCAATGTAATGGAATAAGATTATCATTTTCATTTACAAATTAGTTAAATACCAAACCACTGAATAACACAGCGAACGCCACACTAGCGCCCAAAATGGGGCCATCAATGCACATTTATTCATTTTAATAATTGAAATTGTGATCTATTACAGGTACGGGGTACCAAAACAAACTATTAATCATTGTATATTTACTTGTTTCAAGAGCATTGACATCTTCCTACCAAACTACTGTACGAATCTGTATCTGTGCTGGTGCAAGAGACACGAGTAACTTCATATAAGCAGTGCAGTCCACCACTCTCGATCAACACTGGTAGAAACAGATGATCATGTTCAGTAATTAAACAGCAGCACACGATCAACAACTGCTATGTGTGACATTTAAATCTGAAATCAGTACCTGGAGCCATAAGTAGTAATAATTGAATATTCTGGCTGTGAGAATAATATTTTTAAGTGTTATTTGTGTATATGTGTTAGTTATAAGATTATTTTGTGTCAATTGGTGCTTGTCAGTGATTTATATATTTGTTGTGCTATATTGGTGATACAATGGTTAAGCAAAAGAAACAGATTAAACCAAATGAGCATACTGATGCAGAAATGACTTCAGAGTCTCAGGTAGAACAATCTACCCATATTTCTGTCGAATTATTAGAAAATTTAATTATGAATGATAATTTAGTAACTGATGTCCCGATTGATAGTAAAACTGAGGAGTTGCCAAAACAAACTGACACTCCTGCATTCAACCAGTCAGGAATTAATGACAATATTTCTTTTGGGCAAGGGGCAGAAGTTAGCAATGCTCAAGCCATGTCGATACAGGATATGCTAACAGCATTATTTGAAAAGTTTACTATTAAAGAGCAGGAGCGTGAAAGACAACGTCACCAGGAAAAGCAAAAACATAGACAGGAAAAGCTTGTAGAAGAACAGCAACAGGAGCTCAGGGACCAAGAAAAGAAAAAGAAATTTATGGAAAATATAAACAATATTTTTCTGGAAAGAGATGAAGAAATTTTCCATAGGATAAATCAAGTGTTGGTCGATCGTGATAATGCTATTACTACCCATTTTAAGCAGGAGATCGATGCAGTAAAAACCACTGTTGAACCATTAACAAACATTCCAGTTCAGGTCAATAGCCTTCAAACTGAAGTAGATAGACAGAGAACCAATTCATAGCTGTGGCTACCGCTGTGGAATCAATGCAGGAGGACATTCCCTCGGAAATCCTAAAGCAAGTCTGAACAGAAGTAGCCAGGGTGCTGAGCTCTGAAAATCAAAACTTTGAAAATCTGACAGTATGTAGTAATGACAACACTGGTACTGACAGGCAAAAGATCACAAATAATCTAATGGCGAATTTTAATGCACCACAAGGAAGACCAATTTTTGGTAATCAATCGATATTACCACAGCAATATGTGACACCAAGGAACAATAATAGTGAAATAGAATGTACTTGTAATAAAGTAACCACACCACCTGCGAATGATAGCAATTCCATGCACTTTAACTACTTTGATGCATGAAGAAAGCCTGATTAAGCATAGACAGTTTCAAATATTCAACGAAGAAAGCAAGAAAAACATACATCCAGTAGTTTTCATTCGAAACTTCAAAAGTGTTCTTCCAAAATCATGGTTGGAAGAACAGAAAATACAATTTGTGGTTTCACATATTTCTGGTGATGCATCGCTCTGGGCATTAAATGCAGCAGAAACTTACAAAACTTTCCACGGCTTTGAGAAGGCGTTCCTTGATCAATTCTGGTCAGCGTCTACTCAAGAGTGACTCCGTAAAATTGTTTACAATGCTGAAATGTACAATCCGAAGTCAGGTTCCTTAAGGAAGTACTTTGAAAAATATATTAACATGACCCGGTACTGGGATGAGCCAGTAACCACCAGAGACTTATTGCGAGTGTTAAAAGCTAGATTACCCATACATATTAGAGAAAAAATATTTAATGTTACAGACACTGATCTGAAAGAATTTCTGTCTGTAATTGATTCTCTGGATCTAGTGCAAGAAGACGCCAGAAAAAATTCTGACGTGATCGGCAATACCGATAGTCCTAATAGAAAAAATTCATGGGATGGAAATAATGGAAATAGGGGTGAAGGTAGTCCAAAGAAAAATAAAAGTAAAGCATATAGTAACGGAAAATACAATAATAATAATAGTAGTAAGAATCCATACAACCAAAATTTTGATTATCCTAATAATAATAACAGTAATTATCAAAAGGCTGAAGAACACGAACAACCGAATGGTAATCAGAGGTAGTACCACAATGAAAATCCAAACAATAACAATACAACCGAAAGAGACGAAATGACAACAGGTCAGACAATCCATATAAAGACAAGCCTAAAAATATGCGGGGTGACAGTGAATATTGGCGACAGCCAGGGCCAAGTCATAGGCAGCCGCAGCAAAATTTTATCAATTCAGGTCAGCCAATAAATTATGTACAGGCTATACCTATACCAAGCAATCAACATCCACCGTGGTGGGATCCAAGCAGGCCACGTCCGACTGAAAACTCACAAAATGTTAGAATAGTGGAGGTACCTTCAGAAGCAAAACAAAACACTCAGAAGCCAACAAACTAATTTCAGTCCCTGTAGGCCTTCGCCAGGTGACCTAGGACAACAATGAAGGCAATAGGTGAACGAAACAAAAAATAAACATGATGCGGTATCAGGATGGCAACTGGCTCGAAGATGAGCTATATCAGGAACCTGCTGTCTCTGATAAGCCACAAAGGGAAAATATCCAAGCAAGTGTCACTGGAGCTGTAAATGGTGTAACAACTACTTTTCTGCTTGACACAGGTGCGAATGTATCAGTTATGAACACGCAGTTTTTCAAGAAGGTATCAGAGATAAGAAGATTGCCGATTTTGCCTGTTGCAAATTGTAAGGTTATAGGGGCATTGGGAAAAAAGGCACAGAGTATAAAATACCAGACACAGGTGGAAGTGTCCATGGGAAATGATGGCTTATTATGCACCTTCCTACTAATGGATAACTTGTCAGTACCGGTGCTTCTGTGTCTTGAGTTCCTTCGGGAAAGGGAATTGTAATTGATCTTGCCCGTGGGACATGTGCACTTAAGTACCAACAGCGACCAATAACATTAATGCTGAATCGGGAGTTCGGTGCCAACCTTCCACTGAAGAGAAAAATGAATCTTTCTGTCAGCAAACAGAAGTTGTTAGTGTTGGATCATAAGCACCCATAGATGTGTCACAAAAATCAAAATAATGATGCACCCAGCAACGTGAGTGACATCGTCACAACAATAGAAGAGAAAGTACAGGAGGCAACTTGCATTAATGCTTCAGAGACTAGACAATTAACAGAATTATTATCCGGATACCTCGAAGTATTCATTGAACGCCCTGGAATCATAAAAGATTACCAACATAATATGAAAGTATATCCGCACAAGACCTATTGCAGAGCATCTTACTCGGTCCCCTGGACTAAGAAAAACGAAGTGAATATACAAAAGACCAATCAGAAGTGCAAGTTCACTATACCATAACTGTAAATATAATGTTTATGGTAAAACAATCAGCAGTAATAATGTGATAAAATTATGTATGTATTAGTTTATAAGCTTTTATGTCAAGTATTACACTGTAATATTTGTGAATTATTTGAATAAGGAGTAGAGAATCTCCATAATAAATGTATTTTACTCTAAAAGGGATCAATAACTTGACAAAAGTTCACTTGAGTGTTATTGCATTAAATGTGAGGAATTTTACCTTTCTATATGTAGCGTACAAATGATTAAAATGCTTAAATAATATATTTGTTCATGTGTAAGAATGGATATAACAAAAATATTTTCATAAGATTGAGTCATGCAGTCCCACGCACGTAGCAGGTGTTGGTTGTGTGTGAGCTGTGTGACTGGAAAAAAAAAATGGAGAGAGAAATAAAAATAAAATAAAGTTTTAAAAAAAACTGCTTTCACCACTAGTGAAGCAAAATCTGAATGTGTACTGATTTACGTACACAGTTTCATTACGAAGTCATATAAAATGCTCTTATGAGCAACATTCCGGTTAGACAAACCGAACATGGACATTTGTCCCAAATTACATGGTAAATAACAATCCCAGTAAAAATAAAATAAAATCAAATATAAATATATGTATCTGTAATAAAAATGGAAATGTACTGTTATCTGGACAGTTCAGTAATGATACTCAGTATTCAGGCTCCACCACATTTCCAAAAGAAATTTGTTGTGTCAGGTAGCTACAGAATTTCTCAGTTGCTCAAAGAGCAATCGATATAACACCAAGCATGAAGAAATTCGTTGAGGGTGCGAAGAAAGATAAGAATGAACTGAATAGTGAAAGTTTTGTATTGGTGAGTAAGTTTATAGTGATCCGTTGCTGTGTCTGAAACATGCTTTTTTTCAAATCGTCAGTCTGCAATATCGGAGCCTCCCAAATTGTGTTCCAGACAAATGCTCCATTAACCCCTTTTCTTCAAACAGCTCTGGTATCTATGGTAAAGACAGTATTAGAACATTTTATGAAGCAATAGATATTAGAGAAAAGCACATCAATACCAAGGAAGCAAAAATCTGCTGACTGCAAAAAACATAATTGTGGGTTTTGATACTCTTAATGAAATACATAAAACCAGTTCAGATGTAAAAACTACCAATATTATTAAATTTTGACAAGAATGTAGGATGAGTCTTTAAATATTTGTCATCAAGTTTAAAAACAGGTCACCCTTAACCTACCCGCCGGCACTCGTCATTACATGTTTTGACCGAGGTTCAGTTTTGTAAAACATCAGTTTGACAAACTCACATCTTAATAAGACGCTTTGTATTCTCACAGAACGTAATCTCGTAAGTGAAACTGTGGCAAATGATGTAATATGTGAATTCAAGGACCTGACTTCTCTACCATAAGTTATCAATTCTTGTAAAGAATACAGTCAGTTGGAAGAAAGGAGGGAGGGAGAGAGAGAGAGAGAGAGAGAGAGAGAGAGAGAGAGAGAGAGTTAATCATTTCAGATGGAGTGTGCTTAGTGATGAAGTTTACAGTCTTTCCCATGGGAATGCTGACATTGAAAGGGGGTTTTCGTTTAATACCTGAATACCTTTTTGAAAATATGAGGAATCTGTTGTTACAAGTTACATAGTGTATCTGATATTGGAGGCACTGACAGTTTGGATATTCCACAGTACCTGATTCACAGCGTAAGGAATGCACACTCACAGTATATAGAATATTGTAATCAAATCAATGAAGAACAGTATGCAGAGGACCAGCTTATTTTAAAAAATGGGAAAAGACATGGGAGTGAAAGAATGGGAAGCAAAGCATTTGAAAATTTTAGAAAGTGTCACAGAGAAGTGTTGGCATTTGAAGAACAAATAAAGGTTTTTTTAAAAAAAAAAAAAAAAAAAAAAAAAAAAAAACAGTTAACTACATTGTGTCAATGTTCTGTTTCATAAGCAGTGAAATTATCTGAAAACCTCGAAAGTTTGTGTCTTTGCCAAATTTCTGATTAGACATTTTGTGTTGTGTCAGTTGAGACTCATATTTTTTCAAGAAATCATTGGGAGATACTTAAATGAAACAGTCATTAATACAAGTATTGTACATGTACACATTACTTGTAATTGAAAATAGTAAAGAAGTGTGTGACTTTTTGGCAGAAAATTGTAATATGGTTTATAGACCTGGTTAATTTCAAATTTCTATCAATTTTATAATCTTGGTTTTGTTTTGAGTGACCTTTATCAGCTATTTTTGACCACTCTATTATAAACCTCTTACGTTAGTACCGTTTTTTCCAAAACTATGTTATAAAGTTCCATCCTCTTGTAGGCAAGGACCAGAAGGGGTTGCTACAACTTTCTTTATTTATGACATATGAGATATAAATGAATACAGGGTGTTACAAAAAGGTGTGGCCAAGCTTTCAGGAAACATTCCTCACACACTAATAGAGAAAAGATGTTATGTGGACACATGTCCAGAAACGCTTAATTTCCATGTTAGAGCTCATTTTAGTTTCGTCAGTATGTACTGTACTTCCTCGATTCACTGCCATGATTTCATACGGGATACTCTACCTGTGCTGCTAGAACATGTGCCTTTACAAGTATGACACAACATGTGGTTCATGCATGATGGAGCTCCTGCACATTTCAGTCGAAGTGTTCGTACGCTTCTCAACAACAGATTCGGTGACCGATGGATTGGTAGAGGCGGACCAATTCCATGGCCTCCACGCTCTCCTGACCTCAACCCTCTTGACTTTCATTTATGGGGGCATTTGAAAGCTCTTGTCTACGCAACCCCGGTACCAAATGTAGAGACTCTTCGTGCTCGTATTGTGGACGGCTGTGATATAATACATCATTCTCCAGGGCTGCATCAGTGATTCCATGCGACGGAGGGTGGATGCATGTATCCTCGCTAACGGAGGACATTTTGAACATTTCCTGTAACAAAGTGTTTGAAGTCATGCTGGTACGTTCTGTTGCTGTGTGTTTCCATTCCATGACTAATGTGATTTGAAGAGATGTAATAAAATGAGCTCTAACATGGAAAGTAAGCGTTTCCGGACACATGTCCACATAACATATTTTCTTTCCTTGTGTGTGAGGAATGTTTCCTGAAAATTTGGCCGTACCTTTTTGTAACACCCTGTTAAGTTCATTACCTGGATAAACCTAGAATTCTCAGGGAGTTGGGTTTTCCCCCCATTTAAGTTTGAGTAGCCATCCTGCAACAGAACAGTGATTTTCCACACATGGCATGGGTCTCCATGAAGTGTCTGTGTGCTGCTGAAGAACTCCTGTGGCCAGAAAGACCTCTGGATCCATCCCCAATAGAACCTGTTTTGGACCAGCTCAAATATCAACTCGTTCTCAGTGTGAGTAATCAGGACATCAAGGTCAAGCTAGGACAGTTGTGGGCCAGCTTGTCTCACAAGAGGATACAATGACATGATGACATCCTTCCCAACTCAACCGAAGTACAAAATTCAGGCAACAAGGGATGAAGCATCATACTGATATGCAGGGTCGTACTGCCAAGATCTTTATAAATTTGGCCTGATTTTATACTCTCTGAAGTAACATCATATACACAGTAACATCATATCCATGATTTTTTGTTTAATTTCCTCCTCCAATTCTGTGTGTTTCATATTTTTGATCAGGCAGTGTATTATGATCTACTGCAAACACGTACAAAAAAACGTTTTGGCTTCTTCAAACAGTACCATTTACATTATATTTACAGTTTTTTATGGCTGGTAAAACTCGTTTTAGACTGTACCTTAAAAATCACAACTAAGGACTTTTAATTACAACAAATGAAAAATAACTATCCTGAGATGTAAAATTTATTAAAGAAATGCTTTGACATTAATTTTGCACACATCAGAAAGAAAATAAATCCTCATATTCTGGATACTTTAAAAAAGCAAAATAATTGACAAGATTGTCGCATTTTGTGCATGTAACTGTAATACCAACTTTCATGGGTATAAGAGGGCAGGAACAAACAATGTTTATTCCAAATTGAACAGTATTCTCAAGATGAAGATTCAATGCATCCTTTGTGTAGCCCACTTGGCAACCTCAGATGACAGAATGAATAGTATATGAAAAGATGGTGATAGTACTGAATTGCATTCTTGGAACAGATTGAGATGTATTGTCACTCTACAAAGAACATACTTCGAAGCAAAAGATTCAAGCAGAGGATGCAAATATGATTGTAACAAAGAAGCTGAAGTAGGCTACCACAAAATGAAAACAAGATTTAGAGTTGTGTAGAGCATGAGGAGAAACTCAAAGATATGTTTTCTTTGAAACAAAGAAAAGAAATCTTGTCATAAGTAGAGTCCGAGACAATGTTCCTGGCAAACTGTTGGTACAAAAGCATGAAAAATGAGAGTTGAAAAATTGATTTGTAACCGTCTGTACACCCAGACGTATGATGAATTGTACTCCGAATTTTTGGAAACAGAACTAGACAGAAATCAGTATTTTGAAATATGGTGTGAAGAAACCCACATTGTATGCAGGGAAGTGCAATGCCTACCATGTGAAGTTCATAGATATTTGACTAGCACAATAACTGAAACTGTGGAGCAAGTGCCATTAATATTAGCAAAAAGTAAAAGAAAGGAGGAGCAACAGGGGTCAAGAGGAAATGCAAGTGAAGGAAATGAGAGAAGACACGATTACCACTATGACTATGCATGAGACAATTATGGCTCACCTAATTATGAAAAGCAATGCAGAAAGAGGTGGAATGACAGTACACTGAGTGACTGAGGTCAGCAATATGCCCTGTTACTCTTTGTCTCTTCTGAGCAGTGGGAAGGTTGCCAACCTTTACCTGTGAAGCCAGCCACTGGCAGCACACATAGCCTACTTGTAATAATCAGTGCCCCAACATGATAGCCACGGAATTCTCTTCAGTAGAAAAAAAATGCCAAAATCAGTTGCTACAAACATTCATCAGTGAGTGTGAATGTTCACTAAGTGTTAAGTGACAAAGTAAAACATCAATTATGTGCATGTTTGTGAGTGTTCTGTTTCAACAGACTTACCTCAAGTTGTATTTCTTTATGTTGAGATGTTATTACAAAGACCACATTTTCTGCCTGTCCTACATTACTTACATAAAAAAATAAACTTTTATCTGTTTCTTTTTTATGATAATTAATATGTTTGAATTATTACACTGAGGTGACAAAAGTCATTGGATACCTCCAAACATCGTCTCAGATGTCATTTTGCCTGACATAGTGCAGGAACTCACTATGGCATGGACTCAACAAGTCGTTGGAAGCTGCTGCAGAAATACAGAGCCGTGCTCTATCTATAGCCATCCACAACTGCGACATTGTTGCCAGTGCTTGATTTTTTGCGCGGACTATCTTCTCAATGAAGTCCCATAAATGTTTGATGGGATTCATACTGAGTGATCTGGGTGGCCAAATACCCGCTCAAATTGTCCAGTATGTTTTTCAAACCAACTGCAAACAATTCTGGCCTGGTGATGGCACGTTGTCATCCATAAAAACTCCATAGCTGTTTGGCTGAAAATGGGCTCCAAGTAACTGAACATAACTGTTTCTAGTAAATAATAGGTTCATTTGGACCAGAGAACCCAGTCCACTCCATGTAAACACAGCCCACACCGTTTTGGAGCCACCACCAGCTTGAACAGTATCTTGTTGACAGCTTGTGGCCATGTCTTTGTCGGATCTGTGCCACGCTTGAACACTATAACCAGCCCCTACCAACTGAAATGGGGACTCATCTGACTTAGCCATGGTTTTCCAGTCATCTAGGGGCTAATGGATATGGTCAGGAACACAGGAGAAGTACTGCAGGAAATTCAAGCTGTGAACAAAGGCACTCGCGTCAGTAATCTGCTGCCACAGTCCATTAACACCAAATTTCACTGCACTTTCCTAACAGATATCTTCATTTTATGTCACACACTGATTTCTGTGGTTATTTCACACAGTTTTGCTTGCCTGTTAGCACACAACATGAGCAAACACAGCTGCTCCCGGTTGTTAGGTGAAGGCCATTGGTCACTGCATTCTCTGTGGTGAGAGGTTATGCCTGAAATTTTGTATTCTTGGCACACTCTTGACACTGAAAATCTTGGAATATTGAATTTTCTAATGAATTATGAAATGGAATGTCCCAAGATCTAGCTCAAACTACCATTCCACATTCAAAGTCTGTTAATTTACATTGTGTGGCCATAATCATGTCAGAAACCTTTTCACATGAGTCACCTGAGTACAAATGACAGCTCTGCAAATTCACTGCCCTTTCATGCCATGTGTATGCGATACTACTGCCATCTGCATACATGCATACCGCTGTCGCATTACTTTTGTCACCTTAGTGTATTTATGCCATATGTGCTTATGTTGTTTCCGCTTGAGGTGTAAATATTTTCAGTTTTGCTTCTGTGCCTGTAGCTGTGGCAATGTGCAGTAAAACTTTTTTCCCTGTGTTTAAAAGTGCCGAAGTATATAGTAATTATTACTGTGCTTTGCTTTTCTAGTTTATCCAAATGACTTAATCTGAGTAAATTCATTCAATTCATTCAATTTCCATTTGAATAGTGGCTATATTTTATGTACAGTCATATTCTATGTACTAAGCTACAGTTATATGTACACTATGTGATCAAAAGTATCTGGACACCTGGCTGAAAATGACTTACAAGTTCGTGGTGCCATCCATTGGTAATGTTGGAATTCAGTATGGTGTTGGCCCACCCTTAGTTTGATGACAGCTTCCACTCTCACAGGCATACCTTCAATCAGGGGCTGGAAGGTTTCTTGGGTAATGGCAGCCCAGTCTTCACAGACTGCTGCACTGAGGAGAGGTATCGATGTTGGTCGGTGAGGCCTGGCACAAAGTCAGCATTCAAAACATCCCAAAGGTGTTATATAGGACTGGGTCAGGACTCTGTGTAGTCCAGTCCATTGCAGGTATGTTTATTGTCATGTAACCCCTCTGCCACAGGCCGTGCATTGTGAAGAGGTGCTCGATCATGTTGAAAGATACAATCGCCATCCTTGAATTGCTCTTCAACAGTGGGAAGCAAGAAGGTGCTTAAAACATCAATGTAGGCCTGTGCTGTGATAGTGCCGCCCAAAACAACAAGGGGTGCAAGTCCTCTCCATGAAAAACAAGAACACACCATAACACCATTGCCTCTGAATTTTCCTGTTGGCACTACACAGGCTGGCAGATGACATTCAGTGAGCATTCGCCCTACCCACATCCTGCCATCGGATCGCCATATTGTGTACCGTGGTCTGTCACTCGACACAATGTTTTTCCACTGTTCAATCGTCCAATGTTTATGTTCCTTATACCAAGCGAAGCTTCGTTTGGCATTTACCAGCATGATGTGTGGCTTATGGACAGCTGCTCAACCATGAAATCCAAGTTTTCTCACCTGCCACTTAACTGTCATAGTACTTGCAGTGGATCCTGATGCAGTCTGGAATTCCTGTGTGATGGTCTGAATAGAAGTGTGCCTATTACACATTATGACTCTCTTCAACTGTCAGTGCTCTCTGTCAGTCAACAGACGAGACCGGCCTGTACACTCTTGTGCTGTACGTGTCCTTTCATGTTTCCACTTCACTATCACATCAGAAACAGTGGACCTAGGGATGTTTAGGAGTGTGGAAACCTCACATACAGACGCATGACACAAGTGACGCCCAATTACCTGACCACGTTCGAAGTCAGTGAGTTCTGCGGAGCACCCCATTCCACTCTCTCACAATGTCTAATGACTACTGAGGTCACTGATGTGGAGTACCTGGCAGTAGGTGGCAGCACAATGCACCTAATATGAAAAACACATGTTTTTGGCGTGTCCGGATACTTTTGATCACATAGTGTATAATTGTCAACAGAGTACAGATTCTTTTTGCATAGCCTGAACAATGTTTATCAGGGTGCATACGACCCAGGACAACCGGGAAAACTCTTGGAATTTTTTCATCCGGGAGAAAACTGGGAAAAGCCCAGGATTTTTTTAGAATTCCGGGAATGTTTCCTTGTTTTAGTTTTCAGTTAAATTTTTGTAATTTTGACTGGTAAGAACCATTACTCTAACAAAGGATATTGCCACTCATCGGAGGCAATTTGTTGTTATGAAGCATTGCATAGTCTTCCTAAAGCCTTTGACACATTTTGCTGTTGGCAGACGCTTGCATAAGCACTGTGTGTTGTTGTGTATGGCGCATTTCCTTTGCAATTTAAGTTATTTTCATTTTTTTTCTCTCGTTTACGTTTCAGTGTTGAAGTATCATTCTGCAGTAGCAAGATTTTATTTATTTAAATAAATAACACAACTACAGTCTCTGTCCATACTAAAGACTGTGGAAAACTAAACTATCCAGATAAAAGTACTATTGGCACGTGCTGTGGACCTCTACTGTAGACTCTGATGAAAATGCAGGAACTGTGTCTAATAAATTAGATTAATATGCATAGATTCCAAAACCTAACTACCAAAGCACTCAGGTGAAACTAAATAATTTGCCCCTGACTAGAAACTTGCAATATGTTGGAAAATTGGTTTACTTTATGACACAAATGAAAATACAAGAACTGCAGCTATTAGATATCAAATTGACATGCAGAAACTCAAGAAACTAGGAACAAAATACCTAGCTACAATCAATGATAGTTTTAAGCTTTTGTGATTTGGTGCATCAACCATCACTGGCACATACTTAGTATCATTAAGTTCTGACTGAACTTGATGCATTGTGTACGGCGTCAAAACGTTCTCTAACATTGACTTTGTCCTAGTGAATTTCTTCTCAAATAGGTCTCTGATGAGAAGAGCCATGCAGTCCATTGAAAGGAAAGAATGATTTCATTTTACAGTATGGAACACAAACAGCCCTCCTTCTGCATTGATGCATTTTTCTTCTTCTGTTCACAGTAGGAAGTTATGCTGCTAAAAGTTCATGCACAAACTGCCAGCGGGTGCTTCTTTTTCTGTATGTGAGGCATTTTATTGGCATGTCTTCCATATTCAGTGGAAAAAACTGAATGATACAACGTACATTCTACCTTCATATATGTGGTTTCCTTCAACAAAAGGGAATTCTTCTTTCATGATTTTAGAGAAAGAACACTTTCTTTTCACCTTATTAATGGGTATGAATTAGTTTCACACACAGCAAACAACAGACAGTGAAGCGCACTAACTCAAGCCTGCTGAACCCCGTGTTGAAACTGCTGCCTACTTCTCATTGTTGTCTGTAACAGTCCAAAGACATCTTGTTGGTTATATTTACTACAAATTTATGTCATCTAACAGTGAACAGCTAATTCGTACTTACAAATGCAATTGAACATTGATAACCCTGTATAACATTCTTTAATGAAAATTTGTTACACCCAGCCATCATTTCTACAGTATCAAATGATTGATATGAATCGCAAAGCGCCATAGTTCACTGGCACTGAGCATGTGGATGGAAAAATCTTCTGTTCACACCTCTCCTCATCCCGTGACCAAAATAATGCTTGTTTATTCCATATTTACATTCAAGACAACGCAAGTCAAGAGTCAAGAAAATGTCTGTCACACTAAATTGACATAAAAATGAATAAAAACACAAAAGGAGCAAGAAAGGATAAGGTTATTGCTGGTCACAAAAAAATGCAACATTTGGTGTCTTGTTGAATATTATGCTGGACAACGAGACTCAGAAAAAAAGGACAGTCCCATTAAAAAGGGGCATCTGGTCATCCTAGTTTAAACTAATCATATGACCAATTTCATTTCCATGTATATTCTTTTTCTACTTACCAATGTATGAACAAAATGTAACCAGATTGTAATTTCTGGTGTAGAGCTGAGAAAGTGTCAAGTGTGCCCGATATTTCTGTTATATAACCAGTTCGACAACTCAGGAGAAGGAAGCCATTATGGGTTTTTTTGTCTGTAGGTTTGGCTATCTGTGTCTCTGGGGCTTTTATTGTTGGACCAAAATTTTCCTCTTGCATTTTCTTTTTGAGTTTCCAAAAATTTTTTCACCAGTGTTTCTTGAAAAAAATTCTACTGGGGAAGGGTGGCAGGGATGTAAGAAATGTTGCTATCTTTGGTGTTACAATTTAGTAATATCTTACACCTTATTCCTCCCTGGCTTCTGGAATTTTCAAAGCTGAGCACGCATTTTCATTGGTGAGAACGTTGTTTTGCTATTAATGTCAATAATGTGCAAGCTTGTGAACAGAAGAGCTGTCATTGGAGTTACCTATGGAGCAGCCATGTTGTGCATAAATGATCTGAAGAATTTGCTGGAAAATATGAATATAAGGTGAAAGTATTTCATTGGATCATAAAGGTAGTGTAGTGATTCAGTTTATTTGTAGAAAGGCATGTGGAATTATCAACAAAAATTGTGGTTAAAACAGCATTGTGGTTGTTGATTAATAGCTGCATTACTGGAAATGTTGCTATTGAAACAGATACAAAATGGCTTCTGTGAACAGTGATAAACTGTTAAATTAATGTGGAAATGTGATGCAGCAGTTGCTATTTCAGCATGCATGTGCAATAAGCTTAGGGTTTGTATTACATGTCAAACAGATAATAAAATGAAGTGATATTGATTTGCACTGTTATTATTTCTACATGGCATTCTTTCCATTTGTAGCTGAGAATCTCTGCAAGTATAAGAGACACATTCGTATCAGGCACATGGTCAAGTTTATTTAGTAATAAAGCATGTTCTCTCTGTAAATCTCCCATATTTGAGCCCAAAAGCCACACAATTAATAAACTACATATGTTAGAGAGGAGCTTTACAATTCACTCTTGCATGGCTATTGCTTCCTAAGTGGTACAAGGGAAATCCACTCACTGACTACAATTGGTCGAACCAACATACAGACCCTTTCAGATGCTATCCTGGGGCCAGTATGGTTCTGATGGAATGCGTGGTAACCTTGAAGGGTTGGAGAATGTCATCAGTGGCATGCTTTTCTAAGGGAGCAGCACAGTCTGTATAACAAGAGGACATAAGTTGATGCAGGGTTGGCAGGTGACAGTAATATCCATTGAAGCACCATTGAATTTGCACATTAAGGGCTTCCTGGTGAGCTGTGAAGAAACAAAGATGTTAGGTAATTTCAGATCACTGTCTGTCACTGGTGGAGTTGGAACAACATTGACAAACATAGGTTATGATTCTCATGGCATGGAGGACCTGGCACCTCCAGGATCAGGAGAGTAGACAGCTGCCAAGGTATCTTCTTTTTCTCTTTACCTGTTTTGAAGGATCAGGACACCTGTGATGGCTTATTGACTGCAGGTAGGAACTGGAGAGGAGAGGGCTGCTCTGAGATGCGCAGTCTGTGGCTCCTGAAGACACTGGTTGGTGTCAAGTCACTCGTCTATAGATTTCCGGAGAGATGGCTTCCTGTAGAGAGCCCTGTCACTGCTAGGTGGTGCAAGAGGATGCTGCTTCTCTGGCTGGGTGCAGGAAGAAGTCTCAAAAGATGGTGCTGCAGTAACCACAAGCAGGAGGGAGGGAGGGGGGGGGGAGACAAGGCACAAGTGGGGCTCACTCTCCCATGGGCTAATTACTTGCGTGACTATGAGAGGTCAATGTCAAGGAAATGGAAGGAATAAGTACTCGAGGTACTGCTGATGACCTGCTGTGGTAATGGTAAAATTTGATACTACTGGGACAACATATAAGTGATCATACTTTTCCTAAGTTTCAAAATGTGAGAGGTGATCAGAGACCTTAGGTTCCTAGGTTTTATGTTCCTCAATCAAAGTAGCACACTTCAGGGATCAGGGGTGGAAAGGAGAAGGGGGAAGTAGGATTCTCTCTGCAACTGACATACAATTGTCATTGCTCACACCAAGAATCTCCCCGAATCAGACGACCACAGTTGTTCATACAACAGGAAGACTTATGGTCAAAGCATAGGCATTTAAAATGTTCCTTCGGTATTCACATCACAATGGTAGAACATGAGTTTAATTTTCTCATGAAACAAATTCCCCTCAAAAAGAGAGGATGAATGCTCTGGTGTCAAACTTTTTGTCTGGCATGTCTCAACAATACACCACGTACAAAGTGGGCCCCTCACCTCAGTTTTCCACACAATCTCTCATCCATCTGCAGTGTTTATCCTCACTGAAAAATTAAACTCTGTGCCACATACAAGCTCTTATGGTATGTTATAGGATAACTATGTCACAAAGTTTCTTGCAAGAAAGCAGTGCTTGGGACATTGTGGGAGTGACTGTTTTAATTAAGACAGGACCACTTTTTAGTTTACTGATGGTAGAGATTTCTCCAGGTACATGTTTGATATTGATTACAAACAACAGGATTAACAGTCAGAAAGGACCGCTCTGTTAGTCAGGGTGTAAACCAGGAACTGAGGATGGTAAGTTTCTGCAGTTTCCTGGGTTTTGCTTTGCTACCACATGGTGGCCATGGAGGATAAGTTCTTTGGGTCATCTGCATTGAAACATTCGGATATGTCCGGAGAGTTTGTCACAGCCTCATGGGCATTACTTAATAACTTGAGTCTATTCACTGTACGATCTATCTGCCATGACGCTGTCTACTCCAGTTGAAGACTCTCCTCGTGGTACTACCCAGTCAGAGTAGTAGCCACCTGATGTGATGTCATTTACTTGGAGTCCTAGTGTCCTGAAACAGATGGGCAACAACTCCTCGGCATCTGTAGGGGTAATAGCTCAGGCATCAATAAATACTGTGACCTCTCCATAGCCAGGAGGTTGCCATCAAGCAGGTATCTGATGAGCCCTCAGTAGGTTGGCTACCATTCTAATTATCATGTGACCTTCCCCACACTTTTTTTGAAAATGTGAGGTCAGCACTGGATGTAGGGATAAAAGACGATTTAACCAAAATAAGTATTGTAGAATAACTTACAGTGAAAAAGGCATAATCAGTGTCCTGTGGAAAAGCCAAGTTGTCAACAAGCAGTCTGTCCTACAGACAGAGTCTGAGAAAAGATATAGTCAGAGAATAAGACTGCAGCACAGGAAAGGAAGATCACAAGAAAGTTGTTAGGTGTTGTCCCATTTCTACACTGATGCCTTTGGTTATTTTTGTAATATAGTATATAATACAGTTATTGTTATATGAAAATTTTGAATGTTTTAAACACAAAAAATTTTCATTATACTTTTTCTTCATACTTACAGTTATTACATTCATACCAGACATTTGGCATCAGCATGTGATGTGATGTTTACAATCAAATTTCATTATTTCCTGCCAGTTCCTGATTTTTCCCCACGAGTTCTTGATCTTTGAAGCTGTCACTATATTGTCTCTCTATCTTTTGATTGCTGTGTGTGCCTTTTTCATTTTTCACAACCCTAACATTGCACTGACATCAGGTTGACTGATGAAACTTCCTGACAAATTACAACTGTGTGCTAGAGTGAGACTTCAACACAAAACCCTTCCTTTTGCTGGCAGTGATGTTACTAACAGCTACCCAAACACAACCCAAACACAGCTCATGGCTCACCCTTGTAGCTCTTCACTTTGCCTGCAACTCTCTCACAATGTTAGAGGGGTGAGTTGTGCTGGGACTGCTCAGTCAGTAAAAGCATCTCCTTTCCGTATCCACACTCTCTTTACATTGCCTGAAATAATGCCCTCTCTACTGACATGTCCAACACGTCACCTCAAATAACTTGGTACATGTAGCTACATGACCTGGTAGATTACACTGCATGCAGATAATTAGTTTCATTGATTTGTCCCTTAGATCCTTTCCGCATACAGCCAAAATTATTCCTTACATAATCCAGACATATCAATAGGACATTGGGCAGAGGATAGACACAAAGACGGGAACAACAGACACGAGAAACCCATGAGCTACTAAGCCTCCTTTATAGTGAAGGAAATACAAGTGAACACACAACAGAGAATGAGAATTTTCTCTGGCATAAACATATGGTGTTCTGTTGTGCATGGGTCGCATTCGCAAGTGTTTGCTTGTGATGAAGTTCACCTCCTCTCCACTTCTGCACTAGCCTCAGTGATGAATACAGCGTGCCCGCTTTGCTGCAGTATGCTTTTTTTGCACATGAACTGGCATTGGTGTTGTTTATTGTAAGTGTTTTTCTGGTGATGGAATGGTTGGATGAAAGTGTACTTCTGTTGATAGAAGAGTACAGATCCTACAGGTGCTTGTGGGATCCTAAATATCCAGAAATGCTGGCAGTGCCAACAGCGGAAGCTAAGTTGTTTCATGTAGCTGCTGTAAGAGAAATAAATTCCTCAAAATAAACAGATGATGTACATTAACGTAAAATAAAAATAAGTGAAAGACCTGACCATTACTATAACTTATATTCAGGGTATCTGTCTGAACGTAACAGTTTAGCTACTATTTTATGAAACTTAAAGATGTGGCTGGTATTTTGTATTTTTAAATTACATTACCCACTTTAATGACTGTATTTGACTTCCCATTTACCTTTATAAAATGCATGACACCACGTACTTGAGGAATTATTTGGGAAACAGACGTGGTTGATATAAGAAATAAATATTTGTTGCTAGAATCAGTCACCTGTTGCCAAGAATCACAGTGATTCTTCTGCTGATATGGATCATTAAAAATTTGTGTCTTGCTTTGAAATCTTCGGTTCACGTTTTGGTTGCAGCTAAAAGGTGTCCATTGACACGTAGGTGAAGTTTTGGAATAAAGCAATCGATGGTTGCAGCTGCAAATCAGTAATCAGAACCAAACCATCGCTTCTTTAACAACTGTGCAGAAATTCAGACACCCACATTTTTCTCTGTCTGTGCCATTTTACTTTCATGACCAACAATGTACTTGCCATACAAAATAAAGCAAGTTGTATATTTGTTTGCTCCATCTTGCTGTTCAGAATATATGCACATTTTATGCTCTCTCTTCCATTCGCTCTAGCATATGATGGTGCACACAAATAAATCCCCTGTGCGTTGATTTTCTAATGCGCCTTTGCTTGTGTTCAATTGTGTTCACTTTGGTTTAAAGGGGGCTTTGCAGAATAAATATGCTGCTACTTACTCTCAGCTGTTTCACAGCAGCACCTCCATCAATCCCATTTCTGACACCAAATGTAAAGGGTGTCAAGGGTGTTGTCTGGTGAAGGTTGGTGGATCAGAGTTAATTATAAGTAGTTTGTTGTCAGTAGTACCCTTTATTTGTCACAATGGTGTTTAGAGGAGTCTCTTGCCCACATCAGATGAGCACTGGATTGGCAAATGGTGTCGCAAAGACCCAGTAGCTGCTAAGACCATTGCGGCTGAGTAGTGTAGTGGCCTTGTATTATCGACATATCTTTGTGAAACTGTGCCAGGTGCTGGCATGATAGTGTCGAACAGTTATACTGTTAGTGAGGTGGCCAGGATCTGCCCAACCATAAGAAGTGATGGAAGTGGAGGCATTCAACGTGTAAACCTCCACTAGTATCTGGCACTGGCAAGTGCCCAGTGGCTCGATGGTGGGAAGGACCTCAGTTTGACCCTTGGCCCATCAACTGGACCCCCTAGGAGATGGCCCTGTCAGCATGATGATGGAGTGGTAATTGCTTCACAGATGAAATATATACACTGGGGGTGGATGCCCTCATCGGAGGTTCGAGTCCTCCCTCGGGCATGGGTGTTTGTGTTGTCCTTATCGTAAGATAGTTCAAGTTAGATTAAGTAGAGCATAAGCTTAGGGACTGATGACCTTAACACAAATTTCCAAAGTTTTCCACACTGGGGCATAGGCTAACTCGATGACTCGCCAGTTCAGTGACCAACCACAATGGACAGCCAGTATTTGTATGCTCCAAAGTGGGTTTGTTGTGGTGTGGCTGCTTGAAACGTCACAAGTCCCACTTGCTGAAGTGTCCTTGGTTTCAGTAACCATTTGGTCTCTGAACGACAGGAGAACTGCAGCACCTAAGCAGTTGCCCATACACAGTGTTGAGCCAACATATTACAGCAAGTGGCAGCATGTGGCAACAGCCCTCTTGAGTTGGACTCGTATTGTTACAACGTGTTATACAGCCAACACAATGGATACCAGTACCGCTTTTCCCCTTTCTTGAAGTTTTCAATCATTATTATAATCAAATGAAGCTATATGGTTTCAGACTCATTACTATCTCATTACTACACTACTGGCCATTAAAATTGCTACTCCAAGAAGAAATGCAGATGATAAACGGGTATTCATTGGACAAATATATTATACTAGAACTGACATGTGATTACATTTTCACTCAGTTTGGGTGCATAGATCCTGAGAAATCAGTACCCAGAACAACCACCTCTGGCCGTAATAACAGCCTTGATATGCCTGGGCATTGAGTCAAACACAGCTTGGATGGCATGTACAGGTACAGCTGCCCATTCAGCTTCAACAAAATACCACAGTTCATCAAGAGTAGTGACTGGCGTATTGTGATGAGCCAGTTGCTCGGCCACCATTGACCAGACCTTTTCAGTTGGTGAGAGATCTGGAGAATGTGCTGGCCAGGGCAGCAGTCAAACATTTTTTGTATCCAGAAAGGCCCGTACAGGACCTGCAACATGCGGTTGTGCATTATCCTGCTGAAATGTAGGGTTTTGCAGGGATCAAAATGAAGGGTAGAGCCACGGGTCGTAACACATCTGAAATGTAATGTCCACTGTTCAAAGTGTCATCAGTGCGAACAAGAGGTGACCGAGACGTGTAACCAATGGCACCCCATACCATCAAGCCGGGTGATACGCCAGTATGGCGATGATGAATACACGCTTCCAATGTGCGTTCACTGTGATGTCGCCAAACATGGATGCGACCATCATGATGCTGTAAACAGAACCTGGATTCATCCAAAAAAATGACTTTTTGTCATTCATGCACCCAGGTTCATTGTTGAGTACACCATCGCAGGCACTCCTGTCTGTGATCCAGCGTCAAGGGTAAGCGCAGCCATGGTCTCCGAGCTGATAGTCCATGCTGCTGCAAATGTCATCGAACTGTTCGTGCAGATGGTTGTTGTCTTGTAAACGTCCCCATCTGTTGACTCAGGGATCGAGACGTGGCTGAACAATCCGTTACAGCCATGCGGATAAGGTGCCTGTCATCTTGACTGCTAGTGATATGAGGCTATTGGGATCCAGCACGGCGTTCCGTATTACCCTCCTGAACCCACTGATTCCATATTCTTTGACAGTCATTGCATCTTGACCAACGCGAGCAGCAATGTCGCGATTCGATAAACCGCAATCGCGGTAGGCTACAATCAAAGTCAGAAACGTGATGGTACACATTTCTCCTCCTTACATGAGGCATCACAACAACATTTCACCAGGCAATGCCGGTCAACTGCTGTTTATCTATGAGAAATCGGTTAGAAACTTTCCTCATGTCAGCATGTTGTAGGTGTCGCCACCAGCGCCAACCTCGTGTGAATGATCTGAAAAGCTAATCATTTGCATATCACAGCATCTTCTTCCTGTAGGTTAAATTTTGCGTCTGTAGCACGTCATCTTTGTGGTGTAGCAATTTTAATGACCAGTAGTGTATAACTCTTTAAGGGGGGTAGGACGTCAAACGGGCCGACTTGGAGCAGGAGAGGCACCACAGGACATTTTATTTTCTACTGTCTATACTTTTACAAATAAACTCATAAAACTTTGTCAGCATGACCAGGAACGATTCAGGATTCACACTCATAGCTGTGGAAGTGCTAAAACATAACAAAATAAATTTTTTTTAGATATGAAATTTCATCATTTTTTCACTTAGTGTTGGCTGCATTTGTTGCTATAGGTACATTTTTCTTCAAAAGTAAGAGAGATTCTTTGATGAATTTTGCACAGCATACAAACCATACTTACAGGTGTATGAAACTCTAGAATTTTCCAAATCTATTAAAAACTATCGTAAAAATTGAGATAATTAACTACAAAATTTTTTTTTTTTTTAACATAAAGTTTAAAACGTAACAGCTCATTCATTTTTTCATAAATCTCGCCAGCCAATGAAAGCAGATATTCAGAGCACAGAACTCGTGATGTAGTCAGTAAGCACTAAGCAGCAACATCATTGTTAAGTGGCACGAACAAACAAGCAGGAAAAGTACTGGTCTCGAAGATCATTAAGCCACAAGAAAAGCTAAGCGCACTAAGCAGCAACATCATTGTTAGGTGGCACGAACAAACAAGTAGGAAAAGTACTGGTCTCGAAGATCATTAAGCCACCAGAAAAGCTAAGCTTTCACGTCTAAATTGGTCTTTTTTTTTACGTGTGTTACTCTTAAAGATACAGCAAACACATGTGCCAGTAAAATTTTAAATGATCACATAAATGCCTGGTCTAGAAATTCTTCTGAGCGGATGGTCCTCAAAGTCTTAAGTTTTAAATGAGAGTCAAACACACTGTGATTTAAGAAATTCATCGCACATTCTCAAACGTAACATAATTCATCTTGCGTAAAAGGAAATTTACATTGAAAGTGATTCTTTTCAAACCACCATTTTCCCGCTAACTATTAGTAACGGGTTCGTTTCAGCAGTTGCTTTGATCACCAGAAAACAGTCGTTACCAAGCGTGCGCAGCTACGGTGACCAATAGGAAACCTATATGACCTGAAACTTCCTGGCAGATTAAAACTGTGTGCCCGACCGAGACTCGAGCTCGGGACCTTTGCCTTTCGCGGGCAAGTGCTCTACCATCTGAGCTACCGAAGCACAACTCACGCCTGGTCCTCACAGCTTTACTTCTGCCAGTATCTCGTCTCCTACCTTCCAAACTTTACAGAAGCTCTCCTGCAAACCTTGCGTTTAATGCATTAAGAGATCTTACATTACGTCATTGAATTAACAGAAAATCAGATGATAATACAAGAGCATCAGAATTTCGTAAACCCTACTAAAATACATAGTTCAGCTTAAAGTGCACATTCGTATGTCCAGATTCACAATGAAATAGGCCCCAACCTGATATTAAGTTTTTCAGTGTGGTTTTCGGGATTTAGATTTTCCTGGAGTACCAGTATTGCATTATCTCAGAAGATGAAAACGTGCGCTTGAAATCCAGCAAACAGTTGAAACTTGCCAATACTCTGGAATGAGACACTTCATTTAAAATAGATTGACTGCCTCAGTCGGATAGATTAATAACAGTCAAATAACTTAATCGTTGTGCAGGCTATTAATGCTTTACTGTCAAAAATCTGTAAATAAAACAAAAAGCTGAAACTAATAACGTATTTTAATTCAATTGAAGGCTCTCTGCCATAGAAATCCGTTTTGTTTTCATTTGACGTGACAGCTGTAAATAAGGAGGAAGGAGCAAATTCACCAAACGTAAACACTGCATGCCTGGTAAATTTTCTTCGGGTAGCATCTGGCTGCTTGCTACAGCCAACAGCCACATTTCAAGTGGCCAGAAGTGCAAGAATGTACTGTTCATATGAGACTTAACTGCACAAACAAATGAGCCCGCTGGCAGCTGATCTAACGAAGCTAATGTATTGTATTTTTATTGATCCAGGCAATCATAGTATTGTACAGCTGTACATATGATATTGGACAGGTCAAGAAAGCTATTTACAATTGATTTTTACATTATTTTGTAGCAAGGAAATTATCTATCTCAAACAAAACAGTTAATACAAATCATAGAATTGTACGGTTGTACATATGATATTGGACAGGTCAAGAGAACATATTTGCAAGTAAAGAAATGTGACGTCACGATGATCGCAAGCAGTTTGTTGTTGAAGTATTGCGTAGTCTTTCATCCTAGTGCCTTTAACACATTTTGCTGTTGGCAGGCGCTTGCGTGTGTTGTGTATTTTATTGTATATGGCGCATTTCCTTTGCAACCTAAGTTTTGCTCTATTTTTTTTCCTGTCATTTGTGTTTTATTGCCGCAGTATAATTCTGCAGTAGTGGCATATAGTAATATTCTTTCTTAGACTATCAGTTCTGTGCAGTCAGACTTCCAAAAATTTAACTTAAAACTGAAAAATTACCGGAATTCTAAAAAATTCCCATGTTTTCCCCGGTTTTCTCTCGTATGAAAAAATTATCGGGTTTTTCCCGGTTGTCCTGGGGCGTATACACTCTGTAAAAACAGTGGCTATTCTTGGTAAACTGAAACAATGAAATAAATGCAAAACTTAAAAATAAAATCCATCTGCTGTCTTTATAATGTGTTTTCTACACCAATGTACATTCTGAAGTTACAACTTCACCAAGTCTTCTGCTGTTCTGCAAGGTCACTGCAATGACAACTCAGAAACACATACTTGTGAATTTCATTGATAGAAGGTAGAGTTACATGTGCCGACAGTATTTGGGGCAGTATCACAGTGTCTATGTAGTATTGTGGGCCTTTGTAACAGTTTTGGAGAGTGTTACGGGAAATATCATCGTAAGCACGTGATTATTTTTCTTGTTTAACAACACACATGAAACACTAACAGGCAGCAGACTTTCAACCTAAATGCAACATTTTTATGTGTGGAGACAGATAACTGGGTTGCATCATCACCATTCATTTTACAGTTCCGGGGTGCACTTACCATTCCTGTGTATGTGTGGAATCAGGATGGATTTGGGAGTGGTATTTGGTCATCCAGGATGGATCCTCAAGTTTCTACTTGAACATAAACACATAAATTAAGAACCAGGGAGGTTTATTTCCCATCACCTACTTCAGGCCAAAAATCTTGCGATCACTTCTACAGCAACTGGAGGCTGACACAGCAAAAGTGAGAGACATCAGGAGCTGGAAGAAACATCTGGAGGGTAGCGGAGCTAGCAGACAAGAGCGAGCTATCCATACCAGCAGTTCCTTGCCGACCCCCCTGATGTACCCCATGACATGCATCCAGTCCTCCCATTGGCAGGTTGGTAGCATTATAGTAAGCGGACATCACTCAGCATTACTATGCATGGGAAGTTGTCCACAAGTACTTGGGTAGATTGTGTGACTACAGCATCCAGTGCTTTGTCAGACCCGGCTCACATCACGCCGTGACAAAGAAGCATGGCTGGGACGTGACAGAGAATTGAACATATACCATCAATTACATTTTTGAAGAAATTTATCTTTCACTCTCTCATTCCTACTGCTCACCAAGCAAAATTCCCTCCCACTTCCATGTGAGCCATTTTACGGATCCGAAAAGAATACGTTAATTGTTCCAGACTAGTAAACAACAAATATAAAAATAGTAAATATTTTGAACAACAATTAAGTGGCTCAAATGGAAGGTTTTGCTTACATTTAGTGTATTGTGGGGCATTTACATATTGGAGGGTGAAATACATAAATAGAAAAATATTTAAAGGGACATGGGTTACAATATTTTTCACTTATATGCATTTTCAAAATTTCACATTTTTTGTGCTGCAGTCATGGACTATGCGGCTGGTCCCGGCGGAGGTTCGAGTCCTCCCTTGGGGGTGTGTGTGTGTGTGTGTGTGTGTGTGTGTGTGTGTGTGTGTGTGTGTGTGTGTTTCCTTAGGATAATTTAGGTTAAGTAGTGTGTAAGCTTAGGGACTGATGACCTTAGCAGTTAAGTCCCATAAGATTTCACACTTATTCACATTCTTTGTCTTTTGCCACAAAAATTTTAAACAATGAGTGGCTTTACATTTAATTTTGGGCACATGCCCACTGATGTGATGTTGCTGGGTTGAGTGTGACGGCTAGGACGACAGCGCAAGGGTGGCAGTGGCGGTGGTGGTCACCTTTAGAGCTGCTGAGTAGGACCATGAGGTCTGTTGTGAGAGGGCCAGGTAGCCTGATGTGCGGCCTCACCCATTGTAAGTGACTAACACTCATTGGGCCGGCCGGTGTGGCCGTGCGGTTTTAGGCGCTTCAGTCTGGAACCGCGTGACCACTACGGTCGCAGGTTCGAATCCTGCCTCGGACATGGATGTGTGTAATGTCCTTAGGTTAGTTAGGTTTAAATAGTTCAAAGTTCTAGATGACTGATGACCTCAGTTAAGTCGCATAGTGCTCAGAGCCATTTGAACCATTTTTTGAACGCTCATTGGTGGGGAACGCATCAGGAGTGGGAGTGGGGTTGGCAGTATACAAAGGGAGTGGACTAGTAATAAAGGTACAAGTATTGTTACCTGAATGCTAGGTTATTACATGAATAATTCACAAGTGACCAATTTAAGTAATCTCACTGATTCACTTTATTGACTAATTGTTCCTGCTGAAGGGTTGTGAACTAGGGTGTACACTTGGTAAGTAAACCTCTTTAAGTATAAATAGAATCTACTCTTCACAAATAAGTAACCATGATGGATTTATATGTAGAAATTGAACAACATGAATTGTGACAAAAGTCCTTAAATTCTATATCTTAGGAGGAGGGCCATGCATGAGAAGTTTCATGGGTATTTAAACATTAACTGTGTATTCGTCAGATGGCTGCTGTTCTGGTACATCTTGAGGCTTTGGCTTACAACATCTACAAGTATACAGAGTCCATACAACAAGGCAGACAATAACTAGAGCTATAGATACAGATGTAGCAGTTGGAATGATCACTCGGTGTGTATAATCTGAAGCTAATATGCATCATCAAGGGTAATCTGCCCATGTTGTTTTGTTAAAAGCTCATTAATGGAACCGAAGAGGTGGGTCTTTGAAATTTTAGGTAACACTGGTAGGTGTTTCAAATGTGGCAACACCACCGGTACTCCAGACTGGTACATCATAAATGGCTTAAGACTAATGTTATGAACATCTGTTAAATGTTCAGAGAGCTTAACAGTTGGGGTGACTACATCACAAGAAGAAATGTTAAACAAAAATTCCCTGTTAGCTAAAGTGACCTGATAGGTCTGAGACACAAGGTTAGGCTGGAAGCAGATTAGAACCACTGAAATGGGTTGTGGTGTAGAGTACAGCAAACTGTTTCCAACAGGGATGAACCAAGGTTTGTGCATTGCAAGGACAGTATGAGAGCAAGGAGGTGTTTTAGTTTCCTCTAAGAACAGTTCCTTTCCACAGTGTTAAGCGATAGTGTAGGATCGTTAAGAGGCATTAACACACGGTGTTGTTTGCTTACAGCATAACGATATATTCCACATAAGGAAACTAGCAGCAGAGACAAATGTTAGTACATAGTTATCTGTACATCACTTGCAAGTGGATGAAGTATTGCTATCTGTAGTGTATTGAATTCAGACGGTGATTGATACCATCAATGAAAAGGGTGAACTTATCAGCATCGATGAAAATTAAATAAGAGTCCCTACAAGGAGGCAAAGCAATGCAGTTACCTAGTCCAATGACAACTTCATAAGTTACGAAGAATAATAAGAAAAGGGGGAACAAAAGGCATCCTATTGTTCTGAGTGCTTTCCTATCACAGGAGTCAGCACCCATGTGGAGACTGAGAATGCTGGTCTGTGACAGAGGTAGTCGTCAACAAATCGACTGAAAGTTGGCAAGTGCTAGCTTACAGTGACAACGAATGAAAATTAAGTGAAGTATTGTTTTAACTGCAAACGAGAAAGTCCAGGAGGACATTCCATTTGTATATGTTCAACTATGTAATAGATTATCCAGTAGTTGCAAGGAGGAAGGTAGATTTTCATGTAAACGAAGTGACTCACATTGTGTAAGGGTGGGCATGAGTAAATGGTATAATAATAGATTATTTAAATGACAGATCCATTGATGTGTAGAATAAATGGTTGCAATATTATCTCGTGCAAAACAATAGACATTTCAATGTGTTTGATACCAAATGTCTGTGGTAGAGGTAAGAGAGAAATATCTGTCAGAAGAATTCCCCTCAAGAGCTACATAGTGCTCAGGGAACCCCATGAGGTTGATACTGGGCCTCTGCTCATAGAGCCATCGGGGGAAAAATTGGCTAATAGCAGCATGAAACTGTGCTTGGAAATCAATAGTCATAATGTCAAAGTGTGCCAAAGCACAAAGTAAATAAAATGATCTAGATAACAATGAGAGAACACATGAAAGTGCAATATGTGTACCATGCAATGTGTAAAGTGTATTTGAAAGTGTACTAGTGATCATCGCATAATTGGCTGCCAAATGTCCTCGGACAGTCTGGTTGAAAATATGAAACAATTCCTCCTACAAAACAAAGGCAAAACACTGGAGTATATAAAAGGAAAAAGGATGATGATATCAGCTTCCCTGAAGCAAAATGATGAAGGATATGTTGATGTAGTTGATTTGCAACTTTTGAGAAGGCTTGAACCAACTCTATTAAGATATAATAGCTTGGCTGACCTACTGTATCCCTTCATAAGTGAATCAAAGATACTGAAAAATTGGTAATTCATTGTTCACGAGAGGTATGTGTGTTTCTGTGCAGATAGACAGAGGTCAGACAGAACATAGTACAAAAATGAACTGGAAGAGAATACTATGCCCAGTACATGGTCTCG
The DNA here is from genome assembly GCF_023864345.2 of Schistocerca serialis cubense. Taxonomy (NCBI): domain Eukaryota; kingdom Metazoa; phylum Arthropoda; class Insecta; order Orthoptera; family Acrididae; genus Schistocerca; species Schistocerca serialis. The sequence continues at coordinate 739,242,594 of NC_064639.1, read as the reverse complement.
GAGATCGCTAGTCACACTGCGGTGGCCCGGTGTAATGTTAAGCTCTCTCTATACAGCTTACGCGTTTCCGTGGACTTACTTGTTGAAGAATGCTGGTTCTGCTTTCTTGCAGCGCTGATGTCTTCTGCTAGCACCGGACGCTTCTCCGAAGATTTTACTGCTAGGAAGGGGAAATTTTCACTCTCTCGTTCTCTCTCTCTCTCTCTCTCTTCTTATTTAAAAAATACGCTACTCTTGGAATATCATTCAATGCACCAGAATATATTTATTTCCACTTTGTGCAAAAAAAAAAAAAAAAAACTAAACTTTATGATGTAAGCCCACACATTACCAGGCACCCAGAATCAGTTAATTACACATATTTGAACACAATTAATACATAAGCTTTTATCGTGGCTGACTATCCACGTCCAGTCCACGTACTCTTAACAGCAGTTCAACGTCTAATAAACAGTCACTATCTCGAGTCACTCCATTTGTTTTTCAACAATACAAAGCTACATTACTCTTTGCAGCCGGCCACGGAGCTTCCGGGCCGTATTTGATTATTCTTGGCAGGTCGAGCTGAACACTTGCCAGCGCCGACGCATTATCTCCCTTCCAGTTTCGCCTGCACAGACAATAAATGGGTGCAGTATCCCATGCTCATCCTTATGCCCTGCTTTAAAATAACGCGTGTTCGAAACGGCTGGAACACAAGTGTCTCCAGACTTGCATAAAATTCTGGGGGCACTACAACACCGTGCCAGGTGCACGGGCCTGGAGTATTGAAACAGTGGGAGTCTAGTGAAGATGATATTGTTCATACCATCTAACAAAGGATAGCTACCAACAAAGCATCAGTAGCTCGGTTGTTACTAGAATGTACAACTCACTAGGTAATTTTACATAGACGAAAATAGTCTACTTGGGGGCAAAGCTTGCAGGCCATTACAATATTGATCATTCTACAGTTTTCAAATATAGGTAACTACTGCCAGTTCTTATGGGAATAATCCGCTTCTACCACCTGTCCCATTGGGATTGCTATGGTAGCCCATTTCAGTGTGGCAACATGCATCAGAGCGCATATATTTCATTTCATATTCTACATGCGAGTCATATGTTCACACTGATTATAATGTATATACTTGTGTAAGCGAGATTAGTTTATCATTAAGGTATTTACAGCAGGGATTATTTTCCTCATATGCTATTTTTAAATGTACAAAACTAAAATAACGTGCTTTGTTATTGCATACTAGCTCATACTGAGCAGCAGCTGGCTGCATTAAGATATTCCTACACATGGTACAATACAAAATACATTTTATAAATGCTGTCAAGCACAGAGGGAAGGGGGAGACTGTCATTCCTTTCAATACAAAATACATAAATTACAACACATAGCAACACAAAAGATCATCATGGTGGAGCTCAACCACCTCATTCTAAATACAATAAAACATCTTTTAGCAGCTAGAGCAGAGGCGTAAGAGGCAGTTCTTCCCAAACTGATACACTTATTTCCATTTCTTAACTTCTTAAGCACATGAAGGTACTAAGAGAGACATTTGTTGTTTATATGCGACCTGTTTTACATTGTTATGTTTCACCCTGTAACATGAACTTTAACATTATTTCTCATAGGGTGTTACTAAGAAGTTAATTCCTTAACATTTGCGTGAAGGTTTGTTGGCTCTCTCAAATGCTTTTGTAAAGTTGTGATACAATCACTGGCACTACTCAACCAGTACTGTGCTGCGGTATATTTAACCTAACCGTGGAACCCTATAGATCAATGTGCTGCATCGGTGTTTCCCATAGACAGTGGCAGTAGTCCTCTGGCGATAAATTTACCTTTCTAGCCTGGAAGTTTTATTTGTGGTGAATTGTACATACATAGTTTTAGGGTAATAGATGTTTCCTCATAGTAGTTCAGAGCAACATCAGCATATAAATGCGTAGTTTGTATCCATACATTATTAAATGAATTAAAACATTTTGTCCTTGAGTGGTTATTTCATGTGTAAATGCATTATCAATATGCACTGTCGCAACTTTGTCTGTCTAATGTTTGCATGTAGCTCGCCGTGTTCGTCGAATCTAAGTCAGTACACTTTACGGCTGGGAAAGAGAGAGCTTGTTGTGTGCCGAGGGCTAGAGCAATGTGCTCTTCACAAGAGTGTGATGGTGCGTCCTTATGATGGAGGGATCTGTTATTCCTCATCATGCAGCTGTGGGTCAAGTATTGGTCCTAACAAAACGAGATTTCCTCCTGGGGTAGAGGCTAAGAAGGACGTCAAGCCTATGGCTAGGCTCTGTTAGCCACGACTGTCTTGTGTCATCTTTTCAAAGTTATTCTTTTGCTAGTAATTTTAGTGTGGGCTCTCCCTGTTTATTTTAAATATTTAGGGGTCAATGTATTGAAGGAGGACAGTGTAGAGCTTGTGTGCTAAACAGTGCATAGTAGACCGTGTTAGCGAAGTTTTTGAATTATTTGTCTGACATCGCTGGGGACTGCAGAGGAACTGTGTTATGCTGCTTCGCTGAGCGGTATCTCCATTGGTGTGTAACACTCCGCGGTGTCAGGAAGCACATCTGTTGTACAGCGGCTTGGCTCTGCAACTGTCTAGCTGGCTGCCATCATGAAGAAAATTCACACTACATTAATGTTGGCAAATTCACTTCACTCGATTGGGCGGTACTGAGATCAATATTGATTTGTAATGATTGCAAGTTCTTTACTACAACAGTCCAGGCAGAGTACGTAAGCAGATCTGGTAGATTCAGAAATTTCTCAGAAAATGATTTAAAATATTGCTGCTCAGCAGGCCGGTTATATGCATTCACTTTTAGAAGTTCAGGGTTCCCTAGTGGGAGGGTATAGTTAATAAATGAACAGTTTCTCAGCTTAGTTTAGGCCTGACTTTACGGAAAATTATCAACAATAAATACAGTTTACTTTGCATCTTCAAATGGGATTTTACTGTTTTCTATACCCTTAATTGAAACCTTTGTCAAAAGGCCGTCAATCAATCATGGTTTGAATATGTTGTCTTTCTTCTACATAGCGGGTGAGACCACAAAGATGCATATAGTAACAGGCGCCTTTGCTAAAATGTAAATCTCCAACAATCAGCTCTGCTATGGTGATAGGTAAGATGACACAAAACTGCCAGACACGTGACAACTGGATGATGCAACAGGACAGAAACTTCCAATTAGTCAGAGACTACATTACATCGCATATTGATCCACAGATCAGCACAATGAAATTAAATTGCATAGGGAATTGAAGGAGGTTTTTCTCTCTCACGTAGAAGCCATGAATATTAGTTCATGCAATATGTGACACTGTATACAGTACTTTCAAATGAACACTAAACATTCCAAAACTGAACTTTGGTTTAAGCCATTAGGCAAATGCGTGATAATTTATCTCTCTTTTGTATGTGCTACTCTCTGCGTCGGTAATTGTAGTAATTTTGTTCATGATGATATAAATAATTTGTTACAAAGCATTTACAGTAATCAATGCATGGTAGATCGACAGTATGTGTAAAGCATTTTAACATGAAATACAACAATTTATACACTCCGGGAAATGGAAAAAAGAACACATTGACACCGGTGTGTCAGACCCACCATACTTGCTCCGGACACTGCGAGAGGGCTGTACAAGCAATGATCACACGCACGGCACAGCGGACACACCAGGAACCGCGGTGTTGGCCGTCGAATGGCGCTAGCTGCGCAGCATTTGTGCACCGCCGCCGTCAGTGTCAGCCAGTTTGCCGTGGCATACGGAGCTCCATCGCAGTCTTTAACACTGGTAGCATGCCGCGACAGCGTGGACGTGAACCGTATGTGCAGTTGACGGACTTTGAGCGAGGGCGTATAGTGGGCATGCGGGAGGCCGGGTGGACGTACCGCCGAATTGCTCAACACATGGGGCGTGAGGTCTCCACAGTACATCGATGTTGTCGCCAGTGGTCGGCGGAAGGTGCACGTGCCCGTCGACCTGGGACCGGACCGCAGCGATGCACGGATGCACGCAAAGACCGTAGGATCCTACGCAGTGCCGTAGGGGACCGCACCGCCACTTCCCAGCAAATTAGGGACACTGTTGCTCCTGGGGTATCGGCGAGGACCATTCGCAACCGTCTCCATGAAGCTGGCCTACGGTCCCGCACACCGTTAGGCCGTCTTCCGCTCACGCCCCAACATCGTGCAGCCCGCCTCCAGTGGTGTCGCGACAGGCGTGAATGGAGGGACGAATGGAGACGTGTCGTCTTCAGCGATGAGAGTCGCTTCTGCCTTGGTGCCAATGATGATCGTATGCGTGTTTGGCGCCGTGCAGGTGAGCGCCACAATCAGGATTGCATACGACCGAGGCACACAGGGCCAACACCCGGCATCATGGTGTGGGGAGCGATCTCCTACACTGGCCGTACACCACTGGTGATCGTCGAGGGGACACTGAATAGTGCACGGTACATCCAAACCGTCATCGAACCCATCGTTCTACCATTCCTAGACCGGCAAGGGAACTTGCTGTTCCAACAGGACAATGCACGTCCGCATGTATCCCGTGCCACCCAACGTGCTCTAGAAGGTGTAAGTCAACTACCCTGGCCAGCAAGATCTCCGGATCTGTCCCCCATTGAGCATGTTTGGGACTGGATGAAGCGTCGTCTCACACGGTCTGCACGTCCAGCACGAACGCTGGTCCAACTGAGGCGCCAGGTGGAAATGGCATGGCAAGCCGTTCCACAGGACTACATCCAGCATCTCTACGATCGTCTCCATGGGAGAATAGCAGCCTGCATTGCTGCGAAAGGTGGATATACACTGTACTAGTGCCGACATTGTGCATGCTCTGTTGCCTGTGTCTATGTGCCTGTGGTTCTGTCAGTGTGATCATGTGATGTATCTGACCCCAGGAATGTGTCAATAAAGTTTCCCCTTCCTGGGACAATGAATTCACGGTGTTCTTATTTCAATTTCCAGGAGTGTATATTAGTAAGCAGATACAGTTACTCATAGAATGTGAAATTTGTGTTCAAACTACACGAAGTTAACAATATACCTTTACTTCTTTTACGCGTTTAGTATTTTTTCCTACTAAGTTGTTGCTCAGTTGTGTAGTGAATGCTTAATGCTATTGTGATACCCATAAGCCCTGTAAGTGTTTCTGATGATAAATTCTCTAGTGCAAATTAACTCGCATTCCTTATGTGTACTGACATTCAAGTAAAGTTTTCTACGAGGTGCATTCAAGTTCTAAGGCCTCCGATTTTTTTTCTCCGGACTGGAAAGAGATAGAAACATGCGCATTGTTTTAAAATGAGGCCGCGTTCATTGTCAATACGTCCCAGAGATGGCAGCACTGTACGGCAGATGGAATTTTACCGCCAGCGGCGAGAATGGGAACTGTTTTAAATACTTAAAATGGCAATGTTTTCCTTACTTGAACAGTGTGCAATCATTCGTTTTCTGAATTTGCGTGGTGTGAAACCAATTGAAATTCATGGACAGTTGGAGGAGACATGTGGTGATGGAGTTACGGATGTGTGGAAAGTGCGTTCGTGGGTGCGACAGTTTAATGAAGGCAGAACATCGTGTGACAACAAACCGAAACAACTTCGGGTTTGCACAAGCCGGTCTGACGACATGATCGAGAAAGTGGAGAGAATTGTTTTGGGGGATTGCCGAACGACTGTTGAACAGATCACCTCCAGAGTTGGCATTTCTGTGGGTTCTGTGCACACAATCCTGCATGACGACCTGAAAATGCGAAAAGTGTCATCCAGGTGGGTGCCACGAATGCTGACGGACAACCACACGGCTGCCCGTGTGGCATGTTGCCAAGCAATGTTGACGTGCAACGACAGCATGAATGGGACTTTCTTTTCGTCGGTTGTGACAATGGATGAGACATGGATGCCATTTTTCAATCCAGAAACAAAGCGCCAGTCAGCTCAATGGAAGCACACAGATTCACCGCCACCAAAAAAATTTCGGGTAACCGTCAGTGCTTAAAAAATGATGGTGTCCATGTTCTGGGACAGCGAGGGCGTAATCATTACCCATTGCGTTCCAAAGGGCACTACGGTAACAGGTGCATCCTACGAAAATGTTTTGAAGAACAAATTCCTTCCTGCACTGCAACTAAAACGTCCGGGAAGGGCTGCGCGTGTGCTGTTTCACTAACACAACGCACCCGCACATCGAGCTAATGTTACGCAATAGTTTCTTCGTGATAACAACTTTGAAGTGGTTCCTCATGCTCCCTACATCTGACCTGGCTCCTAGTGACTTTTGGCTTTTTCCAACAATGAAAGACACTCTCCGTGGCTGCACATTCACCAGCCGTGCTGCTATTGCCTCAGCGATTTTCCAGTGGTCAAAACAGACTCCTAAAGAAGCCTTCGCCGCTGCCATGGAATCATGGCGTCAGCGTTGTGAAAAATGTGTACGTCTGCAGGGCGATTACGTCGAGAAGTAATGCCAGTTTCATCGATTTCTGGTGAGTAGTTAATTAGAAAAAAAATCGGAGGCCTTAGAACTTGAATGCACCTCGTATGATGTGTATGTTTCTGTGAAATTAGCTAGCAGTAAGCATCTAAGAGCCCTTCCAATTTTTTACATCTATGCTCAGTTTACTCATGTTCTGGAAATTAACTATGCTTAATACATGTCTATCATGAGATCTTATACTGACCCACATGACTCAACAGTTCAGTCAAATGGCGAAATGCATTAAAGCTCATAAGAATCTATTCCTTTTAGCACAAAACTTTGTTGGGCACAATTTAAGTAGTAGATGGTAGGCACAACTAACCTGTTCAGCTCAGTGGTTAAGTGTGTCAATAGAGCTATTAGTACCTTCACGTTACATCTCAGTGACTGGCACAACTTTGCCACAATTGGAGCAGCTTTTACTGCTTAGTGGATCACCACCATAAGCATTTACCGTCTCAGACATTACATTTGCCATATTTCTCTGCTCTAGTTACTGATTCTTAAGACTATAACTTATAATATAGAAAGTCGCAACTGTACCTTAGAGTACTGCAAGCATCTTCTTATAGTATCCACAGGGACAGTGTTCCTTATTTGTTGCTAATAGTCCTGTCCGACCAACACCGTTTACAAGTGAGCATATGGGCACCCATTTCTCAGAGCATAGTGAGGACAGGCCGGCAACAGCTTATCCTGCTTCTTTTTTTCTTTTTTCTAGTAACACCTTTACTTGTCGATTCAACTTTTGAGGCAGGAGTAAGCACTGCCGCTGGTGGCAGCACAGCTGGCCACAATACAGTTAAAACTGCTCAAAATTAACTATTACAGTGCGATCATACAACTGAATTTCTCATTTACTGGAGAGGTCACCCATAAAATAGGATATGGGCCCTCATACGGGGGTGTGCACTTTGTTCTTCCTGTCTTAACTATAGGAGTTTGGAGCAATAGAAGATCAACGGGTTTATACCAAGGGAGAATAGCCCCCTTTGTTACAACACTGCAACTGTCTTTGAGTACTTTTGTCATTACTCTAGTTAACTCATTTCCAAATTGACTTGAGGCACAGGGCCGATACTTTTACTTCACTCATATCTACTCCAGGTTGGAGTTTACTGAGTTCACACGGGGAGTTCATGGCCTTCCATAGACTGCCTTGTAGGGAGAATACCCAGTCAATATGTGCATACAGCTGTTATATGCCGAAGCGACATAAGCAACACATTTATTCCAGTCTTTGTCTGCATTTCCGTCAAAAGTGAGAGGCTATCCCAGCATTTGGGGCACATTGCCCATTATGGGAGACCTGCAAACTGTCATGACATTGTGCCATAAATGCACTGCTGTAATTCTTTAGGTATTACCACTCTGTTACCCAAGGGTGTCTTGCAATATGGAATACTGTCTTTAGTGACAAACTCTGGATGAGAAGTGTACTGGTGACATTCTACATTTCTCTCTTGTGCTTTCTTTAACTCCTCTATTGAAGCATTGTCTGTCTGAACAATTCTAACTTTGTGGCTTAACCCATCTGCATTTTGGTGGAGACAGCCGTTTTGTGATGTACTATGTGAAAATACTCTGCTGACTTCAATGCCCATTGAGTTAAGTAACTACTGGGGTCCAAACAAGGACGGCAGTCAATGACCACACCAAAAAGGTAGCATTTAAATATTAGCTCCAAACATAACGGCTAAGAGCTCTTTCTCGGTAGTGCTATTATTAATCTCAACTGAATTGATCTGCCTAGAGGCGTAACATGGTATTCCTGGGAAAGAACTGCACCCGCAGCATAATCAGATGCATCTGTGGAAAGAATAAATGGTTTTTCAAAATCTGGGTAGATTAACAAAGGTGAACTTGTTAAAACGTCATTAATTTTTCCCATAGAAATACCACATTCCTCTGTCCACTCACATTTAACACCCTTCTTTAACAACTTTGTCAATGGCTTGACTATCATAGCATAATCCTCCGCAAAATGGCAATAATAATTTGCTAATCCCAGAAACAATTGCAACTCTTTAATGTTTGTAGGTACTGGAAAGCTGTCTACAGCTTCTATCAACCTAGGGTTTTGCTTAACTCCATCTGTACCAATAATATGTCCCGGGTACTGGATCTGTGACTTAACAAATGAACACTTCTCTATCTTCAAACTAAGGTGTATATTTTGCAACCTAGACAACACACTCATCAGTCTCTCTGTGCGTTCCTCAACTGTCCTTGAAAAAATTATTATGTCATCCAGCTACATGAGACACATAGTAGGCTTCAAACCTCTCAATAGTAAGTCAGCAAACCTTTGAAAAGTGGCAGGCACATTCTTTTGACCACAAGGCACATGGAGAAACTCATATCATCCAGTTGGAACCACAAAACCAATTTTGGGTCAGTCTTGTGCAGCAATAGGAATTTGGTGGTAATCACCATTTATGTCAAGGGTGATAAAATACTTACAATTCCCTAATTGGTTCAATGTTTTGTGGATACCAGGTAGAGGGTAGTGTCAGGGGTAATGACTTTGTTTATTGCACTCATATTGAAACACAGACGATAGGATTGCCCTCCATTTAATGATTTTTTTGGGAATGACGACCACTGGGGATGACTATGTGCTTGCAGAGGGTTGAATTATCTCTGCAGCAAGCTACTATTGAATAGTTCCTTCAACAACAGATTGTAAATGATTTGGTAATCTATATGGTTTCTGAGCGATGGGTCAGGCATCTCCCATTGGAATTTCATGCTGCACAAGGTCAGTTGCTGGCAAGTACTGCCTTTCCTCAAATAACCACACATATTCCTCCAAAACTGCATATGAAAGATTCTGCTCTGACTCTCGCAAATGTGCCAACTTCTCCCTTAATTGATTTATTAGCAAAGGTGTGATTGCAAACATTCCTCGTTGGTAACTGTTTCTTTACCTTTCTCTTAAACTGCTTCTGGCTGATTCTCTGCTTGTAATACTCCCGTACCACTTGCTAACGTAGTTACACGTGGAATTTCTATCTCCTGTTGACCAGAATTGTTAACTCACACCAGTACTCAAAATTTCTTTCCTAGTACTTCTGGTGTAGTTAAACCCCTTTTGACAAGGATCTGCAATTGATCGAAATCATCATTATGGGCGAGTGGGTCAACCAGGAAGTCCAATCTTGGCGATATCCAGTCTTTACATTGATCCAGAGGACTTTTCCCATTCTTCCAGTGATTCTAACAGGTGTGGTAGTCGTTAATGCCCAGGTGTTGGAGTCTGTGGGGGGAGGCCGCTCCCAACAAGTCCCTTGTGACTGCAGCATGTGCTTATTGTCAAAACAGTGCGTTGCATCGAACAGTTGGCATCTTATAGTCTATCACCGCCTGGTAACAGGTCAGGGAATCCTTTCACCGGATGACATAAAAATCCCATCTGCCCTTAATTACTAATTATGCATCAAATGTGTATGATTTTCTATCAATGTGCTTTTTACTGACAAGTTCCTGCAGAAATAATTACTTTTCACCCAATCTACTTATGTTGAAATGTGGCGATTTAAGCATGCACTTATCAGTATGTCCAACAAATAATACGCTAATCTGAGCTCCAGTGTTGATAAATATCCTGACAGTCTTCCTCTCTGAGCTTATCACCTACAGCTAAGTTTGCCACCTCTGAGGTGTCTCCTGTATTGGGTTCACAATTTTTACAGTGGTGAGGGTGAGTGGCAGGGCCCACCACTTGCTCGTTTCCCCATCTCCTGTTGCCCCTCTGTAACCATTCATTTCTCCTCCTATTTTGTAGCGCAGCCCTTTGTGTGTAACTTCACCGTTGATTTTTGGGTCATTTGTCAGTGTTGTGTCCAATTGTGTGATAATTTGAGCAGCATGGAGAACAAAAACACTTGACTGTGTGATTTGGTTTTCATGTTGTGCTTCATTAGTGCACGCAGAGGCTGCAAACCGTCCTGCTTCTTTGTGCAGCAAGGCTAATCTAACTGCTTTGGGCAGATGGGTTGGGGAAGCTTTCACTTCGCTCCCAATTTGTGGCTTAATTCCCCTTATGAATATGCCAATAGTTCTTAACATGGATCTTCAATTAATATCTCATTACGGGCATTCTCCCTTCCCAGAGTGTATGTTCAACAGGGTACCACTCGTATCTAGTCAGCAAATGCCTCAAAATTTTCACCAATTTTTTTGTTGGAGTATAGACAATTGATCACGGTAGTAGCTAAGACCTCTCTTATTGGAGTAGCACTTTTAACTCCTTGACTATATCATCAAAAGGGATTGCATAACACAACACATCGACTGACTCTAAATACATGCATGCATCAAAAGTTTTAATTTGGTTACATTTAAAAGCAAGGTATTAGGCCAGGAACATGTTTGCCCTACATCACAGACATTTTGGAGGAGCATGGTGACACTGTCACCTGGTTTTCCAGAAAATGAAGGTGCAAAATTAACTGCAGGGAGAGTACTGGTAACATCTGGCACATACATGATAGGATCCACGGTAGCAGCTTTGGAAGAGCTTGCAACAGTCTGTATTGACATCTGTCGGGTTTCACAGCAGGGCTCACATAAAGCTTCCTCAAGCTGTCCTTGTAACTCTAATTTGTCACATGCCATTTGATTAAGCTGCTTTTGTAAGAGCACTAGGTGATGTACCTCATCACTTGCAGCAGCAGTGGCTGCAGAAGTTGTTTGTAAACATTCTGGCAAAGTACACGATTGTGTATCTGGTATGGTTACAATATTAGAGCCACAATTTCTGTAGACCAATAACGTTACAAAAGAGGGATCTCAGCACCACCTACATTAGATTAAGCAGTGACAAGTGAGATTTAAAACTTTCCCGAGATACATATTGTTCCCCAATATTTCGGGAGAACTGCTGGATGTTTGTAACTTCCTGTCACGATATTTCGGCACAGAGTCTTCTGGCCATCTTAAGGTGATACTGACAAAAACGCACTGAGCTCTGGTATTTATGACTCCATGAATTTACTATTGTGAGAATTATCACACAATCAGCTGAACAGCACATGCATCCAAGTTACTGACAAGAATAATATACAGAAGAATGGAAAAGAAAATTGAGGATGTGTTAGATGATGGTCAGTTCGGTTTTTGGAAAGGTAAAAGTGAAATGAGCGTTTGGTGTCATTGGTCGGGAGGCCCCTTATGGAGCAGGTCCGGCCGCCTTGGTGCAGGTCTTATTACATTCGACGCCACACTGGGTGACCTGCGCGCCGGATGGGGATGATGTGATGAAGGCAGCACAACACCCAGTCCCTGAACAGAGAAAACCCTGAGCAGAGAAAATCCCCGACCCAGCCGGGAATCGAACCCGAGCCCCATAGGACGGCAATCCGTCACACTCACCACTCAGCTATCGGGGCGGTAAAGGCACCAGAAAGGCAATTCTCACATTGCAGTTGATAACGGAAGCACGACTAAAGAGAAATCAAGATACATTCAGAGGATCTGTCAACCTGGAAAACGTGTTCAACAATGTAAAATGGGGCATGACATTCGAAATTCTGAGAAAAACAGGTGTGAGGTATAGGGAGAGATAGGTAATATACCATATGCACAAGAGTCAAGAGGAAAAAATAAGAGTGAAAAACCAAGAACGAAGCACTTGGATTAAAGAGGGTGTAAGACAGGGATGTAGTCTTTCCCCCTCTACTGTTAAATCTCTACATCAATGAAAATGATGGAAATAAAAGAGAGATCCATGAGCGGAATTAAGATTCAAGGTGAAAGAATATCAATGATACGATTCGCTGATAACATTGCTATCCTAAGTGAAAGTGAAGAAGAATTACATGATATGTTGAATGGTATGAACAACCTAATGAATACAGAATAGACAAAAGTAATGATGAGTAGAGCAGAATGAGAACAGCGAGAAACTTAACATCAGGATTCATGGTCACAAAGTAGATGTTGAAGACTTCTGCTACCTAGGCAGTAAAATATCCTATGACAGATGGAGCAAGGAAGAGACCAACACCAGATTAGCACTGGCAAAAAGGGCATTCCATGCTAAGAAAAGACTACTAATAGCAAACATCGGAACAGAAGAGAATCGAAGCATTTAAGATATGCTACAGATGAATGTTGAGGGTCAGGTGGACTGATAAGGTAAGAAATGAGGAGGTTCTATGCAGAATCAGAGAGGAAAGGAATGTGTGGGAAACACTGACAAGGAGAAGGGATATGATGGTAGAACACCTGTTAAAACATCAAGGAATGACTTCCATGGTGCTAGAGGGAGCTGTAGAGGGCAAAAACTCTAGAGGAAGACAGTGACTCGAATACATCCACCACATAATTGGGAACATATGTTACAAGTGCAACTCTGAGATGAAGAGGTTGGCACAGGAGAGGAATTCAGGGCAGGCTGCATCAAACCTGTCAGGAGACTGATGACTAAAAAAACAAAATGGTGTGAATGTATGCAAATAAATATTATGCAATTGTGTAGTAAGTACTGGAACTGGTGTGAATGCTGATTTTAAAACAACCAATTTTGTCTCTGACAAAAGGATTTGACTATTTTCCTTCAGAAAACAGCATATAAGGACAGTTTGATATTAATTTGTTTCTCTTAAATTTTGGAATTAGTTAACTGTAACAAGACCTGGCTGATCAGTGGAAGAACCAGATTTTCTGCTGACTGGCTTGTACAAGTGTGTGCTACTATTAAACAATCAATAGTTGAATGACCCTATGTTCTAGAACGTAAGACAACTTGGGTATGTTATGTTTCTCGGTGGGAGGGGGGGCAATAGCCTCTGAACCTAAAATATGTGCCGCCTAGAGCTCTGTAAAGTCAATGGTATGTCTCAAAACAGTACTGTGCACAGGCCACCATGTATATAAAGTTAGCTGTTAGTAGAATTGTGGATTTAACAGACCATTTACTTTTTTTTTGTCTACTGCTGTTAGCAGTGAGACTTTTAGCTTGTTCTTCCACGTGCAACATAAAATACGGTTTGCACCATACTGTAATGAACTTTCTCATGAATAACAATGCCTTTGTGGAACAGGGACAGTGCAATATAGTGAGAGTGTGACAACTACAACTAAGTACTGAGTAAATATAGATTTGGTTTTGAAATGACTGCAGTCAATTTTTATACTCGTAGCTTGTGGATTTATAATTTTTTCTGTGAAGGTAATGGCATTGGGGAAACTAATATCTTGTTGCGTGCCTAGAACTGCTTAGATTTGGCAGGACTTGACATCAGGAATTTGAGAGTTTTTAAACTTAACAAGATAAAGCAGTGAAATGCAAAGCTTCCGCACGCACTGGAGATAAGTAACTCCAACTTTTTTGCACAGAATAAATGTGTTTTAAAATTATTTCTAGACTGACACAAAGATACATGAAAACAGCTGTGAAAAAAAGGCATTTATAGACACGTCAATCTCTACTTATTGCTTTAGGAACAATAAGATTACCTATTAAATTTATTGAGGGAAGTGCACAAATTATTAGCTGAAACAGTAGACAGGCAAATGCGAGAACACATAATCTATAAAGCTATCTTTTTGACTGACTTTACCAGGAATAATGTAAAGAACACTGCGTATGTTTAAAGCTGTTGTGGCTTAAAAATTCTTCACTTCCATATAAGGACAAAACTTTGTTGCCTCCAACTTCTGAATCCTTTCCCCTTTGAGAAGCAGATAGTACTCTAGCTTGTTTTCCGAGTCTGTTAATCCAGACTTTCAGGGATGAATGTTGTGCACTGTACTTGGGCGTTAATAAGGCAGTTCCCACAATCTCCTTGTCTTTTACAGGTGTGTGCAATAGTTTTAGTCAAAGACATTCATTTTCTGACTTCCTTCACTACATTTAAAATTTTGGTGACACCGTGATTCTCCAATTCTTCCTGTGGCCTTCTGCTGTAATTATTACGAAGTAATTGCACTCCCACTTGCTGTGGTTTCAGGTTTTCTGTCACTTCACTGCAAAGTGATATTCCCACTTCTCTTACTTTTTGTGGATGTTCTTAGCTGAATGGGTATGTTGGTCTTCACAGGAAGGTGTTGTTACAGAGAAAACGGCATGGTTCATGCCAGTAATCTAACACCTTAATATGTAGAAGAGAAATGATTTCTCAAATGTCCCTTCATGTCACTGCCTAATATGAAAAGCATTTGACACGCAAACTGTGTCCTACTTTTGTTAAGAAGTTTATTCAGAAATTTGTCACAGAGAAAAATGAATCCGGATGTTAAATTTTCTTATCTACGAAATTAATACAAACACTCTGTAGAATTTTTTGACACTTAATGAAAGTGGGCCAGTTTACAAGTTTAAAATAATCATTTCAACTTATGTACATTTCAGTTCGTAAGCTGTGATGAAGATATTTAGTTTCATGATATTAGTAAACATGAAAATTCTGTGACTAAGCAAATTTATTTTCCACAGCATCTTCTGGATATTTCACAAAAAATTATAAGCATAAGGGTTAAGAAAAAAATATTACAAATACTGCAATATCTTATTTCTTCCAACAGTTTTACTTATATATACATAACACATCCACATAACTCATAACATCTGCAATAAGATCATTTCAGGTGTCACATGAACAGATTTTAAATTATTATTGTACATTTTCAGCTGGTCTGTTTTTCTTCTTCTTTTTCTTCAGATTCTTTTTAAGTAACCTCTTTTTCTTATCAAGTTTATGACTCCTTACTTTTGCTTTCAGTTTCAATGATTTTCCTTCTTTGCTCGCAATTTCGGCTGCTTTTTCTATGGGATCGCCATGGAATATATCATCTGTCTCATCTAACTTGTATGATTCTTTAGGCTTTGTTTTTTCATATGCCACTTTCTGCTCAATTCGATTTATGTACTTCCCTGATGCAGCTTTGGCTATTTGCTGACGGTACTGTAAACAGAAAAGTGTTTTAATACGCATGTTTACATCAACATCCTATAAACATTTCAACAAGGTTTTTAAGGGCAGGAAAGATGGTGGTATTATACAAACACGCTATGGAATTTGAAAGCTTGGGTGGTATTAATGGGGGAAAATAATGTTAAGCACAGAGGCCAATAATAATCAAATAAAAATAAGCTTCACTGTAATTTAAAAATGCTGAGCAATCTAAAGTACGTGGAATTCTACCTGAAATTAATCAATGTTTGCTCACAAGTCCCTTACTGTAGTGGTCTGATTAAAATCCTTCTGGGCATACTGTGCATCATCTTATAAAATTCTTAATAAGCAAAATACTAAAACAACTGATGTTTCAGTCCTTCCTTATGGCACAGACTAGTTAGCTGGTAAGTGAGTATTTATATATTGTTGATCAGTCCAGACCCTGACAAAAGCCAGTCAACATGGCCAAAAGGTCAGCTATGTTAGCTTGTTAAGAGCCAACTGTATAAATGTCACTGACTGCAGATCAACTTTGGCCCTAGTTCAGAAAATAAACCCAGTTCCAAATTCGCTATTTTGTCAACTTGGGTTAACTGAACAAGGTTCAGTGTTGATCTAAATTACCACAATACAAACTTGGCAACATCGCTGTATCAGCCACATCGTGATTATCGTGCTTCGACCACAGATGTAAATTATACATCATAGATACACAGTATTTATTACTGCAGTTTTTGTGTTGTACAGGCAGAGGAAAACAAGTAAAAAAAAACTTCTTGAACTTCAAGAAACTCCTCACAACCAAAAAACATTGAAATTGTCAGATTTCTGTAAAGTACACAAAAATAAATGATTGAGAATTGGCGTCTAATGCTTTCTAACACTGAACGCTGCTCACCACAGCAGCCTAGAACCCTAGGGGAAACAGCATGTGGCACAGTCATGCAGTGTGGTCATAAAATGTAATGCTGTCATAATTATCTTCATAACAAGTATCATACATTATACATTGCATCCTGTCATTAGTAGTTGGATGGTGCAGCTGATTTGACTATAGACGACAGCTGCTTTGCTAACAGATTTCAGCTGTTTGCTGAAGGCGATAAAAATAAGCATAAACAGGTTGACAATAGATTTAGGTGGCTTTCTGTGTGATGAAAGTTTCATTACTTCTCAAGTTTTAAAGCCACTGTTATTTCACAAAAAACAAATTATCAGCACAGAGAGCAGCAAAAGCATTCAGGGTGCTTCTGTAAGAGTATACAAAAATGTAACAGGATATAGAGAATGTGCC
This sequence comes from Schistocerca serialis cubense, assembly GCF_023864345.2. Taxonomy (NCBI): domain Eukaryota; kingdom Metazoa; phylum Arthropoda; class Insecta; order Orthoptera; family Acrididae; genus Schistocerca; species Schistocerca serialis. Next base: position 739,225,890 of record NC_064639.1, on the reverse strand, counting down.
ACTGAACAATTTGAGGTACAGAACCTCACGTTGGCGAAGCCAGCTTAAGGAGACATGGAAGTAAACTTGTCTACAGGTTTATCTAGCATTACTGTTTTGCAGCTTATATACAGCTCATACACATACAAGTTTACACATACTCTTACTGTGCTGTTTATTTACATGTACATTCTTTATTTCCAGCAAGAAAGCAAGGAGGATGAGTCTGAATACTAGGAAATCATAATGCAGGCTTTGTTTACTTTACTTGTCCATAAGGTGGCTCTGTTGTATCTTATTTACCTTGTCTTGTGACAAAATGTGCTATGAATCAACAACAGATCCATTCATTACTCAGTGCTATTCAGAGAAGTACAGTACAATATAATGGAGAAGTACTGATACAGTCTTTTCTGGTCACTGGTTTGGAAGGAGAGGACCTATTCCACGGCCTGCAAGGTCACCTGACCTGATTCCCCTTGATTATTTCCTTTGGGGATATATATAAAGTCACTTGTGTGTGAAACCACAGTGGATATGGAGAGGGAATTAGTAGGCAGAATTGTAGCTGCCTGTGATGTGATTCGAAACATACCAGGGATATTTGTCAGGGTGCGTCAGACTTTTGTTCGCCAATGTCATGCTTGCACTAACATTACAGTTTCAGCACATTTTGTACAATACAGTACAAATGGGGTGTTTATTGTGTTAACGATGGTATTTGCAGTTAACTAATGTACATAAAAAAAGTACACAGTAATGTGATTTTATTCCTATTACCTCCTTAAGCTGGCTTCCGTGACCTTAGGTTCCTTACCTCAAATTATTCAGTGGAGCATCCTCTATGCCCTATTAAATTTTCACACACCCTGTATATTTGCACTGCACAATTTGGTACAGCTGTCATCAACATGAATTTCGGTTTCACCACCAAAATGATTTACCGAGCATAGTCCTATTCAGAGATATGGGGGGTACCTTTAGTACAACATGGACTCCAAATCACAATACAACTCACAATTTTTACGTTAACAAACATGACTAGAGATGTAGAAGTGGTACTTTAAAAATAAATAAATTAATAAATAAAGAAACACTGAGAACTGACCCGGGATCGAACTGCAGGCCTTTACGACCATAGTCCCATTTGCAACCAGTGCTTATGAGCTGGCTGATAAATATCGCTTCTGTAATTTATTTACATGAGCTCACTATATCTGGTGAATGTGTGTGTAATGTTCATAACAGTTTAAGCATGTTTGGTGGTCAGAAACTCAATGAACTGTGTAGTAATGCTATCCGAACCTAGAGAACGTTTGGATGTTTTGTGTTGTACAGATGGAGCAAAACAAGCAGAAGAGTTATATTGCTAATAACCAATCCTACAGATCAAAACATTATTTCAAACTTTAGCAGTGCGGGAGTGACATATTCATTTGCCATTTTCTGTGGTAACATCATATTTATGATTTACTTATTTTCAACTTCTATTTGTGCAAAACAAAATCTGTTGTTTTGTAATGTTACTATATTGTGAACTTAACTTGATTCACAAAATTATGTCAGTCAAATATGATCCTAATTCATGGTGATTTCTGAGCATATTCTCTGTGCTAATCTAAGATGGGCTCTAAGTATTTTATATGATGACACACAACAGTATCTACAGAAGAATTTTAATGAGACTGACATTGGTTGTGGAAACCTTCATATTATATCACTGCAGTGTTGCCTGCTGTGTTTATTATTGCATTTATTACAGCCAATGGACTTCAAAACACTAACAATAAAATATAACAAGATTCTCTGGGTTGGATTCATAAAAAATAGGTCCTTAACTAAAACATTATGATTAAGTGTAGGACTTCATTTGTAATCCTAATTATATGTTTTACTTGGATATCCATACACAGAAGCTTTGTATTGGGTTACTTCAGGTGATGATGTCCAATTTTAGAGAAGTTCACCACTGAACCATCTCATATTGTGTGTGCAAGCTGGCTAAATGATTACAGGAGAAGCTGCAAAATTTTAGCCAATCTCATTAGCTTTGTGAGTAGCAGTCTTTTAAATGAAGAATCACAAAACTGGCGTGGTGATATTTCAAAAATTTTGCCCAAATTTGAAGTTCTTTATTTTAAGTTTGATGGCACTGGTTCACTATGTTTGGTAACACTCAAAAGTGTCAAATTTTGTCACGACAAATTTTTTCCAGGTTTGAGAATCTCGATCTCTCCACTTAATTTGATTACAAAGCTTGTTTATAACTGCTACAAGTTTCATCACTTTTGGATTTATAGTTTTTGAGACACGTGGGAGCTGAAGTAGACTGAAAATCTGCTGCAAAAATAAACAACCTATCACAAAAGTGACATACAATCCATGCACTGACCACTACTTGGAATAACATTACTTTCTTTACAGAACATGAAATTTCTATGAATGCCTTTTTTCCCCCCAGGAAGTCTACAATTATCCAGTGATGTCTATGCACCTTGTTGTAAGATCTCACTATTTATTTGAAAGCTACTGAACTAACCATGCTAAAATCACTTTTCAACTTTCTAACTCTTTTAAGCATCCTCCTCATTCTGTTAATTTCTAGCACTTTGTAGACCAAGCCTGAGTGTAGGTCAGGCTGCAATTTCATCGACGAGTCACCTACCATTGAAAACTGGACGCATTGCATATTAGAACACTGTACATATGTCTCACTACCTGTCCCTTGACTGATGCTGCCTTTTGTTGTCAATTTCTAGAATTATCTCGAAAGAAACATTAGCGAACATAATAGCTGCTCTCACAAATATGACCGCACTGATGTAATACCATGTGTGTACTCATTAGGTTTCGCACTGTTCTGCAATTGTGCTGTTTGTTGAGTGAGCAAAAAATTTTGGAAGCTCAAGAGGAAAAAATTTCTCAATAACTCCCTTTTTTACTTTTTTAAGGATAATTATACTTTCTGTCATCATTATTTTAAAATTCGTAATTTATCAAAGAACCAAAGTAAATATGAAAAAGAGACCTTGAAGCTTGATCTTTTGAAGATATATCAATTACATATGTGCCAGTAACACTTTAAATAAAGGCACAGTTTCCTAGGCCTGAGATTTTCCTAAGGGGCTGGTCTCCAAAGCGTTAATGGACCAACGCCTTGGCACCCTCGAAAATCTGAATTTTCGAAACACGAGTAGAAATGTGAAGTTCTTCTTTTACGTTTGACAATAGCTGAATACCATCTGGTAATCCATACACTCTTGTTTGCCTGAAGCTGCTTGCTGATGTAACTCATCACAGTTCAAACCACTAGCAGTTACTATTTGTTTGCTTATTAAAGTTTGTGCTTTTGAAATTGTGTTTATATCGCGTTTACCGACTCTTTGAAGCTCCAAGAGAACATAAAATTGCTCTTATAATTTTCACACATTTCCATCTGCATATCTTCAGCAGATGAACCTGAGGAAACCAATTTCTTATGAGTTCCATGTGACAGATTATACACAACTTTTGCCTAGCTGTACTGTGCTGGCTAAAAATTTTACTGCTGGTGTGCCAGTTTCATTAACTCTGTCTCAATTTTTAAAAATTTCACGATTATTCTTTAAAAAATGATTACTAACTTAGCAGGTATTCATACTTTGTCATAAAAGTGACTTTATGGGGAAAAATGTGCAGTACTGCCAATAGACACAAATAAAAGTAAAAAGAACTAAAATGATGGGCTGGATACGTGGTTTTTATACACTGATGTGCCAAAGAAACTGGTATAGGCATGCATATTCAAATACAGAGAAACGTAAACAGGCAGAATACAGGACTGTGGCCAGCAATGCCCATAAAAAACTACAAGTGTCTGGTGCAGTTGTTAGATCAGTTACTGCTGCTACAATGGCAAGTTATCAAGATGTGAGTGAGTATGAATGTGGTGTTATAATCGGTGCAAGGGCGATGGGACACAGCACCTCCGAGCTAGCCAAAGGTCCACTCGTGTACCCTTGACTCCACGACACAAAGCTTTATGCCTCGCCTGGGCCCATCAACACTGACAATGGACTGTTGATGACTGGAAACATGTTGCCAGGTCGGATGAGTCTTGTTTCAAATTGTATTACAGATGGACTTGTAAGGGTATGGAGACAACCTCATGAATCCATGGACCCTGCGTGTCAGCAAGGGACTGTTCAAGTTGGTGGAGGCTCTGTAATGGTGTGGGATGTGTGCAGCTGGAGTGATATGGGACCCGTGATATGTCTAGATACGTCTCTGACAGATGACACGAACATAAGCATCCTGTCTCATCACCTGAATCCATTCATGTTCCTTGTGTCCTACGGACTTGGGCTATTCCAGCAGTACAATGTGACACCCACACATCCAGTATTGCTATGGAGTGGCTCCAGGAACACTCTTCTGAGTTTAAACACTTCTGCTGGTCACCAAACTCTCCAGACAAGAACATTATTGAGTATGTCTGGGATGCCTTGCAATATGCTGTTCTGGAGAGATCTCCACCCCCTAGTACTCTTATGGATTTATAGACAGTCCTAGAATTCATGGTGTCAATTCTCTCCAGCACTACTTCAGACATTAGTTGAGTCCATGCATGTTTTGTTGCAGCACTTCTGGGTGCTTGTGGGGGCCCTAAATGGTATTAGGCAGATGTACCAGTTTCTTTGGCTCTTCAGTGTATGTAAGTACTCGAATATACAATATACTGTTTCGACTATACACTTAGGGATTTCTCAGGCACACTGTACAGTGACTTACAGTGTAATAAGAGAAAAATATATTTTAATGTAGCTGAAAGCACCATTTGCAGAACAAAGGAATCACTGAAAAGGTAAAAAAAAAAAAGAAGAGAGACACAATCGACAGAATACCAGCACCAACAGAAGTCAAAGTATAGAAAACGTACCTTAGCAGGAGAAATATACGAGGCATTCTCCCACAGTGTCTGCCCACCAAAACTTGAACCAAATATCTTGACAGGATTCAACACAAATCGTGGCCCTAAAAAAAGATATAAGACCTATAAAATTCCCTATTTCTGTTTACACAACAATTAAAACAAAAAAAATAAGAATTACATAAGCAAATAGGTTTATATGTACTTTCTACTGAAAGAATACAAATTTTTCTGTCAAGATATCTAATGAGTGTTTCCTCTTCAAAACTTGATACTAAATGTTGAATATTTAACAAAAAAAATGGATAACATGACGATGCAAAAACCACAAAACATCTTCATATTGTTATCTGCACAAGCCTGCACACTTACACTCATTTGCGGGCCACAACAAACTTTTGGGATACTGTCTTAACATAAACTTATTTTGTAGACATGAAAAAAGTTAACTTGAAAACCATTTATCATATGAGAATAGCTGCAAATAATGACCAAAACATCTAAGACACAACATACAGAACTTAAATTCATCTAATCATAACCTAAAAAATAGATAGATCCCTGTATATTTGTAATTGAGAAAAATGCCCCTCTTACTGTAAAGAAATAAGATTCAGTTAAAATAACTACTGAAACCCATGTACTCAAAACCAGCACACAAGTGAATTTAGAAGCCAATATAAAATTAAGTGATACAAGGCAAAATCCTGGTGTGGTTCCAATAAAAGTATCTTTGCCCTATCTAAACAGGGGAAAGAAAGAAAGAAAGAAAGAGATATATGGCATTACGTGATTATTGATTTCTCTCTTTCTCTTTCACAAATGCTGATGAATTACTAATGGGAGGGGAATAAGAATGCTAAAGTCAGGACACAATGCAACCTACGAGATATCATTTGTGACAAAGCTCAAATAATACAAATAATGCACATATAATACAGATGGGAACAAAAAAAGTGGTTTTGTTTCTTTTATTCTAGGCTATGATGACAGAAATTGTCACCAGACTATCAATTTCCATCTCTAGTCACCCTCTTCACATCTTGGTACCGTCAAACAGGATGATTTTGGATGGTTTTGTCATTATTTTGATTGTTATGGAAGTGGTAGGGTATATGCGTAATGAATAAAATATCCCAGAACCAGAAAGTGTATGCGTAGGTATATTTATCTGAGGCACTTAACTAAAGTGTCCGAAGTCACCCCATGGACTGTCCAAAGTTACAGTATATAGAGGGCGAATTCGGACAGCTACTGCCTTTTTTTAAAATTCAACATGCTTTTTATTTGATTTTGGTGACATTTTACACATTTTAAAGTAGCCCTTTGTTATGAATAAGAGACATGGAATGATATAATGATTTTTATATATTACAGATAAGTTCTGCACGAGCTCGTTTAATATTTTCGCTTAAGCGAACAGAACGATCTTCTGACTGTCGTTTGAGGAATAAATGCACCCATTCTTCTCCTGGCAAATTATTATGAAATTTCTTCTCTTTTCAGCCAGATTTAACAAGGTAGCCTTTAACTAAATATCTAATATCCAATTTAGTGAAGGGAAATCCCCAATGTGCAGCCCTCAAGATACCTTGCTTCAACATTATTTCTCCTTCTTCTTCATTTAGCACTGGCTGTCCTCCCATTATTTTTTTTTTCAGATTTGCTTTCTGCACTTTATTTTGTAGGGTTGATTTAGGTATACCATACAAATCTCACGCTTTTCTGTACGATAATTTACCACTCTGAATGTCACGAACAGCTTTATCTAAAAGTTATGGATCATAATTACACCGTACTTTAGCACCTCTCCTGCTCTTATACGTTCTTGGCATTGTCCAACATCGCCCCACACAGTACACAGTTTTACAAAAACCGTTGTTATTTTATAACCTTGCATAAGAAACTCGACAAACTTGTACAGAAATTGTCTCAATGCTGTTAGCTACTGAGCGCATCGACAATTACAGTGACAATAACTTCCCACTCGGCGCAACAATAGAAAGTTTCCATTTTGTGATAAAGCATGGATTTTTAACATTGAGACTGTTCATCAATTATTCACCTAGGGAAACAATTAATGCAAAATAAAAGTTGTGGGAAGTGATAAATGCAACCTTGCGCTTAAAATAACTGGCGCACGGACGTTAAAATAAGTAACTCTTTGTTTCCATGCAGAGGCAAAGAGCAAATAAGCCATACTGTCTGAATTCGCCCCCGTGTCCAAAATAGCCCCGTTTGATGGTACTTATTTTCTGCTTCAGTTTACAAAGCGACACTGTAGTACGACAGACATGTTCTACTTTCCAAAATTGTGATACAGTCATGAATGAAAACAATGATGCGAGTTTGTTTTTAAAACTAGAAAAATAACGTGAGCTCAAAAGTTGTGTGGCTGCCTTTCCTGACTTTTGGTTTATTCCTGGAATCACCATTACTGTAATATATATTCCAGTTCGTTCTCTCTCATCCCTGCACCTAATTTTATCACAGCTTTGTAGGTGTCTTTCTTTCCTTATCTAGAATTCAATCATCTGTTCTTCATTACTTCTTATTTCTCTACTTCCCCCCCCCCATCAAATCTGCTTCCCACATGCACACCAGTCACCTAGGTCCTGCAGTTTGAATGACAGCTGTTGTACTGGCCTATTACACCTAGAGTTACCATACTGCAACATCCGCTCTCCTAATCACAAAACTTATTTCAACACTTAAATCTGTTTATTATGCACCATTTCTTTCTATTTATTTCCTTTTCACTTTCAACTGATGGTAGGCACTAAACATAACTGTGTCAACCTCAGCTTCTTGCAGCTTTTCAAGAATCCATCTTCAAACAGATCTTTAATTCCTTCCTTTGAGCTTTTAAAAGTGCAGCAGACAACTCATTTGAGGCCCGTCTCTTCCTATCACTGCTACAATCACTTTTGTCGAATAATGTTCATTCTTGCTTTTTATTTTTGTTCTTTCTGTGGGCTTACAACAGTCAAAGAATTTTAGCACATTGTACCTTGCGTCAGTTGAGAAAATTCACCCTCATCTTAGCCTGACCTATACACTTCTCTTGAAATCTTTCCTGGCACTTGATATTCTTCCTAATGGACTTAATATTAGCACTGATATCTGACTGCCCCCCCATGAACCATGGACCTTGTCGTCGGTGGGGAGGCTTGTGCCTCAGCGATACAGATAGTCGTACCATAGGTGCAACCACAACGGAGGGGTATCTGTTGAGAGGCCAGACAAACGTGTGGTTCCTGAAGAGGGGCAGCAGGCTTTTCAGTAGTTGCAGGGGCAACAGTCTGGATGATTGACTGATCTGGCCTTGTAACACTAACCACAACGGCCTTGCTGTGCTGGTACTGCAAACGGCTGAAAGCAAGGGGAAACTACAGCCGTAATTTTTCCCAAGGGCATGCAGCTTTACCTTTACCGTATGGTTAAATGATGGTGTCCTCTTGGGTAAAATATTCCAGAAGTAAAATAGTCCCCATTCGGATCTCCGGGCGGGGACTACTCACGGGGATGTCGTTATCAGGAGAAAGAAAACTGGCATTCTACAGATCGGAGTGTGGAATGTCAGATCCCTTAATCAGGCAGGTAGGTTAGAAAATTTAAAAAGGGAAATGGATAGGTTAAAGTTAGATATAGTGGAAATTAGTGAAGTTCGGTGGCAGGAGGATCAAGACTTTTGGTCAGGTGAATACAGGGTTATAAATACAAAATCAAATTGGGTTATGCAGGAGTAGGTTTAATAATGAATAAAAAAATAGGAGTGTGGGTAAGCTACTACAAACAGCATAGTGAACGCATTAATGTGACCAAGATAGATACGAAGCCCACACCTACTACAGTAGTGCAATTTTATATGCCAACTACCTCTGCAGATGACGAAGAAATTGATGAAATGTATGATAAGATAAAAGAAATTATTCAGATAGTGAAGGGAGACGAAAATTTAATAGTCATGGGTGACTGGAATTCGATAGTAGGGAAAGGAAGAGAAGGAAACGTAGTAGGTGAATATGGATTGGGGCTAAGAAATGAAAGAGGAAGCCGCCTGGTAGAATTTTGCACAGAGCATAACTTAATCACAGCTAACACTTGGTTCAAGAATCATAAAAGAAGGTTGTATACATGGAAGAAGCATGTAGATACTGGAAGGTGTCAGATTATATAATGGTAAGACAGAGATTTAGGAACCAGGTTTTAAATTGTAAGACATTTCCAGGGGCAGATGTGGACTCTGACCACAATCTATTGGTTATGAACTGTAGATTAAAATGGAAGAAACTGCAAAAAGGTGGGAATTTCAGGAGGCGAGACCTGGATAAATTGAAAGAACCAGAGGTTGTACAGAGTTTCAGGGAGAGCATAAGGGAACAATTGACAAGAATGGGGAAAAGAAATACAGTAGAAGAAGAATTTGTAGCTTTGAGAGATGAAATAGTGAAAGTAGCAGAGGATCAAGTAGGTAAAAAGACGAGGACTAGTAGAAATCCTTGGGTAACAGAAGAGATACTGAATTTAATTGATGAAAGGAGAAATGCAGTAAATGAAGCAGGCAAAAAGGAATACAAATGTCTCAAAAATGAGATCGACAGGAAGTGCAAAGTGGCTAAACAGGGTTGGGTAGATGACAAATGTAAGGATGTAGAAGCATGTATCACTAAGGGTAAGATAGATACTGCCTACAGGAAAATTAGAGAGACCTTTGGAGAAAAAAGAACCACTTGCATGAATATCAAGGCTCAGATGGAAACCCAGTTCTAAGCAAAGAAGGGAAAGCAGAAAGGTGGAAGAAGTATATAGAGGGTCTATACAAGGGCGATGTTCTTGAGGACAATATTATGGAAATGGAAGAGGATGTAGATGAAGATGAAATGGGGAATATGATATTGCGTGAAGAGTTTGACAGAGCACTGAAAGACCTGAGTTGAAACAAGGCCCCGGGAGTAGACAACATTCCATTAGAACTACTGACAGCATTGGGAGAGCCAGTCCTGACAAAACTCTACCATCTGGTGAGCAAGATGTATGAGACAGGCATCCTCAGACTTCAAGAAGAATATAATAATTCCAATCCCAAAGCAAGCAAGTGTTGACAGTTTGGATTATGTAGAAATGTTGGAACACGTGAGGCAATACTAACCCTACGACTTATCTTAGAAGCTAGATTAAGGAAAGGCAAACCTACATTGCTAGCATTTGTAGACTTAGAGAAAGCTTTTGACAATGTTGATTGGAATACTCTCTCTCAAATTCTGAAGGTGGCAGGGGTAAAATAGAGGGAGCGAAAGGCTATTTACAATTTGTACAGAAACCAGATGGCAGTTATAAGAGTCTAGGGGCATGAAAGGGAAGCAGTGGTTGGGAAGGGAGTGAGACAGGGTTGTAGCCTATCCCCGATGTTATTCAATCTAAACATTGAGCAAGCAGTAAAGGAAACAAAAGAACAATTCAGAATAGGAATTAAAATCCACGGAGATGAAATAAAAACTTTGAGGTTCGCCGATGACATTGTAATTCTGTCGGAGACAGCAAAGGACCTGGAAGAGCAGCTGAATGGAATGGACAGTGTATTGAAAGGAGGATATAAGATGAACATCAACAAAAGCAAAACGAAGATAATGGAATGTAGTCTAATTAAATCGGGTGATGCTGCGGGAATTAGATTACGAAATGAGACACTTAAGGCAGTAAATGAGTTTTGCTATTTGGGGAGGATATAAAATGTAGACTGGCAATGGCAATGCAAGCATTTCTGAAGAAGAGGAATTTGTTAACATCAAGTATTTAAGTGTCAGGAAGTTGTTTCTGAAAGTATTTGTATGGAGTGTAGCCATGTATGGAAGTGAAACATGGATAATTAATAGTTTGCACAAGAAGAGAATAGAAGCTTTAGAAATGTGGTGCTACAGAAGAATGCTGAAGATTAGATGGGTAGATCACATAACTAATGAGGAGGTACTGAACAGAATTGGGGAGAATAGGAATTTGTGGCACAACTTGACTAGAAGAAAGGATCAGTTGGTAGGGCATATTCTGAGGCATCAAGGGATCACCAATTTAGTATTGGAAGGCAGCGTGGAGGGTAAAATCGGTAGAGAGAGACCAAGAGATGAATACACTAAGTGGATTCAGAAGGATGTAGGTTGCAGTAGGTACTGGGAGATGAAGAAGCTTGCACAGGATAGAGTAGCATGGAGAGCTGCATCAAACCAGTCTCTGGACTGAAGACCACAACAACAACATGTCTGACTGCCATCCATCCTTTCATACAAACACTTTTCTGATTCCAAAATCTGTGTACCTCACAACTCTGTCTCTAGATCATCACACCACTCCATCACAGAGAATAATTTGCTGATTTTGCTCCACTTGCAAAATCCATTCACCCTTTGTCAATAATTTCCTGCCACCCAGTTCTGAAATAGAGACTGTTGTCCTCCAATAAGTGGATTACCTTCTTGAACAAAATCTGAAGATGGTACCTCAGCCACTTGCACTTTTTTTTGCGCCTGGGACTACCTCTATCTATCCAACAAAGAACCTATCACCAGATCCTCTCTAACCCCTTTTACCCCCAGAACCTCCCTTGCTGATCTACTACAGCTCTCACATCTCATCCCCCACAGAACACTACGTTTCCCAAAAACCTTACCCAGAAGTATAGCATTATCAACAATCACTCTTCCAAATACATTATTCCTACACACGCACCTCAGTCCTTTCAAAATGTTTTATTTTTTAGGTCAAGCTCAGTTTTAACCTGCTTTGCTTTACTCTTTCCCTTCAGAGAAAGAGTATCTTCTTCACCACATATAGTGGTAACTGTACTTCCACCATATGATCTGTTCTTGTGTAGCCCCCCCCCCCCTTTCCCTAGCCACACTTTTCTTCTTCTGCCATTTTCCACACTATACCTTCCCTGCTAAAATGCTGTATTTACCTCCCCTCCCAAATACAATCACTGTCACTTTAGGAAATTTCACTTTTTTTCCTTCAACTCCTATTGTGTTATTGTCACTGAAAAGCAACTGTCTTCCTCTCTGTCACATCTTCCATTATCTTCCCACCATCTTCTCATCCTGCACCTTATACTCTCTCAATTGAAACACACCTTCCCTTGATCCAGATTTAACATATGGATAAATTAGTGTAGTGAAATGTATAATGTGTACATCCCAACTTCATTGTACTCAGGTTATACTGAGGAATTTATTTTTAAATATTGAAACAAGCAACATTTCTGCTACAATATGCAACAATAGTTTTCAATTCTTTAGCACTGTTATGTCACAACTATTACAGCAATTCTGGAATTAACACATCTGATGTCACATAATGTCATAACATTTAGTGAAGTTAAGTGCTCAGTGGAAAGGCATCTATCTCATTAGCTATTAAAAGTTTGTATACCTACCAGAATATACTCATTTATCAGTCTACAATGTGCTACTGCTCATAATATTCTCAGTCTGGAATAATACTTCGTATCTTGTTTTACAGAATTAATTCAAACATCAACACACACTTGTTACATTTTAAGCAACTTGTACATACCTATTTCAGTAAGAGCACCATCTTCAGAGAGAATCTGAAAATTTCTAAACCATATTCGATTGTCAAGAACAGAGAACGTGAAGACATGGTCAATGAATGGCTGACTTCTTGGATGTTTGTTTGGAGTCCCGAATACCTAAAAATTAGTACATACAATTTTAAAACTGTAAACTCAGCCAATACAATATCATGAAGTTAAATGCAGTAATTTAATTCAGTATCATGTACACATTGCATGACATGTTCTGCTCCTAACAGATGGTATGAAGGACCATACAACAACTACAAAATATTTCAATGGAATGTTGCAAAAACTGTGGTCCAGATCGCTCAGTAGATTACATAACAGACATACCTGTATTTGGGATCATATCTACAAGATTCTGTATTATAGGTCATATTTTCCTTAGACATACATAATAGTAATGTTTTTTTATCCTGTGTCTGTACAAATTTTCGATAGTTTCAAACAGGAAGACACTTTTTGTATGATTGAGATGATTCCAGTTTCACAATGCCAGACATATGGCTGCCTGGCTGATCAATTCTTTCTTCTTCTTCTCTTTTTAAGTGACCCTAGCATTGAAGATGATCGGGGAAAAAAATCGACAGCTGAATGAATGACAAATAAGAACACAATTCTCCACATTCCTCAGATCACATTTCATGTTCACTATCCATGGGCAGACATCACACAAGTTAACTGCATCCCTTGTCCAGAGACGTCCTTACAACCCACTTTCCTTCTACATCACAAATGTCATTACTCATTTCTGTGCAATGGTCCATGGCCCAAAAGAGCTCTTGCCCTCCCTGCACTCCCTCTTCTCCCAACTTCAAGTACCTATCAAACATGAAGCAACTCCTAACAGAATCCACTCATGCAAATCAGCCACACAACATTATTATGATAAACTCGTGCCTTTTGTGGAGACCACACAACAGAAAACTACTTGCTCACGAACAGTTACCTCCAAAAGACTCCATGTTCTAATGAACGGTCATACATCACAAAATGTCCTCTGTCACAAAATCATAGACAATAGCAACTATTATGCAGGAAGTCCCATGTCACTTTTTGCATTCACAGCATCAATATACTAAGTGTAGCAACATCTTTCTCCAATTCTTTCCCTTTCATATCTTAACACATTCTTCTTTCTATATATCTTTGAGGATGAAGAGAATACTTAAAACATGAACTGAAGCAGAGCTCATACATGCAAATTAAAAAGATGGTAATGACTTTAGTGTTTGGAAATTTAAATTGTTATTTTTGTCACCTGACAGCAGACAGGCATTAGAAGAACAAAGATTATTGTTATTGGTGTTGGATGGAACAACAACTTTTTTTTCCTAGTCTGTGATATACATGAGCGACAGAAGCGAGCAACAGCGCGCGACAGCTTCAGGTGACAAAACACAACCGCAGGTGTAGTTACGGAAGTGTCCTATGTGAGCGACATCTGTGTCGCTGCCTGTCTCCCGCTGCAACTGGCAACATTTGAATTCAAATGTGTTTGAATCTTGTCGCTGCAGGACGCACAACAGATAGTGACAGCCACATGTCTTCTCAGCAAAGCAGTGGAGCGAACGTGACGGCAACTATGAGTTACTTAACATCCGATTTAACGAAAACTATTCGGTGAAAAAAATTGATTCTTCCAAAACCTATAGCTTGATATCCTTAAATGATAAAGTTCTGAATTTATTTCCGTTATTCGTCATAGTTACTGTGCTGCACGAAATTGAGTACATAGCTGCACAAAATTTTTAAGAATTTGCAGGGGTAAAATCACATTGTGTAGACTTTCCGTATAGTTCATTTAAGGCCATAAATTATTGCGTACGAAATGTAACCAATGTATCTAAATTGTGTTTAAAGTTGAGACCAGTACAATATCTCCATTCATTCTTGAGATATTGGTTGTTATATCTGCGGACAGGTCGCTCATGGCGCTTCCGAACTTTTCCTGTGCTTCACAAATCAAGTGGTCGTAAAAATCGTCATATCTCATAAACAGTTCAAGACATCAAAACGACGAATTTTGGAAATGACAGCATGCAGAAAGGACTTTTTTATCATGTGATTAACACTCAATACGTTTTTGTAAACGCATAAGCAGAGCCAAAACAAGACACCCTATAACTTACAACATGAAGCTTTGTCCAAACTCTCATAGCCCAACAAAGGGAGAGACACAGGTAAACAGGATATCAAAGTGACCGCAGGATCTCTAGTTTGGCAGAAAATATTTAAATGCTTGAAAGTAATCAGAGTAATTAACAAAAACTTAATTTTAAATAAACTGAGGAAAAATTGAAATATTTCACGAAAATCTGCTGCCAAGCTATGTAAATGAAGAGTCAGAAATTTCATCTGTTCAGGACCTAGCTATTTTTCACATAAAAAGATACATTGGTGCAGTATTTAAATGTCGAAAAGGCTTCCTTCGAATCAAGTACGGTAGGAAGGCAAACGAGGAGTCAGTAAGATCATGCTTTCTGAATAAAACTTGAAATTAAAAAATGAAAGAAATCAGTCAAATATTTCATGAAATGATTTTTGTAAAAGAAATAAGAAGATCAGAGAAACGTTCTACGTGCCTTTGAATGATGCTTGAGATCATGAACAGAAAATGAGGTGCACCATACGTTTCCCAAACATTTTTTATTTCATACTTTTAGACAAATCATTACACAAAATGTTTGACTTTCTTTTCAAATATTTTGTAAACTTTACTTTTACAGACTATTTAGAGTAATTGAAACACTTTGACTTAACACTCACTGCTGATGAATTATGTTCGCAACATCAAATATCTGTAAAATTTCATGGTTCACTGTAATTTATTAAGAACTGAATGTGCGTGATATACTGGGAAAGGTGTGAAGATCAAGTTCTTTAGCAAGACCTTAAAAATATACTTAGTGATGCAATGTAAATAGTATACAGAAAACTTTGTATACAGAATTGTAACTCAGTCAGTAAAAATGTAAGAATGATCCGGAATCGAACACAGGACCTTTTCCTATCACCTAATCACAAACTGTAGACGCTACCCCTCCACCACAGCTAACTGTTGTGTATTGCTCTCAATCTGTGTACTTATGTTTGTATTTAGCGTAGTTAGTCGTGTAGTAGTCATTCCTCCATATCTATTGACTGTTAAAAGTACTTCATCATGTCAAAAAATTGTATTTAATATATTGATGAGACAGTCTAATGCTCCTCTGCTCATTCACATGTATTTGAAGAATTTGTCTGGTGATCTTAAGCAGCCATCTTGTAGCGCAACATAGTCGCTTGCACACAGGACACCCAAGCTTTTTACCCAATGCTGCTGCTTGTTGCTGGAGTGTCGCGTATCCAGAAGTCGCTTGCTGTCGCTCACTTCTGTCGCTCACCCAGGAAAAGGCCTTACTGCAGACAAAGTGAAGTAAGGAATTTTGTAGTCACAATGGACAGAGAGACAAAATTCAGATTACACAAACTAATGAGTCATATTAAATTGCAGCAAATGAATCCTCTTTCTCTATGCAAGGATGTCACATCTCCAGCCAAACTAACTATGCACGTTGTTGCTGTGGTCTTCAGCCTGAGACTGGTTTGATGCAGCTCTCCATGCTAATCTATCCTGTGCAAGCCCCTTCATCTCCCAGTACCTACTGCAACCTACATCCTTCTGAATCTGCTTAGTGTATTCATCTCTTGGTCCCCCTCTACGATTTTTACCCTCCACACTGCCCTCCAATACTAAATTGGTGATCCCTTGATGCCTCAACACATGTCCTACCAACCGATCCCTTCTTCTGGTCCAGTTGTACCACAAACTTCTCTTCTCCCCAATCCTATTCAATACCTCCTCATTAGTTATGTGATCTACCCATCTAATCTTCAACATTCTTCTGTAGCACCACATTTCGAAAGCTTATATTCTCTTCTTGTCCAAACTATTTATTGACCATGTTTCACTTCCATACATGGCTACAATCCATACAAATACTTTCAGAAACGACTTCCTGACATTTAAATCTATACTCGATGTTAAGAAATTTCTCTTCTTCAGAAACACTTTCCTTGCCATTGCCAGTCTACATTTTATATCCTCTCTACTTCGACCATCATCAGTTATTTTGCTCCCCAAATAGCAAAACTCCTTTACTACTTTAAGTGTCTCATTTCCTAATCTAATTCCCTCAGCATCACCCGACTTAATTCGACTACATTCCATTATCCTTGTTTTGCTTTTCTTGATGTTCATCTTATATCCTCCTTTCAAGACACTGTCCATTCAATTCAACTGCTCTTCCATCCTCCTTTCAAGACACTGTCCATTCCATTCAACTGCTCTTCCAAGTCCTTTGCTGTCTCTGACAGAATTACAATGTCATCAGCGAACCTCAAAGTTTTTATTTCTCCTCCCTGGATTATAATACCTACTCCGAATTTTTCTTTTGTTTCCTTTACTGCTTGCTCAATATACAGATTGAATAACATCGGGGAGAGGCTACAACCCTGTCTCACTCCCTTCCCAACCACTGCTTCCCTTTCATGCCCCTCGACTCTTATAACTGCCATCTGGTTTCTGTACAAATTGTAAATAGCCTTTTGCTCCCTGTATTTTACCCCTGCCACCTTTAGAATTTGAAAGAGAGTATTCCAGTCAACATTGTCAAAAGCTTTCTCTAAGTCTACAAATGCTAGAAACATAGGTTTGCCTTTCCTTAATCTTTCTTCTAAGATAAGTCGTAAGGTCAGTATTGCCTCACGTGTTCCAACATTTCTACAGAATCCAAACTGATCTTCTCCGAGGTCGGCTTCTATCAGTTTTTCCATTCGTCTGTAAATAATTCGTGTTAGTATTTTGCAGCTGTGACTTATTAAACTGATAGTTCGGTAATTTTCACATCTGTCAACACTTGGTTTCTTTGGGATTGGAATTATTATATTCTTCTTGAAGTCTGAGGGTATTTCGGCTGTCTTGTACATCTTGCTCATCAGAGGGAAGAGTTTTGTCACGACTGGCTCTCCCAAGGCCGTCAGTAGTTCTAATGGAATGTTGTCTACTCCCGGGGCCTTGTTTCAACTCAGATCTTTCAGTGCTCTGTCAAACTCTTCACGCAGTATCTTATCTCCCATTTCATCTTCATCTACATCATCTTCCATTTCCATAATATTGTCCCCAAGTACAACGCCCTTGTATAGACCCTCTATATACTCCTTCCACCTTTCTGCTTTTCCCTCTTTGCTTAGAACTGGGTTTCCATCTGAGCTCTTGATATTCATGCAAGTGGTTCTTTTTTCTCCAAAGGTCTCTTTAATTTTCCTGTAGGCTGTATCTATCTTACCCCTAGTGAGATAAGCCTCCACATCCTTACATTTGTCCTCTAGCCATGCCTGCTTAGCCATTTTGCACTTCCTGTCGATCTCATTTTTGAGACGTTTGTATTCCTTTTTGCCTGCTTCATTTACTGCATTTTTATATTTTCTCCTTTCATCAATTAAATTCAATATTTCTTCTGTTACCCAAGGATTTCTACTAGCCATCGTCTTTTTACCTATTTGATCCTCTGCTGCCTTCACTACTTCATCCCTCAGAGCTACCCATTCGTCTTCTACTGTATTTCTTTCCCCCATTCCTGTCAATTGTTCCCTTATGCTCTCCCTGAAACTCTGTACAACCTCTGGTTTAGTCAGTTTATCCAGGTCCCATCTCCTTAAATTCCCACCTTTTTGCAATTTCTTCAGTTTTAATCTACAGTTCATAACCAATAGATTGTGGTCAGAGTCCACATCTGCCCCTGGAAATGTCCTACAATTTAAAACCTGGTTCCTAAATCTCTGTCTTACCATTATATAATCTGACACCTTCCAGTATCTACATGCTTCTTCCATGTATACAACCTTCTTTTATGATTCTTGAACCAAGTGTTAGCTATGATTAAGTTATGCTCTGTGCAAAATTGTAACAGACGGCTTCCTCTTTCATTTCTTAGCCCCAATCCATATTCACCTACTATGTTTCCTTCTCTCCCTTTTCATACTGTCGAATTCCAGTCACCCATGACTATTAAATTTTCGTCTCCCTTCACTACCTGAATAATTTCTTTTATCTCACCATACATTTCTTCAATTTTTTCGTCATCTGCAGAGCTAGTTGGCATATAAACTTGTACTACCGTAGTAGGCATGGGCTTCGTGTCTAAACTATGCACACATTTTTATAAAACTAGGCGACTGCATAGTATGGCACAGACCACTGTCAATTTCTGTTGCTAAAATGAATTTCTTTCACTACTTTTTTTGGTAAAATAGACAATGAAGACATTTCTATGAACGAGAAATGTGAAAAAATGTAAAAGAATAGAAAACAACAAATACAGGAAAAGTGTCAGGGAATAAAAAGATGACATACAGTTCTCTACATGTCTCCAAAACAAGGACAATCATTTCGGAATGTGTTCTAACATAACTAGAAAATAATTGTTTAAATAAAAAACTTTTTAATGTAACACATTTTTAAAACTAACTATAAAGCATAAAATAAAACAATGGAAAATTGAGGATGAAATGTAACAATATTATGAAAAAGATAGTTGTTACTCACAATGTAGCAGAGATGCTGAGTTGCAGATAGGTACAACAAAAAGACTGTCAAAGTAAGCTTTCAACCAACAAGGCCTTCGTCGGAAATAGATGACACCTCCCCCCCCCCTCCCTACCACACACATTTGCATGAGTATGCGTGTGTATGTTGTCTACTTTGGACAAAGGCCTTGTTGGCTGAAAGTTCACTTTCTGATAATTTTTTTGTTGTGCCCGTCTGCGATCAGCATCTTCACTGTGTGGTTAGTAGCAACTATCGTTTTCATAATACTGTATGAAGCATAAAATAGTGTCTCTTAGTCCCATACAGCTTCCTAGTTCTAACAATTTTTGCTTGTGAATTTTTAATAACTATGACAATACACGTAAAATTAAAAATTAAAAATGTGGGGTGCACACAATACAAAATAGTAAGGAGTACATACAGCAGCTGTCATTGAGAAAAACAACACAACAATTCATATCAGTTGCAGTGCAATAAAACTGTCAGTGACTTAGGAAATTATTCAAGCATGAATTACCTACTGCGTACACCCCACATTTTTTGTTTTAAATTTTACAAGTATTGTAATAGTTATTAAAAATTCACAAGCACACATTTTCTGGTCTATCTGCACAGCACTACGAATCTGTATGGGACTTCATTCCTGTGTTTTATTAAAAAGTTGTTTACTAAAATAATTATTTTCTGCTTTTTAGTCTTGTGTGTGTGAAATTTTTCGATCGATTTCGAACATTTTGATGAGATTGCAACAGAGATATGTGGTAAATTTCTGGAATATTTCATTTTCTGTTCACCTGATTCAACCCATATCCTCATAAGTTTATCTTGCAAAAAGACCAGGGAGGTAAAAACTGGAGAGACTGGAGCTCACACGGAGACTTACACGCAATCGTTCTTCCTGCGAACCATTTGCGACAAAGACAGCTAAAGGGAGAAGTAATACTGCTACACAAAGTCCCTTCCGCCATACACCAGACAAGAAAGTGAATTAATATTGCTTTGTAATCTAGTTCTGTGCTATGTTGAAAGTTTCAAGTCTCTAGTTCAATGGGAAGTTAGTTTGAAATCAATTGCAAAATTTGTACCAAAAAGACAAACAGCCAAGAAAGTGACTTAATTAAAATGTATTAAAAAGCAAAAGTGCCTACATGTGTAATCTAATCACAAAAACAATTAGAGCAATTATTTGCAACACGTGAGCTCTGGAAACATGGGTTTAGAAGGGAAACTACATTAATGGTTACACTGATTTTTGGAAGTCTTAAAAAGCCAACTGCATGGAAGAGAGTGTGCCATTAAACAGCATGGTTTTAGGTTATGACTGTGACTCCTATGAAACACGAGGTGGTATGAAAACACCCCAAGACAAAAAGTTATTGAAACCAGACAGGGTTTAAAAATGAAGCTAACTGATTCCTAAAGTGCCCAGTCACTATCGTTACATTTACGTTGAAACAGAATTACGATTATTAAATTTTATGTGTCTGTATAAGGATTAGTGTAGTGAATACAGAGAGAGACAGTGGTCTCAAATTCAGTTTTGTGGGGTATTCATATCCAACCCACAGAAAGTTCTGAGTTCTATTAGAGGAATGGAATTTGCATGTATTCAAAAAAGAAAATGCACATGTGCTGAAGCAACTTCTCATTTCTTCCACATCCAAAACTATTCACTTTAAAATGATAACAGACTCAAGATTTGACAAGTGTATAACTTTGTTTTATGACAACAGCAAAAAAGACACTCTTCTGTTCAGGGATCGCTAAGGACAAATGAAAGTAAATGAATTCATATGCTATTGAACAGCACACAACAGGCCACTTCTATCCAAGCTGAACTTGAGATGGGACAAGTAATATAGCAGAAAGTACACACAATGATGGGGATGGGTAGTATCCATTCAGCAACGGAATATCTTTCCATCCCTCCAACATACACATGGGTCCATTACATACAGAAGAAAGGGTGGAGAGGGAGAAAAATGCTTAAAAAAACCACACACCCAAATATAATTTATCACGCAGAATTGTGAAACGAACCCTGTCGTCAAGGACCATGTGCCACAAAGGGTGCAGATTAACCACGAGATGGGAATCACAAGTGTCTATTGTCTATTGATGCTGAAGTGTTGTTGTGTGGGAGTGAGACAGATGAGAACCTATGTCATAGGGAAACCCAGTAGAAGCCATTTGTGGCTGAGGAGACGTTGTTGTTGTTGTGGTCTTCAGTCCTGAGACAGGTTTGATGCAGCGCTCCACGCTACTCTATCCTATCCAAGCTGCTTCATCTCCCAGTAACTACTGCAACCTACATCCTTCTGAATCTGCTTAGTGTATTCATCTACTAGTCTCCCTCTACAATTTTTACCCTCCATGCTGCCCTCCAATACTAAATTGGTGATCCCTTGATGCCACAGAATATGCCCTACCAACCGATCCCTTCTTCTAGTCAAGTTGCGCCACAAATTCCTCTTCTCCCCAATTCTGTTCAGTACCTCCTCATTAGTTATGTGATCTACCCATCTAATTTTCAGCATTCTTCTGTAGAACTACATTTTGAAAACTTCTATTCTCTTCCTGTCCCAACTATTTATCGTCCATGATTAACTTCCATACATGGCTACAATCCATACAAATACTTTCAGAAACGACTTCCTAACACTTAAATCTATACTCGATGTTAACAAATTTCTCTTCTTCAGAAACGCTTTCCTTGCCCTTACCAGTCTACATTTTATATTCTCTCTACCTCGATCATCATCAGTTATTTTGCTCCCCAAATAGCAAAACTCCTTTACAACTTTAAGTGTCTCATTTCCTAATTTTAATTCCCTCAGCATCACCCGACTTAATTCGACTACATTCCATTATCTTCGTTTTGCTGTTGTTGATGTTCATCTTATATCCTCCTTTCAAGACACTGTCCATCCCATTCAGCTGCTCTTCTAAGTCCTTTGCTGTCTCTAACATTATAATAATATCATCGGCAAACCTCAAAGTTTTTATTTCTTCTCCGTGGATTTTAATTCCTACTCTGAATTGTTCTTTTGTTTCCTTCACTGCCTGCTCAATATTTAGATTGAATAACATTGGGGATAGGCTACAACCCTGTCTCACTCCCTTCCCGACCACTGCTTCCCTTTCATGTCCCTCGACTCTTATAACTGCCATCTGGTTTCTGTACGAATTGTAAATAGCCTTTCGCTCCCTGTATTTTATCCCTGCCACCTTCAGAATTTGAGAGAGAGTATTCCAGTCAACATCATCAAAAGCTTTTTCTAAGTCAACAAATGCTAGGAACATAGATCTGCCTTTCCTTAATCTATCTTCTAAGATAAGTTGTAGGGTCAATATTGCCTCACGTGTTCCAATATTTCTATGGAATCCAAACTGATCTTCCCCGAGATCGGTTTCTACCAGTTTTTCCATTCGACTGTAACGAATTCGGATTAGTATTTTGCAGCAGTGACTTATTAAACTGATAGATAATTCTCACATCTGTCAACACCTGATTCCTTTGGGACTGGAATTATTATATTCATATTGGAGTCCGAGGGAATTTCGCCTGTCTCATACATCTTGCTCACCAGATGGTAGAGTTTTGTCAGGACTGCTCTCCCAATGCTGTCAGTAGTTCTAATGGAATGTTGTCTACTCCCGGGGCCTTGTTTCAACTCAGGTATTTCAGTGCTCTGTCAAGCTCTTCACGCAGTATCATATTTCCCATTTCGCCTTCATCTACATCCTCTTCTATTTCCATAATATTGTCCCCAAGTACAACGCCCTTGTATAGACCCTCTATATACTCCTTCCACCTTTCTGCTTTTCCCTCTTTGCTTAGAACTGGGTTTCCATCTGAGCTCTTGATATTCATGCAAGTGGTTCTCTTTTCTCCAAAGGTCTCTCTAATTTTCCTGTAGGCAGTATCTATCTTACCCTTAGTGATACATGCTTCTACATCCTTACATTTGTCATCTACCCAACCCTGCTTAGCCACTTTGCACTTCCTGTCGATCTCATTTTTGAGACATTTGTATTCCTTTTTGCCTGCTTCATTTACTGCATTTTTGTATTTTCTCCTTTCATCAATTAAATTCAATATCCCTTCTGTTACCCAAGGATTTCTACTAGTCCTCGTCTTTTTACCTACTTGATCCTCTGCTACTTTCACTATTTCATCTCTCAAAGCTACCCATTCTTCTTCTACTGTATTTCTTTTCCCCATTCTTGTCAATTGTTCCCTAATGCTCTCCCTGAAACTCTGTACAACCTCTGGTTCTTTCAATTTATCCAGGTCTCGCCTCCTTAAATTCCCACCTTTTCGCAATTTCTTCCATTTTAATCTACAGTTCATAACCAATAGATTGTGGTCAGAGTCCACATCTGCCCCTGGAAATGTCTTACAATTTAAAACCTGGTTCCTAAATCTCTGTCTTACCATTATATAATCTGACACCTTCCAGTATCTACATGCTTCTTCCATGTATACAACCTTCTTTTATGATTCTTGAACCAAGTGTTAGCTGTGATTAAGTTATGCTCTGTGCAAAATTCTACCAGGCGGCTTCCTCTTTCATTTCTTAGCCCCAATCCATATTCACCTACTACGTTTCCTTCTCTTCCTTTCCCTACTATCGAATTCCAGTCACCCATGACTATTAAATTTTCGTCTCCCTTCACTATCTGAATAATTTCTTTCATCTTATCATACATTTCATCAATTTCTTCGTCATCTGCAGAGGTAGTTGGCATATAAAATTGCACTACTGTAGTAGGTGTGGGCTTCGTATCTATCTTGGTCACATTAATGCGTTCACTATGCTGTTTGTAGTAGCTTACCCACACTCCTATTTTTTTATTCATTATTAAACCTACTCCTGCATAACCCAATTTGATTTTGTATTTATAACCCTGTATTCACCTGACCAAAAGTCTTGATCCTCCTGCCACCGAACTTCACTAATTTCCACTATATCTAACTTTAACCTATCCATTTCCCTTTTTAAATTTTCTAACCTACCTGCCTGATTAAGGGACCTGACATTCCACACTCCGACCCGTAGAACGTCAGTTTTCTCCTGATAACGACGTCATCCTGAGTAGTCCCCACCTAGGGACTATTTTACCTCCGGAATATTTTACCCATCATTTAATCATACAGTAAAGCTGCATGCCCACATGAAAAATTATGGCTGTAGTTTCCCCTTGCTTTCAGCCGTTCGCATTACCAGCAGAAGAAGACCGTTTTGGTTAGTGTTGCAAGGCCACATCAGTCAATCATCCAGACTGTTGCCCCTGCAACTACTGGAAAGGCTGCTGACCCTCTTCAGGAACCACACATTTGTCTGGCCTCTCAACAGATACCCCTCTGTTGTGGTCGCACCTATGGTACAGCTATCTGTATCGCTGAGGCAAGCAAGCCTCCCCAACAAGGGCAAGGTCCATGGTTCATGGATGGAGGAGGGGGGTGGGAAGCTAGGAGACGTAGCAGTGTTAAATATGACGGACCTAAGATTGGCCATAAAGGGAAATATTTATGGAAATTATTTAATTCTGTATTAATTCAGGGAATCAAGCCACAGTCATTTTAATCTGCCATCCTCCATATATTTTCATGGTGATACCAATAAAACTTGAATATTGACCATATCTATAATAGTTTAGGATTTACTGTTAAAGTGAAATTAACACGTTTCGTAACAAAGACCTGAATGCTAAAATCTGAACGCTTTGGTCGATCTTAAAGATCGACATTTCATTTCATATAGCAGACATGCTGAGTTGCAGATAGGCACAACAAAAAGACTGTCACAGATAAAGCTTTCGGCCAGTAAGGCCTTCGTCAACAATAGACGACAAATGCTCGCCCCCCCCCCCCCCCCCCCCCACACACACACACGACTGCATTCTCAGGCAACTGAAACCTATGCCTGCCTGCAACTTAATGTGTCATCTTCACAGTAAATAGTAATGTATCTTTTCCTACAATGTTGATATTCCTACCTGGAGTTTCCATTGGTCATTTAAAGTAGAAAAATTAAAATTACCCGTGTATTAGTTGCCTATATATGAGTGGTTGTCTCTCCTCACAGCTGTTTATTACTTTCATCTTGATATTTCAACTACCATAAAACAAAAAGATGGTATGATAGTGGAAATTCCAGGGAGGAAAATATGAAGATTGGTTGCAGATACTATTACAGAAACAATATAAAATGAATAAAATAAAAAAAAGCATTGAAAAGCAAATTATAAGAGTCTGCAGGAGCAAATTGAGAAGAAACTAACAAATTAAGACAATGTGGTAGCTAATATGCAGATCAGGCGATTTATAACAAAAGGCTATGCTTTTATGTTCATCACTGAGAAAGAAAGTACTGGTTGGACAAAAGTGAGCAGTAAGAATTATACATTGTGTTCATCTGCAGTTGTCATCTGGGTACGTCTTCAAGGAGTTCGACTTTTTAACTGCACCATCACAATACATATATTCACTAACGAAATTTGTCATAAATAATGCATCACAATTTGAGAAGAACAGTGATGTTCATACCCACAACACTAGAGGAAAGCTGATCTTTATTATCAACTGTTAAAGCTGACAGTACCTCAGAAAGGAGTTCAATACAGAGCAACAAAAATTTTTGATCATATTCCCAATAACATAAAATGTCTAACAATAATGGAAATTCCTGGTGCAAGCAGAAAGTTGGGCATGCCTAATACAGTGCTACTTACATGAATGGCCACCAAAATATTATAGCAAAACGAAAGTTGTCTATCCAGATGCCAAATATGCTGCACACAACAACACAAATGACTTCAACAGCTGCTTCACTAAGTGGGTCACTTGGATACTTCCTTCGAGCAAAAGGTCCTCTGAACTACATAGATGGGAATGGTCTGTCATACACATCCATCACTTTCACATTCCCCCTGGCCGAAACCTCCACTAACCTGTTTCCAACATCTCACCTTGCTTTTTCCTGTCTCTTCTTTCCACACCACTCCTACCCTACTCCATCCAGCTCATGCATTGCCTTCTCCCATCACTCTTCCTCCCCCCCCCCCCCCCCCCATGTGAAAAGTCTCCATCTCCTCTACTCCAATATCAACCCATCTCCCTTCTCTCTCCACTTCCTTTCTCCCTCTTCATTTTTTCTCATCTCCCCCCCCCCTCCCCTTCCAACCTCATTTCCCCCCCATAACCAAAGGTTATGGGGGTAACTATTTAATAAACTTTTGGAAATGTTTGCTCGTGTTTTTTTTTTAGAATTTTCTGTGCGTTGAAGTCATTTAGTAAATTTCGTGCTTTAGTTTTCAGTTGACATTTCTTATTGTTTCTATGAAATAGTTCAGTAAATTTTCATTCACTGTTTTAACTTTGTTGAGTGTTCCAGTGGTCATTTGGGTTTAGCTAATAAATTTTGTGAAGTTTTGTTGGTATTGGTATTAGTTGTGGTTTAGTAGTATTAATAAAAGTTGTTGCTTTCTTAGTAGAGAGACAACTCCAAGACCGCTATTGTTAGTTCTGTAAATAGTTCTACTGGTGTAAATGAACTTAGACAATGCAGACATATAGTTTTTTTTCAGTAACTGTAAAAATTTACACGGGTGAGAAGTGTGGGCTTTGTCATAGGTTTGTGAGTAGTGGGTTATGGTGTGGGATTTGTTCAAAGTATTTTCATTGGGGGCCATGCAGTGGGGAAGCCAGTGGACATTCTAGCGATATCTTCTCCTGGGAATGCAGAATCTGCAGTAGAAGTAAGTTGATAGAAGAACAGGAGTGTGAGATCTGTGCCCTTCAGGTGCAGTTACAATACAGAAAGGAGGAACTAGATAGGTTGAGGAGGGTGAAGGGTGCTGGGGTATGGGAACTGGCAGCTGGCAAGAAGGCAGACAGGAGCAGGAGGTATTCGGACAGTTGTACTTTGTGTATATGCAATAGATTTGACCAACTGTCAGAGTTGAGTGGAGAGGAGCCTCTTGTAGCTGTAGGTGTAGGAAACATGCAGCAGTCTTCAGCAATAAGGAGGCTAAAGTCAGCTGCAAAGTCTAACAGAAAGAAGAAGGTTCTGGTGCTAGGTAGTTCGCATAGTAGAGGTGTGGGTCAGCAGTTGCAGGAAGTGTTTGGGATTGAGTACTAGGTCAACAGCATAGTGAAGCCTAGTGCAGGGTTGGCTCAGGTGACTGACAGCATAGGGGAGTTATGTAGGAATTTTACAAAGGAGGATCAGGTAGTGATAGTGGTTGGAGCAGGAAATAGTCTTGACAGGGACGGGGAATATGATGTAGGTGGTGACCTGGTAAAGACAGCTACTCAAACTGGTAGCACTAGTGTGCATTTCGTGCAACTGTTTCAGTGTCATGATTGGTCTCATCTTAATGCAGCTATCAGGCGCGTTAACATGGGGCTGGAGAAGACACTGATGGCAGAGGGCATGGGTCACACTGCAGTGGTGCCAGTTGAGTCTACCAGTAGATCAGGTTTCACTAGGCATGGCCTGCACCTCAATAGGTATGGGAAGGGGAGGCTGGCAAAGCTTGTAGGTGACATTGTAGTGGGCGGTGGTGGGATCACTCGTGGAAAAGTTCCTGTAGTAGTTGGTGTTAGAGCTGAACCTTTTTTAGATTTTGAACCTTTTTTAGATTTTGAACCTTTTTTAGATTTAAGTCAGCTGACAGGTATACCTGTTTAAAGGAAGTCTTTCTAACGAAGGAATCACCTTCAGAGGACATCCTGTTTCATAGTAGAGAAGGACTAAGAATATTTCATCAAAATATAAGAGGTATTAGAGATAAACTTAGTGAACTGCTTATAGATGTTGACTCTGAAATTACTGGTATATCAGAACACCACTTAAATAATTTGACAACTCAGAGGCTTCCTTTACCAGGCTACAGATTAGCAGGCTGTTTTTTCGGCTACAGATTAGATGGCTGTTTTTTTTCAAGGAGTTCCTTGCGGAGTGACGGAGTGGCTATGTACATAAAAAACAGTATTCCATTAGAGTACATAGACGTATCATGGCACTGCACTGAACAGATATTTGAATGTTGTGCAGGGGCAGTTGAATTTAGTGAAACTAAACTTCTAATTTTTGTTGTTCATAGGTCCCCTAACTCCGACTTCAGAGCATTTTCGTTCAAGCTAGAGAGGGTTCTTGATTCACTTTGTAGGAAGTACAGAAATTAGTTATATGTGGTGACTTAAGTATTAATTTTGTATATGACTGTGCAAGAAGAAGGATGTTGGTAGATCTCCTTAACACATATCATCTGATGGAGACTGTGTTATTTCCAACGTGGGTGCAAGGGAACAGTAGCACATCCACAGACAATATTTTTATTCATTCTTAATTACTAGATGGGTATTCTGTTAGTAAAAGGGTGAAAGGCCTTTCAGACCATGATGCACAAATTTTAACACTAAAAGGATTTTGTACTCAAACAAATGTCACATACAATTATGAACTATGTATGCAAGTTAATCCAATGGCAATAGAGAGTTTTTTAAACCTTGTCAAGGAACAAGAGTGGTGGGCTGCTTATAGTGCTGTTAACATGAATGACAAATATAATGCTTTCCTTAACACGTTTCTCACTCTCTTTGAGAGTTGCTTTTCATTAGAATATTCTAAATGGGATACTAGCAGTAAAAGGCAGCCTGGGTGGCTGACTAGTGGGATAAGGATATGATGTAGAACAAATCGGGAATTATATCAAAATGTTAGGAGAAGTCACAACCAAGCTACTGTAGTCCATTACAAAAAGTATTGTAAGGGGCTTACAAATGTTATTTGGAAGGCAAAGAGTATGAGGTACGTAAACAGAATAGCTAATTCACAGGGTAAAATTAAAACCGCATGGTCAGTTGTGAAGCAAGTGTCTGGTCAGCAGCATAAGATTGACGATGTGAAGTCAGTTCGTAATAAAAATATTTCTGTTACTGATAAATCAGATACATATACAATATTTAACAATTATTTTCTGAGCATTGCTGGTGAATTAAATAAAAATTTAGTTTCTGCAGGGAATCATGTAACTCTCTTGGCAATTTGGTCCTACGGAACTTGAAGTGTAAATAAAAAGAATTAAAAAACCTTCCAGTTATCTGTTCAAAGACCTATCTCTTTTCCTTTACCCCCTTCCTTCCATCCTTCACTGCCCCATCCCCAACATCAGCTCAGGCAACTGCTTTCAGTAATCAAGTATCAATAATTAGTCTTGCCATGGCCACAAGAGTGTACATTGGGATGGATGTGTGTGTGTGTGTGTGTGTGTGTGTGTGTGTGTGTGTGTGTGTGTGTGTGTGTGTGTGAATATGGGTATAATTGCTAGAAAAAGAGCTAGTGCTCAAAAGCTAGTGTGAATGCTGTTTTCTGTTACATGTTACTGTGCTCACATGATACCAGTATATCTTGTTAAAAATTTTATCTCTTTCTATTGAATTAGTTTTCTTGATCCAGTGAATAAGTCACAATTGATGTGTTCAACTGTTTCAGTAATATGCAATAAAAATTCTGGCAATTAGCAGTGTATACATTGTTGATAGTTTCTTGTTGGGAGCAAATTTACCTGAAAAGCCAACAAAACAAAGTTTATTGTTTTTCCTATAATCGAGCATGTTTCTCCTGTCACAATGAATTTCATGAGGCCCACTAAATAAATTTTTATTGTACCTGTACAAAGAGCTCTTTCAGAAGAGCATAATGTGGATATTTAGTGAAATTTTCATCAAATGAGAGTAGTGGTCTTGATCCTTTCAAGCAATTTCCTGTGAACTTCAGTTCTGCCATTGTGTATGCTGGAAAACAAAATAACAGCATTAAGACCAAGATAACTTAAGGAAAAAACAATTCTCTTAATAAATGAACAAAGAGGAAAAAATGTACTCTCAGCAAAACCACTAATTTTTAAGTATGGCTAAAATCTGTTGGTAAGTCAACATGAAAAGATATTTATTTTTAAATTTAATTTTGATCTCTTTTTCTGCAGGTGCCATCCAGATGCCAAAAAATTTTCAATATGTTCAGTTAAACCATTACATTATTGGTCATTACTTATTCTGTACTGTGGAAGGTACATTTTTCTGACACAAAAACTCAAGTTTCAAATCTCCTTCATTTAACCAACACATCAGATCAATGATACCCAAGCATAAAAAAGATGGAAAGTTAGGAATTTTAAAGTTATTGCTCAATGAAAGCTGTCAGATTTGCAAAGCAGCTGAATAAAGCATAATAAAGATGCTTGCCAGTATAAAACACAACGCGTGGATAGTGAAGGAGAAAATGTAGCTTTTATTTTGAACACACTATTGCATTTTTTTTTATGGCTCTTTTTCTGAACAAAATTTGGTCAACTGAAGAACATTTATAGATCCTTTTGGAGAGAAAAAGTGTGTCTGGAATCTTTATTCCAAACTGGTGCAAGACAAACAGGATTTTCCTTCAGATAATTGCTGTGGCAGAAATATGACACCATGAAATCATTGCCACAAAATTTAATTGACTTTTAATTACAATGCCGGCAAACATTGCACCTATTAATAAGAATCCACCTTTTTTTACCTAGTATATTGGGTTCCATTTACCCAGCAGACACTTTTAGACCCTAAAGGGATTACAAAAATCATGATGGCATTACGCAGTACCATTCTTCTGCTTACGATGGTAGCCTTATAGTACAAAACCCTTGTACTGAGTTTATAGACAGCTATCTTTGTATTCAATCTAACCAGCGTAGCTGTCTTTGTATTCAATCTATGACACTTTGGATGATTCCTGGCAGATTTGATTATGTACTAGTGATTGATATACATGTGCAAAAACACAATCTATTAACCTCTAATTACAGACCAATTTTAGTACTAATCTTTTCAAAATAAGTGGCCTACAATAGAACACAGATCCATTTTCACATCATAACGTAACTAAATTCCAAGCTGGTTCCTGCAAAGAATTATCTATGAACTAAGCTATGTACAACAAAATAGATGATATCCTGACAAAGAAAGAAAGTACTGCCATCCTGTTGGTGTATTCTGTGACCTTTTCAAGACCTCTGTACCAACAACTTCCAGTTTGTAAACTAGAATGTTATAGCATTAATGATATCACTTTATGATGATTCACATCTAACTTTCACAAATGGAAACCACAGGATCACATCGAAAGTTACACCACAGGGACAAAACTGAACACAGGATGGGGGAATATAAAATATTTAGTTGCATGACAGTCACTGCTGGCTCCATTCCCAATAAACTGCACAAATTATCTGTAAATGACCAACAGACAGTTCAAAAACCACAATGATTACTGATCATACAAAAACAAGCAAACTAAAGACCAAAGCTCAGTTTTACCAGAGAGGTCAACTGATCCATGATCAGTTCAGTGAGTGAGGTTGTGATGTGGTAAGGCATTAGACTCGTTACAGATGGCAGCAGTTGAAATCCCCAGATAGTCTGCCAGATTTTGGTTCTCTGTCATTGTCCTAAATCATTTAAAGTAAATACAAGGATGGTGGTTCTACATCTACATCCTCCAAGCCACTTTATGACATATGGTAGATGGTTCTTCGTATGCCTGCATCACTTCCTTACTTTCCTGTTACAGTTGCAAATAGTGTCTGGGAAGCACGTTCATCAGTAAGCTTGCATGTGAGCCAACATCTCTCTTAATTTTACCTTTGTGATCTTTCTGTGATATATATATTGGTTCACTGTTCTAGGAACATATGCTCTCAGAGTTTTAACACTAAACCATACAGCAATGCACAGTGCCTCCCTTGTAGACCTGTCATTGAAGTTGGATGAGCAGCTCCGTGACACTTTTGCACTTACAAATAACCCTGTGGCCCCTCTTTTTTGGATCTTCTCTATTTCCTCAACAATCCTATCTGATAATGGTCCCAAACTGTTGAGCACTATTCAAGTATTGGTTGAATGAGCATTTTGTTAGCTACCTCCTTTGCAGGAGGACCATACTTCCTCAGGATTTTTCCAATGAATCAATTTGTCTTCCCTACTATCAATTTTATGTGGTGGTTCCACTGTAAATTGCTCCATATGCATACTCCCAGATATGCAATAGATATGACAGCTTCCACAAATTCTTTGGTGATCATGTAATCATACGGTAATGGGCCTTCTATCTCTAACTGCCTTCTTACTCTAACTGCCAATCCTTACACCAAGTGTCAACTATCTGCAGGTGTCCAAGCATTTCATTACAATTTTCTAGTGTTGCAACTTCCTCATATACAACAGTGTCATTTGCGAACACACTCGTGTGAGGTTCCAACATATAAATACCAATATGTGAAGAGGAAATGTTACAAGTAAAAATCGCAGAATGTTCCTGTTTGATTTACTTCAACAAATTTTTACACAATGCTCTAATAAATTTGGTAAAAATCTTTAATAGCCAGGACTGTATAGATTCGTCTTTATTTTTGACAACTTGTTTCGACAGGTAATTATCTTCTGGTCTGTAACATATGCATATACATGAAATATATGTCCCATCATGATTTATGATGTAATATTTGAGAAAAAAATTGTTATCACAAAATGTGTTCATTGTCAGTTTGAACCATATGCCATGTTGTCACTACGGTGAATAAAATACAATACACTATACAAAGTACCTTGTGCACATGGCCATATTCATATATGTAGTGTCCACAGCTGATTGTCAAGTTTTAAAAACCACAGTAAAATGCATATATGCACATCTGTCTACATCTGTGTGACATGTTCCATATATCTTAGATAAACCATGTACAGCATATTACAACCACTATATGGCTCTTTCACAGGTATCGTAAAATCAGAGCATAAATTATTCTCATTTTAAATTTAAAAATTACAAACTCTTTTGGATGTTCTTTAAAGATTAGCTACTGAAAGTTTTGTCACATAAAACACAGAGCACTCCTCATAATTTCTCAACATGAGAAAATTCACTCTAATAAACATTCGAACAATTGTACACTACACATTTTTTAAAACAACGTGCAGGTTTTCTGTTAAAATCAACTGTGAGAAAGAGAAAGCTGTGTTCTTAAAACATGCAGTTTCATTTCTTTCTCACAGTCAGTTTTAACTATGAAAGCTTAAACTGAATGTGTAAATCAGTTGGGATCATTGGTATACAAGGTATATGAGAGAGAGAGAGAGAGAGAGAGAGAGAGAGAGAGAGAGACTCCTCCAGCTGTGGATCTGTGAGGAAAGTAGCCTCAATAACATTATTTTGTGTAGTTTTAATACTTGAACAGGTAGCATTAAAAGGTTTCACATGTATCAGATTGAGTAGTAGCATCCTAACAGTAGGCAGATAAGCCATAAATACGACTATTCTAATATCAGCTTTCCTTTTAAAATCAATTGCAAGGAAGAAAACAAAACAGCACAATGTTGTGTACACAACTTTTGTTTAAAGTTACATATACAGAGAAACAATACATATGCAATAAACAATTTGTCTAATCCACAGAATTTTATGTCTCGCATATGATTTAAATAGAAAACCTGTACATTGGCTTTTTTAAAAAAATATATTGCCTATATCTACCTGGATATTTATTAATGCATCATCTAAGATTCGAAGTATGTTGGCGATGAGCTTTTCAAGATCTTTTTCATTCATTTTCTATATGATTTATTAAAATTATTTTCCATACCTTCGAAGCGTGCGAAGTTGCAATATAGAGCCAAAATTTGTGTGCTGGCACAATTCCTACAGGTACCCCATATTAGAATGTATATTCAACTGCATAAATACTTAGTAATTGCGAAGAATTGCCTTATTGGGTAGTAAATATATATTTCATATACGTTGTGAACCATAATGGCTGTCTAACACTCCTTTGGGGTGTGTCCAAATTAACTTTTACATTTGGAGATCTATCTTCATTATGAACAGCATATGCTATGTTCTATTCACTGGGAATTCTTCAATCCAATTACAAAACTGTCTGATACTCTCTGTATTGACACACACACACACACACACACACACACACACACACACACACACACACACACGCGCGCGCGTAAGTGAACCACAGTATACAAATTTTCAGTAAGACATATTTTCATTTAAATGTTATTCATGATCAAAAGCTGTTTCAAGCACAATTACATCATTAGTTGTTGCTAACCAACTACAATAACACTGTATGTTTGTGCACTTTTTTCTTTGTCATGTCACAGCAGCAGAGCTGTAAATGCCCATGTGAAAGGTTCTGCTTTCAAAACAACAGGGAAAACATGGTCTTCATTTTAATGGCTGCTTCACAGCCTGTGTCATCTGTATCCTACCTACCAACATCAGCATTTCTGAGTTGCATAAATGGGAACTCTGCTTTCAATTTATCTTACGTTCTCAAACCCTGCTGGCCTCAACCTTCATCAGTCATTGTCCTTTCCTGTTCCCACTCCAGCATACACAGCCGCCTATTCCACCAATTCAGTCACCATCTTTTTGCTTCTCTCCTCTTCCACTCCCCGCAACCCTCTCGTTGGCCTCCACCTAGCCTCCAGACTGCACCTAGCTGCCCTATCCTCTTTCCACCTCATCTCTGTATGCTCCCACAAGCAGCACTCTACCATCCTCCATCCTATCCTGCTATCCCTCCCCCCTCCCAACCCCAGCCTCCTCCTGACCATGACCACCCAGACTGCAATCCACAGCCTTCTTCATGAAAGTTACCAACTTTATTTGATCTTGAAGAAACGCACATATAATTTTTAACATTTTAAGCAGGTGCAGATATACACACAATTCCTACACAATTTTAACATATTTATATATAACTTATATAGATATTGGAAAGTTTTATAAAGGGACAAAAAGCTGGAATCTAAAAACTGTCGCAACTGCTCTTCAACTCCAAACCTTCAGCTGGAGATATTGAACTCTGAAGATCCTTTGGTGCTGGCAACAGGTTTAACCCTCTAGCTTCCCTTCATCCATAACAATACAAACACCAACACTATGCTGTATAAGCACTCATCACAGTTATCAACATGACACAGATAAAAACTTAACACTTCATAACAGGTCAAAGGAAGGCAAAATGGCAAACCGCTTACACTAGGTCTTTGCCTAGAATGACAATGCAGGGTTCCTGCATCTGGTCCCCCCCCCCCCCCCCCTCATTCCCTGAGACATTACCATAATAGAAAATGGTGAATAGTCATTAAATGTTACTGTGTGCCACACAACAAAAAGTTGCAGAGTCACTAACGCCATTATGTACATCCAAATTACTTCTGTCTCATCTATTACATACATACCTTAACTAAACTGTAAATGACTGAATTCACAAGCGAATGGTTATCTAACGTGCACAATATTTTACAGAGATAGAACAGACAACTTACCTGCCATTCAAAATCTATACCTCCACTAAAACAAAACAGGTTCAGAAAAGTCACAGCTGACATGTTATTTGCTTCTTGTAATAATAATAATAACAATTTATTATTATTATTAACTATTAATATTATTATTATTTCTTTACTTTCTCAGATGTTAAAGTCTGGTTAAAAATGGAAAGTGACGCGGACCTTGATCAAGCGTCACTTCCTTTTAACTGTATGGTATGTGTTACTGATGTGTTGGCAAATGTACGAACACCTTGTAGATAGAGGCGACCTAAATGCACGCTATCTAACGCAGACGGGCATGAATTCTGGAACAGGATAAGTAGTGAATTCTAATAAGAAAAGTATGCAGCTCCTCGAATACTTAACTTTATTCTATCCTTGTGGTACATCGCTCTTGATAATACAAATAAGACTATCTTCAGATACGGTTAATGGCGCCTTGCTAGGTCGTAGCCATGGACTTAGCTGAAGGCTATTCTAACTGTCTCACGGCAAATGAGAGAAAGGCTTCGTCACACCACAGTTACATTGCACTTAGGAACTTTCAGGTAATTGAACATGTATCAATAATTACAGATTTCTGTAGTTGTATATATACGTTTGGATGTAGCTGTATTGCATTGATGTACTG
The DNA here is from genome assembly GCF_023864345.2 of Schistocerca serialis cubense. Classification (NCBI taxonomy): domain Eukaryota; kingdom Metazoa; phylum Arthropoda; class Insecta; order Orthoptera; family Acrididae; genus Schistocerca; species Schistocerca serialis. The sequence continues at coordinate 739,189,789 of NC_064639.1, read as the reverse complement.
GTGGATATTGTGTGGTATGACTCCTGTAGTTGATAGTGTAATTGGTATAATGTCAACTTTATCCTGATGCCACATGTCCTTGACTTCCTCAGCCAGTTGGACGTATTTTTCAATTTTTTCTCCTGTTTTCTTTTGTATATTTGTTGTATTGGGTATGGATATTTCGATTAGTTGTGTTAATTTCTTCTTTTTATTGGTGAGTATGATGTCAGGTTTGTTATGTGGTGGTGTTTTATCTGTTATAATGGTTCTGTTCCAGTATATTTTGTATTCATCACTCTCCGGTACATTTTGTGGTGCATACTTGTATGTGGGAACGTGTCACTTTATAAGTTTATGTTGTAAGGCAAGCTGTTGATGTATTATTTTTGCTACATTGTCATGTCTTCTGGGGTATTCTGTATTTGCTAGTATTGTACACCCGCTTGTGATGTGATCTACTGTTTCTATTTGTTGTTTGCAAAGTCTGCATTTATCTGTTGTGGTATTGGGATCTTTAATAATATGCTTGCTGTAATACCTGGTGTTTATTGTTTGATCCTGTATTGCAATCATGAATCCTTCCGTCTCACTGTATATATTGCCTTTTCTTAGCCATGTGTTGGATGCGTCTTGATCGATGTGTGGCTGTGTTAGATGATACGGGTGCTTGCCGTGTAGTGTTTTCTTTTTCCAATTTACTTTCTTCGTATCTGTTGATGTTATGTGATCTAAAGGGTTGTAGAAGTGGCTATGAAATTGCAGTGGTGTAGCCAATGTATTTATATGAGTGATTGCTTTGTGTATTTTGCTAGTTTCTGCTCGTTCTAGAAAGAATTTTCTTAAATTGTCTACCTGTCCATAACGTAGGTTTTTTATGTCGATAAACCCCCTTCCTCCTTCCTTTCTGCTTAATGTGAATCTTTCAGTTGCTGAATGTATGTGATGTATTCTATATTTGTGGCATTGTGATCATGTAAATGTATTGAGTGCTTCTAGGTCTGTGTTACTCCATTTCACTACTCCAAATGAGTAGGTAAATATTGGTATAGCATAAGTATTTATAGCTTTTGTCTTGTTTCTTGCTGTCAATTCTGTTTTCAGTATTTTTGTTAGTCTTTGTCTATATTTTTCTTTTGGTTCTTCTTTAATATTTGTATTATCTATTCCTATTTTTTGTCTGTATCCTAGATATTTACAGGCACCTGTTTTTTCCATCGCTTCTATGCAGTCGCTGTGGTTATCCAATATGTAATCTTCCTGTTTAGTGTGTTTTCCCTTGACTATGCTATTTTTCTTACATTTGTCTGTTCCAAAAGCCATATTTATATCATTGCTGAATACTTCTGTTATCTTTAGTAATTGGTTGAGTTGTTGATTTGTTGCTGCTAGTAGTTCTAGATCATCCATGTATAGCAAATGTGTGGTTTTGTGTGGGTATGTTTCAGTAATATTGTATCCATAATTTGTATTATTTAGCATGTTGGATAATGGGTTCAGAGCAAGGCAGAACCAGAAAGGACTTAATGAGTCTCCCTGGTATATTCCACGCTTAATCTTTATTGGCTGTGATGTGATATTATTTGAATTTATTTGGATATTAAGTGTGGTTTTCCAATTTTTCATTACTATGTTTACGAACTGTATCAATTTAGGATCTACTTTGTATATTTCCAATATTTGTAGTATCCATGAGTGGTGTACATTAAGCTTTTTGGTAATCAATGTATGCGTAGTGTAGCGACCTTTGTTTAGTTTTAGCTTGATATGTCACCTCTGCATCTATTATCAGTTGCTCTTTACATCCCCGTGCTCCTTTGCAACAGCCTTTTTGTTCTTCATTTATAATTTTGTTCTGTGTTGTATGTGTCATTAATTTCTGTGTAATGACTGAAGTTAATATTTTGTATATTGTTGGTAGGCATGTTATGGGGCGATATTTAGCTGGGTTTGCTGTGTCTGCTTGATCTTTAGGTTTCAGATAAGTTATTCCATGTGTATCAGGGAATGTGTATGGGTCTGCAATGTAACTGTTAAATAATTTAGTTAGATGTGAATGTGTTGAGGTGAACTACTTTAGCCAGAAATTTGCTATTTTATCTTTTCCAGGGGCTTTCCAATTGTGAGTAGAATTAATTGCTTGGGTGACTTCATGTTGCAAAATTATCACTTCAGGCATTTGTGGTATCATCTTATATGTATCTGTTTCTGCTTGTATCCACCGTGCATGCCTGTTATGTTGTACCAGGTTTGACCATATGTTGCTCCAGCAGTGTTCCATGTCTGTTATGTTTGGTGGATTGTCTATTTTAATGTGTGTGTTATCTATTGTCTGGTATTATTATTATTATAGAAAGGAAATTCTAATAAACAGTCCACAATAGGGTCAATGGCATTTCTTATTTGTTCTGTTGAGCAATGTTTGTGGTAGAGCTTTCTGTGTTGGGAACCGAGGGGATTGTGTCAATAGCTGACCATAAGTATCCAATGAAAATTCAACAGGCATGCAACGTCTCACAGTAATGACTTGAAATAATTTTGTCAAATCAAAGAATACTTACGATCCGAGAATGCGCAGTTTTATCAAACAGGTAGTGGTCATAAAACCTAAAGCCATGATATTTGCCATAGCAATAGAATTATAAATAATTTTGTGGTACAATATACTGCCAAAATTACAATACAAATAATGAGAGACCTTTATAACCTCTGATGACTGTCATTTAAATCACTGTGGTACTTGAATTGTTCAGTGACTGTATTGGAGCTGCTTCTCTTTGATACTAAATTTGTTGACTCCAATTTGGAACCAAAATATTCCCTTGCAACCTAACCAAGACCTTGTGTTATGCTACAGATAGGGCAGTCACCACAACTTTCATTGCAAAAATGTAGTTAAAAAAAATCAGTTACAGCAGCCACAATTTAAGGCAACCTTAAATGCCTCAATAGTACCTCAAATCTCTAAGTAATATAAAATGGTTGCAATCTGAGCATTCAAAGTAGTTTATAAATTTTTATTGCTTCTTACTGGTTATCAATAAATGTGTTTCCATTGGCGGCAAGAAACTGATGCACTGCCAACCTATGTACAATTGGTACTGACTCCATTCATGACTTTTACTGTTCTTTTTAATTTTGTACTTACTGTTCTCAACTAAAAATTTTGCACAGGGTCCTGTTGGTACATTTGATATCCACAAATATAAATCACGCTTATGGCGGCCCTCAAACAGTATGCACTTATTGCAGTTCTTCATTTCGCATATCTGTAAAAATACATAAATATATTACAAAGAGTTACAGTTAGCCTTTAAAAATGTTGTTACATACAAAAACATAGAACGCTTGTTCTGATAAAACACAAATACTATTAACCCACTAAGAGAAGCCTGAAAGAGGTAATTTTGCAGCAAAATATAAGCTATAAGGTAAAAGGCAACTGTTTTATTTTCTGTGTACATCAATTTCGCTAACTGTCACAGAAATTCAATACTTCTAACACAATGAAAAACATTCCTACTATACCTATAAGACATCTAAGAACATATACTATGTGGTACCATCCCCAGAAAACTTTTCTTTCAACTGACTGGCGATAGAAGCCTACACAGTTATAATAATTATTTGTTTTACAATTGATGTATGTTAATCAGAAGCTCTCATTCTCTACTTTGCAGTAAACATCTTACTTCTTCCAGTAACTGTGTATTTAAAAAGTAAATACTTGTTAATAATTATTGCATTCCACAATGTTCAAATCTTAAAACATGACCCTGTCCAAATTCCAGTGTTATAGTTTTGTAGCCCTGATTTTCCCAATCCTAAAAAAGTATAACTTTCCTAGAATAGAATGTTACTTAAAACGTACTCAAATTAGAAAATTAAAGTTCCAGAAAATTCTCAATGAGCTTTGGAAATCTTACTGCATATTAACATTTCCACATCATAAAATGCATCCCATCATTTTGCCATTTTTGTATTTACTGTTTTTGTTTTTTTACTTTTATTGTCTTTTATGTTCCCATCTGAAATATAACAATCTAGCGGAGATGCTGAGTCACAGACAGGCAACTATCTGCGACTCAGCATCTCCGCTATATGGCGATTAACAACTCTCCCTTTCATAATTTTGTATTTTACCATTTTGTCACTTCTATACTGTGCACAAAGTCAGACTCAGTTAGGGATACAAACTCTACACTGCAATGAGTAATCATTTTGTAATTTTCTATGTCAGCCAGTCAGTGCAACTGCTATATAACTCATCTACTTCGTTCAGTAGTTGTTTGGACAGCTGAGATGTTGGTTCTGACCTCTTCAGTATTAGCCTTCAGTACTGCTACTTAAAATCTGATCAAAGCAATAAAGGTTAACTAAAAAGAATCTTCAGCAGTGTTGCAATAAATTAGGATTTATTGTTTCCCCAATAATCATCTGAAGAATACTGGTAAATATGAACAGCCATGAGACTTAAGAGGCATCTAAGATAGGGCAGTAACCTTGCAAATTACATAAGATTAGTTGACATATAAAAATTATTTGAGTGTGAAACGGGAAAGATGTTTGAAATCCCAAGACAAAATATGTGTCAAGAAAGATGGGTTATTCACAATATGCACAAGAATGAAGAAGCAACAATAAGAATGGAAGATTAAGAGGGAATATGTACAAGAAAAAACAATAAGGATAAAAGATTATGAGAAGCACTCAGATTAAAAAGAATGGTTAGGTGGGGACGCATTCTTTCTCTTGTACTGCTCAACTTGGACGTTGAAGCAGCAATGAAGGAAATAAAAGAGAGATTCAGATGTGGGATTAAAAGTATATCGATGATAAGATTCACTGATGACATCTTTATCCTCAGTGAAAGTGAAGGAGAATCACGGGATCTGTTGAAGATTACATTGTTATACTGTGTCGAGAGGAAGGTTCGATAAGAATAATTGGCTCTGGCAGGTGACTATGTTAATGGCTGCTGTCATGTCACCTTTCAGTGCTTATACTCACAGTTTTGTTGTTAGTTGCCGAAGCCAACAAATGTTTAAGAAGAAGGGGGGGAGGGCGGTGGCGGTGACTTTATAGTGACACATTAATCTGTAGCTTAGCCCGAGGTATAGGTTAGGTTGCAAGATAACAGTTTGATTGTGAGTTTGCAAAGTCAACGAATGTGATACTAGAAAAATCTGGTTGTGGTGACTGATCTGTAGCTCTAACCAACATCTAGGTTAGACTGGAAGATAACAGTCTGGTTGTGAGCTGGCGAAGCCAAAGAATCTGATACTTAAATAAAACTTGGTTGTTGTGAGAGACTGATCTGTAACTTAGCCCATTTGAAAAATGTTTCCAATAATACCCTGTTACAGTCACTGCACTTTTTACAAAGTTTGTTGCACGTTTCCTATGTCATTGCTCAAAGCTGACATCCATATCAAACATTCCTGTACATCCATTATATTTGGCATTTCAATGATCCATAGTGAGGAGACCCTCAAAGATGCAGAACATGTCAAAGCAAGAATACATAATACATATTTATACAAAAAGGATGTGCCAATATCTCTCCACTTGGCACAAAGCAAGTAAATGCACAATACAATGAGGTGCGTACAAATGGCATGAATATTTTAGTGTGTACAGATTGCCAAACAAGAACAGACAAAAGTAATGGAGGTGTCAGAAATGAGATTAACAATAAACCTATATTACACAATGAACAAGTCTCAGACAATTCATTTGATGCATATTATGACATATATGATACATAAACTACAAAAAATGCAAGGATGACCACTACGCAACTTTTACCAGAAAGTAATTGACCTAATTCAGCAACAATTAACATTAAAAATTACTTGTGTACGTCACTGCACCTTAATACATTTATACATTAGATATTTACTTTGGGGTGTCTCCCTTAATGGCCTCATACTATATTCAGTGTTTCGGAAGCTGGCGACCATATTTTGTGGATACTTAAGTATTACAAAAATATGCAGTTTCTATGATACAGTTCATTAGAAGATCTTGCCAAGGCACATCTTTTGCCGTGTGGTTTGTTCTGCTGCAGTGTCTGAAAATCGGATACTGATATATAAAAATTTTAATCCTATCTCGACTCCAAGGAAATCTCCCTTATTCCTGTTATAATTTTATGTTGACAAGAGCCTCTACCAGTGGGCATTTACCAGTGAGCATTCATTCTGAAGTACACTAAATGTAATATGCCTTGGGATCAATCTTGTTTTATCAGTTTTATATATGACAAAACCCACTCAGCATCAGTTAATCTAATGTACCATCATGTGATTTAACAAGTGAGTACGCTTACCTTGCAAATATTTTTCTATTAATATTTTGTTATGTTTGTAAAAATAATTTATGTAATTGGTTGTATGCATTTTAGGGCCCATACCTTCTGAAGAAGATATTTTTAGAAATATTGAAACCTAGGTCAAGGGCTAATAAACCTTCATTTTCCAACTGGTTGCCTACTTTTTTTCAACCTGTTTCTATTGAACTACTTTCCCTCCCATGGGACACCAGCTTATCAAAGGCACCTTCAGTGCAAGGCAGGAAAGTTTGCCTGCTCCTACAAAGTCAAGGGCTGCGCCGATGGTAGCATAGCTATCAACAGGGTCACCAAGGCTGGAGACAAGAGCTAGGTAAAGTGTGTCTCACAACATAGGGCAGGGACGACTCAAAAAGGTGTAGGGATGCAAACCTTCCTAGGGGAATAAACTTTTTACATCATTGACTGGCTAATTCCAGTACAAAACAGAGTGTGCAGAAGTTGTATAAATTGAATCCTTTTAAGTCTTTGGGCCTTTCACATACATTTTGGAATCATTTAAAATGCTTGAAAAATGAGTCTCCTACTCATCTTTCAAAATTAAACTTATGTTAAATAAGACTAGGTTTTGATTTTTATGAACCTGTTATGTGACAATGAAGCAATAAAACAGGTTTTATGTATGGCAAAAATCTTCACCTGTTTATAAAACCTGTTCAACCTAAAAGTGGAAGCTCTCCTTTTCAGGGAATGTAGAACTATATGGTATGAATAAAAAACTCTATGGATTGGCAGTTTTGTAATAATAAAAATAATAATAAATTGTAGTCCACAAATCTATCAGTGACTCTGTCATTGACTTCCAGTCTGCCTCAGAATGTATATCAACGCTCTCCGTCACATCGGCCAACAAAGCATATACCTTGATCAACGCACACGCACCCACAAATAACTATAACAAGAAGAACCCCCAGAAAGCGGATGACTTCTGGAATGACCTTGAAGAGACGACAAACAAAATTGCCAAACACAATGTAATAATCTTGTTAGGCGACTTTAACGCACAATTAGGCAAAGAGAAAAAATACAGGAAAATCATCGGAATCCATACAGCTCACAAGAGAACTAACAAGAATGGGGAAAGATTGATAAACTTTTGCGAAAATTTCGGCCTCGTAATTATGTCAACACAATTTAAAAAACCCAACAAGAAATTGTATACTTGGAAGTCGCCCAACACAATGTTGGGTGAATTCCAGATAGACCATGTGGCCATCTCCAAGAGTTACACAACAGAAATTCTGAATGTGAAAACGAGAAGAGGATTTTTTGAATCAGACCACCATCTTCTACAGGTAAAGACCAGATTAGAACCTAATAAAAAAAAGCCAAAACTAAACAAAGTGGTGAGACCAGACCCCGAATACATAAAACTCAACAAGGAAAACATCTTACAGGAAATCAGTCAGACAAACACCACAAACTGGACAGAACTTGTGGTCATCCTCAAATCCGCGATGAAATTGGGTCAACCCCCGAGAAGGAGAAAACACAGGTGGTGGAATATAATATGTGAGCAAGCAATAGAAGAAAGGACCAATGCCTGAAAAAACTTCAATAGTCACAGAACATCAGAAAAATGGCAACAATTTCTAGTAATCCGAAAACAAACATCGAAAACAATTCGGAGGGAAAAAAGAAATGACAACAAACGGCGACTAGATGAGATAGAACAAGACTTTAAGAAGAACAACACCAGGAATTTTTATAAGACGTTTAAAGAACATATTGCAGGATACCAGCCACGCAATCTTTGCATCAAGAAACCAGATGGTTCACTAGAAACTAACACGAAGAATAACAGCCAAATCCTCGCAGACTATTTCAACAAACTTCTCAACTGCGAAAGACCTACTGAGGATATTCACTACCAGACATCTACACCAAATCCCGACGCTAAACCACCAACCATCAACGAAATAGCAAAAATTATCAAGACACTGAAAAACAATAGAGCCCCAGGAGAAGATGGAATTATTGCAGAACTATGGAAGTTAAATGATGAAAGATTAACAGGAATAATCCACAAAATCATATTAAACATTTGGGAAACAGAACAGATCCCTTCTGAATGGAAATGCGCACTCATCCATCCACTCCACAAAAAAGGGACAAAACTGAACCAAATAATTACAGGGGTATCTCACTCGTGTCGGTCACATATAAAATCCTATCAAAAGTTCTCATGAATAGATTAGAACAAGATGACCCACAAATAGGAGAATACCAGGCTGGTTTTCGCAAGGGATGATCCTGCATAGAACAGATCTGGAATCTGAAAATGATTCTTCAGATGAGAAACACCCGAAACACAGTGGTCACTTTTGTAGATTTTAAATAGGCCTACGACTCAATAGACAGAGTAGCGCTCTGCAACATGCTGGAAGAACTCAGCATTGACAGAAAGACAAGAGCAATCATTCGGCAAACATTAACTGACACAGTCTCCAAGGTCAAATTTATGGGGGATATTTCTGAACCATTTGAAATCCAACCTGGAGTGCGACAGGGTAACGGACTTTCACCATTACTCTTTAATATTCTTGAAAAAATTATCAGGCCATGGGAGAAAGAAGTCAAAGGAATCCAAATTGGCATTAGAAAAGATAATAGATTCAATGTGAAGTGTTTAGCTATTGCAGATGATATTGCAATACTCACAAATAATAGAAAAGAAGCCACTAACGCCATAGAGAAGTTACACGAAATTGCACAAAGAACTGGCCTGCAAATCTCATATGAGAAAACCCAGTACATAGAAAGAGTGCCACAAGACAAATTGCCTATTGTGACAATCCATGGGAAAATCGTACAAGTACCACACTTTAAGTACCTGGGAGAAATCATCCAGCCATCAGGGATCAACTTAAAGGCCAATGAGGAAAGACTAAAAAACTACAGAAAGCATATAAACTCACGTGAAACTATTATAACAAAAAGTCCATATCCATTAATGCAAAATTGACGCACTACAACACTGTCGTACTTCCGGAGGCACTTTATGCATCTGAAACAACACAAATAAGTGGGCAAACTAAAATCAAAGAAATAGAGAAACAAGAAAGGAAAATTCTCAGGAAAATTTTTGGCCCGATACAAGAGCAAGGAATCTGGAAGAACAGACCAACATCAGGATTATATAAATACATAGACATGATTACAGATACAATAAGGAAAAGAAGAGTGCAGTTCTATGGACATATCCACAGGATGAATGAAAACAGAATTTCAAAGCAATTCATCAACTCAGGCAGGGGAAAAACAAAATGGATAAAAGAAGTTGAAGAGGACCACAGACAAGCACACATAACAGTAAACAATGCAGAAAATAGAACTGAATTCAGGAACATCATGAAAAAACATAAATTTGACACCACAACACAGAAGAGACCAGAATGCAAATGGACAGCGGAGCGAAAGAAACAACACAGTGAACACATGAAGAAAATTTGGGCTCAGAAAAAACATAAACAATCATCATAAAGGAATTCAAGTTCAAACGCTCTCTTTAAATGAGAATAATCGAAAATAATAATAATAATAATAATAATAATAATAAAGTTCAGAATGCTATAGTAAAAGAACTTTGACAGACAAGTCCAAATGGAAGATTTCTTTGTAATCATAAAGCAATTACTTTTCAAATATAAGACCAACAAAATATCAAGAACTGTTACAGAGATAAATCATTAAAAAAAATTTCCATAATTCGAATCTTCAAAATGATAAGCGCAATGTCATCTTCGAAGGGCTGTATCTCTGAGCAGAAATTTTTTTGCAGAAACCAAAAAAATACGTGTTCCTTACCTAGTCCATTTCAGCATATGCTACATTCTATAACATCCGAGACGATGAAGGTACGATTTTTTTTTTGCTAGCCTGCCAGAAGTGATATGGACTATGCCAACTACAGTGTAATAGTTTCTCGGCTACCGGATAATTTCTGCACTAATGTCATTTCAGAAGTGTATGAGGGGATGCCCTAAGTGCAATTGACCAACCACCTCCCCAATAAATTTGCGACTATAGTGACATTCATGATGTTACACAAAAAAAGACATGGCCATAATTCTAATATTTCTCGAATGGGACTTATTTGTGAGAACTGCAATTCAAAGTTTTACCTCGTTCACGACGAACAAATTTTCTGTTCTTTCCATTTTACTTTCAGTTTTACAGTGTGGCATCAACGTTTTAATATCTTCCATGAGATGCCTGTCCCTATGTGAAATGCGCCGTGTTGCGAACACGAGCACGCGTTGCTTGTTAATCCATTTCACCTGGACAAAAGGAAATATTGCAATGAGAACTCAGAAACATAAAACTCCTGAAATGTCAGATACAATAAATTTTAAAACCTTCTTCGGCACAGGTTCGTCTGAATATCGTGTAGTAGGCAGCGCAATTCCATCTGATTCCTCTTTGTCATTCGCTGTTTCCTGCCAGGTCCGCTTCACCATTACTCCGAATGTTCCAAACAAACCACGTGCGTACAACACTCACGCCTTGACTTAAACACTGACAAATTGAAAACAAACGCAAAGATTCATACAACTGAAAGATGATTTACTAATCACACGCATTATCGAGGCGAAATATACGTTATAGAAAATGCCTATCGACAATCGATACCAGCATATAAACTATAGCAAAAAATTGTGATGAATAGGTTTACATGTATTGAAAGTTGAACAATAGTCTAACAGTCTAACCAGTACGAGTGTCTAACATGTTAGACTGTGGTTGAACCTAAACAACGCGGAAATAACATACTATCCGGACTAATACGACAGTCTGAAAAGTTAAAAGCCTTCGTCTTACTGGAGTTATGTCATTTCCCCAAGAGTACTCATAACCTTTACCTAGCAGCAAGTAGCATCCATTAAGTAATTTGTTTCTTTCGTTGACTTTCATAGTTGTCGGTCCACTCTTCACTGGAATGTATAAAAGCGTGCTTCGTCAGCGCTGTTTGGCTTATTGATACAAAAAAATGGTGCCTTGAGAAATCGAGAGATGAATTTTATAACGATAGAGAATAAAAGAAGATATTTATAAATGACGCCTTCAAATATAGAAATGTATCCTCAGAGATCAAATATCAAACAATGTTACAAGAGAAGAAATTAGTTCAGGTGCACTGTTAGCTGCAACAGGCAGAAGATGTCCTTCTTTGGTGTTGTACATTTTAGCGACTTTGACCGAGATTAACGCACGCTGCAGCGATCTTCTTTGGCATACCAGTGTAGAATTGTGCGCAGAAAGGGATAAATGAAAAATTCGTGTAATACACACTTTCATTTATATATAAAAGCCGACTTCGGAGTTTCCCTTTGTGTGAGACCGTGTGTGCGAGATTCGTGGGCCGATACATTCGTATATTTTACTGTTCGCGTCGCTTCTGCATAATCTTTCACTGATTCTATCAGTACTCATTTTTATTACAATATATTGTGAAATTTCGAAAAATATTAGTATTTTCATCATCAATTATAGGCTTTTACTTAATTGTTCTCTTTTAACAGTTTTGAGAACAGTAGGCCCATCCACGTTCAAAACAATTTCATTGTGCAATTACGTGAGAAATATGCTATTTCTGAGAATTTTGGGACGCTTACAAAACTATATTTATGTAAGTTACCAGTACGAGTGTTTTGGATATGTAAGTTGTTTCGTAGCAAATCAGCGTCTTTGGTTAACATTTCTGTCAAAGAATACATGATCTCTGAAATTCACAGTATATCAAGGCACATAAACGTGCGATTTTGAGAATTTTGGAGCCTGCCATCACCCTTTGGATAACCTACGAGCAATCTGCAGTAAATCGTCCTTTGTGATTTAGTTACTGTAGTAGATATTCTAATAAACATATTGTGTTTCCTTAAAGAGGGGTAGCCCTATATATTATCTACATTTATTGTAAATTAACACTGTTTTCGAATTGCTAACAACTATAATCTGCCCCAAAACGTTTCAGGAAATTAGTAACTTTAATCACAGGTTTTTGTTTTCTTTTAATAGAAAACTCATTTTGTGTATTTGTCTCCATTTTTAAAGGGAATTAGCAATAATTTAGTTCAACAAATTAAATGACAGTCAGTGGGTTTATTTTAAAGTTATTTGTTCTTCTTGCAATAACTTGCACCAAGCAAAATATAGCCGTACTGTGAATGCTGATCTCGAACACAGTACGAGTTGGTTGACGTTTGTACACCACTGGGAATCGCCCAGACTACTATCAGACTATTGGTAGCTACCACAAATTGGTGAGTTGGAAGAGCTCCCAAGAGTTGTGCTCCTGTAATACTGGTACTAGAGGTATCTCAAGTACTATACTTTCCTGTGAATTCTGTCTCCTCTGCAAAAAGTATGGGATCTGTCATTATTCGTCCACTAGACTGTGATGCGTGTGCAGGGTGGACAAGGACTAGGTATGACTCAAGGTGTTGCACTGATCCCCCTAATCAGTAAGTTTGAAATTCTCTCTTTCTCTGAAACTGAAACTAATCCTGTGGGACTCACTTCACCTATCTTGGGGAAACCTGTTTTGTCTGGTGTTAAGAGGAGGGAGATGCAGAAGAATAGAAGGGGTCTATATGTATAGTGAATTATGATACATCTTAGGGAAATAGCACCAAGGGACAGAAAAGGATACCAGTGTGTGTACCTGGGGGCCTCATTCTACATTTTGAAGAGGTTATTCCAGCAGCCATTGATGGAACAGGGTGCAACCAAATGCAGACTGAGGAGCACATTGGAACAAATGATACCTGTCGTCTGGGCTCCAAGATTACACTTTGGTCACACCAGCGACTGGCAGAGAAAATTGAGAGGCCCAGCCTTGTGCATGCAGTTTCAATAAAGCTCACAATTTGCAGCATTGATGGCCGAACTGATTGTGGTCCTTCAGCAATGAGTTGAGTGGAAGGACCAAACCAGAGACTTCGAAGGTTCTGTAAGAAGCTATGCTGTGACTTCCTGGCCTTGCGCCATAGTGTTGAGAACTGTAGGATCCCCCTATGTGGGTCAAGTGTGCACTGCACCTCAAAGGCTGCTACTCAGGTAGCTTACTGTGTGTGGGGTGCACACAAAGTTTTTTTTTTTTTTAGATTAGGTGACTATCCATCCAATACAAATAATTATAGCTGTAGGAAACCCAGAAGTATCAGTATGTGATAGAAAGAAATACCGCCCACCAATAAGTGTATTAAAATCTTTATAGCAAGTTGCTGAAACGTTTGCAACAAATTGCCACAGTTAAAAGCGCTTATGAAAATCAGTGAAGCTCACATAAAACTAGGTACAGAAAGGTGGTTGAAACCTGAAACTGATCACAATGATTTTTGAAGAAAATTTAAGTGTATATCGAAAAGATAGGCAAATGGGAAATTAAGGTGGTGTATTTGTCACAGCAGACAAGAAACTCAGATCCACTGAGATAGAAATTGAAGCTGCATGTGAAATTGTCTGGACAAGACTCAGTATCAGGGATGGACCTAAAAATATAACTGGATCCTTATATCGTTCATTAGATTCATCTCTTGACATAACCGAGAACTTTAGATAAAACCTCAGTTCATTTGTACCTAAGTTCCCCAATTACACTGTAATCATCAGTGGAGACTTTACTCACACAACAAGTAACTAGTAAAATTACAATCTTGTTACTGGTGGGCGTGATAAGACACCCCGTGAAACAGAACTAAATACCTTTTCTGAAAACTATCTAGAACGATAGTTAGGAACCCCACTCATGATGAAAATATATTGGATAAAATGGCAACAAATACACCTGACCTCTTTGAGGATATCCACATCGAAGCTGGTATCAGTGTCCAGGACACCGTTATGGGAACAATGATTACCAAAGCACGAACATCAGCTAAAACAAGCAGAAAGAAATATATGTGCAGCAACAAAGGCAAACAAAATCAGTATTGTTATACCTCAAAAAGGAACATGAAACTTTCAGCAGAGGGCAGGAGCATGTAGAAGAGCTATGACTGAAGTTTAAAAGAAAAGTGATCATGCACTGGATAGATATGTACACAGCAGAAATGTTCATAATGGGAGGGAACCTCCATGGTATATGGTAACTTAATGAAATTTCTCGAGAAACAGAGATTACTGCATGACAGGTGTAAAGCAAATCATATGTCTTTAAACAGAGAGATGCTGAATGGGACGCATTTGTCTGTCTAAAAAGGAATGTGTGGTGCCTTTAATAACAATTATAGCAGAATATTGTCAAATTATTTTTCAAAAAACCCAATGTTCTCATGTGAAAGCTGTTAGTAACATAAAAGTCGGTATTGGATGAGACAGAAACTGAAACCGAGGGTAGCAAACCAAAAGCTGAAATGCTTAACTCAATTTTCGAATGTTCCTTTGAGAAGCAAAATGTAGAAGAATGGCTCCATTTTAATCATTGTACCAGTCAATAGATGAATTAAATAAGTATTTGTGTTAGTGGTGTTGAAAAACAGCTAGAATCGTTGAAATTGAACAAAGTTCCAGGGGCCAATGAAATCCCTGTCAGATTCCATAATGAAGTTGCGACTGAGTTAGCCATTCTTCTAATTATAATCTGTTGTAGATCCCTCAAACAAAAAACCGTGCCCAATTCTTCGAAAAAAGCGAAGATCACACCCTTGCACGAGTAGAATAGTGGAAGTGATACACAAAACTACCGCCAAATATCCTTGACCTCGATTTCTTGTATAATCTTAGAACATATTCTAAGCTAAAATATAATGAGGTATCTTGAACAGAATGAACTCTACAGTGCCAGCCAATATCGATTCCAGAAACATCGATCATGTGAAAGCCAACTCGCAGTTTCCTCACATGACATACTAAAAGCTTTGGATAAATGCCATATGGTAGATCCAGTGTTTTTTGATTTCTGAAGAACTTTTTACTCAGTACCACAATTACACTTATTGTCAAAAGAACGATCATATGGGGTATCAAGTGAAATTTCTGACTTGACTGAGAACTTTTTAGTATTGAGGACATAACATGCTATCTGGGCTGGAGAGTCATTGTCAGATGTAAAAGTAACTTCAGGTGTGCCCCTGGGAAGTATGGTGGAACCCTTGAAATCATGTTGTATATTAATGGTCTTGGTCAAAATATCAGTAGTAACTTCAGACTTTTTTCAGATGATGCAGTTATCTAGAATTAAATGCTAGCAAAAGAAGCTGTATAAATATTCAGTCAGATTACGATAAGAGGACAGAGTGGTGCAAATGATTGGCAACTTGCTTTAAATGTTCATATATTAAAATTGCGCACTTTAAAAAACGAAAAAAATGTAGTATATTATGACTACAACATCAAAGAGTCACTGTTGGAATTGACCAACTCAAACATATACCTGGGAGTAACACTTTGTAGGGATATGAAATGAAATGATCACATAGTCTCAGTTGTGGGTAAATCAGGTGGTGGGTTTCATTTTACTGGCAGAGTACTGGGGAAGTGCAATCCGTCTACAAAGGAAATTGCTTCCAAATCATGCATGCCACCAGTTCTAGAATATGCCACACTCATATTACTTGTCGTAACCTCTTGGTGCAGCATTACGCCCTGCTGCTCTTCTAGGAGCCCAGCACTACTGTCCAGTCAGTGAACAAGATACAGTAATCTGGGTTGCTCCAGTGTGTTGCGAAAAGTGGTGAACATGACACCTGCAGAAAACACTCAACGACAAGCCTGCCCTTACACATATAAATACATATGTATGGACCAGGCTGTTGGTGAGTCATTAAGTCAGAATCCACTGAAGTATGTGATTCTACCGTGAGACTGCCACTGCACACCTGTCAATCTGGCAGTACTTCCTGCCTGAGGGTCCAGCCGCAGCTTTAATAGACTGACAGTCAAACTCAGGCCTTCCTAGTAACCAAGCCACTGGTATCTGCGAATACCATATGCCACTATCCAGAAGTTGAGACTGGGGTTTGCATCCCATACGGTTACACTTTCATCACTCGCCATAACTGGGTAAGTCTTCCAGTCACCTTGCTAGCAGCCTAGGTGGGCCAAGCCACCACATAAGCACCTAAACAGTTCAGACACTGCTGCCTTTGAACGTATACATCTCAAGACCGTTCCAGTCCCAAGCCACATTAGGTGTAGTTTCTGTTGACATTAACAAGACTGACCATTGGGTACTGTGTTCAGTAGGTTCGACTACCAACCTGACTTGGACACGTGTACTGAAAGAAACTATAGGGAAATAAATAAAGTTTCAAAAGTCTTCAAGGTGCCTGTGACTTATCCTGCGCACCAACCTTCACTAGAGAACAGTTACATATCTACAACTGCTGTCAGAACTACTGGTGGTGGCTACAGAGGTGGTCTCATGTCGGCGTCAGTGAAGGGCAACAATGGTAGTTACATTTCAGCAGCGAAGATCAGCAGGGCGATAGAAGTGCCAAATTTAAGCTTTTGTATCGTCCTCTATTGTTATTACTTTCCTTTCCCTTTTCTATACCTGGTGATATTTTTATTTTGTACTTCTGGTAGTCATAGATGTTAAGCAGAATGGCACCATGTGTAAAGGTATCAAGTCAAGAAACAACTCATCACTTGCTTCATTAGACTAGTCAAATATGAGCTCATAACGTACAATTACAAGAGAACACTATAGGTTATGGGAGGAGAGAAAGGAACGGTCGTCTACCAACTTCTCCCTGCTTTTCCTAGACACCAGCACACCATCGTTGGTAATTCCTTTTTCAGAAAAATCAAGAAAAGCTATTTTGATTTTTGTAAGTAGTTTAGTTGCAAGGTTGGGGAGGATAGAATGGTCGCAAGTTGGAGCTATGGGGTGGTTAAGGTTGACAGGTAATGCTACGATGTATGTGATGTCCCATGAAAAGTTACAAAGTCCCTGATCTATCCAGGACCAACAGGAAGGAGTATTGGAACTGTGTAGCAGAAAAAAATACCTCTAGGTATTATTGTGGACAGTAGTATAAATCAAAGGCAACAAGAGTTCGTGGAAAATTTTCTTGACTGAATTAGAAAGTTAACTATTTATACTTATGAGATGATGAATAACGACAACTGCAACAAAGCAATTCGTCAAGAGACATAGCACAGGGTGCTAGATGTGTATTTTCGGGGACTACCAGCAGAAATTTTCCATGAAGTGTGGGTAGAATTTCCAAAGTGTTTAAACGAAATTGTCGATACTACATCAGCTTTAGCAGAAACAGATGTGGTGTCCATAACTAGTGAAAATTAGTTAATTCTTAATGCAGATATCGTGTGCTATCGATGTGGTCAGCCTGATCACATTTGGTGGGTGAAACTGTAGAAATCTTCATTGATACAGGTGTAAGCGAACTGGGCACTTGGAATGGGAATGGGAATGTCCAAGGGCAACGGGAAGGTGGACGTGGGTTAGACCTCAGACTTGGTCCTAAAAGTGACAAGGAACTGTGCTAACACTGTGCAGCGTTCCTACTAAATGTGATCACAGGATACCTGTGTGCAGAATCAAAGGCAGAAGATTGTTTAGCCGGCTGTGTAGGAAGAAGTGTGTGTAAATTTTTACTGGATACGAGTTCACAGATATGTACAGCAAGTCAGGAGGGACTTGGTGTAAGGAATTTGAATCCGCCTTATTGCAAAGTAAGTGGCGTATGTAGTGTTCGTATTCATACATTCAATTTGGCATTGATGACATTCCAAGAGGAAGGGGAAGAGTTCCAGGCTTCTGTGGAAGTACTCTCTCGGAATGGCGATAGCTATGGTGCAGGAAGTTCCACATAAAACTGATACGCCTCACAGACTGTCTCGAAAGTTGGCTACAGTGCACTTATCGGAAAGTTGAGTGTAGCTGTGTGCCTATACATCAGCTATTGTGAAAAGATCGTATTGTGAGTTGTTACAGAAGTGGGGCTGTTTGTGTTAGAACAGCGATTGATATTATGGAGTGTTACATAAAGACAGGCTTCATCAAGACGTAACAAAAAATGTTTCATCTGAATTATCCTGGTAGAAAACTCCCCATGAAAAGAATTATTCAAGACCTGTACAAGAAATGGAGGGCTGTAGAATCTGTTCAGAAAGGGCAGAAGAATAGGCCAATTACAATGGGGACGCCCCAAACTATAGACAGAATTCACATGGACTTACGAGAAGTTTGTGCAAGTCGGCAAGGAAGTTATCACAGAAGGTTGTGTATCTTGTACATCTGGCTTTCAAAAGCTACTTGGACCACTTGCTTTACTTCATTCCAGATGAGGCCTGGTTTCATTTGTCAGGTTATGTAATCTTCCAGAATTGGTGATACTGGTCACAGGACAACCCATATATTCTGGATGAAGAACTTCTTCACTCAGAGAAGGTAGGTGTTTGGTGTGCATTGTACAGCATGTGCATTATTGGCCCCATATTTTTAATTACACCTTAAACAGTGCTAGATATCTAGAGATCCTCAACTCTTTCTATGAACAACTACCATACACAAAGAAGCTGTGTGCAGTATTGGAAAAAAGTGGAAAAGCCACTCACACATTCAACCAAAGTATGGCCCTCATCACCAATGTGTTCCCTCAAGACCGACTTGTCACTAGAGGTCTCTGACCCTTAAGGTCTCTCGACTTAACATCATGTGATTTTTATTTATGGGCACTACATAAAGCAAACTGTACTCTAACAGCCCTCATACAATAGTCGGTCTTAAATGAAAAATTACTAGAGACTTTAACAGCATCACACCTGCAGAATTACAGTGTGTTGCTGGTAGTAAGGAGTCAACGATTCCTGGATACCCATGGTCACCACTTAGAGCATCTCTTATTAACAGGTAACCATACGTTACTGATATATTTTTTTTAGTTAGCTCATAGTCTCTCCATGAACCATGGACCTTGCCATTGGTGGGTAGGCTTGTGCGCCTCAGCGATACAAATAGCTGAACTGTAGGTGCAACCACAACAGAAGGGTATCTGTTGAGAGACCAGACAAACGTGTGATTCCTGAAGAGGGGGAGCAGCCTTTTCAGTTGTTGCAGGAGCAACAGTCTGGATGATTGACTGATCTGCCCTTGTAACATTAACAAAAACGGTCTTGCTGTGCTGGTACTGCGAATGGCTCAATGCAAGGCGAAACTACAGTCGTAATTTTTCCCGAGAGCATGCTGCTTTACTGTATTGTTAAATGATGATGACGTCCTCTTGGGTAAAATATTCAGGAGGCAAAATAGTCCCCCATTTGGATCTCTGGGTGGGGACTACTCAGGAGGACATCATTATCAAGAGAAACAAAACTGGCGTTCTACAGATCGGAGCAGGGTATGTCAGATCCCTTAATTGGGTAGGCAGATTAGAAAATTTAGGAAGGGAAAAGGACAGGTTAAAGTTAGATACAGTGGGAATTAATGAACGCCGGATGCAGGAGGAACAAGACTTTTGGTCAGGTGAATACAGGGTTATAAATTCAAAATCAAATAGGGGTTATGCAGGAGTAGGTTTAATAATGAATAAAAAAAAGGAGCACAGATAAGGAACTACAAACAGCATATTGAATGCATTATTGAAGCCAAGATAGACACAAAGCACATGCCTACCACAGTAGTATAAGTTTATGTGCCAAGTAGCTCCGCGATGACGAAGATATTGAAGAAATGTTTCATGAGATAAAAGAAATTATTCAGATAGTCACGGGAGTTGAAAATTTAGTAGTCATAGGGGACTGGAATTCGGTAGTGGGAAAACGAAGATAAGGAAAAGTAGCAGTTGAATATGGAATGGAGGTAAGGAATGAAAGAGGAAGCTGCCTGGTAGAATTTTGCACAGAGCATAATTTAATCATAGTTAACACTATGAATAATGAAAGAAGGTTGTATGCATGGAGGAGGCTGGAGACACTGGAAGGTATCAGACAGATTATACAATGGTAAGTCAAAGATTTTGGGACCAGGTTTTAAATTGTAAGACATTTTCAGGGGCAGATGTGGACTCTGACTACAATCTATTGGTCATGATCTGTTGATTAAAACTGAAGAAACTGCAAATAGGTGCGGATTTAAGGAAGCATTAAGAAACGATTGACAAGAACGGGGGAAAGAAATAGAGTAGAAGAAGAATAGGTAGCTTTGAGAGATGAAATAGTAAAGGCAGCAGAGGATCAAGTAGATAAAAAGACGAGGGCTAGTAGAAATCCTTGGGTAACAAGAAATACTGAATTTAATTGATGAAAGGAGAAAATATAAAAATACAGTAAAAGAACCAGGCAAAAAGGAATGCAAACGTCTCAAAAATGAGATCGACAGGAAGTGCAAAATGTCTGAGCAGGGATGCCTAGAGGACAAATGTAACTATGTCGAGGCATATATCATTAGGGGTAAGAGAGTTTCTCCCAACAGGAAAATTAAATGGTGCTTTGGAGAAAAGAGAACCACTTGTATAAATATCAAGAGTTCAGATGGAAACCCAGTTCTAAGCAAAGAGGGGAAAGCAGTAAGGTGGAAGAAGTGTACAAAGGGTCCATACAAGAGGATAATATTATAGAAATGGAAGAGAATGCAGATGAAGATGAAATGGGAGATACGATATTGCGTCAAGAATTTGACAGAGCTCTGAAAGACCAAAAACTAAGCAAGACCCCAGGGGTAGACTGCATTCCATTAGAGCCACTGATAGCCATGGAAGAGCCAGACTAACAAAAGGCTACCATCTTGTGAACAGAATTTTGAGACAGGTGAAATATCCTTAGATTTCAAGAAAAATATAATAATTCCAATTCCAAAGAAAACAGGTGTTGATCGATGTGAAAAATACCGAACTATCCGTTTAATAAGTCACAGCTGCAAAATACTAAGATGAATGATTTACAGATGAATGGAAATACTAGTAGAAGCAGACTTTGGGAAGATCAGGTTGGATTCTGTAGAAATGTTGGAATATGCGAAGCAATACTGACCCTACGATTTATCTTAGAAGGTAGATTAAGGAATGGCAAACCTACGTTTCTAGCATTTGTAGACTTAGAGAAAGCTTTTGACAATGTTGACTGGAATACCCTCTTTCAAATTCTGTAGGGGGCAGGGGTCAAATACAGGGAGCAAAAGGCTATTTGCGATTTATACAGAAACCAAATGGCAGTTATAAGAGTCGAGGGGCGTGAAAGGGAGACAGTGGTTGTAGCCTATCCCTGATGTTATTCAATTCGTATATTGAGCAAGCAGTAGAGGAAACAAAAGAAAAATTTGGAGTACAAATTAAAATCCCTGGAGGAGTAATAAAAACTTTGAGGTTTGCCAATGACATAATTCTGTCAGAGACAGCAAAGGACTTGGAAGTACAGTTGAACGGAATGGATAGTGTCCTGAAAGGAGGATATAAGATGAACATTATCAAAATCAAATTGAGGATAATGGATAATGGATTAAATCAGGTGATGCTGAAGGAATTAGATTATGAAATGAGACACTTAAAGTAGTACATGAGTTTGCTATTTGGCGAGCAGAATAACGGATGATGGTCGAAGTAGAGAGGATATAAAATGTAGCCTGGCAATAGCAAGGAAAGCGTTTCTGAAGAAGAGAAATTTGTTAACATCGAGTATCGATTTAATTGTCAGGAAACCTTTACTGAAAGTATTTGAATGACGTGTAGCCATGTACGGAAGTGAAACTTGGACGATAAATAGTTTAGACAAGAAGAGATTGGAAGCTTTCTAAATGTGGTGCTACAGAAGAATGCTGAAGGTTAGATGGGTAGATCACATAACTAATGAGAAGGTACTGAACAGAATTGGGGAGAAGAGGAATTTGTGCACGAACTTGAAGAAGGGACCGGCTGGTAGGACATGTCCTGAGGCATCAAGGGATCACCAATTTAGCATTGGAGGGCAGCATAGAGGGTAAAAATCGTAGAGGGAGACCAAGAGATGAATACAGTAAGCAGATTCAGAAGGATGTGGGCTGCAGTAGTTACTTGGAGATGAAGAGGCTTGCTCAGGATAGAGTAGCATGGAGGGCTCCATCAAACCACTCTCTGGACTGAAGACCACAACAACAGTTCGTCGTTACTTGAATCTCGGCCGTGAGGCATACAGGTTTCGTGTGGGACACTCTGTATCATACTTGGGCTGGATTTTCTTAGAAAACATGATGCCAGAGTCGATGTGGGATGGGGCATGATAGAGCTGGACAGAACATCGTTCTGCTTAGGCCTACTGCCAGAAAGATCGGAATTCCCTAAGGCATGTCCCATCAGCCAGGAAAGCTACCTAAATTTCCTGCATTGCCCCTTAGAATCGACTGGTGTGATATGACACCAAAAGCTACAGGGAACGAGTTTGGGTAGACAAAGGAGTGGATTTACCAGTTAATTCTTTGTGTGTACTTGAACACTTAGTGGAAAATGAGGAACTGTATAAAGCACATTCTTTTGTGTCCTATAGTTCATTATACACGCAAGAGGATGATGGAAGCCAGGTAGTGCGCATCAGAATAGATAATTTTGGTTCAGTGGAAGTGGAGCTATCATGAAGGGCATTGATAACCTGTAAGTGGTGAAAGATGAAGAACTGACTATGGATTTCAATATAAAATGCTCTAAGCTGAAACAGTCTGCCAATTTAGCCATGTGCTGGGGGGGAATAGTGTCACTTATGCAAGAAAATTATAGGGAGGAGAGGAAAATTTATTAGTGGAATACACACAATTTTGTGACCCTCCAGGAACATTGCCAGCTACACTGATAACGTAGCATAGGATTCCTGCTGACAATGAACCGCTTGTGTACAGGAAATTATTCTGAGTTCCACTTAATCTCCAACTGCTGAGGTAGGAATTTATCAGTCTACAACCCTGTGATGGGATAACAGAAGCGATTACCAACCTGTGAGGTGTGCCAGTAGTAATTGTACAAAATAGCTCATATGCTAGTAAGGCATATACGTCTGTTGTGAGTATTGGTATTTAAAACAACAAATCAATATGTGTATGTGTACCCAATGCCAAACATCACAGAAACTTTAGATATCTAGGGGCAATGTGATTATTTTATGGCCATGGGCTTGCAAAGTGGGTATCATCAGTTGGAGTTTGTGCCAGCGGTTCGAACCCAAGACCACATTTCAAGTTCTTTTTGGCCATTACCAATACTGCCAAAGGCCATTTAGACTGAACAATGCTTTGTCAATATACGAATGCCTATTAGCTGGTATATTACAAGATCTAAAACTAAGATAATGTGTGATATACTTACACGAATTCTTTTCCAATTACATCCAGTAACATGTGAAAAGTCGACTATGAGCTCCACAACAAACACCTGGTTTGAAAAAGTCTTTGTGCAATTAATGGAATTACTGACCACTGGTCCCCTCCTCACTTTCGCAGATTATCAGATACAATTCATTTTATCTTGTGATGACAGCTATCATACTGGGTGCTCTAAGCTAGGAAATAGATGGAATAGAGCTCCTAATAGCTATGGTTCTATGCATCTAAATTAGGTAGAAAAGAATTACTGAACCAAGAAAGATGATGCTTAGCTTGATTTATGAGATGAGGGACTTCAAATTTGTAATGGATGGCACAGCATTAAAATGGTTAATGAGCTTCAAAGATCCAACTAGCTGTTCAACCTGATTGGCTTTACAAGATATTCAATTTTATTTCGGAGTAATACACTGCCCCAGAAAATATACAGAAATGCAAATGGTGTATGTGATGGAATGTGGTGGCATTTCTGCAGATAATGGGAGAAAGGCTCAGGCCAATGACAAAAAGCAGTTAACAATGAGAACTCAGTTTCGTTTTGATGATGGAGTATTATACAAACAAACAAAGTGTGGATACCATATTGTAGTGGGCCAGTGTTTAGTAACACTAGACATTGAGAGTCAGTGACAGGGGGGAGCAAAGGTCATTGTTTTGTCAGAGATGGCTAGAGGAAAAACGACACTTTGTGGGTGACGGAGTGGGCTCTTTGCCTGTCTCAGAGGGTGAGGTGTGAGTGAGACATTGTTGGTTCCACTAACAGTCATTTATTGAGACATAACACTCTTTAAACAAACAGAGTAATGCATCGTGTTTTAACTCGCTCAATTCCTCGCAACAGCGGAGCGGTGGAGTTGTAACATGCAGGTTCTGGTGACCATTGATGCAGCGATGGCTCGTGTTGCAGTAGCGCGCTGGCGGCTTATTCTTCCATTCATTTAATTAATAGAGATAGCAGCTTCAGCTTGGACAAACCATGGAATCCGGCAATTTCTGTAACGTCACAAAGACGTTGCGATAGTGCAGCTCACAGTGATACATCGATATCACTGTGTGGATCGACTCTGCAGCCATAGATCTAATTCTGTACGTATGTCATACCTCTTTGCCGCCGATCAGCGTCTCTGGCGCCTTCTGTATCTGTGGTCACATGCGCAGTGCTTCGGTCCGTGGGTTTAAAACGATGGAGCAAGTGTTGGACCATCTATCACCTTGGCTCACTCCGAAGATGGCTGGAGGGTATTCAGCCGAAATATTAGAAGAAGAAGTTGAATTTATGCAGCTGCACGCACGAACTTTTATTGAACAGCTTTGAAATGCTTAGGATCAAATAAAGCAGAAAGTATAGATAAGATTCCATGGATTTCTTAAATATTTGGGAGAAGTATCAACAATACGATTATTCACATTGATGGGTAGAATGTATGAAACTGGAGATATACCATCAGACTTTCAGAAAAACATCTTCCATACAATTCCGAATGGAAAGCGCCGACAAATGCCAAAATTATCGCACCATCAGCTCATGAATCCGAATTGCTGACAATAACAATATACAGAAGAAATGAAAAGAAAATTTAGGATCTGTTACAGGATGTCCAGTTTGGCTTTAGGAAAGGTAAAGGCACCAGACAGGGTGTTCTAACATTGCAATTGACACTGGAAGCAGAAGTGTGGCACAACGTTTTTTCCTTCTTGTGATGTGCACAATTTTATATTACTAAACATTTACGGCAAGTTGTCAGTCTTCGCACCCCTTTGAAATCTTACCAAGATCTGGCTGATTTATGTACCTTCCTTCAGACAGTTTTTCATTGCAGATAACTGATCATCTCCAGAAAGTCTGAGGTTACTATTCATATTGTTTGCAAGATCATTAATATACAATATGACTTCAAGGATCTCAACACACTTCCTGGGGTACATCTGATGGTACATCTACATCTGTCGATGACTCTAGATTCCAGATAGCGTCTGCGCCCTCCCTGCTAAGAAATCCTCAATCCAGTCGCAAATTTCGCAATCAAGTCCAAAAAAATCGATCATGTGAAACCCAGTTCGCACTTTTGTCACGTGACATACTGAAAGCGTATTTGGTTCAGTACCACATCTACACTTACTATCAAAAGTGCGGTTGTATGGAGTATCATGTCACAAGAATTTGTTTCAAATATGACAAAACAAGACACTAATGTGTCATCAATGCATTCAATGTAAATCATGTATAAAGACCTTACTGAACTAATGAAGAATTTATTTAATAATTTTTCTGCACAATAAACCGAAAAACTTGATGAAAAATTTCGTGATTTTAAAAATGAACGAAAGCAAACATTTGATGTTTTTAAGAACGACGTATCACGGAGGTTAATTATTTTAAGTCAAATCTACACTTTAACCTTTCTAGTGATTTAACATGCAAACTTGCAGATATGGAGAAGAAATTAAAGGTGAAACTATTCACTGATTTGTCTCAGGAGACAAATAACCTACATCAGAAAGTGTCATTTACAGACAAGGCACAAGAGGAAATGGCAGGTATAGTAAAGATCGTGAGTGATGTGTAGACTCAGATGCAGGAAATCGCGAACAGAATTACAATAGACTGACTTCTGTCAAACAAAGGGACTGTGGCTAACAAGTTCACAATGCACCCCCCCACAGCTGGCAATAACCAAGACAGTAACTGGCAGGAACAAACGGCAAATAGACCATCCATCTGTTATCCTCCTTGTGGTATCGATAGCTACGATGCCAGTGCTTAGGTTGGCATTACGACAGACACCGACGACAGCGCCCTCTAGCCGGAGTTGGAGAGCTCTACGAGCATCGCTACAGTCTCGCCCATTTCATCAGGTGCAGCCAGCCAGGACACTTCGCTTCAGCTTCGCACCTATGTACAAAGTTATGTAATCGTTTATCACCTTGTTTTTGCACCAGTAAACCATTTTCTTACAGTACTGACTTTTATTACCTTTTCCCACTCCTACCCACGCGCCGCCTTCCAGGTGGGATACAAAACTCCTGACGAACAACTACATATCCAGTGGGGGCAAGGTAAGGAGAATTTGATTCCAGGGGAATACAGGACATGAACTGCTGAAGTCAAATTCACAATGTGCAGGTAGTTGAAGTTAAGCACAAAGCAGAGGCTAACCTCCCGACCAATCAGGAAAACTCGAACAGGTCACGATAAGCCCCGGTTCGCCAACCAATAAAAGGGATGGGGCATGCAATTTATTCCAAATTACTTCTTCAGATGTGACCAAGGGATAGATATGAAAGAAGAGCTGTCTCAGGAAGATGTAAACAAATCAGACAAGGATAATGAGGAGTCAGTGTAAGCCATAATTCATGCCTGGATATGTGATCTAGATGTACCTGTGGTACTTGATAACGCTGCATCGACAAACGTAATATCACAAGGTCGGTTTAATGAGCTATAAAGACGATGGTATTTACCAACTTTTCCAGTGCAGAATTGTCATATTCTGACCACAGTGGGACCAAGTTAAAAGGAGCTAAACTTCAGGCATTAGTAACCATTATCATCAGCAATTTTCCTCTAAGGTGTATTTTTCTGATTGTGGAAAAACTTGGAGTAAATTGTCTTGGGATGGATACCTTTAGACAATACGTAGTACAGACTGACATGTCACATACCCAGAGGAGTGTAGCGAACGATGCGGGAGACCTGCACTGACGACTAGGCAAGGTCGTAGCGGGGGTGGTTTGCCATTGCCTTCCTCCAACCATAATGGGGATGAATGATGATGAAGACAGCCCAACATCACCCAGGCATCTCGAGGCAGGGAAAATCCCTGAGCCCACTGGGAATCGAACCTGTGCACAGGAAGTGAGAAAGCTACTGCAAGACTACGATTTACATAGGGCAAAGAAAATGTTTCTTTGCAGTCAACAGAGGTTATCAGTAAATTTAATTAAAACCAGCACAACCGAAAATACACTCAGTGAGTACTGAGGTCGGAGTACAATTGTCATATCCAAATGTTCTGTTTCCTGATACACAGAGGGGAGAGCAGCTGACTGAAGACATGAAACTGAAGACTCTCCTAGCCAAAGTAAGTTAATCTGCTTGTTTGACAGAGGATCAGAAGGACTTGCAAATAGTATTATCTCGGTATGTGCAAGTATTTAGAAAGTGCCCCATGATAATAAAGGCTTATGAGTATAGAATGGACGTTTACCCACATGTGATATTTAGTTTTCTTAATATCCACTTCCTTGGGCACAGAGATGCTGTAAGGAAAGAAATTGAAAGGATGATAAATTGGAAGATCATACACAATCTTACTCTCCATATTGTAGTCCTATGTTACCAATCACTAAGCCCAATGGTGGCATCAGGCTTGTGCTTGACTCTCGAATCATAAACACTCATTGTTCCTGTTAGGACAAGCCTTGACAGCATTGAAGAACAGTCACTAAAATTTAACAATGTTAAATATCGCATTATAATTGATTTAAAGACTTCGTATTGGCAAGTAGCATTACATGAAGATAGTGGGAAGCATGCAGCCTTTTTCTGTGGGGGCCGGAGCTATGAATGTTGTTTTGCTGTTCAGTTCGAGCATGACTACAGGTGTCTTCATTTCTGCAGTACTTGAAGTACTGTACATGATCAAATGAAATATTTCAATGTAATATGTATATAACAATTGTTTACTTGGTTTTAAGAAAAAAATTTCACTTTATTTATATATTCTTAAATGGAAGCAAGGTGATTTATAGTAATTCGAGATTCTGTTTAATGTCAAAAGGCTATATGAAACATGAAAGTCAAACATCATCATAGTGGTGTCAGTTCATTCTACAATATGTACATTTCCCAAATAAAACATGACAATGTGCTTGAGATGTAAAACTTGAAGCAACATCACGAGAGAGAGAGAGGATGTGCAGGCATAGGAGCTAACACAAACGTCAGCAACCTTAGTGCATGTGGAGAAATACTTGTGTCCAACAGTGCTTTGCACATTGGATGCCATGAAAACTTGGCACCTAGCTCCCACAAAAGCTATATTCTGGAGGTTTTCATAAAAGTTAATTACTATTAACGTGGAGGAACCTACGCTGTAAGGATAAAACTAATACTGTAAGGAAGTTTAGAAGAAAGAAAATTTACAGAAGAAGAAAGAATACTAACTACAGAAGACTATCTGTACATTACACCACTGTTTACAGTATATACAAATTTTCATGGTAGTTTATACTCAATGTATAACACAGTATAAGGAAAGTATCTATATACAACTAAAAAAAAAGAATAAGTGCCGGACTATGATCACATTCTGAACGAACTACAAATGATAATATGGTGGTGCCCATCTACAACACTTATTAATTGAAGGTGCAACTGTAGTATGAATAGGGAAGGGTTGAAAAAGGTAAATCAAAACTACAGACATACTCTGAATATTTGCTCTCTTATAAAAGGACTGGTTTTGAGAATTAAAAAGTAGTTGATTAATTTACACGTCTGCCTACTTAAAGTAAAAAGATATGTATGTCAGAAGAAAAATAATGTTGGCCATGGAGTGTCTACGTTCTTAATTTGTTACCATTAAGTAGCTTTTTCAGGTAAGGATAGAAGGACACGTGCTGCTAAAGACAGGGAGAATTTAGGTAGGTGGTACCAAGGAAAGCAGGCCACAGCATAATGTGAGTAATCTTATGTACATATTGTGTATGAATGTGACAGAGTAAATGAGTGTATATGAAGAGACTGCAGTATGTAGAATATTATCTAATGACGTTTAGGACTACTACTAGTAGACCTAAACAACAAAAAGTGGCCAGACTGCGTATTAGAAAGCGCAACCTACTGATATGAGCGCCAAATATGAGGATACATGATGCATTTACATAGGATTATGACTTATCTGAATATTCTTCTACGATATTTTCTCAGCACAACCTTTGTAGTAACATATTTAAGTAAATCAGACTAAGAGCAGCCGACCAGTTGCAAAGGATAAAGTAATCTTTACCTAGGTTTCAATAGATATAAATCTATCTTCTTCAGAAGACAGCCTGGGGACAATGAACATCGTAATATATATTAAGGTATGAAACATGAGTCAAGAATGAAGTTTAACATATATTAGGAAAATATTGTATTACAAGATGTGAGAAAGATTCTTGGTACTTACAGTATTATAACAACATGAAGTGATATGTCCTTATCGTTTAGGCAAACATCTGCATAGTTACATTAATCATATAAAATATAGCACTGAAAACAGGGTTTGTCAGACAAATAAAATAGGTACATAGAAGTTGCAGAGCGCCTAAGCGACTGAGTAAAATCGGCCAGCGTAGTAGCACAACGGCCAGGGCAGGTGGCGCTCATGTCGCGAACTATGTGCCGATAGGCGTACTGAAGTAACATTTGAAACATCAATATTAAATGCGTTCTTAAATAGAGTGATAGTAAATAAAATGGCAAGCATTTAACTCCCGTTATGACATTGTGGGAGGTATAGGAACAATAACGTAGATACATACATCAAAAAGACAGGTGGCGCTTCCGCCGTGAGTTACATGCAGTGGTCTATATAGCCAAAATATAAAAGTTATATTACCATATTAGTGAAGCATCAGAGGGTTGGATCCCCTCAGTCGACGACGTCAGGTTGCAACGCCTGGGCTGCTCTCAGGTTGTGATCTCCGTCTTCGGCGGTTGTGTCTGTCTGTCTGTCTGTCTGCCTGCCCGTCGCTTCCTGCTGTCGCTGTCCGTCCGTCCGTCCGTCCGTCCGTCTGCCTGTTCGCTGCCGTCTGCTGTCCGTCCGTCCGTCTGTTCGCCGCCGCCGCCGCCGTCAGCCGGTGCCCGCCGCCGCCGCCGGTGCCCGCCGCCGCCGCCATCCGGTGCCGCCTGGTCGCCGCCATCGCCGCCGTCCTGACCCTGGTCTACGGCCGTCTTCGTCTTCATCCGTCTTCGTCTTTGTCTGTCCCCAGTTTCTGTCCCTTCCTCTTCGTTCTGTTCGTTATTGCTTCTCTCTACCGTCATGTCCGCCCCCACCACCACCGTCACTACTACCACCACCGCCATAGTTTATACTTCCCCTACCGCCGCCTCCACCACTATAACTTGGTGTGCCCAGTCCCACCCCCCTTCTTCCATCCCACCTCTCCTCACTCTCCCTTCACCCTCTATCTTTGTCGCCCCCTCTCCCGCTTCTTCCTCTCGCTCCTCTCGTTCTGATCCTTTCCCCCCACTTCCCCTGCCTGTCACTGCAGCTCCGGCTCAGGTGGTGGCCCGTCGGGCCACTGTCCACGCCCAGCTCTCCCCGTCACCTTCACCATCACCGCCGCCACTGCCACCGTCATCGTCATCGTCGCCGTCGCCTTCGCCTTCACCGTCACCGTCACCATCTCCGGCGCCGACTCCGGCCCCGGGACCTGCCCCTCCCCGCCACATTCCCGTTGTTCCCATCCCCCACACCTCCTCCACCGCCGTCAAGCGCCCCAGTGGCACCCCTGCTCCCTCTACTTCCAAAAAGGCTTCGCCTCGTCCTCCTTCCCCCACCCATGATGCCATGGATGTCTCCCCGCCTGTCCCTGCCCCCTCATCCTCCTCCTCTACCCCCTCCTCCTACCGCTACCTCCTCTCCCGTCCTGATCCCTCTCTCCTTGAAGCCCGGAACCTCACCCTCTTCCTTCGCCAGCATTGTCCTGGTGCCCCCATCTCCCTCCTCACTCCTCGCCATGATTCGGTCCTCATCTCCTCCCCCAGCCCCACCCTCCACACATACCTCCTTTCCCGCATCCCTGTCACCCGCTTTGGCCCTCATGCCTCTCTCACTCCTGCTCCTTCACCACCTCCCTCCCGCCAACCCCAACCTCCGCGTCGCCCGCCCACTCTCACCGCCGTGATCACTCGGTTTAGTCCAGTGATCACGGAGGAGGAGGTGTTGGCGGAGCTCAAGGCGCATCCCCATTTGGAGGTGCGTGCGGTTCGCCGCATACATAACGCTGCCGGCCCCACCCGCCTTATGCGGGTTTTTTCTGAGCACGCCCCCTCCATTGACCGTCTCCTGAAGGAGGGTGCCCTCCTTTTTAACCAGCGGTACAAGGTCGACCCCTCCCGTTCCCCTCCTCAATCCCTGCGCTGCCAGATATTCTAGATAAGGTAATACTATTCCATGAGCTCAAAGATTAAGAGATTTACCTGCTCATGGCAGATCAGCAAGAGACAGCCGTTGAATGATCAAAGAACATATTAAGTACTGTGTATTGAAACTGTAAGATGATGTTATATGCGTCCTAAGGGCGAAAGTAAAATCTTAACAGACAGTGGTATTGCAGTGTTGTTTTCAGCCCAAGTTATAAATTTTATAATGAATCTAGAAGTGAATATGTATAAATTGTACCATATATATACGCGATGTTTCAGCAAGATGTAGATATAGGGCTATATATGCATAGGTCAAATCAAATGCTGTTGAACTGTAACACTTATGTTGTATGTTATGTGAAACCTAATATGTATTGACAAAATAGACATCAAGAGGAACTATTCAGTTATCAAATGCTTGCTGTGTGTTTTAAGAGGGTTAAACTTGCACCTGTTGGGAAGTTGAGTGCATACAATGACCCATATGTTTTTAGTTTGTAGTGGTGGGGGACGCTAGACCTTGCTACAAGGGACCATATAGGGCGGAAACATTTGTGAACACCTTTGAAATAAATTTGGTGAGATTTTGACGTGATGCTGAATGTATGGGCTGATCTTGGACCACAGGTCAGAAATGACAGACCCTCCCATGGAAGCATTGGAAACTCTCAATCACGGATTTGCCTATACTCATTATCCCATGGAGCAGCTGCACAGACATTTTGACGACATGAAATTCGTCGTTATGTAAAAAATGTGGAAACAAAGCATACTTCTTAGCCATGTTGCATCAGCGGACTTCTGAGGTGCGTGCACAACAAACATTGCTTAACATGTGTGAGCCTAGCCCTGGAAAATGTGTGTAGCAGTTACTCCACAATAATGGAGCTGCAGACTCTGACTTTGAACATGTCCTTTGTCTTGTCATGGACTTGGAAAATTAAACTTTCAGAATATGTAAATAAAACAGTAAAATAAGAGAGAACTGGCATGTCTATGGTAGACGTTAAAACAATATTGGCCATCAATAAAGTTATGTTAAACCCTGGTCAGGAAAAAGATACAATATAAGTTATAACTAAAAATAAATTGTAATATGTTATGATAGTATGCAGAAATGGCACCTTTACTGTATATTATCATCCAGTAAGCGTGGACCACACTAGTATAAAGTATGGGGGGGCGTTGTATTGGGACTTATGATGGTTTATCTATATGGTGTATGTTTTATTTTTCTCTGTTTATTTTTATCCATTTATTCGCCTAAGTAGTTTAAGGCAATGATTAAAATGAGGTATGCTCATAGCAACGAAGTCTGTGGAACTGGTGAGAAAAAAATTGAGAATATTAATTTTCTTACATTTTATACTGGATGTTTCATCGATCTTGTGCTATGTCTTTTCCCATCCATGATAGAGAGAGGACACGGATTTCTGTTTAGTTTGCTAATAGTGTGAAATACGTTAATTTTTATGGCAGGAAGTCAATATCACTTATGTCACTATTTAACTTGACCTACCTATCTGTGTCAATGGTACATATACTACTTTGGAGAAGGAACTAATTTCAGCACAGCAAGCTGGACGCTGTAACATTGTCTTTATAAAAGAGGAGGTGAATAATTTCAAGACTAGCACAAATATCAACTACCAATACAACATTGTATCTTACAAATTTTTCGTGTATACGAAAAATCACAAGCCTAACTGTTTGGAGTGTGCGTCACTGTGCATACATTAGCTGAGACATACGCTCTTGAGCAAATTCACTATTGTTGCACCCCTTGTGGGGTGCTAGCAAATTTCCATTACTATCCTTAAAATTATTAGTTACACAGCAGAACTACGCAGATGAACAATCACAGATTGTGCTTATTTGTAAGCTCATTCCCATCAAGAAGATAATTGTCTTCTCTTTTTGATAATCATATGGAGCAAACAACACTTAATTATTTATGAAAGAGAGATAGAATTATAATTGTGAGGCTGCAACACAGCTTGTTAATGTCTTACACTGTTTCTTTTGTGTTTTGTGTCCAATACAGATAAATGGAGCCAAGAAAACTTTCACAACAGAAATGGGAGAATCACTCCATAACAGGAAAATGGAAGTACTGAAAGGAAAACAAGAAAAATTAGCAACAACTCTAATTAAAAATTACAGCAACCCCACTAATTAAAGTAAAGATAGTCGAATTATTCTCTTTATCTTAAAGTGGATGGAACTTTTGACACCGAGATCTTCAATCATTACAAGTTAAAAAATTGTATCTGTTGTATCCTGCCTGGATAGGCGGTGCATGGATCTGTTCCTGTGAACTACTTCTACAAAATAGCCCGAGAGTGAAGGACATGATTAGGAGCAGGAAAAGGTGAAGTACTTCAGTACTAGGGCGTGGCATCCTAGCT
The DNA here is from genome assembly GCF_023864345.2 of Schistocerca serialis cubense. Taxonomy (NCBI): domain Eukaryota; kingdom Metazoa; phylum Arthropoda; class Insecta; order Orthoptera; family Acrididae; genus Schistocerca; species Schistocerca serialis. The sequence goes on along the minus strand of NC_064639.1, from coordinate 739,155,662 downwards.
AACGATACCACACCCCTCCCCATGAAACGGCGCACAGTCGTTGAGTAGGGCTTCCTACGGCGGATGGAGGAATGCAGGGGCGGCGCAACTGAGGGGGGTGGTCAGCGGAGCTGCCAGGGCGTGCTGCCCACCCACGTCCCTGAATTGCTCACGAGGGAGCGAGGAAAACTCCCTGTGGAAAACCTACCCAGGACGCGCGCTGGCACTGGATATGCTCGGATGAGGAGGCGGAGCAACAACCCCCATTGGCAATAGCGGCAGCGGCAGCGGCAGGAGCGCCCTTGGCAGATGCGCGAGTGGCGGAGGCGCCGTCAGTGGAGTCGTGGGCTGAGGCGTCGGAAGCTGGGAAGCATCCAATTCTGCCGGAAAAGAACCAGCTACAGAAAACCGGGGGGGGGGGGGGGGGGCACAAACGGATCTGGTTCCGGAGTCACTCGACAGTGCTGGAGAGATCAGAAATGACAAATAAGGCGCAGCGAAGAATGCGCCCCTACTCCCAGCGCTGCCTGCCAAAGAAAACGCGATAGAACACCAAATCATGCGGCACCAAGCCAGATCGAGGCGAAGCAGCGGGAGCGCGCGGCGGCGAGTGCAATACCTGCAGGAGCGACCGATGGGTGCAGCTGTGTAGCAATTCCGCTGGGGAACGGGTGCCGTGCAGCTGGGAGTGATAGGAAACAAGGAAAATCCATAGTGCATGGCCGTGGGAGTGAGTGGCGCGCAACTTGCTCATCTGCGATTTATACGTATGCACAAAGTGTTCAGCCTCGCCGTTCGACTGGGAGTGGAACAGGGCTGAGGTCAGGTGGCGAATGACATTAGCAGCACAGAACGTAGCAAACTCTGAGGACATAAATTGGGGGCCATTGTCAGAGACAATAACTTCAGGAAGGCCCTCAATGCAAAATACAGGGTTATTACAAATGATTGAAGCGATTTCACAGCTCTACAATAACTTTATTATTTGAGATACTTTCACAATGCTTTGCACACACATACAAAAACTCAAAAAGTGTTTTTAGGCATTCACAAATGTTCGATATGTGCCCCTTTAGTGATTCGGCAGACATCAAGCCAATAATCAAGTTCCTCCCACACTCGGCACAGCATGTCCCCATCAATGAGTTCGAAAGCATCGTTGATGCGAGCTCACAGTTCTGGCACGTTTCTTGGTAGAGGAGGTTTAAACACTGAATCTTTCACATAACCCCACAGAAATAAATCGCATGGGGTTAAGTCGGGAGATCTCCACCACAACCGATCCATCGGTTTCCCAATCTCCTTTTTAAGAAATGCCGAACATCATGATGGAAGTGCGGTGGAGCACCATCCTGCTGAAAGATGAAGTCGGCGCTGTCGGTCTCCAGTTGTGGCATGACCCAATTTTCCAGCATGTCCAGATACACGTGTCCTGTAACGTTTTTTTTGCAGAACAAAAAGGGGCCGTAAACTTTAAACCGTGAGATTGCACAAAACACGTTAACTTTTGGTGAATTGCGAATTTGCTGCACGAATGCGTGAGGATTCCTACCGCCCATATTTGCGCATTGTGTCTGTTCACTTCATTAAGAAAAAATGTTGCTTCATCACTGAAAACAAGTTTCGCACTGAACGCATCCTCTTCCATGAGCTGTTGCAACAGCGCCGAAAATTCAAAGCATTTGACTTTGTCATCGGGTGTCAGGGCTTGTAGCAATTGTAAACGGTAAGACTTCTGCTTTAGTCTTTTCCGTAAGATTTTCCAAACCGTCGGCTGTGGTACGTTTAGCTCCCTGCTTGCTTTATTCGTCGACTTCCGCAGGCTACGCGTGGAACTTGCCCGCACGCGTTCAACTGTTTCTTCTCTCACTGCAGGCCGACCCGCTGATTTCCCCTTACAGAGGCATCCAGAAGCTTTAAACTGCGCATACCATCGCCGAATGGAGATAGCAGTTGGTGGATCTTTGTTGAACTTCGTCCTGAAGTGTCGTTGCACTGTTATGACTGACTGATGTGAGTGCATTTCAAGCACGACATACGCTCTCTCGGCTCCTGTCGCCATTTTGTCTCACTGCGCTCTCGAACGCTCTGGCGGCAGAAATCTGAAGTGCGGCTTCAGCCAAACAAAAGTTTATGAGTTTTTCTACGTATCTGTAGTATGTCGTGACCATATGTCAATGAATGGAGCTACAGTGAATTTATGAAATCGCTTCAAACATTTGTAATAGCCCTGTATAGATGTCAAAGCTCGAATAGCACTGACAGATATAGTAGAAGACATAGGTACAACAAAAGGAAAGATGCTGAACGCATCAATGACTATCAACCAGCGGGTGTCCCAGAAAGGACCTGCAAAATCAATATGGAGGCGCAGTAAGAGCCGGTCATGCAAAGACCGGAATGATGCTCCGCGCAAGAGCGACAATAAGCAAGCAAATTCTCAATTTTTCTATCAATGCCGACCCAAGTGCAGTGACAATGTGTTAATTTCTTCGTCCGCACTATACCCCAGTGACCAGCGTGCAGTAATCGGAGGATTTCCTACAGCAACGAATTAGGTACAACCACACGAGATTGATCATTTTCAGTTCGTAACAAAATAACACCAAGGTGTACAGACAGGTTGTGACGTTGCGCAAAGTAACGCCAGACAAGAGGATCACTAATCTGGGTAGCAGATGGAGGCCATTGAGAACGAATATACTGCAAAAGAATCTGCAAAGAAGCATCGGCGACTGTCTCAGAAGCAATGCGACGAAAATCCACCGGAAAACCATCACCTAATTCCTTATCTTGTGAATCAATAAACATGCATGACAATTAGGAAGAATCAAACACTTCGTCAGGACCGATAGGTAGACGAGACAAAGCATCAGCATTGCCATGCTGGGCTGTAGGCCGAAAAAATTTCGTAATTGTAGTTAGACAAAAAGAAGGACCAATGTAGCAACTTTTGTGCATTACAGGCTGGAACTGGATTTGATGGGTGAAACAACGACGTCAAAGGCTAATGGTCAATGACCAAATAGAAATTGCGACCGTACAAAAAAAAATTATGAAATTTTGTCACTCCATGTAAAATAGCTAAGGCTTCTTCCTCGAGTTGAGAATATTGCTGGGAAGAAGACCAAACAAAAGGAACATTCTTACACTGAAGGCAATGGAATGGCACTGCAATCTGCACTGCATTTGGTATAAACCGAATATACACTCCTGGAAATGGAAAAAAGAACACATTGACACCGGTGTGTCAGACCCACCATACTTGCTCCGGACACTGCGAGAGGGCTGTACAAGCAATGATCACACGCACGGCACAGCGGACACACCAGGAACCGCAGTGTTGGCCGTCGAATGGCGCTAGCTGCGCAGCATTTGTGCACCGCCGCCGTCAGTGTCAGCCAGTTTGCCGTGGCATACGGAGCTCCATCGCAGTCTTTAACACTGGTAGCATGCCGCGACAGCGTGGACGTGAACCGTATGTGCAGTTGACGGACTTTGAGCGAGGGCGTATAGTGGGCATGCGAGAGGCCGGGTGGGCGTACCGCCGAATTGCTCAACACGTGGGGCGTGAGGTCTCCAAAGTACATCGATGTTGTCGCCAGTGGTCGGCGGAAGGTGCACGTGCCCGTCGACCTGGGACCGGACCGCAGCGACGCACGGATGCACGCCAAGACCGTAGGATCCTACGCAGTGCCGTAGGGGACCGCACCGCCACTTCCCAGCAAATTAGGGACACTGTTGCTCCTGGGGTATCGGCGAGGACCATTCGCAACCGTCTCCATGAAGCTGGGCTACGGTCCCGCACACCGTTAGGCCGTCTTCCGCTCACGCCCCAACATCGTGCAGCCCGCCTCCAGCGGTGTCGCGACAGGCGTGAATGGAGGGACGAATGGAGACGTGTCGTCTTCAGCGATGAGAGTCGCTTCTGCCTTGGTGCCAATGATGGTCGTATGCGTGTTTGGCGCCGTGCAGGTGAGCGCCACAATCAGGACTGCATACGACCGAGGCACACAGGGCCAACACCCGGCATCATGGTGTGGGGAGCGATCTCCTACACTGGCCGTACACCACTGGTGATCGTCGAGGGGACACTGAATAGTGCACGGTACATCCAAACCGTCATCGAACCCATCGTTCTACAATTCCTAGATCGGCAAGGGAACTTGCTGTTCCAACAGGACAATGCACGTCCGCATGTATCCCGTGCCACCCAACGTGCTCTAGAAGGTGTAAGTCAACTACCCTGGCCAGCAAGATCTCCGGATCTGTCCCCCATTGAGCATGTTTGGGACTGGATGAAGCGTCGTCTCACGCGGTCTGCACGTCCAGCACGAACGCTGGTCCAACTGAGGCGCCAGGTGGAAATGGCATGGCAAGCCGTTCCACAGGACTACATCCAGCATCTCTACGATCGTCTCCATGGGAGAATAGCAGCCTGCATTGCTGCGAAAGGTGGATATACACTGTGCTAGTGCCGACATTGTGCATGCTCTGTTGCCTGTGTCTATGTGCCTGTGGTTCTGTCAGTGTGATCATGTGATGTATCTGGCCCCAGGAATGTGTCAATAAAGTTTCCCCTTCCTGGGACAATGAATTCACGGTGTTCTTATTTCAATTTCCAGGAGTGTAGTATGTAATTTTGCCCAAAACCGACTTAAGTCCCTTCAAGTTCCTGGGTGCTGGCAAGTCTCTAATCGTACTCGTACTGAGATGTGACGGCGAGGGGTGGATACCCTGTCCGTTAATCATATGTCCTAAATACTGAACCTCAGTTTGAAAAAATTTGCACTTTTCTCTGTTACACTTGAGTCCTGCATGCCAAAGTACAGTAAATAAGGCACACAAATTCTGCAAATGTTCGTCAGGCGTTCGACCCAACACAACTATATCGTCCAGATAATTTGAGCGGCCAGAGAGAGTGGCACACAACTGCTGCAAGTAAGACTGAAAAATAACAGGAGCCGAAGCACAACCGAACGGAAGGTGGCGAAACTTGAACAATCCAAGGTGTGTGTTGATCACAAAATAGCGCTGAGACAGTTCGTCGAGCGGAATTTGAAGTCAATCGTGGAAAACAATTATTCCGCCTCAAGCTTATCAAAAATGTCTTCAGGACGCGGTAAGGGAAACGTAGCTACCACTGTTGACTTGAAGTCAGCACAAATACGGAGACGACCGTTTGGGTTTCTCACACACACGAAAGGTGAAACCAATTGCGAAGCAGAAACAGGTTCAATGACACCACTGTCTTGCAAATGCGTAAGTTCAGCAGCTACGGCGTCGCGCACTGCGTGGGGTACCAGGCGTGCGCACCGGAAAATAGGCTTGTCATTGTATTTGACTACAACATGCGCTGCAAAGTCCTTGGCGCAACCAGGGACATCAGAAAAGAGTTCAGCAAAATCAGCACATAGTCAGGCAACACTGTCTGCATGGTCACCAGCGCTGATGCAAAGTACATTGTCCTGAATTGCGAGGCCAAAAAGTTCAAAAGCGTCCATGCCAATAATGTTCGTAGCATCACTAGAGCGAAGCACATGGAAAGACACTGTACGTGGCTTGCAAACTACACACGTCGAGCACTGATTTCCTGTACAGTAAATGCAGTTAATGCGAACGGCGAAGCGGGGACGAACCAAGCAAGTCATATGTAGAGTTGTTCAGTGCAGAAACTGACGCACCAGTGTTCAGCTGCATGCGAACAGAACGTCCACAAATGTTCAAAGTCACAAAAAGTTTCCTCGCATCGCGCTGAATGCGAGAGGAAGTGTCTGGCAAAACTTGATTCAAACCACGATCTGTAGAAGCACGTGAAGCAGAAGGCTTTGAATATGGAGGGGTTCATATTGGGGTAGTGGCCGATATTAAACAGGAATAAAATATATTAATGTGACAGTGACGGCTAACTACCACTACTGCTTTTCACGATAGAAACTAGATCATATTGAACAAATCATGAATGAAAACAAATTAAACAAATTGTACACTGTTCTTAGATATACTACACTGGTAAGATTGGCTCTCAGCTCTTAATGTTAAGTTGATGCAAAGTTAGATTTAATTATGTCCCTGGATAAGCAAATGGTAAAAATGCGATCTGACTGCATTCCCATAATCTCTTGTGTCTGAAATAATATGCACTTCGGACACCACCACCGAAGAACAAACCAAACATGCAAAGAGAGAAATAACCAATAACGAATCGTAAGCAAAACTGCACAGATGCTCAGTGGATGGCAAGAACACGATCCAACAACTATTTCTGAACTTTACTGCCGCTGCTGCAAACTTCACAATACCGTCTACCAGCGTACAGGCTCCATCGATACTGCTGGGGCGACGACTGCAGCTGCAAAGTCGCTGAATTAAGATAAGTCTCAAATATCTTGAGCAGAATAGACCACTCAGAAACTGCTAAGACCACAAGCCCTATATTTCCTCTAAATGGTATACAACGCTTTCAAGACTGGCTCAACAACCTTTAAGGTGCAACCCAGTGTGTCTTGTACTAACGTGCAATACCAGTGTGATATCTCTGTGCACTGGTTGACTAAGTTCAATGGTGACTGCCAGCCTATAAGGCGGAATCAACTGCAATTATACTAGTAGTCAATGCAATGCCTATCGTGGGAGCTGATGTCCTACTGTAGCTGCAGACTCAAGATCCTACACAGCACAGTATTCAGAATCTAAGTCCCTATCTCAGAGCTACCGAACTTTGCGACTGTCCACTTTCACGGCACAAGACACTCTCCTACCTGTCGCTCTCTGCACGATGCTCTTGCGACAATCTTGCCGCCAAACTCTAATCAGCCAATCCCGATGCTGCAAAGGCCTCCCACATCTGCCTCGCGGAGTGATACAATTTCCCCACCTATCCAAAAATTTCTCTGTTCAAACAGCGGGCGTTGACCCTCAGCGTTTTCCGCACTTTCTTATGAACTGCCCAATCAGAGCTCAGGCCATTTGCCGCTAAAACAGCGCGCGACCGGGCGTCGCCAGCGCGCACATTGGATGCTGTGTCTGCTCGACATTCCCCCCCCCCCCCCCTCTCTCTCTCTCTCTCTCTCTCTCTCTCTCTCTCTCACCTGGCACTTGGCGGTGTTCCTTTTGATGCTTAACGGTCACTGGCCCCATCCCCTGGGACCCCCGGCCCCTGCACAATGCTCTTCCGGCGCTCGCCATCCTTCGCCTCCCCGGCTGCGCCCATCCACTCCTCGCCTCCACTGGCAAATTTACTTTGCTTACACCTACAGCATGCAACTAAATATTGTAATTACCAAAGCTTGTATTATTTCAGACATGTGTGTAATCATCACATATGTCTTTTTCTAATGCACCTAATAAGACTAATTAACCATTATATGGGTTTATTTACTTCAAACATGCAGAATAATCTGCAAAATGAACGTCACAAATGAAAGCCACCTTTCATAACCCCTTCCTTCCTGGAAAAATTCTCATTTTCCCGAGCAAAGAACAATTATGAGCCCATCTCATTCCTAATCTCATTCATTCCTCCATTCAATCATGAGTAGATTTTAATATTTGGCATGAGAACATTTACATTTAAAGTCGCCTCTCTTTCTTTCACAATATCGAGTTACGACTTGCATCAAACATGACAAAAATGATCAAGAAAAAGCAAGCAAACAATGGTTACGAAATTTAACTCCTTATGAAACGGCAGATCTTAGTATTAGACTTTAGGTCTTCTCACTCTTCATTTATCCTTCCCTACGCAAGTAAATTTTTTTTATAGTGGCCACCTGCATTTAATTATTTTGAACAAGTAGTTACATTCTCATTTGAGTTAACTTCAAGAAAACCTGTTATTGTTTCTGGGCGTTTTTCTGTTCTGATGTTTGTGTTGAAATTCAAACATACAATACTTTTTAATATGTTCTGAACAGGCCCAGTACCTGTATCGTGTGTAGACATGTGAAATACAAGATAAATATCAATTTAATACTTCATGGCTGCTCTACTATCATGAACACACATCATTAAATCATTATCGAATCACACAAAAATAAACATATAAAACATACATAGACACTGCATAATGAAATATTAAGACACAAAACATAATAGAAAAATACATCTATAATAATATGAAAGCAAAAGATAAAATACAAAATACAATAAGACATAAATGTTATTTCATGGATAAATTATTGTCGTTTTTATAATTCTTTTGCTGATCCTGAAAAAGTTTTAGAACACACATCAGTTAAATTTAGTTACAGAAAGGCATTGATATTCACCAACCTAACCATGTTGTTTTTACTGGCACTATCACAACACTTGTAGATTAATGCATTTGTAGCTTAATGCATTTGTGGCGTTGTTGAAAGGTGCTGATGGACCTCCGGACCCATGGCTCGATGGTGGTTCAGCAACAGTGGTAATCATTCAAGAATCTGCTCTGACGTGCAATAGGCCTCTTCAATTAGCTGCAGAACTGCCAGAACTATAGCTGGTACAAGAGGTGTAAGATGACGATTTAATTAGTAGTGCACAGATGTTGTGCTGTGTACTGACAGGGCTTTAGGAACCTATACTCTTCTTCGGCGACTAAGGACTTGTGTCACTGTTTCCTATTTCATTCTTCATGTTCTTCCAATCTCAAATGTGTACCTAGTCTTCTTTCTTCATGTTACGTTTCATCGACTATTGTTTTTGTATAGGGAATTTTTGTGACAGTTAGGATCAGGTGATGTTAATATTCTTATGTATACAGCTGCAATACCATAGTGTAGAAGGCTTTGGATGCATCCACACGAGCTGTGTTTACTGCTGCCTCTCAGTCAGTGTTCGCCCACTACAACCTCGTTGTCTGCACCGAGAGAATGGTCAGTCGGCCTTGAGCCGCCCTCCTCTCCGCTGGGCCATTCAAGCTTTGGACTCCCCACTATGACGGACAGCTGTCGTGTCGCCCGCCGCTTGTTGTGACGGCAGGCCGCCGCACGGATCCTACTTCTCGCCACGCCGGCCGTGGAAGGGGTGCCTTCCCTGTGCCCTCAGCCCGCTGGCTGGCTACCTACTTTGGCCACGGAAAGTGACAGTGATTTCTCCTCGCTGTCGTCCCACTGCGGCCGGTACTCCACTTATGCCAAACACTCTCCCTCTTCTGCGTCCCAGTCCCCTGAGACCTAACATCCACGTCCATCTGTTTACAACAATTTCCATCCTTTTTAGTTTTATGTAAAGTAAAACATTACATTTTATAGGATCCTTTACAAAGTTTACTCTCTCTACTCTAGACATAAATTACATATTTTACATACATTTACTCTTGTCAATATTAATATCTCCCAAATGTATCAATTTAACTCATTTAAACAAAAAACATCATTCTCCTTTTTTCGTTTTGCTGTAGAGAAAGAAAACATTTCGTTAGAATATTTACCACCACCAGTTCTTACTACAACGTTTCACTTTCTACTATGGATACTATATAAATGACTTTTAGTTTCTACTTCAATACTTCATCAAGCAGACATAATATAGTGTTTCTAGGATGTGTTTGGGAATTGTTGGCCAACTAGGACTAAGGAAAATGGAAGGGAAGTTATCTTTCGTTCCATCATCCTTGCTGTCAACGTTGGACACCCCACATTTCCTGTGAACAAAAAAAAAAAAAAAAAAAAAAGATTCTTTCCCAGATTAGTTACAGTTATTAATTACCAACATCTCTGCTTTTCTTCCTGATACCTTTCCATTGCTTATTTTCTTCATGCCCAATCTTCCTTAGTATTTATGCTTTTTGTACAGTAAAAAATTTTAATAACGCTGATTCCTGAAAAATTGCATTAAATTTTTAATATTCATGTTTACAGTTGTTACATATTTGTAATCAAGTTCTTCAGCCTTGTGCACCCTTGAGAATGTTTGTCTTGTGATTATCTCGATAACCTACTCTTTCAACCTTGTCGGCGTTCACATGAGCACACGTGGAACATACCAGACAAATACAAATAAACCACTGGGCACTACAACCCACATCACTATATTAAAGCCTCGAATTCGGTGCGTCCAGACATTCCATACTAGACAGATCACCGAAGGTCTCTGTGGACGCAACAACACACTCAAAATACCCTCGAAAATGGTGCGTTTCTTCGCTCTTGCTTGAAACTGGCCACCTACGTCTCTAAGGACGGTAACATAAATCAAACGAACATCCTCGAACTGGTGCGTCATTACACAGCGGTAAGACAGGCCACCTAAAATCGTCTCTACAGACGCAAATCAAACCCACAATTACGGTGAGACGCAATGCACGCCAACCACAATTAACACTCACCCCACTACCTCAATTCACCACATGACAAACAATTTAAATGGTTAACATATGTTACGCTACAATTCCAGTAATTTTATGTTAAATTATGACTCAATTCAAAATGTTTATTAAGAATTCCCCTCAGCAAGACATATATTATTCAATACCATATTATTTTAAAGAAATCTACACGTAACATCTTATTTTACTTACACTTAATTACTCTATATGTTCATTTGTGCCAGTGTCTTGTCATCCAAACCTACCCCACAAACGGCTTGAGATGACTGACATGAGCCGGCCGCGGTGGCCGTGCGGTTCTAGGTGCTGCAGTCCGGAACTGCGGGACTGCTATGGTCGCAGATTCGAATCGTGCCTCGGGCATGGATGTGTGGGATGTCCTTAGGTTAGGTAGGTTTAAGTAGTTCTAAGTTCTAGGGGACTCATGACCTCAGATGTTAAGTCCCGTAGTGCTCAGAGCCATTTGACTGACATGATGCACCCCTAGTGATTTGCCACTTTTGATTGCTTCCAGTTCATATACATTCTGGTGTGCCTTTGATCTCCAATTCTGCTCGACTTGCGGCCTATCCTCTGTTGAAGTTTCGTGATGGGAAATTATTTTGTTGCTGCCACCCACGGTTCTGTGGCTCTTGATTTCTACATCTATTATTATTCCTCCAGTCCCAATTTTGACTATCTCCGTATTCTGTTTCCGCCAAAGTTGTTTTGCCTATTTTCTGCACTGGCTGGCCAATTTTGACTCTGATTATTACTTTCGTTTTCATTACTTCTCTCTTTTTGAGCCTCCTTTGCTGTTCTTTTCTCCTGAACTTGCTGCTCTCTAAATGCAAATTTCAATTCCCGTACAATGCTTTTAAAAGTCTCCATGTCATTCCCACACCGTCCTACCAAATAGAAATTAGATCATATTGAACAAATCATGAATGAAAACAAATTAAACAAATTGTGCACTGTTCTTAGATATACTACACTGTTAAGATTGGCTCTCAACTCTTAATGTTAAGTTGATGTGAAGTTAGATTTAATTATGCCCCTGTATAAGCAAATGGTAAATGCAATCTGACTGCGCTCCTATAATCTCTTTTGTGTCTGAAATAATACGCACTTCGGACACCACCACTGAGGAACAAACTAAACAACATGCAAAAAGAGAAATAACCAATAACGAATCGTAAGCAAAACTGCACGGGTGCTCAGTGGATGGCAAGAACACGACCCAACAACTATTTCTGAACTTTACTGCCGCTGCTGCAAGCTTCACAATACCGTCTACCAGCGTGCAGGCTCCATCGATACTGCTGGGGCGACGACTGCAGCTGCAAAGTCGCTGAATTAAGATAAGTCTCTCAAATATCTTGAGCAGAATAAACCACTCAGAAACTGCTAAGACCACAAGCCCTATATTTTCTCTAAATGGTATACAACGCTTTCAAGACTGGCTCAACAACCTTTAAGGTGCAGCCCAGTGCGTCTTGTACTAACGTGCAATATCAGTATGATAGCTCTGTGCACTGGTTGACTAAGTTCAATGGTGATTGCCAGCCTATAAGGCGGAATCAACTGCAATTATACTAGTAGTCAATGCAATGCCTATCGTGGATGCTGATGTCCTACTGTAGCTGCAGACTCAAGATCCTACACAGCACAGTATTCAGAATCTAAGTCCCTATCTCAGAGCTACCGAACTTTGCGACTGTCCACTTTCACGGCACAAGACGCTCTCCTACCTGTCGCTCTCTGCACGATGCTCTTGCGACAATCTTGCCGCCAAACTCTGATCAGCCAATCCCGATGCTGCAAAGGCCTCCCACATCTGCCTCGCGGAGTGATACAATTTCCCCACCTATCCAAAAATTTCTCTGTTCAAACAGCGGGCGTTGACCCTCAGCGTTTTCCGCACTTTCTTATGAACTGCCCAATCAGAGCTCACGCCATTTGCCGCTAAAACAGCGCGGGACCGCGCGGCGCCAGCGCGTACATTGGATGCTCTCTGTCTGCTCGACATTTCCCCCCTCTCTCTCTCTCTCTCTCACCTGGCACTTGGCGGTGTTCCTTTTGATGTTTGCCGGTCACTGGCCCCATCCCCTGGGACCCCCGGCCCCTGCACAATGCTCTTCCGGCGCTCGCCATACTTCGCCTCCCCGGCGTCGCCCATCCCCTCCTCGCCTCCACTGGCAAATTTACTTTGCTTACACCTACAGCATGCAACTAAATATTGGCATTACCAAAGCCTGTATTATTTCAGACAAGTGTGTAATCATCACGTATCTCTTTTTCTAATGCACCTAATAAGACTAATTAACCATTATATGGCTTTATTTACTTCAAACATGCAGAATAATCTGCGAAATGAACGTCACAACTGAAAGCCACCTTTCAAATAAATGGCATTAATTTCCATAGGCTGATGTGAATCATGATCACGGCGGTTTCCATTGTGGTGACGCCCATGCTAGTCACGCGAACGTAAGACAAGTTGTGAATTAGAATGTCTTACTACACACAGCTTGCACATGGCCTTTCTTATTACAAATATAATACTGTGCTTGACGGGAAGGGCAACTGTCTCATGAGTGGGCACGAAAACAGTTCAGACATGATTTCAGTTTGTTAGTGGGTGCCTGGCTTGAAAATTGTTTACTTGAGCGCTTGCGGCGTGGCATGGCCTGCTGTGCTGGGGCCGGGCGGGAGGGCATGTGTTGTGCTGCTCTAACAGTACACACACCCAGAGTCATGTCGAACGCGGAAGTAGCCATGACTAATATATCTTGTCTGTATAGCAAGTCCACTACTTCCTGCAAAGATGGGTTTTTAAATTTGAGGATTTCCTTGTGGATGCGGTGATCTGCCACATTCTGCGCAATAGTGTCTCTAATCATTATATCCGCATATGAGCGTCCACATGAGCAATTGAAGTCACAATCAGACGTTAGTCCCTGAAGGTCCGCTAATCAAGATTTATTCGACTGAGTAGGACCACGCCGGAGACTGTAGCGTGCAGCTACCACTTTTACACTGTCACGATAGTGGGATTTCAAACCATCAATCACTTTGTCGTAAGTTTTAGTTTCTAGGTGGATGGTGGGAAACAATTTTACGAGCACACGGTATAACACAACACCCACATTGGCAATGAAAAAGGCAAGCAGCTCTGTACCTGGTATGTTGTATACTGCGAAGTGTGCGACGAGCTGGACGATGTATACTGGCCAGTGTTCAACGTCAGCATTGAAGGCACGAAATGGCGGCGCCGGAATCGTCGGCGGCGGTGGTACAGACGGAGACGTCGGAGGTGCCGAAGTAGCTGCAGTTTGTAATGTGACCAGTCCATATATGGCAGCAAGCAGCTGTGTTATTTTCTGAGCTTGAAAACGTACAAGATCGGACAGTGAAGCCTGTTCCTGTGGCGAAGCCATGGTTTACACAAAAGGGAACCTTATAGCGAATGGTGGGAGCATTCATACACTGGTTCACACAGGCAAATTGACAAAGCTAAAGCAGTACTGTGCAAAAAAGACACAACCTCATCGCCAGTTTTTGTATCCTGCCAAGATCAGAGGTGCGTAGATCTGCTCCTGTGAACTGCTTCTGCAAAATAGGCTGTGAGTGAAGGACGAGAGTAGGAGCAGGACAAGGTGAAGTACTCCGGTACTGTGTATAGTTTAAAGTTCTTCTAGTGGTGTATGAACAATACAAATTATAGTATTACTTAACTTGATGAGATAAGTGTGTAGGTGCGAAGCCGTTAATGTATCAAAGCTAACAGTTAATAATAGTTGGATAAACTATCATTGAAGTAACAAAGGCAAAGTCTGTCATGGCTAGCCCCCCTATGAAGTAGAAGCTAAGTTGCTTGATCGTCTGATCTTGATCAACTGGGCTGAATCTGAAGCTTCGCTTGCAGAGCTGCCCAGCGCCGGCTAGAGGGCGCTGTCATAGGTGTCGGTGTATGTAGTGCCAACCTAAGAACTTGTACCTACGCCGTGGCATCGTAGCTATCGATACCACAGTATCTATCTATGAGACAAAACTAGAGTTACACACTTAAAGTGATGCAAATATTTTAACTGATTATTTTTATATGAAGTTGATGTTGACTTAGACAGTTCTTCACATAGTGTATTGTTCAACAAGGTGACATTTCCAGTAAAGTAAATATTCCATAGAATGATACTTCACATGTACCTAACGTGCTAATAAGAGATCAGCCAACTGATCCAATTTGTTTATTGTCATAAAACTTTAAACCAATTGAAAACAACTTATCAGTGGCATTGCTGAAGCAATCAGTGCAAAAAGAAAAATTACAAAGCAGTACAATGAGTAATATAAACAATCCAATGATTTTTAAGAACAACCCAATGATTTAGCGACTGCTAATTTCTACAATTTTTCAGTGCATTATAATAGTTTAGCAGGTGATGTTTCATAGTAAAAAAATTTAAAAGCAATTACAGTTAGAAAAAATAATTGACACTTTTGTGCAAGAACAGTGCACTAAATAGCAAGAGTAATTTAATGGTCAGCATAAATCACACCAAGGTGTGACGTATGGCATGTTGACAGGCGCCTGCCGAAACAGAATAATAAGAAAAGAAGAAAATACAACAAACGGTATCATCCTGGTTACCAGGGTAACAGAGGCGAACAGATCTATAGGTGTAACAGCAATGGTTACTGGAATTCATGTAATGCAAATCAGAAACAAGGAAATATGAAAATGTTATTCACATAAAGAAATGATCGGATGCCCAGTGGTACTCTGGACTGTAACTGGCAGAATCAGTGCCTGTCAATAATTATGACTGAGGTCAAAAATGAGCCATAGCCTGAAAACAATAACGAAGCTTCAGCAAACTAATTCTGACATCATTAAGCCCTCCAGTGATGGTCATTTTATGGGTTTGAGGCAATCAAGGCAATCGTGGTGGCCTGTTAAGTTAAAATGAAGGAACTGAAATAATAGACAAATAAACTATTGTTCAAAACATATGTTCTAATAACCTGCAGATAATAGTTCAATCTTGAATCAAGGCCATAGCAAGGAAAATTCCTACTTCAGTTCTTCTACGCAGCTGACTCTGTTTAAGTTGATTCAGGAGATATACAAAGTGCCAACATACCCAACAGAAAACTGCCGTATAACTGGAGCTTTAGATGCCAAGTCGTAATCTGTCAAGTGGCAAATGCAAGTAAATAACGTAATTTAAAATAGAGTTATGTTATGTCTGATCCTAATTTTGAAGGGTCTCCTAGCAGAATGATTGTTTGGCATAGAGTTTTTCCAAGAAAAGGATGTTAATTACTTTTCTTTAGGCAAGTGCTGTTTGAGCACCAAAGGCAAATATATCATAGTTGACTTAAGTTGCAGGTTAAAGCCGCTTCTAGTGCATATTGTTTGTTCGGGTAGCATACAATGAGGGGCATGCATAGATTTTGGGACAAATTTTCGCCCTCCATTACTCTTTACTCTATTGTTGAATTAGTTGATTTACGAGCCCCTGTTAGTTAATTCTGAGAAACCCATTTCTCCTCGCCCTCCTCCTCTCCCCCCCCCCCCTTTCGGAAAAGGGACATGTTGCTTTGTCACCCCTCTCCAATTCCGTTCAGGGCCATATTTCCCCTTCCTGGGCAATCCCCAGCCCTCCCCTCCCCCAATTCCCCATCCCCTCAACCATCTGGAAATTGTCATAAAAAAGACTGCCTGTTCTGGAGAGAAAGGATCTCATGACATGAAATACAAATCAATGTCAATAATTTATTGCTGCATATCCTCTGTTTAATCAGTCTATGGGAGACAGGACTCCCCCACTTGGTTACAGCGCATGTCTGCACCCTCAACCCCACTTTCCATGACGTAATAACTGTAAGTACTGAGGAATGGACTGAAGTGTGGTGTATCAGCCACCGTTTTGGGTCATCCATACATGTGTCTGTTGTCTGGATGCTGAATCCGCACACTGTGGAGGTCATGCACTACTGCCAGGTGACAGCAGCTTTCCAATTAGTTCCCACCCCTAAATCACACAGTCTGTGTTGAGGTGTCAGAAAGGAAGGATCTCATTATGGAGGATTCGTGTGATCATGATGAAAAAAACTGTAAGATATTGTGGTATAGTATACATTTTGCTGGATATTGTAGGTCACTTCAGAACTATGTTCCTCTTGCAAGATGAATGGAAGGGGTGATAATGAATGAGGGTGGGATGAATACTTTTCAGCAAATAATGATGATGCAGCAGGATGGGCTAAATATGCATTTCACAACTCATAGAGACTACTGCCTGGGCTGGAACTGATCGTGTTTTTTGAAATGGTCGATCAATCCACAGTGCAAGAAACAACATTGTCTTACTCCATTATCCCAGACAGAAAGAACCAGAAGTGTTCACCTTGGTGCATGGGCCTCGACTGAGCTAGTACACAAAACTGCCACAGAGGACATTTTAAATGGGTTCTTTTTCCCCCACCACTTCTCTCACGAACCAACAGGAATGCAGAATCCCCCACCCCCTAACTGAAAATTGATGAGGGAGAATAGCAGTCTTTGAAACCTACATCCAGGCATGTCGTTACGATGTCAGGGGATACAAAACGGATGTGTTCTCAGTTGCAGTCAGTCAATCAGTCAGTTGGAAGAACCATGAAGTGACAACAGCAGCTGAGGTCTCATCTGCCTCTGTCTCACAGAAGAAGCATAGATGTACGGGTGGTTTAGTTCCTTGTCTTTGCTCAACTACATGTCGCTGTCTGTGGATGCTTATTGTTTCTTCCTCTTCATTCAGTGACCTCCAGCATGATCAGACTGGCAGCTCCCACTAGCAAGCCCAGACCCGCAGCAACCTCTGGCCTGCAGTGGCCAGCAGCAGCACTAAAGGATCCTATAGCGCACCTTACCAACACACTGGAACAGGACAACGAGCTGCTATTCCATTCTGTTCATCGATTTGTGTAATGAAGACACCCAGCCAGACAGCGGCACTCAGAAGAACTGTGCTGGGGTCCCTGCACCACCCAGTGGAGGACAGTACTGGTCTCGAATATGTGCACCATCCCAGAACGTTCTGGTTTTACTGCAGGGGTGTTGATGTGGTGGATGAGAAGCTGCCGTTTCCTCCCACTGCTTTAGTGCTTGTTATTTTAAGTTATAACTAACAAAAAAATGGTTCAAAGCGCTTAAATATTGATGTAGTAGCACCAGTGAATGTTAGAGATTGAAAATGTATCAACAAGTGTTAAAGTGCTGTTTACTGGGTTGGAACGTGATGAACTGTGTCGTGCAGAAAATTACCTCAGTCAAAAGATGGCCTCTAAGTATTCTCCATGTTGTCCACCCCACAACATTTACTGTGCTGGCCTGGTGCTGCCTATAATATCATTGTCCGATGGCGTGACACTCTGGTGAGCTCTGTTATGAACTGGTTTGCCCTATGGATGGTGCTGTCTCTTGTGTTGGAAAGACTAAATCATGGGTTGCTGTATGTTGAAACTGTGTCTAAGGACATTATGAATTATCTCCAACATACAGCACACATGAAAACGATTTAGAACACTGCAATAATGTGGTGTCAAAAGAAGAAACAAAAGAAATATCCATCAGTTTGAGAGAAATAATACTGAATTCTGTGCATACAAGTAAGTTCTATTGTGCTACATACTACACTGTTGTGAAGACTGAAGCAGTAAATTTGTACTAATGTATACCACTGCTGATGTGTAAATAAAAATATTATTGCAAATCTTTGTTATTTTTCTTATTTAACTACCGCATCATTACATAATTTAAGGTGTAGCCATTGCACCTCAATCAGTAAGATGATAGCGCTATAGCAGCTACACATATTACTATATTATTATTATTATTATTATTACAAATTTCATTTTTCTATAAAAGCCCATTTCATACCAAATACCGATATCGTTGGTATCATGGCAAGGTGGTGAAACCTCTGGACTTCATTGTTAAGTGACTGGTCCTGTGATGGAGTGGAAGAAGACCAGAAGGAGAAGAGAAGGAAGAGATACTCTTACCTGACAAAATACGAACGATAAAGGTAGGTCCATCCAACTGCAGCAAGGCAAATATTCTCATGTCATTGCTGACATACCTGGAAGGAGCCTGCTTTGATCACTTAGGGGTGTTTTCAAAAACGGTGTTTCAGCCCATGTTGCAGTTACTGTAAAAGATAATGCAAGGTATAGATGGTACAACAAACACAATTTTCAGTCAAAACAGCCAAATCCCTCCATCAAACAAAATAAAGCTAAACACCATGTTCATGTTTGATGATGTTGCCATGGAAAACTGGGATAAAATTCTACAATGCTTCTGTTTGGGCATAATATGTGTGTTGCTGTGTTTTATTTGAGTCAAGATGTTCCAGAACACTGAAAAATTTGGCGAGAGATAGTGCAGATCTCATTATATCTTTCAAACAATACAATTACACTTTAAAACACATTTAGCTGATGCATGTAGGAACCAATATATCATTCAATTATTTCGTACAGATATATGCAGATTGCTGGAATTACATACAGTATGGGTTTCTCGTTATTGATAAATCAAGAAAACTGATGACAGTATGTGTAGACGGAATTTTCAGGAGTTTCTTTATATACAGATGCGAGAAAAGTGGTGAGTACGGTATTTTCATCACACAATGGACAAGTTCGCATGTATGTCAGGTACTCTGCCCAAGATAAAGGTGTGCATAGACAGAGAAAGCATCTATAGATAAATGGAAAATTTCAGCCTAACGAACATAAAGTTAAGGACTTAGAGACGTATGCCCAGAACCTCCTGGGACTGAGCAACGACTTAGATGCTCAGGTTAAGAAACTAGATACATACATCCAGATCATTCTGAGAAAGAAAGTTATTGACTTAGCTGTAATGGTTGATGGAACTGAAATGAATGTACATGACATAACTATAAAGGTTGCTAGAACTGAACGGAATGTGTATAAGATGCGACATGTGAAGTACAGTTGGTTGATTGAGGGAGGGAACCAAACAGCGAACTCATCGGTCCCGTCAGATTAGGGAAGAATGGGGAAGGACATTAGCCATGCCCTTTCAAAGGAAACATCCTAGCATGTGCCTGAAGCAATTTAGGGAAACCACAGAAAACCTAAATCGAGATGACTCGACTCGGGTTCGAACTATCATCCTCCCAAATGCGAGACCATTGAGCTAACCACTGCTCCACCTCGCTCAGTCATCACGGCACAGAAGGCTGTTAGTAGGAACATTCAGCAGGTTCTAGTTCAATTGGCTCAGTCCTGGCTCACGCCAGAACCGACCCAAGTTACCCGGAACCTACCAAATATACATACTATAGTCCACTTTTTCAGGTCTAACTCACATAATTTCATTAAAACAACTTCAGTTTTATATTAAATTATTTAGAAAATAAATAGAAGTGAATATATTTTTTCTCACATTCACTTATTGTAAAATAATTATTTTTTATACAAAAAGTGAATGTAAGAATATAATTAAATATTTTTTTTAATAAAACAAGCCTGTAAGAAAAAAATTTAATTCATTCTCACAAAGAATAATTCATATTAAAATTTTACTGGCAGTCCAGTTCAGTATATTTTATTATTTAACTGGGCAGTTAGAATTAATTTAAATAAAAAATTCGTTCTCAAAAATCCAAAAACCTTCAGTGGCATATGAACAAAACCTAAAGGGGTTTTTCTTGATGTTACTCTCTTTATTTCATTTTACTCTCTGGGGTTTTTCGAAGTCCATCTCGAAGTCCAGGTAGCTATCCTTCTTGCATATGATCCCATCATCATTAATTGAGTGGCTAGAGCTCGACTAGCAGTGACTTGATGATAGATGATCCACATTGCTTGTGTGGCCAGCCCACACCCGGGCTGGGGTACTCCAGGAGCAAATGTATTCAATCGCAGTTTGTATACACAGTTGGAATCTCAATGACAAAGCACATGCTTTGTTATTTTAATCAGTTTATTTAAGTTGCGAATAAATTATTTTCTTCACATTTTCGTATTTCATGAAATGTAAATAACGTGTATTTTTTCCTTTACAACACTCAAAATAAGACTTGAAAAGAATATTTTATAATCATCTTGTGGTGTTGCAGTTCTATGTCAGTGTTTGTTATTAAAATGGGACGAGGTAGTTCGCCTTATGCAAGACACTAATTTCGTTTCGTTTTTACCCGTTTTGTATTATCTTCACTGGATATTTTTTATTCTCTTACTGTAAAAGTCTTGTTACATATTAAAATATGTAGAAATTGTTGATGGAAAATATTTACAACTGTGAATGAATAATTGTAGAAAAAATTATACAAAATTTGTTTACAGGTCACAGTTGAGATATGTATTAACGACCTGAGGCACTGTATGTTGTTTATTACATTATGTCTAAAGTTCTAGTTATTGATCAACTGGGAAAAGAGTGAATTATGGGTTAATTGACAAACCTTACATGAAGCTATTGGGTATTTATGTTGGTAGCTAGTCTGCTACACAATTTACAACTTGCCATCTGCTAACAGCAAAACGTAATTTTTACGTTTATTATGCATTTAAGGAACGGAAATGAGTATATATCTTATGGCTTTGACGTTATAGTGTTTCATGATATGTTTTGGCTGATTTCTGTGACTTATGGTCATTGAGAACGCATTTTCTGCGAATTTTCAAACATGGGCAGAGTTATCGCCACCATTATGAGTTGTTGTAGGTGTGGAGTATTAATTTGTTTGATGGCGTGGTGGGATGAGGCTCTTGTCATTTGTGGCGTTTGGTTTATGTGTGTGTGTGTGTGTGTGTGTGTGTGTGTGTGTGTGTGTGTGTGTGTGTGTGTGTGTGTGTTTGTGTGTGTATGTGTGTGTGTGTGTGTGTGTGTGTGTGTGTGTGTGTGTGTGTGTGTGTGTGTGTCCAGAACTGGGGCAAAGAGAGAGAGAGAGAGAGAGAAAAGGTTTTTTTTCATGAGTTGTTTTGGTGTGTGTGTTATTTGTATAGTCCTTCAATTGAGACAAAGAGGGTTTTATTGCACAGTGATGTGTATTCATTTAGTAGTTTCTTTACTTGGGTTATTGCTTTTTGGATGTGAAAGTTTTCTTCTATAATTAATTTTTGGTATAAGCTGCTACTAGTTTTTAGGATTTGTAAGTCAGTTTCAATGTTTGTTGGGTGGTGATTGTGTGCTATCAGGTGATCTGTTAATGTTGAGCGTGAGCTATTGCTTTTCAGTGCTCTGAAAAGTTTTGTATAACTGATTCTGAAATTCCTGCATGTCTGACCCACATATACAGATTGATGGCAGTTGGAAGTATGTTGGTGTATAGCGGACTGGCTGTATTTGTCAGTGTTGGTGGTATTTCTTCCCAGCCTGCTTTGTATTGTGTTAGTTCTGCATGCTATGCTGAGTCCTTGTTTCTTCAGTATACTACCCACCCTGTGTGTGACTTTGTTGTTGTAAGTCATAATGTGCCATTTCTTGCTTACTGTCTGACGATTTGTTATGTATTGTGTTGTGTTCGTTTGTGTGTGTGTTTCATGGTTTGTGTTGCTTGTTTATGTATTTTGTGATTTATTTTTGCTACTCTCTTTGCATCATATCCATTCTCCTGTGCAGTTTGTTTTACTGTAATGATAATTAAATCGAAACCCTTAGCTGCTGACAGGTGTTGTTGATACATATCGATGGGGACAGCTGAAAATGTGTGCCCTGGCTGGGACTCAAACCCAGGATGTCCTGCTTACATGGCAGACGCTCTATCCATCTGAGCACCCGAGGGCACAGAGGATAGTGAGACTGCAGGGACTTATTTCTTGCACGCTTCCCCTTAGACCCAAATTCCCAAAAGTCCACAACCTACATTTGTAGTGTTCCCAATAGATATTTGCCCATTCATTCATTACTTGCACTAGACTAAGATGAGGAGTCTCGTAAGAGTTCGGGCAAAGCGTGCTCATTCGCACAGAAAGTCAATGGCGGGGTAGCCTTTAACTCTATGAAGATGGTATCTGTTCTCGAAAGAACAGATACCATTGAAGACCGTGCAGATTTTCTAGAATGAAATGATAATTAAATCGAAACCCTTAGCTGCCGACAGGTGTTGTTGATACACATAGATGGGGACAGCTGAAAATGTGTGCCCCAACCAGGACTCGAACCCGGGATCTCCTGCTTACTTGGCAGACGCTGTATCCATCTGAGCCACCGAGGGCACAGAGGATAGTGCGACTGCAGGGACTTATCCCTTGCACGCTTCTCGTGAGACCCACGTTCTCAACTGTCCACAACCTACATTCGTAGAGTTCCTAATAGATATTTGACCATTCACTCAGTACTTGCGCCAGACTACGCTGATGAGTCCCAAAAGAGTTTGGGCAAAGCTTGCGCATTCGCACGGAAGAAGGTCAATGACTGGGTAACCTTTAACTATACAAAGATGGCATCTGTTCCCGAAAGAACAGATACCATTGAAGACTGTGCAGCTTTTCTAGAATGAAATGATAATTAAATCGAAACCCTTAGCTGCCGACACGTGTTGTTGAGTCCCGGTCAGGGCACACATTTTCACCTGTCCCCATCGATGTGTATCAACAACACCTGTTGGCAGCTAAGGTTTTAGATTTAATTATCATTTCGTTCTAGAAAAGCTGCACAGTTATCAGTGGGATCTGTTCTTTCGGGAACAAATACCATCTTTATATTATTTTATTGTGTTGAGTTCTTGTGTGTGATCATGTTTGTTGATGGGTCTTTTGTTTAGTCTGTGTAGTAACTATCTGAAGCTGGCTTCTTTGTGAGTTATGGGGTGACTGGGTTGGTTATGAGTAATAGCGCTGATGATTGTGAGTTTCCTGTAAAGTGTGAATTCATATTTGTTGTTTCTCTTGTATATGGTGAGATCTAAGTAATTAAGTTCACCATCTTTTGTGTTTTATTGGTGAACTGTATTTGTGGGTGGATGTTGTCATGAAGTTCTTTTATGCGAGGCTGTGCTTAATCTTTTAAGTAAATTATATTGTCTACAATACTCTCCCCATATATTATTTGGTACTGTTTTGGTATTACTATTTCGTCAAAGATTTCTTTTTCTATTTGTCGAGGAAAATGTCAGCTAGGACGCCACTGATTGGGGATCCCACGGGTAGTCCACCTCATTTGTAGTAAAATGTGTTGTTAAATGTGAATTAGTTTACCTCTGTGATGAGCTTGAGTGTGGCTTATATTTCTTGTACGTTTGTTGTGGGTATGTTTCCTTATATTTGGAGGTTACTTTCTCTGAACTTGATGGTGTCTTCTTATGGGATGTGTGTGTACATGGAAATGATGTAAAATGAAATTAATGTTGCTGTGTTTGGTATGTTTTCATTTCTTATTTTATCCATTAAGTCACTTGAGTTCTTTAGACTTCTGTTTTCATTGTATTTGTATGCTGTCTGTAGCAGAGTGTGTGTGTGTTTTGCTAAGTAGTATGTTGATGTCTTGGTACAGTTTATCTATGGATGTATAGGTATTCCAGGTTTGTAAACTTTAGGCAGTGATTTTAGCGTGGGGGCCTTGGGACTTGTCTGTATCATTTGTCACTCTGTGCTTCTGTAAAAATTGAGTGTATGTTTTTCAGAGCTTTCTGTAAGTTACTTTGGTATCGGTTTGTTGGATCACTTCTTAAGCTCTGATGTTGCTTTCGATGAATTCTAATGTTTTCACAATGAATTCCTGTTTGTTTATGACTATGATCGAACTACCCTTTTCGTATTTTGTGATAATGGCACTTTCATGTGTTAATTAGTTGTGTAGTTTTCTATAGGTATTTTCTTCAGCGGTGTTTCCTTTTAAGGTTGTTCTCTTTGATTATGTTTCTTACTTCCTCAGCAACAATTCTCTTGTTAGATTTGCACTGAATTCAGGTGTGTTTTATTTTTCTTGTTGCTTTATGATGTGTTCAATTTCTGTTATCATATTTTCTATTGTCCTGTGTGACACCATTGTATTTATGTTATGTTTGGGACGCTTTTCAAGCAGGCTGCTTTCTTAGTCAGATAATTTTATGTCTCTTAGATTATCACTCTTTTGTGAAATGTGTGTTTGTTGTATTTGTGATGGGATTTGTAGGTGTTTTCGTGGTTTATCATTTTGGTGAGTTTCTTTTCCTGGATGTATGTTTCCTGCCTATTATGGTATCTATGTATGTTCCAAATCTGTACATTAATTCATCAAAAAAATGGTGGATACTTTATGTGATTTGCTCGTTCCATATGCAATCTGTATAGTTCAATATTCAAAACCTGTTTTTTTAATACGAAGAACAGATTTCTTGCTTTACTCACATGATTCCACCCTTAGGTTTTTTAGCTGTGCTGCAAATGACATGTTGCTTACAGTTACAAATGGGCTAAGTTACAGATCAGTCTACCTCTACAACCAAGTTTTTTTCAAGTATCAGAGTCATTGGCTTCGCCAACTCACAAGCAGACAGTCACCTTCCAATCTAATCTAGATATTGGATAAAGCTATAAATCAATCACTGCAACCAGGTTTTTTTAGTAATATACTCGTTGACTTCACAAACTCACAATCAAACTAAAATCTTCCGACCTAGGCTATACCTTGGGCTAAGCTACAGATTATGTGTCACTATAAAAAGTTACCCCCACATCCCTCCCCTCCTCTTACTTAACATTTGTTGGCTTGGTCAACTAACAACATAACTGTGAATATAGGCATTGAAAAATGACATGACAGTAGCCATTAACATTAAGTCTCCTGCCAGAGCCAATGATACTTATCGAACCTTCCTCTCGACAGAGTATATCAATGCAATCTTCAACAGATCCTGTAATCCTCACTCACTTTCAATGAGTATAATAATGTAATCAGTGAATCTTATCATTGACATACTTTTAATCCCACATCTGAATCTCTCTTTTATTTCCTTCATTGCTTCTTCAGTGTCAAAGTTGAGTAGTGCAGGACAAAGACTGTATCACTATATACCAGTCTTTTTAATCTGAGTCTTCTCTCACAATCTTTTATCCCTATTCTTCGTTCTTGTACATATTCTCTCTTCCATTCTATTTGTTGCTTCTTCATTCTTATGCATATTGTCAATAACCCATCTTTCTTGATACATATTTTATCTGAGGATTTCAAACATCTTTCCCATTTCAAATTCTCCATCCACAATGTAGTTTATTATTTTTTGATGTAATATTTGGAGGTAATGAAATTGCATAAAAACCAACTGATATCAGAATTTTATGTTATTGGAACAGTTAATCCTTCTTCAAGAACAGGACATATCACACAACTGAAATAGATGAATCATTTATACTAAGAAAAATTTATTTAAATAAATGACAAATTGGAAACCAAAAGCAAGGATTCCAGAAAAGAAATAAAACAGAACAATGAAAACTTTTACCAAATTCTATTCCTAGTGCGATAACAGGACGGTTGTAGAAAAACTAAACTAATGATTGATAATTATATTCTAACTCAAGGATGGTTGAACTGGAATTTTACTAATCATTAGTATGTTTACTCCAAAAGTTTGGATCAACCAAAATACTCAGAATTTATAAAAAGGTGAAAGAAAATGGAAGATTACTGATAATAATTAAGAAATCATTCCATTATAGCAATGTCTAGATAATTCAGTAGCCCAATCTGATGACTTCATTCTTGAAAATTAAGATATCGTTAAAGAATATTATACAAGAGGAAGATGTAAGGGAATAGATAGATTTTACTTAGCACAAGATAACTTAACAATTCCAAAACAACCTTAATTCTTTAAATATTTGGCCAAGTTGCACACATGTAAATCATATTTGTTGGTGGTGATTTAAAATTTGATGGTTTTATAGAAATGAGTAGTAAATTTTGGAATAATTAATTTAGATATTTTATGATAGATATGACTAACAATCAGAATGATGACAAGTTCACAAATAGAATACCGAATTTCATAACAACATAACATTTGCGAGTAGCTCGTCTTGAATGTTAAAAAAACTAAACATAAATGTGAAACTATTAAAAGAATCCATTATTGTTTTTTCTTCTGTACGATATGTTTCCAAAATACGACCCAGAGGTTGTTAAGAAAGCTAAAAGAAACAAAAGAAAACTGAAGAACTGAAAGGACAATTAAGGCTTTTCAAAGAATAACCATGAAATGAATATGAAAAATATGAAAATAGAATATGAGAAACACGAAAAGGAAGATCATTCTGTTACCAATGTTATTGAACAAGTGAAACAAGGAATCGAAGGACTAAGTGATAATATACTTAAAGCATTTGAACGAAATAGAGAAGTTGATAAACAAATGATTCCATACTGCCCTCATACAGAAGATTTTTGAGATTTATCACCAATAAAACAAACACATGATTGGTCTGAAGATGATAGTGGTAAATATGACTATAAATTACAATGAAATCCAGACCTTTAGTTACTTACAGGCGTTGATAAATATCAGAAGGGTGGTTGAAAATGTGTGTCCTGACTGGGACTCGAGCCCAGGATCTCCTGCTTATGTGGCAGACACTGTAACTGACTCACCCACTGAGGACATAGAAGATAGTGAGACAAGAGGGACTTGTCTCTGGCACACTCCCTCTGAGACCCACACTTTCAACTTACTTTGATGATACTTCATTAGTAGTTACATAGACTTGATGAAATTTTAACTGAGGCACAAAAAAGATAGAGAGAGAATAAACTTACTTATTGCACTAGGTATTTTTTCTGTTGTGAAAAAAATTATTAAATATCTAACAAAAAAGAAAACAGGTTCTTATTAGCTGCATTACTATATCTATCTACTACTGGCTCACATGCTGATGGTTCTGCAGCAATCGCAAACGCAGTGATAAAAGGAATAGCTGGCAAAGAATTAGAAGAAAAAAAAGAAATAATTTAGCAATGGAAAAGAAAGCCAGTGGAGTGAAATAAATGCAAAAAAATAGTCCATATGTATTCTAACCCATTAATTAATTTTGACCTAGGAAAACTTGCTAAATAATTAAAAATTTAACACTACATAGAGCATATATGATTGAAGAATTACCTAAATAACAAAAAATTTTAATCTGTAGTAGTAAATAAAGGTACTTTTAATCATTCTGGTATTCATTGTATTTGTTGTTATAAGAATAGACATATAATAAACTATTTGGGGAAAAATGATCGATGCTACAATATCGAGAGAACACAAAACTTCAGTGAAGTGATATGTGGTCATCTGGGTGTGTTTGTTTTAAAACTGTTATCAGTTAATTATAGATTTAATGATATTTTGAATCTAATAAATGGACTTATTTGGATATAATCTGCATCCTAAAAGTCCACATTAATGATCAAATAAACTGTGAAGATATAAAAAATGAATTAGAAGTAAAATCAATCCAAAAATTGAAAGTATAATTAAAGTTTCTTAAGAAATTAAATAACACTTTTAAAGCAACTAAAGGATATACTGATTTTAAAGCTAGAAGAATAGCAGATATAAATGATCCAGTAAATGGTTATGATGACATTACAAAACTGTACTTATAACATGAATTATACAATCATTTTACAAAACCTGTGTCCGCAGCTCGTGGTCGTGCGGTAGAGTTCTCACTTCCCACACCCGGGTTCCCGGGTTAGTTTCCTGGTAGGGTCAGGGATTTTCTCTGCCTCGTGATGACTGGGTGTTGTGTGATGTCCTTAGGTCAGTTAGGTTTCAGTAGTTCTAAGTTCTAGGGGACTTATGACCATAGATGTTAAGTCCCGTAGTGCTTAGAGCCATTTGAACCATTTTTGAACAAAACTTGTATAGACAAGTATTCTAACACAACTCAGTAATTGATTACTTTTTCAAAGGCAGAATTAACACTGTGCTCAAATAGTAAGTAATCTTCAGAAAAAAATGAGTGACAAACAAGAACTGAAATTTCATTTTGTTAGAGGTGAAGAAATATTGAAATATTCATTTGACTACAAAATTAATAAAAAGAAAACTACTATTTTGGTTGCCAAAATAGATGATCTTTTGGGAACTACTTATTTTAAAATAGAGGTAAAAAAGACATAATTACGATAAATTTTATATCCACTTCAATAATAAATTACCTGAAAGGAAAATGAAATATAAAAAAAATTATAACTCTACATTAATCAGTTGCAACTACCCCTGTTTCTGGAAGATAAAAAATTGAGGTTCTTTGTACAAGATGTAAAACTAAGAAGATTAAATTCGTTAAAAATGTTTGTGTGGAAGGTATAAGTATTTACGAACAAATTATTGATGAAATACGTCAACTGATAAGAAATAATTTTAAAAGGAGAAATGTGATGTCTCTCAGTAATGATGATTTATGGCAAGCTCATATAGTCGAAATCGATTCAGCTAATTTGAAAGCAATTTCAAAAATAAATAAGGGATATAAATATTTATTAACTATTATTTATGTTTTTTAAAAAATTGCTTGGGCTATTCCAGTAAAAGATAACACAGATAACATTGTTCTTGATGGTCATGAAAAAATATTGAGAGATAGAAATCCAGAAAAACTATAAACAGATAATGGTGAAGAATTTTACAATAAAGATCTCAAAGAATTGATAAAATAATTAATATTAATCATTAATTAGATTTTGCAGAATTAAGAGCATCTGTTGGTGAATGATGTGGGAAAAATTTTCTCTTCAGTGAAATTATAAATGGATTGAACACATTTAGAAATTAGTTGATGAATATAATAACACAAAACATTCAGCTACAACAATGAAACCAATAGAAGGTAATGAGAAGAATTATAAACCAACTATTGCTGTATCTCATGGAAAAGCGAGTATAAAAAAAGGAGATAACGTTAGAATCAGTTAACTTAAGAGAATTTTTTAAAAAGGATATTCAGGTAAACGGTGAACAGAAATTTTTGAAACTGTTTCTGTTATTAATTCTATTCCAATGACATATAAATAATGAGATTTAAAACATGAAGAAATAAAAGGAAATTTTTATGAGTGTGAATTACAGAAAACAAAATATCCCGTTGTACACCTTGTTGAAAAAGTTTTGAGAAAGGAAGAGGATAAAATGTATGTTAAACGGTTGGGATTTGATAATTCGCGTAATTGTTGTGCAAATAAAAATAATATAATTTTATAAGAGCTTCGTCTGTGAAGATTTGTTATATCATTAATCAATTATTCTTGTGAATACTCATCCATAATTATAAATAGACAGACAGTCCTCAGCTGAGGGGGCTGCTTTACGTTCACTTATATTGGATCCTTATACTGTTATTTTACCTGCGGACAAGGGTAACGCCACCGTTTTGTTGAACAAGCACGATTACATTCAAAAGATGCAGCATCTACTTTCTGATTCGGGGTATCGCAAAATCGATGCTGACCCTACTAAGAGTGTTGAGAGAAAGACAAATAGCCTCCTGAAGAAAAGTTCTTTATCACAGGAGACTATCAAGAGTCTTAATTCTTACTGATCTGTACCACCTAGATTATATGGCCTCCCTAAGGTCCATAAGGAGGCTGTCCTGTTGAGGCCTATTGTTTCTAATATTGGTGCTCCAGCATATCATATAGCTAAACATCTTGCTAGTTTGTTGAGCCCACTAGTAGGTAGGTGTGAACACCACATTAAGAGCTCTGCAGATTTCTTGCGCTGGTTGCAGGGATTGCGTTTGAATGACTCTGATATTTTAGTCAGTTTTGATGTGGTTTCTCGTTTCACTCGCGTTCCTCTCTCTGATTCGTTGCAGCTAATTGAGGTTAAGTTTGGTGTCAAATTAACAAATTTATTTCGACATGTGCTGACTTCCACTTACTTTTTATTCAATGGTCAGTACTACGTACAGACTGATGGAGTTGCAATGGGAAGCCCGTTGTCACCTATTGTGGCCAATTTGTTTATGGATGACTTTGAGGAACGTGCATTGGAGTCAGCGACCTTGAAACCTGCGTGTTTTTTCAGATATGCAGATGATACTTTTGTTGTGTGGCCTCATGGTAGTGAGAATTTAAATCAGTTTTTGGAACATCTGAATTCAATCCACCCGAATATTCAGTTCACTATGGAGGTGGAAAAGAATGGTTGCCTTCCCTTCCTTGACGTGTTGGTCAAAAGGAAGACTGATGGTACGTTGGGACATTCTGTTTATAGGAAGCCCACCCACAGCTGGTCTGATATTCCGTAGGCTCTTACTTTCCAGAATGAGATTTTCACTCTGCAGCAGAGTGTGCGCTGATATGAAACTTCCTGGCAGATTAAAACTGTGTGCCCGACTGAGACTCGAACTCGGTACCTTTGCCTTTCGCGGGCAAGTGCTCTACCATCTGAGCTACCGAAGCACGACTCACGCCCGGTACTCACAGCTTTACTTCTGCCAGTATCTCGTCTCCTACCTTCCAAACTTTACAGAAGCGAGCTGATAGTTGTCACCATGCAGCTCAGCGTGAAGGAGTGCTTCGCACCTTGGTTCACAGGGCCCACGTTATCTCAGACCCTGAAAGTTTGGCAGCTGAACTAGCACATCTCGAAGTCACCTTTCGTCAGAATGGTTATAGTGAGAGGCAGATCAAACGTGCGTTGCGCCATCAGCCTTCTGTGCAACGGGTGAGTGACGATAGCAACGAAGTGGCACCTAAGTCTACGGCCTTTTTGCTTACGCAGGAAGCACTTCCAACAGGATTGGCCGTATTTTACGGAAATATGATGTGAAATGTGTTTTTCGACAACCTTCCAAGATTAAGGCCCTGTTAGCGTCCGTAAAAGACGATCTTGGTTCGCTTAAGGCTGGGCTCTATCGGATTCCTTGCAGTTGTGGCGTGTCATATATTGGTCAGACAATCAGGACTGTGGAAGACCGGTGTATTGAACATAAGCGTCACACATGCTTACAACAGCTGAGCAAATCCGCTATTGCAGAACATTGCCTTGACACCGGTCATCCTATGGAATACAACAACGCGGAGATTCTGGCTTGCACATCAAACTATTGGGATAGTGTTACTAAGGAAGCTGTTGAAATCAGGCTATCAAACAACCTTATTAACAGAGATGGTGGATTTTGTTTAAATGCTGCTTGGAATCCGACTCTGTCTCTCCACAAAAAACAGAGGGACAAAATTATTGCTACCTCACCTGTTGATTAATAGTAAAGATCGATATTTCTGATGTTGGTTATCTTTGGTTGTGTTGTCACTTGTTCTGTGTGTGGTATCTTCCTTGTTTCTGCTCTATGAACCAAGGTATTAAATTTGCTTGCACAATTTTTCTTCCCTGCATTTGTGCCTTGAAAATGGCAGGGTATGCTCCTGTCGAAATATCGGCGGTGTCCGACGACGTCATCCAGCAGCAAACCCGTAAGTTATTTGAACATTCGATTCGCCGGGAAAAGTTAAGGCCTCACAGTCCTCAAATTGCATTCCATTTTTTTGCTATAAATTTATTGAGTTAGGATTGTACACAAGTCCTAACAAATATTGACAGTTGGTTGCCTCCCTACAACTCTATATAACTGTCTTTGTAAATTTCTTCTCTGTATTATAATGACATAATAATTGTAGCCACTATCAGCATATAATAATTTTAGAAGAACGAACATATGTGTTTTTAATTTTTCTCCTTAATTTGTTATTGTAATTGTTGATTTTGACGTTCAAATTCAATGGATAATTGTTTAGCTTGAATAGTGTAAAATTCTTTTGTGTAACACAAATAATCATAAAATGAGGGTTTCCCATAAAGTAATGCACCATTTTTTCCCTCAACATTTCTTTATTGAACATAATGAGCATTACACACATGAAAGAATGGTGTTTTATCTACACCCTTTATGTTTCCACATAATCTGCATCCCATTCTATCACCTTCTTCCAGCACAAAACATGGGCATGTATACCCTGTCAGTAGCAATCCTTCTACTCTGGCAGAGCCAGTGCTTCACTGTGTGAAACCCCTCCTTATTGTACTTAAAATAACTTCCACAATCGACATCCTTTAATGGCACAAACAAGTGGAAGTCCGTGATGGCTTAGTCAGGGCTGTAGGATGGAGGGAGTAACACTGTTCAAGCCTGTTTTGCAATGTTTTTAGCAGTCCTGAGACTTGTATGTGACCGAGCATTATCGTGTTGTAGCAAAACATCTCTTGGGTGGCTGTGGTGCTGATGTTTCTCGAAGAGTATCTTGAGTTTTGTTAATGTGTTGACAATGCTTGTGAAGTAATGGTACCACCTCTTAGCATCACATCAATGAGAATCACATCTTCTCAGTCCCAGAACATGGTGATCATGACCTTACAGGCGGAAGCAGTTGCTTTGAACTTATTCTTCTGTGGGGAGTGGGAATGGCAACATTCCATAGACTGTCGTTTTGTTTCGCTCTCAAAATGTTGAACCAAGATTTCGACATTGGTCACAATCCGGGACAAGAAGACCTCCCCCTCAGCTTCAAAACGTTGCAACATATCAAGCCAACTGTTTCTTCTCTGCCATTTGTGATCCACCATTAGACACTGTGTGACCCATCTTTCACACACTTTTGAATAGCCAAGAGTGTGGATAATTGTATTCACACTTCCTTCGCAGATTGAAAGTTGCACCACCAACAGCCGAGTCATAATGCGTCTGTCCTGGAAAATGACAACATCATCTCGCTGCAACAAGTCAGGTGCTGTGGATGGTTTCCCCAATTGCCACAAATCGTGGACTCCGCTGAACCGCCCTCTAATGACCTCACCCTCTTTGTCCAATACCTAACTGTACTTCTGTCGACAGTAGATGTTCCATACACTTTGCACAAGTGTTTGTGAATATTTCCCACAGATTCTTTCTCTATAGTAAGGAATTCAGTGACGACTCATTGCCTGTAATGTACATCACTTGGTGACGCCATTTTTAAACTGCCCTGCAGCTACGTTATTTGTCAGAAACGTGGCGCTCACTCAGAAGACTTCAAACAACACAAAAGTAACGATTTGCATTCGTAGCATTTTAATTACTTTCGGGGCAACCATCATATATCTTCAAATGTCATATAATAATCTTTAATTTCGTTATCAATTCTAGTTCTTAAACTCATTACGAGTTTCTTAAAGTTTTTAACAGGTACTAAAATGCATGTTTTTTATTTAAAATATTTATTTTTATATGTTTGATTTCATTCTCTTTGTATTTATATGTTAAAGTCAAGGCATCACCATATTTTATTTCTTAATACTCAAGAGTGTATAAGTTTAAAAATCGTATAAAATGAAATATGATTTTTTAATTTTTTAAAAGTCAGTGACTCCCATGTGTGGTACTTAAATATAATTAATATAGCACAAAATTTGAATTTTGATCAACACATTCTTTTTCTCATATAAAGACAAACAAATATCTCTAAACCATGAACCCAAATTCACTTGATAATTTGTTAATTAATATATTCAGATATATTCGGAATAGATGTTTCTGAACTAGCGATACTGCATTAGATGTATCAGATGTACTTGGAAAATGCTCCGTTTACTGTAAAGTAATTTTAATTAGATTTTTATTTATTATATTAAAATAAATACAATCGCAGTTGATAATTTTAGTGAATCGCTTCGGATGCACTGTTCTATGAATAAAAAAACAAAAAATATCATTTTACTTAAGAAATAGCCTCTACCTTTCCTCAAAATTATCCAAATTATTTGCATACTAGAGATCCATACAGAAAAGATAAAATATCATTCGTAATTAATACATTTTTCTCAATGAATAAAGGAAGCCAAATATCTTTAAACCAAGAACCCAATTAATTGATAGCTATGTTTTCAGTAGCCATAATATCTGACTGCTAACTTTCCTATGTAAATAATTTTTAGCCCCTGAACATGTTAGTAAATAAAGTATAAAATTTCGTTTGTTCAAAATTTACAGAGTACCATAGTGAATACAGTTTAAAATTTTCAAGAGATAATTGGATTTCTCTGTAAAAATTATAAAATGTAATTTTATTGTTCAAATTTTTTCAGCTCCTATAGTGACAGACTATGAAATTCATTAATGCTTAAATTTTAAAACGTCCATAGCAATAAAAACAATTTTCTGTAGAAAAGTTTTAAAATGTCGTTTATGTTTATGAAAACCAAAATTTTCATAAGGGACTAAACCTTTGGTTACTTAAAATGTATATTAATCCAGCATATACCCTTGTAAGCCCTGAAACGCTATACTTCACAAAGTATAAAATATCATTAGTAATCAATTTTATATTTTTCATTATTTTAAAACTTTCAGGGAGGAATTTTAAAAACAGTATGTCAAATTTTAAATTTGAGTTATGGCGAGAGATATTTTCATACTTGTAATATCATAAATCTTTATCAATGTAGATGACTAAAAATTTATTTATTTATTTAGAAGTCTTGTAAAATTCATTTGTTAATAAATGGCAAGTCTAATTTGTCTAAAATCAACAACTTAAGAGCTAAAGCAAAACAATTAGGAATTAACCAATTTTCAATATTGAGAAAACAACTTATTGATCTCATTAATAATCATAACGATAGTAAAGAGATGAGTATCAACAGTCAAGCGTAAAATTATACTGTAAAGCAAAGAATTATGAATTAAAGGGTAATCTGAATGGAAGAGGAGAAACTTCTCGCTATTGATTAATGATAATTTTGAAATTCCGTTAAAATATATATATCAGGACATTACAAATTATCTGATAATTTTCTTAGAGAATTTCATGTTAAATTGGATTGTAGAACTATTTTAATACTAGAAAAAAATTGTCTAAAGTTTTTATTAGAGAAATGCATGATATATTAGATTGGAATCTGCTGTTGATATATAAAACATTATCTAAAAGAATTATGTGAAATATACTATCATGTCGTAAGTTAAGACAAATTATTTTCGGGAGCTATAACAGAACATTAACTGAATATAAATTTAAACAGACATTTTAAAGGAAAATTATACCTGTACATTATAGGAAGTAAAGATAACTTACCTGATAAAATATCAAGCTGTCAAAAATTTCCTGAAAAATTTATCAGACAGATTCAAGAGAAATTAAATTGAGGTGATATATCAAAACAAAAAAACACATCTGAATATTTTATAAGAGAACTGAAGAACAAATTAAATTGGTGTGCAGTATCAAGTTAAAAAATCTACCTGAATATTTCATAAGAGAATTTCAAAATAAAAAAGATTTTATATATATATATATATTGTGTGTGTGTCACAACGACTCAAAAACGAATCTGAA
Source organism: Schistocerca serialis cubense (assembly GCF_023864345.2). Lineage (NCBI taxonomy): Eukaryota > Metazoa > Arthropoda > Insecta > Orthoptera > Acrididae > Schistocerca > Schistocerca serialis. The sequence continues at coordinate 739,120,089 of NC_064639.1, read as the reverse complement.
GACATGCTGAGAGAATCTCACACCCACTTACATTGGATGTATATACCATTAATGCCAAATTTATGTGAGAATTTTGGGATAAATTAAATTGTGATTATATATCATGCAATCAGAAGTTGTCTGAAAATTTTTTAGAGAATTAAAAGATAAAGTAAATATGCATTATATATCAGGTAAACGAATATTATCTGAAGAATTTATAGTTACATTTCAAGATAAATTAGATTGGTAGTACATTTTTAATTATTGAAAATTTATCTGAATCATTTATACAAAAATTTTCTACATGAGTGAAATAATAAAATAACCTTAAGATAAAGAAAATCTATATGTTTAAATAATGAAAATCATCAATTTCTAAAAACAGACAATAAATATACTTCTGATGATGATTGTATTGGTGAATGGTTAATTTAAAAAGTTGGTGTCCATTTTGTTGAGACGTTACTCAAAAAACAATCTTAATTTTCCACACCTAGATTTATTATATCCCTAATCAATTGTTCTTGTGTGTAATTATTCGAAATATTAAAATAATGGTGTCAACAAATGATTCTTAAAGCTTCTTTCATTCTTTCCTAGAGATTTACTGAAGTAGGATTGTAATTAAGCCTTTACCTTTCTTCACAATTTGAATGTCTGTCTTCGATTCTGTACAATTGGTTTTGAAAATTTTTGGTTGTGTTCTAATTACATAATAAGTATATTCACAATTACTATCAAATAATTTTAAATGAACAAAAGCTGGTCTTATATTTTCATTAACTGTTTGTGGAACAACATGAGGTAGTAATGTATTTTACTTATTAGATTCTCTCATCTAAACTTTTTACAGCTCTACCAACTACTCCATTTAAATTTTGAATGTTGTCCTATCAAATTTTATTTAAATTTTCTAAGTGAGTTGTTAGATCTTTATGTATATGTTTTATTTCCTTTTTATTTATATATTTTCCATGTCCTCTAATTGCTGGTATAACATCTTCATAAACCCAATCTTAAAAATCTACTGCTAATCCCCATTTTTATTTCATGATTAATGAAATCGATCCAGGATCATTAATAAAATTTGTTTCAGGATTCAAGGAAAACAGCCAGTTCCACTTTGAATCTATATAAATATCATGATGCTTTTCTCTAACATGATCTCTAATTGGCTTCCTTGTCTCAGTAAATTATAAAACTTTTTTAGCTTTAAACCACAGATATTTCTTTTCATCAATAATCATAAACACTCGTTTTTTATTACATCTACATTTTGTATTGAATAGATCTATGATATCTGTAATTGATTCAATTTGTGAGAAAATTCTTTTGTTTGTCTTTTTATTTCATTTATTCATCTTCATTCATTTTGAAATATTTTTATGTATTCTACTGATGACATCATAAATATTAAAAATTTTCTCATCAGCATTAAATCTAATAAATTTACTATTCAATTGCTATTACATGATTTTTTTGTCCTGTACTATTTCAATCATTATGGTTATTTTCATCTTATTCAACAGCAATTCTGTATCCTCTAAAATATAAATCAATCCCGTACTTTCCAATAGAAATTTGTGTCTCAGATTTTTCATTGTTTAAACAATTAACGATAATTCCAATAAAAGCTAGTTCCTTTGATCATAATGCAACATTTAATGTTAAATCAACGTCATTGATGAGCTTATCTAGCTCATTTTTTGAAGTAATTTTTTCTAATAATGAAGTTATTCCTTTTTTATTGATGAACACTGTATGAGGTTGTATATATTTACCGATATTTGAGATATTTTTCATTTCATTACAGATTTTCTTATCTTCTTTGACTACATTGTCATAAATTGCTTTTCTAGAATGAGAATAATGAAATGTGTTTCAATCATCTTTAGCTTCAAGCCATGGATTATTCTTTCCATTAATTCATCATACACACTTGCTGATTGTTATATATAAGTTTGTGTTGATTAAGTCTAGTATCAACTCCATTTATTAGAAAACTTTTTATTAAATTTTTTATTTTCCTTATAAAAGTTTTTTCTATATAAATGCAGCAGTTCAACAATAGCCAGAGCAGTGTCACAGTGAAAAGTCATTTGATAATTTCATTTCTACATCTACATCTACATCTACATCTACATCTACATCTACATGACTACTCTGCAATTCACATTTACGTGCTTGGCAGAGGGTTCATCAAACCACAATCGTACTATCTCCCACCATTCCACTCCCGAACAGCGCGTAGGAAAAACGAACACCTAAACCTTTCTGTTCAAGCTCTGATTTCTTATTTTATTTTGATGATCATTCCTACCTATGTAGGTTGGGCTCAACAAAATATTTTCACATTCGGAAGAGAAAGTTGGTGATCGAAATTTCGTAAATAAAACGTCTTTGCTTTAATGACTTCCATCCCAACTCGCATATCATATCTGCCACACTCTCTCCCCTATTACGTAATAATACAAAACGAGCTGCCCTTTTTTGCACCCTTTCGATGTCCTCCATCAATCCCACCAGGTAAGGATCCCACACAGCGCAGCAATATTCTAAGAGAGGACGAAGGAGTGTAGTGTAAGCTGTATTTTTAGTATACTTGTTGCATCTTCTAAGTGTCCTGCGAATGAAACGCTACCTTTGGCTCGCCTTCCCCACAATATTATCTATGTGGTCTTTCCAACTGAAGTTGTTCGTAATTTTAACACCCAGGTGCTTAGTTGAATTGACAGCTTTGAGAATTGTACTATTTATCGAGTAATCGAATTCCAACGGATTTCTTTTGGAACTCATGTGGATCACCTCACACTTTTCGTTATTTAGCGTCAACTGCCACCTGCCACACCATACAGCAATCTTTTCTAAATCGCTTTGCAACTGATATTGGTCTTTGGATGTCCTTACTAGATGGTAAATTACAGCATCATCTGCGAACAACCTAAGAGAACTGCTCAGATTGTCACCCAGGTCATTTATATAGATCAGGAACAGCAGGGGTCCCAGGACGCTTCCCTGGGGAGCACCTGATATCACTTCAGTTTTACTCGATGATTTGCCGTCTATTACTACGAACTGCGACCTTCCTGACAGGAAATCACGAATCGAGTCACACAACTGAGACGATACCCCATAGGCCCGCAGCTTGATTAGAAGTCGCTTGTGAGGAACGGTGTCAAAAGCTTTCCGGAAATCTATAAATACGGAATCAACTTGAGATCCCCTGTCGATAGCGGCTATTACTTCGTGCGAATAAGAACTCTGTTTTCTGAAAACCATGCTGAATATGTATCAATAGATCGTTCCCTTCAAGGTGATTCATAATGTTTGAATACAGTATATGCTCCAGAACTCTACTGCAAACCGATGTCGATGATATAGGACTGTAGTTCGATGGATTACTCCTACTACCCTTTTTAAACACTGGTGCGACCTGCGCAATTTTCCAACCTGTAGGTACAGATCTATTGGTGAGCGAGCGGTTGTATATAATTGCTAAGTATGGATCTATTGTATCAGCATAATCTGAAAGGAACCTAATCGGTATACATTCTGGACCTGAAGACTTGCCCATATCGAGCAATTTGAGTTGCTTCGCAACCCCTAAGGTATCTACTTCTAAGAAACTCATGGTGGCAGCCGTTCGTGTTTCAAATTCTGGAATATTCCATTCGTCTTCCCCGGTGAAGGAATTTTGGAAAACTGCGCTCAATAACTCCGCTTTAGCGGCACAGTCGTCGGTAACAGTACCATCAGCACTGCGCAGCGAAGGTATTGACTGCGTCTTGCCGCTTGTATACTTTACATACGACCAAAATTTCTTCGGATTTTCTACCAAATTTCGAGACAATGTTTCGTTGTGGAACCTATTAAAGGCATCTCGCATTGAAGTCCGTGCCAAATTTCGCGCGTCTGTCAATTTTAGCCAATCTTCGGGATTTCGCGTTCTTCTGAACTTCGCATGCTTCTTCTGTTGCCTCTGCAACAGCGTTCGGACCTGTTTTGTGTACCACGGGGGATCAGTGCCATCTCTTACCAATTTATGAGGTATGAATCTCGCAATTGCTGTTGCTACTATGTCTTTGAATTTAAGCCACATCTCGTCTACATGTGCATAGTCATTTCGGAAGGAATGGAGATTGTCTCTTAGGAAGGCTTCTAGTGACACTTTATCCGCTTTTTTAAATTAAATTATTTTGCGTTTGTTTCTGGTGGATTTGGAAGAAACGGTATTGAGCTTAGCTACAAAGACCTTGTGATCACTAATCCCTGTATCAGTCATGATGCTGTCTATTAGCTCTGGATTGTTTGTGGCTAACAGGTCAAGTGTGTTTTCGCAACCATTTACAATTCGTGTGGGTTCGTGGACTAACTGCTCGAAATAATTTTCAGAGAAAGCATTTAGGACAATATCGGAAGAGGTTTTCTGCCTACCACCGGTTCTCAACAAGTATTTTTGCGAACATATCGAGGGAAGGTTGAAGTCCCCACCAACTATAACCGTATGAGTGGGGTATTTATTTGTTACGAGACTCAAATTTTCTCTGAACTGTTCCGCAACTATATTGTCAGAGTCTGGGGGTCGGTAGAAGGAGCCAATTATTAACTTAGTTCAGCTGTTAAGTATAACCTCCACCCATACCAATTCACACGGAGTATCTACTTCGACTTCACTACAAGATAAAGCACTACTGACAGACACAAACACTCCACCACCAGTTCTCCCTAATCTATCTTTCCTGAACACCTTCTGAGACTTCGTAAAAATTTCTGCAGAACTTATTTTGGGCTTTAGCCAGCTTTCTGTACCTATAACGATTTCAGCTTCTGTGCTTTCTAATAGCGCTTGAAGCTCAGGAATATATGAAAGATGGATATGAATGACGTGTGGACAGTCTGTAAATGAAAGAAATTGCAAAAGTAAATGAATCCCTTGAGTATACAGAAAAAATATTTCTAAATATCATTATATAAATCATTTACAGAGAATTGCGAAAACAATATTATTGATGAATAATGATGAAAAAAAGAAACTGATTCAAGTTCGAAAAAAAGTTGAATTTTGTCAAGAGATTGTTTCTATGTTAATCCATCACATAGGGACAAACGTAATAAAATTGTGTATAGATGTACTTTGGAATATGTGAAAGATAAGAAAAGAGAATTATCTCATACTTAATATTGGAATATCTATTAAATAAGTATGCTGACTAGTTGAAATTTTGAAAGTTTTTTTTTTTAAATCTAATGAATTTTATTTTCTGTACATGGAAAGGAAAAATGAAGAAAGTTACAGTTGTTCAATTTCGTGATTATTGTAAAAGAAATTATTTCTGGGGATATAGTGAATTAAGTAAAGCTGATCTAGTTACGTTTATTAGTAGATATCATGCAATGTGAGGCAGACATGTTTGGAAACAATTACCTTATTATAAATTTGGAGGCATTGATACAAATTTTTCAAAACAATTAAACTAAACCATTGAAAGAACTATTTCCATTTTCTTGTGATGTGTTTAAAAAACAAGAAACTTTCATCAAATTTTGAAAAACTGTCAAATGAAAAGTATTAAAAAGTTTTTCTCCGATGAGTTATTCAGTCTTGTAATCATAAATTGTCTATATAACCATATGATTAAATGGATTCTTAAAAAAAATTAGATGAGACACAATTACCATTAAAGGTAGAATTTTACAGTAAACTAAATGGCTGTAATAAGTGATGAAGATTACAAACATGCAAATTTAGTTTGGGAAACAGTTAATATCAAAAATCTTGGCGAATATCATGATCTGTATCTTAAAACTGATGTCTTACTATTGGATGATGTGTTTGAAAAATTTAGAAAATCTTGTATAAAATTATGTAATCTTGAACCATCTTGGTAGTTTACAGAATGTGGTTTATCTTGGCATTCAATGTTGAAAATGACTAAACAATTCTTTGATTTCTTACATGATTGTGATGTGATTGTAATGGTTGGATGGGAATAGGAGGAGGTAAATCACAGTGTTGTAAAATATACATTAAAGGAACAAATAAATATATGGAAGATTATGATGTTAAAATGGTATGAAATTATTTAGCATATATAGAAGTGAATAATTTGTATGGTTGTCATATATGTCAATAATCACCATATGGTGGATTTGAAAAATGAACCAAGTAATTTTGATTGTACTAATGTAAGTGAGATATCAGATATTGCTGAAATTCTATATATTTTTAAAGTAGGTTAAAAATATCCAAGAGATCTATATGATTTGAATAAAGACCATTACCTCCTAGAAATTACTACCAGAAACTAAAGTAAGGAAGTTCTCGTCTACTCTGAATGACAAAGGTGATAATGTAGTTCAATATAGAAATCTTAAACAGTATCTGTGTCTTGAAATAAAAATAACAAAAATATATAGAATCTCAAAATTAAATCATTCAGATTGATTGAAGAAATGTATAGATTTAAATACAGATGCCAGAACTAAAGCCAAAAATGATTTTGAAAGAGGTTTCTATAAATCAGTGAATAATTCACTGTTGAGAAAAAGGAAGGAAAACATAAGAAACAGAGGGGATGGAGAATTAGTGTCAGATGGTGATAAGTGAGATAAACTTACAGCTAGACCAAACCCTAGTGAGAACTATAGTTAATGAAAATCTTATTGCTATTCAAATGAATAAAACAAAAATTGTATTCAATACACCAATCTAGGTTGGTATGAGTATACTTGATTTATCTAAAGAACTAATGTATGATGGTCACTGTAGAAAAATGATATCGAAATACAGAAAAAATATTGAGTTATGTTATTTAGATACAGGCAGTTACACTTACAATATACAAATTAAATATTTTTGTGAAGACATGAAAACGATGACGCAAGTGATTATCTTAAAAATAATATTTATGGTGTTGCACAAATAAAGAAATTTCTAGGATGAAGAAAGATGAATGGAGTGAAAAATAATGAAAGAATTTTGTGGTTTGAGAGAAAACATGTATGCTTATAAATTTTTCTGATAAAACAGAGTAACTAAATGTATTATTTAGAATAGAAGAAGTTTGGAAGATTATAAAGATGTTTTGTTTGGTAATAGAGAACAGTATAGAAAAATTTATATGTTTCGCAATGAAAAACATGAAGTTTTTACAGTTGAAATAAACAAGAAAGCGTTGAGTCCTCATGATGACAAGAAAATTTGGAAAAGAAAATAGTCACATTATCATTTGGATATTAAAATTTTTTTTAAAAAAACTAAAATACTTTTCTATATGAATGGAGACTCAAATCAAAAAACTCCACAGCGGAAGTGTCTCGAAAGGGACTAAAAAATTAAGTAAGTTAGAGATAAATGTTTTATAAAATATTACTGAATATGAGTATTTATATACTAGATATGGTGAAAAAAATTATATGGAGCTTAATAATGATTTTGAGATAATTTTGCAAGATAGATATTCTAAATTAATTGCTGACTGGGATTTTCAGTTAGTTGAAAGGGAACTGATGAAACTGGAATATAAAAGAATGAAAAACTTAAAAACAGAAATAATGAATTGCATGATCTGGAATTTGTGACGTCCCCTTTTTACTGCTATATCTCGTTTGGTTTAATAGAGACGCGATGCGCAGTGATGGTGGTCCCCATCGGATAACGTGGAACAGCACCTGAAAATCCCTAAAGGAATTTGCTCCTTGCATAATGTATGAAAGTCCAATTGCGCGTCCGCACAGTCTTCTCAGCGATGTAAATTGCTGATTTTAATTGTCTTTTAAGGTTTTATGATGATTTGCTATGCCCAGTTAGTCAGTTATTGCAGTATTGAGTGAATCATTCATCACCGGCATCGTTTCACACCACTGAAGCGAGGAAAAATTCATTTGCGGTTCAGTATCAGTAGTTGTTGTTATGTTACTAGGCATAATTGTTCACTACGGAACGACGGAAATCCTGAGATAATCTATAATGCTGTCTTGCTTTCATATGTCGTAATATTATTTCAGCAAAACACTCCATTCAATGCTCAATGTTCATCAAGTCACTCATTCAATTAAAATGTTCACAGTTAATTAATTTTGATCGTCAACTATCACACAGTTCAGTTAATGATGGAACCAACACGTGAGACTTCCATTACTGACGAACAATTTTTATCGTTCCTTCTTAGCAGTTAGTTTATAATCATCTCACCATACGCACACCGTTGGATCAGATCAATTACGATTCTTTTCAGTTCGGTGATCGTGACAACTACGACAACTTTTACAATCGGCATATTTGTATTATCTTCATGTGGTCGTATTAATGTTTCCACCACAAGCCTAATCAAGCATTGCAGTCTTCGATACTATATCTACATCTACATACATACTCCGAAATCCACCATATGGTGCATGGCGGAGGGTACCTCGTACCACAACTAGCATCTTCTCTCCCTGTTCCACTCCCAAACAGAACGAGGGAAAAATGACTGCCTATACGCCTCTGTACGAGCCCTAATCTTTCTTAGCTTATCTTTGTGGTCTTTCCGCGAAATGTAAGTTAGCGGCAGTAAAATTGTACTGCAGTCAGCCTCAAATGCTCGTTCTCTAAATTTCCTCAGTAGCGATTCACGAAAAGAACGCCTCCTGTCCTCTAGAGACTCCCACCCGAGTTCCTGAAGCATTTCCGTAACACTCGCATGGTGATCAAACCTAACAGTAACAAACCTAGCAGCCCGTCTCTGAATTGCTTCTATGTCCTCCCTCAATCCGACATCCCAAACGCTCGAGCAGTACTCAAGAATAGGTCGTATTAGTGTTTTATAAGCGGTCTCCTTTACAGATGAACCACATCTTCCCAAAATTATACCAATGAACCGAAGACGACTATCCGCCTTCCCCACAACTGCCATTACATGCTTCTCCCACTTCATATCGCTCTGCAATATTACACCCAAATATTTAATCGACGTGACTGTGTCAAGCGCTACACTACTAATGGAGTATTCAGACATTACTGGATTATTTTTCCTATTCATCTGCATTAATTTACATTTACAATGTCCATTATTCGTTGTAACGGTTCACTTTCATGAAGGTTAAGTCCAACAATAATGTCTCCAATAATTAAAGTTCATTAACTCGTCAGAATATCACTTCAGTTCAAGTTCTCAAGTAAGAATAAGTAAGCCAAATTCAGGTCCTGGTATCATATTGTTGAGATGTCTTTAAAACACGAATACAAAGTTTCTCAGTACTTCTGAAGGTGGTCTACCTGTAGCAGCGAAGTAATAACATGCAAAATCGCTAAGCGCAATACGGGCTAAAATGCGCTGTGCCAAAATCACGTGATTCGAGTTGCAACAGACAAAACTCTCGTTCTACGTATCCGATTACTCACTCCATGGATGTTTATGGCGCAACCAAGTGTTTTATTGGCACGAGACACTGCCCTGTTGACAGTTGTTCTGTCAATGGTAATTTTCAGCTACCAGAGAGATACAAAAGCTGTCTATGTTAAATAAATTGAAATATCTGTACTCAGATAATCTTTGAGTAGCGGAAAGTGACAGTTGTATTATGCGTTTTGTTGTGTTTGGATTTGAAGAGTGTTGTTTGCAAATAATTAGTGAAAATGGCGTAGCAAAATATCATGACTGAAAATTATTGGTTTGCAGGTGATTACATTGCTTCATGGGAAACGGAAGTAAACTGTTTGTGAGATTAGCACTTTCCCGCCGGCATCGCCACAGATGTCATCATAATTATTTATAGTTGTTGATTGTAGATGGTGGCTGATTTTGCTCTAGAAATGAACAGCATGTTGTTTGGTTTATGATCTTCAGTTCGTAATTGTTTGAATGTTTTCAAGAATGCTATATTACGAAGAATCTTTTGTTTCGTTGATTAGAATGAGCAGGATGAATGAATATGTTCGGCGAGCATACAGTTTTAAAGTAATGTGATAATAAGCAGTTGTCTAATGAGCAGCGAACAGCGTTAGTAAGTTTTTACATTTATTACATAGTGATAAACCTATGGAAATCGGATACTCTGTTGTCTGACTTTAAAATATATGTCATTTCCCTTTACAGTAGAACAGGAATATATGAGAACGACTTGAAAATGAGCCTCATTAATTATTGTGTAGATGTCATGAAGGTTGGTGCTGTAGTAGGCGCGGCCTCCAACATTCGAAATGACGTAACCAACCAACTGCAAATACTTTTGGCGTAGAGAACCAGCCGGACACATAAGTCATTCTGCTGCCGACTTCTTATTTGAATCACAGACCTTTGAATTTGAATGCTGATACTTACCTATCAAACTACACTCGGCATAGATTAATGAACTCTTGAATATATCGTGACTAATCTAAATTGTGGCACACTTTGATCCGAACCTAGGTTCCCTGCTTTTGTTGCATAGAGGGCGTAGAGTTGACTGGGTTTCGTTGATATTTTTTGGTTGATATAGTGCACACCAGGAGCCAGCGGTGTTATACTTGGTGCTGTATAGATGACGTCTTCGTTTATTTCATTTGCACCTTTGAATTGTAGCTAGCGTTCGTTCATTTAGTTCACAAGAATTCGTTTAGTTTGTATGACTGGTTATTCGATTATGATGTTAACTAGGCCTGTAGAGGGCTAGTGGAGGTGGCAAGTGTACAGAAGATCGTGGTTTGTCATTCACCGTTGATCAATGACATTATCATTCGCACTTTTTTAAAAGTGAAAGTTGTGTTTACATCATAAGCTGTAGCATAACATTTGGTCTAGGGATGTGGAAATGTGATACTTATGATTTGATGAAGCTAACAAATGTGTTGTGACTAAAAACCTACTATTTTAACATATGTAGTGGTGACCGACAGATCTGTAGCCTGTAGATTGTATGGCGCAGTTTGGTTGTAACTTATCAAAGTCAATGAATTTGTTATGGATTTTTTTTTTTTTTTTTTACAAATTTTGCACATTCTGTAGTTAATTTACAACTCTTGCACTCAAATATTCTGTAGCATAACCTGAGATCTGGGTTAGATTATAAGGCAACAGTTTGGTTGTAATCTGTCAAAGTTAATGAATATTTCATGAATATCTTTTTTTTATGCATGTACATTTTTCTCATTTCATACTTACATTTACAACCCTGATGAAGACTGTTACCTACAAAGTGTGGCTTGATATTTTCAAGTTTTTAATTTGTTTGAAGGTCTTAACAACAAGAATCAGTATAAAACTATGAGCTAGAGTCCATGACGATTGGCCACATAGGTAGAGAAAAGGTCAGGTTGAGAAAAGGACTCCCAAAGTCTATGTGAAATTGGTGTCAGTGAGCAGCAAGGATGACAAAACATTTGGAAGTGATTCCAGCTGGGGGTTTTACCTGGAACATGGACACGCAAGCTCTTCAATGTCTTTGATGAATAGCTTACCAATAAGCGAGTGGCGAACCAAGGTGTTTGTCCAAATGAAGTCCTAATGACACATGAAGCAGGGCGAGAACCCTAATGGGGAGTAAGGGTGGGATCAACACTGTGGGTGACTCATTCTCATAAGCAAGTAGGTTTGAAAGAAACGTAGCATCAAATTGTTGGGCCCGATGATGCACGCAAGTTGTCCAGCCAACATGACTTCATCCACTTAAAAGCATGGTGCAACATGAGGTCATTTCACAGTTCTGTCACAGTGGTGGACGCCATGGTTGGAAAATTAATTAGAAGGAAAAGTGCTTATGCATCATTTTGGAAGCACATGATCTCATGTTTGTCAAATTCTGCATCAGGACTAGCCAGGAAAAAGCGTCCACATTCATATGCTGGCTTGTTGATTTGTATGTAATGGAGTATTGATACGCAGGGTTCACTGCTGTATGCATTATACTGTGTTGCCAAGAAACAATGAGCAATGATCAAATAAAGCGAACAAAGTCTTGTTATTAGTCTTTAGCTGGAATTTCATGCCATAGAAGTACATGTGAAATTTGTGCAGTGCATGGATGATTGCAAATGCCTCATTCTTGATCTGGTCGTAGTTTTGTTGAGCCTTATTAAACATTTTGGAACTGAAAGGTATTGGGTGGTCTGATTCTGCTTCCTAGTGTGAAAGGCTGTAGCCAATAACATGCTGGGAACCATCTGTGACAAGAATCAAGTGTTCGTTGGAACAGTTGGGCATCCAACAAGTTGCCTTTTGCAAGGCTTGTTTAAGAGTGTGGACTGGATTGCCACTTGTGGATGACCAAATGGTCCCCTTCTTTTGGAGTGTGTTAAGGTGTTGCGCAATCTGTGAAAGACTGTAGTTCTTTAAAGTTCCAATGTGGGGACTTGATGTCAGTGGCCTATATGTTATGTTTGGTAGCAAGTATCCCATTTTCTTCGTATTGAAACCCAGGTTCTTGCCTGAATATTGGGGAAAAAAATAAATAAATAAAAAGACACTTTTAGGGATAGCAATTCAGGGGCCAGCTTTCTGTAAGGCAGAAAAAGTGAGTGTAGGTTTTTGAGATGCTCATGGTTGCTAAAACCTGTGTTGATTACATTGTAAAGATAGTTACAGCATGACATACAGAATCTCTCAGATCAACTGTTTCAAGTACCTTTGAAATATGGCAGGTGCACTAGAAATGCTGAAAGGGAGCCGCCGCTATTGATAGAGGGGGTTTTGAAAATGATCACTCATTTGGAGCCTGGATTCAAATGTGGTTGCAAGTAAGCCTCTGAAAGATTTATTTACCAAATTTCAGTTTTGAGTAGAGGCCTTGGATGTGTGGAATTAAGCTGTTCACCACAACTTGGGAATTGTCTTAAAGTCTTCACACAGTTAGTGAGCTGTTCAGTTTGTGTACAACTAATGAAGGGAACTCCCATGAACTAGACAAGGTAGCTGTCATCACTTAAGGTTGTTGGAGGCTACTTAATTTGTTTTTAATGTCCTCATACAGAATAAGGGGTAAATGACCTTAAGATTTGCAAACCCAACTTGATTTATTTATTAGAGTCTATAAGCGAAGCTAAAGCCTCTGTACCATCTTGAAATGCTATCAGTTTCTGGAAAATTTTCAGTTCAATTAGCAACTTACTTTTGATGGTTGTCTTGGTTGTCTCGGGTTTTAAAATGGTTCTGATTTTATTTACTGCATCATGCTCCTTGTCACTTGCAGTTATTCTACAGAGGAAAGAAGAATCAAATGCTACTTGTATGGTGTATTTCCAACACTGAAACCACTGTTCATCACACATGGGACATTGGTTTTGAGAGTGGTGTTCATCACACATGGGACATTGATTTTGAGAGTGGTGTTCATCACACATGGGCATTGATAGTGAGGGTGACGCTCAAAAGAATCTGGGTTGAGCAGCAACTACCATTTGCAGTAGGGTAATGTAGGAAGAGAGCTAGAATTAAAAGAGTATGACACTGACTTGGAATCATATCACTGGAACATTGGTTGTGTATGCTGCCATGTGTCTTGTTGGGAACAGTATTATTGACTGGTAACAACACATACTTCTGGCTACACTCTTGTGAGTGAACTGCTTGTTTGTCAGTCTCTGCTGAGTTTAAAGAGGAAACTGCAGAATGTTTTTGCCAAAAATGTTCATTTCTCTGTGTAAATTCAAAAACTTGTAATGCTGAGGACTTCTAAAGAAGGCTCAGAACTTTTTAAAACCTGCATGCTAACCTATATTGAATAATGTTACTCAGTGCTGGATGAGAGTGTCTGTGTAAGATTTTTTTACATGTCTCATGTGTACTGACAAAGTTACACTTCCGACTTGGGCCGTTTAGTTCTGTGATCTATTCCTGGTACAATTTGGAAAGTGATCTCTGACACTGAAAAAATTGAAGCCTAGTAAACCCTGTATGGGCCTTGCAACTATAGTAAGCTGACAAAATCTCGCGCATTCTAGAAAATGACAATCTGTCCCTATTGTCTAATGGATGGAGCTGAAGAGCTAAATACAAAATGTTTTGAGAGGAATTGACCAAAAGAGAGACTTTTGAATTTCTGAATCATTAACTTTAGATGCTGTGAATTAGTGGTGTAGCCTTCAGATGTATACATCCAATTATCCTTACATCTTGGAAAAATGGGAATGAAAACACAGCCAACTCTACTGAGTTCGATGCTAGACATGCTGTTACCTGTTGCTGTATCAAAGCAGTGAGTTGCTGTTGTTGTTATTGTTGTTCTGCCTGCAGTTTCATCTGTTGTTGATCATTTCTCCTGAGGCCGCTGATAACCTCGCTGTAGAGCAGCCATAAGCTCAACCTTCTCCAGAGGTTTCTTGAATGCTAGGAACCCAGGATCCATCATACGACACCCTGTATGTGTAGAACCTTATTGCCACTGTTGGAATGGTGCTTCTTCTGTTCCCTTTATTTGAACACAACCACTAGTTGCAAGTTCTGTACAGGTTGAGGGTTTGGCACACAACAGAAACTTCTGGCTTGCTGTGTTTATGCAAAGAATGATCACAGAAAAACTGCAAGCCTGTGAATAAAGCCAAGGTTCATCAGACTGCTGTGAGAAATCCAGCCGGAGTCAAACATGAATATAGTCCAAGCTGACAGCATAGGTTGTCAACAGCAGGGTAGCCGGCATATATGGTAGAAGCATGTAGACTGAATACAAGTCCATGATGAGGAGGAGGAGGAGGGCATGTCTCAGACTCATCGTGATGTGCTCACTGCTGGCTGTGCATATGTGGCACTGTCAGCTGTGGGAACAAGTCAGTAGTCTAGCTGTGTGAGTTGCTGGCTACAGCAAGTTCCAGAGTTGCATCTTCGGCAAACCTTCCTGAGTTTCAAAAGCACCAGGGATCTCCTTATCACCTTCTGACAACCAGGTGTGCTTGTTATGCCATGCACACAAATTTGTAACTGCCCAATACATCACCAATGCTTCCTCCTTTTTGTTTGCTCTTATTCATATATCTTAATATTGAGTGATATGCATTATGTAATAACCAGATGCTGCCATGAATTATATGTCCACATGATTACTAATTCCATTTTGCACAACAATGTACATCACTTGTTAATCTTTCAGGTAATTCATGATCTGTTGACTTCTAAAGATGATGTCTGGCATATTTGGAGCATATATGGGGAACAAGCATCTGTAAGATTTAAAAAGATTGAATAACATGATAGTTGAGATGTAAGTGATCTAGCTGCTGCTAATATTAGTTACATATGCACAGTTCACAGCCACTTGTGGGAACAGTGACCTTTGGTTATTTAGTCACAACATACACTAATTAAAACAACATAGCAGTTTGGTAAATGGATTACATTACTTTTCTTTTGGTTATGTGTCTGCCTTTGCACTGCTTAACTTATTTTCTGTGCAGTGAATAGCTTCCCAATATCAATGCTTATGTACAGGAAAGTAACAAGTTTATAATTTTACAGTATTCATTTTGTGACATACTGGAAGACACACTTATTTATAATTCAGCAGGGAAGAAAGAAGAGAAGGAACACCGGTCTTAAACTTAGGTTGCGCATACATCACATTTCATGACCTGACTGGCAAATAGTGCACTAACTAACAACAGAGAGAAAATTGTGCAACTTTTCGAAGATGCACAGTTCACAGCCACTTGTGGGAACAGTGACCTTTGGTTATTTAGTCACAACATACACTAATTAAAACAACATAGCAGTTTGGTAAATGGATTACATTACTTTTCTTTTGGTTATGTGTCTGCCTTTGCACTGCTTAACTTATTTTCTGTGCAGTGAATAGCTTCCCAATATCAATGCTTATGTACAGGAAAGTAACAAGTTTATAATTTTACAGTATTCATTTTGTGACATACTGGAAGACACACTTATTTATAATTCAGCAGGGAAGAAAGAAGAGAAGGAACACCGGTCTTAAACTTAGGTTGCGCATACATCACATTTCATGACCTGACTGGCAAATAGTGCACTAACTAACAACAGAGAGAAAATTGTGCAACTTTTCGAAGATTCGTTTAAATGTCTGTCCAATTCAAGAGGCGAATCAGTAACACAGATAAATTAATAATGAAAATAATAACGTTCTGGAAGTAATGTCAGATAAGCTGTAAAAAGCTGTTCAAGGCATGAAGAAAAGGAAGACATCTGGAGAAGATGGTGTTTCAGCAGAAATAATTAAAGCTGAAAGCAAAGTAATTCAATAGTAAAGAACACAGTCATGTTTAGAATAAATATGGAATAATATAAATCCACAAAACTGGAACAGTGCTGTAATTATTCTGCTTCGTAAGAAATGAGGTAACAAACTGAAATGGAAGACATAAATACAACTGTAATGAAAATGATATGAAGGTGGATGGGACAAGAATCCAGGCAGCTGAACTGGACCAAGTTCATTGTTGGATTCCACTAGATAAGCCAAGGCAGATACACAAAAGTAATGGTGCAGTTTGAGGCTGAGGCTTTTACCCAGTGGTGGATGTCAGATGACTGATGATTATGATGAGGACGATGGATATTAGCAACTCTGCTTGTAGTCAATAGTGCCATTTGCACGGTTTAATGTATTGGAAATCTGAACATTACAGAGTTTTCTGTTCAGAAATGCTCTCTTTAAAAACTATTTTGTTGTGGAAGCTAGCTAGGAACAACGATGATGTAGCAACACACAGACATTAACAATTTTTATTATTTTATATGTGCAATATGAATATTATTAGATGATGTAATTTCTGCATTTTAGTGAAGTATACACTGTGATGTTTCAAGTTAATACTGTGTGCTAGAACAGAAATCAAACCTAGATACCCGTGTTTTGCAGATAATGTTCTACCAACTGAGCCACCTAGGCATGCCTCATAGTCTGACTCAGACTCTATTAGTTCTCCATACCTTGCAAACTCTAGAGGCCATCCCACAACGCTGTATGAGGCTAGCACCAGTACCCTCTACAGCAAGGATATAGAGGAGAAGTCAACCACAGCTTCGGGGAATTTACTGAGGTACCATATTTTTGCTCTTACCACATGCTGTGATGGACCATTCTGACAAGTTAAAGATCTGTGCCAGACTAGGATATAACACTGATCCCTGTTGTTTTGAGGTAACACCACATCAGTCCAAAAGTTCAAGACTGGATTAACGTAGTTTTTAAAGCTTCGGGCCTTCTACATAGTATCCCCACCCCCACCCTACTTGAGTATAATGCACAGAACATTCATACAATCATGTGAAACTGTCAGAGAAGACCTTGTCTGGAGCAATGTTCAACTAGTACATCACAAGGCTTTTATATTGGTTATGTCATCAAAGTGTTGTAAATTTCTGCAGTTTGTCATTTTGCAGTAGATTCTTACTGATAACACCAAGTTTTATTACCAGTAATGATTGTTTTTTCCCAGAAAACAATCACCTGTGTTTTTTATTTCAATCAAGTTGCGGCAGGAGTACACACATTGTTGTTGTTCAGGAGTCAAGATGTGCAGGACAAACTTTGCACACGTTTCTCTTCTTTAAAACAATCTGGAGAATGTCTGGATTTAGAAAAGTTGCTCTGTTATGATTTGTGACACATCATTGACATATGATGGCTGCACATCCACTATTAACACTATCTGCTCACAACTGACTGTTCGAATGCACATCTTTTGTTTCTGGTTGGTAGTTAAAGCTGCCACCCTAGTTACTGCATTGGCATTGCTTCTATTCCAGCGAAAAATCAGTGTCAGAACTTTTTGGATGGCCGATGTACACTACCAAGTACTACACATGAGTAGGCATTACAGAATTATAGATTACCTTATGGTGACGTGCATTTCATCATTCATGTATTTACACTATGATCCATGGAGAGCCTGTAATTTCCGAAGACATAATGGACAATGTCCCTCCAGAGCCTTCTGTGTAACTTGTAATTCCCTAGTTATTTCTACAACATACTAGTATCTATCACTAACTAGTCACTTTCTTTTTACTGAGCGAGGTACTGCAGTGGTCAGCACACTGGACTGTCATTCTGGAGGACAACGGTTCTGACCCACGTCTCGCCATCCTGATTTAGGTTTTCTGTGATTTCCCTAAATACCTGTGGCAACGTCAAGACTGAAATTAACTCTACATCCATGGAAAAAAATCGGTCCATTCAATATGACACTTGGTGCAGTTCCATTTGTGCCAAGTTTATTCTCCAGGCTTATTATGTGTTTGTAGACTGGCATGCGATGGTGACGTTGATGATAAACACGTCGACGAGGCACAGTGCTTCAATGCTGTTGCAGATATAGCTCACAGCGGAATGATTCCGCTGGCGTGCGTTGGCCGCTTTTATACTGAGCGCATGGCCTGGATGGTTTGTTTGAAAGGGTACATCCAACTTCCCACCCTTTCCTAATCCGATGAGACTGATGACCTTGCTGTTTGGCCCCCTCCCCCAATTCAACCAACCAACCAATCACCTTTTCTTTACAGGTCGTCTTTGCCTTTGCTCGTCCATTCTTTTCACTGCTTATTTGTTCATGTTTCTGACTTTCATTTGTCATGATGTTTAGAAAGTATTCTGTTTCTTCTGCAGTATGTTGATCTCTGTCTGTGGATTTATTTTGACTAAATCTATTTTAATTGTGTCTCTTTCAGTTCACAAGACTTTGAAACCCATTTGCAAACCAGCATTTAAAAGAATTGTCACAATTTATCACTTAACATAGGCAGTAGCTTAAAACTGCGTGCCAGGCTACGGTAAATGTTCATCTACATTTGTTTTTAAGCCCCCACACGATTCATGATATAGGGTATTTTGTACTAGTAATAGCTATTCTCTGGCCTGTTACATTTGCGTAAGGAGCTGTGGAAAAGTGACTGTCCGTAGCATATTCTCTATTAAAGAGAGGGGAAAAAAAGGTCATGCCATATTTTTCCATTGTCCACATCTCAAATCCAAATATGGTTACTAGTAATATAAGCATCTCTGTATTTACTGAAGTGCGATTTTCAGAATTTTTGATATGTTCCCAATTAACTGTATCACATTTGTATCTCATCCTGCTCATTGTTGTATTTGCACTTTATTACTCATGTTGAATCTGGTATTTGTTGCTGTTGCCAGATGCTCCATATAATGTTACATTATTGCTTTAATTTAAGAGGAGACGACGTATCCACACAGTCTGAACTACATGGATTTTGATTGTGTTTGTGTTGTCTTTCTGAGATGAGCAGGCAGAAGCATATCTGCATTTAGCTAAACAGGGACAAGAAACTCCCTAAAATTATGTAGTTGTGAGACCAGTGATTATTAAATTATCAGTTTCTCCATTTTTGGAGGGTGTTTAGTTCACAACTGTATGTTCAATTAAAGAAAAACCTCTCCAGTTTCTAGTAAGAACTCTATTAAGTCCACAACAAGTTTTGGCCTTTACATCTATCCTTTTCAAGTGGATCTGATACAGCCATTAATAATACATAATATGATGGATATATAAATATTGTACATAATAGGAGGTGAAAAACAAAGCTTAGATAGAAGAAATTAAAGATCTTTTTGATACTTTATTCTTCTTTTTTTTTTTGGAAAACAGTGTAATAATAAGTGAAAAGCACAATTTTCTACAGGATTAATTTATTTAGTTAACCAGTTTTTGGTTTACAAGACCTTCATCAGACTTTAACTCATCTCATCATCAAATAAGTTAAAGTATTTGTAAGTAATATTGGAAAGGATGTTACTCATCTAGACTGAGGCATGAACCCATAGTAAATGTCATTTTTGACAGTAAATGTCATTTTTGACAGTACAGTGATAATGTTATTGAAAAGTTGAACAGCAAATAAATATAAAGTAACCAAAATAGAATAAACATAAACAATTAACTAAAAAACAGCACCAGTATAACAATTTAAATTAAATTAACATTCCAAATAAAATGAAAGTGGTACCTGACAAGTGGTATTACATATGAAAATTGATTCATAAACAGAGTATAAGGTAGAATTGACAATTGTAGCAACTGAATCTGTAGAGTACATAAGCATTCACAATAAAATAAATAAATATGGGAAAATGGAGGAATAGAAAGGAACAGACAATGTGGGAAGCATTTGGAAAACTTTGAGGATTAAGTGAAGTTTAGGAGAGGAAGCGAGCTGTGCTTGGTCTAATATTAAATCTGGAGCATGGGCCAGATGTTTGCTGATTTCGAGGATTCCCAACAGGTTGCATTTTGGCCATTGTTTGCTAAGTGGCATGGGACTGGAGCTGGTAGCTGTGGCCCTCACTCATTACATGCTCAACAAATGTGGAGTCATTATTCTACAACCTCCAGCTGGGTTCATGTTCAGCCAACCTTGTAGCTGTGTGTGTGCCTGATTGACCAACATAAAACTGATCACAATCAGGGGAAGTAATTTTGTATACCTTACTGTTGCCTAGTAATTGGGTCTTATCTTTTCTGTTGAAAAAGTGCTGTGCTGTTATGTTCCTCGTGTAGTATAGTTGCAGGATTTCAGTGTTTTTGCTCTCTCTGTGGTATATGTCCTAGGTATGGTATCGTACATCACTTCCTACAGACAGTAGGAGGAGGAGCAGAGGAAGCATAGAGGATGGGTACAATTTTCAGTTTTTGTTTCCTATGAAAGATGTGGACAATTTTATTTTATTGGAATTGGTAATTTAATTTAATCTGATCTGTTATTTTGGCATTGTCTTTGTGTTTAGTGTTGATGTTTTCACTTGTTTGCTCTCTCTGTATTTATATACTGTTCAACTTTTTACTTCTGTAATTGCGTTACTGCTGTATTATCAAAGATTTGACATTTATGGTGTGTTTGTGCCTCAGTCTAGATGAGTAAAATCTTTTTCAGCTTTGTTTACAAATATTGTAACTTGTTTTATATCAATTATCAGTAAAAGCCTAATGATGGCCTTGTAAGGTAAAAACCAGCTAACTAAATAAATTAATCTTGTAGACCATACACAGTATTGTGCAAGTAAATTTTGTATGTGGCACTGTACAAACTCATAATCCTTCATACAATGAAGAACTGATATTTTATGGGCATACGAAAAAAAAAAAAAAAGAAGAAGAAGGAAGAAAGAAAGAAAGAAAGAAAGAAAGAAAAATTACACCCACCAGAAAAAATCCAAGGAGAAGATGCTCAATGAGCAGTGCACATGAAGCAAAAGCAGCTTTTTTGACATCTGCCACCCTGTTATTGACAACTTCCTGTAAAGCTACTCCATGAATTTGTAGCTGTATCTAGACTTGTAAAAATGCATTTGAGTCATTTCATGTCAAAACTACACAGAAAAGTACAATTTTCAAACTGGCCATCTTCAGTTTTCATCAAATTTGGTGTGTTCATTGCACATGATGAATGAAAAATGCCAATTTACAGAATTGTAACATAGGTACGACAAAAGTAATGGCCACCGGAAGATCTGAAAAGTGCAGAAAATTTGACAAACACTGCACACAAAAATGTCTGTAACTTCTGTTATAATGGTGATAGCACTGTGAAACAGGTAATTTGGAGATCGCTGGGAACGAGCCTTCAAGTTATTGTGCAGTTTGGCCATATTCAAACAAATTACACAATTAAGGTCAGTGATCTTGACCTATGACCTTCTATTTCAAAACGTGTAAACTTCAAAGGTTAAAAATTATATTTGCTTCTTCATTTTACACCAATCAGAATATTAAATTATCAAGTTGAAAATCAAACAATGGAAAATCCAGGTTGGAATGTAACAATATTGTGAAAAGGAAAGTTGCTACTCACCATGTAGTGGAGATGCTGAGTCGTAAAAAGACTCTTACAAGTAAAGCTTTCTGCTGTTAAGGCCTTCACCAACAATGGACACACACACATGACTCTTTCTCTCTCTCTCTCTCTCTCTCTCTCTCTCTCTCTCTCTCTCTGTGTGTGTGTGTGTGTGTGTGTGTGTGTGTGTGTGTGTGTGTGTGTGTGTGTGTGTGTGTGTGTGTTTGAAATGTGAACAAGCAATTTGCAAGCATTTTCATTTTGAACAATCACAGGTAAGTGTGCCAAGTGAACAGGTCAATAACAAGCATCATTATGTACACCAAGAACATGGCAATGGCACACAAATATTATTAAGTTCTGTTATCTGAGAGTAAGTGAGAAAATAGGAGATCATGTGAGTGAAATGTTTGCTTTCATAGCTTGAATGGAAATGTGGATGCCAACTGTACAGAGGAAGCTGTAGCAAAAGTTGTGTGTTGTGACCGGACAAATCCACCGGATGAAGATGGAGTTTGAGAGGATCACATGTTGCTTTAATCCCTTCAGGGTAGATGGACAAAACAGATACAAGAAATGTCTATGTAAAGTGCAAAAGTGGATGGTTGATACGATCAGTGGCATAATGACAGATCACAAAATATGTGATAGATGTAGGAAAAATTAACTACATGTGGCTAATAAATCAACTACATTGAAACAGATGTGAATCACAAAACTTCACAACTCCTCAGATGAGTCATACACATCTGCAACCCCAAATATTACTTTAGTTACATTAAATGACAGTTTGGTATCTCTTGGTGAGACACTGGTGTGAAATTTGCTTGTGGCTAGGGCCTCCTGTTGGGAAGTCTCATCGCCTGGGGCAAGTCTTTTTAGCTGACACTGCTTCAGTGATTTGCATGTCAGTGATGATGAAATGATGATGAAGATAACACAACAGCCAGTCCATGGAATCTGAAATTATAATCCAATTGAAAGAGAAATTCAGTTCTAGCACCACAAGCACTGAGAGGATCCTAGTATTGACATGTCTTCAAAAAGTTGGAGCATTTCAAAGGATTGAAACTGAATTTGAAGGTTAAAACTATTTTGTGAGAAAACCAAAACAGTGCTAAAATGCTAGAAGAAGCTAATTCACAAATTGTTAAAAATGAGCTATTGACATTTTCATATGCTACTAATATATATTCATTATACCATATATATGAATAAACATTACCCACCTTTACTCTTCCACAGTACAAAAGAAATATTTTGGAATCTCTCTGAATTGGTAAGAAACACAAAATATTTGAGTTCCATTTCTGTGTGGGTTAGCTCTGTCTTGCATTCTACTACTCAGTTTCTCAAAGAATGTGTTATCTTAGCAACTCATCACCTGAGACATGTCCTGACTGAGCACGTCGGGAACTGTCATGAGTTCTACAATCAATAAGGTATAAGCTGCTGTTTGCCTGGGAAGAAGGATTTTGTTTCTGTCAAGGAAAATGGTTTCAGAGTTCACAAACAAAAGTGACTGGTGTTAGAAAGTCTGAATGAGCTGTATAAATCATTCAAAGATACTCTTCCAGGACTAAAAATAGGATTATCCAAATTTTGCCAGTTATGACCCAAGAACTGTGTTCTAGCTGGTGCAGCCGATACCCATAGTGTGTGTGTTTGCAGTATCCAACAAAATGTGCAGTACATGTTGAATGGTTCTGGATTGAAAGAGTTGACATGTGATGCTGACTGTCAATGAAAGACCTTGTAATGGTATTGCTGGTACCATCAAGAGACTTGCTGCCTATGCCAGTCTGTAGTGCATCTACATCTCTCAGATAATGTCAAACAGACTGTTGTTTGAATGGTGTTCCAAGAACCTTGCAGTTTGTCACTTTCATTATACAACTAACAGTGAGTATAATGAAGAAGAAGCTCTCACTCAATAGTGGTTTGCACATAGTTACATTGTGTTATATCCATTGGCCATTAGAAAATCCAAGCAATACTTTTCTCCAATTAACCAGACATCAGAAAGAACATCTAACACATACCCAACAAGACTCTTACCTCAGTGATACCACAGGATTTGTTGCAGTTGTACAAAGATCTTTGGTGGCTTGGATGTGTTTTGAATGTTAGTAAAGAGGTTACGATTAACTTCCTACATCCTGTTATTCTTTCACCTTCATTTGCATACTCCTATTTGCATAGTCCAAGAGACTGTACATGTTCATTGTGGACAAGAAAGACATTATTACATAGGTTGATGTGACACCACCAACAAATCAAATGTATACCCTTTCACAAAAAGATGTGCACCTAACCAGACTCTGAGGTTTCCCTTCTCCTATCCTTCCTCCACTTTGGCATTTGTGGTTCCTCTTTTTCTTCTTCCTCCCTTTGTGCTCCTGAAGGCCAACCCTTGTGTCTGATGCCTAACAGGTGACTGGGTAACACATAATTCCCAGCCCTGGGTCGACAGGTGGGGTTAGTGCATACCCCCTAGTATAGGCCAGGCCAGGGAGGGGTGATTGCCTGAGCTGCTACCTTCCCCAATTGCCAATTGTTCCCTCTGTCAGGTGTTTGGGAGGTGTGAACAATCGCCTAAAGCTGGTGCGCCCCCTTGTGAAGGAGGCCCCCAGTTGGATGGAGCGTACCATCAGAGACGGTGGCAATTACGGGGAATTTTCTTGTGATGAGCCAATCATATTCACAATTAACTTCTATGAAACATAAACTGAATGAGGCTAATGATTCAAAGAGCCCTCCAGCTGCACCACTGTCCCTTGTGGTTTCACATATTGAAGATCATCAGTTCTTCACAATGGTAAATCCGTTTTTTATTCAGAAAGGTGTTGATGTAGCTACTGACCCTGTGAAATCCTGCTCTTCTTTATGGAATGGCACTTTGGTTTTGGAGACTACTTCCAAATATCAAGCACAACAATTGCTTGCTGCCTCACTTCTCCACAGCTATCCTGTTCATGTTGAGGCCCAAAGAACTTTGAATTCTTCCTGTGGTGTTATTTACACTAGGCTACTCGATGGTTTGACCGAGGCCGAAATCCAGTCGTACCTCTCTGATAAGGGTGTCATTGGCATCCACCGGGTGATGAAAAAGGCAGATTCCTCCTTAGTGCCCACACACACTCTTCCCCTCACCTTTGATAGAATGGTGCTTCCGTCCAAGATCAAAGGGGGCTATGAAATTATCACAGTCCGATTGTGCATTCCGAACCCGATGCACTGCTACCAATGTATTCGTTTCAACCACACTAGAACCTCTTGTCGACACCTAGCCAAATGTGTAACATGTGGTAGTGATGCGCTCGAGGGCAATTGCCCGCCTCCTTCTGCCCTCTTTATCAACTGCAATGGCGGCCATGCAGCCTCCTCTCAAGATTGTTCCATGTATCTTGATGAGTGGGCTGGCCAAGAGACCTGGGTAAAGGAAAAAGTACCTTACACAGTTGCTTGCAAATTATTGGCTTGTTGCAAACTCTGCGTTCTACTGTCTGGCACCTATAGTTGTGTTCTTGCTACATTTCGCTCCATGAAGGACACGGCCATGCAGACATGCGGCCTTAAATTCAGCTCTGAGGTTGTGACATCATCCATTGTCAAGGTAGCATCACCATCCCCTCGTCCAGCTGTGCAACAAGCCATCAGACTCTTGCTTCAAGGGGAGAAGCCACCAGCTACACAACCAGTGGGCCAGAAAGGACAGAAGGAGTATGCCTGAGAAGTCTTCGAACGTCCCTCCTGCCAACCAACACCTGAGTTCTTCGCCTTTTCCTTCCTCACCTGGTTTTTTTCCCTTTGTGCCATTTATATCCCTCCGTCGTTCAATGTCACCAGGCAGACTTCCTCCAGCTTATCGGGCAGCTGCCTCACCCATTTCTGCCACTCGGTGACTTTAATACGCATCATCCCCTTTGGGGTTCTCCCAGAACCTGTCGGAGAGGTGCCCTCTTGGCTAACCTTCTTGATCAACTTAACCTCTTCTGCCTTAACACTGGAGCACCCACATTCCTTTCAGACTCCTTGCACACCTATTCCCATTTGGACCTGTCCTTCTGCACTGCTCAGGTTGCACATTGTCTCGAGTGGTCCATTCTTTCTGACATCTCGAGCGACCATTTCCAATGTGCCATCCATTTGCTGACTCCTACCCCACTTTCCAGTGCACCCAAATGGCAGCTTACTAAGGCTGAAGCTCTACTCCTCGCTAGCGGCCTATGAAGAACAAGATTTCGCCAGTTGTGATGACCAGATGGAATGTCTTACAAATTTTATCCTTACTGCTGCAGAATGTTCCATTCCTTGCACTTCCTCTTTACCTCGCTATGTCCCAGGCCCTTGCTGAGGCATGCATTCTTTGGGATAGCAAAAAAGTTAGCTGGATTTCATTCACTAGTTCTTTTAACAGTTCCACCTCTTCCTCTGTCATGTGGGCCAACCTCCTATGGCTCTCTGGGACCAAGATTCATTTCCCAATTTCCGGTGTGACAGTAGCAGATGATGTCATCGTGGACCCTATTGCTATCTCCAACACGTTGGGCCACCATTTCACGGATATTTGGAGCTCTTCCCACTATCACCCTACCTTACTTGATCGGAAACGAGTGGAGGAGTCTCAGGCGATACCCTTCTCTTCCTAGAATTGTGAGTGCTACAGTGCCGCCTTTACTATGAGGAAGCTAGATCACGCTCTCAGTTCATCCCGATCCTCCGCACCAGGGCCAGATCCTGTCCACATTCAGATGTTGCAGCACCTTCTCTTGCGGGCAAGCACTTTCTTCTTAATACGTACAACCACATCTGGGCAGAGGTCACGTTTCCCGGACGCTGGCGTGAATGTCCATCATACCCAGACCTAAGCCCAGTAAGGACAAACACTTTGCTTCTAGGTACCGCCCCATCTCTCTCACCAGCTATGTTTGCAATGTGATGGAACGTATGATTCATGCTTGGTTGCTATAGTGGCTTGAGTCTCCCAATTTACTAACCACTGCACAGCTTGGATTTCGAGCATGCCATTCTGAAGTTGACCATCATCTCATCATTTTGTCCACCCATTTTAAGAATGGTTTTCTGCAGAAAAAGCTGACTGTGACCATGCTTTTCGATTTGGAGAAGATCTATGACACCTGCTGGAGAACTGGTATCCTCTGTACTCTTTACATGTGGGGCTTTTGTGGCCGCCTTCTCCATTTCCTTGAGGAATTTTTAAAAGACCGAGTTTTCAAGGTGCATATGGGCTCTGCATTGTCAGATACCTTTATCCAGGAAAAAAGTGTGCCTCAGGGTTCTGTCCTCAGTGTCATCCTCTTTGCTATTGCCATTAATCTTATAATGGCCTGTCTTCCACCGGGCATCTCCAGCTCCCTTTTCGTTGACAATTTTGCCATGTATTGCAGTTCTCCATGGGCCTGTCTCATTGAGCGGATTCTTCAGCGATGTCGCGATCATCTTCACTCATGGAGCGTTGAAAATGACTTTTGTATTTCCACTGACAAAACCGTTTGAACGAATTTCTGACGGCACAAATGGTCTCTCTCACCATCTTTACATTTTTGTCCTGTTACTCTTCCGTTCGTTGAAACTTCAAAATTCCTGGGGCTCGTGCTCGATAGGCAACTCTCTTGGTCCTCCCACGTGTCTTACCTGGCAGCCCGCTGTACATGGTCCCTCAATATCCTACGTGTCCTCAACAGTACTTTCTGGGATGCAAACTGAACCACCCTCCTCCGTTTGTACTGATCCCTTGTCAGTTCGAAAGTAGACTATGGGGGCTTTGTTTATGCATCTGCATGTCTGTACCTTCTACACCGTCTCTACACTATCCACCATCGTGGCATTCGTTTGGTCACTGGCGCCTTTTACACTAGCCCGGTTGAGAGCCTATATGTCGAAGCTGCTGAACTACCACTGTCCTACAGATGTGTTATTCTCTTCAGCAGGTATGCACGCCATTCACCTGCCATGCATGGCCACCGATGAAGTGGCCCATGTTAACCTTGGCCTACATTTGCTTCCTAAGGACACTACTCCAGCCTCGATATATCGCCTTCAGTTTCACGACCTGCACATGGAACTTCGTGATAGTACCTTTGCGTACGCTGATGGCTCCTGAACTGACCATGGAGTCGAGTGTGCCTTTGTCATTGGCACCCATGTCTTTCGATATTGGCTTACAGCACACTGCACAGTATTTACAGCCAACCTGTTCGCCCTGTATCAGGCCACGGAACACATCTAGCGACACCGACTTTTCAATTGTGTCCTCTGCTCAGGCTCACTCAGCGCCCTTCAAAGTCTGTGCACTGTACATCTCTCATCCCTTAGTGCAACGGGTCCAGGAAAACTGTCACTTGCTCACTCTTGATGGAACCACTGTGGTGTTTATGTGGGTTCCTGGTCATGTTGGTCTGCCAGGAAACAAGGCTGCTGTCACTGCTGCTAATGCTGCAGTCCTTGTACCTTGGCCCACTAGCATATTCCCTCTGACGATCTCTGTGTTGCTATCTGTCGGGGATGGTGTCACTTTGACATCGCCATTGGTCCTCCCTTCATGGGAATAAGTTCCAGATTATTAAGCCTCTCCTGGTGGCTTGGACGACGACCTCTCGGCCCTCCCACTGGGAGGAGGTCATTTTAACTAAGTTGCGTATTGGGCACTGCCCTTTTAGCCATTGCCTTTTGCTAAGTGGTGCTCCCCCAACACTTTGTGTAGTTTGCACCCAAGTTTTAACTGTCCGCCATTTCCTGATGGAATGCCCATTTTTTAACCATTTACGTTCACACTTGGGTTTACCATCTGAGTTATCAGCCATTTTAGCAAACGACAAGCGGGTTGCTGACTGCGGTTTTACTTTTTATCCATTGTAGCAATATGCTGAAGGCCATTTAATTGTTAGTTCTGGACCTCCATTTCTCTATGGTGTATTTTATAGCCCTTTCTCCAGGTCTCGTTTATAACTGTCTTCTGTTATGTTGATTGGGATTGATGTGTAGTTGTTTTTTTTAAACTCCTCTCTCTCTTCATGTTCTATAGTTTTGACTTGGGCACGTATGACCCCAGTTGTATTTGCGGCTTGAAACAAAACAAAACAAACTAATTGAAATGAAATGATGTCAAAACTTGAATTTTAACTATGATCTGTAGTGTAACACAAACAAGCAAATACATTTTTTCAATAATTTTTAAGATGTCATGTTTTAAGATATTTGAGGTCAAAGTCTTTGCCTTTAATTGTGTACACTGTTTTAATATAGCCATGTTGGATATCATTTGAAAGCTTGTGCCCAGCCCTTTCCAAAATTACCTGTTTCACAGTTCTATCTGTTATAATAGAAGTCACAGCCATTTTTGTGTGCAGTGTTTGTCAATTTTTCTACACATTTTCAGACCTTCAGGCAGTCATTACTTGGATTGTACTTGTGCTACAATTCTCAAATTTGGAATTTTGTCATTTTCTCAACATTTGCAATGAGCACACCAATTTTTATAAAGATCAGAGATGGTCAGGTTGAAAATTATGCTTTTCTGTGTTGATTTGACATGATGTAACTTTCTTGTAAGCAGTCCACGATGCATCCAAGCTATGCTAGAATCCTTTACTGTTACTTGTTTTTTAACTCCTGCACACTAGTAGACATAATTATACATTCAAATTAGATGCAGCTACATTAACGGAAAAAATTGCAAAACCAAGCAATAATTAATGTAGAGTAATGAAATTTAGGGGATACGTTTGTCTAGGTAATATATTTAAGTGAGTAACATTGTAAGATCACAGATAAATGTAATCATGAGATAAGCCATTGGAAATGTGAAATGCTGGTACATTAATAAAGGGTGGAACCACCAGAATGTTGAATGCAAGGATGCAAGTGTGCATGCATTATGTTGTACAGGTGTTGGATGTCAGTTTGTGGGCTGGAGTTCCACGCCTGGTGCACTTGGTCAGTCAATACAGGAGCAGTTAATGTTGGAGATGCCGTTTGATGATGTCCCATATGTGCTCAATTGTAGACAGATCTGGTGATTTAGTAGGTCAAGGCAACTTGTCGACACTCTGTAGAGCATGTTGGTTTATAACAGCAGTATGTGGGCGAGTGTTATCGTGTTGGGAAACACCCTCTGAAATGCTGTACATGAAAGGCAGCACGGCAGGTTGAATTACCAGATTGACATACAGATCCACAATCAGGGCGCTTGGAGAACCATAAGAGTGCTTCTGTTGACATACAAAATCGAACTCCAGGCCTCAGCTCCAGGTTTAGGTCCATTGTGTCTAGCTATAAATTCAGAGGGGTCCAAAAAAATGTATCCACTGTTTAAAAGTCCATAACTTGCAAACTAATTGACAGGCTTGTCTCATTTTTGATGAAAGTGTAGCTTAAAGTCCAACTTAAAGATATCACTGTAGGTGTTCGAAATGGTCACCATTAACATGCACACACAAATGATGTCGCCGAACTGCAGCGTGAACTACTGACTGCAACGTGTTCAGTTGAATATTTGTACATAAATGTATGATGGGTTCTTGGAAGTTCATCTGATGTGCATGGCTTTTGTCGATAAACGACTTCCTTTAGTGTTCCCCACAGGTAAAAGTCCAGAGGAGTTACGTCTGGGGAACATGGTGGATACTCCACAGCACTTCTGCAGCCTATCCATCTTCCTGGTAGATTTTCGTTGAGATACGCCCTAACACGATTTTGGTAGTGGGCTGGGGCACCATCTTGTTGAAAGTAAACTCTTCCGTCTCCATACAAGTCTCGGATGGCAGATAAAATGGATGTCTGAAGCTTCTGAAGGTACACCTCACCAGTAACTGTGCCGTCAAAGAAGAATGGCCCGATCAAGCCCTGGTAAGGCAACCCACACCTCACATTTACTCCTGACAAATTCACGGCTTTGGCTACATGGACATTCAGATTTTTGGCAGCCCAGTAGATGCAATTGTGGCGATTTACTGTACCACTGAGTTTGAACTGTGCCTCATCAGACCACACAATCATCTCTGTAAACTCTTCATTGTTGCACACTGTGTTAGTAAACCACTTGCAGTACTCCAGTCTACGAATAGGGCGTCCTCATTCATTGCGTGTAGCAATCGTGGGATGTAGCACTTCCACTTTGCTGTCTTCAAAATTCGCCAAACACATGAGCAGCTCACTCCAGTTTCATGGGCACACTGTCTCACAGACTTCTGTGGTGAGCGAGGGAATTCTTGTAACACTCGACAGGAATTAGCTGGACTTGTTACTGTTATAGGTCATCCAGATCGTTTGTGTACATCTTTAACACAGCCTTCGGCTTCAAATTTGTCTCGAATGCGACGAATCATTAAACATGTCGGTGGCTCTGTTTGATACTCATTTCGCCATTGCCATTGAACCTCATTAATGTTTTCGTACTTAAAATACCACTTCAAAACTGACTTCCTTTCATCGAATGTAAGCCTTGCGCCAGCCATGTTTACTTGAGTAACTAGGTGCAACTAAGAACAAAACACCGACTATCTGTACTATCTGACAAAACAAAACAACGCAATACAATGCTTGTGTGGCAATTGCCGGAACTACGAACTATTACACTACCAAAGATGAGACAACTCCGTCAGTTACTTTGCCAGTTATGGACTTTCAAATGGTGGATACGTTTTTTTGGATCCCTCTGTATATAGTCATAAGAGTGGAACTATCAAATTACTGTCACATTGTAATTAACATTTCATTTACAACATATTGACATCATTGACCGTCTTGATAAAACAGTGACAGTTATGAAACAGTCCACTAATGATGTAATCTAGATGTACTTGCAAATGTGTGATAAAGCCAAAACTGTCTGTTGTGAACAAAGATTACTTATTATAAACAGCTGTTTGGTGCATTTACTCTGATATCATATTGTTATCAAATATATATTATGCTCTGGGCTGTAAAGAATAAAAATTGTTACAACGTTTATTTAAAGTAAACCGAATTTGCACCCTCATAGTGGCACTACTAGTGCCACTCGTATGTGACTGGTGCGAAATTTGAATAGACATCATCTTTAATATGTAGAAACACACCTAACAACTTTCGTTTACGACATACAACTCCTTCTTGGTGTTGCGATTTTTTTTTTTCTGTCTATGTATTTTAAACTTTTATTAAATCTGAAGTTTATTGGTAAGGCATGCAGTTTGATATTTCGAATACATCAGGATATAATTCTTCTTAAAACTAGAGTATGACAATACCTTTAGTGTATCAAATTTATAGTTTTTGTAATCTTGACATGCACACTGTTCTCAGGACATCATTGGGCAGTTAACTTTTTAAATCCACCTGACTTTACCTTTTTAATATCAATTGATGTTGCTTCTGTACAGGACATTGTAAGTTATATATTCTTTCTGTGCTTATATTGTACATATTTAAGCTTTGTTTTTCTCTCTTTTTATGCAAAAGATTTATATATGTGCATCATATTATTTATTATTAATGGTCCTATCAGATACATTTGAAAATGGTCTGATGTAAAGGCTGAAATGGGTCACTAACTTAATGAAGTTCTTACTAGCAAATGGAGCAGCTTTTCTTTAATTGTCACTTGAGGCTTCATTTCCTAAATGCTTCCCTATACTTGCAAATGAAAAGTCAAACTTTGCTAACATGTAGGAGAATAATTTCAGAATCACAAAAAGACATATTCTTTGCAGTAGCCAGGAAAACAGACTCATTGCCATGGTGTTGCACAGAAGCAGTTTGGAAAAGGATATATCAAGAGCTTTAATTAGCCATATAAGATCAAGGATACTTGGTATAAGCAACAGACCTGTTGTGTTTTGATGGTAAAAAAGTAATATTTTTACTTGCCTGAAGGGCTCATTAAGTGAATAGGCAGACATAACCTATGGATGATTACTAATTAAGACAAGATATGAGTGTGACATGGAGTGCAAGTGCAGAGAAATAATAGAAGGGACAGGAGTTCAGTAAGGGACTGTAGTATGTCATCCATATCCAGTAAAATGCAGGGTACTGTAACTTCTCATCATGAGCAACCTGTACAAAAATCAGAGCTTCTCTCCCTTCAAAGAACTTCAGATTACTAGCAAAGCAGGGAGAGCCTACTTGTTTTCAGGATAAAATGTGACAGGGTCAATGTGGGATGAGCAGATCAACCCAAAGCTGTTCGATGTGATTCTCAAGAATTCTCGAGAAATCGACTTTGAAGTGTTCCCTGCAAGTGTAATTCAATAAAGCTAGAACAGTTTATCAATGGGCAGCTTGATTGCCGTCAGGATGGCCTGGATTCAATTCCCAGCCAATGCAAATTTTTAAATAAAGATGCATGTTATACATAGAGATGCCAAAAAGAAATGGGTAGTGCTCAAGACTGGTAATTTTTGCATTGCTGGTTCGATTCTAGTGTTGGTCATCCCATATACACTGATGTCCAAAATTAAAGCAACAAATGGAAATTTTGCAAGGTTGCATTTATTTTGCCACAGAAGAGTGTAAATGGGTTATAGTAAAGTAGAAACAATTTAAAGAATACAGAACATAATCAACTGCAACACGAACAATGCTAAAGCAAAATGTTCTTCATTTTTTCCAGTGTGATGGATTTGCACACACATTCTGACAACTGGTTAAAGTGTTCATTGGGGGGGGGGGGGGGGGGGTGACCACCTCTGGCATCAATAGAGGCCCGACAATGATGGGACGTGCTGTGGGTGATATCATCACTCTCATGTTGAGGCAGTAACGCCCATTATTCCTAGAGGGCTGCTCGCAAGTTTTGGAGAGTGGTTGGTGGATGCTGACATGATGCAACCCGTCTTCCTAATGCACCCAGACCTGTTCCATGGGATTCAAATTTAGGGGGCAAACAGGCCACATGTTTTGTTGGTGCTTCCATTTGACTAGTAGCTCTTTATCTGTGGCATGGACATTCTGTTTGCCCCACACTTTTCGTCCCAACAGCCTGACATCTAGCACAGCTTGTATTTAATTGGTTGAAATCTACATGTACATCCATACTCAGTAAACCACTATGAAGTGTATGGCTGAATGTAAGTTGTAATGCACCACTTATGAGGTCTTCTTGTTCCATTCGTGAATAGGAAGAGTGATTGTTTAAACACTTCTGTTAGTTTAATTTTTCAAGAGTTTGCCAGTTTAGGTTTTTCGAAATCTCTGTGATGCTTTCCCATGAGCAAGCAACAAGCACACTAGTCACCGTTCATACTGCCTTTCTTTGTGTGTGTTCAGTATCCCCTGTTCATCAAATTCAGTATGGGCTCAGCAAACTTAACCCATTGCACAAGTGTTTTATAAGAAATCTCTTTTGTAGACTGGTTGCATTTCCCCAGTTCCCTGTCAGTGAGCTGAAGTGTACCACCTGTTTTGC
Organism: Schistocerca serialis cubense; assembly: GCF_023864345.2. Lineage (NCBI taxonomy): Eukaryota > Metazoa > Arthropoda > Insecta > Orthoptera > Acrididae > Schistocerca > Schistocerca serialis. The sequence goes on along the minus strand of NC_064639.1, from coordinate 739,085,982 downwards.
CTAGGACTGAGCCTAAGCAACATTCAGTTTCACTTCCCTAAAGATTTTCACACCCAGGTTTTTGAAGAGTTGAATCTTTCCATTTGTGGCTATTGATGTAATCATAGAGAGAGAATAGTCCCATACTCAGGGAATGAGTGTAGGGGGAACAGATGCAGGGATCCTGCACCGTCACTCACGGCAAGGTCCTAGTGGAGTTAGTTTGCCGTAGCCTTCCGCCAACCTGTTATGAAGGGTCAAATGTGTATCTGTGTTGCTTGGAGGACTGTGATGAGTGTTTGTATAATGCATTTTTTGTTTTTTGTTGTTGTGGATCAAGGAAAGAGAGAGGGTGAAACCCAGTTCTAGCTCATAGCCTACTCCTCTCGAAAAGCACCAACGGGACTGCTGAACTTAATGACGTCACCTGACGAATGGATCACCATCAACAGTGTCACATGCCTTCGCTTCATGAGACGATGGGGATAGGTTTGGAACTTAATCCAGGATATTGGCTCAGAGAATGGCCATCAGAAACTTCTTGCCACTATCTCTCCTCTTCTGCCCAGCCCAGTACTAACAGTGAAAATTTCATCTGCCACAAGAATGCAAATCGCCTTACCTCAAAGTTGATCACTACCACATAGGCATGTGTTAGCGACCTCAGCTATGGAGGTGGGTGTAATGATCACTACCAGTTAAAATTGCTCAGCAGAGGAAAGAACTGGGCATTATGAGGTAGGTTATGGGAAAGAATTTGCTCCCATTTTAACAAAAATTTGTTGGTGATTGTAAGCAATTGCAAAAACGTGCAGGTCATTCCCATTTCCAAGAAAGGTAATTGGGCATACACACATAACTAAAGTCCTAAATTACTGATGCTAGAAGCTATACTGTTATGGAAACAATTTTAATCTTGTGTATTATGATCTTTTTTGTGTATTATGATATTTTTTGGAGACAAAAAACCTTCTCTGTAGGAGCCAGTATGAGATTCTACAGACAACAAAATGGTGAACCTCTGCTTGCTCTTTCTGCCTATTAGGTCCCACAAGTCAGTAGATAACAGTGGCCAAGTTGATACCATGTTGCTTGATTTCAGGAAGGCAATTTATTTAGTTCTGCTCTGTTGCTTAATGAACAAAATAAGAGCTGACAGAATTTTGGAGTAACCTTATGAATGGATTCAGGACTTACTAGCAGATAGTCCTCAACATTTCACTAATAACAGAGTGGAATTGTAGGATGTAAAAGTAATTCCAGACTTACTTCAAGGAAGTGCTATAGGGCAGTTATAGGTAGTTACTGTTCACAGTGTGTGGAAATTATACATTAGATAATGTCAGAAGCTCCATGAGTCTGTTAAAATATATAGAAAAGTCATAATGCCACAAAACTGCAGTGAAATGCATGAAGCCCTGCAGATGATTGGCACTCGATACAGGGACTGGCAGTTGACCCAGCCATACTCAAGGATAACGTGTAGCTCATAAACAGGAGGAAATACTAATTACATTTTGTGAATGGTTTTAATTATTTAAATCACTTGTGACACAGTAGGAGACTTTTGAAAAACATCAATTATGATGAATGAAATTAAATTATTATTTGATTTGACAGCTGTTAGTCAATCATTGTGGATAACAACTACAGTAAAATGTACTGTAGTACATGTTCAGAATGGCGTAAAGTGGAACGGCTACATAAAAGTAGTTATATGAAAAGCAGAAGCAAGAAGTGCAGATGGTTAGGACATACTCTTAGAAGACCAAATGAACATATTGTGAGAGAAACACTTGACTGGATCCCGCGAGGACAACGGAGACGAGGCAGGCCCAAAATGACATGGAGACAGTCAGTTGAAGCAGAAGGCCATCAGCAAGGAATAGGATGGGAAGAGATGAAGATACTAGCAGAAGACAGAACAAGATGGCGATCCTTTGTTGCAGCCCCATGCTCCACATAAGGAGTTAAAGGAATTAATAATAAATAATAAAAGGATATGTAATCTTTATAGAAAAAAGGGGTAGCTTACAAAACTTTCATTCAAGCGATTCTTGATTAAGGTAGGGAAGATGCAAAAAAAAGGGTGGTGCATTTAGTAAGTGTAAGAGCATTATGAAGATGCTTATAAATTTTACTGAGAAACACATTATGAATCACGAGGAGGGGGGAGGTGGGGGGGTTTGAAATTCCAAGAGCACGCATTCCAAGAAGAGTCAACCAATATATTGCTTCATCCCACATACATCCCGTGAAATGACCACATAGGAAAAATCATTGAAGTTTGAGGTAATACTGTGGCTTACTGATAGTTGTTCTTTCCTTGTACCATTCCCAAATGGAACAGGAAAGGCTACCTTCCACGTGCTATAACGTGGTCTGTGAAGTGTAAATGTAGTCTTCATTTTTGTGTGTCTGCTTTGAACACACTGCAATATTAAGGAAAAATCTGAACTTTGTGTTTCATTTTTTTTGTATCATTTTTTGTATCAAGCCTTATTATTTATTACTTAATGTAAGTAGTGTGTTTTATTTTCAGGTTGAACGACCATCGCAGATAACAATTCATTAACAACAATTACAAGTTATAAGCAAGCATGAAGGAAATATTTATAAACAGTGTTTCACTTCCAGCTACCAAGCAAAAATTGTCTGATTGGGATCCTCTACAAACAGTATGTTTAGAACTATCTGACAATGTGGTGGCAGAAAGAAATATGTCAGCTCAGAAAACAGCCCAACTTCTACAGAGTCATCTATCACCAAATAACATAATGAAGACAGCTGATTTGGGCTCTGCCATGCCAGAAACAAGTAGTCTACAGTCTAAGGTTGACAGCTTGCGAACAGCAATATCAAATAGCGAGAATACAGGGGAGTCATCATCTTCACAATCAGGTCGCCATGATCTTACACGTCAGCTGGCAGAAATATTGCTTCGTGGAAGAACGGAAACTAATCATAGATCTGCTTTGAATAATGATAAGAGAAATCTTCCTAAAATAGAATCTCAGGCAAAGCAACAAAATAATTTATTTGTTCCATGCAATGATTATGAGGAAATAATCTTGTTACTTCTCATTAGTGAGGCAACTGCTGTTCACGAAGTGGTTTTAAGCCAATCACCTGAATTCAAGGAGGCAAGAGTCCATGCCTTCAACAGAGTAGTATGTGTTTATGATTTGCTTACTGTTTTACTTGTACGATGGGGGTGTTTTGATATACTACATGAATCATTTGAAAGGGCAATGAAATTTTCATTTGAGGAGCCACATATCTGGATCCAAGAAGCATTATCACTTGCTTGTTTGGGAAAACACACATACTCTCTTAAAGTGCTGAAAGAAGTTTCTCGTTTGATTCCAAATGATCCATTCCACTGCTTGCTGGCTGCACGATGCTGTTATGAACATCTTAACCAGCCGTGTGAAGGAACGGAATGGAGTCACATAGCCCTGTCTCAAGCTTTGCGTTCTTCAGAAAATTTGACTGCACGCTGTCATCTCTTCATTGGTATTGGTTACAGCATGCAGGCTTTAGTTGCAGTAAGTGAACATAATAAATGTGCACTGAAAACTCAGGCACTTCAGGAGTTCCATGAAGCACAAAAGTTAGATCCCAATGACCACTTACCTGAATATTATCTGGGGTTTCAGTATGCTCTGGAATATCAGTTACAATTAGCAGTCACACATGTCAAAAGAGCTCTGAACTTGCAGTCTGAGCATCTCTCATCTTTGCATTTACTAGTTCTTCTTCTTTCTGCACAGAAACAGAGTGAAGATGCTCTGCAGCTAATTACTGCCACCTTAGAGGAGTATCCAGATTGCATAAACCTCTTATATACTAAAGCACAACTGGAACTGCAGAGTGAAGGAAAATCTCAAGCATTATTAACTGCTAGACGTCTTCTTCATCTCTGGAATAATTTGTATAAGGAGCATGTAAGTAAGGAGAATACAGGAAGATCAGAAAAGCACAGTGATAACCAGAGCACTTTTAAGATGCATCAGTCTGTCCTGTCGGATAAAGACTCGACGTCTTTGCAGATGTCAATTGCTCCGTCTCATGTAGAGCAAACATTATCTGATGTTGCAACATCACTGAGTTCCTTTGTGCCCCGTCCAGGTCCACAGAGCTTGTGGCTTCTTCAACTGAAGGTGTGGTTGTTACTAGCAGAAATTTATATTTCCTTGGACAGTATCTCAGATGCTGCAGCATGTCTTCAGGAAGCACAGAATGTTTATCCAATGTCCCACAACGTTATGTATGTACGTGGTTTGTTGCATGAGCACAAGAAAGAGTATTCTGAAGCTGTACATTTTTTCCAGAACGCAGCATCCATAAATCCTAAACATGTTGAAAGTCTTCAGCATCTTGGACTTGTGTACTACTATCTAGGGAGCTATAATTTAGCAGAGAAAACATTAAGAGATGCTTTGAAAATTGATCCCTCTTCCTACAAAACTTGGCATTACATGAGCCTTGTGTTAGAATCATTGGGCGAGTACCAGTCCGCAACTGACTGCATTGCTGCAGCCTTAGAGAGAGAGTCAACTTGTCCTGTACTACCATTTTCTGCCATCCCTTTTGTGTTTGATTAACTATGTTAAATGTAATTGTAAAAGAAAGAAATGTCACCTATGCTCTGTATTAGACCTCTACTTTGACCTACCTGCTGCATTTTAAAAGCAAATCTTAGATCCCTCAGTGAGAAGACAGAGTTTGAGGCATAGTGTGGTGCATGAGGAGCCTATTTGAAAGAAGACTGATTACATGTAAGCTGTTAGTAGTGAAAAGTACATAAACATTTATTTGATTGTGCAGATTTCCCAAAGTTTTGTGTGAAATTTGCTGGTCCATGGGACTGACAAGCTGAAGTTTCTTGTCTAGTCAAATAAGTACAAGAAATATCATTCCTAATTAAAGCTTCTGTACTAATGGTTCTGTCTATATTTTCATAAAAGATATTTATATTTTCTATATACAGGTTGCAGTTTATATGTGCTTGTTTTGTTGTTTGTAAAACTGAACTGTTGTACTATTTTAATATGTTCCATACAGGCTTAATATGAAGTTTAAATATTTTTCTTAATAACAGCACTACCTCAATGAACTAACTGGTACATATCTGCTGCAAGTTAAATGATAAATAAAAAAACAGCTAATTTGTAATATTGATGTATGTTACAGGTACTTACAAAATAAATATATTTACTCTTATTATATTATGGTTAATTTTTTGAGGCCTGGTTCCTGAATAATGCCTTTTGAGTGTTATATTTTAGAATAAAATTTACGTTATTGACTGTAAGAAATTTTTATCCATTTTAAAAGATCTTAATTACTGTTGAGAGTTAAAATGAAAATACTTAAAACTTCCATATCTGATAAAAATGATGTTAATAAGTTATATTTGTCATGTACAGAAATTTATAAATAATCAGTTACTTCCACAAACACTGTCACAGCTTTACAAAATCATGTATATTTCTAATTTTAAATGTGGATCATAGCTCCATGGTACAGTGAGCTCATCAATGTTATGGAATATTTCGAGAGTGTAGTGGCAAATATTTGTTGTGTACCATATTTTAATTATATACTCAACAGCCTTCCGAGAAAATACTACTGTAATAACAAAACAAACTTAATATGTGGAATTTTAAGATGAGGCTGACTATCGTTACTGTTATCATACATTTAAGCCTATATGTACGAGTACAGTAAAAATATATAAAAATGGCACCGTGACTAAATGATGATAACCTTTGCAATAAATTTCAATTAAAACTTGATAATTATGAAATTGCTTGATAACAACTTATTTGGCATATTTACATTCAAAAACTTGTCAGCAGAATATAAAGAGTGTTCCTATAGATGTTTCTTAAGCTTTGAACTCCTGTGAGGGGCAAATTGTTTTTATTTCATAATGGAAGTCGTTCATGTGCTTGGTGTCGTACCTACAAGAATTTTGCATTAGGTTCTTTTATTACAAACAGCATAATGTATACTGAGAAACAGTGGTAAGCAAGTCCCAGAGTGATTCTGGTCATATGTAAAATACACCAGCAGCAAGACGCAATCAATACCTTCACTATGTGATAACAGTTATGATGCCACTAAAGCGGAGTTACTAAACATTGTTTTCCAAAATTCCTTCACTAAAGAAGACAAAAGTAAATATTCCAGAATTCGAATCTGGAACAACTGCCAACATGAGTAACTTAGGAGTAGATATCCTCGGTGTAGTGAAGTAGCTTAAATCACTTAATAAAGCAAGGTCCCTAGTTCAGATTGCATACCAGTCAGGCTGCTTTCAAAGTATGCTGATACAATGGCTCCATACCTAGCAATCATATTCAACTGCTCGCTCGTCGAAATATCCATACCTAAAGACTGGAAAGGTGCACAGATTTCTCCAGTACCCAAGAAACGAAATAAAAGTAATCTGCTGAATTACAGACCCATATCAATAATGTCGATTTGCAGTAGGATTTTGGGACATATACTGTATTACCTCGAAGAAAACAATTTATTGACAGATAATCAACAAGGATTCAGAAAATATTGTTCTTGTGAAACACCGCTACCTCTTTATTCTCACAAATTAATGAATACTGTTGACAGGAGATATCAGATTGATTCCATTTTCTTAAATTTCCGGAAGGCTTTTGACACCATTCCTCACAAGCAACTTTTAATCAAATTGTGTATCTGTGGAATATTACCTCTGTTGTATGACTACATTCATGACTTCCTGTCAGAACGGTCACTGTTTGTAGTAAGTGACAGAAAGTCATCATGTAAAACAGAAGTAATATGTGGCATTCTCCAAGGAAGTTTTATAGGCCATCTGCTGTTCCTGATCTACATAAACTGTTTAGGAGACACTCTGTGCAGCTGTCTTCGACTGTTTGCAGATGATGCTTTCATTTACCATGTTGTAGTAATAAGATGATCAAAACTAACTGAAAAACGATTTAGATAAGATTGTATTTGGTGCAAAAAGTGGCAACTGACTTTAACCCTTTGACAGCTTTGCACAACATTAGCAGTCGCACCTTGTGCTGCATTGTCATGCCGCTCACCGTGTACTGTTTGCTGAATACCTCTGGTGCGCTTTCCACGCGCAATGCTTCCAACACGCTCACTGTTTTTCAACTTTCTATTTTGTTCTGGTCTTTGGACTGGCTTTGGAAGAGTTTGGGGTATTTATTTACAATATTTACACTTCATTTTCATGTGAGGTGCACTCTTATTATAACATATATACTAATAAAGATGTTTACAATAGTGATATACTTCTACATTTTCTCAAAACAAGGTTTAACAGTTTTTTACTGTTGAAATGTTTGTGATAAGTTTTGAGGCATGGATAAGAACAAAGAGTTACATTGCATTCCCTACAGCACAACTTAGTTTGTTTCCTAACACCATTTCAAGCACAGACTATGCATGTCTTGTACTTTTCCCATTCTGCTGTCTTGCGATCGATGTAAAAAATTGCCAAACTTCCTATAATTATATTGAGATGAAACTTTTTGTACTTCATTTTCGTCCCATATTTCCGGCATAAGCAAAAGCCACAATAAATCCCACAAAACATGGAAAAACAATTTTCTGTACCACTGATACGACTTCCATGTACTTTACACTGTTTTCGTTAGCGTGTTGCTTTGGTCGACCAGTCCCATTGATTTATTGTAATCTATTACCACACTTGGTTTCATTTTCAGATCACCACTCTTCTGATCTCTTTTTGAAGTCAGGTGCATTTCAGCTTTGTGATGCAATGATAGCATCCAGACTTCCTTCTTGTACTGCCACTTCCGATCGATTAGCATTCCTGATTCTGAAGATCCAAAAGTTATTTCTCCTTTGTTCAGTTTCTTGTCTGTTACTGGCATTTCCTTCCATGTTTGCCGAACTGTACCACATGTGTTTGCTCTGTCATATAATAAACAAAATAGATCTGGGCTGGCATACCAGGAGTTGTCGACAAACAGCATATGTCCTTTCTCCAAGTAAGGTTGGAGTAATGTAGCTACTGTATTTCCAGACACTCCCATACCATGATTATCAATGTCTGTCTGTGCTCCAACATTAATGATAAAATCCAATACATAATTTGTACAAAAATTTTGACCCAAACCTACTTCTCTTTGCTGGAATATTTACTTTACTTTCAGACAGCCTTTGAACAGCATCAGAGATTTATCTACACAGAGTTTCTCATAAGGATAAAAAGCTTCCTTGAACATTTTCCAAAAATGTTCTACCAATTAGGGGCAAAGTGTTGTCTCTGGAGATTACTTTGGAAAAAATTTGTGTTTCCAGCAAAGGATCTGTCGACCAATTTTCACTCAGTTTTAACTTTTTCACTCTAGCCAGCAGAAAGGAAGACACTATAAAAACATACATTTCTGACATATTTGTGTCACTCCACTTGTTTATTCTAGAATTTGTCTTTGGTTTGCAATTGGCTGATCGATACGTATAATACTTATTTGTTTCCTGGCAAATCATTTCAACAATGCCTGTTTTTACAAAAAGTCTAAAGAAACACAGGCAGCTCTCATTTTCACTTATGTGAGCTTTCATTCTTGATGAGGATTTGTCGAACTGATGCTTCTTTGGATTTATGTTTTCACATCTCCATTTGTTTTCTGACATTCTTGTGGATTGCTGTGGATCTTCATTTGAAGATGATGAGCTTTTAATAGAAGTACCCAGCTGCGGATTTCCTCTCAATGTCGTAGGCTATGCACTATTGATTACAGATGGAAAAGAATGAGAATCAACAACATCTGTAAATTGTTCGTAAGAGAATCTTCTTCATCTGAATTGCTGTCTATTGATGAGCACAGTGATTCTTCAGAGGCACTCTCCATCAACATCTGTATTATCTCTCCGGAGGTGAGGAGCTTTTTACATGTCATTGCAATACGTAAATTCACTATGCAAACACAAGCAAATAATAGGCAACTGATATCTGAACCAAGAAAGGCGCAAAACTACAGTTCGACAGAAATCACGGTAGCGTTATTTGTTGTGTCTGAAGCAAATTACTCGCACAAGTACTGTGAGGGTCTGCCAGAAGTGCCGACATCGGCTCCAAATGTAATCGTGTTCCGCATATTGAAACACCATCTGTTGTGGTTGGCAAGACTCTGCCAGAAGTGGTGCAAACAAACAGATGTATTATTCAAGAGCAGCTTAACAATAGGCGAGCGAATGTCTCAGAACTTCTACGGCAGTCGGCAGCACCTGGGGCAGGGCAGCGCTGAACTTCTGTGGCAGTGAGCCGCACCCAGCACACGGCGTGGTCGGACTGCAGTAGTAGTGAGTCACAATCAAAGGGTTAACAGTGAAAAGAGTGAAGTCATTCACATGATTACTAAAAGAAATCCACTAAATTTTGGTTACACAATAAATCACACAAATCTGGAGGCTATAAATTCAGCTAAATACATAATGATGTAACCAAGGACTGTGATTTATTGGCAGAACACTTAGAAAATGCAACAGGTTTACTGAAGATACTGCTTACACCGCACTTGTCTGCCATCTTGTGGAGTATTGCTGCGCAGTGTGGGACTCGCATCAGATAAGAGTGACTGAGGATATCAAAAATATTCAAGGAAAGGCAACTCGTTTTGCATCATTCTGAAATAGGGGAGAGAGTGACGTGGATATGATTACGCAAATTGGGGTGGTAATAGCCAAATAAAGATGTTTTTCATTGTGGCAGGATCCTCCCATGAAATTTCAAATCACCAACTTTCTCTTCCGATTGCAAAAATATTTTGTTGGTGGCCACCTACTTACATAGAAATGATCATCATAACAAAATAAGACTATTCAGAGATTGCATGCAAAGATTTAAGTGCTTGTTTTTCCTGTGTGCTGTTTGAGAGTGAAATGGTAGAGAAATGTCTTGAAGATGAAGATGGTCCAGTGAACGTTCTGCAGAGTAATTATGTAGACGTAGTTGTATTCTCAGGTGCCTAAAGAAATTGTCAATAAGACTTTTTGAGAAAGAGAAGAGCCTCCAGAGAAAACAACTCTTTAACATACAGCAGCGTGCATGTAAGTAAAATAGGCTTCCATTTTCACCATGTGGTCACCACTATTCAGAGGTGTGTGTGTGTGTGTGTGTGTGTGTGTGTGTGTGTGTGTGTGTGTGTGGGTGCGTGTGTGGGTGCGTGCGTGCGTGCATGCATGCATGCATGCATGCGCGCGTGTGTGTAAAACATTTTATGCTAGTGCAGTATATTTCTCTCCTAATTGAAGTAGTATGTAAAGAAATGACAATGTGATGAGCAGAAGGATACTTCCATTGTTAGATAAAACTGTTATATAGGCTTTTAACACTGTGATATGATATTTGTATGTTTATAAATCTTTGAATTGAACAATACTTGATACAGTCAGTATAAGAAGTTGTGGAGGTTAAACTATAATAAACCTGGTGTTGATAGGAGTAGGTTAATTTCAGTTAAAAAAAAAATCACGTTCAAATGACTTAAGCAGCTTAACAGTCACCTGAAAATATTGCTCTTGTTATAGTATTTCATAAAACTCTTGTGCTTTAGGATTGAACATATAGGCCCTTGAGCTAGGTGTTATACTGTACAAATCTTGTGATTTCTAGGATTGATCTGGGTGTTCTACTGTGAGTCTGTCAGTTCAAGATGGCTGTAATTGAGCACATTAGCAGCTAAAAGTGAGAACTGTTGGACAAATACTTCTAAATCACTCATGATTTGTGTGAAATCTTTGAATCTGTTTGAAAATGATTGTTGCAGTGTTTCAAATACTGAAATGCACCAATTCACAAATGACTACCTCAAGTTCTGGGAAATTGATTATTTCGTTCAATGACTATAAAGTTGATTTTTCAATGTGTTTAATTTGTATTGGAAAGCATACCTTGAAACTTCCTGGCAGATGAAAACAGTGTGCCGGACTAAGACTCAAACCTGGAACATTTGCCACTTGTGGGCAAGTGCTCACTGATTGAGCTACCAAGGTTAACTCAGGACCCATCCTCACAGCCAGTAACTCATCTCCTGCCCTCCAAACTTCACAGAAGTTCTCCTGCAAAACTTGTGGGATGAGCATTCCTGGAAGAAAGGATATTGCAGCCAAGGTTTAGCTCAGCCTTGGAAATACTTCCAGAATGAATTTTTCACTCTGCAGTGGCATGTGTGCTGACATGAAACCTCATGGCAGATTGAAACTGCATGCCACAGGCCTTCACCATTCGTGGGCAAACACCCTACCAATTGAACTACCCAAGCATGATTCACAACCTTTCCTCACAGCTTTACTTCCACCAGGACATCATCTCCTATCTTCCAAACTTCACAGAAGTTCTCCTGCATAACTTGCTGTACTAGCACTCCTGGAAGAACAGATAATGCAGGGACATGGCTTAGCAGAGATCCCAGGTTTGAGTCCTAGACCAGCACCTAGTTTTAATTTGCTAGAAATTTTCATATTGTGCACGCTCTGCTGCAGAATGAAAAATTCGCTTTGGAAACATCCCCCAGGCTGTTGCTAAGTCATTTCTCTGCTATATCCTTTCCTTGAGAAATACTAATCTCAAGTTTTTGGAAGATAAGAGATGAGGTACCAGCAGAAGTAAAGATGTGAAAGCGGATCATGCTTGGGAAGCTCAGTCTGTGGAGCACTAGCCCACAAAAGCCAAAGGTCCCAGCGCAACACATAGTTTTAATCTGCCAGACAGTTCCATACCAGCACACACTCCACTGCAGAGTGGAAAATCCATTCTGGAAACATCCCTCCGCCACACACCGTCAGGTGGCTTGCGGAGTATGGATGTAGATGTAGATGTAGATCCTCCATGCTGTGGCTAAGCCATGACTTCGCATTTTTTCCCCCCTTTTTTCTCCCAGGAGTGCTAGTCTTGCAAGTTTTGCAGGAGAACTTCTGTGGAGCTTTTAATGTAGGAGGTGAGGTACTGGTGAAAGTAAACCTGTGTGGATATGTCATGAGTTGTGCTTCTGTAACTCATTTGGTTGAGCACTTGCCTGCGAAAGGCAAAAGCCTCTAGCTCGAGTTACAGTCCTGCACATAATTTCTGTCAGCTGCCAGAAAGTTTCATATCATTGCACACTACGCTGTAGAGTGAAAAATTCATTCTAGCCTCAGTCTTGTTCACCATATCTGTGTTCAGATTCTCTTTTTGCATCGAGTTGAAACACTTCAAATTACTGGTGATGTCTACTTTGAAAACTAGTGCAGTAGTCCCCTGGGTGTCAAGATGATGCCTGTCTTCATTTCCACTCTTCTCTAGGAATGTTGCAGTCTTAGGCACCATTGTGACTGGTATTGTAATGGCTTTCCAATGAAATTTTTTTCCAGCATGTAATAATGGCCTTCAGCCAATATGAAAAAGTAAAGCAACTCCCACTCCCCACTGAACAAAATTACTTCTTCACTTTGTGGCAGTGCTTAGATGACACAGGATACCTAATGCACAATGTAAACTTTATGTAACTCAGTTTTTGTTGTGAAAAAACTAATGGGGTTGTGACAATGGGGAAGTCTACGTGGAAGACTTACATTAAGTAACTTTCACTTAATGTGTCCCTGCCAAATAATATGGCTTGACGAAGCATGGATGATACGTAGGCAGAACTGCTAACATATAGTACAGAAGGTAAATAAAAGAAATACACAATGAGACAAACAGAAATGACACTTTTATTCAAAGACAATAATTAAACTGAAGTTGCCATAATTTGTGATGGCCCCTGTACATCACAAAAGGCAGGACATTGTTCTTGATAGAGTGGGTGATCACTATAGATGGCAATGTGTGCTCTGCAACATGCTTTCATCATGGTGGCCACAGGGTTGATGAGACATTCTTATAGTTGGGCACAGTCCATTCCTCCACCAGTGCAGTTGACAACCACTGGATCATCATTGATACATATAAACATGCTGCAGTATATCTCCTCAACACGTCCCACAACTACTCAATGGGATTTATGCTGGGAGAATGGGTAGGACTAGTCCATTTGTCAAATGTCCTCTCATTACAAGACCTCCTCCAACCGCGCAGTTTGATGTGATTATGCATTGCCATCCATAAATATGAAGTGTTTGGGAGATCTATTGCAGCATGATGTCCACACGTACCAACAATCACTGGCAGTTGTTAACTACACTGGTGAAGGAATGGAATGTCCTACCACAAGAAATTCTTACCAACCTTGTGATCAGCATGGGAGCATGTTGCATTGAATGCATTGCCATTCGTATTGCTTGCACACCCAATTAAGAGCTATATCCTGCCTTTTGTGATGCCAAGGGTAACATCATAGATTGCAGTCACTTCAGTGTAATTATTGTCTTTGAATAAAAGTGTCATTTCTGTTCATTTCATTGTGTATTTCTTTCAGTTTTCTTATGTGCTGTAATGTAGCAGTTCCTTCTATTTATGGTCCAATTTTTATCGAGCTATGCTGCTAGGCAATGTCACTTCATGTGAAAGTTACTTCTGTCCTTAATTTTTGTAGACCGATGTATTAGTAATGTCTTCAAGGACATTAATATACAATACAAACAGAAAAGGTCCTAACACATTTCGCTGGGGGCCACTGGAAGTTACTTCTACATCTTTCAATGATTCTCTGTCCAACATAATTTGCAGCATTCTCCCTACCTAACCCCCCTCAGTCCAGTCACAAATTTCACTTAATACCCCATATGATTGTACTTTTGATAATGAGTTTATATCATCTATCATTTAGAATCTCTGTGGTATGCTTGTTCCGATTTCTTTTTTATAATTTTTGTGTCGTCTGCAAACACTACAGTTTTTGAACAGTCTTTAAAACTGGAAGGAAGATTTGAGTTTAATGTAACAAGAGATGATGCATAAGTTCAGCTTTGGGAACGAATGTGGCCATATTCTTTTCAAAAAATCCATCTGGCATTTGGTGTAATTGCTTTATTGAAATCACAGAAAACTTAAATCTGGATGCTCAGATGAGGATTTGAGCCACTGTTGGACCAAATGCAAATGTCTTAAGAACTGTGCCTGTCTCTCTCAGTAACAAATCCTTACATACATTAGATGGTTAGTGACAGAATGAAATAAGATAGACTGCTAGTCATCACATAGGGGGATGTTGAATGGCAGAGACATGTTGGAAGAACACTGTTAGATATTATAAGCTATCAAAGTCCTCCTGCAGATCTAGGAATATGTGCGCACGTGGGTACGCGCGCGCGCGCACACACACACACACACACACACACACACACACACACACACACACACACACACACACCTCTGCAATTCACATACACATGGACACTGTCTTCTCCAGGCACTAAGGCCTGATTCCATCCTATCTTCAATTCCAGGTTTCCCATTGTTGGATGGTTAGTAATATAGGGTAGGAGCAGGTCCGATACTGACTCTTCATTTTGAGTTTCCATGTACAAAGTTTAATACTAGTATCTGTTGGTGGTGTAAAGAAAATCAACCAGAATAAGTAATGTATCTATTTTTTATTGGTTATTAGGAGGTGCAATATTTGCTGCTACCATGAGGTGGCGATGTTTGAAATTTGCGGTCACTGATTTCAGTGTCTCAACATTTATGCAAAAGGTCTATGGGAACACAATTTCATTTGCAACACTGTTTTTGTTTGTTTGTTGTCTTATATCACAACATTTTATTTTCTGTGGATGTTGCACATTTTTGGCTTTTTCAGTGTATGGGTAGAGGTTGTTAGAAAACTTAAACTATTGTGTTTGTCTCTTGGTTACAAATTAATTGGATACAGATTTATTTTCTTAGCACTGAATGCATTAAACACACTTTTTATCAATCTCTTGTCTCTGTTTCATTTCATCCAGTATTTGCATGTGGGGAAAATAGAGCTGAAAGTGTTACATGAGTATGTTTAAGAAAAATTTAAATTTTTCACCAAAACCATCGGCTTAGTAAAATTATTGCAAGTGTTATATCTGTATGTTACCTCTAAACGCCATGAAATGGACACGTTGCAGGTTGGGGTATCTACTCTATAAGGCAACTCGTTTTGTGGCAGCAAGGTGCATTTACTAATGAGACCTCCAGTCTACGCTGTAAGCTGTACAGTGAAGTTGGTGCAAGCACTAGGTGAGGTCTGAAATGTGTCCAGAAGTCAGAAGTAGTCAGTTAGTTACTGGTTTTGGTTGCTCCTCCAAGTCTGATGTGTACTGGAAAAAATTCAAGGACCTCTCGTGGCAATTATTCTTGGTGCCTGCTGTAGTGGTGGATTCAGATCAGAATATACAGCACAGAAGAGCATCATTGCAATGATGATGATAGGAGCAGACGTGGTAAGCACGAGCAGGTGCAGCAGTCTGTGGGCTTGGCACCATGTAAGAGTTCTGCCAGACACTTGCCCCTGCAAGATGTATTCCCATAGAAATAGTATTAGAGCTTAAAAGAGTCTGCATTGTAGTTTTAAAGTTGGGGATCATGTGAGGGAAATGTGCCATGAGAAGATAGGCGCTCCTTTATTGTTTGCAAAATGTATGAAGAGTTCGTGAGGTATAAATCATGACCATTACCCATTGCAGTACAGTTGGGAAGGCCTTTGATAGTGAAAACTTTGAAAAGACCCGTGATTATTTTGTCGGAGGATGTAGTAGCCATCTTACATGCATACGGAAAATGAGAATTTAGATCAATAATTATAAGCCACATATGATTAAAGAAGGAGATTGTAAAGTCCACAAGAATTTATTCCCATGTGCAGTAGGCATGGGCCACAAGCAAAAACTTTTGCCACTTGGTTGGAAACACAGGTCATGGTGGAGTGAATCAGATGATTGAGATCTGAGTAACTGGCTTGCCAATAGATCTGGCAATGAGTCAATGTTTTCTTGCAACTAACTCCCCAATACCCATTGTGTAAAACAAAGAAAGGTATGCAGACAGAGCTTAGGGGAGATTATACTGGATGAAAGTTGGATTACGTAGAGAGCAGAATAACTGTTTGAGAGACAGATAATGATGTAGGGAGAAATAACACCTGAATGGTGGGTTTGTCTGAGATTTGATAGTTTCAGAGATGACTACAGATGGAAGTACTACAAAGAAATCAATAGTAGAACAAGTGTCGCTGTTTAAATGAAACAGAATTAGTAGGATCAAGTGAGAGCTTCTGTGTTGGTGTGGTTAGACCAAGTGGATTCATAGCCCCCAGTCACCAGTACTGTACTGGTATCAGTGTAACACAATAGTTGAACAGGAATCAGAATACATCTGATACCAATAACAGTAGTGTAACGTAGTCACCATCAGCGATACTTTGGAAAGAATAGATTGCTACTCGCCACATAGAGGAGGTACTGAGTCACAGACAGGCACAATGAAAAGACTGCTATTCATTTCAGGTTTTGGGCAAAAAAAGTCTCTCTTTGGAAAAAGAAAACATGTGCACACATAACCACAACTCATACACATGGCCACTCTCTCTGGCAGCTGTGGCCCGACTGTTGGGCCAAAACGACTGGAGACAATGTCCGTGTGTGTGTGAGTTGTGGCTGTATGAATGTGTGTCTGTTTTCTTCAAACCACAGTAGCCAGTGTTGATGGGTTGTGCTTGTACGAATGTGTGTCCTTTCTCTATTTCCAAAGAAGGATTTTTTTGTCTGAAGGCTTAAATGTTTAGCAGTCTTTTCATTGTGTCTATTTGCATGCTGCCTCCTCTGTGTGGTGAGTAGGAAATGTATCCTTTTCATAATATTGTTGTTATTCCATCCTGGACTTTCCTAGTCACCAACATGATACATGAACAAGTCCAACCAGAACCATTGTGTGGTTATAGACAGATCCATAGTGATAGCCACAGTAAGAATGGCTTCCTGGTGACATCCAAATAGTAGCTGGCTGTAGTTATCGGTCTTGATCTAAGGCCCGAAGAACACATCTAGGGCAACGTAGTTGAAGTGGTGGTGTTCTTTGACCCCAAGTTTCTAGTTAACAGCAAAGGGCATTGCTGGTGATAACAGTGGCAGCATGACTGCTGAACATATCAGTATCAACACTATCAGAGGAAGTCACTACATTTCTTCTATACAATATTTTTGTTTTAATATCAGAGACAGCAAAGGACTTGGAAGAGCATTTGAACGGAATGGACAGTGTCTTGAAAGGAGGATATAAGATGAACATCAACAAAAGCAAAACAAGGATAATGAAATGTAGTCGAATTAAGTCGGGTGACGCTGAGGGAATTAGATTAGGAAATGAGACACTTAAAGTAGTAAAGGAGTTTTGCTATATGGGGAGCAAAATAACTGATGATGGTCGAAGTAAAGAGGACATAAAATGTAGGCTGGCAATGGCAAGGAAAGTGTTTCTGAAGAAGAGAAATTTGTTAACATCGAGTATAGATTTAAGTGTCAGGAAGTCGTTTATGAAAGTATTTGTATGGAGTGTAGCCATGTATGGAAGTGAAACATGGACGATAAATGGTTTGGACAAGAAGAGAATAGATGCTTTCAAAATGTGGTGCTACAGAAGAATGCTGAACATTAGATGGGTAGATCATGTAACCAATGAGCAGGTATTGAATAGGATTGGGGAGAAGAGGAGTTTGTTGCACAACTTGACTAGAAGAAGGGATTGGTTGGTAGGACATGTTCTGAGGCATCAAGGGATCACCAATTTAGTATTGGAGGGCAGCATGGAGGGTAAAAATCGTAGAGGGAGACCAAGAGATGAATACACCAAGCAGATTCAGAAGGATGTAGGCTGCAGTAGGTACTGGGAGATGATGAAGCTTGCACAGGATAGAGTAACATGGAGAGCTGCATCAAACCAGTCTCAGGACTGAAGACCACAACAACAACATCTGCACTAGAGATGGGTAGTTCGCGAACGAACGGGTGCAATGGAACGGTTCACCAAGATGAACGAAAGGACCGAGGAACGAATTCCAAGGAATGATCGGTTCATAGTTCACTTCAGTCGTGGCAGTCTACTTATAGTTCCCGGGAAAGAGGAACGATCGGTTCATAGTTCACTTCGGTCGCAGCGATTTACTTATAGTTCCCGGGAATGAGGAACGATCGGTTCATAGTTCACTAGTTCACTTCGGTCGCGGCGGTCACTTCGGCAGTTCTCATTCCAGCCTCAGTCGCTTGTTCGTCTCAGTCTCGGTCTCCCTCGGTCCCTCGGCCGCACCCGTCGTTCTTCACATGACCACCTGTCGCAGTTCCACTGCCGACTGCTCCTAGTTAGTTCAATATCCAGTTGTCGTTTTGTTCACTGCGCTCACCCGTTTTACATGTGTTCCAAACTGTTCTTGCACTTGGGTCTGGCTATTCAGTGTCCACAACTGGATATCAAAAAGTATTTTATATTTACATAAATTACATAAAAATTACATTGTATGTAATAGGTACTTCTTTTCAGGTAACAAAAGGGCATATCAGCTCACTTCATTATATCGATGAACAGCAGAAGACATACTTATAACAAGGCAAGTTTTTTTGATATTAATGTATTTTTTGGTTTCTTCGACTTGATTTAGCAACTAGCTTTCAATAATTTGCTTAATTTTTAGTGTAAGAAAATTCATATAAAAAGATTTTCGCGTATCTTTCATATACGAAACATTACATTTAGGAAGGCTCTAATTATTTTTAAGTTTGGTTGTTTCCAATTTGCATTACCTGCTTTGGGGGGGGGGGGGGGGGGGGGTCACTTTGGCTCAGTAAGAAAAGCGGTGCCTCGCCATTTGAAAAGACATAGATTGCCATAAAATCGTATTTACTTATTATCTCAAAAACATTCGTTCAGAAGGAGCTTTCAAACCAAAAACTTTACAGCTGCGAACTTTATTATTATTATTATTGCTGCATTAACTTTAATAATGCAACATAAAAACCTAATTTTTACTAAGCGTGTGACGCAAGTATGATGAGAAAATCACATTTTATTTTATGCTTCCATAAAGTCTACATCACCTACGAACTCAGAGACAACGTGAAGTATATATAGGGTGTAAACGATTATTGTTTACAACGTAGCATAGCTATGTAGTGGAAGTCAAAACGAAGAATTTTATACAAGACACTTGTGGTCTATTAAGTTGAGAAACAGCCACCAACAGGTTTCCAAGACTACATGTGCTACAGCCCATGCGCGTTGCGTGAGATTTTCATGTTCTCTTCTCCATCTCTCTACACATCGTCATCGATTGTTTCGCCATTGTTGCTTCATTAGCTTGTTATTTCTTCACTGCCTAATTATTACATGTTTGTCTGTTTGTTGTATCTGCTCGTAACGGGCAACACATCATCCGTAATTGGCGAGCAGTCTGTACTCCGGGCCGGTTTTCCGTGCGCCACCGTATATTATTTCCCTGAATGCTACAGTTGGCTAAACGAGAGGTTCTGCAGAATCACAGAAATTACTTCTAAAAGTGTGTAAGAATTCTGTAATGAATAAAAACTCTATACTCCAGGGGGGAGGCAAGTGCCCCCTCTTGGTGCCCTCTATCCTTCAGTCACCTACACTACTAGTTTTCAGTTCTTCATAAGAACCATATACCAAGCACAAATGAATGGTGAACGAGTAAAAATGAACGGTTCCCAAAAGAGAACCATCAGCAGTGAACTAGTTCCCAAGGATGAACGAGTTTGCCCATCTCTAATCTGGACTTAACTTCTTATATTTTATTACCAGCTTCTGACTTGGTCAGAGGAACTGCTTACTGTGACTTTCACATCTAAATAACTGAGAGTACTTGGACTGAACAAGTCTTCAGCTGTTGTTATACTCTAACTGTTAATCTTCATTGGGAAAATTAATGTAGAAAATAACCCAACATAGAATGTCAATAATGCTACATGTTCCTTATCAGTACTGTCAGACAGAAATTTAATTTTAAAATTCTTCACAAGTAATATATATCGTCAAGTCTATGAACTTAATAAAACACTCTCTAACTGCTTGATACTTAAAGCTTGTCTTGGAATTGGTCTGTAAACTGTTAATATTACTGGCAGTGTGCTTACAGGTCCTGTGTTGTGCAAAGTATTCAAAGACCCGTGTAAGTCAATATTTACTAACACACAGCATCTAGAATGTAACACTGGTGATTTTGGTCTTCAGTCCAAAGACTGGTTTGATGCAGCTCTCCATGTTACTCTATCCTGTGCAAGCCTCATCATCTGCAAGTAGCTACTACAACCTACATCCTTCTGAATCTGCTTACTGTATTCATCTCTTGGTCTTCCTCTACAACTTTTACACCCCCCCCCCCTCTCCCCCACCTGGCTCATACTTCCCTACAGTACTAAATTGGTGATCCCTTGATGTCTCAGAATGTTTCGTACCAATTGATTCCTTCCTGTAGTCAGGTTTTGCCACAAATTTCTTTTCTCCCCAATTCTGTTCAATACCTCCTCATTTGTTACATGATCTACCCATCTAACCTTCAGCATTCTTCTGTTGCACCACATTTCAAGAGCTTCTATTCGTTTTTGTCTAAATTGTTTATCATCCATGTTTCACTTCCATACATCACTACAATCCATGCAAATACTTTCACAAAAGACTTTCTGACAAGACTTTCTGACACTTAAATCTGTACTCGATGTCAGCAAATTTCTCTTCTACAGAAACACTTTTCTTGCCAGTTCCAGTCTACATTTTATATTCTCTCTACTTTGACCATCATCAGTTACTTTGCTGGTCAAACAGCAAAACTCATCTACTGCATTAAGTGTGTCATTTCACAGCATCACCTAATTTGTCCAACTATCTACCATTGTCCCCTTCTTGCTTTTGTTGATTTTCACCTTATATTTTCCTTTCAAGACACTGTCCACTTCATTCAACTGCTCTTCCAAGTATTTTACCACTCCCACCTTTAGAAACTGAAAGAGAGTATTCCTGTCAACATTGTCAAAAACTTCTCTAAGTTTACAAATGCTATAAATGTAGGTTTGCCTTTCCTTAATCTATCTTCTATGAGAAGTTGTAGGGTCAGTATTGCGTTGTGTGTTCCCACATTTCTCCAGAATCCAAACTAATCTTCCCCGAGGTCAGCTTCTGCCAGTTTTTCCATTCATCTGTATAGAATTCATGTTAGTATTTTGCAACTGTGGCTTATTTAACTGACAGTTCAGTAATTTTCACACCTGTCAGCCTCTGATTTCTTTGAAATGGGAATTATTATATTCTTCTCGAAGTCTGAGGATTTTGCCTGTCTCATACATCTTGCTCACTAGATGGAAGAGTTTTGTTATGGCTGGCTCTCCCGAGGCTATCAGTAGTTGTAAGAGAATGCTGTCTACTACTGGAGCCTTGTTTTGACTTAGGTCTTTCAGTGCACTTCCAGATTCCTCACACAGCATCATATCTCCAATTTCACCTACATCCTCTTCCATTTTCATAACATTGCCCTCAAGTACATCTCCCTTGTATAGTCCCTCTATATACTCCTTCCACCTTTGTGCTTTCCCTTCTTTGCTTAGAACTGGTTTTCCATCTGAGCTCTTGATATTCATGCAGGTGGATCTCCCTTCTCCAAAAGTCTCTTTGATTTTCCTGTTGGCGACATCTGTCTTTCCCCTACTGAGATCTTCTTCTAAATCCTTACATTTGTCCTCTAGCCATTCGTGCTTAGCCATTTTGCACCTCCTGTCAATCTCATCTCTAAGACGTTTGTATTCCCTTTTGCATGCTTCATTTACTGCATTTTTATATTTTCTCCTTTCATCAATTAAATTTGGTATTTTTTGTGTTTCCCAAGAATTTCTACTAATCCTTGTCTTTTTACATACTTGATCCTCTGCTGCCTTCACTGTTTCATCTCTCAAAGCTACTCATTCTTGATTTACTGTATTCCTTTTCTCTCCTCTTGTCAATCAGTCCTTAATGCTTCCTCTGAAACACTCTGCAACCTCTGGTTCTTTAATTTTATCCATGTCTCACCTTCTTAAACTCTCACACTTTTGCAGTTTCTTCAGTTTTAATCTACAGTTCACAACCAATAAATTGTGGTCAGCATCCACATCTGCCCCTCGAAATATCTTTCAATTTAAAATCTGATTCCAAAATCTCTGTCTTAACGATTATGAAATCAACCTGGAATCATCCAGTATCTGCACGTCTTTTCCACGTCATCATCAGTTATCTATATTAGCAGGTCCTTTGCCTCTCCATTTTCTGCGATCCATTGCTTCCTTCTTAAGGCAGCTGTATGTTGTACCGTCCATCATGTCATCCAGTATCTGGAATCTCTTCCTTCCTCGCTTCCTTTTCCCTTCTACATAACCTTCTAAAACTGTTTTTATCAGTCCGTCATTCTTTCTTAATATATGCCCAATCCAATTTCTTTTTCTTCTCTTTATTACGTCTAGTAACTGTCTTTTCTCTCCCACTCTTCTCAGTATCTCTTCATTTTTTACTCTGTCCATCCAACTTATTCTTTCCATCTTCCACCATGTCCAGATCTCAAAAGCCTCCAGCCTTTCTCTGTCTTTTTTCCTCATAGTCCATGTTTCAGCGCCATATAGAAGAACACTCCATACAAGACATTTTATGAGTCTCTTTCTGAGTTCTCTGGCCAGAAGATTATCCTTTTCATATAAAACGCCTCTTTTGCCATTGCTATCCTTGTTTTAATTTCTGTGGTGCACTTCCAGTCGGTGTCTATCCTGCTTCCAAGATACTTAAAATTTTGCACCTGTTCTAGTGTTTCTCGATTCAGCATAATTTTTATTTCCTTATTTCCTCCTAGTGCCAATACTTTTGTTTTATTTGTGTTAATTTTCATTCCATATTTTTTTCCGTTAGTTGCAATGGTGTCCACCAAATCCTGTAATTCTTTTTCCCCTGTGGCTAGAAGGACCATGTCATCAGCAAATCTCAAATACCCTACTCTTCTTCCTCCAATTTCTACTCCTTTGTCACCTAATGAGCATTGGTCAGTCATATTTTCCAAGTAGAGGTTGAAAAGAGTAGGTGATAAACAGCATCCTTGTCTTACTCCTTTTCCTAGTCTGATCCAGTTTGTATTTTCTCCTCTCACTTTAACTGAAACTTTTTGATTAAGATATAATGAGTTTATAAGTCTTCTGGTTTTCCAGTCCACTCTCTTTTCCCTCATTATAGTCGCCAGCTTGTCCCAAACCAAATTGTCAAATGCCTTTTCTAGATCGATGAAGCACATATATAGGTCTCTTCCTTTTTCAATAAACCTTTCTTCCAAGATTCATAGGAGACCTATTGCATCTCTGGTGCCCGTATTCCGTCTAAAGCCAAACTGCTCCTCGCCAAGATTCTCCTCCATTACTTTTTCAAGTCTTTTATTAATTATTCTTAACATCACTTTGGCTGCATGTGAAATGAGGCTGATTGTCCTGTGCTCGCTGCATTTCTTGTTCCTTGTTTTTTCGGTAATGGAATCATTACTGTTGTCAGAAAGTCCTCAGGCCATTCACCATTGTCATATATTTTATTACATAACCTCAATATTTCTCTTATTCCATCGTGGTTCAAGCATTTTAGTATTTCTACTTTTCCACGTATACAACCTCCTTTCATGATTCTTAAACCAGGTGTTAGCTATGTTTAAATTATGCTCTGTGCATAATTCTACCAGGCGGCTTCTCTTTCACTCCTTCCCCAAGTCCATATTCACCTACTATTTTTCCTTGTCTTCCTTTTCCTGCTATCGAATTCCAGTCCCCCATGACTATTCAATTTTCGTCTCCCTTAACTATCTGAATAATTTCCTTTATTTCATCATGCCTTTCTTCAATCTCTTCATCATCTGTGGAGCTAGTTCGGATATAAACGTGTAGTACTGTAGTTGGTGTGGGCTTCTTGTCTATCTTGGTTATACTAACGTGTTGACTACACTGTTGATAGTGGGTTATCCACATTTCTATTTTTTATTCATTATTAAACCTACACTTGTGTTACCTCTGTTTTAATTTTGTATTTAAAACACTGTAGTCACAAGGCCAGAAGTCTGGTTCCTCCTGCCACTTAACTTCACTAACTCCCACTGTATCTAACTTTAACCTATCCATTTTCCTTGTTAAATGTTCTAACATACTGCCCAATCAAGCTCTGATCTG
Organism: Schistocerca serialis cubense; assembly: GCF_023864345.2. Taxonomy (NCBI): domain Eukaryota; kingdom Metazoa; phylum Arthropoda; class Insecta; order Orthoptera; family Acrididae; genus Schistocerca; species Schistocerca serialis. Next base: position 739,061,850 of record NC_064639.1, on the reverse strand, counting down.
TAGAATTACAGTTATTGTTCCTCCTGATAATGACATCCTCCTGGGTAGTCCCTGCCTGGAGATCCAAGTGAGGGACTATTTTATCTCCAGAATATTTTACCCAAGAGAATGCCATCATGATTTAATCATACAGTAGAACTGCATGCCCTCGGGAAAAATTATGGCTGTAGTTTACCCTTGCTTTCAGCTGTTCACAGTAATCAGCACAGCAAGGTCATTTTGGTTGATGTTAAAAGGCCAGGTCTGTTGTCCTGCATCTACCAAAAAGGCTGCTGCCTCTCTTCAGGAATCACACACTTGTCTGGCCTCTCAAGAGATAAACCTACATTGTGGTTGCACCTAGGGTGCAGCTATCTGCACCACTGAGGCATTCTGCTGAAAGCTTTGTCGTATTCTAAATGTGTGACTGTAGCTCCATGGGATTCCTTTAATGCAATTGACTGTAACTCTGGAATGGCATGTATGCAGCTATTGACCTGCATGAACTAAAGCTGCCCAACTCCAATTTTCTATTGATTAGCCCAGGAAAGTAATAAAATTGACAGAAAATGACAGATTCATAAGATTTGTGAAAGCTGTTGGAATATTATAAGAAAAAAGAAACAGTATATAATAAATATAACATTAATAATGAACGGCTGAATGAAAATTTGCTACTTACTAGAATCTCAATATATGTAGTTGAAGTGAGTAACAATTGTTGTTGTAAATCTATCTGCAAAGCTAGTCAAGCAAAATATCACTCATAAAAATTACTCACATATGAGCTCAAAAATGTAGGAAGAAATTAAGGTACTAAACACTCTGAAGGAGTAGATAATATCTAAGATTTGGTTATAAAAGATGTGTAGACACAATCTCTGAACTATATGTTATAAATCTGTCCTTCTTGACTGACATCTTTCCAGACTGCTTAAAAACTGCAAAAGCAAAACTTCAAAGCAAATGGAAGCCTTTGGGGTCCCAACACTCTTCCCTGGTTCCAAAGTTACTGCAGGTATATGGGAAAGGAATGTGCACACTCACACTGGAGCCGGCCAGTGAGTTCCTCTGCATGGCACGATGACATGAAGGTGTGGAAAGGGAGGGGATAGCAGGACAGAGGAAGAGTAGACTGTTGGGTAGAGAATAGGGATAGGGATACAGTGGGTTAGTGGAGACTGAGGCCAGGAAGGTTATGGGAGTGAAAGATGTGCAGCATGCTGCGAGGATAACAACCATCTGTTTAGTTCAGAGTAGCTGGTGCTGGGGTGAAAGAAACAGGTGGCATGGCTTGTGGAACAGACAATGAACTTGAGCATGTTGTCCTTGGCCATATGTTGTGCCACTGAGTGGTCAACCTTGTTCTTGGCCACAGTTTGGTAGTGATCACATTCTGGTGGACAGCTGATTGGTAGTCATGCAGCAGCTGGCTGGTATATGCTGGTCATGCAGTAGAGCTGGTATATGAAATGGCTGCTTACACAGGATTAGGATTAAACTAGATAAGAATTTAAAATGGAACAAACATGCAATATCTAGTAAGAAAACTATGTAGCTTTGCATTTACAATGCAAATATTGGCAAATGCCATTGACATGGACACAAGGAAAATAACGTATCGTAGCTACTTACAGTCAGTTATAAGGTACTGTGTTGTTTTTTTGGGGGAATTCGAGTAACTTAATGCACATACTGAAATTATAGAAAAGAATTACTAGGAACGTGTGCTACACATCCCAGGAAATCATGTCACCCATTATTTAAAAATCTTAAATTATTAATTGTACCCTCCCTATGTGTCTATGATGATATCATTTCTTACATACCAATTTAGAATTATGCAAGAAGAACTGCTTTGATCACACTTATAATACAAGAAATAAAGAAAGTTTTATGCTCCCTGCTAATTGTTTAAACTTATATGCTCAGATGCTCCGGTATATGGGAATGGAAATTTATAACAAATTAAAAGCCAAGAACATTTTGAGTATGCACATATATTCACTGAAAAGAAAGCTACATGATAATCTGCTTCAGTTCAGTTGAAGATTTCATGAATGATTAACTGAATATTTGAACAGGATGTAGTTAATAAATTGTTCTGTTATATGAACATGTAAAGATACCTTTTTTAAAGAAAAGTTGCATTAAAGTTTAAATACCACTCCTTTTTATTAACTATAATTTTTATTTGAGTGAAACTGTATTAACTATATTTTGACAAGTCTCCTGTATTCTAATCAAATGATTAGCATATGAATGTTATGAGATGAATAAATTCCACTTCACAATTCACAGGCAGCTGTGCCTCTGTCAGGGTAGAATAAGCTTGTGACAGTACTCGAACAGGATGTGCTGGTTGGAGGAATTGGGCAGGTCTTACATCTGGGTCTTCCAGAGGGATATGACCCCTGTGGCAAGGGATGGAAGTGGCACAGGGATATTGGTAGGTTGGAGGGTGATGGAATACTACTCTAGAAGGGATGGAAAGGATCTCAGATAGGATGTCCCTCATTTCTGGGCACGATGATAGATAGTTAAAGCCCTAGTGAAGGACATGGCTCAGTTGCCCTAGTCCAGGATGGTGGTGGTGGTGAGAGAAAGCACAAAGAAAATGACACAGTTAATACTTACAAATCAGATCCATTAGGAGTCAAACACAAATGTGCCCCATGGATTCATGCTAGAAAGATTTTTTTAAGATAACTTAAATGTAAACAACAGTAACATTATAAATACCAATTCACAGAAGACACTAGAATCATAATAACAGGATATATGAAAGAAAACTGTTAAAGCTGTTCAAGAGAATGTAGTAGATTACTTTGATGGAAACAATTATAGAGACCCTCTGAGATAGCTGCACACGTTAGCATGCCAGTTCTGGGATTTGGGGCTGTGTGCCAGCCCAGGACGAAATCGGACAAGTGGATTAATGTCATTTGTCAGCCAGCCTGGATATGGTTTTTTTGGGAGTTTCCAATATCTGACTGTGAATAACAGGCAGCTATCCATGTACTGCCTCAGTTACAAGATTCACAAACATTTAAAAAACATTAACACACTTTCACATGGATAACACTAGATGCAGGGGAAATGGTTGGCTACAGGAAAGGGCATTTGGCCACTCTCTACCAATAATATAGCAAAATTCAATAATTAATATTCTGACCCAGTGAAGATACAGGATAAAGGTGAGGAAAAAGAAAAAGAAGCAGCTTATTTATAAAGTTTAACACAAGAAGATAATTATTACAATTAGAAACTGTGTGCTTGTCTTAAGACAACTGAGATTTTATTCCTCTGGTCTGGTATCTGAGAATGAGAGCACTTAGCGACTTCCAATGAATTTTACACGTAAATTCAAACTCCTGCAAAACCTTTTCCTCACTGCTCACTGACACACCCCCCCCCCCCCTCCCCCTAAAAAAAATGTAAAGGGAAAGGAAGTTAATCACTTTCTAGATTTTTGCTGTTTGTGATGGAAAACTTCACCATCAGACATGATGTTTTAATTTATTAGTTCTTTACTAACAGCTCTATTCACAGTTTGAAGACAGTATCCACATATATCACTGAATGTAGCAGCAAAATTGAGTCATTGTAAGACACAGAGTTCAGTGCATTCATAGACATTTAGAAATTTCAACAACAGGCATGACATTTTAACTGATTACTTCATTAGTACTAATACTATTCACAACACACTTTCCAGTCAGGATTGACATATATCACCAAATGTACTTTATAAACTACAATTCTTTTCTGAACTTCTCTCTGTTACATGCTCAACACTAGATTTGCTAAAGCAGTAAATAAAGAAATTCATATTAGCAGAAAAACATCTACTTTGAAGAAGACCAATGCTCCTCCTATTATACTGCTTAGCCGTTGTTGTAGCTAAAATTTCAAAGAAAGTCACTGCAAGTTCTCTGTATATCATAAAAGTCAAGATCTGTTTAATAGAAACATTTGAGTTATGTTGAATTTACACCTCTGAGTCAAAATATGCTTATAAATTGTTGAATGAGTGCCTAAGGTGGTATTCCTTTAATTTTACTAATATTTTGCATTTTCCTGTCTGATGTCTACCAGAAACCTGTTTCAGACTTCCCCACCAGACTATAAAACTCCACACTGAACCTTAGATTGGAATGCATAGTCAGTATGGAAATTAGTTTCACTTTTATTGTTGTGTTTCTTAATTCCAGCAGCTCATCTGAAATCCACTGTTTTTATTAATGAAAAACACCTTTAGGAGGCATATGTATTGGCATGTAAGTGTAAGAATCCCCAGGTCCATGAAGAGGCTTCTGAAAGATGACTTTCCAAGCTTTATACCAATGAATCTGACAGAACACTTCATCTAAGGCTTTTTGTGTTGCTCAGTCACACAACCTTAGTGTGACAAGTATTCTCAGTTATGTATGCGAAGTATTTCTGCATTGCATAACATGTCAACTATGTTTAGATGATTCCCTTTACCAATATCGTTCCTAAAGAGCCTAAATCACAGGTGGCATCAATAACCCGTACACTGAGCTTAAAAATATTAGTTATCTAGTAATCATCACCTGCTACACCACAGTGACTACTAACTAGGAATGAGACCTTCATGTGTTTTTAATGCTTTCCTTTACAGGCTTTTGTTGCACCTTATGCCCTATACTCTAAGACTGCTTCTGTATGCTATCGTCCACAGCCTCCAAAGCTCTGACACCATTTGAGATGTTTAGACTGATATTGCTTTCTGATTCCTGTTGCCAAGGCAAGTTTTCAGCTGGTTATTAAATGGATCCTGATGCCACAGTGATGGCTCTCTAATAATACTATGTGATCATCAATTAAACGATTTTGTCAGATAATGGATAATATGCACTGGCAAAGAATTCTAAGCCATCCACATATGCGTAGATTGCCTTTAGGTGAATGAATTTATGTGTGAACATATTTAATTGCCCAATGCATTCTCTGAAGTCATGTTAGCCAATAATTGAGTGCAGAGAGGCTCTAAACTGTGTTACTGCATGTAATCACATGGAACTATAACCATCTGAAGTGGAATGTAATTGAATCTTCTGCAGAATGTTTCCAATTTCTTGAAATAAGTTCACAGGGTATCAAATGATGAGCATATAATATTCTGAATGGCAATCATCCATCAAAACAAAAAGATGTTTTGTGAAGATCATAACATCCCTAACAAAATCAAACTCAGTAGAATATGATGAGTTTCCCCCTAAAATAACAAAAAAGTTTTTTTTATAGCATCTTTTGATGAAATCTGTTTTTTGATTCCCTAATATCTCATTCTGATGTCTCATGCTGATATAAAGGTGATTCAGAAAAAGTGTAAACAAGATGATATGGATGTATAGGACCATCTTAACATTACCAGTTTTGTTAAAAATGTTTCAAAGAGCTACATAATTAATTAAACAGTATTATTCTAGATAATCAGTGTGGTTTCAAGAAAGGTTTTATTACAACTAATGCAATATACCAATTGATTACAAAAGTAAGCAACTCCCTCAGTAAAACGATGTGTTTATCTGCTAACTTTTGTAAGCCTTTGATATTGTAAAAAAAAGTCTTTCCTCTGTGTATACTGCTGATCAACAGTCACTAATAAAGAGGTAAGAGATGGATCTTATCATATTTAATGAACAAAAAGCAAAGAGTACTTGTACCTAATAATGGCAAGAAATTCCTCATTAGTTGGAAATACAATCAATCAGTTGTTTCCCATGGTTCAATATTATGGTTAATGTAACACACCAAGATTCACATATTGTAGAATATGATATACAAAACAAATATAGAGACAACAAATTTATATGCTAAATTTTTCTTTGCTTTCTGTCAGTCACTGTATTGACTCATAGTCTTGTGTTGGTACTTTTCAATTATGATCATTTATTTAAAAGTTCTCATTTTATTTATACATATTATTTTATAAATGAAATAGTTTCAAAGTCAATAACTGAGATAAGTAAATCACTCAATTTTAAATGTCACATAATTCATGTAATTTTCACAACAAGTTGTCAGTTCTATAGAGATATATTTACTGTAAAAATGACTGTACTAATTAATATTGTAGTTCCTGAGGCAAAATGTTAAATCACAAAGCAAGAAAAAAATGTTAAATAGAGTGAAAAGTAAATGTGTAAGGTATTGAAATTTTGTAAAAAGAATAAGAAGGGAAAATGTTGACAAAAATGCTCAGTGTAATTATATTAGTTCAAATTGCTAAGTAAATTTTGACATGAATCTTGGACTGCAATTATTTGGTTTGTAAAACTGTAATTATATCGTAAGTTTTACCAAAGATGTAAACACCATTTTCACTGTCAAAAAGTTCTTAAAAGTTATTGTGGCTGCAACAACAAGGGAGTAATTGATGGGCTCACTATTGGTTCAGACTCGATGTAATTCAGTGTGTTACAAAGATTTATTGTGAACAAATGAAGAAAATTAAAATACTTTTGTGTTGAGAAACAATCTGGAATCGGGTGGCAAAGGGGGAGAGTGGAGCACTGTCTGGCAGGCATGCAGGGCTAGAGACTATGAGGCACCATGTCAGGAGATGCGGTGTGCAGGAAAAGATAGGGAGCAGAAAAAGAGAAGGAAAAGAGGGAAGGGAAAGGATGGGTAGCTACATTGCCAAAGGGTGGCACACAAATAGGGTGATGGAATATGGAAAGGGAGGAAGTGATAGGATGTGAGGGTGGAAAGTGTTGTTGGAGGGTGTGGGAACAGTAGGCTACTGTAGGTTGAGGCCAGGATAATTTAGGGAACAGAGAACGTGTTGTAAGGATGACTCCCATCTGCTGATTTTAGAAAAGTTGGTGGTGGAAGGGAGGATGGAGATGGCCCAGATTGTGAAGCAGCAATTGAAATCAAGTATGTTATGCTCAGCTGCATGTTGCACCACAGGATGGTCTACTTTTCTCTTGGCCACACCTTGCAAGTGGCCATTCATCGTGGTGGACTACTGGTTGGTAGGAATACTAATATAAAAATATGTGCAATGATTGCAGCAGGGCTGTAAATGACATGGCTGCTTTCACAGTGGCCTAGCCCCTGATGGGGTAGGATAAATCTGTGACAAGACTGGAATAGGAAGTGCTAGGTGGATGGACTGGGCAGGTCTTGCACCTGGGTCTTCCTCAGGAATATGATCCTTGTGGCAAAGGATTGGGACTGGGAGTGGCATAGGGATGGACTAGGATTTTGTGGAGGTCGGATGGGTGACAAAACACCACTTTAGGAGGGTGTTGGGTAGGATGTTCCTCATCTCAGGACATAATGATAGATAATCAAAGCCCTGGTGAAGGATGTGGTTGAGTTGTTCCAGTCCAGGGTGGCATTGGGTGATGAAGGGGAGCACCCTTTTTTGCTGGTTCTTGTGAGTGATGGGAGGATTGGGATAGTGAGGGGAAATAGCACGGGATATCTGTTTGTGGACTAGGTCTGGAGGATAGTTCCTGTCTGCGAAAGTCTTGATGAGACCTTCAGCATAGGGGGTTCTTGTCACGGCAGACACGCCATCCCTGGGTGGCAAGGCTGTATGGGAGGAATTTTTTGGCGTGGAAGGGAAGGCAGCTGTAAAAATGCAGGTACTGTTGGTGGTTTTATTGTGTACAGAGGTGTGGATGGAGCCATTAGAGGGAAGAGGTTAACGTTTAGCACTGTGACACACAGTATTGAGAAGGACTGGGTGAAGCAAATGTGGGATAAGGTGTTGAGATTGAGAAGGAATGACGATAGTGTCTCCTGGCACTGAGTCCATATCACAGAGATATCATCAATGGCACTGAACCAGACCATGGGTTTGTGGTTTTGAGGGACAACGAAAGTTTCTTCTGGATGGTCCATAAACAGGTTAGCATAGGAGGGTGCCATGTGGGGGTCCATGGCTGTGCTGCAGATTTGTTTATATACCTGCTTCAAAGGAGTAGTAGTTATGTGTAAGAATAATGTTAGTTAGACGAATGAGGAAGTTGGTTTGAATTCTAAAGGATGTAGGGTAATGTAGTGTTCAATTGGAGCAAGACCCTGAGCATGAGAAATGTTGGTGTATAGGGAAGTAATGGCAACAGTGACCCATAGGGTACCTGGGATAAAGGGGTGGGGATGTTGAAAAGTCAATGAAGGAATTGGTTGGTATCTTTGATGTGGAAGGCTAGATTACAGGCAATTGGTTGGAAGTGTTGGTCAATTATGGCTGAAATCCTTTCAATGGGGACACAGTAAGCACTACAGGCACAGTAATGAGTTACAATAGAGTGTCCAGGATTGTTGGATTTGTAAATATTGGAGAATATGTAGAAGGTGGGTGTGCAGGGTGTCATAGGGGTGAGGTGGGAAATGAAGTAAGCGAAGAGGTTCTGGGAAGGGCCTATGGCTTTCAACAGGGTTAGAGGTATGTTGGACTTCTGGGATGGAATCACTCTGGCAGAGTTTATAGGTGGATGAATCAACGAAATTGACAGAAACCCACCACCAGGTATTCACTGTGATTCATAACAACAGTGGCAGATCTAGAATCATTCAAAGAAAGCCTACAGTCAACAGTGCATAAATACTCAGATAATGCAATACTAATTGGAGGTGACTTTAACCTGCCGAGTATAGACTGGGATGTCTATGGATCTATGGATTCATTGAAGGGGCGGGGGGCTACAGACACACAGTCATGCGAAATACTTTTGAACATGTTTTCTGAAAATTGTTTTGAGCAGTTATCTCAGCAGCTGACACACAATGGAAGTATCTCAGATCTTGTAGCTTCAAATAGGCCAGACCTTAAATAGGGATTAGCTATCATGATGTCATTATAGCAACTATGATTATGGAAGTTAATAAATGAGTCAAGAAGACTAGGAGAGTGTTTCTGCTAGACAGTACAGATAAGTAGTACTTAGATATTGAGCTGGCATCAGTACCAGTAAGATGGATGTAGAGAAATTATGGACAAAGTTTAAGCAGGTTGTAAATTGTGGTCTGGAGAGTTACATGCCTAGTAAGTGGATAGAGGATAGCAAAGACCCACCACAGTTTAACAATGAAATTCATAAGATGCTGAGGAAGCAGATGCTGTTCAAGAGGGGATGCACAAATGACAACAAGCGAAGGTTAGTAGAGATTTGTGCATCTGTGAAAAGATCTATGTGCAAAGCATACAACAACTACCACCGTCACACCTTAGCAAAAGATCTGGTAGAGAGCCTGAGAAGATTCTGGTCACATGTAAAGTCACTAAGCGGGTCTAAGGCATCCATTCAGTCCCTTGTTGACCAGTCTGGTGTGGCAGTTGCAAAACGAAAGCCGAAGTTTTAAATTTCACATTCAAGAAATTGTTCATGCAGGAGAACCGTAGAAACATACCCGACAGTTATAAACATACCTGGCATAGAGAAGCAACTTTTAAGATTTGAAAACACATAAATCACCAGGTCTGGATGGAATCCCAGTTCGATTTTACAAAGAGTACTCTATGGCATTGGCCCCTTACCTGGCTTGCATTTATCATGAATCTCTCACCAGCACAAAGTCCCAAGCAACTGAAAAAAAAATCCAGTTGACTCCAGTGCATAATAAATGTAAAAGAATAGACCCACAAAATTACAGACAAATATCCGTAACTTCTGTTTGCTTCAGAACCCTTGAACACATTCTCAATTCAAATATAATAAACTTTCTTGAGGCTAAGCAGCTTCTGTCCATGAATCAGCGTGGTTTTAGAAAGCATTGCTCATGTGAAACTCAGCTTGCACTTTTCTCACATGATATACTGAGAGCTATGGATGAAGGGCAACAGGCAGATTCCATATTTCTGGATTTCCAGAAAGCATTTGACACAGTGCTCCATTGCAGGCTGTTAACAAAGGTACAAGCATATGAAATAAGTTCACAGATATGTGAGTGACTTGAAGGCTTCTTAAACAATAGAAACCAGTATGTTGTCCTCAACGGCAAGTGTTCATCAGAGACAAGGGTATCATCAGGAGTGCTCCAGGGAAGTGTGGTAGGACCGCTGTTATTCTCTATATACATAAATGATTTGACGGAGAGGGTTGGCAGCAGTCTGCGGTTGTTTGCTGATAAGCAGTGGTGTACAGTAAGGTGTCGAAGTTGATTGACCATAGGAAGATACAAGTTGACTTAGACAAAATTTCCAGTTGGTGTAATGAATGACAGCTAACTCTGAATGTGGAAAAATGTAAGTTAATGCGGATGATTAGGAAGGACAAACCTGTAATGTTCAGATACAATATTACTAGTGTCCAGCCTGACATAGTCAAGTCGTTTAAATATCTGAGCGTAATGTTGCAAAGTAATATGAAGTGGAACAAGCATGTGAAAACTGTGGTAGGGAAGGCAAATGGTCAACTCTGGTTTATTGGGAGAATTTTAAGAAAGAGTGGCTTACTTGTAAAGGATTCCACATATAGGACACTGGTGTGACCTATTTTTGAGTACTGCTTGAGTGTTTGGGATCTGTAGCAGGTAAAATTGAAGGAACACATCGAAGCAATTCAGAGCAGAGCTGCTAGATTTGTTACTGGTAGGTTCGAACAAAACTAAGTGTAACGAAGATGCTTCAGGAACTAAAATGGGAATCCCTGGAGGAAAGGCAGCATTCTTTTCAGGAAAGTCTATTAAGAAAATTTTGAGAACCGGCATATGAAGCTGACTGCCGAATGATTGTGCTCCTGCCAACATAAATCGCACATAAGGATCACGAAGATAAGACACTAGAAATTAGGGCCCATACAGAGGCATACAGACAGTTGTTTCTCCCTCGCTCTATTTGCGAGTGGTACAGGAGGGGGAATGACAAGTGGTAGTACAGGGTACCACCTACCACATACCTTATGATGGCTTGCGGAGTAGCTATGTAGATGTAGAACAATGATGGAACCTTTGTCTCCAGGTAGAATGGTAGTCTGAATTAGTTTCGAGGTTGAGTATGGCTATTCTTTCTTCTGCTGAAAGGTTGGTGTCCTGAGGAGGGTACCTGGTACATGGGGAAGGATGGTAAACCTAAGTTGGAGCTAAGGGTTCCAGAAGGTGACCAGGGGGTGGTTAGGTTAGGGGTGGAAGAGGATCACGGTTCAGTGATGGCAAGAACTGGGAGAGGCAAGGTTCAATGTTGGAATTAGGTTGGCTTTGGCTAGAGAGAATGGTGACAAAGAAATGTTTCCATTGGAGAGATCTGGGGGGAAGGAGAGTAGGTCTTTGACAAGTCCTGCAGGATTAACATTTGGTGTAGAGCTAAATGTGAGGCCTTTGGATAGGACTGAAACTTCTCTGTGGCTGAGGATTTTGCTGGAAAGGTTAACCACAGTGTTCTGGGATTGTTTATGGTCTGGTTTTGGAGTGTTGGTAGGGAGTTTTGGTGTATGTGGCAAAAAGAAGGTCTGATAGATATGGTCTTGGCGCTATGAGGAACACTGTGGGTAGGGTAAGAGTTGGATAGTTATGCCCCAAGGCAGCTATAAGATGTCGTGCTGCGTGTAATAGGTATTGCACAGCAGCAGTAACTTGTGGAGGTAGCTGAGGCGATTCTGGGATGTGTGTGTCATGGAAATGTGGTTTTGTGGTACCAGGTTTGTGAGTAACATGGACTGGCAGAATCTGAAAAGGTGAATTTCACTGTGAAAGGAGAGATGGCGCGCAGAGAAAGGAATTTTTGTGGTTAGGCCATTGGGGGGTTACATGGTTTAGGCAGCATTTCAGGACCAGGATGTGGCAGTGGATTTTAGACATGGAAAGGAATATTTTTCCGAATTGATGGAGGAAGATGGAACGGGGTCCATTGTGGTAGGGATGACACTGGGAAAATGGGAAATGACATAGGAAATGGGCAAATGAAGGTGTTCATTGGTTATGAGGGGAGCTGAATAACAAAAATTGACCTGAAATAATATGTACAGGCACTCAGAAACTTGCAAAGACACATGAAAATAAGTAAAACTACACACAAAACCATGGAAAAGAAGGAATGGATGATGTATGGGTGTTAATATGGCACAAGTAAGCATGGAAAATAAAATGCCAAAATACACGGGGATGAGAGAGGAAGTATGCTCTATAGGAATAATTATAATTATCAACAGGAAAAATTTCAGGCACCAACAGTTCATGCAGTCATGTAGCCATGTGTTGTGCCTGAACAAGATCATTGATACACTGGAGCTAAGAAGTCAGACCGTGTGCATATTTGTGCATGCCTACAGGTATTTTTAAATGTCTTTTCCTGGTATCCAGATCCCCTCACAACCACTCAATGCACTCATTTACCCATTTCCTATGTCATTTCCTGTTTCACCAATGCTATCCCTGCCACAGCGGTCCCCTGTCCCATTTTTCTGCATTAGTTCAGAAAAGTATCCCTTTCCCTGTCTAAAACCCAGTCCCACATCCTGTTTGTTAAATGGTGCCTAAACCATGGATCCCCCCCCCCCACACACAATGCCAAACCATAAACGTTCCTTTCTCTGGATCCTACATGACCTTTCACAATGACCTTCACCTATTCAGACTGCGCCAGTCCCTGTCCCTCACAAATCTGTCACTGCAGAAACACATTTCCATGGCAAAGGCATCCCCCTCTGCTCCCTCCTCCACAAAATGCTGCTACTGTGCAGTCCCTATTACATACATCACATCTATTAAATTTAATCCCTTGCTCTCCAGCACTTGGAAGAGCATTCAAGACACCACCTCCATACATTATCCAACCTGCTTACATCCTACTGCCAGCATGGGACACCACTATCCAACCCCCATCATACATACAGTGTTCCTGCCCAGCAGACCTTTCCAACTTTCCACACCCCCCAAAACTCCCTACCAGCACTCCGAATCCAAAGCTTAAACAATCCCAGAACACTGTTGGTAATCTTTTCACCAAAATCATCAGCCCCACAGAAGACTCAGTCCTATCCTCACCTATAACCCTACAACCAAATTTAACCATGCTAGACTTGTCAAATACGTACTCTCCTTCTCCTCATCCATACAGTGGAAACACTTCTTTGCCACCAACCTTCCAACCAAAGCCACCCTAACTGCAACACTGAATGCTGCCTCTCCCAGTTCATACCACCGTAACCATAATCCTGCCCCCTTCCATCAAACCACCCACTGGTCACCTTCCAGGAATTCCTTACCTCCAAACTGGGCTCACCATCCTTCCCCAAGCCACTTCCAAAGAACACCATCCTTTCAGCAGAGGAGAGGACAGCCATACACAGTCTCAAAGCATATCCTGACTTACTCATCCTCCCTGCAGACAAAGGTTCCACCATTGTCATGATGAGTCTTAGTGGCTACCTTGCAGCAGGCCCCTGTCAATTGTCAGACTCATCCAACTTAAAACTCTGCCAGAATGATCCCGTCCCAGAAGTCCAAAATGCTTCCAATCCTGCTGAAAGCTGTAGACCCTTCCCAGAACCTCTTCGCTTACTTCATTTTCCTCCTCACCCCTATAACACCCTGCACACCCACCTTCTACATACTCCCCAAAATTTACAAATCCAACAATCCTGTACGCCCTATTGTAGCTGGTTACTGTGCCTGTAGCACTTATTGCGTCCCCATTGAAAGGATTTCAGCCATCATTGACCAACACTTCCAGCCAATTGCCTGTAATCTAGCCTACCACATCAAAGATACCCACCCCTTTATGCCCTGCTACCCTATGGGTCACTGTTGCCACCACATCCCTATACACCAACATTTCTCGTGATCAGGGTCTTGCTGCAATTGTAAACTACATTGCCCTATGTCCTTCAGATTCCAAACCATCTCCCTCATTCCTCATTCCCTCTATGTGACACAAAATTATCAAACTTTCTTAACTGCAATCAACATAATTGTTGTTGTTGTAGTCTTCAGTCCTAAGACTGGTTTGATGCAGTTCTCCATGCTACTCTATCCTGTGCAAGCTTCTTCATCTCCCAGTACATACTGCAGCCTACATCCTTCTGAATCTGCTTAGTGCATTTATCTCTTGGTCTCCCTCTATGATCTTTACCCTCCACGTTGCCCTCCAATACTAAATTGGTGATCCCTTGATGCCTCAGAACATGTCCTACCAACCGATCCCTTCTTCTAGTCAAGTTGTGCCACAAACTCCTCTTCTCCCCAATCTTATTCAGTACCCCCTCATTAGTTATGTGATCTACCCATCTAATCTTCAGCATTCTTCTGCAGCACCACATTTCGAAAGCTTCTATTCTCTTCTTGTCTAAACTATTTATCATCCATGTTTCACTTCCATACATGGCTACACTGCACACAAATACTTTCAGAAACGACATCCTGACACTTAAATCTATACTCAATGTTAACAAATTTCTCTTCTTCAGAAATGCTTTCCTTGCCATTGCCAGTCTACATTTTATATCCTCTCTACTTCGACTATCATCAGTTATTTTGCTCCCAAAATAGCAAAACTCCTTTACTACTTTAAGTGTTTCATTTCCTAATCTAATTCCCTCAGCATCACCCGACTTAATTCGACAACATTCCATTATCCTTGTTTTGCTTTTGTTGATGTTCATCTTATATCCTCCTTTCAAGACACTGTCCATTCCGTTCCACTGCTCTTCCAAGTCCTTTGCTGTCTCTGACAGAATTACAATATCATTGGCGAACCTTAAAGTTTTTATTTCTTCTCCCTGGATTTTAATACCTACTCCGAATTTTTCGTTTGTTTCCTTTACTGCTTGCTCAATATACAGATTGAACAACATTGGGTAGAGGCTACAACCCTGTCTCACTCGCTTCCCAACCACTGCTTCCCTTTCATGCCCCTCGACTCTTATAACTGCCATCTGGTTTCTGTACAAATTGTGAATAGCCTTTCACTCCCTGTATTTTACCCCTGCCATCTTCAGAATTTGAAAGAGACTATTCCATTCAACATTGTCAACTGCTTTCTCTAATGTCAACTGCTTTCTCTAAGTCTATAAATGCTAGAAACGTGGTTTGCCTTTTCTTAATCTAGCTTCTAAAATAAGTCGTAGGGTCAGTATTGCCTCACATGTTCCCATATTTCTATGCAATCCAAACTGATCTTCCCTGAGGTCAGCTTCTACTAATTCTTCCGTTCGTCTGTAAAGAATTCACGTTAGTATTTTGCAGCCGTGACTTATTAAACTGATAGTTCGGTAATTTTCACATCTGTCAACACTTGCTTTCTTTGGGGTTGGAATTATTATATTCTTCTTGAAGTCTGAGGGAATTTCACCTGTCTCATACATCTTGCTCACCAGATGGTAGAGTTTTGTCAGGACTGGCTCTCCCAAGGCTGTCAGTAGTTCGAATGGAATGTTGTCTACTCCGGGGGCCTTGTTTCGACTCAGGTCTTCCAGTGCTCTGTCAAACTCTTCACGCAGTATCATATCTCCCATTTCATCTTCATCTACCGCCTGTTCCATTTCCATAATATTGTTCACAAGAACATCGCCCCTGTATAGACCCTCTATATACTACTTCCACCTTTCTGCTTTCCCTTCTTTGCTTAGAACTGGGTTTCCATCTGAGCCTTGATATTCATGCAAGTTGTTCTCTTTTCTCCAAAGGTCTCTTTAATTTTCCTGTAGGCAGCATCTATCTTACCCCTCATGAGATAAGTGTCTACATCATTACATTTGTCCTCTAGCCATCCCTGCTCAGCTATTTTGCACTTCCTGTCGATCTCATTTTTGAGACGTTTGTATTCCTTTTTGCCTGCTTCATTTACTGCATTTCTATATTTTCTCCTTTCGTCTATTAAATTCAATATTTCTTCTGTCACCCAAGGATTTCTACTAGCCCTCGTCTTTTTACCTACTTGATCCTCTGCTGCCTTCACTACTTCATCCCTCAAAGTTACCCATTCTTCTTCTACTGTATTTCTTTTCCCCATGCTTGTCAATTGTTCCCTTACGCTCTCCCTGAAACTCTGTACCATCTCTGGTTCTTTCAGTTTATCCAGGTCCCATCTCCTTAAATTCCCACCTTTTTGCAATTTCTTCAGTTTTAATCTACAGTTCATAACCAATAGATTGTGGTCAGAGTCCACATCTGCCCCTGGATATGTATTACAATTTAAAACCTGGTTCATAATCTCTGTCTTACCATTATATAATCTCTCTGATACCTGGCAGTATCTCCAGGCTTCTTCCATGTATACAACCTTCTTTTATGATTCTTGAACCAAGTGTTAGCTATGATTAAGTTGTGCTCCGTGCAAAATTCCACCAGGCGGCTTCCTCTTTCATTCTTACCCCAAATCCATATTCACCCACTACGTTTGCTTCTCTTCCTTTTCCTACTATCGAATTCCAGTCACCCATGACTATTAAATTTTCATCTCCCTTCACATCTGAATAATTTCTTTTATCTCGTCATACTTTTCTTCAATTTCTTCGTCATCTGCAGAGCTAGTTGTCATATAGGCTGTCATAGGCGTGGGCTTCATATCTATCTTGGCCACAACAATGCGTTCACTGTGCTGTTTGTAGTAGCTTACCCGCATTCATATTGTTTTATTCATTATTAAACCTACTCCTGCATTACCCCTATTGGATTTTGTATTTATAACCCTGTATTCACCTGACCAAAAGTCTTGTTCCTCCTTCCACCGAACTTCACTAATTCCCACTATATCCAACTTTAACCTATCCATTTTCCTTATTAAATTTTGTAACCTACCTGCCCGATTAAGGGATTTGACATTCCACACTCTGATCCTTAGAATGCCAGTTTTCTTTCTCCTGATAACGATGTCCTCCTTTATAAACAACTTTATGCAGACTTGATTTCTACAGATTTCAGAAAACCTCAGCTTTTACAGTTTTTCATGTGAAGTATTTTTATACTCTCCCACTAATCCTACTTTTAAATTTTATGACCCGTATGTATTATCTTTTCTGTTCTTACAAAATTGTTAAGGCTTTTGTGGCTACTTGTTGACAAACTGCCTGTTGGCTTCTGTCTCGGTTTCTAGTGTCGATGTTCATCTGATGATTTTTTTTGACATTTCACCAGCACGAGTAGCTGGTATTATCAAAGTTTCACCCTCCATTTCTGGTGCTGGATTGGAACTGAGCTCATGGCCACAGACTATATGTACCTGGCATGCAAATTTCCAAGGGCTTCTCCGCAGTAATTTATGGTGCAGTTCTCTTCTTGCTACCTGTAATGGTCATTCGCTGCAGCACGGGAAGCCAGGATCCATTTATGTTGAAGCCTTCTTCTTTCTTGTTGAAGCTATTCTCATGTTTGTGTATTTCCATAGTTTCTCTTAACAAGTGGGTGTGATAGCTCTTCTCTACAGCCAGATCTTACATGTTGGTGAATTTTACTGCATGGTCAGTCTCACACAGCGTGTGCTCTGCCACAGCCGATTTCTCCCCCTGCCCCAATCTGCAATGTTGCTTATGTTCTGTGATCCTGGTGTTGATTGATCATCCAGTCATTCCAACATAAACTTTTCCGTGTGTGCATGGTATGTGGTATATTCCCAACATTCCAAGTGGATCCCTTTTATCCTTTGTCAATCTGAGACACTCTTTGATCTCCTTTGTCAGTTTGTAAATAGTCATTACGTTGTGTTTGTGCAATATATGGCTGATTCTGTCCATCACTCTGGGAATGTATGGCAGAAAGGCCATACCCGACATTTTTTTTTTTTTTCTGACTTGTCACTTCGCTGAGTGTTTGACTCTGTTTTATACTTCTAATATAACTTGTTGACTACCCATTGCTCCTCAAAACACTTTCCATATTCATCTTGCTTTGCATATTCATCTTGGTCATCTTATGAGCATATTAATCATGCCTCTTTACTGGCTCGGGTGGTGATTTAATACTTTGTGCAGGTATTGATTCATGTGCATCAGTTTTCGATACATGCTGTGTCCCAGGTTTTCATCATCCCTTGTGACTGCCACATATAGAAATGGTAGTTTTTTGTCCTTCTCTACTTCCATGGTAAATTTTATGTTGGCATGAGGGCTGTTCAAGTGTCTTAGGTAGTCACCAAGCTGTTTCCCACCCTGGCTCCACACGACGAAGGTATTATTGACATATTTGTACCACACCTTGGGTTTACAAGGTGCCAGGTTTAGTGCCTGTACTTCAAAGTGTTCCATGAATAAGTTACTCACCACTGGACTAAGAGGACTGCCCATAGCGACACCTTCCAGCTGTTCATATAAGTTGCCGTTCCATGTGGTATAGCTCATGGTGAGACATGCATGAAAGAGTTTTGTGATGTCTTGTGGGAAAATAGAATGGATGTGCTCCAGAGAGTCACTGTGTGGCACATTCTTTGACATGTTTCAGTTTTTGACTGAAAGTTATAGAATTTCAATGAAAATTTTAAATTCACTAATGCAAACTCTCCTCTCGTTGTTGCTATGTAACAAATCAGGTGCATCACAATGGGTGATTAATTCTTATATTAGTAAGTCCTTACATAGTAACAGCTTAGCTATATACGTTGTAGTGGCACCTCCATTTAAGATGGCAAAAGGTTAGCTTCGGTGCAATATTTCTGACTGCACAAGTTACAGCCAGGTGCGGGCCTGTTGACAGTAAGTTACACTACCAGCAATTGCGAAGTAGCATGGAGGCCACAGGGCCGTAGACCTGCTGAAAAGAGTAACCGCAGCAGTATGCATGATGCAAGTTACAGGCAGAAGGGTCCCACTGGTCCAACCCAGGTGTTATGAGTACATGACTCAGAGTGGTGCGTTAGTGAAACAGAGGCGCACAGCCATGTGTAAATAGACGCTGGTTCACTAACAAGGCATTCAAGTATGACAGCTCTCCTGGATGGCAGGGTGCATCACACCACCGGCTACACGCAGCAGCAGATGGGGCACCAGCATTCCAGTCCACGGCAGGTCACCGGTTCGACCCTCTGAGGCCAATGCGGGGTCTGCAGCCTACCAGCAGTGGGTCACGCCATGGCTCACTACTGTGGGCAGTCTTGTTGGCTCCCAACACATGCTGGAGGCATCCCGAGGCAAGGGCTGCAGATTTGGATGCTGGATTGCGGGCACTTGTTGTCACCGTGATCTTAACCACGTCAGCGAGGAAGCACGCTGTGGGCCACCTTGCAGCTCCCAGCGGGCTGCACTGAGGTGGCAGGGACAGAGACCGCTGAGTCAACTGCTGGTGCATCCTGATGTCATCACAACTCTGCGGCCGTACGAGGCTGACACACAGCAGGGCTCTGCACGGGTTGCTGAGACAGCCATTCCACACCAAGCCATTTCGCAGACAGTGAAGTGGTGTCCTCAGCATTGCGGGACCTGGTGACACAGACCAAGAGGAATGGGGGCGCTGTAGCCAGCAGTCCTGTCAGTGTCAAGTCTGTTGGGACAACCTCATTCCTGTGGTCACCTTCATGTCACCAGACCTGTCATGGCTGGCCCTCAGTCATTGCCAGGTCTGTATACAATGACACCTGTCCTGTTGTCAGTCCACATGTTGCTGGCCCTATCAATGCTGGAACTCCAGTCATTGTCAAGTCTGTAAGTCCTTTAGTCAGTCTCCATGTCACAGACCCACTCCCAGCTGGACATCCAGTCATGGCTAAGTCTATCTGTGATATTGGTCCATTTGTCAGTCTTTGCACCTGCTGTCACCAGCCCTCTCAATGTTGACACCAGCTGTCTTGTCAGTGTGCTCATTGTCAGCCCCACCACAGCCTCTCCTCTCACCACTGCCGTTCTCACAGTCGGCCAGCCATCCTCTCTGGTGTGACCATGATTGCCCACACAGCCATTACTGCTGTTGCTGCTGTCCCTGCTGCCAGTCTCAACATCCCAGCTGACACCAGTGATCTCTTTGCATTTTCTTCCATGCCCTGGGTTGTGCCTTCTTGGAAGTTTCACCAAATGCCCAGCCAACAAATGGCATTCCCTGTCACTGTCCTACAAGGACACAGCATGCTTGTTCTGTTGGTATCATTTTGTTTTGTTATTAGTGTTCAATTTTGTACTTTCATGCAAATGGCACTGAGTTTTTTGAAGTTGTTTTGCAATGTTTATGTACTTTTTCTATTCTTTTATATCAGATGCTGCCCTGTTAAAACCAATGAACACACAAGTACAAATTTACTTGCCTGAAAACCTCTCAGCCAGTAAAAAAGTGGTGGAACACTCCAGCAAACAAACTAACATATAGCAAGAACCATAAACCACATGTGAGAACATTCTCCTTGGCAATGTCCTCTATGATGGATGATAGAAGAGTACCAAAAAACCACATTAATAACTTGAACATGAAGACCTTTTTCTTGTCACCATTTTACTAAACAATGAACAAGGAGAGAGAAAATAGCTGCAAGAACGAGCAAATGAGAGAAATACACTTGTCACCACTTCAGTGTCCTACACTTTACAGGTTGTTTCTTGCTGTGTTAAAAGACAATTCTTAAGCTGCAACACAGAACACTCTATTAACTGCACAAGTTCACAATGACATTTGTCCTGAAAACAACAACAAAAAGGTCATCTGTGATCACCTGAGAATAACAAAGTTCACTGGTGTGATGTCAGATTCATGGGAAGCATCATCCTGTATGGCTGTAGGGCTGCTTTTGTGAGGGACCATGCCATGTGGAATAAGTAGCGTAGTGGCGCAACAATAGTGCAAAGCAGGATGGAGCATCCTGGCTTGTCTTGATGAGTTCTGTTTGATGAGCAAAAAGGGTAGCCAACTCCTGGCACAGAACTGCAAGAGTGGCTAAACTGAAATTGCATGCTGGATACTGTGCTTGGCCTTATGTTGTCTGCAGGTGGAAGTACAGTTGTGACCACGTGATGTGCAGACTGTGCTTGTTCTTTGATAGCAGCATATGGAAGCATAGCTGGTGCCCCCTTGTCAAGCCTTAAACAAACAGCATATAAACATACCATTTGTTTACAGCACTGTGTCATGACACTGTACGAATGTACAATCTGCAGAGGAGACATGCTTATGGACGATGGGTAGGCAGCCCTGCAAGGAAGAGACGTTGCACTGGCAATGGAAGTATGCAATCTATGGCTGATATAAAACAATGACACCAGGCGACTCGAGCCACAGTCCCCAGTGCTCCTCCAGGTCAACTACCACCAGACAGCACCAGAACCTACACCCCAGCACTTCCACTGGCAGTGGATGTATGCGGCCTACAGCTGATATACAATAATCGCACTGGACACTCCAGCCACAATCCCAGAGCTCCTTCAGAGTCAGTCACCACCAGACAGCACCACAACCTGCACACCAGCACTTCCTGATGAATGGATATCACAGCAACTCACTCCACTACACCTCCATAATTCCATCCACTTCCTCCTACTTTGCCCAGCCAGTGGCTACTCCATGCACTCACTCTTGGATTCTCTTTACTGTGCCTAATCCATGCATGCTATCTCTGACCCATTTTCTTTTGCTTTATCCATGTACTTGTCCTACAAATGTCTTTTCCAGGCCTAATCCACTCTCACTAGCTCTGAATATTTTTTCTGTGCCTAATAAGCATATGCAATTTCTCCATATCCATTCTGTATTGATTTTTCTGCTACTCCCACAGTTGCCTATGCATCATTGTCCCTCCCATGGTTTCCCGCACCCATCTCTGCCCTCTATACATAAGGATTTCACATTCATGGTACTACCACATCTTCCTCTACCTTCATAGCTCCAGTCTTCTCCATTTTACATGCTTCTGCACTCTTTTCCACCCTTCAGGCCTGAAAAGTCTATTTTTCTTCATGGTGTGGTCTTCCTAGTTCCACTTAAGAAAATGCTAAATGGATACAAACATATTTTACAGCATTGTTTACTGCATACAGGAGAGGAACAGCTCACTGTTTGTATTAGCATGACAGTACACCCTGTCATAACATGTAGCAATGGTTTGTGAACAATAACATCCCCAAAATGGACTGGCTTGCCCACAGTCCTGACCTGAACCCAATGGAATGCCTCTGGGATGAGTTAGAACATTGACTTTGCTCCAGATCTCAGTGTCTAACCTTCTCTGGTTCTGGCTCTTGAGGAAGAATGTGCTGCCATTCCTCCACAGACATTCAGACACATCACTGAAAGAGTACCCAGTGGAGTTCAAGCCATTATAAGGTGAAAGGTGGGTTCACCCCATATTAATGTCATTAATAATAGTTACATGGATACTTTTGATCAGATACTCTATGAATTAAAGCAATAATATATTGTGAGTTTATGTTGGTTGAGGCTGGGAGGGGGGGGGGGGGGGGGTTAAAAAACAGAAATACCACCTATAGCCATCTCCCCAAAATGAAGCCACCCTTTCTGTGAAAGCTATAACCCCTTAAAACAGGAATGCAACTCTTTTTAAAAATGATTATGTTTTTGTAAATGAGTTTTTCATCTTTACTAACTTTTTAGTCACAGCATCAAAAACTAATGGTTCCCAAGTGTGATATGCTTCTTTTCACTTGGAGGTAGAGGATTCTCTTCACTTTCATTTTATCCATTTCCATTTCTTCAGTGAATGCTAACAACTTTGATTCAAGACTGCATGATTGTCAATGCAGTTTATGCAAAACATTGGCGTTGAACTTGGTGTTCCAGGTTCATGTGCTGCCTTGACAACTTCACCTGGCCTATGCAATTTACAGTTGTGTGTCCGTAATGTTGGCAATGGGTCTGACAAACAATTGTCACTTTAAGACAGATTAATCCAGCTTTAATGTATTCTGATAACACTAGGGTATTGAAAATGTACATAAATGCTGCTGCTTCCCTGCGTTTTGTAACGTGCAATAAGCTATCTGGACCATGTATATTCTCAAATTTATGATCTTATCCTTTTTTTGATCTTATTTGTAATATTTTAAACTCCAACTGTATAGTAGTACATGTTGTGAAGTAACCCCTGTGATTTAAAAAATTATTATAAAATTGCTGTACTACAAAAAGATGAATTTTTGTTTATGTGAATAAATGTTATCATAACTGTTCTATTGTACTGCTGAGTGAACTTCATTTTCTGTAAATTATTTTCGATTTAATGTTCTATGTGTCAGTCTTAGTACCACTATATCTTTACTGATGTACTTTGGAATGATGTTAACTGGGTGCCAGTTGGTTGTATGTTGACTGGTGGGATGGAAGGAAGGTGAAATGTAAAGTTTTCTGGAGCTGCGTACAAATAGACTGTATTTCTCTGAGTGAATACTGTAATGGAAGACAGCAAGGCATCTAGGACTAAAAACAAAGATGATGTGACTTACCAAACGAAAGCGCTGGCACTTCGATAGACACACAAACAAACACAAACATACACACAAAATTCAAGCTTTCGCAGCAAACTGTTGCCTCATCAGGAAAGAGGGAAGGAGAGGGAAGGACGAAAGGATGTGGGTTTTAAGAGAGGGGGTAAGGAGTCATTCCAATCCCGGGAGCGGAAAGACTTACCTTAGGGGGAAAAAAGGACGGGTATACACTCGCACACACACACATATCCATCCACACATATACAGACACAAGCAGACATATTTAAAGACAAAAGCTTTTGTCTTATTTAAAGACCATATATATATATATGAATTAATAGAGGGAAACATTCCACATGGGACAAATATACCTAAAAACAAAGATGATGTGACTTACCAAACGAAAGCGCTGGCACGTTGATAGACACACAAACAAACACAAACATACACACAAAATTCAAGCTTTCGCAACAAACTGTTGCCTCATCAGGAAAGAGGGAAGGAGAGGGAAAGACGAAAGGATGTGGGTTTTAAGGGAGAGGGTAAGGAGTCATTCCAATCCCGGGAGCGGAAAGACTTACCTTAGGGGGAAAAAAGGACAGGTATACACTCGCACACACACTCGTATCCATCCGCACATACACAGACACAAGCAGACATTTGTAAAGGCAAAGAGTTTGGGCAGAGATGTCAGTCGAGGTGGAAGTGCAGAGGCAAAGATGTTGTTGAATGACAGGTGAGGTATGAGTGACGGCAACTTGAAATTAGCGGAGATTGAGGCCTGGCGGATAACGGGAAGAGAGGATATATTGAAGAGCAAGTTCCCATCTCTAACACCAACCTATCCGAACTCCGGAAAGTCTGCTTGTGTCTGTATATGTGTGGATGGATATGTGTGTGTGTGCGAGTGTATACCCGTCCTTTTTCCCCCTAAGGTAAGTCTTTCCGCTCCCGGGATTGGAATGACTCCTTACCCTCTCCCTTAAAACCGACATCCTTTCGTCTTTCCCTCTCCTTCCCTCTTTCCTGATGAGGCAACAGTTTGTTGCGAAAGCTTGAATTTTGTGTGTATGTTTGTGTGTGTTTGTGTGTCTGTCGACCTGCGAGCACTTTCATTTGGTAAGTCACATCATCTTTGTTTTTAGATATATTTTTCCTACGTGGAAAGAGAGAGAAGATGAGTATTTTTTTTCTTTAAAACTACCAATAGACCTGGCCAACAATATTTAATTACAATATTTAATTATTACAGTTAATGGTCATCCAATGTGCACAGCAAACGAGGTTGTTAAAGTTGTGCCATTGTGACCCGGATACTTGTACATTTGGATTTTCAACAGGTTTCAGGTGACCAAAAAGCATATAATTGTGTTGCAAAGTGGAATGATTTTAAACCAAATACAGTTTGACATACTACATATGGTGACGTTTTGGAATGACACAACACTATGGACATACATGGTTGTAAAAGAGTGAAGCATTATTACCAAAGTTGACACCACCTACTCAATCCAGGACAATAATAAGCTAAGTATCAACTAAAACATTTATTTTTGTATTTTCTCAGTGCAGTGTTGTGTGGACATTTTGACCGATTTTTTTTTTTTTTTTTTTTTTTTTTCTTGCATTGACAATTGACGAACAAATTTACAAAAAATGGATCATGATCAGAACAATGAAATAAATATGCCATACCTACTAGCTTCAACTAGTGACGTTAAACAGGACATAGCCAATAAAGACATGTTTCAGGATGTATTAGACAATAGTCAGCCAAAACAGTTAAATGAAGTCAGTGCAGGCTCAAGATTTTTAGACAGTAGCGTCTTAGATTCGAGTTCTCCAGTTCTGACCCTGGTAAACAAGTACAGTTGCATGTAAGTGAAAAAACGTTGAGTAAAAAAAAAAAAAAAAAACTTAAATTTACAAGACATGTTTATCGCATTAATGTCATCAATGGAAAAAAAATAGTGAAAAAATTGAAGAAAAAAAACCTAATGTCAATGGAGAAAAAAATTTGGTGAAAAGCTTGAAAAGTCAATAGTCTCAAAATGTAATCTCAGTAGAGCAGCGCTTAATGCACAAATTTCAAATATTCAAAAACACTTTGTTGGTGCGTATTTTCAAGTGAAAGCTATAGGTGAATGTGTGAAAAAGTAGAGGTGAGGGCAGAGGCTTCTGAATCCAAAATACAATAATTAGAGACAAAAACAGGGGAAGTAGACAAGGGTCTCAGATCAGAGATAGGTGCTGTTGAAGTTAGATGTAAAGATGATGTTGGAGACAGTAGTAAACAAACTGTAACCTTTATGAATATGTTAAATGAAAAAAATAGACAGTCTTTGAACTGCTTGTAAACAGTCCAGAAGTCACCATGCAATTTTACATAGATGTCTATGACACAGTATTCTGAAACAAACAAATCCTATATTCACCGAAGTATGTAAAAGGTATCAGGAGAGTTATTGTCTTGTGACAGCCAGAGCGAGAGCACCAGCAGCAGCGAGTACTGTTTGTATAAAGCGTTTATTTTGCATTTTGTTTACGACCTTCCACTAAGGAAGGGATTCTATTTGTGTTTATCTGCTCTGCATAGTAACTAACAGTTCTTGATAAAACTTTACGTAGTTTTCGTGTTAGATTTCTTAGTGTTTTCTTGATCGTTTAGAACAGAAAGCGCCCTAAAACCGTCTTTTGTTTGTTTCGCGGCCGTTAGCCACTAGTCACTTGAATCAGCAGTTGTCTTGTGACAGCCAGAGCGAGAGCACCAGCAGCAGCGAGTACTGTTTGTATAAAGCGTTTATTTTGCATTTTGTTTACGACCTTCCACTAAGGAAGGGATTCTATTTGTGTTTATCTGCTCTGCATAGTAACTAACAGTTCTTGATAAAACTTTACGTAGTTTTCGTGTTAGATTTCTTAGTGTTTTCTTGATCGTTTAGAACAGAAAGCGTCCTAAAACCGTCTTTTGTTTGTTTCGCGGCCGTTAGCCACTAGTCACTTGAATCAGCAGTTGTCTTGTGACAGCCAGAGCGAGAGCACCAGCAGCAGCGAGTACTGTTTGTATAAAGCGTTTTTGTACTTATTTGCTGCGCTTAGCTTTTAAATAGTTTTTCTGGGAAAACCTAGCGTAGTTTTCGCGTCTCGTATTTCAGTGAGTGTTTCTTGATTATCAGAGTAGCTCATCAGAAGATTATCTTGGGAATTTGTCACCGTATAGAGTAGGGTAAACATAGTCATGTGTAGGGACTGTGGTTGTTGTGAGCGGACGCAAGGAGAACTGGCCACTCTTCGGGGGCAGGTGGAGGCTTTGTCTGTTAGGCTCATCGAGCTCGAGGCGCAGGCGTCGGCTCGTAGTGGCGTTGGGGCAACTGTGGTGAGACCTATGCCTACTTCGGTGGCCTTGGAATCACATGGAACCCCTGATGTCGCTGCGTCTTCCGGCAGTGAGCATCTTACCGGTCAGCCATCACTCCAGGGTGAATGGCGGACAGTGGTGGGCTCGCGCGTGCCTGGCCGAAAGGCGAAGGTGGGATCTGGCCGCGTGGCAGCTGCCTTACCCCTTTCCAACAGGTACGGGGTGCTTCCTAGTGGTGATGACATCGTTTCCGAGCCACCACAGGATGCCTCGCCTGTTGGGCCAGTGGCCGATTCTCCGGCAAGGTCCCGACAGTCACAGAGGGCGGGCCTATTAGTTATAGGGAGCTCCAACGTTAGGCGGGTTATGGAGCCCCTCAGGAAAATAGCGGGTAGGTCGGGGAAGAATGCCAGTGTGCACTCGGTGTGCTTGCCGGGGGGTCTCGTCCGTAATGTGGAGGAGGCCCTTCCGGCAGCTATTGAACGCACTGGGTGTGACCGGCTGCAGATAGTAGCACATGTCGGAACGAATGACGCCTGCCGCTTGGGTTCTGAGGCCATCCTTGGTTCCTTCCGGCGGCTGGCTGATTTGGTGAAGACAACCAGCATCGCACGCGGAGTGCAAGCTGAGCTTAATATCTGCAGCATAGTGCCCAGAGTCGATCGCGGTCCTCTGGTTTGGAGCCGTGTGGAGGGTCTAAACCAGAGGCTCAGACGACTCTGCGACTATAATGGTTGCAAATTCATCGACCTCCGTTATTGGGTGGAGAACTGTAGGGCCCCCCTAGACAGGTCAGGCGTGCACTACACACCGGAAGCAGCTACTAGGGTAGCAGAGTACGTGTGGCGTGCACACGGGGGTTTTTTAGGTTAGAGGGACCCCCCCTTGGGCGAAACGATAAAATACCTGACGGCTTACGAGAGAGGACATTATCATCGTTGATAAAGAACGTCCGTCCTCAGAGACCAAAAACAGGAAAAGTTAACGTAATATTGGTAAACTGCAGGAGTATCCAGGGCAAGGTTCCTGAATTAGTATCTCTTATTGAAGGAAATAGTGCGCATATAGTATTAGGAACGGAAAGTTGGTTAAAACCGGAAGTGAACAGTAACGAAATCCTAGACACAGAATGGAATATATACCGCAAGGATAGGATAAACGCCAATGGTGGAGGAGTATTTATAGCAGTAATGAATTCAATAATATCCAGTGAAGTTATTAGCGAATGCGAATGTGAAATAATCTGGGTTAAGTTAAGTATCAAAGGTGGGTCAGATATGATAGTCGGATGCTTCTATAGACCACCTGCATCAGCAACTGTAGTAGTTGAGCGCCTCAGAGAGAACCTGCAGAACGTCGTGAAGAAGTTTCGTGATCATACTATTGTAATAGGGGTAGACTTCAATCTACCAGGTATAGAATGGGATAGTCACACAATCAGAACTGGAGCCAGGGACAGAGACTCTTGTGACATTATCCTGACTGCCTCGTCCGAGAATTACTTCGAGCAGATAGTTAGAGAACCAACTCGTGAAGCTAATGTTTTAGACCTCATAGCAACAAATAGACCGGAACTTTTCGACTCCGTGAATGTAGAAGAGGGTATCAGTGATCATAAGTCAGTGGTTGCATCAATGACTACAAGTGTAATAAGAAATGCCAAGAAAGGAAGGAAAATGTATTTGCTTAACAAGAGTGATAGGGCACAAATCGCAGAATATCTGAGTGACCACCATCAAATGTTCATTTCTGAGGAAGAGGATGTGGAACAAAAATGGAAAAAATTCAGAAACATCGTCCAGTATGCCTTAGATAAGTTCGTACCGACTAAGGTCCAAAGCGAGGGGAAAGATCCACCGTGGTATAACAATCATGTACGAAAGGTACTACGGAAACAAAGAAAGCTTCATCATAGGTTTAAGAGTAGTCGAATCATAGCTGATAAGGAAAAGCTGAACGAAGCGAAAAAGAGCGTAAAGAGACCAATGAGAGAAGCATTCAACGAATTCGAACATAAAACATTGGCAAACAATCTAAACAAGAACCCTAAAAAGTTTTGGTCATATGTAAAATCGGATCTAAATCCCCTATTCAGTCACTCGTTGACCACGATGGCACCGAAACAGAGGACGACCGAAGAAAGGCAGAAATACTGAATTCAGTGTTCCGAAACTGTTTCACTGCGGAAAATCGTAACACGGTCCCTGACTTCAGCCGTCGCACGGACGCCAAAATGGAAAATATTGAAATAAACGATATCGGAATTGAAAAACAACTGCTATCACTTAGTAGCGGAAAAGCATCCGGACCAGACGAGATACCCTTAAGATTCTACAGTGATTATGCTAAAGAACTTGCCCCCTTTCTATCAGCAATTTATCGTAGATCGCTGGAAGAACGTAAAGTACCTAGCGACTGGAAGAAAGCGCAGGTCGTTCCCATTTTCAAGAAGGGTCATAAATCAGATGCGAATAATTATAGGCCTATTTCGCTTATGTCAATCTATTGTAGAATAATGGAACATGTTTTGTGTTCTCGTATTATGACGTTCTTAGATAATACAAATCTCCTTCATCATAACCAACATGGATTCCGCAAACAGAGATCATGTGAAACTCAGCTCGCCCTATTTGCCCAAGAAATTCACAATGCCGTAGACACTGGCGAGCAGATTGATGCCGTATTCCTGGACTTCAGGAAGGCATTTGATACGGTTCCGCACGTACGTTTAGTGAAAAAAATACGAGCTTACGGAATATCGGACCAGGTTTGTGATTGGATTCAGGATTTCCTAGAAGAAAGAACACAACATGTCATTCTTAACGGTTCAAAATCTGCAGATGTAGAGGTAATTTCGGGAGTACCGCAGGGAAGCGTGATAGGACCTTTATTGTTTACAATATACATAAATGACTTAGTTGACAACATCGGTAGCTCCGTGAGGCTATTTGCAGATGACACGGTTGTCTACAAGAAAGTAGCAACATCAGAAGACTCGTACGTACTCCAGGAGGACCTGCAGAGGATTAATGCATGGTGCGACAGCTGGCAGCTTTCCCTAAACGTAGATAAATGTAATATAATGCGCATACATAGGGGCAGAAATCCATTCCAGTACGACTATGCCATAGGTGGTAAATCATTGGAAGCGGTAACGACCGTAAAATACTTAGGAGTTACTATCCGGAGCGATCTGAAGTGGAATGATCACATAAAACAAATAGTGGGAAAAGCAGGCGCCAGGTTGAGATTCATAGGAAGAATTCTAAGAAAATGTGACTCATCGACAAAAGAAGTAGCTTACAAAACGCTTGTTCGTCCGATTCTTGAGTATTGCTCATCAGTATGGGACCCTTACCAGGTTGGATTAATAGAAGAGATAGACATGATCCAGCGAAAAGCAGCGCGATTCGTCATGGGGACATTTAGTCAGCGCGAGAGCGTTACGGAGATGCTGAACAAGCTCCAGTGGCGGACACTTCAAGAAAGGCGTTACGCAATACGGAGAGGTTTATTATCGAAGTTACGAGAGAGCACATTCCGGGAAGAGATGGGCAACATATTACTACCGCCCACATATATCTCACGTAATGATCACAACGAAAAGATCCGAGAAATTAGAGCAAATACGGAGACTTACAAGCAGTCGTTCTTCCCACGCACAATTCGTGAATGGAACAGGGAAGGGGGGATCAGATAGTGGTACAATAAGTACCCTCCGCCACACACCGTAAGGTGGCTCGCGGAGTATAGATGTAGATGTAGATGTATTGAGATCTGTGGGCACTTGCTTCCCAAAATTTGATACATAATATCATCAGTGTACAGTATATAATTTTGTGTATTACCTAAGTGGACATTTTTCAATTCTATCTAGCTTTAAGTGAATTTTCTACTGGAAATGGTATGTAAATTTCAGACAACCCCATGATCTGAGGAGGGCATTTTCTTTTTTGTGCTTTAAGTGTTAGTTACATGCCATGTTCTGTGGACACTCACAGTAGTGCTTATAAATATAAGTTATTTCACTGATGTTGTATAGTATCCTCAGCCATGAGTTGACCAAATTGATAGTGAACTCAGCTGTATGTTTAAACACACTACATGGTATTCCCAATTGAAGTTGTGCCATGTTAGCGCATCAGACTTGTATTTAAACTACTATTCTACAGTTATGAGGAAAGTAACAGAAAAGACTGTTTTCAAAATAGTACTAACTTTTCAAAAATTGAGTAACTTTAGGAAGCCAAGTGTTCAAGAGAACAAATCATTTATCTTATTATTTTCTGCATCCAAGTTAAAATTTACTGATTGTTGAGTGTTAGTTTTAGTCTTGCTACCCCTAATGCATTAATATTTGCTTCACAGTTTTGTCTTAGTGCAAGTGTTTTTTCTTTAATATTGCTGCTTAGTATTTGTATAAAATTCGACAGTGTAATTACATCTGAGAAAATCTAATTTTTTTTGTGAAAAGTAACCTTTCTCAAATTTTTTTAAGATGAGTTAGTATTTGCTTTTGCCTAAGGGTTTGCCGATATTCTTTTCATTTAACTTCAAATCAGTAAAGAAATAATTTTGATGTTTCTCTCTCTCTCTCTCTCTCTCTCTCTTTTTAAATTCAGATTCTGAGAGCCTTGTTTATTTTGCAATTTTCTCATGAAATATTTCATATATGTGATCAGTTTTACATTCAGCACAAAGATGTTTTCCTTGCCAGTGTCTAAAAAGTCAGCATCAACTAATGGAGAAGCGCTATGATCAAACTACTGCCCTTTTGAAATATAATTCCTTGCTCTGGTTTGTGCAATTAGAGAGCCGATTCATCTTAGCACCAGTTATGGCAGACGAAACAAAATATAGTTAACATGGTAGTTGTGTTAGTGGAAGATCTTGCCACAAAAGTTCAAAACATTCTCACTACACCTCTGGAAACAGAACGATATGCTGCATAAAGAATGCATTGATTATGCGACTGTCCCAGTCTGAAGCTAAACATCTGGAAAAGCTTTTACAAACACAGAGATCAGGCGACAGAACCCCATCGCAGCTGCTTCATTACCTGTGTACTCTTGCAAGTAATACTGTCGGTGATGATGTATTATGCAATATATGGTTAGCCCAGCTACAGTCGGATGCACAGAAGATTTTAACGGAATGTCCCGGAGACTCTAATGCATTAGCCAAACAGCTAATCAGATAGTGGAAATGTATGAGACGTCAAGAGTTGTGACGTCGTCACTGCAGTCTCAACTGGCTGAGCTTACAATACAAATGACTGTGCTACGAAAAGCACATAAAAGTCAGTGCACACATTGATGATCAGCAGTCAAAATGGTTTACCAGTGACACACAATATACGTTGGTACCACAGAAAATTTGGTGAAGATGCATTGAAGCGTATACCATCATGTAAAGTGAATTGTGATGCCATTACAGTAGCAGCTACATGTTCACTACAACACACAACGTTTGCTTATTATGGACCACAACACAGAAGTGCAGTACCTGATGGACACTGAAGCAGAAATATCAGTTTATCTTGTGACCAATTTATCACATCACAGTCTGGACAATGCTGCTATGATACAAAGATTATGCCATATGGACACTTCACTTTATTACTATACCTCCTCAACCTCGGGCTGTGTCATACCTTTAAGTGGCTATTATATCACAGCATATGAGAAGCAGACTTACTGACGTTTTACAGTCTGTTACCAGACCTATGTTGGCAGTGATTAAGTGACGCAAAAACAAACATGACTACACAAGGTAAGGTGAACTATACTGCTACTACGACAGTCAGAATGATTACTGGGGACACAAAATATACACGACTACTAAAATATTTCCCCAGATTACGAGGCAGTCATTACTGTTAGCACCTGTCAAGCACTCAAAGGTTCATCATATTCTCACTACCCCAGGGTTACCAATGTATGTATGCCCTCAATGTTTAGCACTGCATAAATTACAAATTATCAAACAAGTGTTTCATAGCATGTCAGCTTCCGGTATTTGTTACTCTTCAAGTAGCAGCTGGGCAGCCCCTCTTCATGTGGTATCCACAGAGAAGACCAGTTAGCGCTCCTGCAGTGTTTACCAGTGATTAGATGCAAGAAGCATTCCAGACAGATATCCCATGCTGCAATAGAAGATTTATCTGCCAGGATGCAAGGAAAAACAATTTTTTCAACGAGGGAGTTGGTCAGAGCATACTACCAGATTCTGGTTGCTCCTGAAGACATTCCCAAGACAGCTGTCCCATGCCGTTTGGTTTATTCGAGTTCACATGAATGCCATTCAGACTCTGTAATGCACCACAGGCTTTTTAGCAATTCATGGATGAGATAATGCATGACCAAAAATTTTGTTATGTAAATGTGGACAAGTTTATGTTGAAGAAAGAAACAAAGCCAAACAGATAATTGCAGCATCCAAGAAGAAATCTTGGGAAGACTTTGGAAACAGGTTGGAGACTATGGGTCAAGCTGCTGGAAAACCATTCTGGAGTGTAATTAGCAGTCTTCGAGATGCCTTGGGCAGATGGAGGGAATATTTTGAAGAGCTGCTCAATGTAGGTGAAAATACAATCAGTAATGTTTCAGATTTCGAGGTAGAATGGGATAGGAATGATGATGGAAATAGGATCACATTTGAGGAAGTGGAGAAAATGGTCAATAGATTGCAGTGCAATAAAGCAGCTGAGGTGGATGAAATTAAGTCGGAACTCATCAAATACAGTGGAATGTCAGGTCTTAAATGGCTACACAGGATAATTGAAATGGCCTGGGAGTCGGAACAGGTTCCATCAGACTGGACAAAAGCAGTAATCACACCAATCTTTAAACATGGAAACAGAAAAGATTGTAACAACTACAGAGGTCTCTCTTTAATCAGCATTTTGGGTAAAATCTTCTCAGGTATTGTTGAAAGGAAAGTGCGAGTATTAGTTGAGGACCAATTGGATGAAAATCAGTGTGGGTTTAGGCCTCTTAGAGGTTGTCAGGACCAGATCTATAGCTTGCGGCAAATAATGGAGAAGTGTTATGAGCGGAACAGGGAATTGTATCTATGCTTTATAGATCTAGAAAAGGCATATGACCGGGCTCCTAGGAGGAAGTTATTGTCTGTTCTACAAGATTATGGAATAGGAGGCAAACTTTTGCAAGCAATTAAAGGTCTTTACATGGATAGCCAGGCAACAGTTAGAGTTGACGGTAAATTGAGTTCATGGTTCAGAGTAGTTTCAGGGGTAAGACAAGGCTGCAACCTGTCTCCACTGTTGTTCATATTACTTATGGATCATATGTTGAAAACAATAGACTGGCTGGGTGAGATTAAGATATGTGAACACAAAATAAGCAGTCTTGCATATGCGGATGACTTAGTTGTGATGGCAGAGTCAATTGAAAGTTTGCAAAGTAATATTTCAGAGCTAGATAAGAAATGTAAGGACTACGGTATGAAGATTAGCATCTCCAAAACGAAAGTAATGTCAGTGGGAAAGAAATATAAACGGATTGAGTGCCAAATAGGAGGAACAAAGTTAGAACAGGTGGACGTTTTCAAGTACTTAGGATGCATATTCTCACAGGATGGCAACATAGAGAAAGAACTGCAAGCGAGGTGTAGCAAAGCTAATGCAGTGAGCGCTCAGTTACGATTTACTCTCTTCTGCAAGAAGGAAGTCAGTATCAAGACTAAGTTATCTGTGCACCGTTCAATCTTTCGACCAACTTTGCTGTATGGGAGCGAAAGCTGGGTGGATTCAGGTTACCTTATCAACAAGGTTGAGGTTATGGATATGAAAGTAGCTAGGATGATTGCAGGTACTAGTAGATGGGAACAATGGCAAGAGGGTGTCCACAATGAGGAAATCAAAGAAAAACTGGGATTCATCTATAGATGTAGCAGTCAGGGCGAACAGGCTTAGATGGTGGGGTCATGTTACACGCATAGGAGAAGCAAGGTTACCCAAGAGACTCATGGGCTCAGCAGTAGAGGGTAGGAGGAGTCAGGGCAGACCAAGGACAAGGTACCTGGATTCGGTTAAGAATGATTTTGAAGTAATAGGTTTAACATCAGAAGAGGCACCAATGTTAGCGCTGAGTAGGGGATCATGGAGGAATGTTATAAGGGGGCTATGCTCCAGACTGAACGCTGAAAGGCATAATCAGTCTTAAATGATGATGATGATGATGAATGTGGACAATGTGCTCATTATAACTGCATCTGAAGAGGAACTTAAACAGCATTTGGCAAAGTTGCTTGAACGTTTCCATGCACAAGGTCCAATAGTGAACCCATCAAAATGTATTTTTGGTATCTAGGAACTAGAGTTTCTTGGCTACACAATGGATGCATGTGGCATCCAACCACTGCTAGGCAAGTTGAAAGCCATATGAGCGTACCCACAGCCAGTTACAATTCGGCAGTTGTGGCGTTATCTTGATGTATAAATTTCTACCAGCAGTTTGTGTCGCATCATGCACCGTTGAATAAACTCTTGAAGGGTGCACAAAGGCCAAATCATAGATTGCAATGGACACATGAGGCAGACTCCACTTTCAATGTTATCAAAACAACAACAATGAATGCAGCTCTATTAGCACACCTGTAGCAAATGCGCCATTAGCTTTAATGGTCATCACTTATGCTAATGTGGTATTAGCAGTGTTGCAGCAGAGGATAAACCAGTGTTGTCAACTGCTTGCATTCTTTAGCTGAAAGCTGCCACCCTCAAAACAGAAGCGGCTGATGTATGATCCCGAGCTGTATGCAGCCTATGCTGCAGTGAAAAAATTCAAGCATTCTTTGAAACACCTGCATTGACAAACGAAATCAGCACTTCAACATCATGCAACATGCAAGTGGACAGAAACTCCACCAATTGTTTTACTAAGACCGTGAACAGCCTTCACGCCTAACCTCCAAGCCACTGGTACAGTGTACAGCCAATCGTTACATCTGCCCGGAGAGTTCATCCATGAGAAAGGAGATGAAACCATAGCAGCATCAGACTTCGCTACCAAGTTGCAATCCCACATATGCCAGTTTCATCCAGTACAGCCTCGGAAACAAACTGCATGCTGCACATTTGTCTTTGTGGATTTAGACATGTGTTCACATGTGCTATTACATAATGGCACAGTATACAGGCCACTGCAATCCCCTTATGAAGATCCATAAACAGTAATTAGTTTAAATGATAACAATTTCAAGATTGACATCGATGACTTATCTACCATGGTGCTCTTGACTGTATCAAATCAGCATCTCAAGATTCACAGCCAACAGAAAAAGAACTGACACTGAGGAAAATGAAAAAGGGGGAGGCAGCAACTAAAGATCCTCCCAACTGGCAAGCTACAGAGGAGCCTCGACAAATATTGGATGCTGTCACACAGGAAACATAAGCAGTTGCTACGAGCCCCCAGCTAAAAGAAAACACTGATCCTAAAGAGAAATCCTCAGGTTTCAAGAAGGACATGATGATGCAATCTGGATGGTGTGTCAGATTTAATAAGTATTGCTGACACTGTAGTGTCGGGTGGGGGTTCAACATGGTAGAGGGGGGCACAGGGTGGGGGAAGAGGGGGGGGGGGATTGTGGAATGACTGCCACTATATAAAATTTATGGTACATTGTTTTAGATTGTACGAGAGTTCCAATGTTATGTACTGCATTATATTAATTCTTTGTTTTTGACTATTTTGTTATTCCTTGTTTTGTCTCATGGACACTAAATGTCACACAAATTGCATACTTCTGTGCAATTAATTTATATGTGAAAATAAATCTTTCCATGAGTTAACCATAAATTTATTCCCCATAGGTACACAGAGATCTTATAAATCAGTTGCAAAACTTCTGTCCATCTGCTTGGACTCGATTTAAATGGCAGTCTGGCCTTTTTCCTTTGCAAACACACTTCACATTGCACCTTATTCTTTCCATAATTTTCCACCCCAGTTGTCATATTCTTCAACAAGGGCACACTTTTTCTATTCAAATACCCAAGTCTCCTATGGCATAAGAGAACTTTTGAAGCACAAACAGGGTGATTTCCAGTTTCAGCAATATCTTGTACATACCTCTACATTAGAAGCAGTCACTACAATATCACCAAAAGAGTAAATTACTTTGGCTCCCTCTATATCAAAGATAACCTTGTTACCCTTCCTTATTATTTCACTTGCCGACAGCAAATTAGTTGCAATATTCTTCCAATAATGTACATCATGAGCAGTATCATTTGTTTTTCCCCATTCACTAGCAAATTAAGATCAAATTCTCCTGCAAGTTCACACTTTAACTGTGGAAGTTCCATTGTCAGTCCTTGACTGAACATCATACAAAACTGATGGTGCTTTAATAATGTGCACAGATGCTCCTGAATCTTGAAGCCATCCTGCATGTTCATCACTAGCTTCACTAAAAAAATAAAAATCAGGAAGTGCCTTACTTTTATGGTTAGTTTTCGACATAGGACTACTAGAATAACATGTTCTTTTCTTTAACACTCAACTTTTCATTACACTGTGATAAAAAGTGTCCAGTCTTCTGGCATCTGAAACATTTTACTGGCTTCTTCTTCTTCTTCTTGGATTTACAATATAAACTGATGCTCTTTCTGTTCTTAGAGCATAAGAATCTGGCTCATTTTTCAAGTCCTTTAGAATCTTTACCTTCACACTAACTGCTGTAATGGGTATTCTTGAATTTTTCCAAATCCATAATCATAGGTGAATATTTCTCTGGTAGTCCAACTAACAATATCATGCCAATCCATTCTTCTGCAATTCCAAAACGTATATTCCTCATACAATTTGTGATTAAAATTATTTTATTCACATATTTGTCCATGCTTTTGCCTTTGTTCAGTATCGTAGTTACCAGTTCACAAAGTAAAACTAATTTGCTGACATAGCCTTTCCTATATGAACAAAATGTGTTGAATCAATCAAAAGGATTAGTTTTGATTTCGCCTTCTGATCCTTAGCAGAAAAACTCGATTCTGTAGGTTTCAATGTACCTTTTATGACATTCCACATGTCATCCAAGTGCAAATATGCCTCAATGGCAAATTTCCAAATAGCGTAATTCTCGGAGGCTGTAAGCTGCTCTATTTGCGGTACGTGTTTTGTACTCATGTTAATAGTCACTTTTATTCACTGTATACACCATGCAACTTTATACAAACTTTTGCCCAAAAACACTTCACTATGAAATATATTATTTCACTTTAATTCAGTGTTGGGCCCATCACCTGTTGGATTCTTTAGGTTAGTGCAGCAAAATTACAAGGAAACATTGTTTAGGGATCAAATAAAAGCTTGTATTTTATTAACACATAGATAAAGGCTACATACCACATTCGTTGGCAATCAAAAACCATAGAATACCATTTCATGGAGGACTAATGCACTCGGCACAATGTATCCTTTGCACGGTTATAAACGATGGAAAAATACAGTGTCCACACATTTCCAACACAGAGGTGCATTGTTGATTTGAGATGCAAAAACTTTTGTTGATTTCAGTTGCAAAAACTTGCAGTGACAATGAATTGTGGAATTTTATGACTGACAACAGTGCGTAATGAAAGTTAAAGTGATCATTATGAACAGAATGATTGTATACTTTGAGTATTACTAAGTCAACTGTGACTCAACCAGTACTGGCAATGCTTTAGGCATTATAGCTATTACTACCAACATGTGACTGAAACTTTTTTACATTTAACCACATCGTGCAATCCAAGGCTCCATAAAACTGTATATTTTATTTGTCTTCTAAATGATCAGCTGAGTGTTTGAAGCCATAACTGTTGCTGAGAAAATAATTACAATTGTGCATTGGGTGCAAGAATGGTTTTACTGACTAAATTTGCAATTGTGGTAGTCATATGCAAACACGACAAACAGTTGTATCGTGGACGGAAATTATCACGAACAGTGTATAAGGTACTGAAATGAGAAATAGGTGTGTTTAACAAGCAATAAACGTGTACATGCTAGACCTGTGGCCCGTCGCCAACAGCTGCATTTCTTCAGCCACTAGCCTGTTGAATGCGACTGCAGGTGACTTTGCACCATAACTAGAAGAGACCTGTGGAAATACAACAAATAGAATTACTGTAATAACTTCATCTGCCACATCACAAGCCGCCGATGTCATCTCAAGATGCTGCCACACTTCCTCAACAACAAACAGATAAGCTGCATTGCTGTGCACTCTCCCCAATTGAAGACTAACAGAATTCAGCAGTTCAAATTGTAAATTGTTTGTTTCATTTTTTCCTTTCCCTAACTTTTGCTATGTGAATAAAATTGCTGGAAACAAACTATTAACTTTCGATGTAGCTTTATTGACCCACCATTAGTTGCAAGTATTTTTCTTTTACTTACACTCTCTTTTTATTTTAAATTAATGCTGCTGCAGTTGCATATTTTTTGTGTGCCTTCTGAGGGGATGTGTTATAAATGCATGTGCAGTGTTAATTTCATAGTGAGTTTGCATACTTTTAATGTCTGACGTGGTTATGCATAAAACATGGTGTCCACCATTAGTTTCTGGGTACCAACCAATAGAATTAAAGCTGCTTGTTTGCTATCAGTCTAAGCTTTGTGGCGAGGGCAAACTGAATGTGACAGCTGTTACGTTTACATTGTACTTAGAGTTCATGTTACACACTTTCACAAGCAATCACTTTGTTGTTGATGATTATAGGGTAAATGAACAGTGTTTAGTTTTACATACTTTGTGACTATGCTGAATCATATTCTCCACATCTACACAAGTGGGAAGAAAAACAATTTCTTCATGGGTGGGGGGGGGGGGGGGGGGGAGGGGAATAATCAGTTGTTAACACAGTTAGGTTATTGCAAACAAAATCTCATATAAATACACAGTCTGTAATCTTGTGAAGTACACCACTGTGAACTGTTTACCCCACAAGCTCAGAAATCCTATGACGGCAAACCTATATACTGCTGAAAGTAGTGTTCCCTGAGCTACACACCATTTGACAGGACCAAGAGGCATGTGCCACTTGAGTATGCCACAGATGTGGTGAGCATTATTCCTCATATGTGAAGTGCCACAAGTAAGGGACAGAGAACCAGCACCTGATTTTGATACCCAGCAAGCAAAAGCTAATCATCAATGTGCAGGAATGAGATCATCCTAGATGTGCTCAATGGAATTACGAGGGGGTACCCAAGAAAAAACCCGGAGTA
Organism: Schistocerca serialis cubense; assembly: GCF_023864345.2. Classification (NCBI taxonomy): domain Eukaryota; kingdom Metazoa; phylum Arthropoda; class Insecta; order Orthoptera; family Acrididae; genus Schistocerca; species Schistocerca serialis. Next base: position 739,022,002 of record NC_064639.1, on the reverse strand, counting down.
ACTTTGCTGTGGGTGGGGCTTGTGTTGTATGCATTTCTGCCACTAGGCATATAGGGCGAAACCATTGCCAGTTCAGTGCTGCCTGTGTTGTCAACCTGGCTTGTTCTGTTCATCTGCAGTGATTGTTTTTGTTAGAGCTGTTTTATTCTTCTTTCATTTTTTATGGTGGCAAGTTTAAGTGAACAAGGTGCAGCTGTGAAATTTCGTTTTCTACTCGGTAAAAATGCTGCTGAAACTGTTTTAATGTTGAAAACAGCTTACCAAGATTGTGTGTTGGGAAAAACTCAAAGTGTATGACTGGTTTGCTTGATTTACGAACAGCGACATGTCAATTGATGACAAACCTCATTCTGGACATCCATAAACTGCCCGAATCGACAAAAACATTGAAAAAATTCGAGTGCTTCTGCTCACAGACCACTGACAGACAACTGATCAACTGTCAGTGATTAGTGGGTTATCTTGGAGCTTGGTGGGAATGAAATGCATTGCTACAAAGTTTGTTCCTCTAGTTATGACTGGCAATCAAAAGGAGCATCAAGTCGAAAAATGTCATGCTTTGAAACAACAGCTTGAAACTGATCTAGATTTCCTGTCACAGGTCATTCATTACTGGTGATGAGTTATGGTGCTATGGTTACAACCCAGAAAACAAAACAACAGCCAAAAGCCAGTGGAAGACATCATCATCACTCTGTCCAACAAAGTTTCAAGTCAAATCAACATCAAAACAATGCTGATTTGCTTTTTTGATGCCAAGGGCTTAGTTCATTCAGAGTTTGGTCCTCTAGGTCAGACTGTTAAAAAAACCTTTTGTTTGGAATCTTTAAGAAGATTGTGCAACAGTGTTTGTCAAAAAGACCCTATTTGTGGCAGACAGGAGACTGGTTCTTCCACTATGACAACACACCTGCACACACAGCCATCTCTGTTGGACAGTTTCTGGCTGAAAATGGATGGTGCCGCTGTCCCACACACCTTACTCGCCTGACCTGGCTTCGTGCGACTTTTTCTTATTTGCTTGCATGAAAAGCAGCTTGAAAGGATATCGATGTGACAACACTGAAGCAATCAAGAAAAAAACGAGAGAGAGCAGCTGTCAACCATTTCTGAAGATGACTATAAAAATGTTTTGAACAGTGGAAGCACTGGTGGGACAAATGTATTAGTTGTAATGGAGAGTATTTTGTAGGGGATAAGGTTGTTTTGTAAACAGTTTGAATATGTACAGCTTTTAAAAAATAACTCTGTTTTTTTGGGTGCCTCCTCCTACATTCTGGCAAGATTAGTGGGCACTCCGTTGTTCAAACATTGTACTTCTTGAAGTAAAGATCATTTGCATATTGTTTGCATGTACAGGCATTATTATATTTGTTCTGTATCTTTCCTCCTTGTTCTTGTGCAAGTTTTATAATATGAATATTCAAAAAAGCATTCTTGTGCCTCTGAGTAGGTGTGGACCCATGTTTGTAGATGAACTTAAAGAGCTTGTTATATATTTTATGTGAGATACTGCCTCAAATTTCTTCTGAACCTCCTCATTGGTCACATGTGTCCAACACCTCAAAAACAGCATGGACTGATACTCACAACTTAGATCACATTGGGACACATTTTTGACAGAGATTGACTGCAGATTCATATGGGTTCACACATTCTGTTTTTCGAGAATCCAGTTCATGTACTACTGATCAACGACATAGTTTACATGGACCAGCTTCCACTTAGTTTTTCACTGCTCTCTTTCCATTTGTTGAATTGCTCATTAGGAGAAGTTATTAGCAAAATGTTTTCTCCTTCCAATTGTTGCTCAAAAATTTGTTATGCAATGACATGGACACAACTGTTCAGTAACTCTGAGTGGAAAATCAGTGATACCTTTATTATTAAGAGTTCAGTAGCACAGGCATAGGAATGCTGTAACATCTGAATTATACTATAGGCCTTTGAACTACAATCATCATCATCATCGCATAATCATTTGCAATCAGGACTCTACAATGACTGCATTTCCACGTTTTTCATCTTTATGCAGCTTTTTCTTTATAACAAACAGAATCCTGAAATGATGAAACAAAGTTTTATGCTTTTTATAATAATGTTTTATTTCTTTAAAACTTTTACAACAAATCATTAAATACACAATTAAAAATATAACAATTTGTACAAATATATTGCTCTTCAGGCATGTTTCTTACAGTAATAATAACAAACTTGAATATAGTGTTCTGTTTAGTTCATTCTTATATTTTGAAATTACATAAATGCTATTACTTGTTTACTTACATGTTTTTTAACAATTACTTCCAGAAGATGTGCTCCTTGATTTTATATGCTCTGCGTATGTTCAAAATTTTGACTGCTAACTCTTTACTCAATGTAGTAGAATATATTATAATGACTCTATTAGTATAGAAATGAGATAGAACTGCATTAAACTTTTTAGTCAAATTTTTGAGTGGAATGAAAACAAAATTCCCTAGAAATTACACATTGGATTTTTTTTTCGAAGTTTCATAGCCCAATGAAGAGTCGGAAATGGACAAATGGGCCAACAACAGCATCTCTTCAAGGCCTAGCTATTTTGCATATAACAAGTTACACTGTGTAGAAACCATGGAATTATTTGTTTCATGTTGAAAAAATACAACAAATATCAAAGTAGAACATAAACTAAACTTATCTGTACACTCTTAATAATAATAGTAATAATAATAATAATAGAAAACCAACAGATTTTTTAAAAATATTATATTCCATGCTTTCAGAACAAAACATGGTAAACAAATTGGAAAAAATATAAATGACCAAATGTTTTGTGAAATGAATGTCTAAAAATAAGAAGTAAAACAGATCAGCAAAATATTTGACATGCCTCATTTGTTGTACTTCATTTGAAGTGTCATTCAAAGGCATGTTACATGTTTCTCTAAACTGTTTTACTTCTTACTTTTAGGCAAATCATTTCACAAATATTTTGACTGCATTAATACTATGAATGAGGTAGGTGTACATTATATGAAGAATTAGGTATACACTCTTGGGATCAAATACAGGCAATCTTGATGTTGCGTTATTCCCGCACAATTTAAAAACAATATTTCATATCCACATCTTGCAGAACTCTGGCAAATGAAGAATTATGAAAGAACCATCAACAAGAAGTGTACAAATATTACAAAACATAAGATTATGATAACGATAAATTGTGAATGTCCAGGTTCCTTTAAAAATATAAAGGAAGGAAAAGCAGAAAAATTTACATGAAATTCTCGGGAACTCTATTCTAAGTGTACATCAGCATAAAATAGGACTGACAGCGAGATCTGAAGAAGTTTAAGAAAAATATGTTCTGATTTTCTATTGATTTGTTTAGTCCATGTAAGACATCCATTATGAATGATCTGTGAAAATGGTAATGACGAGGTATAAAAAATATACGACAGTCTACAAAATTACTTATAAAATCTTCAGATGATATTTTCATTACAGATGTAAAAAAAAAAAGATTATTGTCACCCATATATTTACTTCATGTCTGAAAAAATACAGTGAGAAATATTACAGTACTCGGCAAATAACCAAACAGTTATTTTACCCACTTTCCTCTAAAAAATACAATATCACAGATATATGGTAAACAAGGACAGTGATACTGTCCATTAAATGCTTAGCCTAGGAATGTGAGAGCAAATATTAAAAAAAGAATCATGAATAAACTGTTCCATTCAGCAGTGGGCTGATTATTGAAATCAAATGAACCTGTGAATAAACAAAAAATGTGAACGTAACCAAGATATGAACCAAATGGATCCATGATAATTAAGTTATGCTTACTGAGGGCAGAGACTGGATCTGAAGTTTTATTCAACACATGCAATTGGGCTGTGCTAAGGCTTTGCAGAAATTGAAAGCAAAATGAAATTGATTCACAGAAAATGTATGGGTTAGAAACAACCAGACAAATGTTCAGTTTGCAGTACACCTCATCAAAATAATGTGGCAAGCACACAACATTGTTTTGTGCAATACATTCATTAGACATCTTTCTTCTCTCTCCTTTCTCTTTGAACCTTCAATGTATCAGAACTAGACTCTAACAACTTCGAGACAAAAATATAAATACTTTATCTACTGTCACAACAGACTTTAAATATATCTATTCAACCAACATAACCTTTTTTAAGACAGTCTTTGTCATCAGTGGTCAACATGTTTCCAATGAAATATTTATCGAGTATGTCATTGGCTTTTGATCCTATATAAAAGCTGTGCAACAATACGCTTCATCAGAAAGAAAGTTAAGAACTTGCATAAACCACTGAGAAATGTTTAGTGCTAGACATTAAAAACAGGTTCACAGATTATCAAAACAACACTTATTAGTACCATAAGTCAGAAACATCTACATAATTATTTAAATGAAACTAATCAATTTTTGAAAATAAAATGTAAATGGAGAGTGAAAGAAATCTATTCACCAACTGGCAACAGGAGAAAACAAATATAAAGGTTAAGTAAATGTGCAAACTTTCAGAGCAAGTGGCTACTACTTCTTGCAGAAGGTTGAAGGGGAAGGGAAAGGGATGAAGGGAAAAAACTGTTGAGGTTTAGAAATCAGAGAAACTTCAGAAAAATCATCCCAAACTCCAGGTCAAAGGAGACTTACTGGGCAGGATGAGAAGGAAAGATTGATTACTGAGGACTGCACCAGATGAGATTTGGAAAAGAGAGCCTAAAGCTGAAGATAGGGTTATAAGCAAGACACAGATTACCGGCAAAGAGTTAATAAGAGCAGAATACTAAGTGCTATGTTTGTGGTGGAGGTGGAGGATGGGGAAATACAGTCAGGCCAGAAAATAAAGGATATAGAAAACTAAAAGGGATGAAGAAAGAAATAGTTACGGAGAAGAAATGCTGAGACTGAAGAAATTGACATAAATTAAGGACAGGTAGGTGGCAAGACCCAAGGACACGGTGGAACATCAGTTCCCACCTGTGGAGTTCTGAGGAGCTGGTGACTGGGGGCAAAATCCAGATGGCACATGTGTTGAAACAGGCACCGAGGTCATGACTGTCACGTTCTAGAGCATGCTCTGCAATAGGATATTGCGTGTTGCCAATACACTTTAAGTCCATTCATCGTAACTGAATAACTTGCTGGTAGTTATACCCATGTAAATGGTCAAACAGTGTTTATGTAACAGCTAGTACATGACATGTCTCAGGCTGCTATAGGTGATGGTAGGAGGGTGCATAAGGCAAGTCTTACAGTGGAAACAATCATATGGGTAGGAGCCATAGGGCAGGGAAATGGGTGCAGAAGGAGCATGGGTCTGGCCAAGAAGAATTCTTAACATCCAGCATGTTCCACAATCCTTCCTTGTGCCCCTATAACATGATCCTAACCTGTGCTCTGCAGGATTCCAGGCTCTTTGTTCCCTGGAAACGACAACTCCATCATTATCCTCCCAGTGACTGATGGGAGTATGTAAGCAAGGATGTACATGAGCTGTCTGATACCTCTACATACAGCTTCTGCCATTAAGATTCCACCCCTGTGATACAAACAGACCTACAATCCCTCCTTAAAACCTCATGCCCCACACAAAGACCAGCACCTCAATCCATAGACCTTCTTACCCCACCCAAAGAATCCCCCACCCCCACTTTTTGCCATTCTCTTAAGACCCACAAACCCAATCACCCTGACTATATCACAGTTGCTGGCTTCAAGGCACCCGTCAAATGTATATCTGCCTTCCAGGGTGCCCATATGATAGTTTATGGAAGGGGCCAGACCTGGAGTATTTTTACTATTTTGCAAGACGAATGGCAACCTATAAGTACCCATAAAAGAAGTTCCAGTTCCAAACCTGCTAAAAACTCACACAATATCTACTTTTAAATTATTTTCTTGAAAGGAAAACATCTGACTACACTATGTATTTTCCTTTCTCTGAGAACTAGTGGTGGAGGGGGCAGCAGCCCGCCCCCTTACCTGCCGGGTATGGGTGCCCTTGTCTGTCTTAGTTGAACAACACCTGCAAAGACTTTCCTCCTATATTAAAAACATCAACCATTTCCTAGATCATCTAAAATCTGTCTGTCCCAATCCCATCACACACCTTGCCACCACCACTGATGCCGCCTCACTCTATACCAGCATCCCCCCTATACATGTTCTGTCTACTGCTGAACACTTCCTCAGTCTGTGCCCGACTGATTCCAAACCTATGAAATCCTTCCTGCTCAGCTTAATCAATTTTGTACTTATCAACTACTATTTCATCTTCGAGGGGCAAACATACAAACAGATCAGGGATACAGCCATGGGAACCTGGATGGCTCCTTCCTATGCCAGCTTTTTCATGGGTCAGCTGGTGGGGGCTTTCCTGGGATCCATAATCCTTCATCCCCTGGTTTGGTTTGTATAAACTAAGGACATCTTTGCCATACGGACTCACGATGAGGCTGACCTGTTGAAATTTTTAAATCTCTAAATACATTCTTCCAGTTACATTTCATATGGTCCTATTCCAAATCCTATGCCGTTTGATGTTGACCTTATCCTCACCAAGGGTCAGCTACACACTTCTGCTCGCATGAAAACTACTAACAAACAACAGCACTTGCATTCTGCAATTGCCATCCCCCGCACCAGGATGTAATTGCCCCAACAGGCTAGTTTAAAAGCAGATTTCCCAGGCCATTACGTACAATCATGGTACGCTCATCTCTGCAGAAACAACTCAGGAGTACATCTCTTCTTGTCCCTCAGTATCTCAATCAACTATTCTGAGAATGCTATGCCCTGAAATGAGATCCATTCCATCCAACATTTCGCTCTCAACACCTAGAATAGCTTTTTGGTGTCCCCCCCCCCCCCCTCTTTAAAAAAAAAGTCTATGCAATATCCTTGTCACACCATATGCTCTTTCTGCACCCATTTCCCTATCCTATGGCTCCTATTCCTGAGACCATCCCCACTGTGAGACTTGCCCTATGCTCCCTCCTGCCACCACCAATACCAGTCCTATAGCTGGCAAAATATATACTATCAAAGTAAGAGCCACCTGTGAAGCAACACATTGTGTACCAGCTATTACATAAACACTGTTCAGCATTTTACATTGGTATGACTACAACCAAGTTATCAGTTTGGATGACTGGACATACACAGAGGGTGTATACTGCCAACACACAATATCCTGTTTCAGGGTATGCTCTACAACATGACAGTCATGACCTCAGAGCCTGTTTCACCACATGTGCCAACTCGCTTCTTCCCCCGACATCAATTTCTCAGAACTCCACAGGTGGGAACTCACATTACAACATGTTCTTGGTTCTTGTCACCCACCCAGCCTTAATTTACATTAATTTCTTTGGTCCTCTCAGTAACTATTCCTTTCTTCATCCCTTGTATTTTTTTGCTATTTCTTTTATTTTCTGATCTGTTTATTTTCCCCCATCCTCCACCTCTATCACATACAATGCAGTCGGCTTTTCTTAAATCTTTGGCAATAATCTCTGTCTATCTTCCACCTTTAAGCTTTCAGGTTTTCAAATCTCTTCTGCTGCAGTCGCCAATAATCAATCTTTTCGTCTCATCTGACCTGATAAGTCCCCCTGAATCAGGGTTCAGGGTAACTTCTCAAAACTGTGTCAATTTTCTAAACCGCACCTGTCCTTTCCTTTCATCCCATCTTCTTCCGCTCGACCCTTCTGCCAGAAGGAGCCAGTGGCAAGCAGATTTTTTTATCAGTCCAATTACTTTAAATAAATATTTTAGTATTAGAGGAAAACGTAAGCTCTCATACTGCTGGCACTTTCTCCCAATCAATCACTTAATGATTAACATTTTAACTCTGATTTGTCATACCATTTATCACTATTTTTCTGATTAACATAAATATAATGCTTAGAAATTAAATTTATTTTAGGAAATGTAGTACTTCACCAGTAGCATATTCCTCTTCTTTGCCTTGTTATGCATGATTATACCTCACTCCCTGAGCCTCAAAAGTATATTATCCACTGTCACAACCCTCTTATGATCGTTATAAAATTTAGCTGTTTGCTTCACAGGATTGGGTTGTAACCATAATAGAATTATACACAATACCATTCCCAAAACATCACAAATTGAGACACATTACATATTACTAACAGAGGTCTCTCAAGCTACAAAATATGTATAAGAGAGAAAATAGAGGCATCATGAAAACATGATGTGTAATCAGTGTACTTTCTTTTTCTTATGAACACAGTATTCGATAGATATGCCGACAAGGTACAGCACTGCAGCAATGAGATGCCCAATGAAATATATGGATTTCCAATAGTGTAAGGTCTTGTCCAAACGAAGCAGTAGGAATGCAGTTGTCATGTATCCAAATTCTTGCATCTTGAAGAACCACAGGATAATGTCCCACACTTTTGCCTCCTACATATGAAAAACATAGTATCCATTAAATATGATAACAAGAAAGGCAAGGGGGAGGCAAAGAGAGAGAGAGAGAGAGAGAGAGAGAGAGAGAGAGAGAGAGAAAGAATAGAGAGAAATTAGAACAGAAAGAAGATTTATTAGGTATTGAGCAGCTCACAGTGTAAGTGTGTGTGAAGAAGAACTTTGTTCAAAACCCTAGCCAGTTATAATCTTTTTCTATGTTCCTGCTTGTTGTTTAATATTTTTTGGTGTGCAATGATTTACATACACATTTATAAACATTATAAAGAAAACCCCAAGGTAGCTTTTGTAGTCAACTTATGACTGTGTTGATTCTGTTTTAGCATGTTTTCCATCTGAACACCACCAGCTTTCTTCATACATGGAGATTCAGTTCAAAGTGTGAACACCGATGTGTCAATTACATAAGTTGTTTCACAGTAAGAGTTCCTTGTCTTTAGCAATGTACTGACAAACATAAAGTAAAAAGATAAGAAGTAAGAACTAAAGGGAATAGTTGGACCAATGGTGACTGCTGCTGCTGCTGCATTTGTATTTGCTGAGAGTACATGTTACAAAATCATCATCTTCATTTCCTTTACATAGGAACAGATGATTATAGGACCAAAGGCTAATTTGGGCTGCCCCCCTCCCCTCAATTTTCCACTGGGTCAAGGAAAAATAAATTTTGAGATAGGATGCTGCAGATGATACACACTACAGAACTATCTTTTCTCTGATGCAAAATTTAAAAATTTGTGCATATAAATGACATTAGAAATGAGGGTGAAACAATTATGTTCATCAGAATTATTTTGCTACTGAGGCTTACAAAAGAAATCTACATGCCAGCGACAATTGCAAATATTGTAGGTGGTTAAGGAGAACTTTGGATCACTAATTATCACAAGCAGCCACATCTCATCATAAGGGTACTTGTGTAAAAACAGCCAAACCACTGCACGAAGGGCAGCTTAATGTCATCGTTGAAGAATTGCGTTCCACTAACAGTACATGCAGTGCTAGGGAGGAGGCTATCATCAAACTGTCAAAGGATCTGGCCTAACAATGAACAACATCAGCAAGTGATAGCCATTCTGTACCAATTTTCAGTGCTTTCAAATTTGGAATGAAGAAAAGACAGACCAAGTGGCCCATGGTAAAACACCGTATCAACAGTTGGTATTATCCACCAATTACTCAGTGTTCATATTGAGTGCCAGCTATTGAACGATGGATAACCCAGGTGAAAGTGGAGAAGATGCTGCAAGATGATGTGAATAAACCTTCAGTGAGTCCTTGCTCCTCTCCTGTGGTCCTTGTGAAGGAGGAGGATGGCTCATGCTGTTTCTGTGTCAACTACTGACAAATGAACAAAATCACAAAGAAAGATGTTTATCCAATTCTGCACATTGATGACATCTACATACAGTATCAACATCTGGACTCACTCTTGCATTAGCCCTTGTGCTAGCTTCCTTGAGTTCATGTGTCACTTCAGTTACTGTGTTCCTAGTATATGATGACTGTCTGGACATGGACTGCTCCCAAGATTAATGGAGTGAACTTAAGTGCAGAATGGGCCTATCGTCAGGACTAGCATATTCACACACGTTGTTGCTGTTTTGTCAACAAGTATACTTCTGTAAGAAAATCTATATGTGTACTCACAGTTGGTGTCCTGTCTGAGGGTTCCACTCCCACAGCAGCAGAACCACAGCACACAAAAGAATGTATGTTCGACAACCTGCTTTTAAACCTTAAATGGATAATGTGTCTTTGCTATCTGGGTAACATTGTCATTTTTTGAAGACATCTGAAGAACATATAAGCTAAGTGACAACTTTATGGAAGTGCGTTCAGAGTGTAGACCTCCACCTGAATTTGAATAAGTGCATATTTACAAAAAATATACACAAACACAAGGATGTGGAGTGGCTTTTGAAGACTCTTTTGGCAGAACACAGCAGTTTGGATGAAATCTCAGTCATCACTGCATTAAATGACATTGCTGTGGAATATAAGGAAGATTCAGCACTGCTGAAAACTGCAGAAGCCTGGAAGAAATGAAGAATTCCAGTTAATAAACATAGCATTGTATAAGAGCAAAAATGATCTAGTGAAGTGGAAATGATTGTTTGTCACCCCTTCTTATCTACAACCACGTATCCTGAAATATTTCTACGATATTCCAACATTTTGTCACCTGGGATTTGTGAAGACTCTTGACAGAAACAGATGCAGGTATCATTGGCAGGTCTCCACTGAACTGTTAGACATTATTTGAATCAGTGTAAGGAATGCCAATGACAGAAGCATGTGCCACAACATATCCCACTATCACCTCTGGTGCATCTGGTACCAATCCCACTTGCAGCAGTACCACTCCATCAAACTGGAATTGATCTCTTGGGAGGTTTCCAAAGAATTGATGGATGACAGTCTGCACTGACTGCCTCAACTGCAACACTATCGCCAAAGCTGTGCCGACTGCTGAAGTTCTGGAAATTCCAGAAAAGTTCCTTGTAGAAGACATCTTTCTGGAGCTCAGAGCAACCCATATAATGATCTCTGATTGCGGAAAAGTTTCCAGTTGAGAGTAGTGCCACAGGTAATTTCACACTGTGACATCACCTCAGGATGACAGCCGTCTACCACCTGCACCATTCCATTAAACTGGAACTGACGTCTTGATGGAGTCTGAAAGAATCGATGGATGATAGTATATACTCATTACCTTAACTGCTACATTGTCACCAAAGCTGTGCCAATTGCTGAAGCTACAGAAACTGTGAAATTCCTTGTAGAAGAGGTAATTCTGAAGCACAGAACACCCAGTGTAATGAGTTATGATTGAGGAAAAGTTGTTTCCAGTTGAGAGTAGCATCACAGGTAATATCACATTGCAACATTACCTGCAGCATTTCAACTGTCTACCACTTGCAGATGAATGGCCTCACAGAACACTTTAATAAGATGTTGGCAGATATGCTATTGACGTATGTTGATATCAAACAGAGAGATTGGGATACAATGCTGCTTGTCGTGACATTTGCGTACAATACAGCAAAGCAAGCCACTACACGCTTCACAGCATTCTGTCTCCTACACAGTTGTGAGGCTGAAATGACAATGGACACACTGTTCCTGTTTCACCCAGAAGATGACTACGTGAAACACCTCATCACTAGGACCAAAGAAGCAAGGCAGCTGGCTGTCATTTGGACCCTGGTTACCAACACAAAAGAAAGACTGAGACCACCATAATTTCAAGCACTGGCCTGTGAGATATAGCCTGGAGGACTGGATATGGATTTGTATGCCTGTGTGAAATGTGGGACTATAAAAAGTTACTAAAGAGCTATCTTGGAGTGTGTTGTATCCTTTCTCACTTGTTGGACATTACATTATAAAGTTGAGGAATGTAACACTTCATCAAGTAGACAAAAAGCATGGAGACATCTTCCATGTCCTTTGTACGAAGGACTACTACAGTCCTGAAGTGCAGATTGATGATGGTAGGCTAAAAGAAACTGAAGACACCCTTCAACAACCAAAGCTTAGATGGAAGATGCTATGTCTTATGCTCATTATAATGAGCAGGATGTAACAACATGACCAGAATACGCAAATTCACCAGCACTGCCATGCACAGAATCACTGAAGAGACCTTAATCCAGGGTACTGTAGTTGGCTCCAATGAGGACTTCTAAAACATTGGGTTATTGTTTCTCCAGGGGAAAGAGCAACGCAGCAAGTTAGGCTGCTAGCAGTGTGGCATAGTGGTTAGCATCACAGGCTGGTGTGCTGTGAGTCACCAGTTCAAAACTGACCACCAGCAGTTGTTGTTGTTGTTGTTGTTGTTGTGGTCTTCAGTCCAGAGACTGGTTTGATGCAGTTCTCTATGCTACTCTATCTTGTGCAAGCTTCTTCATCTCCCAGTACCTACTGCAACCTACATCCTTATGAATCTGTTTAGTGTATTCATCTCTTGGTCGCCCTCTGCGATTTTTACCCTCCACGCTGCCCTCCAATACTAAATTGGTGATCCCTTGATGCCTCAGAATATGTCCTACCAACCGATCCCTTCTTCTAGTCAAGTTGGCCACAAATTTCTCTTCTCCCCAGTACTACTCAATACCTCCTCATTAGTTATGTGATCTACCCATCTGATCTTCAGCATTCTTCTGTAGCACCACATTTCGAAAGCTTCTATTCTCTTCTTGTCTAAACTATTTATTGTCCATGTTCCACTTCCATACATGGCTACACTCCATACAAATACTTTCAGAAACGACTTCCTGACACTTAAATCTATATTCGATGTTAACAAATTTCTCTTCTTCAGAAACGCTTTCCTTGCCATTGCCAGTTTACATTTTATATCCTCTCTACTTCGACCATCATCAGTTATTTTGCTCCCCAAATAGCAAAACTCATTTACTACCTTAAGCATCTCATTTCCTGATCTAATTCCCTCAGCATCACCCGACTTAATTTGACTACATTCCATTATCGTCGTTTTGCTTTTGTTGATGTTCATCTTACATCCTCCTTTCAAGACACTGCCCATTTCGTTCAGCTGCTCTTCCAGGTCCTTTGGTGTCTCTGACAGAATCACAATGTCATCGGCAAACCTCAAAGTTTTTATTTCTTCTCCATGGATTTTAATTCCTACTCAGAATTTTTCTTTTGTTTCCTTTACTGCTTGCTCAATATACAGATTGAATAACATCGGGGATAGGCAACAACCGTCTCATTCCCTTCCTAACCACTGCTTCCCTTTTATGCCCCTTGACTCTTATAATTACCGTCTGGTTTCTGTACAAACTTTAAATTATTTGTTATTTAGTATTTATCACTTCTGGAGGGTTCTTGAAATATCTTACATTTGCAATGTTTGTATATTCTGTGATATTCAATGTTTGTATAAAAAAGGAGCATTCTGGAATTTTCAATGCTGTATAAATAGCAGCACTTTCCATCTGGGAATTAAGTTCTGTTCTGGCTGTACATCAGTGTCAGTAACAAACATACTTTCAGTGCCAAGTGTTGTACTTCATATGATTTTGACTTCAGATTTGGACTTGATTGTGGTTGTGACATGACAATATCTTCAAATGAATATTAAATGATTATCAGCAAATTGTAATATGAGGGGTGTTTTTTAAGCAAGTAACATTTTGAATAAAAAATAAAACAAGTAGACTTTTCTTAGCAATTTTATCTATTTTTCTACATAATTCCCATGAGTATTAAGGCACTTATTGTATCACACAACCAGCTATTGAATTCCATCCTCATACAAATCTGCAGCCTGAGCATAACTTTCGATAATTTAAACATTCTGTAACAACTACATAAAGCACACATGTTGACACTAGAGGAAACCCATCACATAACGTTGAAACACCAAAGTGTCTGTTCTCTCTCACTTTTTCACCAACTTTCTGCACCAAAAGTTCTCATCCATTTCTGTACCATCCCATCGCTCATAATGTTTACCCCCTTCACTCCACTGATCTGATGATGAATTTCAGTCACTTTTATGCCTTTAGCACTAATAAAATTAATCACAGCATGTATTTCACAGTTGGCATAAAACTAATTCGTTATTATTACAATAGAGGGAAACATTCCACGTAGGAAAAATATATCTAAAAACAAAGATGATGTGACTTACCAAATGAAAGTGCTGGCAGGTCGACAGAAACACAAACAAACACAAACATACACACAAAATTCAAGCTTTCGTAACAAACTGTTGCCTCATCAGGAAAGAGTGAAGGAGAGGAAAAGACGAAAGGATGTTGGTTTTAAGGGAGAGGGTAAGGAGTCATTCCAATCCCGGGAGCGGAAAGACTTACCTTAGGGGGAAAAAAGGACGGGTATACACTCGCACACACACACATATCCATCCACACATATACAGACACAAGCAGACATATTTAAAGACAAAGAGTTTGGGCAGAGATGTCAGTCAAGGCACTTCTGACATCTCTGCCCAAACTCTTTGTCTTTAAATATGTCTGCTTGTGTCTGTATATGTGTGGATGGATATGTGTGTGTGTGCGAGTGTATACCCGTCCTTTTTTTCCCCTAAGGTAAGTCTTTCCGCTCCCGGGATTGGAATGACTCCTTACCCTCTCCCTTAAAACCCACATCCTTTCGTCTTTCCCTCTCCTTCCCTCTTTCCTGATGAGGCAACAGTTTGTTGAGAAAGCTTGAATTTTGTGTGTATGTTTGTGTTTGTTTGTGTTTCTGTCGACCTGCCAGCACTTTCATTTGGTAAGTCACATCATCTTTGTTTTTAGATATAATTTGTTATTATTTTAGAGATGTATGGAAATATGTGACGTTGTATCTCTGACAATAACAGAATTCTGATTGAGAACAAAAAGACCCCCCCCCCCCATGAACCATGGACCTTGCCGTTGGTTGGGAGGCTTGTGTGCCTCAGCGATACAGATAGCTGTACCGTAGGTGCAACCACAACGGAGGCGTATCTGTTGAGAGGCCAGACAAACGTGTGGTTCCTGAAGAGGGGCAGCAGCCTTTTCAGTAGTTGCAAGGACAACAGTCTGGATGATTGACTGATTTGGCCTTGTAACAATAACCAAACGGCCTTGCTGTGCTGGTACTGCGAACGGCTGAAAGCAAGGGGAAACTACGGCCGTAATTTTTCCCGAGGGCATGCAGCTTTACTTTATGATTAAATGATGATGGCGTCGTCTTGCGTAAAATATTCCGGAGGTAAAATAGTCCCCCATTCGGATCTCTGAGCGGGGACTACTCAAGAGGATGTCGTTATCAGGAGAAAGAAAACTGGCGTTCTACGGATCGGAGCGTGGAATGTCAGATCACTTAATCGGGCAGGTAGGTTAGAAAATTTAAAAAGGGAAATGGATAAGTTAAAGTTAGATATAGTAGGAATTAGTGAAGTTCGGTGGCAGGAGGAACAAGACTTCTGGTCAGGTGCCAACAGGGTTATAAACACAAAATCAAATAGGGGTAATGCAGGAGTAGGTTTAATAATGAATAGGAAAATAGGAATGCGGGTAAGCTACTACAAACAGCATAGTGAACGCATTATTGTGGCCAAGATAGATACGAAGCCCACACCTACTACAGTAGTACAAGTTTATATGCCAACTAGCTCTGCAGATGACGAAGAAATTGAAGAAATGTATGATGAAATAAAAGAAATTATTCAGATAGTGAAGGGTGACGAAAATTTAATAGTCATGGGTGACTGGAATTCGGTAGTAGGAAAAGGGAGAGAAGGAAACGTAGTAGGTGAATATGGATTGGGGCTAAGAAATGAAAGAGGAAGCCGCCTGGTAGAATTTTGCACAGAGCACAACTTAATCATAGCTAACACTTGGTTTAAGAATCATGAAAGAAGGTTGTATACATGGAAGAACCCTGGAGATACTAAAAGGTATCAGATAGATTATATAATGGTAAGACAGAGATTTAGGAACCAGGTTTTAAATTGTAAGACATTTCCAGGGGCAGATGTGGACTCTGACCACAACATATTGGTTATGACCTGTAGATTAAAACTGAAGAAACTGCAAAAAGGTGGGAATTTAAGGAGATGGGACCTGGGTAAACTGAAAGAACCAGAGGTTGTACAGAGTTTCAGGGAGAGCATAAGGGAACAATTGACAGGAATGGGGGAAAGAAATACAGTAAAAGAAGAATGGGTAGCTTTGAGGGATGAAGTAGTGAAGGCAGCAGAGGATCAAATAGGTAAAAAGACGAGGGCTAGAAGAAATCCTTGGGTAACAGAAGAAATATTGAATTTAATTGATGAAAGGAGAAAATATAAAAATGCAGTAAATGAAGCAGGCAAAAAGGAATACAAACGCCTCAAAAATGAGATCGACAGGAAGTGCAAAATGGCTAAGCAGGGATGGCTAGAGGACAAATGTAAGGATGTAGAGGCTTGTCTCACCAGGGCTTAAGATAGATACTGCTTACAGGAAAATTAAAGAGAGCTTTGGAGATAAGAGAACCACTTGTATGAACATCAAGAGCTCAGATGGAAACCCAGTTCTAAGCAAAGAAGGGAAAGCAGAAAGGTGCAAGGAGTATATAGAAGGTCTATACAAGGGCGATGTACTTGAGGACAATATTATGGAAATGGAAGACGATGTAGATGAAGATGAAATGGGAGATACGATACTGTGTGAAGAGTTTGACAGAGCACTGAAAGACCTGAGTCGAAACAAGGCCCCAGGAGTAGACAACATTCCATTGGAACTACTGACGGCCTTGGGAGAGCCAGTCCTGACAAAACTCTACCATCTGGTGAGCAAGATGTATGAAACAGGCGAAATACCCTCAGACTTCAAGAAAAATATAATAATTCCAATCCTAAAGAAAGCAGGTGTTGACAGATGTGAAAATTACCGAACAATCAGTTTAATAAGCCACAGCTGTAAAATACTAACACGAATTCTTTACAGATGAATGGAAAAACTAGTAGAAGCCGACCTCAGGGAAGATCAGTTTGGATTCCGTAGAAATACTGGAACACATGAGGCAATACTGACCTTACGACTTATCTTAGAAGAAAGATTAAGGAAAGGCAAACCTACGTTTGTAGACTTAGAGAAAGCTTTTGACAATGTTGATTGGAATACTCTCTTTCAAACTCTAAAGGTGGCAAGGGTAAAATACAGGGAGCGAAAGGCTATTTATAATTTGTACAGAAACCAGATGGCAGTTATAAGAGTCAAGGGACATGAAAGGGAAGCAGTTGTTGGGAAGGGAGTAAGACAGGGCTGTAGCCTCTCCCTGATGTTATTCAATCTGTATATTGAGTAAGCAGTAAAGGAAACAAAAGAAAAATTCGGAGTAGGTATTAAAATCCATGGAGAAGAAATAAAAACTTTGAGGTTCGCCGATGACATTGTAATTCTGTCAGAGACAGCAAAGGACTTGGAAGAGCAGTTGAATGGAATGGATAGTGTCTTGAAAGGAGGATATAAGATGAACATCAACAAAAGCAAAACAAGGATAATGGAATGTAGTCAAATTAAATCAGGTGATGCTGAGGGAATTAGATTAGGAAATGAGACACTTAAAGTAGTAAAGGAGTTTTGCTATTTGGGGAGCAAAATAACTGATGATGGTCGAAGTAGAGAGGATATAAAATGTAGACTGGCAATGGCAAGGAAAGCGTTTCTGAAGAAGAGAAATTTGTTAACATCTAGTATAGATTTAAGTGTCAGGAAGTCGTTTCTGAAAGTATTTGTATGGAAGTGAAACATGGACAATAAATAGTTCGGACAGGAAGAGAATAAAAGCTTTCGAAATGTGGTGCTACAGAAGAATGCTGAAGATTAGATGGGTAGATCACATAACTAATGAGGAGGTATTGAATAGGATTGGGGAGAAGAGAAGTTTGTGGCACAACTTGACCAGAAGAAGGGATCGGTTGGTAGGACATGTGTTGAGGCATCAAGGGATCACCAATTTAGTATTGGAGGGCAGCGTGGAGGGTAAAAATCGTAGAGGGAGACCAAGAGATGAATACACTAAGCAGATTCAGAAGGATGTAGGTTGCAGTAGGTACTGGGAGATGAAGAAGCTTGCACAGGATAGAGTAGCATGGAGAGCTGAATCAAACCAGTCTCAGGACTGAAGACCACAACAACAACAACAACACAAACAAAAAGAAACAGAAGTTAACAAGTCTTCCTACAAATCACAAAGAAATCAATTCTCAAGTATCTGACTGCAAGTTTTAATGTATTCGCTAATAACTTCTAACAACTGTTCTGCAATGCTCATGTACACAATGGACAACTTACCTTGTCTTGCCACTGCAACTGTGTGATCAGCAACAGGCTAAAAAATATTTCAAAAGCAATACTGTGACCCACGCAGTGTGCTATGCATGGTCATAATGATTGCGACAACTACTGCCATATTTTTTTGTAGAGAAATTGAAAGATCAGGAGGGTTTTGGTCAACTAGCCTTATATGGGATACAAAAAACTGACAGAACCAATAAAGACTTTAATTAACTATACTCTCAAAATAAATTATATAAAGACTGAGTAACCTTACACAGACCTTAATTATTCCACAATGTCTATACTCAATAAATACACCTCTGGCCACAAAAAAAGATACAAATATTACTGTCAATGTATGCATATACAAATCTGACGAAATCCCTGCAGTGTGCAAGCAAGCAACAACTACATGCAACAAAATGGCAAATTAACAAAAACCCTCAATTAATACCAGTCTCCTCCAGCATTACTAGCACAACCACAGCAGGCTGCAACCTTTCCTGTCACATGGCTTCTCTCCACCGCAGGCTGCGGCCGATCACTCCCAACTCCCAACTCCTCTCAGTAACTGTTCGCTTGGTACTGCTCACAATAATAATATCTCAGACTCAGAGTTAGTGTATGCACATTACAGCAGAATCATTGGTCAACTTTGCAAAGTAATAACGTCCAACTTTCAGGTGGGATACTCAATCAGAGGAGGCATTTCAAATACAAACAAACATAAACAAATCAAGTGACTCTGTAAGGGCATCTGTGGCTAGCCAATGAAGTGTGGTACACAGCACACACGTACTAAATGCCAATCATGGCACTTCTGCAGAAGAATTTCGAAACAGTACTTACTTTAAAAACAAATCTCATATTATATTTTTTCTTCCAATCAAGAATATTAAAAATTTGTAAGTAATTGTCCAAATAATAACTAATGCAAATTCATTATCAATGGAAGAGAGAGATATAATCTTTCAATGGATACGATTCCCTTGTTTGTATCTGTGGAAATGAGCCAGATTAACTAGACAAAAATTATGCTTGAATACAGTAATGAAAGTGTCCAACATTGTTATTCTGCGGGAAAAAAAATCAGTTTTAGGAAAAATGTAGCTGTAGAATATCTTATAAATTGCAGGATGGAAATAAGAACTGGAACCATCTGTCCTGTTTCACAACAGAAAAATTATCCTAGAATAGCTAGAGTACAACACAGTGACAACATTATGACAAATTACAGGTCATGACTACTTTGCTGAGCACTCACACAAATTAGATTTAGTTCCCAAAAGAGAAATGTGTAATACTGAAAACATCATTATGAATTGCATAACTTGTTAGTTTGTGAAAAAAACACAACAGTATAAAAAATGAATGTAGCATTGGGACACCCTAAAATGGAATCTCAGCAAGTATTACCATTGATATCCATCACTTAACTGTCCAATAACATGACAAATGATGATGAAAATTATTTTGAAAACAAGCATTGTTTAAC
The DNA here is from genome assembly GCF_023864345.2 of Schistocerca serialis cubense. NCBI lineage: Eukaryota > Metazoa > Arthropoda > Insecta > Orthoptera > Acrididae > Schistocerca > Schistocerca serialis. The sequence goes on along the minus strand of NC_064639.1, from coordinate 739,002,246 downwards.
ACGACTAGTACAGACAATCTGAGACTAATATCTCGTGAAAGATTTTTAATCCACCATGGCTGGAGTATGTCAATTGTGAATAGTAATTATTTACTTTCCTCTGTTTTATTCTCTTTTCTGGTTATGTGAAGTTTGATCTTTACTAGCAGGCTCAGAAGTAAGGATGAAAAGTAGGAGAGACTAGGAGAGGAAATACAGAGAGATACCAATAACATAAAAGTAAGAAATCTAAACATTTATAGAATTCAAACTGGATAAGAATCGTAATACTCACATTTCCTTTAGCATCTTTCCGGAAAAGTCGAACATACAGGTCTTCAACAGGCAAGTAGAATGGAACTGTGCACATGCACAAATAGTAGCCTGCATGGACGCCATGCCAGTAGGCTGACACAGCCATAGTTATCAGAGTCCTGAAAACAGTACCGGATGTACTTAAAACGAAGGCCTGTTCTAGCTTTAGCTTTAGGGTCGCCCTATCCTTCCTTTTTTTGCTATAAGTCCTCTCTATTTCAATATGAGAAATGCCCCCCCCCCTCCCCCCCACACACACACTCCATGACTACAGTGAAACTGTGTTGCTGAGACCATAGAGGTGTGTATATTGTAAAATATATTTCCATCCATGGCTTCAACAAAGACAATGTGTATACTAGTCAAAAAACAATTTTTTTCTCAAATGCAAACACAGAAAGAAGCAGACAATTATGTGGCAGTAAACTGAATCAGAGCTTTTAAATGCTGCTTCATTAAAGGAAAGGGTCATCATGTGTTTATGCAGCTGTTTTGTAACAGATTGCACTGGCTGCATTCTCCATACTTTTTATAATGTGTAGCATGTCTGTTTCACAAAACTAGCTGTGATTAATGTGTTGCAGGATACCTGCTCTATCTTGGTTTACAGAAACCAAATCAGTCAACTGTTCACCACACACTGCATGGTACTCTTCAAACTACTAGTAAGGACGATACTGCAGAATCCAGTTTTTAAGATCTGTTTTCAAATTTTGTTGCAACATGTGAGAAACATTGTACTCAAAAAACTCTTTTATGTATTGCAATATGTAATATTGGACCTGGCTGTTTTCAAGATCTTCATAATTGCTGGAAACGAAATGTCCTAAACAGGATTTTCAGACTGTTGGTAGGAGGATCGCTCTGGGCTATCATAATCTTCAACCATTTCAAAGGCAATATATTCAGGTTTTTTTTCTTAAAGAAATCCTCTGCCTCAGTACTGTGGCAGCCTTTTGCCACACAGTTGTCTTAGCAGTTCTGAAAACTCACAACACATTACAGCCGTCTGCTAAGGCAGAGAGTTTCACCCCTCACGCAGAACTTCTGTTCATGGCTGTCAATCTTGCCATGCGATGGGACACTTCACTGCTACGGTCGCTGGCTACCAGTGCCAAACAATAGTGAGGCTTCTGATGGCCGAGATTCACCAGTCTTTGTCTGTCCCTTGTAGTGTCCATTTTGGTTGCTGCCCTGTGCCCATGTTGTGAGGAACTGGCCATGAGGAGATGCACCTGATAATGGTGTTTTTGTGACACTGCAAGTAACCCACACTGTGCTGTCTTTATGCCTGGCACACAATCACTGAGGACATTGTGTTTTCGTGTCGCACTCCTGTGCAGACTATAAATTTCGCTTCATGTGTCTGTGTGTGGATATCATGCGGCGAACACTGGGATGAGATAACAATTTCTCCAACTCAGCTGTTTCTACCATGCCACACCTTGCTAGTGCATTCGCATCTTGAGTGAGTGACTAATTTACATTTTTGAACCTCTCCGTCCAGCACATCTGCCACGCTTCATCCCTCGGGACCTGCACCTATAGTTTTCTTCAGCAGACGCTATCTCCTCTGACTCAGGCATCACCCAGGATGCCACGGTGATAAGCCAGCTCGAGCCAACGTACAGAATGGAAGTCCATGATGTAACCTCATCACCCCCAGCTACCGACTGCTATGAGACACTCTGTTACCACCCTGTGATGCAACTCACCTCTTCCGAAATGCAACATGCCTGGCTCCTCCTTTCCCTCGATCAGTGTGGGGACTGACAATTCTCTCAATTACTGTGCCATCTTCAAAGTCGGACTGAGCCATACATGGTCTCTGACAGTTTTCTTTATAGCACCAGGCTGGCTCACCTCCCAGCCCCAGTATCGACAGCAGTGGCATAGCATGTTGACCTCTCTCTCACCGATGACACCAGCCTTGCCAACAGGGTTCATGAGACATTGGTCTACCTGCCTACGACTGCCACCACCAAGTGCCAACCTCACCCCTACCTGTCGCAGCCAGCTGGCAATCATTTTGGCAGCTACCCTGCCACATGCTCGCCCTCACCGCTCAACGCACCGCGAATGATGTCACCAGCCACATGCATCCCTGCCTGCCCACAGAACAGTGCTCAGCAGCCAGCAGTTTATGACATGCTCGTCCACATCGGCACAAGCACCGACACGGCAACACTGCAAGCAACCTGGCCCAACTTGTCTCCGACTGCCACAGTCCACACAGCCCTAGCCACTGGCACAAAGACCACACCAACACAGCAGCCCCAGCCACCCTACTGATGCGCCTTGGGCCAGGGCTGGGTTCTGCTGGTATCACGAGCACTTCAGCCTGGATGTCATGAAGTGCAGAAAACTTTGCTCTTAGCACCCAAATGCCAACAATTGTCAGGTTATGTGTGCCCAGCTGGTGCTCGGTCTCCCAGTGCCTGTTCGTCTGTGTGCTCATTCTGCCACACCATTCCTCATAGATACTGGCTACAAGTCATCTATCTTACCATGGCAGCTCATATGGAACAATGGCACCACCTCAGCCATTTTCCTGATGGCAGTGATTAATTCCACCATTGCTACATATGGCATTCATCATCACATCTTCAGTTTTGGATTGCAATGGGACCACCCTGGGCTTTCACCATCGCTGATGTCACTCAGTCAATCATTGAAAAAAAAAAACTGCTGTTTTCTTTGTGTATTAAACAAAAACCATCTATTTGCAACAAAAAGGAAACAGCAGCTTTTTTCAAAGCAGTAGCTTTCCTGATAATTTTACTAGGTTAAAATTATTCTGAGTAAACAAAAGTAGTGTATTGGAGCTAACAACAGTAACTAACTAATGTGATATTTATTTTCAAACAATGGAAACTCCAGGTAGGAATATCAACACTGTAGGAAAAGACAGATTGCTACTTACCATAAAGATAACATGCTAAGTTGCAGACAGGCACAATTAAAAGACACTTACACTAAGCTTTTGGCAACACCCTTTGGCAGAAAAAGAGAAACACATGCCATTCATTCACACAAGCAAGCACACCTCACGCGCACGTGACCGCCAACACTGGCAGCCTGGGCCAAAATGCAACTATCACATGTGGTGCAGGCAGCAATCGGGAGGGGGCGGGGAAGGGGGAAGCGGAGAGAAAGGAGAAGAAATAGCAGTGTATGGATGGGGGAAGTGAGTAGTGCTGTTTGGCAGAGTGTGCAGGGACTAGAATGTCAACAGGTGCAGCGTCAGGAGGTTTTGGGGCAGGGAGGTGGGGTAGAGGAAGCAAAAAACAGAGAGGAGCAGGGAAAGATGGGCCAGTGTGTTGGCAGAGGGTGGCAAAGAAATGGGGCACAGGACGAGAATGGGGAAGAGGTGATAGGACAGAGAGAGTGGAAACTGTTGGGTGGAGGGTGTGGGGACAGTATCTGACCATAAGTTGAGGCAGGGATGATTATGGGAGCGGAGAAGGTGTTGTAAGGATAACTCCCATCAGTGCGGTTCAGAGAAGCTTGTGATGGCAGGGCAGATCCACATACCTCAGGCAGTGAAGCAGTCACTGAAATCAAGATTGTTATGTTCAGCTACATGTTGTGCTACAGGGTGGTCTATTTTGCTCTCCACCACAGTTTAACAGTTTCCATTCATCCTGGTGGACAGCTGGTTGGTAGTCATACTAATATAAAAAGCTGTGCAATGACTGCAGCAGAGCTGGGAAATGACATGGCTGCTACCCCTGATGGGGTAGGATAAAGTTATGACAGGGCTGAAATGGGAAGTGCTGAGTGGATGTATTGGGCAGGTCTTGCATCTGTGTCTTCCACAGGGATATGATCCTTGTGGCAAGGGGTTGGGATTGAGAGCGGCATGGGGATGGAAAAGGGTGTTGTGGAGGTTGGTGGGTGACAAAACACCTCTTTAGGAGATGTGGGAAGGATCTCAGGTAGGATGCCTCTCATTTCGGGGCATGATGATACGTAATCAAAGCCCTGGTGAAGGATGCGTTTCACTTGTTCTAGTCTGGGGTAGCACTGAAGGGAGCACTCTTCTATAGCTGGTTCTTGTGGGTGGTGGGAGGATTGGGGGGGTCTGGGGGTAGTGCCTGTCTGTGAGGACCTTGGCGGGACCCTCAGCATTAGGGGCAAGGGTGTTCTTGTCACTGCAGATATGCCCTCCCCATTTGGTCAGGTTGTATTGGATGGATTTTTTAGTGTGGAATGGATGACAGCTGGGAAAATGCAGGTACTGTCTGTGGTAGGTGGGATTCATGTGGACAGAGGTATGGATGGAGTCATCAGAGAGGAGGAGGTCACTGTCTAGGAAGGTGGCATGTTGAGTTGAGGATATCAGGTGAAGCAGATGGGAGAGAAGGTGTTAAGGTTGTGATGTCCATTGGATCACCATGGCCGGTCCACAACATTGATGCCCATCCACTGGAGCTTCAAGCTGTGTAACCAGAGCTGTCACAGCCTGGATCTGCGAGCAAAGTGTCACCAACTCGGCTCAAATCCGCACACAGTAAACACAGTCCCTATTCATACTAAAGACCATGGAAAACTACACTAGACAGACAAACAACGACAATCAACACGCACTACAGAACTCTGCTGTAGACATGGAGGAAACCACAAGAACTGAATCTAATAAATTAGATTAACATGCAGAAATTCAGAAAATGAGCTACCAAAGCATTGAAGTGAGACTAAATAATTCACTACTGATTAGGAACTTGTAATATGTCACAAAATTGGTTTACTTTCTGACGCAAACAAAAGTGCAAGAACTGTATCTATTAAACATTAAATAAACATGTAGAAACTCGAGAAACTTAACTACCAAAGCACACAGATGGAACAATACAATTTGCTCTTAAGCAGGAGCTTGTAAAATGTCACAAAATCAGTTATTTCCCAGTTGCTGCTTGTGTCCCAGTTGACGGCTGCACCTGAGAACAAATGACAATTCCGCCGATGCACTGCCCTTTTATACCTTGTGTATGCTGCCATCTATATATGTGCATATCACTATCCTGTAACTATTGTGAACTTTTGTCGCCTCTGTGTACATGTGACTTCCTTGATAGCTGTCATAGAATGGATATTTGTCAATAGTGATTTAAATATGCAGCTGCCTGTGTGTGAAGTGAATCTGCAATTCAGTGCTTTATTTTATATATTCTATTTTGTATCAATATTGTTTGGCACTTCTAATGCAATCTGTGGCTAGTTCAGCTTCAACAGTCACATATGATGTTTTATGGTAGATATTAGCCACAAATGAAACTTACCGCAGCTTTTTAAATGGTAGTCTTTTGTAGACATAGACAGCCAACCAATACTGTACACAAGAATTCCAGTGCTTCATTGCAGCACGAGTAGTTGGAACAAAGTCACTTAAGAAAGGATCAACATTATGGATTGTTTCAAAATCATAGGATTCTCTCTTTCCATTTCCAGAGTTAACACACCTGCAAAAGATGAGAGCGTTAATAGATACAATGTGTTCAAAACTACCATACTGAGACATGAATTAAAATCTCCTAAGGACTGTGGCTTTGTAGTCAACAACTTGTCGTCATTCAGTGAGAAAACAGAATAGAAGTTGTTATATTTGTTACTTTTGATATGCACTACATCCTTGAGGATCTCCTCACTATGAATCCTCTGAATCTGTGATTCTCCTTACAACTTTAAAGTAGCAATAATCACTGATGGCATAAAATGTATTAAGCAAAGAGAAGTGTTACTGAAAAGGTTACAGAAATCTCTTAAACAAACAAAAACAGTGACAACTGAATTTGGATTCATTACTGAGTGACAAAAATCAAAATGATGTGTGCATACAGGATGTTTCAGCACAGCAGTTACAAACATTCAGGAGAGATTGTGTACACCCAGATGATGGAAAATCACACAGCAATTCCTTCCTGGCATGGCAGTGATAACACAAAACACAAGAAAGGAAGGACACGAAAATGGTGAGAAAACATGTTTATTATGATTACTGCAGCAGAAACCAAGAAATAAGAACAAAAACCAACAACAACTATCATCAAAGAAGGTATTAAAAATTATGACCCTGGTTCGTCATGCAAGACTCACAGCTCCAGAGCGTTCCCTTTCATATGAAGGTCAGATCATTGGCGAATAAAATGGTGGCAGGGAAATGGATATCTGTTGTGCACATCTGTAAATACTGCCGTGCAAAGGGGCACTTGTAGAGCAAAATCATCTTCGTCCAGCAAGTGGATGTGATACGAGTGCATGGAGTTGTCATGCAGGATCTGCCAGACATGGCTGTGGGAAATCCCAACATGATTGGTGGTAGCCCGTGTACTGGGCCCAGGATTGTTCTACACTGGCCCCGGAAGAGTCTCCTCATTAGCTACTGTTGTTACTGTTCACTCATGTAGTTTTCTCCACTCACTTAAAGATTTCCTTTTGGGCAACATCCTGTGTAACCATGTGAAGAAGATGTGGCAGGGAGTTTTCCTTGTGGGGTAACACTGAGCATAAAGCCACTATGTGCTTTGCCCAGTACAACCAGCATCCCCATATGCCAAACGCCTATCAGTGGAGCTCTTAAATCAGGTAACATGCCATCCTACTTCCAATTTGATGGCAGGCGAAAATAAAGCTCCACAACGAGCATGGCCTCAACAATCGCACACATTCTGCGTCATCTGATGTGGTGTACGTAGTACCTTTTCTCACGTACAAGCTGCCCCAACAGTTTAGTTGTACTAAGCTTAATAAACATGTTTTCTCACTGTGTTTGTATCCTTCCTTTCTTGTGTTTTGTGGTGTCACTACCACACCAGGAAAGAATTTTTGACCATTCATTGCTGTGTGATTTTCCATCATCTAAGTGTACTCTATCTCTCCTGAATGTTTGTAACCACAGTGCTGAAAGGCCCCGTATATTGTAGACAGAGTGTATCATTAGGTTCTATTTTGAATCCACTGTTGTTTCTGATGCATATAAATGATCTTCCATTTGAACTGTGAGAAGGTGAAGATTCTGTCCTTTTTGAATGTGATACAAGTATAAGAATAAAAAGTAGTGCTAGTCCTGGAAAGGCAGCCAATGAAATATCTAGAAATATCAACATGTGGTTCAAATCAAATAGATTACCATTAAATTTTGACAACAAATACAAATGATTTAGTGCTTCCCATAAAAATCTAGAAGCTATTAAAATAATCTACTCAATCAATGAAATACAATAAGAAGTAAGTGTTATGTTTCTGGAACTACAGATAGATTGAATCCATAATTGGAAAAAATGACAGCCTAGAGTTAAAGAAAGCATGTCAGTTCAGTAACATTTGCAAAAAGCATGATCGCTACACATATGATTTTAAAAATAAATAAATAAATAAATCAATGGATCTCCATTCACTGACAAGATATACACTCCTGGAAATTGAAATAAGAACACCGTGAATTCATTGTCCCAGGAAGGGGAAACTTTATTGACACATTCCTGGGGTCAGATACATCACATGATCACACTGACAGAACCACAGGCACATAGACACAGGCAACAGAGCATGCACAATGTCGGCACTAGTACAGTGTATATCCACCTTTCGCAGAAATGCAGGCTGCTATTCTCCCATGGAGACGATCGTAGAGATGCTGGATGTAGTCCTGTGGAACGGCTTGCCATGCCATTTCCACCTGGTGCCTCAGTTGGACCAGCGTTCGTGCTGGACGTGCAGACCGCGTGAGACGACGCTTCATCCAGTCCCAAACATGCTCAATGGGGGACAGATCCGGAGATCTTGCTGGCCAGGGTAGTTGACTTACACCTTCTAGAGCACGTTGGGTGGCACGGGATACATGCGGACGTGCATTGTCCTGTTGGAACAGCAAGTTCCCTTGCCGGTCTAGGAATGGTAGAACGATGGGTTCGATGACGGTTTGGATGTACCGTGCACTATTCAGTGTCCCCTCGACGATCACCAGTGGTGTACGGCCAGTGTAGGAGATCGCTCCCCACACCATGATGCCGGGTGTTGGCCCTGTGTGCCTCGGTCATATGCAGTCCTGATTGTGGCGCTCACCTGCACGGCGCCAAACACGCATACGACCATCATTGGCACCAAGGCAGAAGCGACTCTCATCGCTGAAGACGACACGTCTCCATTCGTCCCTCCATTCACGCCTGTCGCGACACCACTGGAGGCGGGCTGCACGATGTTGGGGCGTGAGCGGAAGACGGCCTAACGGTGTGCGGGACTGTAGCCCAGCTTCATGGAGACGGTTGCGAATGGTCCTCGCCGATACCCCAGGAGCAACAGTGTCCCTAATTTGCTGGGAAGTGGCGGTGTGGTCCCCTACGGCACTGCGTAGGATCCTACGGTCTTGGCGTGCATCCGTGCGTCGCTGCGGTCCGGTCCCAGGTCGACGGGCACGGGCACCTTCCGCCGACCACTGGCGACAACATTGATGTACTGTGGAGACCTCACGCCCCACGTGTTGAGCAATTCGGCAGTACGTCCACCCGGCCTCCCGCATGCCCACTATACGCCCTCGCTCAAAGTCCGTCAACTGCACATACGGTTCACGTCCACGCTGTCGCGGCATGCTACCAGTGTTAAAGACTGCGATGGAGCTCCGTATGCCACGGCAAACTGGCTGACACTGACGGCGGCGGTGCACAAATGCTGCGCAGCTAGCACCATTCGACGGCCAACACCGCGGTTCCTGGTGTGTCCGCTGTGCCGTGCGTGTGATCATTGCTTGTACAGCCCTCTCGCAGTGTCCGGAGCAAGTATGGTGGGTCTGACACACCGGTGTCAATGTGTTCTTTTTTCCATTTCCAGGAGTGTAGAATAAATTTTTGTAGAAACTATATACAGGGATAATATTTTCAGCAAACAGAATTTTGTTGGAAGAATTATAACTGGTGGATTCCTTGAATGTCCTAAAGAGAACCTTTCAGAACTTGGTATTTTGGTAAGTGTAACGTTTTTTGTCTTCACCATATATAGTGTAATCCATGAATATAACACTAAAGACCAAAAATAGCTTCTACGAAGACCTCAAAACGATTAATTTGGAATAGAAAAGAGTAAGATACATGAGTATACATGTATTCAAAACCCTGGCAGCACGTGAGAAATGTCTTGGAGTTCAAGACTGAATTTTCTGTATGACAATTCCTTCTGCTTCAGTGAAGACATCTCTTAAAATTTATGTATTTTATTACAATATAATTAATTTTATCCCTGTAATACAGCAACATTTCATTATGTTAAAATCAGACAAGGGAAACTCCAGGCTGGATGTCAGAGCTGCTGGAGTTGGTAGTCATGCATGCACAAGATAAGCTTGCTTGTGTGAATGAATGGTGTGCTATTTCTCTTTCTTTTTCTGATGAAAGCTGTGGCCAAAAGTTTATATGTAAGTGTCTTTTAATTGTGCCTGTCTGCAACTTAATGTGTCAGTTCTTTGGTAAATAGCAATCTACTTTTTCCTACAATGTTATTTCACTATGTTAAGTTGTTTAATTGTACTGCACTTAAATAAAATTTATGGTATTGGCTTTTCTCCATATCTCAGAGGTCCCTCTTTATAGCTTTCATGAAATAGCTGATGCAATCTGATGTGCCTTTCCACCCTACTATTTTTAGTAAAGTATTTTATTTAATGAAATCTCAAATATTTTCATTTTTTCCCTCCTCTTAATCTTAACAATGATGCTGTGCTCTACTTTTTGTGTGCCTTTATTCTTGATGTACATTCTGAACAACGGTCGAGGTCCTTAATTTGTTTTCATTATATGGGCTGTAGCGAAGCGGGGGTCAAGCTGGGGCCTGGTGCCAAAATCAAGGTGCTTGCCAACACCTGCTGGCTCAGCATTTACACGATGCCAGCAGCTCTACATCTATGGCCCAGACACTGGATCTTGAGTACAATTGGTCTTTTGAGACACTTTGGTGGTGCTGTGCAGGCCACATACATGATCTAATCTGCAACAAGATCTGCTTGTCATGTAAAAAACTGGGCTGTCAGGCCACGCTGGGCGTACTGCAATACCTGGGCTTCGAATTGAGATCTCTTGCATGCTGGTTGCTGCTGCGTAGCTGCCAATATTCTTCCACCATCTTGACAGTACTGCCGGCTGGAAATCCAGCCACAGCCTGAATGGCCAGCAGTTGAGCTAATGCCCTCTCAACTCTGAGTCTCTGGGGTCTAACAGCACCATCAACTGCTCTTCAGACACTGGTCCTGGGTGTGACCCTGGGCCACTGCCAATAACCACTCGTTCCAACCGCAGTTACAAGAGCAGGGTTGTGACCTAGTGACACAGCATCGATGCTGTCTGTTGCACTGCTCCCTACCACATTCAAACTTCTGACCTTCCAGACTCTGACTTGTAGTATGTTAGTCTTTTGTCAGTTATTCAGTCTTTTTCTCATGGTTACCTCCCCATAACTCAACAAGGAATGCCAGACTGCCCCTACGAAGACAAACTGTGCTAGTAAACAGGAATATGGATTTATCGGTGCTTAAATTTGGAACATGAAATGTGCGTAGACTGATGCAAACAGGAGCGATGAATAGTGTTGCAGAAGAGGTGCTAAGGTATGGAATGGGAGTTGTTGCACTACAGGAAATTAGGTGGAAGGGAAGAGTAGAGATTTATAAGCAGAAATTCTCCCTGTACTATTCAGGAAAAGTAAGTGACAAGGGGAGTATGGAGTTGGGTTTATAGTCTCCAAGGACATGTGTAGCATCCCACATAGAATATGTACTCTGCGTATGAAAGGCAAATTTCACAATGTGACCTTTGTGAATGCATATGTACCCATGGAAGAATCACATGAAGATACTGTGGACATCTTCTATGATCAACTACAAGAGGTTTGTGACAGAATACCCAGATATGATTCCAAAATAGTTCTTGGTGACTATAATGCCAAAGTGGGAAACGAAGAGTCTTTCAGAAATGTGTTTGGTAAGAAAAGTCTGCATAATATAACTAATAATAGTAGTGTAAGGGCTGCCCATTTCTCTTCTGCAAACAAGCTGAAGGCAGTAAGTATCTGTTTTCCAAGGAAAAATATCTACAAAGGGACATAGAAAACACCAGGAACAAATGAAGCAAACCAATAGACCATACATTGGTATAAAAGAGGTGGGCATCCGATATGGAAAATGTGTGCACTTTCTGAGGAGCTAATTCTGATTCTGGCCATCACCTAGTAGGAGACAAAATGAGACAGAAACTTGCCATGGCTGCCAAAGGATGTGGTACCAGAATAAAGAAATGGAATATAGAACAACTGAGAGATAGGGCTACTGTTCAGGATTACCAGCACAGATTGAGACAGGAGTTAGACACAAAAGATGATGGAGACGATATAGACAAAGAATGGAACTCTATTAAAGATCCATTAGGACAACAGCACATGAAATACTGGGGGAAACAAGGAGACTTAGGAACGAAGACTGATATGGTGATGAATGTAGACAAGCAGTGAACCAGAAAAAGGATGCAGGATACAGGATCAAATCAGCAATTATATAATGAAAAGAGAATACAGGTAGCAAGCATTGTAGGAGCAAAAAAGGGAAGCCATGAAGAGAAAGAAAGAGGAGATGAAAGAACACTACCAGAAGAATGGAAGCAGAAAATTCTACAAGAAAATTAATGAAGGAACTCAACAATATAGACCAAAAATAATAGCTCCTAAGGACAAAGAGGGAAATTCACTGACAGACAAACCAGATGTTCTGAGTAGATGGAGAGAATATTTCAAGGAGGGCAACCCCATCAGAAATGAGTTGCCACTCTATTATACTGCAGATCCAGAAATAGAGGAACCAAAATTAGAGGAAGTATGGAAGGTAGTGTATTGTCTAAAAAATTACAAAGCACCAGCAACTGATGAAATAACTGCAGAACTTCTAAAAAATGGGGAATCAGAGCTTCATAAGCAGATTCACAAACTTATTAAGTTGATATGGAATCAGGAAAGAATCCCAGAAGAATGGACCTTAGGTGTAAGTCAACCAATACACAAGAAAGGAAACAAGACCTGCCGCTCAAATTACCCCGCCGAATGTAAACTATAAAATCTTCTCTAGTATTATCTACAACAGGTTAGCACCATATGCAGAAGAGATTCTGGTGGAGTATCAGTGTGGATTTCAACGTAATGAGCCAATAGACCATATATTTGTGTTAAGGCAAATACATGAAAAGGCATATGAGTATAACACTGAGCTTCATAACTTCTATGTAAACTTCAAGCAGGTCTTTGAAAGTCTCGATAGAGCACAAATGATAATGATTTGCTGCTCCTTGGTATATCATCGAAGTATGTCTCATTTATTCAAGCAACATTGGCCGTTTCCAAGACTGCAATGTGAGTGGATGGAGAACTGAGCAAGTGGTTTTGTATTAGTAAAGGAGTCAGACAGGAGGGCACACACTCTACAATACTTTTCAACCTGACTCTCAAAGCAGCCATGTGGAAGCTTCAGATACCTGGCTACATAGGCACAATGTCGACTCAGATATGACATATGCTGATGATGTAGCAATTATTAGTACAAGGAGGGTATCAATAGAGAGGACAATATGTGAGCTGAAAGAAGCCACAGAACCTAGAGGCCTTTCTATAAATGAAACAAAGACTAAGTACATGAATGTCACCAGGAAGGAAAATAATAACTTGGATAGGCTTTCAGCAGGTGGTTTCAATTTTGAACATGTGCAGAACTTTGACTATTTGGCCCCTAATATTAACAGAACAAATTCAATGTCAATTGGAATAAAACTGTGCATCCTAAGTGGTAATAAATGCCTCCAAACGTTTAAGAAATTGTTGGCCTCTAGGTTATTAAAGGTCATGACCAGGCCAGTTGTAACCTACAGATGCGAAGCATGGATGCTAATGAGTGTTGATGAGCAGCAGCTCAGTATATTTGAATGTAGAGTGCTGTGCAAGATCTATGTGGCAGTTCAAGATAACAATGGTTTCTGGAGATCTAGAACAAATGCTGAGCTGGACCACCTCATACAAGGTGCTGACATCATAAGAATTATAAAAAGCAGAAGAGTAGCCTGGCTTCGACATGTTCTCAGGAAGGATATTGGAAGAACAACTAATAAGGTTTTTGAATGGAGGCCGACCATAAAAAGACAGAGAGGAAGGCCATGAAAATGGTGGATAGATGATGTGGAATAAGATATAAAATCTCTGAGTCCTCCGAGGATGGTGGAGAACCACGCCAGACAGGGCAGAATGGAGCAAAATTGTTGATGAGGCTAAAACCCACACAGGATTGTCATGCCACAAGAAGAAGAAGGCTGAAGTTTGAGACGCTTCTGGAAGAATCAGTGTGCAAAGAAGTGGTATACTGGAATAATGAGATGTGTTTGAAATTCTCCGAGACTACAGGTACTGCAATAATGAATACCACAGTAAACAGTCCAGCTGAAGAGGAATGGACATCTCTAAAATGGACAATCACAGAAGTTGGACAGACAAACACAGGTACAAGCAAGGTAATTGCGAAGAAACCTTGGGTAACAGGAAAACTTTGACTGATCAGCAAAAGAAGTAAGTACAAAAATGTTCAGAGAAATTCAAGAATACAGAAGTACAAGGCATTTAGGAATGAAATAAATGGCAAGAGCAGGGAAGGCAAGTTGAAATTGCTACAGGAAAAAAAAATGAGGAAATTGAGTAAGAAATCATTGTCAGAAGGAGTGACCCAGTATATAGAAAAATCAAAACAACTTTCAGTGAAATTAAGAGGAAGGGCATCAACGTCAAGAGTGAAACAAGAATTCGAGAGAGAGAGAGAGAGAGAGAGAGAGAGAGAGAGAGTGCAGATAGGTGAAAAGAATACAATGACGGCATCTACGAGGTGCAAGTGCTTGTCTGACGCTGTGATTGAGGAAGAAAGTGGAGTTAATACAGAATACTGGGGATCCAGTATTAGAGTCAAGAGTTTACCAGATTCTGGAAGTCCTTTGATCAAACAAGACAGGAGGAATAGATTGGAATTTGTAAAATCATTGAGGGAAGTGGCAACCAAATGCCTGTTCAAGTATGTGTGTAGACTCTATGAGCCCGGAGAAAGACTACTAGACTGCCAGAAAAATATCTTCCACACAATGCTGAAGATAGCAAAGGCAGATCAGTGAAGGACCTACTAAACAATCAGCTTAACAGCTCATACATCCAAGCTGGTGACAAGAATAATATACAGAGTGATTATAATTAAAGTTAAACTTTCACACCACTGTAGAAATAACACCAGTGGCCAGAATGATGTCAAACTGCAACGGAGTATTAGCAGAGAAGGGAGAAAACATATGGCAGAAGAAAAATAAATACTTACAAAACGCAACAATAGACAGCACTGTAAGCATCATAATTCAATAGTGGTCAACTATAAATGACAAATGAATCATACAAAAACTTCTAAGGTGAAGGTTTGATGTTAAACAAACTGTACTACTCAGTGTGCATGGGCGTACAGGCATGATACTGTTAAGTTACATAAGCCCATCCACCACGGCAAGATCATATCACATCGGACGGGAAAAATTGGTTTTTAATTGTCCTGAGGCCACAAACTGCATAAAAAGCATCAATCACATTGGTTTTTAATTGTCCTGAGGACAAAAACTGCATAAAAAGCATCACTCAAAATCAAACCGGATTATTAATTTTTGTTTGATTGGCACCAAATATGTTCAATGTGCTGTCCAAAACAACAAGTTGAAATCGAGAAACAATATGTTCCACAAATGATCAAAGTGTTTCCGGGGCTACGTTCAGAATGTGTTGTGCAATGCGTGCCTTCAATGGAGCTAAGTTTACAATCAGAACACTGAACACAAAATCTTTCAGATAGCCCCACAGCCAGAAGTAACATGGATTAAGATCAGGTGACCAGGACAGCCAGACGTAGGGAAATGGTGGCTGATAATTCTAGCATATCCCAAATTGCACTTCAGCTGCTGTTTAACTGGATTTGCAAAGTGCAGAGGTATGCCATCTTGAATAAAAATGATCACATCTACACATCCACACTGTTGGAGAGATGGAATAATGAGGTTGCCCAAAAGACACTCATAGCGCTTACCAGTGACAGTACAGGTAACAGAACCGGAAGCACCTGTCTCTTTGAAAAAATATGGCCCTATGATAAGCGATGCCATAAACCCGCAACATATAGTGGCCATTTCAAGATGAAGTTGTATTGGTTGATTGAGTGTGGATTTTACATCGCCCGTTTTCAACAACTCTGTGTATTGAAATATCCTGTCAGATGGAATTGGGCTTCATCTGTCGACAAAATCTTCCACAGCTAATCATCGTCCCCTTCCATGCGAGCAAGAAATTCTAAAGCAAAGTTCTTTCTTGCCTACAGGTCAACAGGAAGCAACTAGTGCACACGGGTAATTTTGAATGGCTAGCAGAGAAGGATGTTTAGTAGGATTTTACGCACCGTGCTCCTGGGTATGTCGAATTTTCGGGCAATTCTCCATGCACTACACGTTTGTACACCAACACTTGTCTCCTCCTGCATTGCCGTGGCCACTGCTTCCTCTGATGTCGAATCAATTCGTTTCCTCCCTTTACCAGGTTGCGCACCAAAAGGACTCGTCTTTTTGAATTTCTGAAACATTTTCTCCATACCCACGAAGTCTGCACAGTCATCATTCTTGCAATACAGCTTTAGAAGCAGAGCGTGAGCCTGCATTGAGACAGTCATGGTGAATGTCACAGATGCGAAAGGAGGAAAACCATGTATCCGGCATGTTTATACCAACTTTAATGGGTCATGCACATGACAGAGGTTTTCATTTACATATTCTGACACATAAAGCACCATGTATTGATCAATTTTCACCCTATTTTTTTTCTTCTGCCATACGTTTTCCCCCTTCTCTGATAATATTCCATTGCAATTTGATGTCATTCTGACCAGTGGTGTTATTTCTACAGTGTTTTGAAAGTTTAATAACTTTAATTATAATCACCCTGTATACATGTGACATACATAATGTTGGAGATATAAGAAGAATATATTGTGTGTGTGTGTGTGTGTGTGTGTGTGTGTGTGTATGTGTGTGTGTGTGTGTGTGTGTAAGGGGGGGGGGGGGGGGGGGTAGCGCATGCATAGCAAAGTGTACTACACAGAGGGTAACAGGTCTCTTTGACAGTGGTCTGCATACTCTGTGCTGTTGTCTTGGCAACATACTCGTATGCGCTAACTCTACATAATAATGAATGTTAAAATAGAACTTGCCTTATTCTTGTAATTCTGTGTTCAGAATTGCTTATTTTGCTGTGCTAGTTCAGACAGTTTATGAGCCCAGTGTAGGCATTTCAAATAAGTGTTCTAATATACAGAAAAAAAGAATCATCAAAATAGTCTTGAACAAAAAGGTGTGTAGTGAAAGTTATCAGGATGAGCAAGCTGCACAGCAATTTGTGTAATTCAGTATTACCCATATTACTAATGAAGGTAACTGTGACAAATGAGGGCAGCATAAATAGCACAAATAGAGTCAGTTGTGGGTCACAAGAACTATGCTATGTGGAAATCTGCTGTGGAAGCAATCTTACTCGGGGCATAATGAATTCTACAGTGAAACCCACTGAGCAAAATTACGCAATTAAGGAACTGAAGACAAGATCAAAGTTGATATTATTGATTGATCCAGAGAACTATATACACACAGAGAAAATAATCTTATGCAAACCATATTCTTTCCAACAGGAGTGCAATGGAACAGTAGAACAACCATAGACATTTTTGTTCATTCCTCATTACTAGAAGGGCATTCTGTTAGCAAAAAGGTGAACGGCCTTTCAGATCATGATGCACAAATTTTAACTCTAAAATATTTTTGTGCTGCAACACGTTATATATAGTTATCAACTGTTTACGAAAGCTGATCCAGTTGCTGTAGAGACCTTTGTAAACCTTATCAAGGAACAAGAGTGGTTCAGGAGCATCAGTGTGTATTCTTAGAGGTGAAACAGCTCTTTATGATGTTAGTAATAAAACACTATTAGCTATTTGTACAGTGGATGGTTGCAAGTTAAAATGTCAACTTGCTGGGAAAGTTGATCTTAACATAATTGTAAACACAGAATCAAAGTGATTATGGCACAAGATGTCTACTATGTAAAAGACATTTAACAATTTGTTATTTTTGAGTGAAATAGTGGAGAAGGGCAACAGAGACATCTTCAACAGAAATGAAGGAAAAATGGTTAACCAATATGGAGAAATTATAGCAACAGTAATTGATAAAACACAGATTAAGATGTAAACCATTTTGTGTACTCTGCAAAGGGTATCTTACGGCATAAAAGATTTGGGCACCTAAACAGAAAGCCCTGGAAGTCTTGAAGATAATACGTATGGATATTCACCAAGTGATAGAGTGGGAGTCTATAGGAGGAAGCCATAAGTTTCTTACCTTTACAGACAAATACTCAAGATATAATCATGTTTATTCTTTAAGTTCTAAAGATCACATGAGTGGTATTTTTGAGAACTTTCACTAATATGATAATGAGATGTGTATGCCAATCAAAAATTCAGTGAACTTGTGAAGGAAGTAGGAATAAGACAGAAACCACCATCAGGTAGAGTCCATCCTATGTGTTTCAGAGAGGGCAAAATGTATTGTTGGTATTGTTGAAAAGGCAAGAAGTATGTTAACTGATTCTGTGTTACCTCACTGCTTTTGGACAAAGGCATTGTCGACAGGTGTGTACTTGATCAATCGATCAGCAGTAAAAAATAGAGCCTTCTAGGAAGTATAGACAGAGAAGAAGGCACATATAAGCACCCTAAAAGTTTTTGGATTTGAGGCTATAGTGTAGATTTTGATGAAGGGAAAATGGGACCCAAACTCTAAGAAACACATTTTTGTACACTACTGTGAAGGTTCAAAGGGTTAACGATTCAATAAATCTTATAAATAAGATAATACCAGTAAAGACATGTATTCCTTGAGAACTACAAAAATGAAATGAAAGAGAATCATTAAGGGCAAACAGTCACTTCATTTATGCCACAGGAAAAGAAACAAAAACTGAAAAAGAGGAGGCAGAAGAATAAGAAGATGGTAAGGAATATAACAGATTTGTCCTATGAAGGTTTAGAATATGAAGAACAGGAAGAAAATATTTTAAGACTTCTTCTCATGGAACTTAAACAAAAAATACCTTTGCTATGAAATGCATGTATTCCAATATGTTAATGGCGAACACACAACAATTGAAGAGGCTATAAGTGGTCTGAATTCTTAACAATGAAGACAAGCTGTGGAAAGAAATTTAGAATCATTTTCTCAAAATGAAACTTTCAAATGGGTTAAAATGCTAGAAAGGAAAAAAGCCATTCAAGTCACGATACATAAAAACATAAAAAAATCCTGAGAGAGCTTCACCAACACGAAAACCAAGACTTGCAGTCAAGGGACATTCACAAAAAGAAGGGGCAGACTACACAGAAATGTTTTTACTAGTGGTAAAATATAAAGATTAGATTAGATTCAGTTTTTGTTCCATAGACCCAAAAAATGAGATGATTCTTGTGGGTTTGGAACACGTCAGAAAGTATAACGTAAAAACAGAAAACTTTTGAATATTATACCTGATCATTTGTCAGGAGACTGTCGAACTGGGTGAATACAATATGGTAAACTGGAACAGCTAATATTTATAGAATTAATGTGCTGTCAGAATTAAATATTGTTATGCACTATTAATAAATTTATCATACACAAAATACCTAATCTTGTCTGTTCTAACCAAGTGCTGTCAAAACTGAAATCTAACAGACATTTTCACTTAAGCTTGCTTAACAGCCTCTATTAAGATACTCATCTATAGGGTAGAAGGAGTTGCCCATCGAAAAGTCTTTCAAACTCTATTTAAACAGTGCTTTATCTGAAGCCAAGTTTTTAATGGTTGGTGGCAATTTATTGACGTCTTTATGTAGATTGTTCTTATTCCTAGTATTGAACTATTGGTTTGAAATACAGATAAATTACTTGCAACAAATTTTATTACGGAATAAATATACTGAGAAGCAGTGGTTAGAATGCGAAGTTCCTTGAACAAGTTTCTACATGATGTTCTTGAATTTACACCACAAATGATTCTTATCACATGCTCACTGCAAATACAGACCTGTTTAGGCACTTAAGCAATTCTGTGGTATGCCATCCCCAACTGAATTTATTGTAATCCAGAAACTTAACACTGTCAACGTCTTCGATCTGCACGTCTTTGTAAGTTATACACATGCTGGAAGGAAATCTCTTACAGGTTCTGAACTGCATATAGTGGGTCTTCTCAAAGTTTAATCACAGTGAATTACCTTTAAACCACTTATTAATGTCAGTTAAAATTTGATTAGTAGCTATTTCTAAATCTGTACTTGACTTGCTACTCATTGCAATGTTTGTGTCATCTACAAACAAAACAAACTTAGCATCTGGCAATGTAACAGATAAGAGGTCATTAATGTACACAAGAAAAAGCAATGGACCCAAGATGGAACCTTGGGGAACACCACATGTAATTAATTCGCAGTCAGATGAAGACTGACTGCTTACTGCATGAGTATTTCACAATGACACCATTTGTTTCCAGTTAGATATATAAGAC
Source organism: Schistocerca serialis cubense (assembly GCF_023864345.2). Lineage (NCBI taxonomy): Eukaryota > Metazoa > Arthropoda > Insecta > Orthoptera > Acrididae > Schistocerca > Schistocerca serialis. Next base: position 738,982,281 of record NC_064639.1, on the reverse strand, counting down.
TCAAACCATTTCACAGCATTGCCGGTGACACCATAATATTCTAATTTACTTAAGAGAATGCCATGGTTCACACAGTCAAAGGCTTTTGACATGTCACAGAAAATGCCAATAGCCTCTAATTTATTATCTAATGAATTGAGTACATTCTCACTGCAAGTGTAAACAGCTTTCTCTATATCAGAACCCTTAAGAAATCCTAACTGTGACTACACTGAACTTAATACACCTCTCTGAAAATGTTCTGCATACTCCATGTTGTTGTCTGGGCAACATACTCTTATGCACTAATTCTACGTAAGTATGAATGTTAAAATACAGCTTGCTTTATTACTGCAACTTTATGTTCAGCACTACTTTATTCACTGTGCTATATCCAAAACAGAAGAATGGGAAAGAAAACTGAGGATCTGTTAGATGACGATCAGTTTGGCTTTTGGGATGGTAAGGGCACCAGAGAGGCAATTCCACTGTTGCGATTAATGATGGAAGCACGACTTACAAAAGATGAAGACATGTTCCTAGAATTTGACAATTCAGAAAAAGCATTTCACAATGTAAAATTATGCAGGTTGTTTAAAAAAATTGGTGTAATAAGCTATAGGGAATGATGAGAAATCTCTGCTACTATATAAAGACAAGTTAGTGTTTAAAGTTGTAATCCAAAATTTCGAAACATTCTTGAGCGATTTAGTTCATATTTCTACACGTTACTCTAATAAAGGCTCAAAGGGACATATATGTTATTTATTTTTATAACATATATGATACGTAACTATACATGTACCATATAAAGCAGAAATGTTGGTAGCAAAAAAATCAAAAAATTCATGACTGATTTACTTCAAACGTTTCCATGATATTGTAATAAATGTTTGGACGGGCATAGGCTATATACTTTTTTAATATTTATGGTAGACAAACATATAAATAAAATCTACATTACTATATAAAGACAAATCATTCTTTAAGGTTGTTACTGAAAATCTTGAAAAGGTCTTGACCAATTTACTTCAAATTTTTACACAAAACTCTAATAAATGTTGGATGGAAATAGGCTACATATTTTTCAATATATTATTCTTTACTATCAAAATACTGCTACGGAATTCGAATTGTCTGAAACTTTGTAATCCTACCAATTTTCAGATTAAAACCAGGCAAAATACAAACAACTATCCTCACAGATCCAGCAACAGGAGATGTCTCTTATACTCTGTATACCAACAATCCCAACTGATTTACCCATTCATTTTAAGCGAATTTCATTCCCATAACTTTAAGTGGATTTCATTCCCATCAAGGATTCACTGACAATAACAATAAAGATGGCTCAAGGTCAGAAAGAAGGGGGCAATAAATGGACAGAGCGAGGGGGAGGAAATGGACATAGAGATGAGGAAGGAGGGAATGGACAGAGAGGGGAGGGTGAGGAGGTGGAGAGGAACAGAGAGGGGAGGCAGGGGGGGGGGAGGAGATTGTCAGAGAGAGAGAGGGATGTGGTGATGGATAGAGAGAGGAGGGCAGGGAGGAGGAGGTGATGGACAGAGAGTGGTGTGGGGGGGGGGGGGGTGGAAGAGGAGGAGGAGGAGACTGACAAAGAGAGTGGGGAGGGGGAAATGGATACAGAGAGAGGGAAAGGAAAGTACAGAGTATATCTAATTCCCTTATGTAAATAGCAACTGCAAAGCATTGCTGGTTTGCTAGTATACGATATGTACAAGTACCAAGAGGAAACACTAAGAATAGTAAAAGAGAGCTGCTTGGACTAAAAAAGATGGGGATTTAGTGTTTCATTTCTATTGTTCAATCTAGGCATTGAGAAAGCAATGATGGAAATAAAAGAAAGGTTCAAGAGTGAGATAAGTTCAGGTTGAAAAGGTGACATTGCTATCCTGTATAAAAGTGGAGACATACAGGATGTGCTGAATGGAATGGACAGTCTAACTGAACAGCTTAGTGAGTACAGCTAATGGATTAAGAGTAAATCAAAGAAAGATAAAAGTATGAGGAGTAGCAGAAATGAAATTAGTGATAAATTATACATCAAAATTGGGGACAAAAAAGTACATGAAGTTAAGGAATTCTGCTACCTTGGAAGCAAAATAAAACATGACAGATGAAGCAAGGAGAACATAATAAGAAAATTACCAAAGGCAAAGAGGGCATTCCTGTTTGTCATTACCAGCATTAAGCTGAGGAGGAAATTTCTGAGAATGATGTTGCAGAGCTCAGCAACGTATGGTGGTGAATCATGGACTAAAGCTAGAAAAGAAGGGAACTAAAGTGCTTGAGATATGGTGCTAGGATGCTGAAAATTATATGGACTGATAAGATACGGAATTCCGGAGGTTCTGCACAGAACTGGCAAAGAAAGGAACATATGGAAGACACTGACAAGAAGAAGGGGTAGGATGGTAAGCCATCACGAAGCAACTTCCACGGCATAACAGGGAGCTGCAGAGGGTAGGGGAAGAGCTGTAGAGGAAGGCAGAGATTGGAATACATCCAACAAATAATTGAGGCTGTAGAGTACAAGTGTTCTTCTAAGATGAAGAGGTTGCCACAAGAGATGAATTTATGGTGAACAGCATCAAACCAGGCACAAGATTGCTGATGTAAAAAATAGTATATGGATGGTCACATTTTCCCGAGTCTGGAAGAACTGCATATCTGAAAAGGGTGGATATAGGGTTGCAGCACATCATCTCTACAGCTCTGTATACTGACAGTATTCCTCCATGCAACATGATGACTCTCCATACCATGGTACCACCACCAAATTGGTCATCTTCCATAATGACGGTTGTATCAACTGCTCCTTTCCTTCTAGATAAATGAGCAACCAGATCGATTCTGAAAACTGCAATCCACCTGTGAAGAGCATGTACCATGATTTATTCATTTTTCACTCTTAATTCTGCTGGTTCCATGTGTGGGTGAGGCATACTCTGACAGATATTTCTCTGGAAGATAGTCTGTACTGAGCCTCTGATACATATTTTTCTTGAAATTGCAGTTCCCAGTGCTACTGTATGCTCTGTATATGACTGTCATACAAACATAAATCAAGTACTGGAAAAGTGTTTTCATCACGGCATGCATTTGTTTTGTCCAGCTTCTGCAAATTTATAAATACTTTGGTGTCCTCTTTATGTGTGCTCTATAATCTTTTTCTAAATTATACAGAAATTTGATTTTTGGTAATATGTACCTTTAACCCTAATTTATTATTCCTTAAGATGGCATGGCTAAGTATCAGACTGGTAGCCAAAGGTTCTGTGCTCAATTCCCAGTTAGTAATGGATTTTTTTTCTGCTACTCACTACACATCTTTGTACAAACAAAACACGCAGAGTTGTCGCATGATTAAAAGTTCATATAAAACTGCAAATTTCCAGTAACTGCCTGTTACTGCACACTACCTTTAAGAAATATGCAACAAACGATTTGGTTTGTGTTAGTTTCATTGTTCACTACGATTTTTAGTTCCAAAATTAATGTGATATCCTTTTCATTATTAACAGTTTTGGGCATAAAAAATCAAACTATATTGCACAATAATACACTACACGACAAATCTGCGTCAAGTGCAACCAGTATAATGCCGTGTCGTATGTTCTCCGCCACTCAATAGCTGCACTATATGATGAGAATGATTGATTATCTTAATATTTACTGGATAGTTAGTTGCCAATAACATCACCTATGTGCAAAGAAGTATAACAAATGTACTCTCAATTAAACATGTGTATATGGTATTTTACTCACACATATGTGTATGTTTTTGTTGGTCCATGACCTCTTCGAGATTCAGCTGAAGCAGGATAGGCCCCAAATCCAGCCATAGTACAGACACATTCAGACAGTACCATGCCAGTGTACAGTCTCATGCGAAATATGAAGAACGTAGGAGTCAGGTACCATATACGGTAGAGAATAGATCTCTCTTTGTAAAATTCTTCTGACTCCATGTACTAAACAACAGAATAAATATGTCCTTTAAATTAAAAATAGTAAAATTAATCCAAAATTGGACTGAAAATAAGCACAGAAAATCGTATTGAACAACACAATGTATAATGTTTATGACAAAGGAAGAATTAAATTTTAAATTTATATTGAATATTGATATGTAAAATTACAATCATATCTAAGTTACAATGACTAACATACATATATCAGGTATGGCAATAGGTCACATAACAATGTAGCTTTGCTCATATGAATATAGTGTAAAATGTATTAATTCCTTTCCACATACTAGGAATAAGAAAATCATGTAAGCATGAATGATTCTGCCATGTCTGATATAATTGAAAGGCATATTAACTACATTCCTGTGGCAAAAAAATTAATGACAAGAACTCTTGAAAGCTCTACATCTGCCATCAGACATGGCAGAATCATGTGAGTAATACCAGTTGAGCATAAAAGTCTACCTGATCAATGTTTATCTTCAATTGCTACGTGACTGGTTTTGAATGTGTAACATTACATTTGAGTCAAAGCATCGGCTCTGTGAGCTTACTTCAATAGTTCATATATTTCTGTAAATGTTTCCCAAATTTTACCTAAATTTGAATAGAATTATGTTGACCATCCATTATCTTCTGAACTAACACATCAAGTTCCATTGTAAATGTTATATTAGAATGCTGTTTGCCTCAACTGATTTCATGAACCAGGGGAAATCAAGATCTGGAAGATCAGGTGGGGATCTGAACCTAACTTGTCTTGAATATGAGAGCCTTAACCACTGTGCCACTTTGCTTCGTCCCAATGAATCCTGTGCTGTAAAAATGAAATTGTTCAGGTTACCTAAAGCAGATATTACAATGCTTAATACTCCTTTAGAGCATAATGTTATCTTTATTTGGCCACCTCTATCCATTTGTCACCTCGCCAAATTTTGCCACTTGGGTACTGGGTTGGCACCTTTGAAATTTTGTATTATTCTCAACTATGGCTTTAGCTGTCCATTTACTGGCAATCATAGAGAGCAGCTTGGAGGGTGTCCTTGAACTCTGTATCAGTATTCAACAGTAGCCCATCCAAACTGTTGGAACTTTTTCAGAGAAGTTAAGATCCATACTGTGTCCCAAAAATAGTTAATAAACAACACAACATGCCCAGGCAGCAATTTGAAGCTAATTATGATGTGGGAATACCTGTTAAGTAAAGACAGCAATACAACACAATATTTTTCTCATTGATTTCTCAGCATGGATAGCACTGTACCTTTGGTTGGGCAGAAAATTTTTTTATTTGGTGACACAAAGGAAGCTTCTGCAACTTAGGGATTATCAACAGTCGAGGTACTTGATGGAACTGGAGAGGCAAGACATTTGCGGCAAAACTAGACTAAAAGGGATTGGTTGACAGAACACATTCTGAGACAACTGCAATTTATTATTGCTCTGCAATTTAGTATTGGAGGTAACTATGGGGCATAAAAGTTGTAGAGGGATACCAAAAGATGAATATAGCAGATTCAGAACAATGTAGACTGCATTAGTAATTCAGAGATGAAGAGGCTTGCACAGGATAGAGAAGCACGCAGAGCTGCTTCAAACCAGTCTTCGAAATAAAGACCACCACAACAACAACTCTTTCATTACATAGTTGCAGTGCAGGTAGACTCGTCAGAAACAAAGCGAAACAAAGTTTCACAACATTTTCTTCCAAAAACATAAAAAACGACTCAGTTTAGTTGATTTTCCCAGAACATGAGAGAGGAGTATCCCACTACTGCAACCATGCGACATCAAAACTATATCTACAGCAGAGCAGTAATTTGACTGGTTAAGTGTACGATTCTTAGCTTTTTCTTTATAAAAGAGAAACAACTGCCGATTCATTAGTACTGGAAGATGATACCTCCTGAAGATACTTTTGCAGAGCAGCACAGTTGACCCTTGGAAATAACACCAACATCATCATGTTAACTACAACAGGTTATTTTTTGATCATTTTCTATTCCATGTATGTGTCTTCCACATCATTCAAGCTAACAATGCCTTTCCTATGCTAATACTACACCAGCACAGTACAGGGACTGCCTGTAGCAGAAGCAACAAGTGTACCATGAATACAATGATACTTTTCCCTTGGAAATCAGTGAAGAGAAGATACCAAATTTGAATCTGAACATATTAATATTTAAAGGGGAAGACTGCAATATGGTGCCCTGGTGACAGAATCTAAAATAGTCTGTGCCGGAATTTGATAAGAGTTAAGAAAGAAGTGTCATATAAAATAAAATATAAGAAGAAATTGATAATTTAATGAAACAATAAAGTAAGCAAAAGATATATTGCTACTTACCATACAGGTGATATGTTAAGTTGCAACCAGACACAACTAAAAGAGGCTCTGGGGTGCTATTGGGTAACACAGGACTGGAACAATTGAACCACATCCTTCACCAGGGCTTTGATTACCTATCATCATCCCCAGAAATGAGGTACATTCTACCCAAGAACATTCCCACCCCTATTAAAATGGCATTCCATCGCCCACCCACTATCCTGGCCTCAACCTACGGAAACACTATTACCTCTTCCCCTTTCTCACCCCCTCCAGATTGCTGTTTCAGTTCTACATGACAGTTGCATTCTGGTCCGAGATGCCAGATATGGTGGTCATGTGAGAATGAGTTGTGCTTGCTTCTATGAATGAATGAATGAATGTGTGTGTGTGTGTGTGTGTGTGTGTGTGTGTGTGTGTGTGTGTGTGTGTTTCCTTTTCTAACAAAGGCTGTGGCTGAAAGCTAATGAGTTGTGCCTGGCTGCAATTTCCTGTGTCATCTTTACAGTAAGCAGCAATCTATCTTTTCCTTACATTGCTGATATTCAAGTTGGAGTCCCCATTTTTTGATATTTTAATGAAATATTTATAGGGGGTTATTGCTTTTGTCATTAGCAACGGCACAAGATTACAACAATCCAGGTAAGTAACTGCATCCAACAGAGGTAAAGTAACTGAAGAAGTAATTTGTTGATGAATAATAACTAAATTAATCACAATAATTATGACTATGAAGGCTGTATGATGTCTACAAGTGAGAAATTCGGCAACTGAGGCTACAGATAGCTATGACTGTTTTTATCAGATATAAAACTATGCAACAGAGAGTAGCGGGATCTGTGGTAGCTGCTCATCACCAAATAGTAGTCCTGGTTCTCAAACTACAGCGATTTGGCTCCTCATCAACATTGTGATGCTATGAGATATGTAAGCAACTCTGATGAGCTTTGTTGAAGCCAAATTAAATTTATTTTTCTTTTTTGGTTGACGTAGGCTAAAGTGTGTTTCTGTTCAAAAGATTTTCTTTTAACAACAGGTTACCTACCAACTGTGACAATGTTAACAGGAGAAGACTAATTTCAAACTGAACATTATCTCAACTGTATACCTATTGTGACTAGGAGAATGAAGCAGCATTTAAAAGAACTGTTTAAAACCTTTATGGAACAGTCAACCTCTAAAGTTGATATTAAATTAGATGCACATACTGGTAAAATAAATATAAAATAGATAGCAACAGTACTAATTTAGTAATGCAATTATAGTCTCAAGGTGATGAGCTGAGTACTAAACTGGACACTAAAAGCTTTACATTCTAAAAGGTTCTTATGGAGACAAAGGAACAAACAATCACTGAACTTCATGAAAAACTAGATATCACTCGTGTTGATTTAATAAAGAGAATAGATAAGTAGCTAGAAAAAAAAGTGTGTATTACAGATTCTCACAAAGAGAAGTTGGAGATAAATATAACTTTCTCAGAATTACAATATATAATCTTAAATCAACAGAGAAGTTACATTCTGACCTATCCAAACAACCTGATTAGTTATAGATTCATCACACACATATTTTGTCGACTTGAATAATGGAGTTAAACAAACTTCAGACATTAACATCACTTTTAATATTTCGAAACACAATATAGGTTTACTTTCCCACTTTTCAACCTTGGAAGAGTGTCTTGATCATTCATTTGAAAAAATAAATAAATAAATTTCAACAAAATAATACCCTATCAGTTGACAGACCTCATTCATCAGCTGATATCTGCAATCAATCTGTTTGGGATAGATTAATTAAGTTAAATACTCACCTTTGGCTGAAGTGTTGGAACACTTAAGTGACAAATTTTTATCAGCAATTTAGAAATAGTTGCTCAGATTTTCATTGTGTAAGATCATGTAATAACCTGGTGTTAACATTCAGTAAAGAGATTACTTATGCCTCACACCCAAATTAACCAAAGTGAGGCATTGGGTAGATAGGGATCTCCAAAAATGCATACTGGAATACTCTTTTTGATGCCACCAGCCTGCAGTAGTTATTATATGTCACGTTTCCTCAGAGATTTTTTTTTATTCTTACTCCAAAGTTGTAAATTGGAGTTTGGTTACTGTGTAAAGTGGAATAATAGAGAAATTCTTAGAAAACAGAGAGAAAGATAATCATGCATGGATTCAAAATAAATTAGAAGACAACCTGAAAATAAAAGAGTACAGAGAAGAGAAGTGAAGCATAATGTTATAAGCAGGATGCTGTACGCCACCTACCTGAATTATAGTGGTCTGACAAGTGGCTTAAAGCGATAAAGTTGTTTTGAAATAGTAAGTTCTTATTTTTAAAGATGAGAAATGGATGGAACCAAGAGTGTTATTGTAATGAACAATATATCAGTGCTATGGATACACCCGATATACAGAACTCCATACAAACAAAAGTAAAGTACAGACTGCAATAACTAATTTAGGCTGGAATATTTCATTTGATGCAATTCTTGTAATACAAAAAAAATAAAACTGCTGTACCGTTAAGAAATGTTCAAAAATAAAATATATATAATAACCAATACCTTTCTATTATTGTTACTGTTGTTAATTCAATAAGGAAAGTTAAAACAATAATAAAAATTATTATTGATATAATATGGCTTAATTTATTACAACTAATATTTATTACATTTGATAGTGCTACAGTTATTATTTTAACCATTTCAAAATATTGGTTCTGTAGACTGAGAGTACGAGTATTTTACTATTTTCTACCCTTAACATTTTAAAAGCAGTAGTTAGTGTTTTATCCAGTTTACAGGATAGGTGTTTCTTTAAATTACTGAACTAAATGTTTATATTTTATTTTTATGGTCTATTTTTCTGGTATTTACATAATTTGTTTAAAACATTTATTAATAGTTTGATTGAGATTAGAATATATATTAATTATCATTTTTCTCACTGAGTTTGATATACCTTTTTTGTGAATGTGCTTTAGATCTTTCTGTTTTGGTTTCTATAATTCATTCTCATGGTAATTGTTTCTTTAATTCTTTTGGTCTGTCTTTATATTTAAGTACTTATTTATAACTATTTTCTTTATCCCCTTGTTTACTGAATAATTATTGGTGATTGATTCATTTTTTAAGGTTTCAGTCTAGTTTTGTTTTTATAATTTGTCCTTATTCTTCCACTGATTTAAATACAGTTCGATATTATTTTGGTGCCGAATTTTTTTTTTTTTTTTTAGTTTAAGCTTATTGAGCTTCTGGATTTGTTCTTTACTGGTTACTGCTAGAGGATTAGTTTATTTGTCTTCTCATCAATCTCATTCCAATTAAATTTGGACCAATAATTATAACACATTGAAACAAACAATATTAAAACTAATAATAATAAAACAGTTTATCTTCTTTTGACCATATATATACTATTATATTATATATTACGTAATATAATTTTTGGTGTCTAGTTATCTGCTCTATGGATGAGGAAGAATACCAAACAGTATGTGCACATTATGTACTAAGAGGTAAAGATAAAAAACTGTTATGGGGAAATGATAAAACTTAATTAAGGCTAGAAACCACTAAGATGCCCCTGTAATTGCATTGTGATAATAAACACTACAAGCTGTGAATACAAGATTTAAAAAAAGATTAAAAGAGTACTGATTTGAAAATCAACAACAACTTGCTGACCTAGTCCATAGAGTTAAGCAGAAATTATATCTGCAATAAATGCCAAAAATGAATCCAAATATATGTATTAATGAATATTATAGAGAGAAACATTCCACGTCGGAAAAATATATCTAAAAACAAATATGATGTAACTTACCAAACGAAAGCGTTGGTATGTTGATAGTGACACAAACAAACACAAACACACACACAAAATTCAAGCTTTCACAACCCACGGTTGCTTCATCAGGAAAGAGGGAAGGAGAGGGAAAGACGAAAGGATGTGGGTTTTAAGGGAAAGGGTAAGGGGTCATTCCAATCCCGGGAGCGGAAAGACTTACGTTAGGGGGAAAAAAAGGACAGGTATACACTCGCGCACACACACACACACACACACACACACACACACACATATCCATCCGCACATATAGACACAAGCAGACATATGTAAAGGCAAAATACAAGGTTTTGCCTTTACACATGTCTGCTTGTGTCTATATGTGCGGATGGATATGTGTGTGTGTGTGTGTGCGCGAGTGTATACCTGTCCTTTTTTTCCCCCTACTGTAAGTCTTTCCGCTCCCGGGATTGGAATGACCCCTTACCCTTTCCCTTAAAACCCACATCCTTTCGTCTTTCCCTCTCCTTCCCTCTTTCCTGATGAAGCAACCGTGGGTTGCGAAAGCTTGAATTTTGTGTGTGTGTTTGTGTTTGTTTGTGTCTCTATCAACATACCAACGCTTTCGTTTGGTAAGTTACATCATCTTCATTTTTATATATAATGAATATTTATTTACTTATGTTTATGTAATTCTTCCAACATCATTCATCTTAGAGAACGAATAAGTGACTTGCATAAATGATTTAGCAGTAAAGAGGACAATTCATCAAATAGTGGAAGTTTTGAGCCACTACAAGCACAAAAAATGGCTGATCTCACAAAGCTGAAATTGTTTTTTCTAACTATGTAAGCACGGTATGTCACATTTGGTGTTGAGGGTTGGCTAACAGTCTTGTATATAGATGTAATCTCCTGTACAAATTTCTTCATTTGCTACAATTTCGTGGTCTTGCAGCTTCCCTACACAGAAGAGCATCATCTAAGAACAAAATCTTATGATCCTATAACAGTCCATCATAGTGCATCCAAAATTACTTTCATATCTGGTGGCTTCTTCCCACTAAGAATATCATGCTGTGTTTTATCTCCTAGAAAGTCTTCAACCAACTCATGAAGCTGGTCTGATATTCCATATGCTTGTATTATGTTCGCTAGGCGACAGTGTGGCGTGTATAAAACCCCTTCTGGAGGTCAAGGAAAACCATGGTGAAAACCTGGGTTCCAATTTCTACTGCCTCCTGGTTCTGATGAATTAACAGCATGGAACTCATTCACAAGATCACTATTTGCTGACTCTACATTGATTCCTACAGAGGAACATAAACATGTGAACATAAAGCATGTTCCATAATACAACAAAATATTGGCATGAGCAATATATCTATAGGAATATTGTTGCATTATCTGTTCAATTGTCCTGTGGAAATGACATGTGTCTCTTTCCAATCACTTGGAACACTTTGTGCTTCAGTGATTCATAAAATACTGCTAAAAATACAGCAACCTCTTTCACTTTAGCTATAAAGAATGTTACTGGTATCCTATCATGTTCAGTTATCTTTATTCCATCATTTTAGCATTAATCTGATAGTTGAAAACTATCCAATCATGTTCAGTTATCTTTGCTCTGTTGTTTTAGCATTAATCTGATAGTTGAAAAGGGAGCCACAGAAAATCTTCCTCAGTGACACAGTTTCAGAAGAAGGAAATCACAATCTGGCCTTCTACTTCAACATCCATATATTGAAAGCCAGAATACATGGTAGAGGGTACTTCCCAATATGCTACATATCAGAGTTTTCTTCTTGTTCCATTTGTGTGTGGAGTGTGGGAAAAATGACTGCTTTCATGTGTCTGTAAACCCTGTAATTAGTCTAATCTTGTCTTCACAGTCCCCATAAGAGTGTTACATAGGAAGATGTAATATATTTCTAGATTCTTCACTTAATATTGGTTCTTGAATCTTTGTAAGCAATCTTCCATGTAATAGGTGGTGTTTATCCTTCTATATTCTGATATCTGTATTGCCCTTCTTCATATATCAAAATCTGCTGTTGATTTTTGAATAGTAACAAAAACCAATATGATTTAGGTGGTGACATGGTAAAGATAGCTACTCAAACTGGTGGCACTAATTTGCATTTCATGCAACTGTTTCAGTGTCATGATTGGCCTCACCTTAATGTGGCTGTTAACATGGGGCTGGAGAGGGCGCTGATGGCAGAGTACATGGATCACATCTCAGTGGTGCCAGCTGGGTCCATCAGTAGATCAGGATTCATTAGGCATGGCATGCACCTCAATAGGTATGGGAAGGGGAGGCTGACAAAGCTTATACGTGAAAGTGTAGTGGGTGGTGGTGGGATCACTCATGGAAAAATTGCTGTAGTAGTTGGTGTTAGAGCTGTGCCTTTTTTTTTTTAGATTGAAGCCAGCTGGTAGGTACACCTGCTTAAAGGAAGTCCCTCTAACTAAGGGTTCACCATCTGAGGATGTAATGTTTCCAAGTAGAGAAGCAATTAGCATATTTCATCAAAATATAAGAAGCATTAGAGATAAATTTAGTGAACTGCTTATAGATGTTGACTCTGAAATTATTGGTATATCAGAGCACCACTTAAATAATTTGACAATTCAGAGGTTTCCTTTACCAGGACACAGATTAGCTGGCTGTTTTTCAAGGAGTTCCTTGTGGAGTGGGGGGGGGGGGGGGGGGGGGCTATATACGTAAAAAACAGTATTCCATTAGAGTCCATAGACGTATCACGGCACTGCACTGAACAGATATTTGAATGTTGCGCACGGGCAGTTGAATTTAGTGAAACTAAACTTCTAATTTTTGTTGTTTATAGGTTCCCTAACTCTGACTTCAGAGCACTTCCGTTCAAGCTAGAGAGAGTTCTTGATTCACTTTATAGCAAGTACCAGAAATTAGTTATATGTGGTGACTTCAATATTAATTTTGTATATGATGGTGCAAGAAAAAGGATTTTGGTAGATCTCATAAATTTCATATGATCTGATGCAGATTATGTCTTTTCTAACTAGCAGCCATAGACAATATTTTTATTCATTCTTCATTACTAGATGGGTATTCTGTTAGTAAAAGGGTGAATGGCCTTTCAGACCATGATGCACGAATTTTAACACTGAAAGACTTTAATACTCAAACAAATGTCATATTTAATTACAAACTATGTAGGAAAGGTAATACAACAGCAATAAAGAATTAAATGTTATTAGGATGGCAATGAGTATGTGGTTTGCAAACAGAATAGCTAATTCACACAATAAAATTAAAACCATATGATCAGTTGTGAAGGAAGTGTTTGGTCAGCAGCAACAAGGTCGGCGTTATAAAGTCAGTTCACAGTAAAGATATTTCTGTTACTGATAAAGCAGATATATGTACAGTATTTAACAATCATTTTCTGAGCATTGCTGGTGAATTAAATAAAAAATTAGTTTCTGCAAGGAATTATATAACTTTCTAGGCAAATGCCTTTCCAAATCTGATGTCTGAAATACCCCTCTGTGATAAAGACAAGAGGGAGATTGAGTCAATAACTAAATCACTGAAGACTAAGGACTCTTGTGGTGGTTATGATGGAGTGTCTAGTAGAATATTAAAGTACTGTGCTGCACATGGTAGCCCTGTATTTACCCACATTTGTAATTTTTCCTTTAGGAATGGTCAGTTTCTTGAGCGATTAAAGTACTCAGTAGTAAAGCCGCTTTATAAAAAGGGAGAAAGGGATAATGTAGCTAATTTTAGACCTATTTCTACGCCATCAGTGTTTGCTAAAGTTATTGAAAAGGCTGTGTAAGTAAGGATAATTGATCATTTTGTATCACACGATTTGCTATCAAATGTACAGTTCGGCTTTAGAAGTCATTTAACAACTGAAAATGCTATATTCTCTTTTCTCTGTGAGGTACTGGATGGGTTAAACAAAAGGTTTCAAATGCTTGGCATATTTTTTGATTTAGCTAAGGCGTTTGATTGTGTTGATGTCCACCCCCGGTAGCTGAGTGGTCAGTGCGACAGAATGTCAATCCTAAGGGCCTGGGCTCGATTCCTGGCTGGGGTGGAGATTTTCTCCACTCAGGTACTGGGTGTTGTGTTGTCCTAGTCATCATCATTTCATCTCCATTGACGCGCAAGTCGCCGAAGTGGTGTCAATTTGAAAGACTTGCGCCCAACAAACGGTCTACCCGATGGGAGGCCCTAGTCACACGAAAAAAAAAGTGTTGATCACGAAATATTGCTCCAGAAGTTGCTCCATTACAGAATAATGGGGAGTAGCTCACAATTGGTTTACCTCTTACTTTAGCAACAGACAGCAAAATTTCATTATTCAGAATGTTGAGAATGGCTGTGATGTGTGGTCTGAGTGGGGTACGGTCAAGTGGGGGATGCCCCAGGAATCAGTGTTGGGGCACTCCTGTTCCTTATTTATATAAATCATATGCCATCTTAGTATTACGGGCAACTCTAAAATATTTCTGTTTGCTGATGACACTAGCTTGGTAGTAAAGGATATTGTATGCAACACTAGCTCAGTTTCAAATAGTGCAATTCATGACGTAAGTTCATGGCTTGTAGAAAATAAACTAACGCTAAATCACAGTAAGACTCAGTTTTTATAGTTTCTAACACACAATTCAACAAAACCTGACATTTTAATTTACAGAATGGGCATATGATTAGTGAAACTGAATAGTTCAAATATCTAGGTGTTCAGACTGATAGTAAGCTGTCATGGAAAGCTCATGTTCAGGATCTTGTTCAAAGTTTTAATACCGCCATTTTTACTATACGAACGGTATCTGAACTGAGTGATCGTTCGACATGAAAATGAGTCAACTTTGCTTATTTTCATTCACTTATGTTGTATGGTATTATATTTTGGGGTAACTCTTCCCATTCTAAAAGGATATATTTGGCTCAGAAATGGGCGGTTTGGGCAGTCTAAAACAAAGATGATGAGACTTACCAAACAAAAGCACTGGCAGGTCGACAGACACACAAACAAACACAAACATACACACAAAATTCAAGCTTTCGCAACAAACTGTTGCCTCATCAGGAAAGAGGGAAGGAGAGGGAAAGACGAAAGGATGTGGGTTTCAAGGGAGTGGGTAAGGAGTCATTCCAATCCCGGGAGCGGAAAGACTTACCTTAGGGGGAAAAAAGGACAGGTATACACTCGCAAACACACACATATCCATCCGCACATACACAGACACAAGCAGACATTTGAAAAGGCAAAGAGTTTGGGCAGAGATGTCAGTCGAGGCGGAAGTAAAGAGGCAGGTTGGTGTTAGTGGGAAGTATCCAGATAACTCGGACGGTGTAACACTGTGCCAAGATGTGTTGGCCGTGCACCAAGGCATGTTTAGCCACAGGGTGATCCTCATTACCAACAAACACTGTCTGCCTGTGTCCACTCATGCGAATGGACAGTTTGTTGCTGGTCATTCCCACATAGAAAGCTTCACAGTGTAGGCAGGTCAGTTGGTAAATCACGTGGGTGCTTTCACACGTGGCTCTGCCTTTGATCGTGTACACCTTCCAGGTTACAGGACTGGAGTTGGTGGTGGTGGGAGGGTGCATGGGACAGGTTTTACACCGGGGGCAGTTACAAGGATAGGAGCCAGAGGGTAGGGAAGGTGGTTTGGGGATTTCATAGGGATCAAATAAGAGGTTACGAAGGTTAGGTGGACGGCGGAAAGACACTCTTAGTGGAGTGGCGAGGATTTCATGAAGGATGGATCTCATTTCAGGGCAGGATTTGAGGAAGTGGGACCCACCTCCTCTTCCTCAAAATCACCCTTTCCAAACCTTCCAGGAATTTCTGACTTCCAGCCTTGCCTCTCAATCCTTCTTAAAAAAACCTTAATCCTACTCCCAACATCACCACTGCTGAAGCCCAAGCTATCTGTGATCTGAAGGCTGACCGTTCCATCGTCATTCTTCCGCGGACAAGGGTTCCACGACAGTGGTACTTGATCGTCGGGAGTATGTGGCTGAGGGACTGCGTCAGCTTTCAGACAACACAACATACAAAGTATGCCAAGGTAATCCCATTCCTGATGTCCAGGCGGAGCTTCAAGAAATCCTCAGAAGTTAGGCCCCCTACAAAACCTTTCACCTGACTCCATCAAACTCCTGACCCCACCGACACCCTGCACCCCTACCTTCTTCCTAAAATTCACAAACCCAATCATCCCGGCCGCCCCATTGTAGCTGGTTACCAAGCCCCCACAGAACGTATCTCTGCCTACGTAGATCAACACCTTCAACCCATTATATGCAGTCTCCCATCCTTCATCAAAGACACCAACCACTTTCTCGAACGCCTGGAATCCTTACCCAGTCTGTTACCCCCGGAAACCATTCTTGTAACCATTGACGCCACTTCCTTATACACAAATATTCCACACATCCAGGGCCTCGCTGCGATGGAGCACATCCTTTCATGCCGGTCACCTGCCACCCTACCTAAAACCTCTTTCCTCATTACCTTAGCCAGCTTCATCCTGACCCACAACTTCTTCACTTTTGAAGGCCAGACATACCAACAATTAAAGGGAACAGCCATGGGTACCAGGATGGCCCCCTCGTATGCCAACCTATTCATGGGTCGCTTAGAGGAAGCCTTCTTGGTTACACAGGCCTGCCAACCCAAAGTTTGGTACAGATTTATTGATGACATCTTCATGATCTGGACTCACAGTGAAGAAGAACTCCAGAATTTCCTCTCCAACCTCAACTCCTTTGGTTCCATCAGATTCACCTGGTCCTACTCCAAATCCCATGCCACTTTCCTTGACGTTGACCTCCACCTGTCCAATGGCCAGCTTCACACGTCCGTCCACATCAAACCCACCAACAAACAACAGTACCTCCATTATGACAGCTGCCACACATTCCACATCAAACGGTCCCTTCCCTACAGTCTAGGTCTTCGTGGCAAACGAATCTGCTCCAGTCCGGAATCCCTGAACCATTACACCAACAACCTGAAAACAGCTTTCGCATCCCGTAACTAAACCCAGAACCTCCCACAGAAGAACCACAAAAGTGCCCCACTTGTGACAGGATACTTTCCAGGACTGGATCAGACTCTGAATGTGGCTCTCCAGCAGGGATATGACTTCCTCAAATCCTGCCCTGAAATGAGATCCATCCTTCATGAAATCCTCCCCACTCCACCAAAAGTGTCTTTCCGCCGTCCACCTAACCTTCGTAACCTCTTAGTTCATCCCTATGAAATCCCTAAACCACCTTCCCTACCCTCTGGCTCCTACCCTTGTAACTGCCCCCAGTGTAAAACCTGTCCCATGCACCCTCCCACCACCACCTACTCCAGTCCTGTAACCCGGAAGGTGTACACGATCAAAGGCAGAGCCACGTGTGAAAGCACCCACATGATTTACCAACGGACCTGCCTACACTGTGAAGCTTTCGATGTGGGAATGACCAGCAGCAAACTGTCCATTTGCATGAATGGACACAGGCAGACAGTGTTTGTTGGTAATGAGGATCACCCTGTGGCTAAACATGCCTTGGTGCACGGCCAGCACATCTTGGCACAGTGTTACACCGTCTGGGTTATCTGGATACTTCCCACTAACACCAACCTGTCAGAACTCCGGAGATGGGAACTTGCCCTTCAGTATATCCTCTCTTCTCGTTATCCGCCAGGCCTCAACTTCCGCTAATTTCAAGTTGCCGCCACTCATACCTCACCTGTCATTCAACAACATCTTTGCCTCTGCACTTCCGCCTTGACTGACATCTCTGCCCAAACTCTTTGCCTTTGAATATGTCTGCTTGTGTCTGTATATGTGTGGATGGATGTGTGTGTGTGTGCGAGTGTATACCCGTCCTTTTTTCCCCCTAAGGTAAGTCTTTCCGCTCCCGGGATTGGAATGACTCCTTACCCTCTCCCTTAAAACCCACATCCTTTCGTCTTTCCCTCTCCTTCCCTCTTGCCTGATGAGGCAACCGTTTGTTGCGAAAGCTTGAATTTTGTGTGTATGTTTGTGTGTCTATCGAGCTGCCAGTGCTTTTGTTTGGTAAGTCTTAGCAGTATTATAGTTTATTTCCTGAGAAACACAATGGTATAGTTAGTTTTAAAGCTGGGTGTGTGTAATTAATCTAAATAACCTTCACTGGCATGATGAGCATCTCGAACAATTACGGTGTACTGCTGCAGTCACAGCCAGTTGTCACAAGTGCTCATGGATCTAGGCGAGTAATTGAAATCCCCATGACTGACTCATCTGAGCCAGTACCATCTGTTCTAGAAAAATTGCAATAATCTGTATACTATGAAAATGAGATTTCACTAGGAAAGCATTTCTGGTACTAATATTACACATTGCTCATGCATATCTTGAGGTAAAATTTGTATTTTCACAAGTACTGTGGAAAATGTAGATCAATTAATGTAAGATTATAATTACTCTGTTAAAGAGGTAATGACACCTATAAGGCATTTTAAAAATGACCAGAACACACACTGTTTTCTCAAACATATTTAAACTTATTAGTAATAGCACAACGGTGTGTATAAAATGTTTAAATGGGGCTGTATTCCAGGGCTCGTACAAGAGACTCTGACTGGCTCTAAGGTGCCAAAAGTCTGTTTCATTGGTACAAGAGGTAAGTCATAAGCTCTTTGTGCATCAAGATGGTCTGATGAATGAGCAACATAAATTTGATCCTTCTGCTACCGAACTAGAAAATACGTGAACATACTGCAACATGATGATCTCATTTTGATTCTTATCAAGACGGCAACTCAACCATCACAAGTAAAAAACTCTTTCTGTGATCATCAGATTAAAAAACGTCCATATGAAATGGACTCAGTCCTTCAAATCAAAATTAACAACTTAAATGCACCTAGCAAGACATTACTGAAGAATTTTCTTCATCTCCAGATAATACTGGATCTCACTTCAGCTGCTGCTGACACATCTCCATCTGGTTTTACACAATAAAATGAAGAAACTGCAGATATGAGATCCTACTGTGATAATTCCCTTTACGAGTGACATATTACTCACAGAACAGTCCTCAAAAGAGAACCTCATGTTTTCAAAAGAATTCAGAGCATTTCTGAAATGCACAAGTAACCAGATAATAATGCTTCCATTATGTTTGTATGCAACAATTAAGTGACAAACTAATCACACAAATCAAAATGACTGATGAGTACCACCACCTACCACGATTGTAATGTGCTACTACAAAAGAAATGGCCACTAGGAGAGATGCACATTCATCATTTCTGCAACAGGACATGAAAACTGCAGTAGTTTTGGCATGTTTGAAACAACTAAAACACAGTATGAATGGAAGATTGATTACTAATGATGACAACACTTTTGATTACTAATGATGACAACACCAAATACAATCCAAACAACTCTTTCACATGTTACTTTGTCTCTTCGAAATAAAAGCAAATGCCAACAAACAAATCTGTAACTCAATGGGAAATATAAAACTGACACTGCTTTCATCCAAGAATCACATTGTTTTAACAAAACATGACTGGAATCACTAGAAGCTGTAAGATGTTTAACACAGGCAGCACGCAGAGAAAGGGTGGCAATATTGATAGTAGATAAAGAAATAGATTCCTTAATAATAAGTCACTTGTCTGATGGAGATTCAGTCTTAACAGTGATGGTAAAAGGCAATCTGCAATTTTTCATTTCTAGGATGCACTTTAGATGACACAAAAGCTATCAGTTAGACACTATGATAGCCTACAATAAAGGATTTGGCTTAGTATTAGGGGTAGTCATAAAATTTTGTTTACCACTTCCAAAAAAATAAAGTTATGTTGAAACCCCATGCCGCAGTACCACAGCAAGCTGCTAGAAGAGCCAAACAATGTGGTGTAGCCCATCTTCACTTTATCAATGTTCTAGGCTATTTTGCTTTTGCTTTGACTCCTCTGGAGGTGTGCTATTGTACTGTGGCACAGGGATTTCTATGTATAGAAACACTGCAGAAATGTATCTGCAACAAAAGAAAAAATATTTGCTTAACTGTATTTTTTTGAGGTGACAGTTAAAACTTTATGACTGCTCCACATAATTGCTATAGATGCAATGCAAGACTGGGTTCACGGCATGACACAGTAACAAACTTCCACTAACCTATACTTCATGAATGTGGAGAATCCAGAACCAACTTCTGAAAATAAATTCCAAAAGTGCAACATCGATTTGACTATGAGCAGCTCCTATCTCTGCTAAGCCAATATAAATCTAATGAAGATGAGAGGTGCCTCGATCACAAGGTTATTACATTCAACATAGGAGGGTGCCACCATCATATGCTGGTAACTTATATGAACCTTAAAAAAAACTCAAAATATACAACACAAGAAAATAATGCAGAACATGGCAGAAAAAGTTTAAATGGAAAGAAATACTGAAACTCATATCACAGAATTCAAAGAAATTTTAGACTTTTCTTGCAATAAAGCATTTAAGGCACAATAATGCCTGAAGTAGATAACTGGGAGAAAATCCGTTCTCTAGTGGATGTCTGAATTCACAGCAAAATTTATCAAAAGACAAAGCACATTGGCCACCTGAGAGAGCTACGAAGAAAACAATGTTGAATGGAGGAGGAGGAATACAGCACAGCTATTTGAAAATCCAAAACACTCTCCTGGAAAACCACACTGCAGTCTGAGTCCAATAAATATGCCTTCGAACACAATACATTGAACTGCATCAGGGAAAACCAGAAATAGAACACTAAGTCAAAGTTGTAACATGATAACAATAGATTTAGCTGAAACTGCCACCCATATATTACAATGCTACTTCAGCAGATGTATAGCATTTACCCAACAGTCTTACAGGTTTATACACCAACTGCTTCAAGAACACTTGCTTCTTGAAATTATATATATAAAAAACAAAGATGATGTGACTTACCAAATGAAAGTGCTGGCAGGTCGACACACACACAACGTGTTTTAGCGGCAACACAACCACCTAACCTTCATGCACATCGCTGTCTACCAACCCAAGTTCACCACAGGATCAACTTAACCAACACTTTTTCGCATTTTTTCATACCAGATCTCCAGTTATTTTCTAGTTCACCCTTATCTCTCCCCATATATTTTTATTTTATCTTTCATTTTCATTTCAACCTGGTCTTTAAATATGTCTGCTTGTGTCTGTATATGTGTGGATGGATATGTGTGTGTGTGTGTGCGAGTGTATACCCGTCCTTTTTTCCCCCTAAGGTAAGTCTTTCCGCTCCCGGGATTGGAATGACTCCTTACCCTCTCCCTTAAAACCCACATCCTTTCGTCTTTCCCTCTCCTTCCCTCTTTCCTGATGAGGCAACAGTTTGTTGCGAAAGCTTGAATTTTGTGTGTATGTTTGTGTTTGTTTGTGTGTCTGTCGACCTGCCAGCACTTTCATTTGGTAAGTCACATCATCTTTGTTTTTAGATATATATTTCCTACGTGGAATGTTTCCCTCTATTATAACTATATATATATATAAGAAAATGGATGGATGTGACTAAATTCTGTCTTATCACCCTATAGTGTACAGAGGGGAAAATATTGTGAAAGCAGTTTATTAACAGAATGACGTATCATGTCTTTCTGAAAAATCTCCTAATCTACTTCACAGAGAGGGAGCATAAATGCAATGTTGACTGTTAAGGACTTCTTACAAGAAAGCAAATTCCAAGGACAGTACAGAACAATGGTGTCTTGATATTCAGAGAGCCTTTGACACAGCTTGATAGTCTACCACCCCAGACACGATACATTAAGTTCAATGGGTTAAGAGCATACATAGCCTAGCTAAAAAAGTATTTCACTAACTGAACAGCAGTGCTGACATTTATCATCATCAAATGAGAACAGAACTTGACAAAAGGGTGCTCAAAAGGATTGTGTTGTGGTACAGTTTTTTGGAATACCCAGTATAATTCTCTGCTGAAACTGAATTAAACAACTGATAAATAAATAAAAAGACAATAACATTTACATAGAACTTAATCATGTTACCAAAGCAAGCACTGATGCTTTTTAAGAAGAATATTCCAACTCACAAATTGAAAAAAAAATCACAATTTGTGAACATCATCAAAATGTTTTATATAATAATAAAAAGATCAAAAGTCATGCTAATAACAAAAAACAGGAGAGTAATAATTAGTATGGTGATAATAATGTTTTGGACCAAACTGCATGAATAAAATACTTGGGTATAATGGCTGACACTAAATTAAGATTTATCGGGCTTACACAGTATGCAACTAAAGAAATGCACAGAGCTGATTCAGTCACTATCTAAAACAGAAAGGCTCAGCTGGGAACTTGGTGAGGTAGCAAAGAAGATTATTGAAAAAGCAGCTATATTACCAATATTGGCATAAACAGCTCCTATTTGGATTGAAGCAATAAGAAGAAAATGTAACTGACAGTTAGAAGAACACAACAATTAATCAGTATTAAGACTGTAAAGGCTAATACAGTAGTGTCTACAGAAGCATTGTGAATTCTAACACACCTTCCACTGGTAATTTTCAGGCTCCGGGAAATAGCTGAAGAATACGAAATAGTAAAAAATTACATACTGTCTATTTCCATAGACCTTCGCATATCCTGTAAACTGAGTTGTTCAGCATCATTTCAACAAAAGTATGATTCAAATGATCTATGAAGCATGTAACTATATACAGACATTCCTTTAGATCAAAAGCAGTGGCTTCATCTGGCAAACACTGTAACTCCACAAGAAAGCCGCAAAGGAGTATCCAACATACATCTACACATACTGGTACATATTGATGGGAGTTATTCTCTGAATAACAGCTTCAATAGCAGCAGTAATCATTAATAGTGTAGTTACAGTATGGTTAAAAAATGAGTGCACCAATAATCAAGCAGAACAGCCAGTCACCTATAGAGAGCTACAGATACTACATCAATTGTGAGAAATAAATGTCCAGAGGGCAGATGTACGTTGTATGGGCAGTCAAATTATACTGGCTTCATTACAAAACTCCAGAAGTCATAAGTAATTGATAGAAGAAATAAAAAAACAACAATAGGAAACTGCAGCCGAGAAAATGGCACCTTAAAATCGAATGGACAAAAGCCTATGCTGTAAACTTCTGTATCTGTGATGAAAAGAATATAAAGATGCACTGAGAAATAAACATAAAGAGAATGGGGCGGCTGGAACTACAAGAGGGTCACCACAAAAGAATTATTTCCAAACAACTTTCTGGGGAGGGCAATTACAATGCAGAAAGAATAACAATAGTAAAGACACTCAACACTCAGTAACCATTCAAATTATCACAAAAAATACAACAGTTAAAGAGCCACAAGTGATGATGTGTTTACAAAAGCCTCATACTGTATGAAGCTTCTTTATTCACAACTACTGGTTACATGTCACTATAATGCATATTTAGGTTTATCTGTCAAAAATACATATCACTGTATGAAATTTTTTAAATGATAGAAATACAGAACCATAGTGTTGACACTCAATACGAAACAATGACAAATACTCACAATGATTTTATTTCCATAATGTAACTGGATAATTACGGAGTCCCAGCATTCAGGAAGTTATCCAACTTTAAAAGTCAAACCAAAATGGTGGATTGTTGTAATAAAATTGAGGACACCCAGAAGATGCTTGTAAAATGTACAAAGCATGACCACTGACTGAGTCAAGCCTAAAAAAAAGTGGGGGCAAAACTAATAATGAATAATTCACATTACAGTAAACATTCATTATTAGTTTTTTCCCTTTTTTTCTTTTCTTTCTTTCTTTTTTTTTTTTAAAAAAAAAGAGGCCTGACCCATTCAGTAGTCATACTTTGTGCATTTTACAAGCATCTTTTGGGTGTACTCAATTTTATTATGACAACCCACCACTGTGATTTGACTTTTAACATGGAAACAAAAGAAAAATTCGGATTAGGAATGAAAGTCTGTGGAGAAGAAATAAAAACGTTGAGGTTCGCCGATGACATTGTAATTCTGTCAGAGACAGCAAATGACTTGGAAGAGCAGTTGAACGGAATGGACAGTGTCTTGAAAGGAGGATATAAGATGAACATCAACAAAAGCAAAACGAGGATAATGGAATGTAGTCGAATTAAGTCGGGTGATGCTGAGGGAATTAGATTAGGAAATGAGACACTTAAAGTAGTAAAGGAGTTTTGCTATTTGGGGAGCAAAATAACTGATGATGGTCGAAGTAGAGAGGATATAAAATGTAGACTGGCAATGGCAAGGAAAGCGTTTCTGAAGAAGAGAAATTTGTTAACATCGAATATAGATTTAAGTGTCAGGAAGTCGTTTCTGAAAGTATTTGTATGGAGTGTAGCCATGTATGGAAGTGAAACATGGGCGATAAATAGTTTGGACAAGAAGAGAATAGAAGCTTTCGAAATGTGGTGCTACAGAAGAATGCTGAAGATTAGATGGGTAGATCACATAACTAATGAGGAGGTATTGAATACAGGGTGTTACAAAAAGGTACACGCAAACTTTCAGGAAACATTCCTCACACACAAAAAAAGAAAAGATGTTATGTGGACATGCGTCCGGAAACGCTTAATTTCCAAGTTAGAGCTCATTTTAGTTTCGTCAGAATGTACTGTACTTCCTCGATTCACTGCCAGTTGGCCCAATTGAAGGAAGGTAATGTTGATTTCGGTGCTTGTGTTGACACGCGAATCATTGCTCTACAGTACTAGCATCAAGCACATCAGTACGTAGCATCAACAGGTTAGTGTTCATCACGAACGTGGTTTTGCAGTCAGTGCAATGTTCACAAATGCGGAGTTGGCATATGCCCATTTGATGTATGGATTAGCACGGGGCAATAGCCGTGGCGCGGTATGTTTGTATCGAGACAGATTTCCAGAATGAGGGGGTCCCGACAGGAAGACATTTGAAGCAATTGATTGGCGTCTTAGGGAGCACGGAACATTCCAGCCTATGACTCGCGACTGGGGAAGACCTAGAACGACGAGGACACCTGCAATGGACGAGGCAATTCTTCGTGCAGTTGACGGTAACCCTAATGTCAGCGTCAGAGAAATTGCTGCTGTACAAGGTAACATTGACCACGTCACTGTATGGAGAGTGCTACGGGAGAACCAGTTGTTTCCGTACCATGTACAACGTGTGCAGGCACTATCAGCAGCTGATTGGCCTCTACGGATGCACTTCTGCGAATGGTTCATCCAACAATGTGTCAATCCTCATTTCAGTGCAAATGTTCTCTTTATGGATGAGGCTTCATTCCAACATGATCAAATTGTAAATTTTCACAATCAACATGTGTGGGCTGACGAGAATCCGCATGCAATTGTGCAATCACGTCATAAACACAGATTTTCTGTGAACGTTTGGGCAGGCATTGTTGGTGATGTCTTGATTGGGCCCCATGTTCTTCCACCTACACTCAATGGAGCACGTTATCATGATTTCATACGGGATACTCTACCTGTGCTGCTAGAACATGTGCCTTTACAAGTACGACACAACATATGGTTCATGCACGATGGAGCTCCTGCACATTTCAGTCGAAGTGTTCGTATGCTTCTCAACAACAGATTCGGTGACCGATGGATTGGTAGAGGAGGACCAATTCCATGGCCTCCATTCTCTCCTGACCTCAACCCTCTTGACTTTCATTTATGGGGGCATTTGAAAGCTCTTGTCTACACAACCCCGGTACCAAATGTACAGACTCTTCGTGCTCGTATTGTGGACGGCTGTGATACAATAGGCCATTCTCCAGGGCTGCATCAGCGCATCAGGGATTCCATGCGACGGAGGGTGGATGCATACAATCCTCGCTAATGGAGGACATTTTGAACATTTCCTGTAACAAAGTGTTTGAAGTCATGCTGATACGATCTGTTGCTGTGTGTTTTCATTCCATGATTAATGTGATTTGAAGAGAAGTAATAAAATGAGCTCTAACATGGAAAGTAAGAGTTTCCAGACACATGTCCACATAACATATTTTTTTTTCTTTGTGTGTGAGGAACGTTCCCTGAAAGTTTGGCTGTACCTTTTTGTAACACCCTGTAGAATTGGGGAGAAGAGGAGTTTGTGGCACAACTTGACAAGAAGAAGGGACCGGTTGGTAGGACATGTTCTGAGGCATCAAGGGATCACAAATTTAGCATTGGAGGGCAGCGTGGAGGGTAAAAATCATAGAGGGAGACCAAGAGATAAATGCACTAAGCAGATTCAGAAGGATGTAGGTTGCAGTAAGTACTGGGAGATGAAGAAGCTTGCACAGGATAGAGTAACATGGAGAGCTGCATCAAACCAGTCTCAGAACTGAAGACAACAACAACAACAACAACAACAACAACAACAACTTCCCGAAAGCTTGGACTCCATAACTGTCCACTAACATTATGGAAATATAATCACTGTGAGTACTCATCATTGTTTCTTGTTGTATGTCAACACTATGCTTCTGTATTTCTACCATCTAAAAAATTTCACAAAGTGACTTGTATTTTTGACAGATAAACCTGAAGACATGTCTACATTGATACAAAACTGGCAGTTGTGAATACAGCACCTTTATACAGCTATGCGGCTTTTGGAGAGGCCTCATTATTCTTGACTTTTTCATTGTTGTAATTTTTATGATACTTTTAATGGTTACTGAATGTTGAGTGTTTTAATTGTTATTCAGAATTATTTTCACCTGTTCAACATCATCTACTCACAAAGATATCACTGTCACCTAATCTTATATTTATGTTAACCAGCCACTTTTCTTACTATCATTAGCTCAGACTATATCAGATCTTTGTCTCCATTCATTCTCACAATAGGTGGGCACCACTATCATGAGGTCTGAGTGACCTGACTTTCCTTTTTAATGTATCGCAACCTACCCCCCCCCCCCCCCCCCCTTCCTCCTTGAGAAAGGAACTAATTGTCACTAAAGCTAGACTAGTTTTTAGTAATTTTATATGTGCCTGTTGGCAGTGCTAATTATTTTATGTCCTGAATGTAAGGACCGACTAAAAATTCTGTCTCAGAATTTTATAGTATTTTCGAGTGAATTTTCCTTTGATTTGATTAATACTCACATTTTTTGTATGAGCTGACTGATTCAAATAGTAACTTACTGATACTGAATTTATTAAATACTGCTCTGCTGCATCATCAAATACACAGTTTTATATTTTGAAACATTTAAAGTTAAGTTGCTAATTTTTTCATCACTATGAAATCTTATAAAAGATCTGACTCGATATTTGTGCAGCTTCCCTCACACAGTACTTCATTATAGATAACTGCATCATCTGCAAAAAGTCTGAGGTTGCTACTAATATTGATTGCAAAGTTAGGATCCAAATACTCTTCCCAAGGGTGAAGTTACTTCTACATCTGTTAATGACTCTCCATCCAAGATAATATGCTGCCCTTCCCAGCAAGAAATCCTTATTCCAGTCACAAATTCTGTTCGTACACAATGTGATTGTACTATAGTTAATAAATGTTAGTATGATACTGAGTCAAACATTTTTTGAAGTCTTCCACCCAATTGCCTTGATGCATGGTTTTCAGGATGTCCAACAAGAAAAGCATGTGTTGGGTTTCACATGTCCAATGTTTTCAGAATCTATGCCGGTCAGCATGGAGGAGGTAATTACATTTAAGTTCAGAAATCGTTTTAAGATTCTGAACAGATGGAAGTCACCATTATTAGACGGAAGTTTATGGATCATTTCTGCTATTCTTTCTGTAGATGCTGTAGCAAAGCAAGCTGGACCCCATCCCCATTTTGTTTTGTTATTTGCTTCCTTAAACGTTTTTTTCTTTTTTTTTGCTTCCTTAATTGTCACTCGTGAGAGATGTGCCACAAGATAAAGCTGTCAATCTATAATTCTGAGTATAAGACCAGACACAACTTTGCTAAATTACGAACAATTTCCAAATTAATTTGAACCATTTCAAGTAGCTATTTTTGCTAAAGCTCATTTCAATTAACTAACAGTAATTATTTCCTATTCCTGTCATACTACTGACATGTAAACAGATGATTACTGATAAAGTTATGAAAATAACCCGTAGAAATCTTTAAAGTATTTATGTAGCTGATTCCCAAAACATGGTATGAACATCAACATTTAATTAGTTTCTGGGTAATTAATACTTTTATGTAGGACATTGTTTATTTAGTCATTTCTGCAGTTTCATCATCAAGAAGGTTTATTTCAGTCAAAACTCTTACTGTAACACAAAGTTCAGATCAAAACCAATTTTTCTGCACTATTCAATTAATTTGAGATGTACAACTCTAGTTGTAAATTATCAAAATTATGTATTTAACACTGTGAAGCTGTCATAGCTATTGGTGCAAAGCAACATAAGCAGTGGGCCTGAAGCCATTTTTAAGTTAGTCAGTTCCAAGATTTCGAGAGTGGAACCTGTTTCAATCAGAACCATAATAATGTAATGGTGCAATAATGTGTTGTTGTAAATAAGAAGGCAGACGGTGATGTAGAACAATTAACAATGATTACTGATTAACTTAAATACAAAGGTGCCACATGTATTGTTCATCTGACTCAGATTGTTTATTGATTGGTTAGGTTACACTGCACAGTGACTATTATCGTATAACTAGAAGGTGCAGTAGGTGCATACCTGATAAATGAGACTTACCTAGTTAGTTAATACACAGACTGGATGAACACGTACTGTTCATCTGAGTCAGATTGTTTGTTGATTGGTTAGGTTACACTGCACAGAGACTATTATCGTATAATTAGAAGGTGCAGTAGGTGCAAAACTGATAAATGAGAATTACCTACTTAATTAATACACAGACTGCCTGTAACTAATTTGGTGAGGGGGGGAGGGGGCGGGTCTGATGTTTATAGAAGTAAAACTTGTGAAACCGAATGTGTGTGTGGATGTAGATAGTTTTGTACCCACCCGCCTTACAGCCAATTTTTCGCCTTGATCATTGCTACAGTTTTACAGATTTAATGCATGTGTTCTAAGAGATGTTCCAGTGATCAAATACAATGAGAGCCAATCAGGTGTGATACTGCTGGTCACTCCTGGAGTTCCTTCTGTCAATAAAAATCACTATTTTTGGATATCAAGTGGGCTTACAGAGTAAGCAAGGCTACAGTGCTGCATCAGAAGAGTAAAGCTTTCTTTTTCTATTTTTTTCATTTGTTGATTGTGTAAGGATGAACAGTTTCTCTTGAACTCCTGTATGGATTCTTAAATTACATGAGTATTTCATCTCCAATGCAAATATAATATGTTTCACACCCCTTCCCACAGTAGCACTGCATAATGGTTACAAAACTTAAGATTTTTACAGAAAATATAAAAATTCTCTGATGGTATTTACTATACAGAAATTATAAAAATTCTCTGATGGTATTTACTACAGATGTTTATAAAAATAAGCAAACATTTTCACAAGTTAATGTAAGTCTTTGCAAGAGTATCATCGGAACCATTACGAAATTTATGAAACAGAAACTGAGCGTTTGCAATAAATAAGCTACTGACATTATCGACATTTCCATATTAAGCACGCATGAGTAAGCAATAAAAATTAGTTTCCAAGTCAGAAAATAAACTTGACATCAATGTTACTCATCACTAGCAGCACTTACAATGAGAACCACAGTGCTGTGCCATGTGCCCCAAAACACAAATAATTTATTTATTTATTTATTTTTGTTATCAAATTTACATTCTGAGTTAAACATACACACTATATAATACCTCCAATAAATTACATGATTGAAAATTCAAGATGAAATTTGATACATATATGAGAATAGATCACCAGAGCCTACACAATTTTTCATGCCTATTTGTTATGCATCTCCTCTATTTGGTGAGTAATGACCTATCCTCATATTCATACTCTAATAAGTTCAGTAATTAAATTGAGACAGACACAGACACAGTCACATCCTGCTAGATACACACAGCATTCTCTAAATCATTTCACAGAGATAAAATAGTTTAAGTGTTCTTTGTTGCACTTACAATCTCAATGACTTCAGAACTTCATCCAGATATACATACGATTTACACAGTAAGATAATCAAAAGTTGTTGTGTTTACTACACCTGAATTGGATACAGGTATGAGGCAAGAAGAAATAAGCCTGCATACAATGGCACATATTTAAGCTTTTGGATTGTTGCCTGAATGCAAGGTGCAAACTCAGCAAAAGGGCACTGTAGCCAGTCCCAATATGTACGATATCTGTAATAAGGACCTGTAATGAGGAAATCTTCTGTATGTAAGCTCATATCAGTGCAATATTAGAGCACAACAAGAAGTGATTAATTAAACAAGCAAACCATTGAACACTACAAAACTACCAGAATGTTATAAACTACAGTTACTTATCACATCACAGTAGTATAGCATGCACCAAAAACTTTGCAGCAGTGCAACTAACTAGCATGCATGAAAAAGCAGTGTTTTGTAAGACTGCCTAAGAATTAAACATATTCCAGGGTTATCAAAAAGTTTCACTGTCCAGGTTTCCTTACAAAAGGTACTCACTTATAAAGGTAGTAAGGAATTGTATGCAATACAGACAATTTTTTTTGTTTTTTGCAGGTTGGAAAAACTACTTCATAATATATCAGTTACTAAATTTTTTTCCCACTTGCATTTTCAACCTGGCTTCCATTCCTAAAAGAAAAAAATAAAACTGCTGCATAAAGATTATTAGTTACTGATCACATCATTAACTGCAGCAAACCATTAAGTTTTTAACTTTGAATCAATATGTCATTACCACTTCTTCACAAAATGACATCATTTACAGGATACTAATTCTGGAGCTATGTGATGTTAACTTTTTGACTACCCTGTACGAACTTGACAGCTGCTTTCTTTTATTGTAACTTATTATGAATGTATAACAAAGTGAAACAAAAAACTTTCAGCATAACAGAACAGGAGACCACTGAGAGCTTATTTCATGACATAGATGGTAACAAAATCCCTACTGAACATCCAGTTTTCAAAAGCAATGATTACAGGCAATAATACAAGAAAAGAGGAATTGTGAGTCACAAGATGTACTCAGTGTAAGAACTAACAAGAGAAGACAGAAAGTAAAAGAGCAATTTAATCAAATGCACAAGCATTATTGCTACCATCTGTTTTATGATGGTTCCAGTAGACTCAGACTAGGTTAAAC
The DNA here is from genome assembly GCF_023864345.2 of Schistocerca serialis cubense. NCBI lineage: Eukaryota > Metazoa > Arthropoda > Insecta > Orthoptera > Acrididae > Schistocerca > Schistocerca serialis. The sequence goes on along the minus strand of NC_064639.1, from coordinate 738,950,902 downwards.
TATATTTAAATAGTCATACTTACCAAAGTTACATGCAGAAACAGAGTAAAACAGCTTGTAAAATTTCATAAAATCTTTTCTTGTTTACCTCTCATAAGAAAATTTGTTTCTGGAGCTGAGGCGAAGAGTGGAACAAAGGGAAAGGCGAAGAAAGTTGTTAAACGCTCAGTTTGTTTCATATTATATTATTCATGATCACTGATGACGCATTTAGTAAACAAATTTGGGATAAATGCATAGAGCCCACCAAGGATACAACCATTAGATTATAGTTCTTATAATGGTTAAAAAGGTAACAAAATTGGTATATTGCAAAGGCTACAACTGTGATTACCATTTTTGTTTTTTACCCAACTGTAAAGTACAGCAAAAGAAGCAAAGACTCATAAAAACATAAAATTAAATAAGCAAAAGTTATGATGGTTTCTGAAGGACAGAGCACATGAGATCAAGCAACAGTAAGATGCAGAAATGATAGTAGAACTAAAGTTGAGACATGGAGAGGAAGAGAACCAAAGAAGACAGATGGTAAAATGACAACACAGAAATTGCCAGTTTATTTCATCAGATATTAGCAGTCTGTTGAAAGCAGTATAAACAAAGGGTCTGGTCAGCTTTAACAAGTAAAAGGAAATCAAAAGTGACGTTGCAGAAGAAACCACACAATTCCAAGTTAATTAAAAAATTTCTTCTAATTATTTGGGCAATATTTTCCATTGTGTCACTTTGGTTAGAAAATATGAGAGGCATTGATGACAAACAATGAAAAAATTTTGTTTTTGGTGAATTAATACCTTAATTATTTTAGTTACAAATAGTAAAGTAAGAAACTATAAAATTCAGGCTTCGGTCCTGCAAAAAAAAAAAAAACACCACAGCAGATGATAGGGTAGCTATAAGAAATGCAGGTGAGATTGGGAAGTCTAGGAAGAAACAAATCAGGTTGATAAATATGAGTTATGTAAAAAAATAACTGCACAATCAAAAAATTAACTGAAAGTGAGCAATTATTCCATGCATGATTTCTGAATATAGACTGGAATGTGAAATTATCACAGTATCTGAGACATAACATATCTTTAAAAACTGTTAGACAATAAGAAATATTTGGGTACGACAATAATTTTTAAATGAACACACCACCATTTGACTGTAGTGTTGTTTATTTAATTACGACCTAGGTCTCAGCCTTTTATGCCATTGTCAAGTGATTGCTAAAAGCATAAATTGCATACAGTAAGAACACGTAAACTTTCAAAAGATGGAAAAATGTTAAACAATGAATGTAAATTGGTGTATAATTACAAAATATGTACTTACAGTTTATGTCATATATTGCAGGACATCAAGCTCAAAATTGGCAATAAATGAAGAAAAATATTGGCTCCCCACCACAAAATGTCAGATGTAAAATCATCTTGTAGAAAGATCAGTAAATAAAAGTGGGAGCACACCATATTAAGTAAAAACAGATGTACCTGGTATATAAATGATGAACACATGTCCCTGAGTTGTAATGATAGTGAAATCGAAGAGTATGAGTAATAGAACAACTGGAAACTGAAATGACAAAATGTCAAAGATATATGACTATTAATGTTAAATAAATATCTTCAGACTGTATATAATAATCTCCATAGTGGCACTGCATACTATCATCTTTGCAATAAACATGTATACAACAAATCGTCAACAACTGTAAGTGAACCCAAATTTAATTGGATGAGGAATTAAAGTCTAAACCAAATAAAACAAAATAAAATTCAAAGACAATTAATCACAATAAGAATATAGTAAGTGCCAGTGATAACAAAAATACAAAAGTTAATATCAGAAGTTAAAAACATGAGTGGTGGTGGGAGGGTGGGAAGGGGTAAATGGATGCTGGATAGGTGGGTATATGTAGGGGATACGGAGAGGGGGGGGGGGTGTAGATAAAATGACAGTGGAGATATGAGTGTATATTTGATTGAATGTTAATGCAGGAAAAATCAAAATGAGAGTGTAGATGTGGGGTGAATGGTTGAAGGCTCAAAATGGGAGGGGCATAACAATGAACAAAGCATTAAGGAACAAGGAAGGGGGAGGGGCCTGGGTGGGGAAGAATGGTAATCCATTAGGTTGGTATAGTAATTCTGGCAGAGTGGAGAGCTGGGGTTAAGGAAATAGGAGAGATATCAGAAGACACAGAGGGAGGGGGGGGGGGGGGTATTTGGGAGGGAATAGAGGTGTGGGATGGGTAAGGGGGTCCAAGGTGGATAGAAAACATGAGACTTCAGTCACAGTGCACTACTTATGAAATACAGTAAAAGTAAGAAAATATATAATAATTATACTATGCTTATGGAAATGTAAATACTATGCTTATGGAAATTCTATCATCGTACTGTCCTTAGTTAACATCCTTGTAATAAATATGATCTGTATTTATTGTGATTAAGGTCAACTGTACATATACATGAATCTATTTATGGTATGTAACACCAAAGTAGCTTTCATTAGGGTTTTTCTTACTAAGGGGCAACTACTCCACTTTATAAAAGTGTAATGTATTTATACATTTCCAAAAGCATAGTATCATTATTATATATTTTTCTACTCTTACTATATTTCATAAATATTGCATTTTAATTGCAGTCTCATGTTTTCCATCCATCATGACCCCCTGTACCCATCCAACACGACTACCCCCTCCCAAATACGAACCCCCCCCCCCCCCCCCCATGTCTTTTGGTCTCTCTTCCATTCTCTTATCTCCAGCTCTCCGTTCTGCCAGCATCACTATACATACCGACCTAATCTAATGCATTACCATTCTTCCACAACCAGCTACCCCCCCTCCCCAACCCCAGTTCCTCAATGCTTTGTTCATCGGTAAACATTACAGTCTCTTGAAACTTCCTGGCAGATTAAAACTGTGTGCCCGACCGAGACTCGAACTCGAGACCTCGGGTCCCGAGTTCGAGTCTCGGTCGGGCACACAGTTTTAATCTGCCAGGAAGTTTCATATCAGCGCACACTCCGCTGCAGAGTGAAAATCTCATTCTGGATTACAGTCTCTTGTTACTCCCCCCTCATTTTGAGACTTCAACCACTCATCTAATGGTAGGTCCTTTGAAATTTCTTGCCCCCCACCCCATCCACCATCCCAACTTTATCCCACATTTATACTCTCATTTTGATTTTTTCTGCTTTAACATTTAATCAAATATACACACATACCCCTACTGCCATTTTATCCCAGCCCCCGGCCATATCCTCTACACATCCATTTACTCATTCCCCCCCTCCTCCTCCCCCCCCCCCCCCCCCCCCCTCCACCACCCCTCCCGTCACATTTCTAACTCTCACTGCTAACTTTTGTATTTTTATTATCGATTTTTATCGATAGCACTTATTATGTTCTTATTGTGGTTAACTGTATTTGACATTTATTTCATTTCATTTCTTTTAGACTTTAGCTCCTCATCCAACTTAATGTGTGTTCAGTTACAGTTGTTGACTATTTGTTGTATACATGTTTATTGCAAAGATGACGATACATGGTGCCACTAAAAAATTATTATATACAGTCTGAAGATATTTAATATTAATAGTCATATATCTTGGACATTTTGGCATTTCAGTTTTCGGTTGTTGTATTAGCCGTATGCTTTGATTTCACTATCATTACAACTCAAGCACATGTGTTCATGTTTTACATACCAAGTAAACCTGTATTTACTTAATATGGCATGCTCCCACTTTTATTTAATGATCTTTTTTCAAGATGATAATTTTACATCTGGCATTTTGTGGGGAGCCAATATTTTTCTTAATTTATTGCCAATTTTGAGCTTGATGTCCTGCAATATATGTTAATGACATAAACTGTAAGTACATATTTTGTAATTATACACCAATCTACATTCACTTTTTAACACATTTTACATTTTTTGAAAGTTTACGTGGTCTTACTGTGTGCAGTTTTTGCTTTTAGCAACCACCTGAAAATGGCATACAAGGGCGAAACCTAGGTCTTGATTAAATAAACAATAACACAGTCAAATGGCAGGGGTCTAGTGAAGCAGGGGATACAACCTGTCGGCTTTTGACCAGTGACGTCATACATTACCCATAGATAATGATGTCTTCACTTTCAGCCAAAGATAATAAAACAGTTCTGTGTTCCGGATAAGTGCGATCATTGTACATTAAAAGAACTGAATGCAATTTTAAAAGAGATTGCTACATATTGCTCAAAATATTCTTCGTGTGCATTTATTCAAATAATTGAATCAAACAATGGAAAATCCAGGCTGGACTGTAACAATACGAGAGAAGGAAAATTGCTACTCACCATATTGCGGAGGTGTCGAGTCGTGATAGGCACAATAAAAAGATTCACACAATCATAGCTTTCGGCCATTAAGGCCTTTGTCAGCAGTACACACACACACACACACACACACACACACACACACACACACACACACACACACACACACACGCAAGCGCAACTTGCACACACATCTGCAGTCTCAGAGAGCAGTGTAGTTTCAGCTCTCTGAGACTGCAGATGTGTGTGCAACTTGTGCTTGCACGCGCGCGCTTGTGTGTGTGTGTGTGTGTGTGTGTGTGTGTGTGTGTGTGTTTACTGCTGACGAAGGCCTTAATGGCCGAAAGGTATGATTGTGTGAATCTTTTTATTGTGCCTATCGCGACTCAGCACCTCCGCTATATGGTGAGTAGCAACTTTCCTTCTCTCGTATAATTCAAATAATTGGTTGTTTGCAATTCATTCGGTACTTAATTTCATTCTTAGTGATATTGAGGTAATTTGGACTATTAGTTTCTTATTTTAGGACGATTTTTAGTATCTCATTATCGTTTGTATGTATGGATTTATCTGTTCCGATGAAACTGGATGATTTGAAAGAGGCTATGGGGGTAGACATGTTGGCCAGGATTTGTTTTTTACAAATGTGTGGTCTCGTTGCCGAGTATGTTTGATGTCACGAGTGCGGTGAACATATGCGCCTCACAAGTGTATCTCGTTGCTGTACACACAACTTCGTTGTATGGCGCTGCAGCAAAGATCGGTTGTGGCGGTCCATTACATGAGGGACGTGGTTCGAAAAATCAAAGCTCGCCTTGAGAGACACTATAAAAATCATTTACTGCTGGTGTTTGTTGTGTGGCTGTGTGTCCATGAATGTCGTGTCAATAAGCATACAGTTGTGGATTGGTACTCTTTTTGTAGGGAGGTTCGTGGCAAATACATGAAACATAGGGGGCCGTTGGGGACTGGGTGTTATGGTTGAAATTGACGATTTGCATTTTGGCAAAAGGAAGTACAACAGAGGGGGAAACTCCGGTGGGATTATGGGTTAGAGCGGCTGTAGTTTCAGGTCAAGAGTGTGACGATGTAGTGTTTAAAGTAGTATCCAATTGAAGAAAGGAAGTTTTGATCAGCTTAATTGAAGATCATGTTGCGGAGGGTTCCATTGTAATTTCAGATGGTTTTTCTTCATATAGGGATTTAGGGGAAAGGTGTTATCAGCATCTCGTAGTTAATCACAATACTGAGTTCAGATCATTATCCACAGGGGCTTGCACAAATGGCATTGAGGGTTATTGGTCAACTGTGAAATCTCTTGGAGGGAGGGGGAAATGCCGGATTTCCACACTTCAAAGTCATTTAGACAAATATTCATGGAGGCATAGTATTCCCCAAACATATTGCCCGTTTAAATGTTTTGTTATACGTGTTGGGCAAATGTACCGTCTGAAATATGTTAGCTAATTTCACATTAGGACGGGGGATCGGGGGGGGGGGGGGGGGGGGGGGGGGGGGGGGGGGGGGGGAGGGGCGGGGGGGGGGGGTGATATGTGCGTGTGTGTGTGATTTTTGTTGATATCTTTCTAGGCGAGCTTCAGTTCTTTTAAGAAGTACCTGTGTCATAAGTTCAGTTTTCCATTTTTTTCTTTTACTGCATTTGACTATTTTGACGAATTTCATTGTTGTATAACACCATTACATATGTTTTCATGTACTCCAGTATGTAGTAGAAATTTTGCAGCTGTCGTTCTTCTTTCGTTTCCCAGCACTAGCATCAGTACGATTTATTCGAATCTGTACTAGCAATACTATAAGGCGAAACGTCCAACACAACTAAAATTTGTATCCCGCCTTCATTTGATCTTTACACTGACACTCATATTTGAAAAGAACGACATATGTAGCATTGATGAGATTTACCTATATATGTGAAATGGAGAGCAGGATACAAATGTTGTGTATAGCTATATAGCTCAACTAAAGAATGGGATACTATTGTCACTGCTGCGATCATAACTATAACTTTCAGTCGATACTATTAGCATCGAAGGGGAAAAAAAAAAAAACTGTACCCCATAGTGAAGTAAGGGATACAAATTGTATATGTGTCGTCTTATTGCCTCTTTGTGTAGTTCAACTGAGGTACAGGTTGCAAATGTAACGTACATCAATTTCCAAGTTTTCGTTAGCAGTGTACATCTATATAGGTCAACAGAAGTATGGGATACAAATATTATGTATGTAACTCCTTCTGCCATCGGTAGTACTACTATCTACGTAAGAACAGACTATTAGTGGTAGCGGAGGGGAAGAAACAACACATGTAAAATTTGTATCCCGCACTTCCGTTGACCTATATAGTTCAACTGAGCAACAGCATATAAATGCTGACAAAAATGAAGAAATCGACGCACACTAAACTTGTATCCTGTACTGCAGTTAACCAATAGAGTTCGAATGAGGTTCGAGATACAAGCCACATATATGTGACGTGAGGTGTTTTATGCTACCAATATATCCATCCATTTTCCCCCTTCATTTTCCACAGAAATAATATGATACAAATGTGAAGATACTACTTGCCTTGATATATGTCAACTATATTTTTCATCTCTCGTATTTCTTTTTTCTGAACAGCCTTGTCAGCTCTTTCATCTGTGTAATAAATGCTCTCTGGCCAATTCTGACATTACTGGTCAAAGCCGACGGGTTGTATCCCCTGCTTCAGTATACCCAATGGCAGTGTGGTCATTTAAAAATTATTGTATGACTGTTGCTCAGCAACATCAAAAACTGTTTAAAACAAGAATGTTGTAGGCACAAGACAAGAGCATGTGAAGAAACAGGTTATTTTGAAATACTATTCTATTCCCAAAAATAGTAATCATTTTGTAAAAGTTAAGCAATAAATAAGCAAATAAATTTTTTTAATAACAAACATAAATGATCTTGCTTGCTGATGGTGCAAAGAAATAGTCTGCCATGGGGGAAGTATATAATGAAAGTAACAATCATAGAGTATGGGCCAGGAAACTTGGATGCTGAAAACATTCTAAGTAAGAAGGAGAGAGGCAGTAGACTGGAGAAAGAAATGAGAAAAAAATAACAAAAGAAATGTCTGAAGGGCTGAAAAATGAGGCGAAACAAGAGATCAGATTGTATGGAGATACTTGAACATGTAGAAAATGGCCCTTAAACAAGAGATATGGCACTAGTCGCATGCTGGAAGTTTTAGTGTTAGAACATAGCACACAGAACATACAAATATGATGCAAGTATTATGTTTGATAAAAATTAATTGAAAGTGAGCATTTATTAGCAGATGTAGCACAGCAAGGGAGAAGCCAAGAAGACAGCTCAAATCAGAAATTTATAAAAGGTTAATTCAGAAGAAAAATGTAATTGCTTAGAAATGTGAGTCATTAGCCAGGCTAATCAACTGTCAGAATGCACACAGAAAATGTAAATAAAAACACTATCAGACACCTCAGCATTGTATATTCTTAGGCATACTGAAGCATAGGATGTATTTTGCTGAAACAGCAACAATCCCACAGTCATCAGCTGGGAGGAAAAAATCTTTTAATTTATACAATATTCAGAAAAATACAATTATTAACTGTCTTTTACAAGAACTGCATTGAGATGAGACAGAGAGAAATATGTTTCTACAGATTGCACTGGGAGTTTGCCTACTGAGTTAATGTACTGGCCAGCTCTTCTGTATCTCTGTGGATTTAAAAATTTTCTTAATGGAACTGTCCTTTTGTATATAAATATTATTAATAGATCATTTTAGATAGGAATATTCCATATAGATGAAAAACAATCAATAATGAAACTTCTCTTCAAAAAATATGACATTTATTATAACAAAAACATATCAGTCTGATTATTGTCTGGATTATTGAAAAAATTCTGAAATAACATTGAAAAACTATCCAATTTGCTGGGGAATAAAAACACTGAAACTGCAGTATATGATTTTCTTAAGCCTAAAGCTGATTCTTACTGTTCGTTTACTTATAAGACACAGTACTTGTTGTAGGTGATACCAGCATTTGTATTGCAGGACTAAGTGAAACTGATTAAAATGAAAGAAGAAGGAAGATAAAGGTTTACCATTGATGCTGCGGTCATTGGACGTATGTCACTAGTTTTGACTGGGGAATGGTAGGGAGGGAAATCAGCCATACTCTCTAAAAGTAACTACCCTGGCAATCACCTTAAGCAGTTATGAGAAAGTACAGGAAACATACACCTGAGTGCCCAACCAGGGATTTGAATCACTGAGCACTGTGTTACCAATGTGGCCCCTTGCATGGTAACTATACACAAAATAAGGCAATGGATTAGTGAGAACCATATGGTAGTGAACAATACACAGTAGTGTGGACAGGCTTCAATCACACAAAAAGCAGAGAAGTATTCTGACATGGTTGGAGTTTGGGTGCCATACGCTTCAGAAGGTGTCTCATACAAAATACATAGGAGTATGGGTTAACAGCATTTAAGGTAGGAAAACCATCTGTAAATACTACGTAAATGTTGATAAATTTTGAGAATACTGAAAGTATGGCAAGGAAAAAAATATGTATTTATTATTCTTTATAATACGGTTTATTAAAAATGGGGGGGGGGTCTGTTGTGAAATATGTAAATATTGCAATACTACATTACATTAGTCATATTCATGGACCCCACAGACAGTGAGCTCTGGAATATGGAAAAAAGTCAAGGATGTAAATTAAATTAAAGTACAATACAGTGACATGACATTGCATTACATTACATTTTACAGCGCTAATTATAACTGAATCAGTGAGCTGAAAAAGGGGTCATGTCCCACAAAGTACATTTTTCAGGATACACAAAAAACTAGTTTACTACACACCAGGTTTAAGCATGGTGTTGTGATGGAGCATTGTAGCAGTTGACCCCAGGAAGAAAACTATGTATCATTACAATATACCTTAGCCATTAACTGTGATCAGTAACCAAGTTTTAACATAATAGGGATGACTCTTTCCAAACATGATGATGTTGATGAGGCAACTCGCATTCTGTTTGCAGCAGAAGGGTTGTGTTAAGCAAGTTAATATTATTCATATTCATAATAGCAATAAAAAACTGTGTTATGATTATACAGGTTTATTCATAATGTACTCAAAATACAACTATAAGCAAAATACAGCAAAGCAGACAATGAGGGGTATGTTTCATTTTTATCTTGTTCATCCTTTGCTGGTCACTGCCAGATACTGTTATGAAATGGTCTGTGCCTGTCAGGAATGTACTGTAGAATATTCTTTACATCATCTAGTTTCTTCTCTTTATTGGAACAGGTCCATTACAAGCTTGTTTATATGGGCAATGCACCTTCTATGATTAAATACCCTTCTAACAAACACTTCTGTTGATGGGACATGATCCCTTATTACACCAAATGATGCATGCTGATATAAAGATCAGTTATCTCCAGTAAACATAATTTGGAAAAAAGTGACATGACTTCCTTTTTAATTCATTGATTCAATTATACATTAACCTATGGTATTGAAGTTAAGATATTCTGTGAAGATATTCTTCAATGGAGTAGAAGGAGTTATTACTCAACAGGAAGTTCTCTATGTGACTTTGTATGCTTTCCTGGCATAATAAGTCTTGAAAGTCTCCTCACGTATGCTACCAGATCCTAAAATTGACTCGATTCAATATTTCAGTTACCCAACTGTTCACCATCTCTAGGAGAACTCTGCTGCTGCTGAGTCCTGCTGAGAATATCAGTTCTCAGCAGGACTCAGAAGCAGCAGCAGCAGCGTTCTCCTGAAGATGGCGAACAGCTGGATTGCTGAAATATTAAATCGAGTTGGTTTTAGGATCCAATAGCAAACTTGAAGGGACTTTCAAGAAAGTTTTCTAATTCAGTCTTAAAACTTGACTACATTATATAGCTGACATTTAATGTGTTCTGGTGTGTTGCTGAATACAACTGCACTCAACTCGTTTTTGTACTAATGTCAATCCCTTCAGGTTTTTGTAGAAGTTGTTTTTGGTCCTGACATTGTATTCATACTTTTCTCTATTTAGATTGGAAAAGAAATATTGGTAATGATAAAGGACATTAATGAATATATGTATTGTGACATAGTTGTCAAAATACCCAGTTTTTTGAAGAAGTCTTTGCAGGATGTTCTCAAATTAACATAAGATATAATTAATATAAAATGCTAACGTATTTTAAAATTGTTAGCCATGTAATTCAAATTTCCTCAGAAAATGATTCTATTACTCATTAGTGAGTGGAAATATTCAGAATAAACTAGTTTCCTAATTTTTAAATGACCTATAGGAGTAATCATGCATAGTATAAACATAGCTGAACCAAGGTGCTTCATTAATTCTAGGCAGGGGTTTTCCAACAGAGGTTGTGATGTATCTGTAGTCCTCCAAACCTAACACTTTCCACTTCTTTTATTTCATTGGTTGAGAAACTTATTTTATGGCTTGTGGAGTCCTGCAAAGAATACTGAACTCTAAATATTAAGTCTTATAAAATTTAATGATGATCAATTTGCCTTGAGCCATCTGTTGATGTTTTTGAATATATCTTCAGCTGACTTTTTCAATAAGGATAAAGTCAGCATTATTTATTCCTAGACTTGGATCATTTGCAAAAATTGATAATTTGTACATTCTGCATCTATATACCGGGTGATCAAAAAGTCAGTATAAATTTGAAAACTTAATAAATCATAGAATAATGTAGATAGAGAGGTAAAAATTGACACACAGGCTTGGAATGGCATGGGGTTTTACTGGGGGGAAAAAAAAAAATCACAAAATGTCCGACAGATGGCGCTGGAGAGCAACTGCTACCATGATGGGTGAGAGGTACGCCGATATGTTACAAAATCACATCATCCCCAGCCTGGCTGATAAACACCTGCTGGAACGTACAATGTTTATGCGGGATGGCGCTCCACCCCATATTGCTAGACGCGTGAAAGATCTCTTGCACGCGTCGTTTGGTGATGATCGCGTGCTCAGCCGCCACTTTCGTCATGCTTGGCCTCCCAGGTCCCCAGACCTCAGTCTGTGCAATTATTGGCTTTGGGGTTACCTGAAGTCGCAAGTGTATCGTGATCGACCAACATCTCTAGGGATGCTGAAAGACAACATCCGACGCCAATGCCTCACCATAACTCCAGACATGCTTTACAGTGCTGTACACAACATTATTCCTCGACTACAGCTATTGTTGAGGAATGATGGTGGACATATTGAGCATTTCCTGTAAAGAACATCATCTTTGCTTTGTCTTACTTTGTTATGCTAATTATTGCTATTCTGATCAGATGAAGTGCCATCTGTCGGACATTTTTTGAACTTTTGTATTTTTTGGTTCTAATAAAACCCCATGTCATTCCAAGCAAGTGTGTCAATTTTTACCTCTCTATCTACATTATTCCATAATTTATTCAGTTTTCAAATTTATACTGACTTTTTGATCACCCGGTATATCAGCTAAAACAGAGGATACAAAACTCAACTTTGTGGTATACCATGTCTGATTCCTTCAAATTCTGACCGCCTTTTGTATAAAATACTTTACACTCTTGACCTTCTCAGTTATCTACATCTATGAATGCACATTTGTCATGTAGTCTTTTGGGCACTCTTTTTTTTTATTAAAAAGGAAAATCAGTAACAATGAGATAAGAAGCAAGGATGATTATCACAGGCAAATATATATGACATCTCTCTATCATAAAAGTGTGCTCTATTAACCTAAAGCTTAATTCATTGCTTCAGCTCAGTTCACAGATGCAAAGATCCATTGATCCCCTCGACCATAGATACTAGTAGACTGGCCTTGCTGTGCAGAAGCTATAGGGCTGGTGTGGCTCCAGCATAAACCACGTGACTGTTGGCAAAACGTGGCGGGATTTCAAACCAGCGGTCTGCCATCCTATGTTTGTATCGTATTTTACCCACATTTCTCAGTTGACTGCCAAACGCTTCCAACAAAAATTACTTTTTTATTTGCGAAAAATTATGTCAGAACTACATTTGACCTGGATGTGTTCACAGTACCATTTATAAAATCTAACAAATACATCGAATGCCCCTCTGGTGGGCAGTGGGGCGAAATTACTATAAACTATCAATTAAAGTAAAATGTCGTTAAAATTCTTTTAAACAGTAAGAGTGGGCTCGTGTCAAAACTTTAAACATTGGATTCGCTGCGTTTTGAGCTCTAGTCACTTATAAAAGAAAATGGGATATGGGAATTATTTCAACTATAGGTGCCAAAATTAGGAGCAGGTCCATTTTAGAGTATCAATTTTAGGTGCACTTCAAAGGTTCAGTTCCTACTATTTACAAATGTTTAAACTACCAGTTTTAAAAAAATGATATTTTAGATGAAAGATGAGACTTTGAAGTTTCAGAAAATAATTTTGGAGCCTACATTTATTTAATAGTATTAGAAGGTAGAAAAAAATTCTCTTCATGTGTCGACTATAGGTGCTCTTACCTTCTTATAATTTCACTTTGTAACGCCGGAAATGCATATCCTCCTATTTCCATCTATTGTACTATTTTTTTTTCCTTGTTTTGTTACCTCAAGATATGACATTTCTGTCTCTTTATATATTGTAATTGTTTTACTGTTTGTATATATATATTTATGCACTCATGTCGATGTATAATTGGTTTGTTTCGTAAATATCATTTGTATTTTTACGCTGGGTCTTGCCTAGGGAAAACTGCTATCGAACGATTACATCGATGCGTCGTGTGAAGAATCAAAGTGTGTAGGATCTTTGGTAGTGTTAACTCGGCCGCATGGAGCGCGGGCAGAACGGTGAGAGTCTGGCTGGAGTAGCGAGTGGAGCAGGTGTGTTGTGTGACGCTCCCGCGAGTTGCCGCGCTTTCGGGGTTTGGCAGCATGTAATTGCGCTCGACTCGCGATGATAGTTTCTGACATGGTGTCGCGGACGGGAAGCATTAGCTGGCGCACATCAAGAGCCCGTTTCGCCTGGTGACCGTGTCGAGAAGAAGGCGCGCCAACATCCAGCTTCTGCAACAGCGACGGCCGACAATGAGTGACTGTCGCCACCTCCTCGATCGACGGCTTCAAACCTTCAATCAACCAACAAGGAAGACTAAAAGCACGTAAAGTTTCAGAACTGTATGGCAGACCTCAGCTTTTCAAATTGTTCCATTTGCCTCGCAAAATTACAGCAACTTAGCATGAACCTCTGTTGCTCATTGTCCCAATTGCATTGCCAAGCAGGGTCCCTTCCTTTTCCGAAATGAACCCGAGTGTCGTTGAAATTCAAACGCCAGCATAATTCCATTTCACTGCTTCAATTTCAAAGTTCAATTCAAGCATTAGCTGGCTACAATAGTTAGATTACACAAGCACAAATTAAGAGTGCGAGTTTTGTTACCGTATTTTAGCTTACCTGTGACTGCAGCTCAGCTTGGTACGTACTAAATTTTACTATTGTTAATTGTTCAGAATCGTTTAATTCAAGTTCAAAGTTAAATCACTTCTTTCTAAATTGCGTAGATTCAAGTAGCTTTAGAAATGATTGTTGAGGTAGTCCAAGACTAACTGTATTTCGATGTGCTTCAGAAAGAAAGCTCACTATTAACTTCAGTCACTAAATTTACTTTCGATTTTCCGGTTTCATTAATTCTTTTGCTAAATTAAGTGTAGCGAAATTTATTACTTCTGACAAACTTTCAGATTTCACACTACACGTGTCAACCTTCAGTTGCCACGCTTCTAGTGTTAATTATATGTGTAACAACCTTTCATTTTCAGTTACTATAGTAATTGTCCTTAGGACTGGCGACCGTGATTTCCCCCAAATCTCAAATATCTAATTACCGCTAGTTAATTGTTAACGTAACGGCCGCACATTTACTTTCTTTATTAACTTTACCCCTTTTCAAAATTAATTTCCACCAGTTTCATTTGCATTTTTCCTTTCATTTAGATGTAACCCTTTCCTCCCTCTTTACCGACAGGTTAACTTCGGTGACGATTGCTTTTTCAAAATTCCCATTAGGTACACGCGGTTTCTTTTTCCACTGTCATTAAGGTCGATAAGTGAGGGGGGAGGTTACACGTGGCGACCTGGTGACAGGACAATCTTCAAATTTGAGGTTGTTCTGGACACGAATTTTGTATGTTGCAAATCTCGTAACAAAGTACTGGTTACGTACAGGCCGTTACGTCAGCGAGAATAAGTAGTGGGAGTAATCCTAATTATATTTGAGATTTGGCATTTATATTGAAAAATATTAAAATGAGTGAAGGCAACAATTGCCAAAATTTGGTAGACTTGGATACGGAACAATCGGTCGAACAGTGGGAAACGCGCACCACGGTACCCATTGTTCAGGGGCAGGCGGCTAGCATGAAAGACGCGACCGCCGAAACGCAACAAAGAGCAGAAATGGAATTCCAAACTTTAGAAATTGTTTCGGAATCGGAAGTGAAAATCGAATCTGAATCCCTTGATGAAGAATACGGGGGGACAATTAAAGAGGAAGCCGCTGCGGAAGTAAAACCGGTGGTTTCCGGGAATTTAACTGATTTATTGAATGTTTTGATTAACGAAATCAAGAGTCAATCGGCCAAGCAAGAAGATCAGGCTGCCAAACAAGAAGCTCAGGCTGCCAAGCAAGAAGCTCAGTCTAAAAAATTTGAACGGATGCTAGACAATCAGAACAAAGCTATTAACGTTGTTATCAACAATGTTGGAGTTGTTAACACAAAAGTTGATAAAATCAAAGAAGATATTGTTGTTATTAATACCGAAATCGGTAATCTTAAACAGGAAATGATAGGCGTTCAGGCGGAAATTGCGAGCATAAATACTCGTTTTGATTCCGAAATTAGCAGAATCGAGAAAAGTGTAGGAGACGCAGTTGCTCCGATCATCGAGAATAAGGTGACGGAACAAATTCAATTAGTGAGAAAAGAGGATCATCAGAAGGTGGAAACTTTAAAGGCTTTAGTATCCGAAGTAGATACCAAAGTGACGAAGCAGGCTAATACCTGCGAAGAGAGAAAGAGGGAAGTGGAAACGCTTGCGACAACCACTTGCCAAGTGATTACGAGGGTGTCGGAATTAGAAAGGAAACTTGACGAAAAACAGAGCTATGTGCCAATCTGTGCACATAGTTCGGAGTTGTTGACGAAAGAGGAGCGGTTCGACCCCTTGAAAAAAGGCGGTATACACCCGACGGATTTCATTAAAAATTGTGAAAGAGTTTTACCCAGATCATGGACTAATGAGAGAAAAATTAATGCGGTTATTGATGTGTTGGCTGGTGATGCCAAGCGTTGGGGCTTAAACCTCAACATTACGAACATGACTTTTGACGAGTTTAAAAATTTGTTTCTGGCTAAATACTGGTCAGAGCAGAAACAGCAAGGTGTCTGGCGCGAATTTGTCGTATCGAGGCCTTTCGATGCGAATTCGCGCGTTTCGATGAAGGAGTTTTGTGAGGGCTGGATCCGCAAGCTGGAATATTTGCGTGATCGCCGCACGGAATCCGAAGTAGTCTGGGAACTCTACATGAAGCTTCCAGATGATACAAAACGCTACGTAGGAAGCAATTACAGGACAATCAATGATTTCCTGGAAAGAGTGGAGGACGAGGACAATTGGCGCAATAATCGCGACAGTGGTAGAGGCCGTGGTAACAACAATGGGTACCACAACTACGATAACCATGGGAATAATGCATACCGCAACCATGGCAGCAATAACAATAATGGTTCGGACCGTAATAACAATCGGTACAATGCAAATAATAACAGGAATGACGGAAACCAGTATCACACTAACGTGATACGGGCTTCACAGAATAGTAATAACGCCAGAGGGTGTGATCAGCCGCCTCAGCAGCATCCGGGGAGCGTATCTGCTGGGACGAGACAGGGAAACCATTAGCCGCGCCGGTGAGGGGCCGACCGGGCGTGGAGAAATTTTGGCGGCCCAATAACAGGAGAAAACCCAAGTGTCGTCGTTATGAAAATTCCGTATGGAATAATCAACGGCGGGAGAGTGTGCCAGTATTAGGAGAAAGGAGTGCGCCCACAAGTAGTAGATCAGCTGTAGACACGGCAGTAGAAAATACATTCACTGTCAGTGAGAACAATTTAAGTAGTGTTCCGGAAATCGACTATAACGTGGCAGCTGTAATACCCACAGCGGAACTGGAGATTGAGTTTAAGAATGATTCGCAAGTGTTGAAAGAAGATCAGATGTCGGATAAAACGTCCGTCATCGAGCGAGGGGATGCAGAGAGGGATGAGGTCTGGTTAAGGCAGTTCGGTCGCTTATACGACGAACTAAGAGATTATAGGGGCCTGTACGGGAGAAGTGTTTATGGGAAGCGCGGGCAGGATTTGCCGCGTCTCGTCCCGCAGGAAGATAGTGATTGTGAAGTGATAGAAAGTTCTGGCCCTAACCGGCAGACTTTACTAGAAATAGTTGATGTTAATGGGGAGCACGAGCAAGATGCGTCGTGTTTCGTCCCGCAGGAGTTGAATATTGAAGTAGTAACAGAAAGTTCTGGCCCTAACCGGCAGACTTTACCGAAAGTTGTAATGGTAGAAGTAGCCGACCCATCCGACGCGAACATCCAGTTTAAACATTGCGAGAGTATTAAGGAGAAAGATTACGAAAATTTTAGTGATAGCCGAACACGATTGGTAGAAAAGCACGTAGATTACAGCGTGTATGAGGTTAGAGCTGACATTATACGGTCAGAAGATAACAGTGTGGGTTGCGCAGATCTAGAGGAAGTAATTTCAGATGCTACTGGGCACATTCTTCCAGGTAGATTGGCAGATGAGATCAATCTGACCAAAGAGGAATCAACGAAGGTGACAATTAGTGAAGTGATAGCAAAGCAGCACTCACTAGTTGACGAGTTACAGGAAAAGGTTTCGGTATTGGAGGCGAAGCTACAGACTAAGCCTCAGGACAGACGTGTTGAAATTAAAACTGTATGTGAACAGAGGCTGAAAAAGCCGCCAGATAAACCGGATTTAGGATCAAAGCCGGATGGTTTTTTCTGGAATGACCTGGATATAGACGAGGATTTACTGCGGGAAAATAAAGAAACAGTCGAGGACAAGTGTAGACAGATAGTAGTGTCTGTTAATATGCACGACCTACAACTAAACGTGTTGATTGACACCGGTGCAGAATTGAGTGCTGTATCTGGGAAAATATTTGAGTTACTGAAAGACAGACCTGGCATCGTAGTTATGCCAGTAACAGGAGTGAAAATTATCGGTGCTACTGGGAAGGCCAGTAAACCGGTCACGAAACAAATTTTTGTCAACTTCGAGATTTGTGGGGCACGATTTGAACAAGAGTTTGTCGTCGTGCCAGACTTAACTACGGAAGTAATTATCGGGTTAGATTGGCTATTAAAGTACCGTGCAGTGATTAATTGCGAAAGCAAAACTTTGACATGTACGTCACAAGATAAAGCAATAGTAGTTAGTTTTGACGAGGCAGGAGACAGAGTGCATAGGCAATACCAGCCTATACACATTGTTAACTGGCCGGATGACATTGACGTAGGAATGAATTTGAACTGCCGTAACGTGAGGAATCTCGGCATTGACAAAAGTGTAGAAAGTGAATTGGAAGAGATAATCAAATTCCCTCCACGGATTGACATTAGTATTTGTGTGAAAAAAGATCGTTTGCGAGAAGTAATGAAGCTAAAAGCCGATGCTCGCATACGTCGTCATGACGCTAAAGCGCGTTTTGGTAAGTTTGCGATCGGAGACTTAGTACTTGTAAAAGCTAATGAGAAATCGAGCGAGATAGACAATGAAATCTCTAAATTTAAGTTTGTTTATAATGGACCATATAAAGTCATTGGTATACCTCACACAAATGCTTATTGCTTAGAGTATCCAAGCTCTGGAAAGCTATTAGGTATAAGAAACATAGTAGACTTGAAATTGTACCAACCTAGGATCGATTAATACCACACAATGCGTAATTTGTACAATATGTAAATATAGAGTGTAAGATTTAAGGTTTGCTAGATTGCCATGCTTTTGCCTGACCAAGAGGACATTATAGAAGTTGTAATTAATAAGTAATTAATTTTGACTAAATGATTTAAGAGAAAGTGATTATTTATCAATTGAAGAATCCAAGCTGCTAGTTTAAGTTTTCAGCTGAGTCACAGTAGATTAAGCAACGTAAATATGATTTTGTAACTAGCTGTAAGATTTCATGAATATGTGTTTTACTAGTCATTGCCGATGTACTTAGACGCTGTTTTAAGTTTCAGGCTAGTACATGCGTGTGATGGACAGTAATGAGTTATCCACTGTGATAGTGTTTATGGACTCCTTGAGATTACTCGGGAGTGAGTTTTTCCGAAAGAATTCAGTGAAACGGACGTTCTGGAAATGCCGTTACCCAGGCGAGTGAGATCAAGCGTGCCGCACAGGCGGGCGCAACAATACTGGCTGGGCGGAACCGCTGTCGCCTCTTGTGCCGCTGTCGGCATACTTTGTACTTGCGAGTACAGAAGGCGGAGTTGTTTTTCATCCTGGACAGCTGAAAGAATTCTGCTGTTAATATTTATGTTTTTTTCGATCTGATGTGTGTTATTTTCTTGTTTAGCGTTTAATGGACTCCCATGACGAGAATATTAATTATGAAAGGGTTATGTAAAATTGTGTATTCTATGTAATTAATTATTAATTTGCGTATTTTGATCTACCTGTTTTTATGACCATGTACTCTGATTAATTCTGTAAATAGTATTCCATTTCTTGATACTGTTGGGAATTTTGACAATTTTAGAATAGCTAAACCATTTTCTATGTTTTCAATGAATTTTAATATGTTGTCAACCTGTTTTATTTTGTGCAAGATGACAGAGTGGAATAAGATTAGGAGTGACTCCACTCAATTATTATGGTCTAAAAAATTTATTTATGCTTAATTAGACGAATGCTAACTTTTGTTGATGTTTTGAGCATATGCATTTCCGCTGTTTCATTTTGGGACATTTTCTGAGTCTGTTTACGTTACACGAACATCCTCAGACAATGTGGGGCACGTGTAACGCCGGAAATGCATATCCTCCTATTTCCATCTATTGTACTATTTTTTTTTCCTTGTTTTGTTACCTCAAGATATGACATTTCTGTCTCTTTATATATTGTAATTGTTTTACTGTTTGTATATATATATTTATGCACTCATGT
This sequence comes from Schistocerca serialis cubense, assembly GCF_023864345.2. NCBI lineage: Eukaryota > Metazoa > Arthropoda > Insecta > Orthoptera > Acrididae > Schistocerca > Schistocerca serialis. Next base: position 738,931,298 of record NC_064639.1, on the reverse strand, counting down.
CGATGTATAATTGGTTTGTTTCGTAAATATCATTTGTATTTTTACGCTGGGTCTTGCCTAGGGAAAACTGCTATCGAACGATTACATCGATGCGTCGTGTGAAGAATCAAAGTGTGTAGGATCTTTGGTAGTGTTAACTCGGCCGCATGGAGCGCGGGCAGAACGGTGAGAGTCTGGCTGGAGTAGCGAGTGGAGCAGGTGTGTTGTGTGACGCTCCCGCGAGTTGCCGCGCTTTCGGGGTTTGGCAGCATGTAATTGCGCTCGACTCGCGATGATAGTTTCTGACATGGTGTCGCGGACGGGAAGCATTAGCTGGCGCACATCAAGAGCCCGTTTCGCCTGGTGACCGTGTCGAGAAGAAGGCGCGCCAACATCCAGCTTCTGCAACAGCGACGGCCGACAATGAGTGACTGTCGCCACCTCCTCGATCGACGGCTTCAAACCTTCAATCAACCAACAAGGAAGACTAAAAGCACGTAAAGTTTCAGAACTGTATGGCAGACCTCAGCTTTTCAAATTGTTCCATTTGCCTCGCAAAATTACAGCAACTTAGCATGAACCTCTGTTGCTCATTGTCCCAATTGCATTGCCAAGCAGGGTCCCTTCCTTTTCCGAAATGAACCCGAGTGTCGTTGAAATTCAAACGCCAGCATAATTCCATTTCACTGCTTCAATTTCAAAGTTCAATTCAAGCATTAGCTGGCTACAATAGTTAGATTACACAAGCACAAATTAAGAGTGCGAGTTTTGTTACCGTATTTTAGCTTACCTGTGACTGCAGCTCAGCTTGGTACGTACTAAATTTTACTATTGTTAATTGTTCAGAATCGTTTAATTCAAGTTCAAAGTTAAATCACTTCTTTCTAAATTGCGTAGATTCAAGTAGCTTTAGAAATGATTGTTGAGGTAGTCCAAGACTAACTGTATTTCGATGTGCTTCAGAAAGAAAGCTCACTATTAACTTCAGTCACTAAATTTACTTTCGATTTTCCGGTTTCATTAATTCTTTTGCTAAATTAAGTGTAGCGAAATTTATTACTTCTGACAAACTTTCAGATTTCACACTACACGTGTCAACCTTCAGTTGCCACGCTTCTAGTGTTAATTATATGTGTAACAACCTTTCATTTTCAGTTACTATAGTAATTGTCCTTAGGACTGGCGACCGTGATTTCCCCCAAATCTCAAATATCTAATTACCGCTAGTTAATTGTTAACGTAACGGCCGCACATTTACTTTCTTTATTAACTTTACCCCTTTTCAAAATTAATTTCCACCAGTTTCATTTGCATTTTTCCTTTCATTTAGATGTAACCCTTTCCTCCCTCTTTACCGACAGATTAACTTCGGTGACGATTGCTTTTCCCAAATTTCCATTAGGTACACGCGGTTTAATTTTTCACTGTCATTAAGGTCGATAAGTGAGGGGGGAGGTTACAACTTGTATATACAAAAAGACGCGTATGTGCAGATGGCTTAAAGTTTATCCGTTTCAGGGCCTGTATCCACCAAAGCTGCCTTCGGTTTTCATCCTTAGGGAACCTATGAGTAGGAACGAGAAACAGCTATACTTACTTCTGTAACCAAATTATCACAGATACTTTCCAAAATGTAATATGAGTCTGACTTTACAGGCATCACTTTCAACACTTTAATTTACGTGATACTCTATTTCAAGTGTAAAAAACATATAAAAGTCACGTCAGCAGATTTCAATAAACGCATCTGCACTGTCACAGGAACACTTACACGTGAAATGTAATGCCATTTCCCCCGACAAAACGCTGAGTACAGCCATAAGCGCAACACGAAACAACCATGTTCTGCCAACATTCACGTGACTTTAGCCCAAAGATGTTGGAGCCACGAAAATGACGTCAGGGCCAGTCTATTATATTTATGGTCGAAGATTGATCCCCAGTCCATAGAATACGTAAAGACAAAATCAAACAACGGAAAATTCAGAATGGAATAATGACAATATTATGAAAAGGATAGTTGCTACTCACCATATAGCACAGTTGCTGAGTCACATACAGATGCAACAAAAAGACTGTCAAACAAAACTTTCAGCCAAACAGGTCTTCATCAGAATATCAGAACACACACACACACACACACACACACACACACACACACAAGACCACTGTCTCTGGCTACCAAGGCCAGACTCCAAGCAACAGCACATGATGGGAGAAGCAAACTGGGTAGTAAGGGTAAGGAAGATGCTGGGGCAGGATGGCAGGGTAGGGGTGGTGGATGGTAGAGTGCTGCTTGTGGGAGCACATAGGGACGAGGTGGGGAGAGGGTAGGGCAAGTAGGTGCAGTCAGGAAGTTAGATGGAAGATGGGGGCAGGGGGGTGGACGGGGGCAGAAGGAGTGAAGCAAAAAGACTGTGGGTGCATTGGTGGAATAGAGGGCTGTGTAGTGCTGGAATGGGAACAGGGAAACAGATAGCTGGGTAATGGACAATGACTAACAATGATTGAGGCCAGAAGGGTTACGGAATCATAGAATATATTGTAGGGAGAGTTCCCACCTGTGCAATTAAGAAAATCTAGTGTGGGAAGGATCCAGATGGCACAGGCTGTGAAGCAGTCACTGAAATGAAGAATGTCATGTTGGGCAGCATGCTCAGCAACAGGGTGGTCCAGCTGTTTCTTTTCTGCAGTTTGTTGGATGCCATTCATGTGTACAGACAGCTTGTTGGTTGTCAGGCCCACGTAGAATGCAGCACAGTGGTTGCAGCTTAGCTTGTGGATCACATGACTGGTTTCACAGGTAGGCCTGCCTTTGATGGGATAGATGATGGTTGTGACTGGACTGGAGTAGTTAGTGGTGCAGGTATGTATGTTCTGTGAGAAAAGTGTGTGCAACTATCCAATTTTCAGTAAGTTGTACTTTCACAGTTATGAAAAATCTCAGAAAGCCATCTAGGTAGGAGCCATCTAGCACAGATGAACTGTAACCTTTGTGAATCTAAAATACACAAGATTATGAAGGTGTAGTAAAACAATCACACCCAAAAACCTAATTGAGATGCTGAAACGGTTTGCCAAACCAAGATTCACAGTTGAATTTCTAGATTTCATTTTCAGAGCTATATTGTGTCTTGTCCAGGAAGAAGCCTTGGTCTGAAAAAAGATTCAATATGTCACTGTCTTACACCTCCATCAAAAAAATTTACTGTACTGATCTATTACAGAATGAGAATTTTGAATTTTCAGGACCCGCACAGAAACAGGAAACGGAGGAAGGAAGGAGTAGAGGGTGCAGTGTTACAAATGACATAAAGTGACTCACTCATGTAAATGGTACTTTAAGGTGACATAACTGGCAGTGTATTGATATATGGTACCATTAAAAATACTATAACATTTCAATACAATACTGGAAAACAATTTGTTAATTTTTGCATTGGGAAAATCTAGAACCTGATTAAAAATGGATCTGAAGCTTGTCAAGTTACAGGTCATCTAATTTTTACTCCAAAATCTAGAATTGAAGGCTGTCTTTATATAACCTATAACATTCTCATCAGTAAAAGTTTTTCAAGTTTTTAAAACAGGATAGACTCATAATATTATTTTGTGCACCATGAAACAAACTCAGCTGCTTACAAATTAGCATTAAAACATGAGTGTCATTATTAATACAAAGCTTAATGATTGAAGTAGCAAGAAGCATAGAAGCCATATTTTTTTTCAGAACTAAAGTATCACTGAAATGACAGCAAAATTAAAAACAAAGTACTGTTGCTAAAATTGCGACTTGCAGTTATATAAATATTGTGCATGACTTAAAACATACCTGTGAGAACACCAACATAACAAAAAGCATAATGAAATATTTCCAATCCATCATAATTAATTTCTTCTTGCTGTTGGAGTTCTAGCTTATCGCTGGACTTTTCTGACACATTCTTACTTTCGGAATCATTCTTTTCAAAAGCCAAGCCAGAAAGCTGAAATAAATGGTAATATTATTTCCCTTAGAGTTTTGTTGTATCCAGTAATAAATAATCCCAGTATTCGGAACTAAATTGGGGTACAGTCTGGATTTGGAAATGGTTGGATTATCTGGGAAAAAACATATGTTCAACACAAATAAAGTTACTAGATAGGACTACCAGCCACAAACCAACGTAGTGTAGCAATGTGAAAAAGTGGCAATGTAGTGACATGAGGAAGTGGTAATGCTGCGAATACCATGCAAAATCCTCCACAACAGTACAACTACACTTTGTCACCAAAAGTATCCGGACACATGACTGAAAATGACTTAAAAGTTCGTGGTGCCCTCAATCGGTAATGCTGGAATTCAATATGGTGTTGGCCCACCCTTAGCCTTGATGACAGCTTCCATTCTAGCAGGCATACGTTCAGTCAGGTGCTGGAAGATCTCTTGGGGAATGGCAGCCCATTTTTCACAGAGCGCTGCACTGAGGAGAGGTATCGATGTCGGTCGGTGAGGCCTGGCAGGAAATCGGCATTCCAAAACATCGCAAAGGCGTTCTATAGGATTAAGGTCAGGACTCTGTGCATGCCAGTCCATTACAGGGACGTTATTGTCGTGTAACCACTCTAACACAGGCCGTGCATTATGAACAGGAAGATGTAATCACCATCCTCGAATTGCTCTTCAACAATGGGAAGCTAGAAGGTGCTTAAAAATCAATGTAGGCCTCTGCTGAGACAGTGCCACACAAAACAACAAAGGGTGCAAGCCCCTCCATGAAAAACACGACCACACCATAACACCACAGGCTTCGAATTTTACTGTTGTCACTACACACACTTGCAGATGACATTCATCGGGCATTCACCATACCCATACCCTGCCATCGGATCACCACAATGTGTACTATGATCCATCACTCCACACAATGTTTTTCCACTGTTCAATCGTCCAACGTTTACACTCCTTACACCAAGTGAGGCATTGTTTGACATTTACTGGCATGATGTGTGGCTTATGAGCTCACCTCCTGTCTGTCATAGAACTTGCAGTGGATCCTGATGCAGTTTGGAATTCCTGTGTAATGGTCTGGATAGATGTCTGCCTATTACACATTACAACCCTCTTCAACTGTCGGCGGTCTCTGTCAGTCAACAGACGAGGTCGGCCTGTACGCTTTTGTGCTGTACGTGTCTCTTAACGTTCCCATTTCACTATCACATCTGAAATATTGGACCTAGGGATGTTTGTGGAAATCTCATGTACAGACGTATGACACAAGTGACACCCAATCACCTGAACACATCCAAAGCTGCGAGTTACGCGGAGTGCCCCATTCTGCCCTCTCATGACTTCTAACGACTACTGAGGTCACTGATATGGAGTACCTGGCAATAGGTGGTAGCACAATGCACCTAATATGAAAAAGGTATGTTTTTGGGGGTTTCCGGATACTTTTGATCACATAGTGTACATAGCCAATCACATGTGGTAGTGTCATTATCTTGTTCAGAGGAGTTATTAAAGCACAGCTTACTTGGCTGCTGTTAACAGATGTTTTTTTTACAGTATACAGAATAAGCACAGCTTACTTGGCTGCTGTTAACAGATATTTTTCTTACAGTACACAGAATAAATTGGGTTGATTTATACAGCACTGTGTTCACACTTTTTGTTCATAAATAAAGATAATATTGTACGTATAAAACAGGTGTTGTACTGTACAGTACATGTCAAGCAAACAGAAAAATATTTTCCATATTTTAAAAGGAAAACTGGAAGTGCTTTGGTGGCTTGACAATAGGGAAGGTGCTACAAAATTGGTTGTTGAACTTGGTGTCAGTTTGTTTTGTTTTGCTTTAGTGTGCAAAAACAACTACAGTCATACACACCCATGTCAGGACTGTAGAGCAGGAAAACAAAGAGAGAATTTAAAAATGACTACACATCAATTACAATCGATGGAAGAGAAGACAGTTAAAAATAGGAACGTCGAGTAAGGTCTATAAAGTATGCCATACAGAAACAAGTACTGAACTAAAGATTAAATGTCCTTTGCCATCGGAACAGATGACACAATTGAAATGCTTTGTTGCCGGATGTACTGCGTGGCCTAATACAGGGTGAAAAATTCTGCTGTAAATACTGAGCAGTGTTGTGGAAGCTGATACTGGAAAACTTTGGTACCACTGATGAAGGCATACTTGACATCATGCTCAGTCCGAGAGCCATCAGTGTACACAAAGATACTATCACGAAGTTCCATGCGAACGTCATGAAACTGAAGGCAATAGAGCGAGGCAAGAGTAGTTTCCTTAGGTAGCGAATGAAGGTCAAGGTGAACACGGGCTGCTGCATGAAGCCAAGGTGGTGAAGAGTTCACACCCATCAGGAAAGTGGCAGGTAGCATGAAGTTAAGCCGCCAGAGCAAGAGCCAAAAGCAAACTCCAGAAAGTAACAGAGAAGAGAGACGCACCCTCTACTGGCAATCAAAGGAGCCATCGAAGGAGGAGGCACAGAATGGGTGGCCATGCTTGCCAGACAAAAAGCATATCTGCTGCGGAGAAAGTCATGACGGTAGGACAGCAATAGTTCGGCAGCTTCTGCCTACAGACTCTCAAGCGTGCGGGTGTAAAAGGTGCCAGTGGCCAAACAGATGCTACGATGGTGGATAGTATTGAGACAGCGTAAGAGAGACGGAATTGCATATGAGTAAATGAAACACCCATAGTCTAGTTTCAAACGGACAAGGAACCAGTACAAATGGAGGAGGGTGGTTCGACCTGCTCCCCAGAAAGTACCATTTAGGACACACAGGATACTGAGGGACTGCATACAGCGGGCTGCCAGGTAAGACACGTGGGATGACCAAAAAAATTTCCTAACGAGCATAAGCACCAGGAAATTTGTAGTTTCAATGTACGGAAGAGCAACAGACCCAAGATGTACAGACACAGGAAGAAACCAACTGCGCTGCAAGAAATTCATACAAACAGTTTTGTCAGTGGAAAAACAAAAGCCACTGTTGATGCTCCATGAGTAAAGATGATCAAGACATTGCTGAAGACGCCGCTCAATGAGACAAGTCCACAGAGAACTGCAATAGATGGCAAAACCATCAACAAAAAGGGAGCCGGAGATGCTCAGCTGGATACAGGCCATTATAGTGTTAATGGCAATAGCAAAGAGGACGACGCTCTGGGTGGAATTTTGAGGCACAACGTTTTCCTGGATAAAGGCACCTGACAAGGCAGAACCCACATGTATCTCAAAAACTTGGACCTTTAAAAACTCATGAAGGAAATGAGGCATGCGGCCTCGGAAGCCTCACATCTACAGAGTACGGAGGATACCAGTCCTCCAGTAGGTGTCGTAAGCTTTCTCACTCGTGACATGGGTGGACAAAGTGATGAGATGGTCAACTGCAGAATGGTACACTCAAAATCCACACTGTGCAGTGGTTAATAAATTGTGAGATTCGAGCCACCATGTCAGCTGGGCATGGATCATATGTTCCATCACATTGCAAACACAGCTGGTGACAGAATTGGGGTGGTAGCTAGAAGGAAGGTGTTTATCCTAACCGGGGGTTAGGTATAGGTATGACAGTGGCTTCACGCCAGTGTCTGGGAAACATGCCCTCTGCCCAGATGTGGTTGTACGTATGAAGGAGAAAGTCCTCGCCCGCAAGGGAAAGGTGCTCAAACAACTAAATGTAAACATCATCTGGCCCTGGGGCGGAGGATCGGGATCGGGATGATCTAACTCCCTCATAGTAAAGGCAGCACTGTAGCACTCACGTTTCTGAGAAGAGAAGGGCATCACATGAGCCTCCTCCACTCTTTTCTGATGGAGGAAAGCAGGGTGATAGTGGAAGGAGCACGAAATCTCAACAAAATGGCGGCCCAAGGTGTTGAAGATAGCAAAAGGGTCCACTATGACATCGACTGCTACTGTCAGGCCACAAACTGGGGAATGGACCTTGGTCCCAGAGAGCCATCTGAGGTTGACCCACATGACGCAAGAGGGAGTGGAACCGTTATAAGAACTAGTAAATGAATTCCAGCACGTCTCTGCATGCAAACTGTGGTGTGACACGCCTCAGCCCACCAAGGAACCAGGGCATGGTACAATAAAGAGGAAGAGCGAGGAGTGGAACATTCTGCGGTGGTATGGATAACGTTCATAAGATATTCTACCTGGTCATCACAACTGGAGAAATGTTGTTCATCAAAGGTCGCCAGGGAGGAGTAAAGCCTCCAGTTGCCCTTAGAATGCTGCCATTTGGGTGTGCACAGAGGTGGGGTAGGAGTCAGCAAACGGGTTGCACACGAGAAATGGTCACTCTAGTATGTGTCAGAGAGAATGGACCACTCAAGGTGATGGGCAAGCTGGGCAGTGCAGAAGGATAGGTCCAAACTGGAATAGGTGAGTGTGGATTCTGACAGGAATGTGGGTGCCCCTATGTTAAGGCAGATAATAATAAGTTGATTGAGAAGGTCAGCCAAGAGGGCACATTCTGGGAGAACCCCAAAGAGGGTGGCGCGCATTACAGTCACCGAGACACAGAAAGGGATGAGGTAGCTGTCCAATAAGCTGGAGGAAGTCTGCCCTGATACATTGAATGGTGGAGGGATGAAAATGGTAAAAAGGAAAAAAATGTCAAATGAGGAAGAAAAATGCTTGGAGCCAGGTAGTCAGGGAGATGGGTAGACTATGAACATCATCCTGGATGAGTAGCACGACTCCCCCATGAGATGAAATGCCATCCTCAGCGGGAAGGTCAAAGCGGACTGGGTAGAAATGTGAGAGCTAAAAGTGGCCATGAGGATGCAATTTTGTTTCCTGGAGGCAGAGTTCAAGTAAGTCCTCTTTCTCAGATCGAAGGCAGCAACCGTACCACTGAAGGAGAGTCATGACGAGGAAAAAATGAAGGTGTGTCACCTTGGCATCTGCCGAGTGCCAGCCTTCGAAGACTCACTGCTACAGGGCGCAGAGGCTGGAGTTTCCTGCTCCATGAGGTCAGAGGCATCGGCATCGGCATCGGCATTCTCTTTCTATCAATCTGCGGAGTCCAGGACAGAAAAATGGTTGGTAGTGTGCACCAGCGACATGGAGGTCAGCTGGGTGAGGGTATTATGTGGTGACACCGTCAAAGAGGATCTCCAAATCACTGAAGGAGAAAACCATTTCCCTTTGTTGGACTTCCTGGAGCCTTTCTGGTTGGCAGAGGAGGACTCAGATGTTTGTTGGCAGGAGGGATGTAGGAAGTCTTTGAGGGAGCTTTACTGCTGTCCTTTCCGGCCTGCCTGTTGTGTAGCAGGTGACTTCATCTCATGAGGCAGAAGTTCTGTGGCTTGTTGCACAGCTGGAGGAAAAGACGGGGACACTACCATGATGCTGCGCAATTTCACAACCATAGTGCTAAATTTGAGGTTGTATATCTGCATGGCCCTGTCCTTTGTGGAGCAAGATGTAGCAAGAACAGTACTGTAGGTGCCAAATGGTAGAAGGCAGGGTTTCCGACTACTCAACAACGTGCGAGCGACCGGGTAAGGTACTTTCTCCTTCACCCATATTTCCGGGATAGTCTGCTAATCGAGATACACAGGACAATCTTTGGAGGAGGCGGTATGGTTGCCATTGCAGTTAATACTGTGGGGAGGAGATGGGTAATCACCGTCGTGAGCATCCCTACAACAAGTTACACATTTCATAAGAATTCCCAATTGCGAATAATGACTACCATTAGCCATAGAATGTAATGACAACAATGAAAATTTGTGCCAGACTGGGACTCGAACCTAGATTTCCTGCTTATTGCGAGCAGTCCCCTAATCATTTGGCTATCCATGCACAACTCTTGGCCAGACCCAAATGTCCATATGTCGTCAACCGTACATCTATGATCTGTATTTGCACATCCATTATGTGTATTCCCGCACAGATCAGACATTGTGCTTGAAAGTTCCATGCCCCGTATTGGCAGGTAAATATGATAACACAATTGTGAATAATGACAACCATCAACTGTAGAATGGAATGACAACAATGAAAATTTGTGCTAGACCGGGACTCGAACCTGGATTTCCCGCTATCTGTGCACGACTCATGGCCAGACCCAAACACCTATATGTCACCAACTGTACATCTATGATCTGTACTCGCACATCCATGATGTGTATTCACATACAGTTCAGATGCACAGTTGACGACATATGGAAGTTTGGGTCTGGCCGCGAGTTGTGTATGGATAGCCAAATGGTAAGGCGACTGCTCACGATAAGCAGGAAATCCAGGTTCGAGTCTCGGTCCAGCACAAATTTTCGTTATCATCATTCCATTCTACAGCTGATGGTAGTCATTATTCACAATTGCAAATATATATGATGTGGTCACTACAGCGCATCGTCATCAGAACAATACTGGCATTGTATTATTGTGATTACCCATTTGGCCGGGTGTCGACACGACTCTCGAGAGTGGTTGTTACGATGACACTGGTAGCAGTGCATTGAGTTCGGAATGTATGGTCGTACTATGATAACTTCACAGCCTGCTTTGATCTTTGACAGGAGCACTACTCTATCAGAGTTGAGAAAAAGGGCACATGTGGGCAGTAAGGATGTATCTACTCTTCTAATCACCCGATGGACTGCACTGACACCCTGATCGGAAGGTACATTTGGATTTCTGCATCAGTCAGACCATCGAGCAGCCTAGTGTAAGTAACACCACGGGAAGAATTCAGCTTTCAATGGGCCTTGACAAGAACAGGATAGCTGTGGAGGAGAGAAGCTGCAAGCAGTTGTTGTGCTTGAGAATCAGAAGTAGCCTCCAAAAGCAAAGTGCCATTTCATAAACAAGAGCAGGATTTCACAAGGCCAGCAATTGCATCAACACATTTCTGAATAATAAACAGATTTATCACAGTGAAGGACTGACTGTATCAGTACATGAAATCAAGAGGAACCGTGGTGCAGCTGGTAGGGTCTTTGAATCATTAGCCTCATTCTGTTTACATTTGGTAGAGGCTGACAGTGAAAAAGATGATTGGCTCATTGTGAGAAAATCCCCCATGATAGCCAGCATTTCCAATGGCATGCTCCTTCCAATTGGGGGACCCCCCTCAGAAGGCGGCGCACCTGCCTTAGGTGATTTTACACACCTCAGGTCACACCTCCCGAACACCTGACTGAGGGATTAATTGGCAATTTAGGAAGGTAACAGTTCAGGCAATCACCCCTCCCTGGGCCTGGCCCTTATAAGGGGTATGTGAGAACCCTATCTGTCAACCTGGGGCTGGGAATTATACGTTACCCAGTAATCTGTTATGAGTCAGATGCGTGGGCTGGTCTTCAGGAACATATATGGAGGAAGAAGGAAAATAGGAACCTCAAATGCCGAAGCAGAGGAAGGATAGGAGAAGGGGAACGAAAAAAGAAAGAAGGAATGACAGACAGTGGAGAGACTATTCTAATATCAGTGACGGAATATGCAAAACACATTTCCAGCAACATCCCAGATTCCCCAAGGGGGATGAAGAGGAATATCAAGAGGACAGACATGCAGCATGGAAGGGAAAAAAAGCTGCAAAGGCTGGAGCTCTGTCGTCACCAAGCACAGAAGGGAAAAAAAGCTGCAAAGGCTGGAGCTCTGTCGTCACCAAGCACGGAAGGGAAAAAAAGCTGCAAAGGCTGGAGCTCTCTCGTCACAAAGCACGAATCCACCAAAGGGTGGGGAGCCCCCATGGGGTATATTTGGTGCTGGGAAAGCCACCATCAGTGACTGGGGAAGGGTGGGGAATCGGAGGGAAATTGAAAGCTTTTGCAACACAACTCATGAAAAAACTTTGCAACAAGGTCACAACTCCACTGTATCATTGTATGATAAAACTAATGACTGGAATTTCTCTTGGGTTACTCAGAGAACAAAAAGGTGTTCCTATTAGAAGTACCTTGATTCAAGAAAAGAGATTGCAACAGAAGAAACTTATGAATGATGATCCAACAAAACTGCCAGCAATGTCATACGACAATTAAAAATAAGTGGAGAAAAATTATCAGCCACTGTTGCTGCCACAGATGCATTCTTAGATGAGTTTGTAGACTTGATACCATCAGAAAAATCACTTGCTTCAGTACCTAGTTTATAATGCTGACAAAACACCTGAATTTCAAAGCACTCCTTACAAAACATCTCGTTTCAAAAGAAGAGTTGTGTGCATCATGTTTTAAAATGAATAAACAATGCCTTCCTGTTTTAGCCTGTAGCAATGTTGTGGTAACTAACAAATTACCTCTCATGGTAACTGGAAAGCCTGCGAAACCATGAGCCCTCAAAGCCATAATTATCAAAGCTCTTCCTGTTTATTACAAAAAAAAAATCAAAGTAAAGCTTGGATGACTGGTGTTTTGTTTAGTGAATGGTTTTAGATACAATTTGTCCCCTGTGTTAGAAGATTCAATACAGAAAATGGACTGCCATCTCGAGCTCTACTTTTAATTGACGATTACTGACAATGCTCCAGCTCATCCTTCGGAAATGCAGCTACTCAATGAGTATATCAAAGCTCTTTTTATTTTTGCCGACAAATGTAACCTCTATTTTGGAACCAATGGATCAAGGCGTGTTACAAAACCTTTAAGTTCAATAACAATAAAGAAGCTCCTACAGTTTCTAAATGAAGGACGTAACTGTTCCACCTCAGAACATCTATCTACTGGCTAGCTGAGGCTTGTGACAAAATGAACAAACATTTACAACAAACATTGTGGAAGAAATTGTGGCCAAGTCTCATGTTTGAAGAAATCCCATCCATTCCAGGCCCAGACAATAGTAATATCCTTCAACTTGTTCAAGAAATCCCAGTGTTCAAGAACACAGTGGAAAACTGCCTTCAAGAATGAATATGAGTCAATGATAACAATCATCAAGAAATTAGTGATGAAGCCACTGTCTCTGCAGTCCAGAATCTACTGATGATAACTTTGAAGATGAAGACAGTGAAGAAGAAGACACCCCTAAACATATTGTGCAACATTCTGACGCTGCAGATGCTCTTGAATTGACATTACACTAAGTAGAACAGCACATTATTGCCGCACCAACAAATGTGATGTTTATGCGGCACTGGCTCAACATTGCATCATCATGCAGACTCACTTCTTTATGACAAAAGAAGATTACAGATTTTGCAAGTTACTATAAGTGAAAATTACAGTACTACTTCATAAACTTGTGATAAAGTACTATAGTTACCACTGGAATGAACATTTCTTTTCAATAAATTGTGTTTCAATAATTGAGTTGTTCAGTGCTGTATCATAATAAAATCCTTTCCTTACACTAAAAACAAGCTTTTTTTTTTAATTTTTCCTTCTTCTCAGTCTTTTTTCGTATTCTCCAAAATTTCAGATATGCAGGGTTTGGATTATTGGGGCTCTATTGCATTGTAACATACGTCTTAATGAAACAGAGAAAAACAAACAGAGACACTATGAGAATATTACTAACTGTATTACAAATGTATTAAATCACATAACACAAACAGAATTTATATTGTTGATAAATGTGTCAGACAGCTGCATTGTGCAGATAAACTAGTTGAATTTAGTACATTACCCATGGCAAATGCACTTGGGAGTTAAACATACAGCACTAGGCCAATAAAATTTGATAAATGTTGTAAGATTATCAGCAACATTCATGCTGAAGGAGGATACATTGTCCATCACATTAATGTGATCACTTGCCAAAGGCCTGAATAATTACCTTTTGCTGTGCGAACAGCTGTGAGACAAGCAGGAATAAAGGCAGCGAGGTTCTGGAAGGTACTGGCATGGATGTGGAGCTATGCTGACTCCAGTGTTGTGACCAGCTGTGCTAGGTTTATCAGTTGAGGATTAATGGCATGAACTGTCCAACTCAGGTGATCCCACAGATTCTCAATTGGGCTTAAATGTGGGGAGTTCGATGGCCAGGGGAGTATGATAACTCATCTGTACTCTTTGAACCACGCAACATACACTGTGAGCCGTGTGACATGTTGCACTGTTCTACTGATAGGTGCCATCATGCTGAGCAAAAAAGAAACTGTGTGTAGGGGTGAACATGGTCCCCATGGATACAAGTATGCTTGTGTTGATACATCGCACCTTCCAGAATGATGAGATCACCCAGGGATTACCCTGAGGCCTTGACTCTTTGGACTATTCTTGCAGGCGGTTTACTTCCAGATGTTTTATGCCATGTCACCAACAGACATCTGACAAATGGAGAATAAAATGTGATTTATTTAAAAAGGTCATCACCACCACTCAGTTGCAGCATTGGCATGTAAATTCCAGCCTTTGTCGCTGATGAACAACAGTCAGCATGGGTGCACGAACCAGGTGCTTGCTGCAGATGCTCATACATAGCAACAGTCCCTGAACAGTTGTGGAGGAGACACTGTTGGTGGCTCCTTGGTTTGTCTGGGTGGACAGCTGCTCAACAGTCGCATGTCTATCTGCCCATACACATCTCCACAGCTGTTATTCACTCCTGTCATCTAAGGCCCATGGTGCACCATAGTTGCCTCAGTGCCAGTTTGGATAGTGCCATTTTGGCATGCAGTGTATACTTTAATCATGGCAGTTTACAAACTTAGCCATTTTGGAAATTCTTCCATCCAGGACTAAAAGCCAATGGTCATCAGGCAAATCACCCCCTCCCAAATTCATGTCCCTATGTAACCTTCAGCTTGTGCTGCTCACCTTCAGCTTTGACAACCATGTATCACATGCCTAGCCCATGCACTGCCACCCCTCCTTCTCACACCCCCAGCTGCCAAACTGGCTGCCTCCCACCCAGGCACTAGTCACCCAACTCCGACCCCTCTCCCTGCCTGCTGCCTCTCTCACTCTATTATTCAAATCTTCCACAACCTTATCTACCTGCTGAAATGCAGCATTGTGCATCCAGCTGGTGCAATGTAGAGACATAGGTGCAGTCTGTGTGAAAAATCGACACATGGTTGTGTGTGCAGGCTGGAAAGGAGTCACAAGCATAAGGTAAACGCGATGGTCGAACGGCATCGACAAGTGATTACCGCTCGTGCCACGTAAGTCGTATTGGAAGAACAAGGAGTATTTATGTATCTTACAGTGTTTTATATCGTTGATTATTGTAACAAGAAAAAAGAAGAACAGTTGAAAAACTGTTAATTGTAATTCATGTATTGGACTTCAGAGAAGCAGGATATGTGCATAACTGCTGGTGGTTATTAAGCCAACTATATTGTAAATGTTAACATTTATTTATAAGTCATATTATAAAATATGACCTATAAATACAGTAGCAGGCGTCATCTCTATTACTTAAAGATATGGTAACAGCTGTTATTCCATGATTTATTGAAAGAGGGATGTACAGAAACTGAAAATGGAACAGTTTAATCCTTAATGATACAGATGTTTGTGCAATGAAATTCCAAACAAATAAAAACAATGTACAGGTATGAAATTCTGAAGCATCCAGATAGACAATAAAATGAAGAGGCACCATCTAGTAGATTTATCTACCCCCCCCCCCCCCCCCCCACACACACTCCAGCTCTCTCTCTGTTTCTGTGTGAGTCCATATGGCGGCTGTTGTTGAACACTTCTGCATTCAGTAAAAGTCGACAGACTCCCAGCAGATCCTCCTTAGTTACTCATAAGTTAACAACTGTACTAAAGGAGTAATCCAACAACTTGAATATAAATACAGACTTTAATCTTCTCTTATGATATAGTGACTGACTTGTATTGAGTCTAACATACGAGGGCTATCCACAAAGTACATTACGTTTTGGAATTAAAAATAAATAAAGTATTGGAAATTTTTTTATTATATACAGATGAAAGCCACACTTAAATACTACTTTTCTACATAGTTGCCATTTAAATTAAGGCACTTATCGTAGCGATGGACGAGCTTGGAAATTCCTTCATTGTAAAATTCGGCCGCCTGCGCCTTCAACCACGTAATGACTGTCTTTTGGGACAGAAAAGGTGTGATTTTTGTGGATTTCCTGGAAAGAGGCACTACAGTAAACTCTCAAAGGTATTGCCAAACTCTGCACAACCTCAGAAGAGCAATACAAAACAAGCGCAGGGGAAAGTTGGGCTCAAAGATCTTGCTGATTCACGACAACGCCCGGGCCCACACGGCAAATGCCACTCGTGAAGTTCTCGAATCTTTTAAGTGGGAGTTGTTTCCTCATCTGCTGTACAGTCCCGACCTGGCACCGAGCGACTTCCACTTATTTTCAGCAATGAAGTGGTTGGCTATGTAGCGTTTTGATGACGACGCACAGCTTCAAGAAGAGGAAACCACGTGGTTGAAGGCGCAGGCGGCCGAATTTTACGACAAAGGAATTTCTAAGCTCGTCCATCACTATGATAAGTGCCTTAATTTAAATGGCAACTATGTAGAAAAGTAGTATTTAAGTGTGGCTTTCATCTGTATATAATAAAAAAAATTTCCAATACTTTATTTATTTTTAATTCCAAAACGTAATGTACTTTGTGGATAGCCCTCGTATTAGTGACCCAATGAGCATCCTTACTATGTACATCAATGCAGTTGACATTATTGTCCTTCAGATGTTCAGATCGTCAACATTCCTTGGAGCAGCATACGGCACGGAGGTCTCTTTGCTGCACTTGTGATGATGCCAGGTGCAGACTGACTAACCTCAGCACTGCATGAAGCCCAAAAGAAATACCTCAGACAAACACACAGAACAATAACAGAACATAATATAATGAATCAAGGATTGTAAACAGAGATAACTTTAATTCTTGAGATGATGATATCCCATTTCCCACTAACGCAAAATTTGTCACACTTGTTCATTTATTTTCTACTAAAGTACAGAAGTTTATGAGTAGTCCACTAACTTTAATGAGAATCATTACCGATAAAACCATGCAAAATCTCATATCCTCTCAACAAACACACACGTGTACTGTTACACTGTGCCAGCTGAGTAAACAATGCCTGGTCTGCAGCTCTGCAGCCTGACTGGGGTGTAGGGTTTCACTGGGTGGAGTGGGAGAGGGGACAAAGAAGGCAAGGAGTGAGAGGGAGACTTGGGGAAGGGTAGCCAATGATAGATGCTTGGGACAGGAATGTGGGAGGGAGAAGCAGCATGGGAATGGGACAGGAATGTCTCATTTGCACCAGTGAGGTTTTGCAGCAGCACCAGATGATGATGATGTGGAACAGAGGACTGGGGTCGTGTGAAAGAACAAAGGAAGGGAAGATTGCATTGAAGAGGTTATGGGTGCAGGATGAGTGAAGTTGGCAGAGTCAATGTGAGTACTGGGCACGGGGCTACAAGAAATTGTGGCCAGGAGGCTTACGGGGATGAAATGGTATTTATCCCACAGAAGCATGGATGAGAATGTTATGTAAAGAAATCTCTCCTGAGACCTTGGAATTTGCATACTTATGTGTCAATACATTTGCTTCCTAATCATTTTTACAATAAATAATAAGACTGAATTTAGGGTGAATTGTGAATTTCATAATCACAATACTAGAAGTAGACATAACTTCCAAAGATACTATAGATCCCTGCTTAGGGTTCATAATGAAGTTATACATTCTGCAGCAAAAGTCTACAAAAATCGCCAGTAGACATCAGGCAGGAAATTGGAAATCCTCAGTTATTAATTAAACACAGAGTGTATTATTAGTCACCCCCACAATTTATTAGAATATTTGTACTTGAGGATGTAATTTCTGGTTACACTAATATTAATATTGTATGAGTTTCTAACTTTTCCAGAATATAGGCAGCTGATAGTGGTCTCTGAAGTTAATAATGTTACAGAAACATGTTGTGTGAAGTGATAGATAAAAACAGCAGTTGGGTATATAAGAAGAAGAGCAGTGGTTTTCTCTTAAAAGCAATTTCTTTTCTCAGTTTAAGTTATATAGAAATAATTTCCACAATTATGAGCAAGAGTAGATTAGCACTTCGTTATTTTCTGGTAGTTTCCTTAACAGAAGTAGCCCTCAGTGGCTGCTTCTGCTCTGATCCCACTGTGAGACAAGATGATCAGTTCCTTCATGTAAAACATTTGTGAGTGCCTATGGAACCACAGTTGTACCCAGGTGTGCACCTCTTCATCTGAAGCAAATCAATGGCCATTGGCTCCAAAAATAAAGAAATAGCATGAGGAGAGATTGGGATTATATGTAGAATGTGTAAGGGCTCCCCAGCCACACTTCTGCAGTGCATGTGAAACAACCTAGGCAACATGTGGGTGGGTATTATCCTGCCACCAGTCAACATTCCTAAACTTTGGATTTGATGGTGTGCTTCAATGTCTGCAAAGTGTCTGTGTATCAATGTGAATGAAGTGTGATGCCATGTCCCACAAAGTCAATGAACAGTAGGCCCTTACAGTTAAAGAAAAAGGTCATCATGGCTTTCCCAGAGCTGCCTGCTGTTTGAACTATGTTGCAGAAGTTTTGCTGGGAAGGCATTATACATCCTCCATGGTGATGGTGTGCTTCAATGTCTGCAAAGTGTCTGTGTATCAATGTGAATGAAGTGTGATGCCATGTCCCACAAAGTCAATGAACAGTAGGCCCTTACAGTTAAAGAAAAAGGTCATCATGGCTTTCTCAGAGCTGCCTGCTGTTTGAACTATGTTGCAGAAGTTTTGCTGGGAAGGCATTACACATCCTCCATACAGTCTCAATCTCTACTCATGTGATTTCCCTATTTCTGGAGCCCTGAAAAAAAGACATTCATGACCATCGATTTGCTTCAGATGAAGAACTGCATATGTGGATGCAAACACCGATATTTTTCCGTGGAGGCACTGATTGTATTTTCTCAGTGGGATAAATGTATTAACAAATATGGTGATTACTTCTGAAAAATAAATAGTTTATTGCTTTTTTCCATATCTCTTATTTTCATTTGACTAGTAGTCATATAACTTACATCGTTCTGCATTCCTAAGCTTATCCTTCATGACAGGATTTTCAGAACATCATGTGTATATGGACGGATGAATGAATGACAACATTATGAAAAGGATAGATTGCTACTCACCATATAGCAGAAATATTGAGTTGCAGATGGGCACGTCAAAAAGGCTGTCAAACAAGTAAGCTTTTGGTGAAACAGGTATTCATCAGAATTACATGACGTATTTGCCTAATGCCGATGGAGGTCTTTTTGGCCAAAAGCTTACTTGTTTGACAGCCTTTCTGAATTGCCTGCCTGTGACTCAACATCTCTGCTACATGGTAAGTAGTAATCTATCCTTTTCTAATATTGCCTATTCCATCCTGAATTTTTCATTGGATGGATGAATGATTATTTAAAGCAGAAGTTTTGTATTGTGGAAGCATAGGAGACCGAGATGATTTTCTGGCAATATAATAATTTATTGTGTTCACATATGCTGTCCTGCTAATAAAATTGTGTTGAATTTGATCAGAGAGGTAGATTTCTTTATAAGAAAGGATATGACAATCTCTCTCTCTCTCCATTATCTTTTAATACAGGGTGATTCAAAATTTCTATTACATGTTTCTTGGGGTTGTAGAGGGGACTTAGTAAATGAAGTATAGAAGTTATGATATGGAAACCATGTCCACAAATGCACCATTTGGATGTAACGTCTATCTGAGCATTGGACCACTGTGAATCTCCCACTTCACAGTATGCACACAGTGGAGACAATGAGCTTTTACCTGTGTGCCGAAGGAGCACATGGCAAGAGCAGTGCTTCAAGTACTTGCTCTTTGGTTCCCTTCTATGTGACAAAGGACGCCCTCTTCCAAGTTGAGAGCACTGTGCAACTGTATAGCATCACAGCCAACCCTCCTACTTTCAAACATACAAATTTCTTGCAGCTACTGTTGTGCTCAGACGAAGGCTATTATGTGGTGTCATAAATACAACAGGAGCTGAAGACGGCATCCTCTTCTTAGCTTGTTTGTGTACTGTGAAGTGGGAGATTTGAAAGTGATCCAATATGCAAACTTATTTTATATCCAAACAGTACATTTCTGGACATGGGTTCCTTATCAAAACTCCATTTACTAAGCCCTCTGTATTTTTATTTTGATGATTAGTCATAAGAAATTATTAAAAACAATTACTGTTTAAATGTAATTTTGAAACATGTGAAAAGAAATCTTACCTTGAGTGTAAGAATCATCTGTACAAGGTTTGCATGTGGTGGTGGGTATGGTATTCCAAAATAAATGGTATTTCGAAAAAACAACAGGTAGCCAAATAAAAATGCGAGATTGATTAAATGGCTTGATCTGCAACAAAGACAACACAAATTAATCACTAAACATTTAACATTCAAGCACTGATGACACTGTAATAACAGGGATGACAAATATAGAAAAGAAGTTAGTTACCAAACATACGTAATATGGTTAAATAAAACCAATGTAACAAAATATGTAACATTATAACCCATAATAAACTGTTTCTGAACCTGTAGCTATATTCCTAATGCACCTAATATTTGATGTGTGTGTGTGGGGGGGGGGGGGGGGGGGGGGGTGCACTCACACCTGAATGTGCCAAGTATTAGGAGCTACATGAATCACTATAAGGCAAAACAAAAACGGTGAGACAATCAACACTGAATTACTGATTATTATAAACTGCTAAAAAACAATTTTGTACCACCCTCATCACTTTGGTAGTTTGTGTGTTTTCTGGCAGAAACATCTTTTTCAATGTGTTTTTCACCACAGGAGCTTGCTCCACAAATTCATCTGCACATTGGAGGAAAAAGTAAAACTGCATCCTCACCACAGTTCAGCAGAGCATTCAGTATTTCCAGTCACGAAAGGAACAATATAGTGTGTGCACATTGTTCAGTCTGTCAACATCCTTGAAGGTCCATTTTAAGCTTCAACTATGTTCAAATTGTTGCTTTATGACAAGAGCAGTTGTCAATGTGCAAAGTTTTCCACAGAACTGATGTACACCACAGCAAAGTAATTTGAGCACAATAACTGAAAATCTACACTCAACCACATGATGCCCTATTCCTACAAAATTACACTGCATGAGTACCCCTCCAGAAAATCCAGCAAACCCCGTGTGCTGCCTTTTTGGAGCCAAACAGTATGCAACTATTTCCATTAAAAACAACAGTATAGCACCTGCCTTCTCCCCAGGCACTGTACTGTGTAAAGTAGGTGGACTGGAATCTGTAACAATGGTGTCTTAACAGAAAAATGCAGAATCAGCCTGATACCTAACAGAAGTGCATGGAGGTGGCCAGCTACCAATGCATGTTTTATGCACACAGTCCCAAGATCTCAGCAAGGAGGCAGGTTAGTCATATTTGGGCCAGTATCATGGATGGATGTTGGACACCTCTCATTGGTGTCAAGGGTAAATTGAGGCTCTGCTCCACTCACGGGCCTCCAATCTATTGTCCTCCTCTACAGTCAACATTTTAGCAACGAGTTTTGTCTTCCATGATGATAATACGTAAGCACACTGTGCTCACTACATGTAACTTGCTGTGTCAACACAAGAACCTTCCTCAAACACTGGATGCTATCAGCAATATCTCCAGCACATTGAGGACAGTGAGCCAAGGGACATATATATACAAACACACACTCTTGCCAGTAGTGACTGACAGGGGGACAAAAGGTTCAATGCTTTGAGAACCCAACATAATCACCAGGCTATCATTAGTTCAAGCAGTTTGCAGAGCACACTGGTGAGGCAAATAGCCAGTAGCAGTCTGTGTGAGACAACCATATTAACTCATCAATGTGAAGTGAAAACAGCCTCTAGCCACATATCATTGAACAACATGAGTACATGGAGTCCAAGTAACATTCAGACTTTGGATCATCTGATTATTAACTGAATAAGGGCCTGGGACTATACTGTGTGGCAAGTCAAGGGCCCGACAGTTTCCGAACAGTGAAAGGTTCATTATATAATTTGGCATGAAGGGGATAAAGAGTACGGAGATGCCTTGAACTTGTCTTTTATGTATTCAAAAGGTGGCCAGGTAAGAAGATGCTGATGCTGTTGCAAAGTGTGTTGCAAGATGTTCAGCAAGAACTGACACATCGGTAGACGTATCACCATGATGAAAGAGACAAGTTGATATTTGGCAGCCCACAAGAGTACAGAGATCGGCTCATACCTTAGCAAAGCTGCATAAACATGAGGGTGATCTGTAAAGCATGTCACTTCAGACATAGCAGAACCCATCAGTGATCTTGAGTAACTGTTGCAATGTCTGATCCAATATGGCACAGGCCCATGGGGAAAGGGGCCTATAGAAAGGAGAATAACAGCTCCAATGGCATGGGTGACGGCATCGGAGAAATCTCTCACACCTTCATAGCACTCTGACAAAGAGGAGGTGAAGGAAACACCAGAAGTATAGAATTGCCAGTTGGTTCTTTGAAGAGCCCAATGTGGTGACTGGTCTTTTGGGAGGTGACAATAAAGTGACAGGATCACCAGAAAGTGGTCTCTATCACAAAGACTGTCATGTGGCAACCACCGTAGCAAAGCCATATGATTGGAAGGAGAGATCATAAGGTAAATAGCTGAACAGGTGCCATCAGTGGTACTAAAGTAAGTATGAGGAATGTCATTGAGGAGATACACACCAAGATCGAAAAGAAGCTGGTCAATCAGATGGCCCCTACAAGATGATGTGGTACTTCCCCACAGGGGATGGTGTGCTTTGAAATCCCTAAGTAGGAGAAAAGGGGGGGGAGAGTTTGTGGATTAAGGTAGTCATCTTGAGGTATCTTACATGCCCTGCCTTGAGGTAAATAAATATTGCAAATGATTATTGCTGGGGTTATTCATAATTGCACTTCTATTGGTTCCTTTGCGGTATGGAGGGGAACCCACTCACTGACTACATCTGTGCGAACCAATGCACAGACCCCTCCAAATGTTCTCTCAGGGCCAATCTGGGTTTGACACAATGAAATAACAACAGTGGCAGCAGCAGCAGGGGGAGGAGGAGGAGGAGGAGGAGTAGTAGTAGTAGAAGAAGTAGTAGTAGCAATAGCAGTAGCAGGAATAGTAGTAATTTTATTCACCTTTGGATCACTTTTACAAGAATATCGGACATGTCTTGGTATTCCAGTTACGAACAACAAAAATAATGTAATATATATACAATAAGGTTTAGAATGACAAGGGTGGGTCAGACTATTGGCCATGGCCTTATAATAGGAACCATCCTGCCATTTGCCTGAAATAATTTGGGGAGAACATGGAAACCACTCTGTTTAAAACAGTGCTACCTCGTTCAGTTTATCCCTGGTGTACAACAATGTTTTACAAAGAAGTTATTTAATAATGTAAAAGGCTAATGCTACATTGTTCATTCATTTACTATTCATTGCTCACACTTTACACACATTGTTTCATAACACTTCACCCACTATCAACTGATGCCAGGACCATTTTGTGTACTGCAACTTCCCATTTGCTAGCCTGGAAAACTGAGTCTGCATCCCTCTATAATGAGCGAGATCTTGAGCACAGAAAGAGGATAAGATGTCAGTATTATACATTGCATAGCTTTTGGAGTAACTTTTTCCAAAAAAGAAAATAAGAAGGGAAAATATAGTGTGAAGGTGTTAAGTGGAATGATAAATCTCTCATTATCATTATTTGAGTTTTATATTTATTTTTTCTTGGTAAATGTAAATTCAGTTGCATGGTCCTGGACAGAGCTGTTTGTGTAGTAATTATCGATGTTATTTTTAGTGTGCACAAAGGGTAAATGAACTCAAATGGTGTAGTTAAAATCCTCACTGTTTTGAACAGATCTTTACAATGAGGTTGACTACTATTTTGGTTATTATTCTTCTGATGTTTTCATGGAGTTTGAAAACTGTTCAGATTTTGTGCATTTGTTCTCCACAAAAGAATTCCACAGATAAGAATAGTATGTAACTAAAAGACTCTGACTGTTACACACTGGTGACAGAACTCAAAAGGCATAAAATGCTAATGAAATTCTATTTGCAGATATCTTCATGTGTTCACACCACATTACTGCAAATCATTGTTCATTCCTAGCAATTCTGTATTTGTTACACTGTTTATAGAGGTGCATTTACATTTAATTTATCAATGTGATTTTCCTTCTTCAAATTGAAATTCATGGCATTAGCTTTCTTTACACTCTGTATAAATTTATTGCTCATTGACTACTGCCTTGAGTCTTTCATCTGCTTCCTCTGGCAAGGTGTTTTCCTTTTCTGTGACTATAATATTGTTATCATCAGAAAAGAGAAATTTTTGCCCATGGGAAAGTCACTTATGTATATCAGGAAAATTATTGGTCCTAAAGTCCTACATTAATATATTTTGGTTATTAACATTTTACTAAAAGTTTGGACTTATTTGAGGTACTTGTTACCTCTAAGTAATCTGCTAGGTACGTGCAGAACCAGTCATTAGTTACCTCTCTTATTCCTTGTGCTTCTAGCTTGTTGAGTAGAATCTTTTGTTCAACAGTACCTAAAGCCTTAGACAGATCTAAAAACATGCCTATGACACACTCATATTTGTCAAGTACAACTTTTGTGAATTCTGTTACGGCTGATTCTATACGTCTACAACTTTGAAAACCAAACTGTGATTCATTTAAAAGATCATGTTTATTCGAGTAACTCATTAACCTGTCATTCATAATGGATTCTATTATATTTAAGAATGGTGACAGTAGTTGTGGACTGGTAATTTTCTCTGTCTTCTGCATTACCTTTTTATAGTGGAGGTAAAACTCTTGCCTATTTTAAATACTCTGGACATTTCCCTGATGTGTACAATTTATCTAATATGTTTGTAAGGGAACTTGTACACTCTCTATGCACTATTTTAGTTCACACATTGGTACTTCATCTACGTCTACTGACTCCAATTTTTTTTTTTAGATTTTGTACGGTTCTACTGATTTCATTATCTGTGGTTGGTAATAACATCAATGTACTTAATGTACAATTATTTACATATGTTATATTTATTTTTGGGAAATTTTTTTTATAACTTGTCTGCAGTACTTGAAACATGGCCATTCACATTGTTACACGATGTAGAGCATTTATTACTTTATTACCTTCACTTATTAGTGTTTATTGTGCACAGAAACCTTTTGATATTTGGAGAATAGGTAACAGTGAAAAGTGTTTCTTTGACAGTAACATAGATCGCAGAACAGGAGGAAACTATTTGTTGTGGTTATGGCAGGTGACATTAGTATCCATTGCAGATCCATTGAATCGTCATGTTAAGAGTGTCCAGGGTAGATGTGAAGTGGCCAGGATGACAGATCACACCCCAAGATTGTTGTCTGTTACTGGTGGGATTTAAAGAACATCCGTGAACTCTGGTTCAGAGTCTGATGGTGTGGGGGCAACAAGCACCTGGCACCAACAATCCATGGCTCCCTGTCACCACTGCACATCAGATGAGAATGCAGCTTCTCCAGCTGAGTAAACAGAGTTGAGGTTCCTGCAGGAACCATGAGGGGTGAAGACCAATTGGTCCCATGGTCTAAGTCACTTGCATGCCTACCAGAGGTTGACGTCAAAAGAGTAATTATTCCAGGGTACTGCTGACAACCTGGTTACAGTAATACGAAAGATTGATATCACCAAGACAGGATACAAATAATCAGACTTTTTCCATTGGGGAGGATGGCAATTTCTGCTATTGACTCTGGAAGGTGGACATGCACAAGGTGAGTTTTTGTGATGTTGCCGACTACAGTCTCCACAAACTGGGTTGTATGTACACTGGGAAGAAACACACTAGATCCATTGACATTTAAAGCACTGCATCGAGGGTGGGTAAAATATGACTGCACATCACAGCAATAAATCATGATTTTGACTTTCTCTAGAACCAAATTCTACTCAAACGCAAGGATGAATACCCCACTGTCAAACTTGTTCCAGGCAGGCCCTGATGTACACTATATTCAAAATGGATCCCATGCCTCTCCAAGGTTCACATAGTTCTTCATCCAACAGTAGTGTTAAGTCCTGGTGAGATATGATACCATGTACCACTTTTAGACTATTATGGGGTATTACAGAAACAGTTACATCATTGAATTTTTTATAAGACAGTAAAGCCTAGGGCTGGGCAGGATTCACCACTGTAATTGAAATGGAACCACTTTGTTTTTACTAAGGAAAGAAATTTCTCCAAATACAATTTTAGTATTCCCCACAAAGAATATTATTGACTTAGCAGAGAGACGAGGCTTTCTGTCTGTCCAGGTGCAGACCAGGAACTCAGGGGAGGAAGTTTCTGCAAA
The DNA here is from genome assembly GCF_023864345.2 of Schistocerca serialis cubense. Lineage (NCBI taxonomy): Eukaryota > Metazoa > Arthropoda > Insecta > Orthoptera > Acrididae > Schistocerca > Schistocerca serialis. The sequence continues at coordinate 738,904,985 of NC_064639.1, read as the reverse complement.
CCACTTCGTTTTGCTTTTCTACCATGGTGTGGCCATGGAGGGAAAGTTGCTAGGGACATAACAATCCATACTGAAGAATTCTGGTCTGTCTGAAGAGACTGCCAGAGCCTCACACATACAGCTATTAGTTTAGGTCCTTTTAGGGTGCCAGATATCTGACTATACTAAATGGGGGCTCTCCCCATGGTTGCCACCCAGCCATCTGGCTTGATGGCCCTGTGCCCCCCCCCCCCCCCCCCCCCAGTGGACAGTGGACTTGATCTGTTGGGGGTGGGAGGAAAACAGCTCAGGTGTAAACAATGCATTCCCTGCTTAGTCAAGGGGTTACAAGCGTATGGGTGCCTGACAACCACACTGGGTACTGGATACCTTTCCCTGCACAATCCACATTTCTGGTTTTTTTTTTTTGATAAGTTGGAGTTCAAATCCAGACGTGGAAACCAAACATAAGTTAACCAAAGTAGGTGGTATAAAATAACAAAACAAAATGGGAAAAGTCATACTTGATGTTATACAAGCAAGCTATGTTGTCAGCATGGAAACTGTCATAGAGACAAAGTCTAAGGAAAGATATAATCAGAAAAGATTGCAGCACAGAAAAGAAGTAGTACTGCAATGGGTTGGAGGCCAATGCTCACCACACGAGTGCACACAATAGATGTGTGAGCCCTGTCAGTTGATAAGGTCCTGATGCACCATCCTGTGAAAACAATGGGTCGTCATTAATGTCTGAGACGAGATTACGCGTCACTATTTCATGTCACTATGCAAATCGATAGAAATACAGACAGCATTGTCTGTAACTTCAGATGGTAAAGAAATGGTTGTTTTCAACAAATTAAACGTAAAATTGATAACTCAACTCTTTTTTATCTTAACACTGAACTATTGTGAATTTCTTAAGTCCAGCCACAGGTTACCATGATCACACCAGTTACCATCACAATCCCAAGACATTGTTGTTGTTTTTGTTGTTGTAGTCTTCAGGCCAGAGACTGGTTTGATGCAGCTCTCCATGCTACTCTATTCTGTGCAAGCTTCTTCATCTCCAAGAACCTACTGCAACCTACATCTTTCTGAGTCTGCTTAGTGTATTCATCTCTTGGTCTCTCTCTATGAATTTTACTCTCCACACTGCCCTCCAATACTAAATTGGTGATCCCTTGATGCCTCAGAACATGTACTACCAACCGATCCCTTCTTCTAGTCAAGTTGTGCCACAAATTTCTCTTCTCCCCAATTCTATTCAGTACCTCCTCATTAATTATGTGATCTACCCATCTTGATCTTCAGCATTCTTCTGTAGCACCACAGTTTGAAAGTTTCTATTCTCTTCCTGTCTAAACTATTAATTGTCCATGTTTCACTTCCATACATGGCTACACTTCACACAAATACTTTCAGAAAAAGACTTCCTGACACTTAAATCTATACTCAATGTTAACAAATTTCTCTTCTTCAGGAACACTTTCCTCGCCATTGTCAGTCTACATTTTATATCCTTTCTACTTCACCATCACCAGTTATTTTGCTCCCCAAATAGCAAAACTGATCTACTACTTTAAGCGTCTCATTTCCTAACCTAATTCCCTCAGCATTACCTGATTTAATCCAACTACATTCCATTATCCTCGTTTTGCTTTTGTTGATGTTCATCTTATTATCTACCTTTTAAGACACTGTCCATTCCATTCAACTGCTCTTTCAGGTCCTTTACTGTCTCTGACAGAATTATAATGTCATCGGCAAACCTCAAAGTTTTTGTTCCTTCTCCAGGGATTTTAATTCCTACTCCAAATTTTTCTTTTGTATCCTTTACTGCTTGCTCAATATATAGATTGAATAACATTGGGGATAGGCTACAAACCTGTCTCACTCCCTTCCCAGCCACTGCTTCCCTTTCATGCCCCTTGACTCTTATAACTGCCATCTGGTTTCTGTACAAATTGTAAATAGCCTTTCGCTCCCTGTTTTTTACCCGTTGCCTTCAGAATTTGAAAGAGAGTATTCCAGTCAACATTGTCCAAAGCTTTCTTTAAGTCTACAAATGCTAGAAACGTAGGTTCGCCTTTCCTTAATCTATCTTCTAAGATAAGTCATTGGGTCAGTATTGCATGTGTTCGAACATTTCTACGGAATCTAAACTGATCTTCCCCGAGGTTGGCTTCTATCAGTTTTTCCATTGGTCTGTAAAGAATTCATGTTAGTATTTTGCACCTGTGACTTGTTAAACTGATAGTTCGGTAATTTTCACACCTGTCAGCACCTGCTTTCTTTGGGACTGGAATTATTATCTTCTTCTTGAAGTTGGAGGGTATTTTGACTGTCTCATACACCTTGCTCACCAGATGGTAGAGTTTTGTCATGGATGGGTGTTCCAAGGCTATTAGTAGTTATAATGAAATGTTGTCTACTCCTGGGGCCTTGTTTCGACTTCGGTCTCTCAGTGCTCTGTCAAACTCCTCGCGCAAAATCATATCTCCCATTTCATCTTCATCTACATCCTCTTCCATCTCCATAATATTGCCCTCAACTACATCGCCCTTGCATAAACCCTCTATATACTCCTTCCCACCTTTCTGCCTTCCCTTCTTTGCTTAGAACTGGTTTTCCACCTGAGATCTTCACACAAGCAGTTGTCTTTTCTCCAAAGGTCTCTTTAATTTTCCTGTAGGCAGTATCTATCTCATCCCTAGTGATATATGCCTCTGCATCCTTACATTTGTCCTCTAGCCATTCCCGCTTAGCCATTTTATCCTTCCTATCAATCTCATTTTTGAGACTTTTGTGTTCCTTTTTGCTGCTTCATTTATTGTATTTTTATTATTCTCCTTTTATCAATAAAATTAAATGTCTCTTCTGTAACCCAAGGATTTCTACTAGCCCTCGTTTTTTTATCTACTTTATCCTCTGCTGCCTTCACTATTTCATCTCTCAAAGCTACCCATTCTTCTTCTACTTATTTCTTTCCCCCGTTCTTGTCAATTGTTCCCTAATGCTCTCTCTGAAACTCTCTACAACCTCTGGTTCTTTCAGTTTATCCAGGTCCCATCTCCTTAAATTCCCACCTTTTTGCATTTTCTTCAGTTTTAGTTTACAGTTCATAACCAATAGATTGTGGTCACAGTCCATATCTGCTCCTGGAAATGTCTTACAATTTAAAACCTGGTTCTCAATCTCTGTCTTACCGTTATATAATCTATCTGAAACCTTCCAGTGTCCCCAGGCCTCTTCCAAGACATAGTAGCCTCACAATCAAACATATGTAGTTGCAGTGTGTCACGTGAATGACAAGACCCCAGTACTTGCGTGGAGTTTCTTAAATAACTAAGTAGTCCAACCACTTAGCAAATTATAAAAATTGTCCATCATTCAAAATTAGCAAACAATTAATAAACATTATATATACCAAAAAATGTGGATTTAATTCCAGTCATTCTTAGACAACACATATGCTTGTTTGCCTCCTGTAGTCCTTGTTAACAATAAAAATCGTGAATGGCATTTACACATGAGATAGTTCACACAAAGAAAACACATACAAACATAAAAATATATTTATATGAGTAACATACAAGTGTTTGCAGTTGCCTTTTACGATGATGATGTTATTAATTACATTACCCACATCAATCCTAAATGGTTATTCACTTATATTATTGCTGTTTTAATTAAACTGAATTTTTCATTAAATATAAGTTAACATCAAGTATTCTACATGCATGGGATACAGAAATATGTGGGTTTGCATTTTCCAGTCATATTAACGTGATCACTTGTCATAAGCTTAAAGAATCACCTTTTACAGAGTGGACACTGCCACACATGCAGGAAGAGTGTTACTCAGATTCTGGAAGGTACTGACAGACATGTGGAGCCATGCCAGCTCCAGCACTGTCGTCAGCTGTGCTAGATTTCTCAGCTGAAGATCCATGGCGCAAATGCCTGAGGTGGTCACACAGATTCTCAATTGGGTTTAAATGTATGGAGTTTGGTGGAAAAAGGAGCACTGTAAACTTATCCTGGCATTCCTCGCACCATGCACCTACACTGTGAATTGAGACACATGTTGCACTGTTCTGTTGGTAGGTAACATCATGACGAGGGAAAAAAAAAAAGCTGCATGTAGGGTTCGACAAGGTCCCTAAACTTGTGTTTATCCATTGTGCCTTCCAGAATGATGAGATCATCCATGGACTGTTATGAAAACATTCTCCAGCCCACAATGCTCCCTCCTCCAGCTTGGATCCTTCTGAAAATTGTTGCAGGACCGTACCACCAACAGCCATCTGTCCAATGGAATATAAGACGTGAGGCACCTGAAAAGGCCACCTGTTGCCAATCAGTGAACATCCAGTTGCAGTACTGGCACGCAAATTTCAGCCTTTGTTGTCGATGAACAGCAGTCAGCATGAGTGTGTGAAACAGGCGCCTACTGCGGAGGCCCATATGCAGCAACATTCGCTGAATGGTTGCTGAGAAGACACTGTTAGTAGGCCTCTTTGTCCAAATACACAGTCAGTTGCTCAAAAGTTGGCCACACAGATCTCTACAATCTTCGTTCATCCATTATCTACTACCTGTGGTCCACCATAGTTGCCTCGGCGCTGGTTTTGGACAGTGTTATTTTGCCATGCATGGTATACCTTAACCACAGCAGCTTGTGAACAGTTTAGCAACTTAAATGTTTCAAAAATGCTTCCACACTTAGCCAGAAAGCCAATTACCATGCCATTTTGGATGTCAGATAAATAGCTCCATTTCTGCATAATGTACTATTTTCAGCATCCCCCCCCCCCCCCCCCCCCCCCGCACCGCTACCCACCTGACATGCTTTGTATACACTCAACTGCTAATGCTGCCACCCGCTGTCTGAGAGTGATCACTTGTCAAAAGCTTAAAGAATCACCTTTTACAGCAGTGGTCACGTTGACGTGAGTGGACCACTTATAATATGTTGTCATTATAATCAGTGTAAATGTAATATAATCATGTGCTCATTTGACATAATTACTGTTGTAGCACTAGAATCAAAAGCTGTATTGACTTGGAATTTTAGCCAATCATAGTTGTAGGCATTGTCTGTTATTTGAGACATTGTATGCCGATCTACCTATTTGTATTTACGAGTAATTATTGTTTTTATAGGCTGTGAAAATAATTTGCACTATATCTCCATTAATAATTGACACACACTGTAAGAGTTGTTAAATTTGTCTCATCAAGATGAAGAAAATGAAGTACCCAGATTTTCTGTAGCTTTAATATATTGCATGGAAATTAACGTTACACTGAATAAAACATATTTTTCTTTAAGCGGTCTCGGTCATCACACTTGGAAGCTTTTCAGACTAATCCATTCATAGTGTTCAGGAGAGCCTTCAGGGATGTGGAACAAGTCAAGGTATACATTAACATGAGACAAGGAAATCATAGAAACTTAATCTGTATACTCTATTAACAGCAAACCATTACTTCACCATTTAGAGCTACTCATGCTTATGACAACTAAATATAATCAAGTAAATTGCAAAGAAAGCTGCTACTTTGAAAAAAAGCTACAGCATCCTCAGTTATTCTTTATGGACACTGTTTACCTATTATTACAGTAGTGATAAAATACACCCAATTACAATGGTATTTTCCAAGAAAATGAGTACTACAAGCAGTATTCAATAAGTAATGCAACGAACTTTTTTCTCAGGCAGTTCCCATTGAAAAAATGTGGAATTTGTTGTGGGACACTGTGGAATATTCCTGCTTCTGCCTCTACATTTTCATGAAGTTATGATGGTTGGCGGCGCTATATGCAGCCTTCAAAATAGCATCTGTAATGGAGGTGCATTTCAAGCAGAGAGCTCAAACCTGTAGTATCTCCTACGTGCTGGTCATTCGCACATAGCTGTGATTCCTACAAAGTTCGAAAATGCAAACACTCTCATTCAAGGCGACTGACACATCACAATCAAACGCCTCACAGCACAACTGCACACTTCTGTTGGTATTGCAGAAAATGTAGTCCACCAGTTGGGGTGCTCAAAGGTTTGTGACTGCTGAGTTCCTTGTTGCCTCACAGATGAAAATGGCAAAACATGGTGTGGCGCCACACTACCTCTCTTCCAAAGAGAAAGTTGAAAGCCTCAACCTCAGCCGGTAAAGTCATCCTGAAGATCTTCTGGGGCTCTGAAGGGGTTACTCTGTTTGAAGCTCCATTTCCTGGATTAACATATACTAAGCATTGTCATTCTGCCTAATCTTAAGCTTTTGTAACATCCAATCCATTTATTATTGAATGAGATTTGCCATTAATATTACAGGACCTGTTTAGAAATGACTAAAATTTATATATTATCATTTACTAACCCTTTTCTAATAGGTAAATAAATCAGTGAAGATTACTCATTTGAATACACAACATAGATTTAACTGGTAAGAGATGTGTACAGCGAGCAGTAGTAGATGGAAGCACAGAAAGATAGGAGAAAGCTAACTTTCAAAACCACAATTTCTTCTTATAAAAGAGAGAAAAAAGTTGGAGGAAAAGACTTAAGAAAATAGGAATAGTATCCCGAATCTGTGTGTTAAGGGAGAATGCATGTAGCATCTCCATCTCCCTAAACTGAAGATCTTGAGTAATTGCCATCAGGATGGGTAACATTGGCCCACATTTTCATGGTCTTTGATACAGTAAGCTGTGACTAGTTGATACAGTGCTGGTAAACTGTTGTGTACTAATTTTTTTAGTATGTATGTGTGACTCCTTAATATTGCTACTTGAGAGGCCCCGTAAAAAATGAGTGATCGTACGACTACAAAGCTCTGTGAAAACATTTGTAAGGACATGCGAAAGAGAAATAATGAATAAACCATTGAAAGAAATGCATTTTAGTGACCACACGAGAGAGTAACATTTGTTAATTGCGTACATGTTTACATTTTAGATTACAAACGTTGCTCCATGTGACATCCATGACAGCCTGGAAACGCACTATAGATATCGTCTCACAACTGTTCGCAGCACTTTTTGAATGGTGGACCAAGGAATATTCATGACAGTTCGTGCACTGCTTGAAGATCGCACACTGCATCCAGCATTCTCACCCATGGCAAGAATAACTTTTCAACAATTTGTAGCACAATTGGCCATCGACCTCCCCAGGAGCAATTCCCAAATCGCCAGTTAATTCAAACTTCTGAATCATGTTTTTCAACACTGGTGCAGAAAGAGGACCTCTCTTGTATTCCTTTAATGCGTCGACACTCACAAACAGTAGCACCACTACCGCTGTTGTTTTGATAAAACAGTTTTATGAGTAAGGCCCTGCTTATCTTGTCCAGACCCATGTTGCAACGTAATGCACACTGATGCTTGTTTTTCAGCCATACCGGTATCAGCGCCTAATGGCAAGTCATGACATTGACACTAATAACAATGCAAATCCTGCAGCGCACAGTCTGAACATCATTCCTATAAGGTAGGGTACCCATATGGTAAATAGTTTTCTGCCCGCACCATCTCAAGTAGTGAAACTTTAATTATACCCAACCTGTATATTACTTGAAGAGCAGAAGGTAATAAAAGCACAATATAAATCCGCAGAAAATGAGAAATTTACATTACATTTTTAAAACTATCAGTAACTCTTGTTTTGTGCTGTGGCAAACAGAGGCACTTAATAAAGGTCCCAGCATTCTGCTATTGCACTTATTCGTTCTTTATATGCCTTAAAGATTCTTCTTTATGGCAGGATCTATGGGAAACAATGCACAAATGTGTGATATTTCACAGATATTGCAATGATGTAGTTACCATCAGGTTTAAAGCAAATAAGTTTAGCTTAGCTTAACATACGTCCCCCCTTTATCTCCCACTAGATCTGAAGTCATTTGCCTCCTGTAACACTACAGTTTTACTGAGAGTAAGATGAAGTAACTAGTGCTTCAAAAATTCGGAAGGAAACGATGACAAGAAGTGACTTGGCATGTTGTTGTAAGTATGTCTACAGAAACATGCAATTAAGCAGGGTACTTGGGTTTGCAGATGTTCCATCCAGGTAAGTGTAAGACCATGTGAGTTGTGTCATAATAGGTAGCTGAGAGAACTCATTTACCACAGAATGTGAATTTTCCTACCAATGCAAAAATTTGTGGGGCAGACTGAAACAAGGAAAAATATTGGGAGAGAAGAGAGGGACTTAGACAGGAGAAGGAAAGTAGAACTGCCTAATGTGTGGTGACAGAAAGCATTGTAGAACCACAAATGAGTGCAGGCTTGGACATACATTATCCATCCTATACACAGAGGTAAAATACTAGACCATTTCATTTGTATCAATCGAGTATGATCAGAAGGAAAATACTGAGGTGACTTTTTTAGATTTCCAGTACTGTATTGGTATCTTATGCATAGTGAAAACTTATTTTCCAAGTGGACACGGAATGTAGTTGCATTGATATTATTTTGTAGGTCTATTTCTATTCATGTATTTCCTCAGAGTAGTTAGTCTACTCTTTACATGTTTCTGTACTCCAACTTGCCCAGTAAATAATATCACAGGATTTCTCCGATATAACGAAGAAGCTGCAGAGCTTTAAGGCTGAAGTAGTCAGAACAGAAAATAATCAAATAGGTCTTAGAGGTAATGTGAAGATAGAGACTCTTAATATAAAATCTATGAGGTTCGGAGAGGCAAAAATCCGTAGCTTGATCTGCTTGTTTACTGAGGCCTATAAACTGTGTCTCAAGGGAATGCAACACTGTTTATAAAGATTACAACCCTGTGGTGCATGATTTTCATTTCAATGCACAGCTTTTAAAGGTAGCTTGTATGGCATCTTCAGTCAAGTCATGCAGCTATAAATGCATGCAGGGCACAACACAATAGGCAATGGCCACTGCAGTGGACGGTGTGCATTTGCAGCCTCAAGACTGAATGGGAATGCCATAAAAGAGTCCATTAATAGCTATCCACTTTAGTGGACGTTATGCACCACATAGTTAATGTGGGGAACAGAAATATTACACTCCAATTACGGATATGGTCTCACTTGACCACAATGTTATTGCATTCGGAAACGAGCGCACTTTAGTCGGCTTATCGTGAGCTTTTATTGTGATATTTTACCAAGACACGCTGAACCACTTGATAGTAAATGCACAGCTGTCTGAAATCATTCACAATGTGATGTGTATTTCTTAGTTACCACTGTAGTTGTTTACTGTAATGTCACAGTGTATCTTCAATAACAGCCACAGCAGGCCAAGTACAACAATATTATGGTACAGTAGTATTTTAGAACTAAAGTTTGGTTTTGTAGGATATATCTGTCACAGTAAACCACTCTGTGACCTTTTTTTTATGATGTCATTTTTTCCTCTTGTCATTTCTACAAGTGAACTATGTCTGCTACACACCTGTTTTGTGTTTTTATGTGTTGATTTGCTTTCTGAATTCATTGTTCAGCTTCGTAAGTTACTTTTACTTTCACTGTTCATACTAAGGTAGTTAATTACTTTCAGTAGCTGCCCATGCTAAATGGCATAGAATTCTGGCTGACTGGCAAGTACATTACAATTATTAAAGGTTGAAACAGCACACAGATGGTACACAATTTAGTAGACATTCAGAGCGAAGTATGCCGCACAAACAGAATGATATAGTAATGCACTTATGTGCCATGTAGACTTCTCAGGGGTATTGTTGCATGTTCACATAAATAGCTGAAGATGACTGATGAGTGTTGCGTATCATTGGCTGTGAGAAATAAATAATACTCGAAAGATCACTATACCTTGTCAACAATGTCATGAAGAGTCTGCTTCCAGTTAAACAGTAAGCCATATCAGTTCCCTTCAATTTTACAAATTGCCTGCCCAGTCTGCACGAGTTCGCAGTCGTGCTGTTTACCCAGGGGGCGTGGTGGTGGTGTCAGCATCAGAGAAGTTGCCATGGGTAGTTCTGAGCTGGGACCAGCGGTGCTTCAGCAGCGACGTCCTCATCTCTCGGTGTCAAGGGTTATATGGCCGAAATTTATGGTGAGTAGTACGTGTATGTACAACAGCTTTCGTAGTCCCGAGTTCTCAAGTTTTCTGGAAATGATTAATTTGCTATGTGGTAATCTAGCTGCACTTGGTATCTCAATCGAGGCTGCAGAATTAAGCCCCCTTGTTGTTTGTTTGCCTAGTGCAAATTTTCACTTTGAGAAACCCACTTCTTCTCTGAAAAGGTAGATCAAACCTTTACAAAATGAGTGTGATTGTTCTGCCCATGTAATCTTCTCACTGCCCTGCCTGTCTCATTCCTGGTTCCTTTGTAAACTGAAGAGGAACCAAGTTGAGTTGCAAATTCCTGGCTGATTAGGTTTCTTAGTCCATGCTCACCATTTATTTTTCTATTCTACCATCTTCTCTGATATCTAAAGTGCTGAGCACTGCAACTGCAGCAGTGTTGAGCGTGTAGTGGTGGCCTGGACTTGGACCCACATTTAGCCTGTTCCAGCTCACAGACAGTGCAGTATGCAGCCTTATGGGACTCTTGGACCGTAGTCTTCACAGTTGTGCTTCTACACGCCGCCACACCGGCCTGCACCAACTTCACCAAGGGGGTTGCCGCTCACCAAGGAATTTAATTTCATGTAACTGTGGTTTTCCTCATTCTAAAGGCCTAAGTGGTCAGCAGAGGTTGCCACTTGCTAACTTTTGTAATTGAAGTCTAGTAGCTCTTTTATGTAACCATTGTTTTTTCTCAATTCTAAGGGCCTAAGTGGCCAGTTATTCATGCAAGTTTGGTACCCATTATCTTGACAGTGTATGTTTTTAAACTTAGTGAAGTTTTTTAAATTACCATGGGAAGCTACTCCTGTTTAAACTGCTCATTCTTTTGGTTTAGTAGTTTATATATATTTAATGTGGCAGCATCCCGCGCCCCTTTCCTTTAAATGTCAGGGATTGCAATGGCACTGGCTTTAGGGATCTCGTGTTGGGTTGGTCACAGTTCACTGTTTTTTGTAGAAGCGTTTTGAGAGACTGTTTTTAATTATTCCTTCTTTTGTCAAGTCCTCGCCCTGTTGGGTTCTATTTATTGTTTGGTGTTACCAGTCAATCTTGTACAAGGAAAAGCATATAATCTGCATCACATGGCTTAAATCTCATGCTTGAGGTACTTATTTCATCCGAAAATTTTGGGCTTGCGTTGTTAACTGTGACCGATCTTGCTCAGAGGTTCCTTGGTACTGAATGTTTTCTTTCATATAAAGAAAATACTAATAATAATGACAGTAATAATAATAATTATTATTATTGCGCCTTAGCTTCATGGTTGTTTAGTGATGAGTCATCCCAGTGGGCCAGTCTGTAACGTTCTTGTCAAAAAGTAATGGATAAATGTATTTAACTCATTTGTGTCTGTTACTGTTTTTCTGAGCTGTGCCCTTTGTTAGAATATATGTATAGTCTGAGGTTCAAATAATCATAATCTTTGGCCATGATCTGGCTTTAAAGATTTCCAGTTTATAAACTTGTCTATAAAAAGTTGTAATTTGATAAAAGAGCCTGTTTCATTTTAAAACTGTTGCTGGTATCCAAACTGTTGTTCCCTTTTTACTTGCTGTTTAAAGTGAATGTTGCCGGTCTAAGATATTGTTTCTGTTAGTACACATATAATGTTCTTTTAATGGTAGTAAAGTTCATCAAATGGTTAATGTTGTGTACTTAAAAACCCTGACTCAGTCCTTTCACAGGTTTGAGTTTGGTTAAGTCCCATTCTGCAAAGTGGTATTTCAAAGGTAGAGAATTTTCCCTACTGCATCATTCACTGTTTCCTGTCTCATCTTTAGTCCTTGCTGTTTGTTTTAGTGTATTTGCTTACTGTAAATCATTGTTGAAGTTAATTCTGTCCTATTTGTAGTAGTACTGCCAAACATGGCATAATGCATTGTTCTATTAATTCCTTTCTTCAGAAAGATAATTTGGCTTATGAGGCTACGAGGCCAGGATACGACACCTCCCTTTTGATCGAAGCGTCATTGAGTTGGTGGATCATTTGTGTACAGCCTTAGACAGCCCGTTGATCATAACTATTCACGCCATAGCCGAGGTAGTTGCTTCAGTACCTCACTGCATCGCTGCTGTATCACCCTTATGCCAAAATGTTGACTTTTCATAAACTAGTCAACCAACCTGCAAAAAAAATTTACTGAATCCAAGTCTAACTAATCATTTGAGCGATGTTCAGCAATTTAAACTTTATTTCAAACAGGGTAAACTCGGTCAAGATTTGCATGCGCAAGTGCGGGATTTACAAGCTGGCGTAAGCCGTTTTGGTTTCGGAAGACTTCGGAATGGTGAGAAGGAAGCAGGAATGCTCAAAAGCAGTGTTCAGGTGGTAGGTGGGGTTGAGCAATCAGCTGGGAGGATCTTGGGCAAATTGCACCACTTTATGGCTCCAAGGTATTAAGCAACCCTCAGTAGAGAATTTGAGTGAGGTAGAATTAATTTTGTTGCTTACTGTTAAGTTTGAATTCCATACTAATGCTTTGGGGATATAACTTGATATTTTACTTCAAGAGAATGGGGGACTGAAGGGTGTACAGAAGGGTATTATTGAGTTTAATCTTTCACCCTATGTTAAAAATTAATTTGAGTGAAAGCACTTTTCGCAGGTTCAGGCCACCAATGAAACTTTGGCAAGGTTTACTGAGCAAATTTGGACCATATTCTCAACCTTGGAGCAGCAGGTCACTGAAACCCAAATACTTTGGAGGGTACAAGGCCAGCTGGCCATTCATGTATTACATTCGATCAAAGATCTTCCACCTTCCTTGAATTGGATGCCTTCGTTTCCGTGGTTGAGATGTTAAGTTTTGAAGACCGACAGCGAGGTGGTATGAAGTGTTACCGTCAGGACGTCCATGTGAATGCTAAACAATACCAAAGTGATTCCTTAAAAAGGGACAGGACTAGGGTACATTTTCAGTGCCATGAAACTGGGCATTTGGTACGTGAATGTTCTGGGAGGTAGGATACCCATGCTCAAAATGCTAAGCCATATTACAACTGTGGTAGGGGAGTTGTTACCTTACATCTGCACTCAGATTAACCAAAAGCCTATTTGCCCACTTATTGATTCTGGCAGCTCAGTTTTCCTTCTTGACTACCAGTGGCATTTTGAATACTGTGCTATCTGTAAGTTACCTTTCTTGCTCCCTTGCTCACGGAGATGTTGGGCTGGTGTTGCCTCTGATTGGGGAATTTTGAGCCAAATTAAGCACTGGTTAACTTTTCATGGCCAATCAATTTGCTGGTGGTCGAGAACTTGTCTGTCAATTTAATTTTGGTCTGTGAGTTTTATCCAGAATACTGGGTAAATATTGGCTTATCAGGAGAGGATTGTTTACTTCAAGTCGTCCTGTTAAGAAGCTTGCCTTATGTTCCTGTCATAGTTCTTTGGAAGTTTGCAAAGTGTTGGCTCCTCTGGAAAATTTGAGGTCAGTCACTTGAGTCTGGATGACGCCAATCAATTGTTGTGGCTTCTCAGTCATTTCTCACAGGCCCTAACTGACAAGCTGGACATAATTAATAAGATTCAGTATAAGACCATCCTTACTGATGTAGGCTATCCCCTCCAAAAATAAGGAACTTACATTCCTTGATTCATGCCATATTACGTGATGGAATAATCAGACCCTCTCATCGCCCAAGGTATCACCCATATATCTAATAATAAAGTCATGAACGGGGAGTTTCTTCCAGTGGTTGATTATAGACTAGTTAACTGAAAGGTTGTTTTGGAATTTGTACCTTTGTCTAATTTACACGGTTGTTTTACGTGGTTTGCCAGAGCCGACTTCTTAACAGTTCTTGATCTTTGTCAGGCATATTATCAGGTACCTATACTACTGCCTTTTGTACAGCCTGGAACTTATACAAGTTCAACAGGATTCCTTTTCTGTAGTCCAGTGGTGTGGCTGTCTTGTCTCATCTTTTAGATTGTCTCTTGGGTGATCTGAAGTTTAAACGTACATATAACTATTTCAACCATGTGGTGGTTATAGCGCCACCTTCAATGAGCATTTGAGTGTCTTAGGGAGGCAGGGTTGACTGTCAAACCATCCACCAAAATTACACCGGCACATTAGCAGGGATCATTTCTGAGGCATTTAGTTTCTGCCAATGGTATTAGGATCAATCAAGATCGCACTAGGGATTTGCACAGATTCCCTGTGCCCAAGAATAAGAAGGCTGTGGCTAGTTTTACTGGCATGGCAATTTTTTTTCTTTTTTTTTTTCAGAAGTTTAATTTTGCTCAGTTAGCTGGGCCACCTGGTTGTTTTCCATTGGGACAAGAGTGAACAGGCATCCTTTGAGGGAATTACGGAGGCCCTTAGTAATGCCCCTGCCTTGGTTATTCCCCATTCCGAGTGTCCATTTGTTGTCCACATAAATGCTTCTACTTGTGGAACAGCAGCCATTCTTCTGCAAGAACAAAACGGGGAACGGTGTGCCATAGCTTAAGCCTCTAGGAAGTTCTTTCCTCCTGAAACTAAATTTTCCATTTATGAATGAGAAGCACTGGCAGTTCTCTTTGCCCTTGAGAAATTTAAGTTTTATCTTGAGCACACAGAGTTTCTTCTAGAAATGGATAACCAGGCCCTGAGTTGGGGCCTGGCATGTCACTGGAATACTGGGCAAATAAAGTGCTGGGCAATTTGGATTTCCACCTTTCCCTTTTAAGGTCAGGAGTATTAGGGGTTCCAACAACCAGGTGGCAGATACCTTACGCTGCATGATCGATGATGAGGTCCAGGATCACCAGCAGCAGGGGTGTGCTTCCAAGGATTGGACAACAGGCACGATGACAGAGGTCCCAGTATTCTTTACTAATTTGATGGGGAAGCAAGATTTTGACCCTAGAATTGCCAGGGGGGAACAAGTCTCTGAGTATAACCTGCACAAAGGCCTACATTGTTATAGTCATCGCGGTGAGCATGAACCTATGATTTGTTTGCCCATGGAGCTTGTCAGTCCCGTAATCCGTTACTTTCACAATACTGTTGTGGATGGCCACTTGGGCACCCATAAAACCACTGCTGTGGTTAAGAAACACGTTACTTGGCCTACACTTTACAGCAACATAAGGATATCATAACATAAGAATATTCGGAGATTGATGGGTGTAGCGTGAAAGCTTGATTACATAGTACCCTCCCTCAAACTTGTGCTGGCAACATGTATGTCCTGGTGGTTGTTGAAGCCTTTCACCATTTCTGCTGGTTGATTCCAACGAGTTGCCATCTTCTAAGTATTTTTTTCCACCTTTGGACTCTTGTGACTGATAACGCACCAGCCTTCACTAATAAAGTGTTCAGAGCATGCTGTTAACTATATCACCGTACCATCCTGTGGAGTGAGTCAATTTTAATTTTTCATGGGAGTTCTCACAGACAGTGGGATCTATTAATAACCTACTTCAATGTAACATGAGTTTCTTAAGGCTCCCTCACATTTGCTTATCAGGTGAATTCCCATTTAGCTAACTTCTTCCACAGCAGGTTAGCAAGATATTATTCAGTGGAATTGGAGGAGGGCAAGACGCAACAACTGGCACTTCCATTAGAAGTTAGCGAGGAGTTACAATCGTGGTCGTAAGGATTTTTCTGGTAGAGTACAGGAACGAGTTTCTGTTGGGACTCCAATGTCGCCTTAAAAGGGAAAGTGGGTTATGCTAGTAAATTAGCTCTGTGGTTCCTCGGAGACTGTGCAGAAATGACGTCTTGTTGATATTCTTTTGCAGAATCTCTGTACAGGCAGATTATTGTGACTCACGTGAGCCAAGTCAAGGAGAATTACTTAATCCTACACAAAAAAGAGGAGCAGCCCCTCTCCCCCTTTTTCTAGTTTCTGTGGGAGAGGTTGAATTGTCTTGGCTCCCTTACCTCTTACAAATCGTCTGCTTGAGTTCACAACCATGCTATAGACAGCGCTATTTATCTAGGGGGCGTGGTGGTGATGTGATTAGTGAAGCAAGGAGATGCCACAGGTAATAGTGAGCTGGAACCGGTGGTGCTTGGGTGTCAATGTCGTCCTCTCTTGGTGTAAGGGGTTGCACAGCTTACATTTGTGGTGAAAACTGCTGACCTCAGGCACTGGGTAGTTTGTGTGGATACAACAGCTTTCCTAGTCTAGAGTTTACTCAAGTCTTCCGGAACTGATTAATTTGACACGTGGTAATAGTTGCACTTGGTAGGTGATTCATGGCCACGGAATTAAGCAACCTTGTTGCTTGTTCACCTAGTGTGAATTTGGCTCTGAGAAACACACTTCTTCTTTGGAAGGATTGATTGAACCTTTACAAGTGAGCGAGACTGTTCCGGAAGTGCGAGAATCTCACTGCTCCACCTGTCTCATTCCCGGTGTCTTTGTAAATCGGAGAGGAATCCAGCTGAGCTGCAAATTTCTGGTTGATTAGATTTCTTAGTTCATGCTCAGCATTTATTTTTCTATTCTACCATTTTCTCTGATACCCAAAGCACTGAGCACTGTAGCTGCAGCAGTGTTGAGTGTGTAGTGGTAGCCTGGACTTAGACATGCCTGTTCCAGCATCACACAGTGTGTGGTATTCTGCCTTATGGGGCTCTCAGACCATAGTGCCTTCGCCATGGCAGCCTGCACCATCTTTGCTGAGGAGAGTCCCACCTGCCAAGTTATGTACTTGCAAACTGTTAACTGTTTTACGTAACTGTGGCTTTCCTTATTCTAAAGACCTAAGTGTTCAGTGGAGGCCGCCACTTGCTAATGTTTGTAATTGTGATCTAGTAGCTCTTTTACCTAACTGCTGTTTTCCTCATTCTAAGGGCCTACGTGGCCAGTTATTCTATGCAACTTTGGTATCCCTTGTTTTAACAGCGTACATGTTTTTAAATTGGTCGAGTTTTTTTAAATTACTATCGGAAGCTAATCCTATTGTAAATGGCTCATTCTTTGATGTAGTAGTTTATTTAATGTGTAACCTCACTCCCCCTTCTCTGTTAATGTATGGGGCTGCAATGGCACTGGCTTTAGGGATCTCTTGTTTGATTTGGCCACAGTTAACTGTATCTCATAGGTGCCATGCATAGATGCAAACAGACTGTATTTTGTCAAGTCCTCGCCCTGTTGGGTTCTATTTATTGTTTAGCGCTACCAGTCAATCCTGTAGGAGAAAAAGTATTTAGTCTGCATCGCGTGGCTTATATCTCATGCTTAAGATGTTTATTCCTGCTGAAAATTTTGGCCATGCATTGTTGACTGTGACCGATTTTAACGGGGTACATTTTCTTGGTCCTGAACATTTTATTTTTAAAAATGATGATGATGATGATAATAATAATAATAACAATAAAACCACAAGAAAAGAAAAGGCCTCAGTGTCAAATATGAAATTTGTTTCTTCACTCATTGAATTCCTCGGCTTCATGGCTGTTTCGATGTTGAGTCTGCCCAGTGGGGCATATTTGTAACGTTCTTGTCAAAAAGTGGTGGAAAATTGTATTTACCTGATTTGTCTGTTACTGTTTTCCCAAGCTGTACCCTTTGTTAGTATATATACAGTTTGTGCTTTAAATGATCATAACATTTGGTCATGACTTGACACTAAAGATTTCCAGTTAATCAACTTGTATGGAAAAAGTTATAATTCGATAAAGGGCCCTGTCTCATTTCAAAACAGTTGTCGGAATCCAAACTGTTGTTCCCATTTTACTTGTTGAAGGAGAGTTAGAATGGCAAATAATTTTTTTTCACATTTTCGGACTTTCATCTCATAAAATTTGCAATTTTGCAAATAAAATGATATATCTATCATTTATAAACTCACATGGGAAGTATTATTATTATTATTATTATTATTATTTTTACGTATAATCTACACTGGTTGAAAATGTTAAAATTTTTATGTGCATTACTTCAAGATCTAATAAAATCTGTAATTTTTTTTATAGAAGGCTGTGGATTGCTGTGTTATAAAGGTTAAATTATGTTTTTGTATTGGTAGCACTGTCAAAAACAGTATTGTATTGTTTCATAGTATAAACACATGTTTTATGTCGAAGTGCTAATGTTTTTCCATGGAAAAGTGACGAATAGATTGGTAAATCTCTCAAAAAGTCAAGTATGACGCCAGACTGAAGTGTTTTTAAGAAAAGTGTGTTTCATGGTAATAGATTTTCGAATAAAGGGAAACAATGTGTTCAAATGATGAAAAGCCAGTACGCACCTTTGCCCTCCTGGACCTGATTCGTGGTGCAATTGCCACAATGCCCAGTACTCAAGCAGTACATACAGCCATAAACATTCCATACCAGCAGCAATCATGGATATCATAAAACCTATTTACAGAGACCTGGCAAATCTTGAATTACTGAAGAAGTGTCTGCATGGTCAGACTCAAAATCTCAATGAGTCGTTCAATAATCTTATATGGACTCGCTTACCAAAAAATGTTTTTACTTGAATGAAGAAACTGAAGTGAGGGGGGGGGGGGTCAGTGATGCTGTTATTGCTTTCAATGATGGCAACATTGGTACGGTGAGAGTGCTACACCATATGGGAATTAATCCTGGAGCAAACTGCATCAGAGAACTTGAACAGATGGACAAGGTTCACATTGATGAAGCAGGGTATGCAGCACAGTTAGCCACTAAGGAGTCCAGAAAAAAGAAAAAATGAGGAAAAAGATCAAGAGGATGATATACAGCATGGTGCAGGGTGCTTCTGAGTAACTAAAAATATAAAATTAAGCATATATTAAGTGAGTTACAGTCTTTTGAAACTTTAGGCACCGTTCCTGAAAATTTACATTTTCCATAAATCTCAGAAACCACTCCGAGTAGAGTATTCAAATCTTCAGGGAGTAATAACATACATATCCTGAGTCTACTGAACTAAAAAAATAACATAATGTTATGTATAATTAAAATTATTTAGGATAACGTATAAAAAAGTACACAGAATTTTAACTGTGTAGTTAAAAAATTGCATTCCTCAAAGCAGTGGCTGAAAATGCAATTACTGTAGTTCAATGGATTCCGAACATACAGTTTAATGTCCTGTAAAAGTTTCATGTCAATGGCTGCAGTGGTTCATGGGGCATTCCAACTCCCCTTAAAGTGAATGTTGCTGATCTCAAAAATTATTTCTTTTAGAGAGTGGTACGAAGTTTTAAAATCCTGGCTCAGTCTTTTCTCAGTTTACTTTGGTTAAGCCTTACACTGCAAGGTGGCATTTCAGTCCTTTCTATGCGACATCTCTTATACTAAATCTGCTACACCTCTTCCTACGATGCCTCATCAATGTGGATAATAGCATACTGGATGTTGACAAATTCTCCTCCTCTATATATCACAATCAATCTGGACTAGAGTGGTAAGCATTCATTTCATACCAAAGAAATGATCCACATCTCCTATATTTTACAGACATAATTATCTGATTTCCCATTTGGTATACACAGGAAACACAGTCGCTCCAAACTGTGATCATTTTCAACAGCTACATAAACAAGACTTTAGAGCTTCAACAGATATCTTTCTTTCAAAGTATTTCATGAGATGTTTTTAAAGAGGATAGTCATTATTACCATATTACAAGAAATGTTTAAAGACTAATTTAATGCCCATTGGATAGCATCATACTGACAAGATTGTCAGAGATATTCCTCAAACTTAGGATGGACAAGAATGTGGAAGGGAAATTTTCTGTGTCCTTTTTTTTAAAAAATATTCATCCTATCATTTACCTTAAGTGATACAGGGAAACTATAGAAAACCTAGATACAGATGATTGGTTGGGGATTTTTACCCTGCCTCCCTGAATGAGAGCCCTTAAATAGTGTGCCACCTCCCTTACAGAAATTCTGTTCAGTTCAAACTGTAGAAAACTGCAGGGTGAGGATTTTTCACCAAGTAATGGTTTTGAACATGTGGTACTGACTTATTACTCTGCACTGCTGTTAACTTTTAATACAGGACACCCCCAAGTATCCACATTATCGTAGATCTGAGACTGAACGGACAACTGAAAAAAACCATGTGTTGTTTTACTGTACAAACTATTTACTACATTTACAAAACTTGCTGCATGTCGCACTTGAAATCCTGCTCCGTTACTTACACATTACATGCCACAATAAATGGAAATGCCGTGTGGCTATGGCTAGGGTGACCAGATGCAATTGTTTAAAAAGGAGGACAAAGGAAGAAAAAATCAGGACACATCAAACGGGTCAACTGCAGATGAGGATACCACCCGTCAGCTTTGGATAAGTCACGTGATTGCCGGGAATTACCAGTAAAACTAGTAGTTAATTGTTACTGGTGGTCAGGTGGTGATTCCCAGAGCAATATTTTTTTTTAAATTTTAAATTAAAAACATTGATTGTGGTGACAGTGTGGCATCAATTGTTTTTATATTTACGTGCAGTTTTAACATTAAACAAGGACGGTTGCCTAAACGCCACTCCTTATTGGCTACTTTCATGTGACTTGTCCAAAGCTGACGGGTGGTATCCTCATCTGGAGTATTCCCCATCAAACATACGTTCAATTTTAATAACCGAGTTTATTATTTATAGACATAACATAAATACATTTCTTAACAATTATTGATACTTTAAGAAAAGAGCAATAGAACGGGACGAATTGTAAATTTAACTGTATTACGCTCAACTTTGTGAAAAAGCCGGACACCGTAAAAATCCACCCGGGCAAAGAGCTAAAAAGGAGGACATGTCCGGATTAATCCGGACATCTGGTCACCCTAGCTATGGCCTCCTGTAGACCGTTCGCCTGGTGCAAGTCTTTCGAGTTGACGCCCCTTCACAACTTGCATGTCGATGGGGATGAAATGATGATGATGATGACAACACAACACCCAGTCCCTGAGCGGAGAAAATCTCCGACCCTGTCGGAAATTGAGCCCGGACTGTTAGGTATGACATTCCGTTGCACTGACCACTCAGCTACCAGGGGCGGACATTACATGCCACAGACAGACAGACAGTCTTACATATGCTTGGAAAACACTGTGTTAAATACCATTTGCTTTTAATTCACTTTTGTGAAATAATTTGTTTCTGTTTTGCACTCACTTCTTTCCTGACAACACAGTCCTCACTTTCTGGAAGGACAAATGAATTTTGTCTTGCATGTCCTGACAACAGATGTAGATGTAGAAGAACAGATCAACAGACTTCAGTATCTTGAAGTACATGATAAAACACAAGTTATATGCCTAATAGTGTATTTTACACAAAATATTCATTTTAATTATAAATTCATCCTTAGTTTTATTTTTTCAAAAATTGCCCAACTATGCATGGATAATTTGGTCTATGCTGTATTAGTGTAGGCAACAATGTTGGCTAAATTTAATTCACTTGAGACAATTACTTCAGTTTCTACAACAATACTGCATCTTCATTACTTGGATGTGGAAGAATCACCAACAAGAGGTTTTGTCTAATTGTCATGCGAAATATGTTGACTTCCGGTAAATATGACATGTTGGTTTGTAAACATTTAATTGATTATCCTAGCCTGTCTCCATTGCGACTTTTACTTTGCAGTGGACAATGGCAAGGAATAGTTAACTCCCTTGTGCATTAGGTAATTGGTATTATCTTAACCAACACACTATATTGTCTTCCTTTACCACTACTTTATTAAATTTGACCTGGGTTTCATTATTCTTAAAAATGATTGCATTTATTAATCCATCTTTTGGTTAACTGAACCTACCACTACCAGTTGTCGGCTCTGGCCCATACCGCAATGAAGATGTCATGTTATATGTGTGTGCAAAGCGAACAGAACCCTGACAATATTTCTTTTGCGTGTATCTTATTTATTTGGGATGTAGGTCATGATGACAGACTAATCTGCAGTGTCGGCCGAAGTCTAGTTCAGGCGGTGAGTTTTGTTGAGAGTTGACGAAGCCAAGGAATGTGCATAAGAAATCTTAGATGTGGTGACATATTAATCTGTAGAGTGAACACTTCAGTTAATACCATCTCTCAAATGAAGGTTACTAAGTTTTGAGTTTTTCCTTCTACAGGCCTAATGCCATCTTGATTAACAGTAAGTACCAGTACATACATCCAGCACAGGCTGAGAGGAGAGCAACAGTTTTATGCCAATCATGTGCTATATTAGCTGTGTATTACAGACACTGGAAGCTGTAGATCTGTGACATTAACTTCAACATCTGTCTCACACTCTTTTAAAGGAGAGGATGAGGGAAGACTGTATTTTGCAACATGTCTGAGTAGACCATTATGTACATCTTAAGTTGCATCAGTGTGGTTTTTTTTTTTTTTTCCCTCGACTGACTGACTCCGATATTAGGTGCATATTCAGCGGTTTTGGATAGTTCCTTACCTTTGTTAGGAATTCTTGTTATTTAAGTTATTCAATGAAATAAACTCTTGCATCTTCTTAACACTTTTTGTGTGTGTGTGTGTGTGTGTGTGTGTGTGTGTGTGTGTATGTATGACAGGTCTATGTAAAGTACTTACAAGTCCTATTACAATATGTTTCTGGAAACTTGTGCTGCTTGTTTTGGTGACTGTGCATTTTGTGTGTCTGAGCATGTTTTAACAGTACCCTCTTAATGTTTGTTATCTTACCTTTAATTTTTTAAAGGAAATTTCCCTTCTGCTCATCATCTTCACTCATTCATTTATTGTGTGGCAGTGGATGTGTGATCCCAAACCATGGAGAAGGAATACCAGTCTGCCTAATATCCGCTAGTTGTATTTGTGTTTCATATCATATCTGTTTCAGATTTGGAGCAAAGTGAAAGAATGAGGATATGATGTAACAGGAAAAGCTTGCCAATATTTTGAGTACACCTGCAGTTCTAAGAAAATGACTGGGATAAGTAACACATAATGCCAGCTGACTACTTACCATAATCAAAAAATAATGGTAGGAAAGCAGAAAACACTTAATGATAATTGTGTACATGTGCACTCATGAAGATAACTACACAAACAATGTAATGCCATTTGATGTTACAACTACTCTTACTGGTATGCAAACAGGATCATCTCAGTCCCATGTGACTGCTTACTGAGAAACAAGAGCTCAAACAGTCATATGCAATTACAAATATTCAACACTATTCCTGAGAAAGCTTTTTGGTAGAGCCAATTCTTCAAACACCCATGGAACATAAAAGAAATGGATATAGTTCAGCTACCTCTAGTGAGGTACAAAGAGTTGCACATATTCAAGACTGCAATTCATATTTTGTATATTGGCTTAGATATCAGTCTCCTATATACCATGATGTCACTGTTGTGTTTCTCTGTAGGGATTTATTTATTTATCTATTTACACATCAAGATTCGTAGGACCAAATTGAGGAGAAAATCTCCGAGGTCATGGAACATGTCATTACATGAAATTACAACATAAAAGTAATAACAGATAAAAATAAATGTTCATGAACCTGAAAAGAGTCAGTCCATAAGTTTAAGTAAACGCTATCAGCAATACAATATGAATCAGCTTAATTTTTCAAGGAACTCCTCGACAGAATAGAAGGAGTGACCCATGAGGAAACTCTTCAGTTTCAATTTTAAAGTGCGTGGATTACTGCTAAGATTTTTGAATTTGAGTGGCAACTTATTGAAAATGGATGCAGCAGTATACTGCACACCTTTTTGCACAAGATTTAAGTAAGTCTGATCCAAATGCAGGTTTGATTTCTGCCGAGTACTAACTGAGTGAAAGCTGCTTATTCTTGGGAATAAGCTAATACTGTTAACAAGAAATGACAGTAAGGTGTATATATGGGGTGTTACAAAAAGGTACGGCCAAACTTCAGGAAACATTCCTCACATACAAATAAAGAAAAGATGTTATGTGGACATGCGTCCGGAAACGCTTAATTTCCATGTTAGAGCTCATTTTAGTTTCGTCAGTATGTACTGTACTTCCTCGATTCACAGCCAGTTGACCCAATTGAAGGAAGGTAATGTTGACTTTGGTGTTTGTGTTGACGCGCGACTCACTGCTCTACAGTACTAGCATCAAGCACATCAGTACGTAGCATCAACAGGTTAGTGTTTCATCAAGAATGTGGTTTTGCAGTCAGTGCAATGTTTACAAATGCGGAGTTGGCATATGCCCATTTGATGTATGGATTAGCACGGGGCAATAGCCGTGGCGCGGTATGTTTGTATCGAGACAGATTTCCAGAACGAAGGTGTCCCGACAGGAACACGTTTGAAGCAATTGATCGGCGTCTTAGGGAGCACGGAACATTCCAGCCTATGACTCGCGACTGGGGAAAACCTAGAACGATAAGGACACCTGCAATGGACGAGGCAATTCTTCGTGCAGTTGTCGATAACCCTAATGTCAGTGTCAGAGAAGTTGCTGCTGTACAAGGTAACGTTGACCACGTCACTGTATAGAGAGTGCTACGGGAGAACCAGTTGTTTCCGAACCATGTACAGCGTGTGCAGGCACTATCAGCAGCTGATTGGCCTCCACAGGTACACTTCTGCGAATGGTTCATCCAACAATGTGTCAATCCTCATTTCAGTGCAAATGCTCTCTTTACAGATGAGGCTTCATTCCAACGTGATCAAATTGTAAATTTTCACAATCAACATGTGTGGGCTGACGAGAATCCGCACGCAATTGCGCAATCACGTCATCTACACAGATTTTCCGTGAACGTTTGGGCAGGCATTGTTGGTGATGTTTTGATTGGGCCCCATGTTCTTCCACCTACACTCAATGAAGCACATTACCATTATTTCATACGGGATACTCTACCCGTGCTGCTAGAACATGTGCCTTTACAAGTACGACACAACATGTGGTTCATGCACGATGGAGCTCCTGCACATTTCAGTCGAAGTGTTCGTACGCTTCTCAACAACAGATTCGGTGTCTCATGGATTGGTAGAGGCGGACCAATTCCATGGCCTCCACACTCTCCTGATGTCAACCCTCTTGACTTTCATTTATGGGGGCATTTGAAAACTCTTGTCTACGCAACCCCGGTACCAAATGTAGAGACTCTTCGTGCTCGTATTGTGGACGGCTGTGATACAATACGCCATTCTCCAGGGCTGCATCAGCGCATCAGGGATTCCATGCGACGGAGGATGGATGCATGTATCCTCGCTAACGGAGGACATTTTGAACATTTCCTGTCATAAAGTGTTTGAAGTCACGCTGGTACGTTATGTTGGTGTGTGTTTCCATTCCATGATTAATGTGATTTGAAGAGAAGTAATAAAATGAGCTCCAACATGGAAAGTAAGCATTTCCGGGCACATGTCCACATAACACATTTTCTTTCTTTGTGTGTGAGGAATGTTTCCTGAAAGTTTGGCCGTACCTTGTTGTAACACCCTGTATATGTGTGTGTATATATTTTCACAGGCGGATGTTAAAATACCCAGACTCGTGAACAGAGGTCGGACAAGAGGTTCATGGACTTACACCACTTATTGGCAGAACCGCCCATTTCTGAGCCAAAAATATCCTTTTAGAATGGGAAGAGTTATCCCAGAATATAATACCATACGACATAAGCGAATAGAAATAAGCAAAGTAGACTAATTTTCGTGTCGAACGATCACTCACTTCAGATATCGTTCGAATAGTAAAAATGGCAGCAATAAGTCTTTGAACAAGATCCTGAATGTGGGCTTTCCACGACAGCTTACTATCTATCTGAACAACTAGAAATTTGAACTGTTCAGTTTCACTAATCATACACCAGTTCTGTGAAATTAAAACATCAGGTTTTCTTGAACTGTGTGTTAGAAAGTGTAAAAACTGAGTCTCACTGGATTTAACATTAGTTTATTTTCTACAAGCCATGAACTGAGGTCATGTACTGCACTATTTGAAACAGAGTCAATGTTGCACACATCCTTTACTGCCAAGCTAATGTCATCAGCAAACAGAAATATTTTAGAGTTACCCGTAATACTAGAGGGCCTATCATTTATATAAATAAGGAACAGGAGCGGCCCCAACACTGATCCCTGGGGCACCCCCCAAATGACAGTACCCCCACTAAGATCCCACATCACAGCCGTTATCAACATTGTGAATAATGACATTTTGCTGCCTGTTGCTACAGTAAGAGGTGAACCAATTGCGAGCTACTCCCCGTATTCTGTAATGGTCTAACTTCTGGAGCAATATTTTGTGATCAACACAATAAAATGTGTTAGTTAAATCAAAAAATATGCCAAACGTTCGAAACTTTTTGTTTAGCCTATCCAGTACCTCACAGAGAAAGGAGAATATAACATTTTCAGTTGTTAAATGACTTCTAAAGCCGAACTGTACATTTGATAGCAAATCGTATGATATGAAATGATCAATTATCCTTACACACACACTCTTTTCAATAACTTTTGCAAACACTGATGGCATAGAAATAGGTCTAAAATTATCTACATTATCCCTTTCTCCCTTTTTATAAAGCGGCTTTACTACTGAGTACTTTAATCGTACAGGAAACTGACCATTCCTAAAGGAAAAATTACAAATATGGCTAAATACAAGTCTAACATGTGCAGCACAGTACTTTAATATTCTGCTTGACACTCCATCATAACCATGAGTTACACACACATTCAGTGATTTAATTATTGACTCAATCTCCCCCTTGTCTGTACCACAGAGGAGTATTTCCGGCATCAATCTCAGAAAGGCATTTGCCAAGAAAGTTATATGATTTCCTGTAGTAACTAAATTTTTATTTAATTCACCAGCAATGCTCAGAAAATGATTGTTCAATACTGCACATATATCTAATTTATCAGTAACAGAAATATATTTACTGTGAACTGACTTTATATTGTCGACCTTGTGCTGCTGACCAGACACTTCCTCCACAACTGACCATACAGTTTTAATTTTATCCTGTGAATTAGCTATTCTATTTGCATACCACATACTCTTTCCTTTCCTAATAACGTGTTTAAATACCTTACAATACTGTTTGTAATGGGCTACTGTAGCTTGATTGTGACTACTTCTAACATGTTGATATAATTTGTTTTGGACCAAGAAAGTAAGTTTCTTGCGGCAGCCGCTACATTCTCTTAAAGCATATTTCCCAACGTGAGATCAAAATCGTACGCCATTAGGAGTATTTAAAAGACATTTCATGAAAGTCTCCCGTGCAGTTTGTAAACTCATGGGGTATTCTAGCACAAATTAACTATTATGACAGTACTCGTTGTCACATGATGTTTAAGGTCATTACCTATTATTTCCACGAGTGATAATCATCGTACTGACCAACGTAGAAAGCAGAGGGTGCAAAATATGTACGCCGGATACGGCGTAAACGACAAGTAGTCCAACAAGTGTGGCGATGTATTTCTTTCTTTCTCTGCTCCTAATAGTCCGAATTACATGACCAAATAAAATACTGAATAAAAGAAACGAAACGTATAAAACATCATCCCATTCCATTGTTGCGTTTCACACAATATCAAAAACACAAAATACCAAACAACGTAAACACTGCACTATCTTCACATGGACACTCAGTCTCATATTTGACGGTTTGACGCCCTAAATCGATCTCTGCATATCACACCTGAGAGAAGTAACGATGTATCGAAACTCTCTGGTACAATGGATAGCTTTAAGAAATTTAAATTTAAACTTTGATTTATTAATCCACTTTCATCTACAGCTGTACAATGTGCAAGAGATATTTGGATTTTTATGTTAATATTAACAGTTTTACGTATAATATACTTCTGTACATAATAATACACACAAATATGTTAATAAATGATGAATACTTAAATAAATGTTGTTACGCTATATAAAGAGGGATAAAATATAAAGAGGGATAAAATATTTTCAAGTATAAATATGCAAGGAAGTGGCAGGATCATCCTTTTTTGATACAATTGTCTACATGATTTGCGATTATCTGCCCCTTCCATTATTCTTATAATTTTTTTATTTTGAATATTTTGATGACATCTTCAGAATTTCCCCAGAACATAATCCTGTACCGGAGGTGAGAGTGTACAACTGCATAATATACACACTGAAGAGTGTTGTAGCTGGTACAGTTTTAATGTGTGTAACACAAAACAAGAAGTACTTAATTTTTTCTTCATTTGCTCAATATGTGCTTTACATTTCAAGTTATCTCGTAGATGAAGCCCAAGAAATTTGGTATAGGCTGTTTTGGCAGTTGTCTGTCCATATAGATCTAGATTGGGTGATATCAGATTTTTTGTTTGTGCTCTGTGTATATCCATAGCTACAGTTTTCCAGTGTTTATTATTAAGTCATTGTCATCAAAGTAACATGTTAGCCTGTCAGTGGCTTCTTTTATGTTTTTTGCAAGAGTTTCTTCAGAGTTTCCTGTAATTAGAACACTTGTATCATCAGCAATTGAAATATTTTACTGCTGTCATTGCTTATGTTTAGGTCATTTACATAGAGTACGAACAGAACAGGACCCATTACTGATCCTTGTGAAACTCCGTATTGAACAGTCAGTAACTTGGAATTATATTTCCTAATGTAATTTTCCCTTCCCTCATCTATTTTCACATATTGTTCCCCGTTCTTAAGATAAGAGCTGAGCCAGTTGTTAGCTGTTCTCCTAATGCCAAGATTTTCTACCTTGTGTAGCAATTTGTCATGATTTATGGTGTCAAATGCCTTTTACAAATCTAAACATATGCCCATGGTAAGTCTTCTGTTGTCGCATGCTATCAGTGCCTCTAACAGAAAGGCGTGAACTGCTCATTCGGTTGAACAGTTTGCTCTAAATCCATGTTGAGGTAATGACAGAATGACATCCTCTAAGAAATCTGTTAGTCTCTTTTTGAAGAGCCTTTCTAATATTTTTGAGAAAACAGACAGAAGTGTCAATGGTCTGCACTTGGAAATATCATCTTTGTTTCATTTCTTGTACAATGGCTTTACTTTTGCTATTTTCAAACATGAAGGAAAAGTTCCTGTAGAAAAACATAGGTTACATAGTTGGGTTAAGGGCTCAGTGATCAAGTCCCCACATTTCTTTATAATGAAATCAGGTATATCATCTACACCTGCAGAGTGTTTCATATTGAGACTTTTTATTGTAACCTGTATTTCTTCTACATTTGTTGGGTACAGAAACATTGATTTGCTTGAGACTTTTTTACCTGTTTCTGTATGCTGTTTTCTATTAGAGGTCTGTTGTAGTAGTTTCTCTGTTACATTTCTAAAATAGTTATTAAACATATTAGCTAGTTTCTGTGGGTTATTAATGTTTTCCAAGCCAGCCTTTAATACTATATTATTAACTCTATTTTTGTAACATTTGGTTTCTTTCTTTACAACTTGCCAGATTGCTTTGGTTCTCTTTGAAGCATCTTCTATGTATTTGTTATTGTCTCGTTTCTTTGCCTCCTTTATTATTTAATTTAAGATTTTTTAAAGTAACTATCCTCCCCCCATGAACCATGGACCTTGCCGTTGGTGGGGAGGCTTGTGTGCCTCAATGATACAGATAGCCGTACCGAAGGTGCAACCATAACGGAGGGGTATCTGTTGAGAGGCCAGTGGTTCCTGAAGAAGGGCAGTAGTTACAGGGGCAACAGTCTCGATGATTGACTGATCTGGCCTTGTAACACTAACCAAAACGACCTCGCTGTTGTGGTACTGCGAATGGCTGAAAGCAAGGGGAAACTACAGCTGTAATTTTTCCCGAGGGTGTGCAGCTTTGTGGCGTCCTCTTGGGTAAAATATTCCAGAGGTAAAATAGTCGCCCATTCGGATCTCCAGGCGGAGACTACTCAAGAGGACATCATTATCAGGAGAAAGAAAACTCGCATTCTACGGATTGAAGTGTGGAATGTCAGATCCCTTAATCGGGCAGGTAGGTTCGAAAATTTAAAAAGGGAAATGGATAGGTTAAAGTTAGATATAGTGGGAATTAGTGAAGTTTGGTGGCAGGAGGAACAAGACTTCTGGTCAGGTGAATACAGGGTTATAAGTACAAAATCAAATAGGGGTAATGCAGGAGTAGGTTTAATAATGAATAAAAAAAATAGGAGTGTGGGTAAGCCAGTACAAATAGCATAGTGAACGTATTATAGTGGCCAAGATAGACATGAAGCCCATGCCTACTACAGTAGTACAAGTTTATATGCCAACTAGCTCTGCAGATGACGAAGAAATTGACGAAATGTATGATGAGATAAAAGAAATTATTCAGGTAGTGGAGGGAGACGAAAATTTAATGGTTATGGGTGACTGGAATTCGACAGTAGGAAAAGGGAGAGAAGGAAACATAGTAGATGAATATGGATTGGGGTTAAGAAATGAAAGAGGAAGCCATCTGTTAGAATTTTTCACAGAGCATAAGTTAATCATAGCTAACACTTGGTTCAAGAATCATAAAAGAAGGTTGTACACATGGAAGAATCCTGGAGACATTAAAAGGTATCAGATAGATTATATAATGGTAAGACAGAGATTTAGGAACCAGGTTTTAAATTGTAGGACATTTCCAGGAGCATATGTGGACTCTGACCACAATCTATTGGTTATGAACTGTAGATTAAAACTGAAGAAATTGCAAAAAGGTGGGAATTTAAGGAGATGGGACCTGGATAAACTGACTAAATGAGAGGTTGTATAGAGTTTCAGGGACAGCATAAGGGAACAATTGACAGGAATGGGAGAAAGAAATACAGTAGAAGAAGAATAGGTAGCTCTGAGGGATGAAGTGGTGAAGGCAGCAGAGGATCAAGTAGGTAAAAAGACGATGGCTAGTAGAAATCCTTGGGTAACAGAAGAAATATTGAATTTAATTGATGAAAGGAGAGAATATAAAAATGAAGTAAATGAAGCAGGCAAAAAGGAATACAAACATCTCAAAAATGAGATCGACAGGAAGTGCAAAATGGCTAAGCAGGCATGGCTAGAGGACAAATGTAAGGATGTAGAGGCTTATCTCACTAGGGGTAAGACAGATACAGCCTACAGGAAAATTAAAGAGACCTTGGGAGAAAAGAGAGCCACTTGTATGAATATCAAGAGCTCAGATGGAAACCCAGTTCTAAGCAAAGAGGGGAAAGCAGAAAGGTGGAAGGAGTATATAGAGGGTCTATACAAGGGCGTTGTACTTGAGGACAATATATTGGAAATGGAAGAGGATGTAGATGAAGATGAAATGGGAGATACGATACTGCGTGAAGAGTTTGATAGAGCACTGAAAGACCTGAGTCGAAACAAGGCCCCAGGAGTAGACAACATTCCATTAGAACTACTGACGGCCTTGGGAGAGCCAGTCCTGACAAAACTCTACCATCTGGTGAGCAAGATGTACGAGACAGGCGAAATACCCTCAGACTTCAAGAAGAATATAATAATTCCAATCCCAAAGAAAGCAGATGTTGACAGATGTGAAAATTACCAAACTATCCGTTTAATAAGTCACAGCTGCAAGATACTAACGCGAATTATTTACAGATGAATGGAAAAACTGGTAGAAGCCGACCTCGGGGAAGATCAGTTTGGATTCCATAGAAATGTTGGAACACGTGAGGCAATACTGACCTTATGACTTATCCTAGAAGAAAGATTAAGGAAAGGTAAACCTACGTTTCTAGCATTTGTAGACTTAGAGAAAGCTTTTGACAATGTTGACTGGAATACTCTCTTTCAAATTCTAAAGGTGGAAGGGGTAAAATACAGGGAGCGAAAGGCTATTTACAGTTTGTAAAGTAACCAGATGGCAGTTATAAGAGTTGAGGGGCATGAAAGGGAAGCAGTAGTTGGGAAGGGAGTGAGACAGGTTTGTAGCCTCTCCCTGATGTTATTCTATCTGTATATTGAGCAAGCAGTAAAGGAAACAAAAGAAAAATTTGGAGTAGGTATTAAAATCCAGGGAAAAGAAATAAAAACTTTGAGGTTCGTCGATGACATTGTAATTCTGTCAGTGACAGCAATGGACTTGGAAGAGCAGTTGAACGGAATGGACAGTGTCTTGAAAGGAGGGTATAAGAAGAAAATCAACAAAAGCAAAACGAGGATAATGGAATGTAGTCGAATTAAGTCGGGTGATGCTGAGGGAATTAGATTAGGAAATGAGACACTTAAAGTAGTAGATGAGTTTTGCTATTTGGGGAGCAAAATAACTGGTGATGGTCAAGTAGAGAGGATATAAAATGTAGACTGGCAATGGCAAGGAAAGCGTTTCTGAAGAAGATAAATTTGTTAACATCGAGTATAGATTTAAATGTCAGGAAGTCGTTCCTGAAAGTATTTGTATGGAGTGTAGCCATGTATGGAAGTGAAACACGGACAATAAATAGTTTGGACAAGAAGAGAATGGAAGCTTTCGAAATGTGGTGGTACAGAAGAATGTTGAAGATTAGGTGGGTAGATCACGTAACTAATGAGGAGGTATTGAATAGGATTGGGGAGAAGAGAAGTTTGTGGCACAACTTGACTAGAAGAAGGGATCGGTTGGTAGGACATGTCCTGAGGCAGCAAGGGATCACGAATTTAGCAATGGAGGGCAGCGTGGAAGGTAAAAATCGTAGAGGGAGACCAAGAGATGAATACACTAAGCAGATTCAGAAGGATGTAGGTTGCAGTAGGTACTGGGAGATGAAGGAGCTTGCACAGGATAGATTAGCATGGAGAGCTGCATCAAACCAGTCTCAGGACTGAAGACCACAACAACAACAACAACAAAGTAACTATCGCACTCCTGAGTTGTGTTGTAGCTTCTTGCAATATTGTGAAGGTACCGTTTTTTAGCACAAGATTTCCTTATACCACTAGTATTCGACTTGTTGCTTTTAGTGACTTGGCTTGTTTTGGCTTTCAATGGAAAAGCAAGTTCAAAATAATATTAAAAAATTCACAAATGTCTGAAACGTATCAGAAATATTTTCTGTATTATACACTAGCTCCCATAATTCTTGTTGGTGATAATTCTGGAAAGTTTGTACTGCAGTATTACTGAAAATTCTGCCCATGTGTGTAGTCTTCCTCATATAATTATAGGATGGATTAGTGTTTACACAAAAGCTTAAAGCCTGTGCATGATGGTCTGCCAGTCCAGCTTTAATTACAACTGATTTATATTTTGTTTTGGAGCTAATTATTATTTGATCTGTAGTAGTATTAGAATGATTCTTTTCATGTGTAGGGGAGTGAATTGTAATCTCCAAATTATTGGCTGTTAATATGCTCATCAGCTTAGATTTTGAATTGATTTGCTTATTAAAGCACAAATTGCATAAAACAATACGATATCTCGTTAGCAACAGAGGTTGCATGCAAAATGATGATAGGATGGACTGCCTCCCATCTCTAATTTAGTTCACATAGCAGTGGCATGGCGCGAACGCCTGGCGGTGGCAAGGTGGTACTTGAACAATGCACACAGAAGTAGCTCTGTCAGACAGACACAGAACCGTCGTTAATCACTTTCAAACCACAAAATTGTTTGTTGCGAGTAGCAACAAGCGGAGCTCAAAAGAGCCTGAATAAAGTAAGCAACCGTCAAGTTAATATTTTTGAGTGGAAGGACAGTAAAAGAAAGGCACTATGGGATAGTGGACGCCATTATCTACATCTATATTCTACAAACGACTGTGTAGTGCTTGGCAGAGAGTACGTCCCATTGTACCAGTCATAAGGATCTTTCCCCTTTCCATTCACGTTTGGAGCACAGGAAAAATGACTGTTTAAATGCCTCTGTGCGTGCTGTAACTAATCTAATCTTGTCCTCGTGTCCCGGGAGCGATAAGTAGGAAAATGTAGTGTATTCCCAGAGTCGTCATTTCAAGCGAATTCTTGAAATTTGTATGTAGGCTTTAGAGGAATAGTTTATGCCTATTACCAAGTGCCTGCCAGTTCAATTCTTTCATCTCTGTGACACTTTCCCTAAGGTCAAACAAACCTGTGGCCATTCGTGCTGCTCTTCTCGGTAGGCGCTCAATATCCCCCGTTAGTCCTATTTGGTAGGGGTCTCACACACTTGATCAGTTTTCTAAGATGGGTCGCACGAGTGATTTGTAAGCAATATCCTTTGTAGACTGATTGCATTTTGCTAGTACTCTACCAACAACCCATTGTCTGTTTCTGCCTTACCCATGACTGAGCCTGTGTAACCGTTCCATTCATGTCCCTACTAAGTGTTATATTCAGTTTACCAATTCCAAATAGATAATTACAAATTTCTGAGCATTTAAAGCAAGTTGCCAATCAGTGCACCATTTTGAAAACTTAGCAAGAACTGACTGAATGTTTGTGCAACTACTTTCACACTGTACTTCATTACAGACAACTGCATCCTCTGCGAAAATACTGAGGTTGCTATCAGTATTGTCTGCAAGTACAATATGAACATCCCTGGGGTATACCGACGTTATGTCTACACCTGTCTATGACTCTCCATCCAAGACAACTTCCTGCGTCATCCTTACCAGAAAATTATCACTTCAATCACAGATTTCTGTTGATACCGCATATGATCGTACTTTTGATGAAATGAAATGAAATGTCGGCGGGCTAGAGCCTCCCGTTGGGTAGACCGGTCGCCTGGTGCAAGTATTTTTAGTTGATGCTACTTCGGCGACTTTCTTGTCTATGGGGATGAGCTGATAGTGATGAGGGCAACACAACATCCAGTCCCTGAGCGGAGAAAATCTCCGACCCAGCTGGGAATCGAATCCCAATCCCTTTGCACGGCATTCTGTCACGCTGATCATTTTTTTCAAATCTCATTTTTGTTCGTTCTGTTTGTTCAGGACGGATGTCCCATGATGCTTGTTCAAGTTCATCATTGATCCATGAACTCAGTTTTTTTTATTATAGAGGGCAGCTAACTCTGCCCGAAAACTCTGAACTACCATTCTGGCTAATAAGTTCTACACATTTCTCAGACATGAACTTGACACTTACGAACACGAATTTAAATCTATAAGAAACTTTCAAGCCCAGTGAATGCTCCACGAACGTTTCCCTGCACGCAGTTGCCTGCATTATCACACATTTACTGCAATCCACACTCGACTGAGAGATACTGGCATATTGATGGGCAAATGTTCAAATGTGTGTGAATTCCTATGGGACCAAACTACCAAAGTCATCATCGGTCCCTAGACTTACAAACTACTTAGACTAGCTTATGCTACGAGCAACAAACACACCCATGCCCGAGGGAGGACTCGAATCTCCAGCAGGAGGGTCTGTGCAATCAGTGACATGGTGCCTCTAACTGCGAGGCCACTCCATGCGGCAACCACTCAGCTATCGGACTGGACACACTTTTGATGGTAAGCATAGATGTGGTACTGAGTCAGATGCTGTTCAGAAATTGATAAATACTGCATGTACTGCCTTGATCCATGCCTTTCAGCATATCATGTGAGCAAAGTGCCAGTTGGGTTTCACATGATCTGTGTTTCGAAATCAGTACTGGAGGAGGCCATTTTCTTTGAAATATCCCATTATATTTGGGTTAAGAACATGTTCTAAGACTCGCTAACAAATGGATGTAAGGGATATTGGACGGTACTTTCATGGACCACTTCCCCTACTCTTGTTGTAGATGGAGGTAACTTGTGCTTTTTTTCAGCTAGTGGAGAAGGTGCTTCGTTTGATGGATCTACGATAAATTATAGTTAACAGAGGGACTAACAGAGGCTGAAATTGGTCATATACAGTCTAGTGGAAAGTCTTCATCATAATTCCCCCTTTTTTTTTAATGTAAGCCCAAATATCGCAGGTTTTGTAAGAGGTGCTCAAAACATGAGGACCCCTAAATTTTTCACTGCTGTAGACCAGAAATTCCTTGTACCATGCGATAGAGATTTTGTCTTAGGACAGAGGAAGAAAAGACCTTTTCAAGTATATCACCCAGATGACTGGATTTTAGTCATTGCTAATTCCAACGACAATGGAGTCTTTGTCTGCAAGATGGAACCAGAGGATTTCAGGGTTCATAGCCTGCTAGACCAAGGGTTGCACAGAGGATCAGACAGAGTAACTGAGAATGGATCGCTACAAATTTCAGCGAACGATTCTACTATACTAACAAGGAGTCTTGTGAGTGCAAGGTCGCAAGTTCAGTCTTCAGTAAGGCTCATTTGAAAGTGTTAGTTAAAAACTATGAGAGGAAAAATATTAGCTCCTAGTGACTCACCACATGCATAAGGATGGCGACAGAAAATGAGTGTCGAGCAGGTGCAGAGATCAACCTCCTATGGGATGTATGTATTACACTCACAGAATGAACATCGTCAGCATTCAATAAATTACAAAACAAGCCAGCAGCTGAACACCACATGAAAAATGGCACAGCACAATGATCACAAAGGTTCCTGACATCAAGGACGAAGGCTAACTACTTAGGAGTTATTAACTGCGTAGGACGATCAGCCAGGTATTTAAAGAATGCATATGGAATGGTATTGGCAAGAAGGGTGAAGAGAACTGGTAGAATGTGATGGCATGTGACCGAATATGGAACAGTTTGACATGGAGCTTATCGTGAAACTGGATATCCTTCAAGCCTTTTGTCCAGATAGTGTGATAATATGTTTTATAGGCATGGAAAAGAAACAAGGATCTAGTGGCTGAATTTGTCCAATGGTTCCAGGTAGTGTGAATTGCAATGTCACACACTTTTCAGGCGATCAGCTTTGATTCCGTAGAAATGTTGGAACATGAGGGGCAATACTGACCCTACGAATTATCTTAGAAGATAGATTAAGAAAAGGCAAACCTACGTTTCTAGCATTTGTAGACTTAGAGAAAGCTTTTGACAATGTTGACTGGAATACTCTCCTTCAAATTCTGAAGGTGACGGGTAAAAAACAGGGAACGAAAGGCTCTTTGCAATTTGTACAGAAACCAGATGGCAATTGTAAGAGTCGAGGGGCACAAAAGGGAAGCAGTGGCTGAGAAGGGAGTGAGATAGGGTTGTAGCCTATCCCCGATGTTATTCAACCTATATATTGAGCAAGCAGTAAAGGAAACAAAAGAAAAATTTGGAGTAGAAATTAAATTCCCTGGAGAAGAAATAAAAACTTTGAGATTTGCCGACGACATTGTAATTCTGTCAGAGACAGAAAAGGATCTGAAAGAGTAGTTGAATAGAATGGACAGTGTCTTAAATGGTAGATAATAAGATGAACATCAACAAAAGGAAAATGAGGATTATGGAATATAGTAGATATATATCAGGTGATGCTGAGGGAATAGGTTAGGAAATGAGACACTTAAAGTAGTAAAGGAGTTTTGCTATGTGGGGTCCAAAATAACTGATGATGGCCGAAGCAGAGAGGATATAAAATGTAGAGTGGCAATGGCAAGGAAAGTGGTTCTGAAGAAGAGAAATTTCTTAACATTGAGTATAGATTTAAGTGTCTGGGAGACTTTTCTAAAAGTATTTGTATGGAGTGTAGCCATGTATGGAAGTGAAACATGGACAATAAATAGTTTAGACAAGAAGAGAATACAAGCTTTCGAAATGTGGTGCTACAGAATATGCTCAAAATTAGATGGGTAGATCATGTAACTAATGAGGAGGTACTGAACAGAACTGAGGAGGAGAGTAATTTGTGGCATTACTTAACTAGAAGAAGGGATCGGTTGGTAGGACGTGTTCTGAGGCATCAAGGGTTCATGTGTTTAGTATTGGAGGGACGTACGGAGTGCAAAAATCGTAGAGGGAGACCAAGGCATGAATACACAAACAGATTCAGAAATATGGGGGTTGGTAGTTACTCAGAGGCTTAAGAAGCTTGCACAGGATAGAGTAGCATGGAGAGCTGCATTAAACCAGTCTCTGGATTGAAGACCACAACAACAACAACGACAACAACAATTTGATTTAAAGGAGTATGAGTTTTATATGAAGACCAGGAATCGAGCAAAAACACGTTATTTTGACCAGCTACTGGCCAAAAGCAGTAGTTGTAGGTCTCTTACACCTATTTCCCACTCTTGCTTGCTGTGAAGTAGATAATCACTACTGCCCTTGCAAGGTCACGCACACGAGAAAGAACCATAGGGAGCAGAGCACATCAAACTTCTCGCAGAACAATAAATAACTTTCCACCGGTTTACTATTCAGGTTAAAGCCATTATAATTGGCTCCTTTCGTATGAGTTTCCCCCTCAAATCCAGATTGGTCCGAGTTGAAAACAAATTCCTTACTGAACGAAAGGATAAGTTTGTTTATCTTAAATACAAATTTTTAGGCCGATTCCGCAATTTGCTGGGCATTGTGAAGTTGACGCTTTGTTGGAAATTTCTTTATATTATGTCTTCCAATTGCGTAGCGCTGTTTGAAGTCATAAACTATCCACTGTTTCCCTTAAAATCACTGTAATCTGTCTCGTGCAATCAGATGTGCATAACGTAGCAGGCCACTACCATGCACATCCTGTAAACTGTATCGAGCATCCTCGAAACGCGCAAACACCAGCTTTTGTAGCAAGTGTGTGTTGTCCTCCCCTGAATATCTGTATTTTTTTTTATACACTGCACAATCATATTGCTGCGGAATTGCTCGAAATTTCTTCATAAGCGTTTTTTCACTATGCTGCGGTTGATCTTGCATGTACATGATTATGTTTAGCACCTACTCCTTGGTCAACGATTGTCCTTTACTACTCTTCACTGGAGACGGATCTGTGGGTCCCTGTCCGACAAGGCTGATGAACTAGAGGGCTCAACATCTGTTTCAGTATCACTTTCACTTGATCTGTCATCTTCATTGTACTCCTCAGTTGAAGTGGTGTGAACACACAAAGGTACTTGCAAACAGAATGTCATCAGCATGTTATGACCTTAGAATCCTATCATCAGTGTGTAACATGCAGTGTCTTTTACTTGCATATTATTCTTATGTACACTCAATTCTTAGCTATGGCATTCTTTTTTGGGGAACAAATGCACAAAATATGAACGCAATTTACGAACTCCAGAAAAGAGCCATAAGAATAATAACCAAAAGTACTAGATGAGCTCATTGTAAAAATCTGTTCAGAACACTGGGGATTTTAACTACTCCATGTGAATACATTTACCAGTCAGTTGTACACATCAAAAATAACATTGGTAATTACTGCACAAACAGCTCTGTCCATGACCATGCAACAAGAGATAGACTCAACTTACATTTGCAAAGAAAAATTAGACATAAAACTCAAAACAGCATTTTCTACCAAGGAAAAAAACTGCACAATAAATTAACAAAAGAGATTACAGAAATTTCAAAAATACACTTATTTAAAAAGGCAGCTAAAACAGAGTAGGGGTTTGATAAAAAATGTTATACAAATAAATAATAATAATAATGATTATAAAATATCCAACATTCCACATAACACCTTCTTTTTATGTTTTTTTCCTTTCTAGAAATACTTACCCCTACACTATGTATAGCACAATATTAACACCTCTTCCCCTTTCTGCACTCAACATCTCACTCATTATGGGGCGATGCTGACCCAGTTTTTGAGCATAGCAAATGGGAATCTGCGGTACAGAAAATGGCCCAGAGATCACCAGTGTGTGTGTGTGTGTGTGTGTGTGTGTGTGTGTGTGTAGTGTTATGAAACAATGTGTGTATAGTGTGTGCAGTGACTGATAGTGAGATATGAGCGAACAATGTGGCATTACATTATTTAATAAGTTATTTGTTAAAAAAAGTACTATATACGAAGAGTAAATCTAATGATTGTCTCTAACTAGAAGTCTGTAAATATATGTGTACAAGAATTAGCTTACTTTAAATTGATCTAAATTTGTAAATACTTTGACATGTCCTATATCCTTGTAAAAAGATATCTACGGATGAATAAAGCTACTACTAATACTACATGTATGAGGGTGATTTGAAAAGTTCTCGGAATTACCACGAGAGGTCAGCGCGAGTGCAACGAGTTGTACACATGATATTCATTGGACTGGTGACTGTAAACACGTGCCACGTCAGTGCTCTTGGAAAGAGCTGTAGCAGAGACGTGGCTGTATTGTTGTTCCCGATTAGTGCTTTGTGAAGGTGGGAAAAAAATCGAGATTCGAGCAGTGCTTAAGTTCTTTGTAAAGAAAACTATGAAAGCAAAGGACATTCATGCCGATCTCCAGAATACACTGAGGAACTCTGCTCCTTCATATCCAACTGTTGCCAAGTGGACAAATGAATTTAAATTTGGTTGGGAGAGCTTAGATGATGATTCGCACAGAGTTTCGGTCAAGATGTGTCACTACTCCAGAAATCATTGCAAAAGTGCACAAATAGGTTGTGGAGGATCCCCGATTAAAAGTGGGTGTAATTGCTCACGCTTGCCAGATGTTATCTGAAAGGATAGATCACATTTTAACTGAAGAATTGGAAATGAATCAATTTTCTGCAAGATGGGTGCCGCAACTCTTGACGCCGGATCAAAAACGCATGGGAATGGACATATTGGATCAATGTTTGGCCTGTTTTAGGAGAAATGAACAAGATTTTTTTGCACCGGTTTGTGACTACAGATAAAACTTACGTGTACTACTATACCCCAGAGACAAAACAACAGTCAAAGCAGTGGAAACATGCTGATTCTCCGCCACCAAAGACAGCGAAGACAATTCCTTTGGCAGGATATTGGATTAGATTAGTACTTGTTCCATAGATCATGAATACAACACTTCGTAATGATGTAGAATGTGTCAGGTTAATAAAAGGTGTCTATACAAGATATTACATTAGACAAAATATTACATGACACTCAATATTTCTAAATTTCTTTATATTTTTAATTTTTTTAAAATTTTTTTGGTGGGGTTGGGAAATTACCCACTTACTGTATCCAAAAATTCATCTAATGAGTAGAAGGAGTTGCCATTAAGAAATTCTTTTAATTTCCTTTTAAATGCTATATGGCTATCTGTCTGACTTTTGATGCTATTAGGTAAGTGACAAAGATCATGGCATCAGTGTTCTGGGATGCGAAGGGGATTCTGGTTGTAGATTATCTCCCCACTGGACAAATAATTTATGCAGAACACTATGCTAGCCTCCTAGACAAATTGCAACAAAAGATACGCGAAAAAAATGCCATGTTTAGCAAGGAAGAAAGTCATCTTCCATCAACACACATGTGCAGTCGCCATGGCAAAATTACACGAACTAATGTATGAACTGTTGCCACACCGGCCTTATTCACCTGATATGACTCCGTGAGACTTCCACCTCTTCCCAAAACTGAAAATTATTCTTGGTGAACGAAGAATCACTTCAAACGAGGAACTGATAGCCAGAGTTGACAACTATTTTGCAGGCCTGGAGGAAACTCATTTTCGAGATGGGATCAAGGCACTGGAACATCGTTGGACCAAGTGCATTAACCTACAAGGAGACCACACTGAAAAATAAAAAAGTTTCAGTGATGTAAGCACTTTTTATCTATTCCATTCGGAGAACTTTTCAAGCCACCCTCGTACATCGTCCACACAGTCGAGTGTATACGACGCCATGCATACCACTGACTCGTCTTATAGAAACGCTAATATTTCATCTGCCACTTCTTTCTCGAGCTGGGAAATGCCTTGGGATCCTTTCTGACGAAATGTCAACTTCGGCAGCTGTTGTGTTAGAAATAATGCAATGTTCGCTTTGTTTTTCGTTGCCATTGCTCTATTTTGTATCAACGCCAGTAGCACTATTGTGAGTTACTCGTCGTCTGAGCAATTCAACTACGCTTCGTAGCCTCATGCTGTGGATACCTCCAGTCCCGCCCCCTGTTGCCATTAGCAGTCAATATAGTTGTTGCTAGGAAGACAATATGTGGAGCGTTGAATGCCGTAAGCATCATTGGCCTTTTTCGAACTCGCAAGCAGGGGATTTCTTGTAACATTGCAATGGAGC
Source organism: Schistocerca serialis cubense (assembly GCF_023864345.2). Lineage (NCBI taxonomy): Eukaryota > Metazoa > Arthropoda > Insecta > Orthoptera > Acrididae > Schistocerca > Schistocerca serialis. The sequence goes on along the minus strand of NC_064639.1, from coordinate 738,863,056 downwards.
CAAAGAGGTACTGGGAAAAGAAATATGCCACCAGATATCATTTCAGTTTTCCCTGTCTTTTATGATAAACCTCTGCCAATAAAATGTACCTAGAAGAAAGCCTTACCTGACATGTGGCGGTATAGCTCAGTAATTTCCTGGCAAAACATATTGAAAATGTAATGCTGATTATACATATTTAGTGTAACCACATCAGGGACAATGTTAAAATTGTTACATATCTTTTGCTACTTGTGCAGATTTGTATTGTAATAATCATTATGTACTTTGACCTGTATTCTTGGACTTTCTCAAAATAGGCCTTCTATTTCTTTAATAAATTAGACAGAAAAACCAATGTGTTCCAGCAGCACAGTGTTGTGACTGCACAGATACAAAGCCATTCTTCCAGAGAAATAAAACAAGTAGTGCTACTTTCTCAAAGACAACACAGGCAATTGTGCAACAACTACACTCCTGGAAATTGAAATAAGAACACCGTGAATTCATTGTCCCAGGAAGGGGAAACTTTATTGACACATTCCTGGGGTCAGATACATCACATGATCACACTGACAGAACCACAGGCACATAGACACAGGCAACAGAGCATGCACAATGTCGGCACTAGTACAGTGTATATCCACCTTTCGCAGCAATGCAGGCTGATATTCTCCCATGGAAACGATCGTAGAGATGCTGGATGTAGTCCTGTGGAACGGCTTGCCATGCCATTTCCACCTAGCTCCTCAGTTGGACCAGCGTTCGTGCTGGACGTGCAGACCGCGTGAGACGACGCTTCATCCAGTCCCAAACATGCTCACTGGGGGACAGATCCGGAGATTTTGCTGGCCAGGGTAGTTGACTTACACCTTCTAGAGCACGTTGGGTGGCACGGGATACATGCGGACGTGCATTGTCCTGTTGGAACAGCAAGTTCCCTTGCCGGTCTAGGAATGGTAGAACGATGGGTTCGATGACGGTTTGGATGTACCGTGCACTATTCAGTGTCCCCTCGACGATCACCAGTGGTGTACGGCCAGTGTAGGAGATCGCTCCCCACACCATGATGCCGGGTGTTGGCCCTGTGTGCCTCGGTCGTATGCAGTCCTGATTGTGGCGCTCACCTGCACGGCGCCAAACACGCATACGACCATCATTGGCACCAAGGCAGAAGCGACTCTCATCGCTGAAGACGACACGTCTCCATTCGTCCCTCCATTCACGCCTGTCGCGACACCACTGGAGGCAGGCTGCACGATGTTGGGGCGTGAGCGGAAGACGGCCTAACGGTGCGCGGGTCCGTAGCCCAGCTTCATGGAGACGGTTGCGAATGGTCCTCGCCGATACCCCAGGAGCAACAGTGTCCCTAATTTGCTGGGAAGTGGCGGTGCGGTCCCCTACGGCACTGCGTAGGATCCTACGGTCTTGGCGTGCATCCGTGCGTCGCTGCGGTCCGGTCCCAGGTCGACGGGCACGTGCACCTTCCGCCGACCACTGGCGACAACATCGATGTACTGTGGAGACCTCACGCCCCACGTGTTGAGCAATTCGGCGGTACGTCCACCCGGCCTCCCGCATGCCCACTATACGCCCTCGCTCAAAGTCCGTCAACTGCACATACGGTTCACGTCCACGCTGTCGCGGCATGCTACCAGTGTTAAAGACTGCGATGGAGCTCCGTATGCCACGGCAAACTGGCTGACACTGACGGCGGCGGTGCACAAATGCTGCGCAGCTAGCGCCATTCGACGGCCAACACCGCGGTTCCTGGTGTGTCCGCTGTGCCGTGCGTGTGATCATTGCTTGTACAGCCCTCTCGCAGTGTCTGGAGCAAGTACGGTGGGTCTGACACACCGGTGTCAATGTGTTCTTTTTTCCATTTCCAGGTGTGTATTACAGAAATATACAGACTGGTCTTTTACCTCATATAGACTGCCTGCAACAAGGAAGACCAAATAGGTAAGCATGACACAGTTTCTTGTTCTCCCAAAAAAATTTGCTTCTTCTTTATTACAACGTTTCTCACGTGAACAATTCAGTTATGCATCGTCATGTACAATATCATTAATAACGAAATTTATCGGTTAATGTGTTTCGTTTAGTTTTCCAGCAATGTTCTGCCATGCTTTGCCATGCATACTGTGATTGCAATAGTCTGTACGGTTATGATTGAGGATACTTTTCTATCATTTCACAAAACTTCATGTTAAACTCTAAATTATCTCTCTTTTGGACACTTCAGATTACTGAAAACCCCAGCGGTCACTTGAACGTCCTTGCCACACGTCGCTTCAGTGCGCGAATTGTGGCTACACTTGGTCGTAGTGCAGACCACGAAGCGCTGCGTCTGTGCCACACCACCTCTGTGTACATCACTTCATTTGTTGCCATGCAGGCGACTTGAAACAGAACTTTTCGGAGAACTTTTCAAGCCACCCTCGTACATCGTCCACACAGTCGAGTGTATACGACGCCATGCATACCACTGACTAGTCTTATAGAAACGCTAATATTTCATCTGCCACTTCTTTCTCGCTCTGGGAAATGCCTTAGGATCCTTTCTGACGAAATGTCAACTTCGACAGCTGTTGTGTTAGATATAATGCAATGTTCGCTTTTTTCCTCCCTGTCAGATGTCCGTGTCACGTCACTAGTGACACCCAAGCGTCTAGCAATGTATATGCAATGCAGAAGATGACATAGGCAGCACCATGATATCATCAGATGATTAGTGAATTTTGTTTTATGAGCATTTGGCTGTGGCCCAAGACATTGGTGTGTGACTAACGTTCCATCCCCTTATACTATCATGGCATCATTGGCTTTAAGGACTCAGATGGCAGTTTTAAACTTAAACTAGCGCAGCAAGCTGAATTATTTATATACATACCTATGCAAGTCAGGTCGTGGCATCATCAGAAAAATGCCTCAAGCGCAGTTTCCACAGGGCGTGATTAGGCACATGTAAGCACCCCCACTACCACTCACGTAAAGCCGAGTTTGCACAGGCATGAATTTCATGCATGATGTCGCTTCCCCCACTATCGCCTGCGAGCTTCAGCAACTGCCGGTATTTGGATCTACTCTCATTCTACTGCGGTTCGATCGACAGTACAAGTTTGGAATCGTTTGTTTACTAGTCCGTGGAAAGTTAGTACCATGCCAAAGTGAAGGGCTTAATCTTCAGTCAAGTAAATAAATAGTTCCTAAAGTGGCAAAATATTATTAAACAGTGCAATAGGAACATCTATCTGGCATTCAGAAATTCTTTAAAATTCTTTATATATTTCTAACAGAATCACCCAACATCGTTTGACGTCATGAGACTAATTAAGAAGTATTGTGGCTGAGAGTGTTAACTTGTTAAGAATCATATTACTAGAGAACAGTCAATACTGTGAAGGTATTTTTTATTTCAGTACAATGAAAATTTTTTGCTTTAGTTATTGAACATAAGTATTACGGTGAAATGGATTTTTTTTGTGACTTTAGAGATCTAAAACTACTCTTGACCTCCTCATTATCATTCTATGCAAATATAACAGTGTTCGTATTGGCGCTATCACTGAGTAATGACTGTTCTGCACAGTAGTACGATGTTTGGATACAAAATTAAGTACCACTGGTAAAACAAACGTATATTTACAGCACCTGCGAGCTATCAGAGCCGTGACTAACAGTCAAAATAAAAACAAAACTGAATTCTTGACCTTACTTTCCGATCTACCTTCAGTGCATTGTAGACAACGCAAAAATTTAGAATAAGTACTCTTCGGAATGAACGATTCCAGTTGCCAGATATTTCAACGCCACTTGTAATTTAATATGAGCTAGCACGGCATCTCACATATGTGTGTTAGACTTTTGTACACAGCCACAAATATGGTTAAAAAATTTCAAAATTGGTTTTACTTATTCGAAAATGAATTTCGAATGAAATGTCGTGCTCCTCAGGTAAATCCATTGCCAGCGTACTGGACGTCTGCACTGTCACGTCAACTTACGAGTAAGTTATAAAAGTTAAATGACGTTTAACTTTCTTGAACAATGTAACTTCCCCAACCATCTTCAGCAACTGCCGCTATGTGGATCTGCTCTCATTGTGCTCTCATTCACTGGACAGCACGTATCTTGGATAGTTTGTTTCTTTGGGCTTCGTCTTCAAAAAATGGTTCAAACGGCTTTGAGCACTATGGGACTTAACATCTATGGTCATCAGTGCCCTAGAACTTAGAACTACTTAAACCTAACTAACCTAAGGACATCACACAACACCCAGTCATCACGAGGCAGAGAAAATCTCTGACCCCGCCGGGAATCGAACCCGGGAACGGGAAGCGAGAACGCTACCGCACGACCACGAGCTGCGGATTTCATCTTCAACAAAATAAGTAAATGCTGTGTAAAGTGACAAAATGTTCTTAAACTGATCAATAGGAATCTTATTCTAGCATTCAGTATTTCTTGTAATCACTTACTTTTCATAAAGTAACACAGCATAGTCTGAAGTGACGAAACTAGTGCTAAAAGTATTGTAACAGAGAGTGAGGGCTTTCTGGGGTTCATATTACTGCAGAACCAATAATATTCAGAAGGTATTTTTTGCTTAAGTGTAATGATAATAATTTTTTGCTCTCCCCGTCATTGTGTATGACTGTAATGGTGGACCAGAAATACAAAATATATTAATGCCTTTAGAGATCTAAAGCTACTACTGACCCTAATTAAAAACCTATGTAAATAAAACAGTTTTTGTGTTGGAACAACCGTCGAGTAATGGCTGTTGTGCAGTGTAGTACAAAGTTTGTTTACAAAATTAAGTACAGTACCAGAGAAAGAAACGCATCTGGGACCTACAGTATCAGAAACTAAAAATAAAAACAAAGCAGAACTGTTGAGACAAAAACCTTATCTTCCAGTGTACCTTCCGTGCATTATGAATAGAATCCAGTTCTCAACATACAAATTTAGAAATAGTTTTCTTCGGAATGTGATACATGTATTGCAGTGATAAAGTGTCTCCAGCAGTCATATATACTAATGTTACTTGCAATTTATTTGAACTGGCATGCCATCAGTCATACTTGAATTAGAGTTTGGTATAGATACAGAAATGTGGCTCAAAGGACAGGAAAAAGGAAAACCTGCTATCAGGATCTGAAGACTGACCACCATGACATTCTCAGTATGGAGGAGCATAGCGCAGTCCCGGCCGTTGTCATTCCGTGGCTCAAAAGTAATGCAAAACTAATTTTACTCATTCGAAAATGATTCTCGAACGAAACTCTCCAGTAGGCACACGTAGATGCAGTTACAAATCTCCCGACAGGGAGCAGGTTAAACAAGGCAGATGCTGCTAGGAGAGGCAAACATAAGTGCAAGAATAAAATACCTAGTTATAGCGGTTGTAAATAGAGCTTCAGAGATGCTGCACTTCGCTTCAACAACCGCAACCTGTGTGCCACAAAGGGCAGAACCTCTGTGTCGTGTGAACCGGACTTCATTCATGGGACTAGGGCAGTCAGGCAGCCAGTTATATATTGACACGCTGTATGTAGTACCCAGTCTTTCATTATACTGCTGTGATTACAACGCCCATGCTCATTATGTAAACTGAAGGTGGAGCGAGGGGGAAGAAAGGAATGGCAAAGGAAGGAACTAATGATATCAACAGCATCAGGACTTGATGAATAATCAGCAGGTACAAGTGAAAATGTATGCCGTGCCGGACTTCGACTCAAAGCCGCCATCTCCTGTTAACTAGGCAGTTGCTTTAACCACTGCGCCACCCAGACACAATGCTTATAGCAAATGTGTGGACTATCTGGGCACGTCCTCTAGCCGACACACATTCCCACTAGTGTCAAGTATCCGCATTCCCCAGCCATTTCCTCTGTGGTCGCTAATTTTAGATTTCCAACTGGAGGTCGAATGTAAATATATATCTCTACTGAAGGTTGTTGAGTCACTGGCAATCGAGGTGAATCCATTATACGAATACGTGGTGACTGTTCCTTCTGACATATCTGAAAGAACAGACACCATACATTCATATAACTGATTCGCCTTGATAGGCAATGAATCTATGAGACTACATTGTGGTTGTAGCTGAGGTGCGCGGACGTCAGAAGTCTGTTGCTGATGGGCACACTCTTGTATATTAAGCTCGTGAGGATAAGTAATTAATTCTATAATAACTGTCAATTAAGTTAATATTACACCCTAAGGAAGTTAGTTAGAGTCTGTTTCATATCATCTATTGGAGGTTTCACTGGTTTCATGGTATTTCTCGTAAAAACCGAAAACATAACCTACAGCCGGTTTTTGCTTACTGTAGACATGCAAATTTAAGACACCTCTTTAACTATTGAGTGAAGAATATAGGTTGTTTTCATTACACATATATTCAGCAGTGCCGTATCCACTCAGGGAATTAAAGGTTGTAAGTTCTATCTTTTATTTCCATTCAAAACGTGTTAAGTACATATCGCACATACACGATCTTTGGCCTAATTTTTCGGGTATACTAGTTTATTTAAAGTTAATTTAAGTGCATTACGTTACTATATCAATAGTATACACGTATGTTAGTGTTCCACATAACTGTAGTGACTTGTGATCTGTAGTTAACAGAATATTAGTGTCACTGACGAGATAAATTATGTAAAAATGTTGTAAACAATCATGAGCGAAAAGTGTTTGAGCTGCCGTTGGAAAGTCAGTTTTGGGGTTCTTTGCAGCTGTTGTGGCAGATGGTTACATTGGGGTGAATGTAATGGCATGGGAATCGGAAAAGCAAATGGGTCTCTTTCATGGTATTGCATAGTATGTTCAAGGAATAGGTAAATAGCGGATCAGGAAAGGAAGATTAGAGCCCTTAAGGCGGAACTGGATTGTGCTAGAGAGGAACTGAGGAGGTTAAGGGGGGAGAAGGGTGAAGACAGGTGGGAAGTGGTAGCAAATAACAGGGGCCACAGAGAAAGAACAGTATCTGACAGTTTCATCATTGACACAAACAATAGATTTGCCTTGCTACCTCAGTCAACAAAGGAAGAGGCTAAAGTAGATGTAAGTGTAGTCAGCACTCAATAGAATTTCATTAGGAAACCAACTGTTTAAAAAAAATAGAAAGTAGGAGGAAAGTTCTGTTGTTGGGTAGTAGCCACGGAAGAGATTTGAGCCAGATCTTGCAGGAAAAATTAGGTGACAGGTACCAGGTCACAAGTATTTTCCAGATAGACTGAAATACGCTTTTGTTAAACCAGGGCATAAAAAAGGGGATAGTTCTGATGCTAACAACTACTGCTCAATCTCACTTCTGACAGCTTTACCCAAAATTGTTGAAAAAGCAATGTATTCAAGAGTGGATTTGTAAAAATGAAGTACTAACAAAATGTCAGTTTGGTTTTTAGAAAGGTTTTTTAACACAAAATGCTATTACGCTTTTACTGATCAAATATTAAATGCATTGAATAACCAAATATTTTGTGATCTCTCAAAGGCTTTTGACTGTGTGAATCATGAAATTCTTTTAGATAAGCTTAAGTATTGTGGTATGGGTAGGACAGTGCACAAAATGTTTAATTCATATTTAACTGGAAGAATGCAGAAGGTTGAAATTAACAGTACAGATAGTCTGCAAAAATCGACAGAGTCCTGTAACTAGGGAGGTATCAAGAATGGTGTCCCACAGGGTACAGCGTTGGGTTCCTTATTGTTCTTAATATATAATCATGGAGAAGCAAAGCTAGTTATTTTTGCTGATGATACAAGTATAGTAATCACATCCAACAAACAAGAATCAGCTTAGGAAATTGTAAATAATATCTTTCAGAAAATTTTTAAGCCATTCTCTGCAAATGGACTCTCACTAAATTTTGAGAAAATACAGTTTATACAATTCTGTACAGTAAATGGCATAACACCATTGATAACTATGGACTATGAACAGAAGTCTGTTGCTAAGGCAGAATATTCAAAATTTCTAGGTGTTTGAATAGATGAGAAGTTGAATTGGAAGAAAAACATGGATGATCTGCTGAAACAGCTAGGGTCAGCTACTTATACTATTAGGGTTATTGCAAATTTGGTGATAAATATATCTGTAAATTAGCCTACTATGCCTGGTTTCATTCACTGCTTTCATACGGTGTCATATTCTGGGGCAATTCGTCTTTGAGAGAGGAAGTATTCATTGCACAGAAGCTAGTAATCAGAATAATAGCTGGAGCCCACCCAAGATCGTCTTGTAGACATTTATTTAAGGAACTTGGGACAGTCACAGTACCTTTGCAATACATATATTCACTTATGAAATTTGTTATTAATAACCCGTTCCAATTCAAGAATAACGGCGAAGTGCATAGCTAGAACACTAGAAGAAACAATGATCTTCACTATTCTGGATTAAATCCGACTTCGGCACAGAAATGGGCGAATTATGCTGCTACAAAAATCTTTTGTCATTTGACAGATAGTATTAAAAGTCTGACAGATAGCCAATCAATATTTAACAGCAATACATGAATTTTTAGATATGGGCAGTAACTGTAAAAAAATATTATTTTGTGTAAAGGAAACTTATCTTAAAGTGACACATTCTATATCATTACGAAGTGCTGTATTCATGATCTGTGTAACAAGTATGTATGTAATGAAGAACTTTCGTCGAAAGAACGGACAACACATTCATATTTGATCCGTGTTGAAGGATAATGAATCCGCAACCTTCAGTGTGGGTGCATATTTACACTTGACCTCCAGTGGGAATCTAAAATTAGTGTGCATGGAGGATATGGATGGGGACTGCAGACAGATGGCATCCAAATGGTATTGGTGTTAATGAAACTGCTTAATAAGCAGGAGACATCAGGTTAGAGTCCCAGTATGGCACACATTTTCACTCCTTGTTGCTGATTCCGCATGAAATTTAGATAGAGCTGATGTCATTAGCACCCTCCCACTCGCTTGCTTTCTCCCCTTCCGCCTTCAGTTTATATAATATGTGCCACTACACATCCAAAATAACAGACACCAAGTATTTGTATAAACCCTACTTAGTTTCTGGACGGACTTGATTTTGCTATAGATATATGTTCAGTTTGCAGCTTATGATGACTATTGCTCTGTCTGCAGCTTGTGCTTTCACACCGGAAATGAACAGAAAAGAGGCGGTGAGGGCTCACACCATCATGCAGCGTGCGAAACATTTACACCAAGTGCTACTACTACGGATCCAAAGTTTCTTGAGTTTCGGCAGCTACAGCTGTCATTACAGCAGCAACAACGGCATCAGGAGCAACAAAAATTACAACAGGAGCAGTATGCTGCTATCCTGCAGCTCTTATATCGACAGCGGGAACAACATCAGCCAGTGATCATGGCTACACACCCACTGCCATTTGTCTGCTTTGATGAGGTTTCAGAAAGCTGGAAAGTATATCTCCGACGCTTAGAACTGCATTATTTTGCTTATAGCATTTTCAGTAAGTCTCAAAGTGTCTTCTAGCAGTCGTTTCTACTAAGTGTGCAGAAGTTACAACCACTCTCGAACCCTAGAGATTTGTAACAGGTGTGTTGTAGTCATTGTTTTGAATTTCAGGTTACTTTTCTAAGGCAATGGCCTTGCCGTACTGGATACACCGGCTCCCGTCAGATCACCGAAGTGGCTGGCACTTGGATGGGAGACCATCCAGGCCGCGATGCGCTATTGCCATTTTTTGGTGTGCACTCAGCCTCGTGATGCCAATTGAGGGGCGGCTGAACAGTAGCGGCTCCGGTCAAAGAAAACCATCATAACGACCAGGAGAGTGATGTTGAAATGGTTCAAATGGCTCTGAGCACTATGGGACTCAACTGCTGAGGTTATTAGTCCCCTAGAGCTTAGAACTAGTTAAACCTAACTAACCTAAGGACATCACAAACATCCATGCCCGAGGCAGGATTCGAACCTGCGACCGTAGCGGTGCGGTTCCAGACTGCAGCGCCTTTAACCGCACGGCCACTTCGGCCGGCGGAGAGTGATGTGCTGACCACATGCCTCTCCTATCTGCATCCTCATCTGAGGATGACAAGGTGGTCAGATGGCCCCGATGGGCCACTTGTGGCCTGAAGACGGAGTGCTTTACTTGTCTAACCATGTATAAAAAAATCCTGCACCTCATGTTGTATACAGGCGGCTAATGTAGGCGTGTTTTACTATATCTATTTTAATCGTGTTTTATAATAAAAAGTTTATTCATTGCGTCGACCCTGGTGCTCACCTCTCCAACAACATGAGATTAGATTTTGTGTGTACTGAAGTTGCCATTTTTTGGTGTTTAGTATGATGTACATTTGTTTTGTAAACATACACGACCCTTAGGTCGTGTCTTCATCTTTTTCATGGGATTATAGTAACTTTATTTAAGTCTTAAAAGTTTATGTTCACCAATACTGCCACCCGGTGGCCCAGTTGTCATCCTGAACGGCGCAACTTCCGTAATGATTCAATTTTGCACTGTCTCATGGATAAGACATACGACACCATATCTATACACGACATGTTCACCCAAACCTTGGTATGTTTTGACATTGCACTTTGATACATTTCCTGTCGTTTTTATGCATTATGTGGTTCTTTACGTATTCTTTTCAGGTTAATCTGATGGTGATATATAAACTGAAATGTCTAATTAAAGAAAGTAGTCACTACACGATTGTGACTTCAATGTACTTCTTATACTGTCCATAACAGTACTCATACAACTTCAAACTAATGATTTGTCTTTCACTGAACTATGTGGTCTGTTAATCGAATACTACAGTCATCAGATGCATCTCACTGCAGCTGTGCTACAATTTCATCAGTGTCATAAACGACATGGACAATCTTACACAACAAGGTCTGTGGACTTGAATGGTCTTGCACGCCAATTTCACTTGTCAGAATTGTAAAGTTACCTATGTGAACTCATTGATTGGTGATGTCGTTGTGCCCTTAGCCCCCAACAAAGAATTCATGACTTAACCCTTTCAGACCCGAAATTTTTCTGGAGGACGAAACATTTTTCTTTATGTAGTAGTGGTGTTAGGTGATTTTTTAATGATTTTAGGAGCAAGATGTATACAAAAATATGTACCCGTTTCCAAAACGTACTTTGTTCACTTGGCTTCACTTTAAGGACTAAAACAACTAATTATGAAATATTCTCTATTGTAATAAATAGTAAAATGATCATTCAATAATTTCCACGTAAAATAACAACAACAACATTCAATTATACACTGGAATATAGCGAACCATGTATTCTGGTGGTCACGAGTTGCTACGCACTGCTACATTGACTTGCTGATATTTTTGTAGTGAGGCCCAACGGGTGGCAGCATTTGCGCGTGATGAAAAGGTTGAACATTTACAAGTGTGTAGCTCAGGTTCGCTTAGGGAAGAAATACTTTTGTTGCAGCTAACAGACTGTAAAAGTTAATGTACACAATTGTAGCCAGAGGGTCTGAAAGGGTTAAGCATTAGCCACGTCCTATCCCAGTCTTAGTGAAGTTCTTAAGATTCTTAAATTTTTTGAGGTTGCTTCCGATCCACAGTAAACTTTCACTAACGAAATTAAAGTATGAAGAGTAGTTAGTCGCCATTGCAAGCGACAGTCAACTGATGATCCTGATTCATCATCTTTTTAAGCCCCTACTTTCATCCTAATTCACAGTCATCTGGATCACTGGGGTCTCTAGAGACGGAAGTAATTCAATATTAATAATCATCCGTCAGCATCGAATAACAGTTTTTTAAAGCATTATATGGGTGGGTCAGAGGTATCGTTCCCTAATCTATGTTTGAAACATTCATTACCGCAAGTCAACGAAGTCATGGCCCACCTGTGGCATACGTCATTCACGAAACTGTTGCCCGCAACTCGCCAGAAACCTGGCTGTTGTGTGTCAACAAGGTGCCTGCCTTTATCCCACACAAACATGACCCGGTGACTGCACATTGCTCCACACACTCATGGCAGCTGAACAGGCAGTTCCACCAGCATTGCAGAAACTTGACACTGGCTTTTACTACTTCCAGCTAGTCAATTGAGTTCCAGCTGGACACTGGAACGGCCACATCATTAAACAATGAGGAACATATCAGCAGCTCAGCTCACCTTTGCCGCGAAAGGACTCAACAACAAGTCGTGTCTTACTGACAAAAGACAGTGAGACCTGGTACCAAGGAAGGCAGGATTGGGTTACGTTTGTGGCCAGAGTTGTAATCAGTTACCGTTGGTTAGTTTATTTTTCAATGACATAAACTTTAGTTGGAAACAACAACAAATAAAAGGTGACAATAAATTAAGAAGTGTTCCACGGCTGAAGGCCTTAATGACAACAAATTCAATCTATTTATTGGCTGAAGGCCCCAATAGTAACAATTTTAAAACTGTTTCACAGCTGAAGCCCTGACTAGCAATCCTTTAAGAACCAGTTAAACATCTTCAAACTTGAAATTACAGTTATTAAAATATTTTTTTAAAAAAAATCATCAAATGTGACCAAACCAAGGGGGAAGGGGGAGAAGCTGCAGACGTTGCTCCAAGGATCGACCTGGGAAAGTCTCTCAAAACTTCACAAGCGATGAAACAGGAAGCCAAGAGTTGTATTCACTTCACGAGATGGTAACTCAGACTAGTAGCAGTTTAAACGCATGACCAATAATCATTTGCCAAATGTATCTACCGTCCGATGGCCAATGCAACGATGGAATAACATACTCAAGCCAGCACTGACTGTCAGCGCTATGTCTTCAGACTCCGGTGTTTAGAGCATCCGGAAGCAGAAAGGAACCACTACTACCAAACTAGGAAAAAAAAAAATAACGCCACCCGGCCCACAAACCAAGGAAGCTGTCGAACTACATGGCTTACTGGACAGCAGCAGCAAGGGGAGGAAAAGTACACTGTCATAATATACACGAAGGTCCAGGGCAGGTAACTGGGGCGTTAGCGGCCACTAGGCATGAAAAATACCATTGATTGAACTTCACCAAAAATAACATATAGAATGCAACAATTAATAGTAAGAAGTGGAGGAAGGCTAATTAGGTTCGCCTTCCCCAAATGCTCCACTCGCTGCTCTTTGTCTCGGCGACACTACGAGCAGCAACCTGCAAGCAAATGGCGAGATCTTGCTATGGTGGAGGTTTCACTATTTGAATTAAGGTTCACTCAACTTAAACTTCCTGGGTCCGGTTGACAACGAGGTTATACCCCTTGCGACTCCAGCCCTTCCATCCAGCAGTGCATGCGTGCCGCCAGTGATCCCAGCGTGTTCGTGCGCTGCGCAGACCTGGCTGCTCGTCCGTCCCCAACCGAACTGCCGACCCTCACGGCATGGAAACACCACAACCTCGCCCCAAAGATAGTACCACCGTTACTAGATATCGATAACCGCCGCTGCTGACACTAGCAGACAGACAACGCTTGCAAACGGAGTGGCGCCAAAGAACACAAGAAGAAGACGACAACCATAACTATAGCAACTAAATGATGCCAACCAAGCAACGGCACCAACGCGAGCTGTAGCACGGCTCAGACAGTTCCTCTCCTTGGAGAATTGTTGCTTACAGCCAAGTACAGAAACATCGAAGGCCTATTAACGTTCTTAGTAGTGAAGTCGTTTAATGCTGCTAAAGTTTTTGGCTGATTGTCTTTACAGCATTTGGTCTCAGAATAATGGACCACATAAATTTAGTGCCTGAAGCAAGACCATTTTTGATCTAGAGTCTCTTTACTGTACCTTCCCAGAGATTTTAGAACTATCGCCAGGTGGTGCAAAAAAATTTGCTCCTATCTCTATGAAACCGTCGGCAGGGCCAAAATTTTTTACACTTTGGGCGCTACTGTCTGCTGTTAGAGATGACGTTCAGGGCGACCTCGTACAGCTTCAGGAACTAGGCATCATTACAACGGTCTCAACAAGTCAATACGCGACGCTATTGGTTGTCATTAAAAAGGGTAACCGGTCTTTGTGCATTTGTGATGATTTCTTGGCAACTATCAACGCTAAGTGCAACAATGATCTCTGTCCTATGTCTCGCCCAGAGGATTTGTTAACGAAACTAGATGGAGGCCAACTGATACAGAAAAGCTCATCTAAAATTTCTGTAAGATGGCCAATCGAAACAATTACTGGTTCTGGGTACACCTTCCTACTTGTACCAGCATAATCGTTTACCGGTTGGGGTTGCTAGCGCCCTGCCATAGTTAGTGCAGTTGATTTAGGGTATTCCACATTTAGACGATATAATCGCGACAAGAGTGACGAATGCAGAATCCACATGAACCTTGGATTCCTGTTCAAGCAACTCTTGGAAAACGGCTTACATAGCCAATTAAACAAATGAAGTTGTTTGGTCTCCTAGGTACATTCCATGACGAAAAACGTACATTTTGCTGATCGTTGAATGGGTTACTTTTGTAATTGATTCAATTAGGTCTGAAGATGGTTCATATTGAACAGAAACAGGTCATTTAAAAAAAAAAAATACTGGCGTCAAGACATAAAATAAAAAAAATCTGTTTTGCAATCAGTGGTTGCTGATTTCTCCAAGAACATTAATTCAGTTTTTGCCATAATGATGGTCTCGAAACAGTGCAATGCTTCATGCTTATACCCTGGGCTTGTGGCGGATGTCCGCAATGGATGCATCCCAGTATGAGATTACGGCAGTTTCGTCCCATAAATTCTCGGATGATTCTGAAAGATCAAGCGCCTTTGCCTCCAAAATATCAATAGCGGTGCAGCTAAAATATTCAGGAGTTGAGGCTTTATCAGTAATTTAAGGCATCAACAAGTTTCATGTGTATTTTTAAGGCAGTAAATTCAGCCTGTTAACTGACCGCTTCCCTTTTATATCGATTTTTGGGCATCAATCTAAGCTGCTGGAAGAGCCAGCACAACTTCTGCAGTGGTGGGAGCTGTTTTCAAGCGGATGTAGCTACGAAATTCAGATTCGCTCCACCGCCCAACATGCCAATGCAGACGCTCTGTCCCGCCTTCCCGTTGGCCTCGAAGCAGAGTTCGATCGCCAGGAAATGCTCTGCTTTGCGTTCAGTCAGCACCTGCAACAAATCCTGGACGAAATCCTGCTGACAGCACACGAGGCGGTATAAGCTTTTAATAAAAAAAATTCTTTATGTGAGAAAACTGAATATGTTGATTTCCAAAAAGTTTCTCCTCATATGACGTGTACTACAAGATATCATATTCAATTGCTGAGCAAAACTGACTGTTGGTTGGGCCTGGGTTGCGCATGTGAACAGTGTTGTGGAATAAAACTCTAAATTTCATGAAATTCAAAATCAGAAATACAGAAAAATGCCAAAAGAAACAAATTGTGTGCTTACTGAAAACTATGTAACTAAAACTCAGTACTGAAGTACATTGTGAACGTTGCGTGATATGAAGTGAAAATATTTGACTTGGAATATCCACAAAAATATATTACTTTTCTACTCGGGAGAAAATAAGTGTTTGAAATTACCAACACTGTTCACTTAAAATTAATCACGACACCTGGCAATCACGACTACACATTGTTTTCTCAAGAATGCGAGGTGAGATCTGCCCCGAAATAAAAATGACTTACCTCTTGCTCAGAATGTTGTTTCTGTGTCTTTGAGTACCGACGTTCTCGAAAGCAAATACAAGTCAGCAGATGCAGCAGCGAAAGGAAAATAAGCTGTCTACTAATTTCTTTAAAGACTGCACAACACAAGAAGGCTCTAACAATTCCAAATTTCTCTTATTACAAAAAAATACCAGTATTTCAACCGAGTCATTTGTGACATAATGAGAAACAAAGAGATAAAATTAACACTAAACATGGAAGTTATTAGTTATCTGGAGGACAAAGATTTCCTTTAATTAATGGTTCTAACAAACAAACATTTTATTCTTGCTTATGCAGTGGTTGCCCTGAAAAATTCCTGTAAAAAGTCTTCTCCATGAAAAGAAACAATCATGTATGTTTACAAACAAGTTTTCATCTCTATAGTAAAGTATTCAGATAATTTCTCATATATCAAATTTAGTACTCTAAAAACTCGACTGCTCGCAACTATGCCTCAAATAAGAAAATCCTGGCGCTGCACAACTGTCTCTCTAGCAAGTCAGCTACGGATGAAACTAAATCCAGAGTCAAGAGTCTTATTGAATACTCACGCAGTCTGCTCATTCATCTTTGTCCAGTACAGTAAAGGTGAATTATTTACAGTAGCAGAAAACTTTTGAGAACTTTACATTATCCCCTACTCAGTAGAAAAAATTTCATATGGATGTCTTAGCTATGGTAAGGGAAGGAGAATGATTTTAAAAAAATACTGAGAAGTGAGTATAGTAAGTTACAATTACAAGTAATATTACAAATGTTAGGATTCAGGTTACAACATGTACAAGAGAATGCTCTGATCTTAGTTTTACATATGAAGATGAAGATTGTCCTTGCGCAGTGAGGTGAGGAACCCCCCCCCCCCCCCCCCTCCTCACACACACACACACACACACAATTTGCCGAGTGCTATAGATTGTAGGGAAACATAACATCTAAGATTTGCTTTAATGCCTCATATCATTGATCTTGAGGCTACTATGTGAATACAAATGAAGGTAAAGTCTTGCATCACTTATCATCAACGAAGACATTGTTAACGTCTATTGTCATTAATTCTGTGACCAGGAAAAGGAATGCAACTAGCACAATATTGACACATTTCTTGAAGCACTGATGAAGTTACTTCAGTGACAGACTCAGTAAGGCAACTGATAGTACATCACCGACATTTCTCTGAAGATTGGTAGTAAATGCAGAATCGAACACGATCAGACTAAGCGAAGTAGTTCTCCACTGACAACTATGTCCAGTTGAAGTCCCGTAGATAACTTTGCAATCAGTACTACAATTTCCTTTTAGTGTGGGCAAAACTTAATTAAATCCCTGGAAACTTCATTGAAGCTGTTATTGTATAACGCATTACAAATACCTGAACCGCACATGCAGGCCGGCCGTGGTAGCCGAGCGGTTCTAGGCGCTTCAGTCCGGAACCGCGCGACTGCTACGGTCGCAGGTTCGAATCCTGCCTCGGGCATGGATGTGTGTGATGTCCTCAGGTTAGGTAGGTTTTAGTAGTTCTAAGTCTAGGGGACTGATGACGTCAGATGTTAAGTCCCATCGTGGTCATAGCCATTTGAAGGCACATGCAGTATTCTCTCTCGAGGAAATGACTTTCTTCCGAGCAAGTATCTGAAACAGTACAAGAGCATTGCTTGAAAATGTAAGACGAAGCCTACTTACAAAACATGAATATTTGTAGATTAAAATAATCATCTACATTTACATCTAAATCTACATCTATACTGTGCAAACCACCGTGAGGCGCACGTCACAGTGTACCAGTTAATAGAATTTCTTCCTGTTCTATTCCCGTCTGGAAGTAGGGAAGAATGATTGAATGCCTGTGTGCGTGCAGTATTTATTCTAATCTTATCCTCACGGTTCATATGTGAGCGATACGTAGGGGGTTCTCGTATATTCCTATATATACCTATTGTGATTATTTACGCCAAATCTTGAAACTTTGTTAGCAGACTTTCTTGGGATAGTTTACGTCTGCCAGTTCAGTTCCTTCAGTATCTCTGTGACACTCTCCTACGGATAAAACAAACATGTGACCACTAGTGCTGCCCTTCTCTGTAACGTTAAATATCTCCTATTCGTCCTATCTTTGGCAAACTGATTACATTTCCCAGTTTTCTACCTGTGGTCTAGGGGAGCCGGCACAGTAGCTCAGCGTGCTCGGTCAGAGGGCTACCTGCACCCTGCAATAAAAAAAACTGAGTCAATGGATCAATGAAAAACTTAAACGGACGTCATAGGACGTCCGCCCCGAACACATAGAACAAACTGCAACGAACAAAATGAGATAAAAAAATAAGAAAGGGCGTAGCGTCTTTGATTAGTAATCAAAGCTTCCTCTGTCCTAGGTTCGAAACCTGCCGCTACTTAAATTTTGATAAATAACCAGCACTGGCGGCCGAAGACTTCTGGCACCCTCATTCTGCCAACGGCCTCGTCAAAGAGGACAGAGGAGTGGACAGAGGTTCAGGGCACTCTCTTCTCCTTGGGGTGGGAAACTACCCCTAAGGGCAGAAGAATCAGCAATGATCATCGGCGCGAGGGTGCAGAAGGCAACAGAATCCATTGTATTAAAAACACATAGCGTGTAACCACCGACATGTGGCCTGTAATTGGAAAAGTGTCATGATGATCTCTCCACTAGCAAAAGATTCTGGAATGAGGGACTGCCAAGCGAGAGCGAGAGGTGACCATGAGAAAAAGATTCAATAACCAATGAAAGGATAACGTTCTACGAGTCAGGATGTGATACGTCAGAATCTTGGGGGCTAGTAGGAAAGCTAGAAAATCTGAAAATACAAAGGCTCACTCTAGATATCGTAGGCGTCAGTGAAGTGAAATGGAAAGAAGACAAGGATTTCTGGTGAGATGAGTATAGGATAATAGCAACTGCAGCAGAAAGTGGTATAATGGGAGTAGGATTCGCGATAAAAAGGAAGGTAAGACAGCTCAGTGATAGGATTGTTCTTATCATAATCGACAGAAAACCAACACCGACAACGGCTGTTTAGGTATACATGGCGACGTCGCAAGCTGAAGATGAGGAGATAGAGGAAGTATATGTGGGTGTTGAAAGAGTAATACAGCAATGGGACTGGAATGCAGTTGTAGGGGAAGGAGTAGAAGAAAAGGTTACAGGAGAATATGGGCTTGGGACAAGGAATGAGAAAGACTAATAGAGTTCTGCAATAAATTTCAGCTAGTAATAGCGAATACTCTGTTCAAGAATCACAAGGGGATGAAGCATACTTGGAAAAGGCCGAGTGATTCGGGAAGATTTCAGTTAAATTACATCATGGTCAGACAGAAATTCCAAAATCTGATACTGGATTGTAAGGCGACTCAGGAGCAGATATAGTATCAGGTCACAATGTAGTAATGATGAAGAGTGGGCTGAAGCTTAAGAGATTAGTTAGGAAGAATCAGTACACAAAGAAGTGGGATACAGAAGTACTAAGGAATGATGAGATGTGCTTGAAGTTTTCTAGGGCTATAGATGCAGCAATAACAGCAATAAGGAATGGTTCAGTAGACAGTACAGTTGAAGAGGAATGGCCATCTCTAAAAAGAGCAGTCACAGAAGTTGGAAGGAAAAACGTACGTGCAAAAAAGGTAACTGCAAAGAAACCATGGGTAACAGACGAAATACTTCAGTTGATCGATGAAAGAAGAAAAATGCTCAGGGAGATTCAGGAATACAGAAACACAAGTCGTTCAACAATGAAATAAACGGGAGGTCGCAGGAAAGCTAAGAAGAAATGGCTGAAGGAAAAATGTGAAGAAACTGAAAAAGAAATGATTCTCGGGAGGATTAACTCAGCATATAGGAAAGTCAAACAACCTTCAGTGAAATTGAAAGCGAGGGTTGTAGTATTAAGAGTGCAACGGGAAATCCACTGTTAAATGCAGAGAGAACGGACAGGTGGAAAGAGTACATATATGAGGCCCCTACGAGAGGGAAGATTTGTCTCATGTGATAAAGAAGAAACAGGATGTGATTTAGAAGAGATAGAGGATCCAGTATTAGAACTAGATTTTAAGAGAGCTTTGGAGGACTTAAGATCAAATACGGCAGAAGGGATGGGTAGCAACCCATCAGTATTTCTAAAAATCATTGGGGTAAGTGGCAGCAAAACGACTGACAACATACCATGTAACTTTTGGAAAAATATCATCCACATAATTCGGAAGACTTCAAGAGCTGACAAGTGCGAGAATTATCATGCAATCAACTTAACAGCTCATGCATCCAAGTTCCTGACAAGAATAACATACAGAAGAATGGAAAAGAAAATTCAGGATGCATTAGACAGCTATCGGTTCGGCTTTAGGAAATGTAAAGGCACCAGAGAGGCAGTTCCCACGTTGCAGTTGATAATGGAAGCAAGACTAAAGAAAAATCAAGACACGTTCATTGGATTTGTCGATCTGGGAAAAGCGTTGGACAATGTAAAAGGGTGTAAGATGTTCTAAATTCTGAGAAAAATAGGGGTAAGCTGTAACGAGAGACGGGTAATATACAATATCTACAAGAGCTAAAAGGGAATAATAAGAGTGGACGACCAAGAACGAAGTGCTTGGATTAAAAAGGGCGTAAGAGAGGGATGTAGTCTTTCGCAGCTACTGTTCAATCTGTACATCCAAGGAGCAATGATGGAAATAAAAGAAAGGTTCAGGGGCGGAATTAAAATTCAAGGTGAAAAGATATCAATGATACGATTCGCTGATGACATTGCTGTCCTGAGTGAAAGTGAAGAAGAATTACATGATCTTCTGAATGGAATTGACCATCTAATGAATACAGAATATGAAGTGAGATTAAATCGGAGTAAGATGAAAGTAATAAGAAGTAACAGAAATAAGAACAGCGAGAAACTTAGTATCAGGATTGATGGACACGAAGCAGATGAAGTTAAGGAATTCTGCTACCTAGGCAGCAAAATAGCCAATGACGGACAGAACAAGGAGGACATCAAAAGCATACTAACACTGGCAAAAAAAGACATTCGTGACCAAGAGAAGTCTACTAGTATCAAACACAGGCGATAATTTGAGGAAGAAATTTCTGAGCATGTACATTTGGAGCACAGCATTGTATGGCAGTGAAATAAGGAATGTCGGAAAACCGGAACAGAGGAGAATCGAAGCATTTGAGATATGGTGCTACAGACGTATGTTGAAAATTAGATAGACTAATACGGTAAGAAATGAGGAGGTTCTGTGCAGAATCGGAGAGGAAATGAATATGTGGAAAACACTGACTAGGAGAAGGGATAGGATGACAGGACATCTGTTAAGACATCAGAGAATAACTTCCACGGTATTATAGGGAGCTATAGAGGGCAAAAACTGTAGAGGAAAACAGAGATTGAAATACATCCAGCAAGTAATTGAGGACGTAGGGTGCAAGTGCTATTCTGAGATGAAGAGTTTGGCACAGGAGGGGAATTCGTAGGCGGCCGCATCAAATCAGTCAGATGATTTACGCCCCCCCCCCCCCCCAAAAAAAAGAGAAAAGAACGAAGTCTGAAACCTGCTTTACCCACGACTAAACCTATGTGATCATTGCATTTCATATCCCAACAAAGTGTTATATCTAGGTATTTGTAAGAGTTGGCTGATTCGAACAGTGACTCAATGATATTATAGTCATAGAATACTATGGTTTTTCGTTTTGTGAAGTGCAATATTTTACATTTCTGATCATTTAGAGCAAGTTGCCAGTATCTGAACTACGTTGAAATCTTATCAAGATCTGACGGAATATTTATGCAACTTCTCTCAGATAGTACTCCATTGTAGATAATTGCTTCATGTGCAAAAGCTTGATTTTATTATCAATATTGTCTGTAGGATCATTAATAAACTACATGACCAGCAAGAGTCCCAACACACTTCCATGGGGCACACCCGAAGTTATTTCTACATCTGACGATGACTCTCCATCCAAGATAACATGTGGTGTTCTCCCTACCAAAAAGTCCTCAGTCCAGTCACTAATTTCGCTTGATACCCCACACGATCGTACTTTTAACAATTGTCATAGGCACGGTACGGAGTCAAATGGTTTACGGAAATGAAGAAATTCTGCATCTATCCGATTGCTTTCAGTATGTCATGTGAGAAAAGTGTGAGTTGGGTTTCACATGATAGATGTTTTCAAAAACCATGCTGGTTGGCTTTGAGGAGGACATTCGTTCAAGATACCTCATCATGTTTGTGCTTAGAATATGTTCTAAGATTCTACAACAAATCGATGACAAGGATGTTGGATGTAGTTTTGTGGAACACTTCCACTACCCTTCTTGCAGATGGGTGTGGCGTGCGATATTTTCGAAGAACTGGGCAGCTTTTTGTTCAAGGTATTTACGATAGATTATACTGAGAGGAGGGGCTAACTCATCCGCGAATTCAGTATAGAATCTGACAGGGATTCCACCAGGGCGTAGAACTTTGTTCAGTTTAAACGATTTCAGCTGTTTCTCAACAACACTGACGCTAATATTAGTTTCATTCATCTTTTCAGTGGTATGAGGATTAAATTGGGACAATTCTCCTGGGTTTTCCTTTGTAAAGGAACATTCGAAAACAGAGTTAAGCATTTCAGCGTTTGCTTTGCTACCCTGAATTTCAGCTCCTGTCTCATTCGCTAGGAACTGGACACTAGTTTTAATGCCACTAACAGCCTTACCATACGACCACAATTTCCTTGGATTTTGTGAAATGTCACTCGACAATGTTCTGCTACGGTAGTTATTGATGGCATCACGCATTGCTCTCTTGGCAGCTAAACGCATTTCATTCGGCATCTCTCTATTATAGCGCTACGCTTTGTTTTACATCTATTATGCAGTAATCTCGGTTTGTTTGGAAGTTTTCTTACAGTGACCGTATACCATGGAGGTTCCCTTCCATTATGAACTGTTATACTGGGTACATATCTATCTAGTGCGTGGTCAACTATTCTTTTAAACTTGAGCCAGAGTTGCTCTGCACGCTTCTGACCTGTGCTGAAAGTATCAAATTCCTCATTGACATAAGGCACTAGCGTTTTTTTTCTAATTTACTGAACATGTATATCCATCTGCTTGTTTTAGTTATTGTACTTGGTAATCATTCCAGGGTCACTGATATCAGTTTCGATGTGGACATCTTCAAAGACGTCAGATCTATTTCTTGCCGTTAGATCCAATATATTTCCATCATGAGTGGGGTTCCTAACTACTAATTTCAGGGAAGGTATTTAGTATAGTTTCACAGGGTGTCTTCTCACGCTCACCACTAACAAAACTGTAATTTTCTCAACTAATTTTTGGATGATAAAGTCTCGACCTATTATTATAGTACGTTTGGGGAACTTATGTACAAGTGAATTGAGGTTTTCTGTAAAGTTTTCGGTTACGTGATGGTGGAGGCTCTGTAATGATGTGGGGAGAGTGCAGCTGGTGTGATATGGGACCCCTGATACGTCTAGATATGACTCTGACACGTGACACGTACGTAAGCATCCTGTCTGATCACCTGCCATCCGTTCATGTCCATTGTGCATTACGATGGACTTGGGCAATTTCAGCAGGACAAGGCGACATCCCCACGTCCATGATTTTTACAGAGTGGCTCCAGGAACACTCTTCTGAGTTTAAACACTCCTGCTGGCCACCAAACTCCTCAGACACGAGATGCCTTGCAAAATTCTGTTCATAAGAAATCTCCACCGTCTTGTACCCTCATGGATTTATGGAGAGCCCTGTAGAATTCGTGGTGTCAATTCCCTCCATCACTAATTCAGATATTAGTCGAGACAATGCCACGTCGCGTTGCAGCACTTAAGCGTGCTTGCGTCGGCCCTACACGATATTAGGCAGGTGTACCCGTTTCTTTGACTCTTCATTGCATAAACGCATACAAATATCGAAAGCACAAAAATGTAAATAACAATAACGAAAATCACCGCACTTGCATTTTCTTTCGCTTCGTGTAAACTGTTGTTCCGTTATTCTTACATGATCATCTGAATGTTGTTTCAAAGCTTTACGTGCCTTTGTACGTTAAGAACAAACTAATTTAAAAATATCTGAGTGTCTGCTTGTGCTACTCGAAATGATAGCTGTTTGTTCCTATTACTTAGGGATTCGGATAGCAAGATGTCCGATTTGTTGTTTTCCGTGAATTGTAGTGGTACAGGATATTACATTGTTTTCTTTAGAAGGTTATTCTACTTTGTCATTGTGCAGATTTATTTCACTGTTTAAACTAGTGTTGGCTAATATTGTGTTAACAGTTACTTTACGTTTCTTTTGCACAGTTTTTAAGTTATTTTATTCACTTTCAAGGCTGCACAGCCTGACCTCTAGCTTCCTAATACTTGGTTGTAAGTAATTTCTAATCTCTTGTCAGGTTTCTACAGAAAAGTTTAGGTATTTTTCCTCAAGTTTCTGAATGTGTGAGTCCATCTTTCGTATTTTTGATAGTTTAACTTATTTATTGTTGTGATTTTGTGTTTTGTTCTAGTGTCATACTTGTGTCTTTTAAGGATTTAATCATGTTTTGTAGCAACTCTAACAAAGTTGGGTTACTGATTTCCGTATTCATGTTTACTGGATTCGCAGGGACTGAGTGGTTATTGTCAGTAACAGATGTTGGCTCGAGTTCTGTAACACTGAAAGAAACCCAAGCAAAACCCGAATCGAATAACTCCGTAAACTGAGAAATTTCTCATAGCTGAGGTGACTTTTCGTCTGCCGACACGCCTTCTGAAACTTCTTGTTCACTGTTGGATATCTGTTCCGTTGCATTTACTTAAAAAAAAAAACCTCAACTGTGTTGGAAAATTATTTGCATTCTCTTAAATCTCAAGTAAATTAATTATGTGTAACGACTGTTGTGTGATCTGTTTCAATAATAACTGAGTCATTACTTTGTGAAGTTGTTTGCGATCAAGTTGCACTACAGAATACCTTATTATTAGCCATAATGTCAAATGTAAAAGCTGAATTACGAAACAAAACTTCTATTTGTAATTAAGGAGCCGAAAGTAATAAATTCTTTTGCGCAACAGAAATATCTACAAAGAATCTAGGCAACACCGATATACTTCACACAGTTTGTACTATTGTCTGCTACGCAGCTAAGATCTCCACACCCAATATTTTTTTTTGCAAAAAGAGAAAAAAATCACACGAAAGTTAGTAAACTGACTGCTGATAGGCTCTGCGTTGCGCATATGAACAGTGCCGTGAAATAAAACATCAAATTTCATGAAATGCAAAATTACACACACCAAAAAAAGTTTTGCATCACCCCTATCCCCGGAACTCCTGAAGATAACGTTGACTGTGGATATTGTATCACAGACACAGTCCCTTTGACTGTTCAGAGATGTCACTAAACACGGCCAAAGATGTAAACAACCATGCATGAGCAGCGCCGATCAGTTCCAGTCATTCCACCAGGAAGGAGGTACACGGCTCGTGTTGTCTGTAGTTCAACCATACCTAGACGGTCAATACCGCGGTTCGATCGCGTCCTTATTGTTACTTTGTGGCAGGATGGGCTCACAACAAGAGAAGTGTCCAGGCATTTTTTTTTTCGGACATGGAGGAGATACAGAGAGACAGTAACTCTCGATGACATGCCTCGCTCAGGCTGCACAAGGGCTACTACTGCAGTGGATGACCGCTACCTACGGATTATGGCTTGGAGGAACCCTGGCAGCAACGCCACCATGTTGAATAATCCTTTTCGGGCAGCCACAGGACGTCGTGTTACAACTCAAACTGTGCGCAACAGGCTGCATGATGCGCAACTTCACTGCCGACGTCCATGGCCAGGTCCATCTTCGCAACCACGACACCATGCAGCGCACCGGTCGAGGTGGCCGAGCGGTTCTAGGCGCTACAGTCTGGAAACGCGCGACCGCTACGGTCGCAGGTTCGAATCCTGCCTCGGGCATGGATGTGTGTGACGTCCTTAGGTTAGTCAGGTTTAAGTAGTTCTAGGGGACTGATGACCTCAGAAGTTAAGTCGCATAGTGCTCAGAGCCATTTGAACCATACAGCGCGGTACAGATGGGCACAACAACATGCCGAATACATCGCTCAGGAGTAGCATCACGTTCTCTTCACCAATGAGTGTCGCATATGCCTTCAGCCAGGCAATCGTCGGTGGCGTGTTTGGAGGTAACCCGGTAAGGCTGAAGGTCTTAGACACACTGTCCAGCGACTGCAAGAAGGTTGAGGTTCCCTGCTGTTTTGGGGTGGCATTATGTGGGGCCGACGTACGCCACTGGTGGTCATGGAAGGGGCCATAATGGCTGTACGATACGTGAATGCCATCCTCCGACTGATAGTGCAACCATGTCTGCAGCATATTGGCTAGGCATTCATCTTCATGGACAACAATTCGCGTCCCCATCGTGCACATCTTGTGAATGGCTTCCTTCAGGATAACGACATCGCCCGACTAGAGTGGCCAGCATGTTCTCCGGACATGAACCCTATAGAATATGCCTGGGATAGATTGAAAAGGGCTGTTTATGGACGACGTGACCCACCAACCTCTCTGAGGGATCTACGCCGAATCGCCGTTGAGGAGTTCGGACAATCTGGACCAACAGTGCCTTGATGAACTTGTGAATAGTATGCCACGGCGAATACAGGCATGCATCAATGCAAGAGGACATGCTATTGGGTATTAGAGGTACCGGTGTGTACAGCAATCTGGACCACCACATCTGAACGTCTCGCTGTATGGTGGTACAACATGCAATGTGTGGTTTTCATGAGCAATAAAAAGGGCGGAAATGTGTTGATCTCTATTCCAATTTTCTGTGGAGGTTCCGGAACTCTCGGAACCGAGGTGATGCAAGACTTTTTTTGATGCGTGTAGAAATAAAGAATCTAATCAAATGCCAAAAGATAGTAATTGGCTGATCAATGAAAACTATATAACTAAAACTCAGTACCTAAGTACATTATGAACTCTGCGTGATAAGAAGTGCATGGTTTGACTTAAAATATCCAGAAAAATTAAATTACTGTTCTACTCGGAAGAAAATAACTGTTGGAAAATACCAAAATTGTTCACTCAAGATTAATCTGCTTGCTAGCGCGACACCTGCAAATCCCTACAACAAATCGTTGGCCTAAGAACGCAAGGTAAGATCTACCCTGAAATAAGTGTAAATTGCATCTTGCTGACCATGCTGTTTTTGTGTCTGGAGTACTGATGTTCTCGAAAGAAAACAGAAATCAGCAGATGCAGCAGCAAACAGAAAATAAACTTCACTACTAATTCCTTTCTTTTCTCTTGTCAGAAAAAATCTGTGACTCCATGTGGCGTAAGGTGCAATGCGCACACGACAAAATATTCAAAACTGTACCATGAGTCATGGACGTGGGCTTTATCCTAAAGCAATTGTTCTTGGGTAATCAAACACTGCTTATTGACAAAAATACTGCACAACATAGGAAGACTAACAACTACAAAATAATAAAAAACTACAAACATTTCAACCATTTGAGTAATTTGTGACATAATGAAAACAAAGACATCACATTAACACTAAACATGAAAGTTATTAGTTATCTGAGGGACAAAGATATTCTTCAATTAATAGTCTAACAAACAAACATTTCACTCTTGTATATGCCGTGTTTACCTTGAAAAATTCCTCCAAAAATCCTCCCCATCAAAGGATTTTCATTTCTACAATAAAGTATTTCCGACAGTTTTCTCAGATTCACATATATCAAATCTACTTCTCTAAAACTCGACGGCTCGTTATTATGCCTCAAATAAGAATGCCCTAGTGCTGTGCAACCGACTGACTGGCAAGTCAGCCAAAAACAAAACTAAACCCAGACTCAAGGAACTTATTGACTACTCATGCCGTGCACTAGTTTATCTTTGCCCCACTACAGTAAAGCTGAATTATTTACAATAGCAGGAAACATATGGGAACCCTACAGCAGTCATGCGACAAAGTTTTGCTCAAAGTTTTGTCAGTGGTGCAGTCAGAGGGAGGGGGGGGGGGGGGTCAAAGAACTCACCAAAACAAGCAGGCCCGCATTTTGTAGCTAGTTTCCGACATGTCGCAGACTCAGCGCTACAACTGGCGTCATAGCATCTGCTACTGCTGGCTTTGAATGCTGGGGTCATCATCTCTCCTCTCTCCGGCCCTACATCATCCAGCTACTTCATACCTCGTATCAGGGGATATGTGTGTAAAGGCATTAGCCCACTGGCATGTGTACTGACCTGCTACTGATACTGACATTGAACAAGCTTGTCATTCCTGCTGCGCATATTCTCTGAGTCAGTGGAACCCGGCACAATGTTTCTCTCTGTGGCCACATCCAGATCATCCAAAAGAGAGGGTCATTTCATGGAGCTATCTGGTTGTCGTGATGGACGTTTTCATCAACTTTCACTTTGTGGTATGAATGGAGCCAATGACTACCCACACCATCATCTGTGTCCTTCCTACAATCTTGGTGAATGAGGGAGTTCCATATGCATCGGCATCTACTAACTGTCACCAGTTGACACTGTTGCAATTCAAGGCTCTCTGTCGCCTCAATGGCATTGAGCACCTGAACACTACCCTCCAACACACGGCCTCCAACCCAGAGGCTGGGTGGATGGTCACGACGTTCCAAGCTCGAATACACACAGTCTTGCTGCTGACATTGACTGAGAAAGTGCTTCACAGTTGCTACCACCAACCGGACAATTCCAGTTGAAATAGTGCAGGTGTTGAAACCTATTAGACATCCTGCAGCCCACGCAGTGTGCCTAGCCTAAGTACACATCTGCCTATACTCAGGATGCAATGAGCATGCACGTTTGGCTGGCACTTGGAGTGGTTTCAAGGGGTCGTCATAGGCCACTGCGAGCATCAGCCATCTGATGTCATGGCTGGTCACGAGCTCCTGACCAGCCACTGAAACTAGCTCTGGTCACATCCACAGTCACAACAACATTCTCGCCCCATTCCCCACTTGTGACCCTGTGACCAGACACCCTGTGGGGTGGCGGGTAAAATTTATTGCTTTAATTGTTGTTAGTTTATGCAGTTCGCCGTCTTTCTCAAGCGAGCCTGGCAACTAATTTTATTATCAGCGAGAAAGCGATGGAGAACATACTGACCATAGTTTCCAGTCTGCACATCCACATTCTGGTCAGTCCCACATTCTCTTTCTACTTAGCGGAATCAGGACAATGATTATAAATGAAGGTATAAAGTTCTAGTTAATACATATATTTAGTACCTCATGCACAACAATTTGAAAGGCACTATGTTCAACTGACAGTAAATCCTTCTATCCTAAACAGTACATTTACCAATTCAGAGGCGGCCTCAGTACGTTCCTACAAAATTGACTTTTGCCCTGACTAACACTCAAATAAATATTCGAAAAAAAAGCTGGCTACAAAAGTGGAAATAATAGTCACCTCTTGCCATGCAGATCTGAAGAATTCACAAACGGCACACCAACAGATACTTTAGCAAAATCTAAGCCATCCAGGACGATGTACAGTCCTCGCGAGTTGGTGTTGTATTGTTTGTTTGAGGTACTCCTTGCGGGCACCAGATGGCTTTATATCACAGTAAGTGTGGCATGGACCATCCAACACCATACGGACTCCTTAAGTGGAACCTCAGAGTAGACTATGACAGAAGTTGTCATTGAAGAAGCGAGACAAGACTGAGTATGTAAAAACTCTTGTAAAAAGTATTTAGTCTGAATAATGTAAATGCAAGATTGACTCGCTACAGATCTCTGTAACTCAATCTATAGTAAAAGTGAATCATCTTATATAGCAGTTGACGATCGTTATGAAGATGTCTGAACAGAAGAATAATTATTATGCAATGTGTTAACAATAAACGTATACCTAGAATTAGCACGGTTTCGCTACGTGGTACCCTCATTTGTTACGATTGCTGTGAGTGAAATCTGGTTTCGCAGGACAGAGAGGATCAGGTTGTGGAAAGGGGCCAAAATCAGTTACTGTTAGTTACACAAGAACACAGAATTTTATTCCTCGAAAACACCATGCACGGTTTTCTCTTTAAAACAACAAGGATCAGTTCAAGGTTGAAGGCCCAAGTAACTTCTCAATAATAATGTTTAAATAATTCCTTTTAAAACACAAGGATTTAGAGAAACGGCTGAAGGCCTTACTCAAGTAAAATTAAAATATCGTTAAATTTCTTTTAAGGCACACGAATTTAGACAAAAAGATGAAGGTCTTACTTTAAGTAAAATTAAAATATCTTCTCAGCTGAAGGCCCAAATAGTATCTGAGATCAGCAAAGGAAATTCTTTAATGGGTAAACATTTACCAATTTTGGCTAAAAGCTACATTAAGGAAAATTTAAATTAATTCCAAGGCTGAAAGCTCAATACTATTTCAACATAATAAAAGGCAACTTTTAAAGACAAGGATTTAAACAGTACAACAGAAAACCATCTTAAGAAAACTTGAAATATCATGGCGGCTGAAGGCCCAAACAATTATTCAAAATAATTAAAGACAAACCTTAAGATAAGCATTTACACAGTACAGCTGAAGGCCATTTTAAGAATTCAAGGTAATTAAAGGAAAACCTTACAGACAGGAATTTACACATTACGGTTGAGAGCCACAAATTTTAAAACAAACGCGGCTGAAGGCCTAAATACAGAGCAAACAAGAATTCTATATTAAACACGGATGAAGGCCTAATCTTAAAATACTTCACATGAGGTTCGGCTGAAGGCCATATAATAAACATAGAACAGACAAAATCAATACATGGCTGAAGTCCTGGCACAGTACTTGCGACAAAAGAAAATCACAATCACAAACAACAGATCAGTGGTGCTGAGAAATGTTCCAAGGGTCGGCCTGGGGAGGAAACTGTAACAACAGTTTAGATGAGACAGGTAGCCAAAAAGTGTAACACTAAATATTCGGGTGGCAGCACGACTTAGTGTCGGCTGAAGAACCAACCAACAACCTAATCCATTCCCTTCCACCAATGGTACGACAACCAAAAATATCAGCGAGAACGAGGATCGCAGCAGGACTATGTCTTAATAATTGGCGTGTAAACATAGTCAAGGCACAATAACCACTCACAAAATAGGGAGAACAGCATCAAGCTATCGAACTACACGCCGTGCCGGACAGCATCAACATGGCGAGGAAACACACACTCTCTGCTCTGTCCCAACTGACCGACTGCCTACTCCAGCACGCAGACAGCATTCATAACTGCTCAGTGGAAATCACAGGTGCTACACACAGTTTCACGTAAACACTTGCACCAAGAACTCAGACAATCCTAAAACCAACCACTGTGGAACAACAAGTCGACACACACAGTTTCCATAAACGGTCGGCGACCAAATACACGTCGTACGATGAGACGACCGACCGAACGACCAACCAAGGTCGTCCCCACTCAAATTATGTGTGTCGTCAACGGTCGGGCGAGTCATGGCTGTCCGGAGCTCACTGCAGCTCCATCCCGACTCCCTTGATGTCCGTTCGGAACTTGGAGACACGACGACCCGGGCACACTGGCTCGGACCCCACCATGCAGAGGGAACACTTGCCCACTGGCCACCGACATCTCTGCACAAGGAAGGAACCGACCCACGTCCGGCACGATGACCTACTCACGAGGCCCATAAACGGTCAAAAGACCAAATACACGTCACCCGATGAGACGACCGACCGAATGACCAACCAACGGTCGTTCCCGCTCCAGTCTCCTTCCGTCAGACAGCACGTGTGTGTCGCCAGCGGTCGGCGAGTACTGGCTGTCCGCGCCTCCCTGGCCCCCCGTCCCTCGACTGAGCTGCTGACACACACGACGACCGGAAATACCAGCGGTCGCTTCAAACATAATAAAACAGTGCTCTTATCGATAAGCGCTGCTGCTGCCACTCACGGGCAGGTTAGACTGGAACATAGTGACGCCGGTTAATCGAATAAGAAAACGAGGCGGCAGTACTGTAAAGGGAAGATGACGAACGATAAACGGCATGAACACGAGGTGACCGAGACGTGTAACCAATGGCACCCCATACCACCACGCCAGGTGATAAGCCATTATGGCGATGACGAATACACGCTTCCAATGTGCGTTCACCGCGATGTCGCCAAACACGGATGCGCCCATCATGATGCTGTAAACAGAACCCGGATTCATCCGAAAAAATGACATTTTTTTCCATTCGTGCACCCAGGTTCGTCGTTGAGTACACCATCGCAGGCGCTCCTGTTGGTGATGCAGCGTCAAGGGTAACCGCAGCCATGGTCTCCGAGCTGATAGTCCATGCTGCTGCAAACGTCGTAGAACTGTTTGTGCAGATGGTTGTTGTCTTAAAAACCATCTGTTGACTCAGGGATCGAGACGTGGCTGCACGATCCGTTACAGCCATGCGGATAAGATGCCTGTCATCTCGACTGCTAGTGATACGAGGCCGTTGGGATCCAGCACGGCGTTCCGTATTACTGATCCCACCGATTCCATATTCTGCTAACAGTCATTGGATCTCGACTAAAGCGAGCAGCAATATCACGCTACGATAAACCGCAATCACGATAGGCTACAATCCGACCTTTATCAAAGTTGGAAACGTGATGGTACGCATTTCTCTTCCTTACACGGGGCATCGCAACAACGTTTCACCAGGCAACGTTGGTCAACTACTGTTTGTGTATGAGAAATCGGTTGGAAACTTTCCTCATGTCAGCACGTTGTAGGTGTCGCCACCGGCGCCAATCTTGTGTGAATGCTCTGAAAAGCTAATCATTTGCATATCACAGCATCTTCTTCCTGTCAGTTAAATTTCGAGTCTGTAGCACGTCATCTTCGTGGTGTAGCAATTTTAATGAACAGTAGTGTATATCCGGAAACAAGAAGCAGATGAGTCGGAAATGACGGAAGAAATAAGTGCAACCGAAAAACAGGCAATACGAAAACAGTTTCACGACTCTCCCACTGGAGGACACCAGGGCATAGTAAGAGCCTGTCAGCGAATAAAGAAGTACCGTGTATGTAGTGGTATGAAGAAATATATAGAAATGCGAAAGTTGTCAAAAGAATAAGCTCACTAGGAAACACATAAAGATGGCTCCACAGATCATGTAGACGCCTGAGCACGTTTTCGAAAAGTGTAACGTTGATGTAGTAGGTCCATTAAACCAGACGGACAGAGGGAACAAGTATATCCGTACTTTTCAGGATACGCTGACAAAGTTTATGGCAGTTGAACCAACTGAAAGGCAAGATGGTAATACAATAGCGAGCGTGCTAGTTGAGAACAGTCTACTGCGGTGTGGAATACCGTCAGTGTTGTTAAGTGAAATGGGAAGTAATTTCATAAACGAAACTACAATAGAACATATAAACTACTGCGTATGGAGAAGATACAGACAAATTACTATCCTCAAAAAACGGAGCGTTAGAGTGATCACATCGATCATTAACGGAGATGTTACGACACTACGTAAATAGAGCACAGACAAATTGGGACAGATGGGTTCCTTTCGCGGTTTTTGTGTATAATACAATACCATATAGTGCGAAATGTTATTGTCCTTTGGAAGAACATGTAACATTCCAGGGATACTACAGAAAGATCCGGCTGGAGTTAGCTATAATTTTGGTGATTATGTAGCAGAGTTAAAGGAGCACATACAAGAAATGCACCGATGTGCAACAACACAGAATGCACAATGTGAGATAAAAAATTAAGAATACTGTGATAGGACCTAGAATGCAAAGCAATTCCGTTGTGGAGATAAGGTTCTGTTGTTTGATAAGAGCGTACGACGAGGCAGATAATGTAAACGGAAAGGTCTGCA
The DNA here is from genome assembly GCF_023864345.2 of Schistocerca serialis cubense. NCBI lineage: Eukaryota > Metazoa > Arthropoda > Insecta > Orthoptera > Acrididae > Schistocerca > Schistocerca serialis. The sequence goes on along the minus strand of NC_064639.1, from coordinate 738,829,536 downwards.
CATGGTGGTACGAACAAAGGGGCCTAATGCTGTAACCTCCCTGAAACGAAATAAATTGCTCACATTTGATGCAAACAGACTAAGGAGTTTTTCTAGTTGTCATTATTGAATATGAGTGAAACACAGTGTAATAGTGCGGAGCTTACGTTATAGTGGCACGTAGGAAAAACAAAAAAGGCACTGGGTTTGATTTGGCAATTGGCACATCATGAATCTCGTATAAAGAAACAAGAAAGCTTTAAATTCGTGCGCGAGGTCAATAAGATTCTGTCCGGATGACTAGACCAAGATGACGCCACGAATTTCGAGGAGAAGATAGGTGTCTTAGAATGGGAACAGAAACAGCTAGTCCTAATTTTGGAGGAGCCAGTGACAATAGTTAAAGTAATCTTGACTAGTTTTAATCAAACGGTAAGCTCCATAGAGGAAAATGAAAAAATTATCCCGCATGGAATGAAACAAATAAGCAGGCACGTAGCAGAGTTTGAGAACAGTGTTGACAAACGGTTACAGAGAACCGTAATTTTGATCACCATTAATGAACAGCTGATACAACTGACGAGCATTTTCGATGAGCTAGAACAGGAATACGATACGTTAATATCAGCGATTGTCAACTCTCAGAAAAGTATAGGATGTCTACACCGAAGTTCCCTATTTTGTGAGGCAATTTAAAAATAGTAAATCTTTCTTCGTTTCAGGTCTACTTGTCGGTTGGGTGCAGAAGGACTTAAAGTTGCTGTCTAAATTTTTTCAACATCTGGCGCACTTTCATTGTTGAATTGTCCGTAGAAGCGGAAATGGCGTCAGTTCAGGCGAAGGCACAAACTGTGCTTTGGTACGCAGAGTTTATATCCATTGTTATGGTGCAAAGGCCGTTTCGTGGTGTTCACAGGAAAGCAGCACCAGACGCCAAGAGCCTAAAAGCATGCCACAGTCGGTTTCCGGAATCTGGCAGCATTGCAAAGGGGCATGGAGGAAGTCGGCGGGTTTCTGAAGAAGAAGTTGAAATTATCTGCCAAGCGTTCCAACGAAGGCCACTAATATCAATTCGTCAAGGTTCGCGAGATCTTCGGATGGCTCATGCAACTGTTCATAAAATCCTTAGAAATCGGTTGCGCCTGTATTCATAGAAGATGTAGCTACTGCAGGCCATAAAGCCTGATGACAAGCAGCGACGACACAAATTTGCATGCGAAATGCTTAACCGAATCGCGTTCCTGTCAAACGCAATGTTTTATGAGGAGGCCACATTCCATGTCTCTGGAACTGTGAACAAGCATAACGTTCGAATTTGGGGGTTGCAGAATCAGCACGGCATCATGAAAAAGGTACGAGATAGCCCGAAAGTTTGGTATGACCTCATGTGTGACAAGATAATTGGACCATTCTTCTTTGCTGGAACAACTGTCACAGGAACGACGTACCTAGACACGCTGGAGATCTTTGACTTTCCTCAGGTTGAAGATTTCCAACAAAACGTTTGGTTTCAGCAAGATGGTGCTCCACCTCCCTGGTCGCTGGTTGTTCGGAAAGCTGTAAATGCAACATTTCCAGACGCTGGATTGGACGAGGTGCACCCATGAATTGGCCTCCACGTTCTCCTGACATCACACCGTTGCATTTTTCCTATGGGGCTACGTCAAGGACAGGGTTTTCGCCTCTGCAGTGCGGGACATTCGGATTGTGGAAGTCATTGACGCCATTCCTCCCGACATGTTGCAGCGGACCTAAATGGAAACTGAAAATAGACTCGACATTCTTCGTGTCTCCGCAGGGGCTCAAGTGGAAGTGTTTTGATTTGTTATTGTAATTGTTTTTCAAGACTTATCTTCACAAAAGACCTATTTTTGTGAAAAAATAAAGTTACTTCATTTAATTTTGCATGTGGAACACATTTGAAATAGGGAATTTCAGTGTAGACGTCCTGTATTTTGGAACCGTACCTGAACAATCCAGTTCAGATCGTATAGTATCTAGAACTAATAAAACATGGCAAGCGGTTCCCTGTCGACCTTATGGTAGACAGAGGATACTAATTAACCAGAATCATTGATATGGATGTTTCCATCGCTGGAAACATCGTAAGTCATCTGTTAAATGTCCCGCTAGTAGAGAACGACATGTATAACCTCTACAAAATACTACCGTTCCCGTCAGAAGTGGGCGGAACAAGACATTCATTTACATATATTACCCAGAGAAAGAGCTACTGCTGATTGATGAACGAAACATTAGTATGTGAAGTGTAGGTGGGTAGATCAGAGCCTCTGAATATGCACGCAGGTATTTGTACTTTTGTTCACGAATGATCATGAGAAGTGTGAGGTCAAGATGCTGCAACCGGTGAGAGAAGTTCCAAAGGATTGCGTGCAGAAACCAATAGTGTTAAACGAATGTCTGCGGACACCATTAAATAATAATGAATGGCTGTTTGTTGCCCGTCTAGACGAATTCATTACCGTCATCTGTCATGACTTAAGTCCCACAGAGATCACAATCCGGGCCAAGGGAAGATAAAAATTTTAGTTACATGTCGTGGGTATATGACTCAGATGGTGGTACAATCTGAACATATAATACGAACAAATATCCCCCATAGTGATATTGTGCCGACCTTAAAAATGGAAATAGATTGCTGCATGATGAATAATGAGAAGATGAATACAAGTGAAGTTAAGCTGTACCTGCCAATATCGCCTGCCATTGGGCAGTTAGATGACCTGACAACTGCAGGACATAAGTTGGATGAACTAAATTAAAAAATGAGACTGAATACCAGGAGAGAAGTGCCTTCAGCAACTTTTCTTAAAGTCATTTCTATTTCTGGAGTTTCGTGGGTGCCGCTGAAGTAATTATAGTAATGGAATGGTGTCTATGTAGATATTGTAAATGTTGCCGAGAGTGTACGAGAAGCACATCTAGAGACAGTGAAGATATAATTTTTAACAGGTCTCTAGTGCCTGCTAGACACGTTAGAAGTGAAGTTCGAAGAGGTGTTTATCAAACTGTTAAGACAAAAGTAGATAAACGCTGAAAACTGGAAACACCGGTAGAAAGTGTGAGAAACAAATGTAAAGTGTCTTCTCTTTCAAGTACTCAAATTCTAGTTGTGTTATGAAGTGTACATCAATGTATCAACTGCACTTCATTGTAAGATTTACTGTAAAATAAATTGTATACCCATCCTACCAGAAAAGAGAAGTGGTAGGATAACACGAAATGTCTCATATTGTAAAATAAAGTGTATCTTCTTCCAGGTATCAGAATATGTAACAATGACATTAAGGCTATTTCTTTTGCTTCTGCCTGAGTCCCGCAGTTTTCGCAGAGTCGGTAGGGTTACAATCGGATGTGACATGGTTAATTTGAAGGGGTACCCCCAGGAACGGAATCAGTGTACCCCAGCTGTCTGTGTCTAGTGTAAAGCATGAAATAGTGCGAATGTGTTTCAAATGTCTGCGAGTCGTGTAACTGTGGCGGGACCTGGGGACCAGCCCAATATTCACATAGTAGGATGTGGAAAACCGCCTAAAAACCACATCCAGGCTGGCCAACACACCGGCCCTCGTCGTTAATCCACTGGTCGGATTCTATCTGGGTCTGGCGCTCCTACCCGAGTCCAAAGAGCAGCGCATTAGCACTCTCGGCTAACCTGGCGCGTAACAATGATACTAAGTGTGAAATGTAAAATTGATCTGCATATACTGTATTTCTGTCGTGGACAGCTGTAAAGCAATTACTTGTGTCTATTGAACATAATTGTAAAGCAAATGTGCCCGTTTCTAGATTAAAGGTACAAAATGTTGAAAAAATTTGTAGTCGCTGAGGACAATGCCTACAAATTTTTCCTTAAGTGGGGGAGGTGTCGCAAATTTGTAGAATGCTGCGTCTGAAAGCAACAGAACAGCAGCCAGAACAAACAGCTTTTATAGAAAATACACAGAATACAAAGGAGACGCCACAAGAAAGGCATTGCTTCGGGCGTTGGCCAGAAATGTTATGTAAACTCACCAGGTATCACGTGAGCTCACGTGGAGAGCCTTGAGGCGTGGTTGTGCATTGGCGGCGGCCATACATGGTCACAAGAGACCCTAGAGTGCAGAGGCCGGAAGCGCCAATGTGAGAGGGGCAACGTGACCTACTGCCCGTGGAAAGTTGGAGGTGGCGGCGTCCAAAAAAAAGGGGGTTCAGTATAGACAGTGGTTCAGGAGCGACGTCTGTCAAATCTGAGGCCTGGATTTGTAATATTCGCTGTGGCTCAGCTCAACCTCCCTTGATGGAATTTTGCAATCAGAAGCAGTGTTCTTTTATTCACGCCATTATCCAGTTCTTGCTCAGATGATCAATTAAAGATTATAACTATTCAAGTCCTGTCTTTGTTCGATTATTTTCGACTGAGTCCCATAACTCTTTCAAACTTCCAGTTATCCACTTCCACATTGGCTGACTGGACGGATCTTCTCCAGTCTCCAATGTCATTCGGCGTCTAGACCGGTCGCTGGACACGACATCGTCCATTTCTCGTGACACATCACAGAACTGGGCACGCCCTCTTGTCCCTGTATCTTACCGCCACTTATCTTTCGAGTAATGTCACACCCTTACTCATCCTGGAGTGCGACCAACCACACACCTTATCACAGAGCAATTTGTTTGACTGAACATCAAGAAAGACTGTAAGTCGTGGACAAGAGCCTATGTTCCCTGCCAACGAAGCAGCCGCCTTTTGGCCACTTTGAAATACCAAAGGGTCGATTCTAGCATATACATGTCGACCTCATAATCCTCTTCCCTCCCTCAGCTAGCTACTGTTACATACTACCAGTCATTAACTGCATGACCCTATGCTTTGAGGCAATCCTCCTTCCGGCAGAAACTATTGCAAAGGCTCTAGTGTCTACTTGGTTCACTTGTTTTGGATGCCATCGTCACGGACCAGGGCAGACTGTTTGAATCATCCTCATTCCTCGAACTTCGCGCTTGTGCGGCATCACTCGCTACAAAAATGTACATCATCCACAAAGTAATGGTTTCATTAACAAATAGTACCGTACACTCAAGGCGGTCTTAATGTGCTACTGAGACGACTAGACTGACGCTCTCCTCTGGGGCTTCTGGGTGTGCACACAGCCCATAATGATGACCTGCACACGTCACTTGCCGAAATTCTGCATCTCAGTGCGATTTCTTTTTGCAGCAGCCTCCTTCCGTGACAACTCCTCTGCCCTTCCTCATTGACAGAGTGAGGAGGCACATCTCCTGCCTCCACATACTTCCCCCCTCCCCTCTCTCTACGCCAAAGATCTTGCAATCCAAGAAGCTTGCGCACTGCAGATTCGTCACGCTTCCGTCCCCTTCAACAACCTTATTTGGGTTCCCATGAAGTGTTTCGTCGTGGTACTCGCCCATTCGATACCTTGCTGCATGGCAAGCCTAACTCTGTACCTCTCAGCTGACTCAGACCGGTCTGGAACACAACAATGATCTCGCAGTTACTGACACGTCACCGCCTACGGAATTTCAGCCCTCCCCGCCTAATGCTGAAGGGCGGGATGGTGTGGAGCTCTGTGGGAACACCAGCATCGCTGGCCAGCGGCAGCTTGGAGGCAATCTCTCTGACTTGGCAGTGCAGTCTTGGCCATTGTATTGTTATATGTATAGCGGTGTGCTCAATAAAGTGGTTGTTTATACTCCGTACCTAGGGTGTGGTTTATTTTCCGTCACAATTACATACCGGAGCTCTATAGAGTGAACTCTGCTGTCAGTTCGTTTGTGACGTGCCCGTCACTCGTGCGCGAAGGCCACATTTATTCAATCGGTGTTGGAAGCCCACTGCTCCGGCTGCGAACTGCCGCTGTCCTCGTCATGTGGAAAAGCCAATTGGCTGCGCGGCGTTCAAACCTCCCACAGGCGGTTCTAATACAGGCGGCCTCGAATCGCTCACTGTACACTGTATCATCACTGTCTCGAACTGTTCTTCCTGCAATCTGAGCTTATCCGTGATAAACAAAAAGGGTATGTGCACCGTCTATATTTTCAATATGCAACTTTTGGCTTGAGATCAACGCCATTTTAAATTAACTTCAGTTTATGGAAAATGTAATGGCGCTTGCTCTTGTTGGACCATTTCTTGACAGTGTTAGAAGGAAAATTCATTCTTGTTTCTTATTTGCAAATGATATTAAATATTCTGAAAGAATTTCTAGTTGTAAATATGAAACACTGAACGTCTTGATGTGTTAAATATGCTTTTATATCAGCTTCAGATAATTTTAATTCTCCAGTGGTGGAAATCTTATCAGCGTGTAATTCATACCATGTATCCAAAGTGCTTCAAAATGTCACTAAACAAATCTCTTAACTCACTTTAGAGAGGAAACACAAAGTCCGATCTTCACTTTAACATCACGTTCAACATAATTACAAATCCTTCAGTTCCTTTTATATGACACATTAGCCCATCTTTGCTCATTGCGTGGCAGCGTCTATGCTCTTTACTTACCTTCCACAACGAAATACTCTTCAGTCTTGAGAAATTAAGTTGTAATTAAAGTATTCGTTAATCATTCTCATAGCATGATCGGAGTCAAAATGAAAGTAATGTTTGATTCTTTTTAATGGATAGTCTTATCTTCTCCTTTGTTAATCCCCAAATCGAATTTCTTCAAATCAGATCTTTGAACAGTGGACGTTACATTTCAGATGTGTTACGACCCGTGGCTCTACCCTTCATTAGATCCCTGCGAAACCCTACATTCCAGCAGGATAATGCACGACCGCATGTTGCAGGTCCTGTACGGCCCTTTCTGGATACAGAAAATGTTCGACTGCTGCCCTGGCCAGCACATTCTCCAGATCTCTCACCAATTGAAAAGGTCTGGTCAATGGTGGCCGAGCAACTGGCTCGTCACAATACGCCAGTCACTACTCTTGATGAACTGTGATATCGTGTCGAAGCTGCATGGGCAGCTGTACCTGTACACGCCATCCAAGCTCTGTTTGACTCAATGCCCAGGCGTATCAAGGCCGTTATTACGGCCAGAGGTGGATGTTCTGGGTACTGATTTCTCAGGATCTATGCACCCAAATTGCGTGAAAATGTAATCACATGTCAGTTCTAGTATAATATATTTGTCCAATGAATACCCGTTTATCATCTGCATTTCTTCTAGGTGTAGCAATTTTACTGGCCAGTAGTGTACTTTTCTATATCCTTGATGTAGTTTTCGCATTCTGATTAATATCTTTCACTGTCTCCGGATCAGCTGTTTTGTGCCCTTTGTCCCTGTCGGCCACGCCTGTCATCTGCTCGCCTGTGCCAACAGCCTCGCTGTCGTCGCCTGCTGGTGGGTCCCTGACCCGCGCCACGGCTTCCATTTCTGTCGTGGCTACTGTCTGTCACCTTCCGGTCTCGCACCAGCTCCCCCACCTCTGTCACTCGCGTGAGTGCTTCGGCGACTTGCTTTTGTTTGCCACTCTTGTACAGGAACTGATAGCCATATTCCTCCAGCTTTAACCTAAATTTCATCAATCTGGAAGATGAATCTGATGTACTACCTACATATCTTAAGTGTTTGTCGTCAGTAAATATCAGGGACTTTCTACCAAATACATAGAGTTTAAAATATTTCACTGCCCAACAAATGGCCAACATCTCCCTCTCAATCGTACTGTACCCTCTTTCTGCCTTGTTCAACGTCCTCGGGGCGTACACGACAGGTAAGTCCATTCCAATTTTTCCCTGACATAAAATCTCTCCATTACTTTAGTAGCTAGCGTCCGTGGTAATTGTGAAATCCTCTTCAAAGCTCGGCTGCTGTAGTGCAGGCGGACTAATTAGCCTCTCTTTCAAACGCTGAAAAGCGTTTTCTTGCTCGACAGCCCAAGTGTAAGGTACTTCTTTCTTTAATAATCCATGTAGCGGCTTCGTTATCTTGTTGAAGTTGCTTATAAAATGTCGGTAGGATCCCACAAGGCCTAAATACGCATTTAATTGCTTCGTTGTTTTGGGTTGTGGATACTCCTGTATCACCCTGACTCTCTGTGCATCTGGCCTCTAGGGCCGAAAATATGACCAAAATAGCACACTCCCTTTTGCAAAATCTCGCACTTGCCCATTTCTAGCTTTAAATTGTGGAGTCTAAGCCTTTCGAATATTATGCTCCTCTAAGGAGGAGCCAATATTACCGCATCACTCAAATACATGAACGATTTGTCACTGTGTAGCCTAGCCAAAACGGAGTGTATTAACTTCTGAAATGGACTAGGAGCTGTTTTGAGACACATGGGCATTCGTTTGTACTCGTGATGCCCTTATGGTATACTAAACGCCCTCTTTTCTCTATCCTGTTCCTCTATGAAGGTTTGATAATATCCTTTCGATAAGTCACGGGTTTAGAAGTACTTTGCATTTCCTAGACCGTCAGGAATTTCCTCTATTCCTAGCAAAGGATACACTGAATTTAGGGAGATTTCATTAAGTCGCCTATAGTCACCAACTATTCGCGACTTTTGCTTTTCACTGGCATTCAACTTTTTTGGAATTAAAACCAAGGCAAAATTCCAACCACTTTTACTTGGTACCATAAAATCATCCCGTAACATATTTTAAATTTCCTGCTAGAGCACTTCCTTTTGCGCTTGCAGTATTCTGTATTGTCGCGAACATATCACCCTACCTTCTGTGTCTGGTATCAGTTTGATTTCGTGTCCGATACTATCCGTGTAAGATAATGTCTACAGGCAAAATGGGAAACGTCGCTGTACATAGTGCATAACCCCAAGATGGCTGCCTTCTCTTCCGCTTTCAAATGACTCATGCGGATGTTCTCTTTCAGTACATTTACTCATGATTTCAGCTGTGGCTTATTTTTCCTGACACGGTTCACACTGAACGACTGCTCCAACAATGTCCGCCTCAGAACTGCTTCTGCTACCAATCGTGAACAGTCTACTGACACGTTCTCATCTGTAGTATTCAGCACACTCGTTAGGCATTCTCCTGATTCTACTTTTAGTAATGCCTCAGGTAACTACATGCCGTTGGCGATTTCCTGTTTTCGAATGATAGCCTCTCCCACTCCATTTGCCTCCATTTTTAATCGCCATACCCGTTCCTCCCGGAGTGTTATTGTTAATGCTGAAACAATTTGATTGCGCTCTTTTTGCTTCTCTTCGGCATTACCTGTTCCCGTGTCTGTTGCGTTCTGACGGTTAATGAGTCACTGTCACTATTCGCTTTCGCCTTTGCGCATGTTTCTCGCTTTGCCCTCGAGCGTTTTTCGCTTGAGCCTTCTATTTTCTTTGAATGTACTACGTCGAGCTCACCCTGTGACCCCCTCTTCATGTCCTTACACGCCTTTCGCTTCGTCTCTGACGTTTCTCTGAAAGAGCATTCTCTTTCTTGCACCTGCACAACCGTATTAGCAAGTTTCTGAGTTCTATTACCAATCTGCTCAAATTCTTGCTGCGGCTTCAGTCTGATCCGTTCCCCAAGGATCCGTAGGCTTCCGGTGGCATGACTGATTACGACTCCATGTTCTCTGAAAAACTCTCGGCCCACCAGCCTGTCAAATGGAAGATCAACACCTTCCCCAGTTACGTGGAAATGATACCTCAGTTGCATTCCGTTTCTCGTTCGTAATTCGAGGATTACAGTTCCCTCTGTCCTTCGGCTGGATTATACTTTCTGCCATTTCTCAAACTACTTCTCTTAATTAGGCTTATCTGTGAACCGCTATCCATGAGAAATCTCAGGAATTGGTAATCCAATCCTGACATTCCAATTGTATAAACTCATTATTACTTTCATAGTCGACTGTTAATATCTTTCCAGGTAAGGCGTAAGGCTACTGATTTCTTACGCCATTTTTAGGTTTGCTGACTTTAACTTCTCCTGTGTGGATTCTGTGCATGGCAAACGCTTTCTGGACAGTCTCTCGCGCAATGATAGTTTCGTTTGCATTTAAAACACGTTACGGACTTCAGAGGGACACATGGGCCTCTATGACTTGGCGAGTTACGTTGTGAGCAGTACTCCTGATTTCTCTGCCTTTTCTTCATACAACCGGACCTGTTGTAACTGCGACCGGGACGGTCGCGGGGTTGAAAAAAAAAATGGTTGAAATGGCTCTGAGCACTATGGGACTTAACTTCTGTGGTCATCAGTCCCCTAGAACTTTGAACTACTTAAACCTAACCTAACCTAAGGACATCACACACATCCATGCCCGAGGCAGGATTCGAACCTGCGATCGTAGCAGTCACGCGATTCCGGACTGAGCGCCTTAACCGCGAGACCACCGCGGCCGGCGCGGGGTTGAAATGACGAAATGTGCGGCGGGATCCGCGGAGAGGCCCACGAACAACAACACAACGAGAGAGGACGGACACGACCAACGAAGGACAGAACGAACAACAACAAGACCGAACAACTGTGTCACAAGGAAACCTAACAAACACGTCCACTCGTACACAGAACAAGAAAGTAAGTAAGCTGTCTAACGCGAGGTGATGTGTCCACAGACGTACGCGAGATTAGACTGGCTGGTGTAGTGTAACGACGTATAGTTTTGTATGAATGGTTTTCTTTTGATATATGACCATGTGCAGACTTCGTCATCTACGTCAGTTACAACACACTTCAAAATTATTTAAATTCTTTTTAAATTGTCTCAGAATGGTTCTTGAACGAAACTGTAAATCATCATCTGAGTCGTATGCGCAGAATTTCGTCACTCAGTCCTATTGGTTTGCGCAAACTTTTTTCAATTTAGATGTCGTTTGTTTCTTCTCAGAAGTTATATTAATGCAAGTTATCTGATTTAACAAATATTAGAACCACATTGAATAAACTTTCAAGAATCACACTCGCGATGAACGCTGTCAAAAATTAATAATCTTGTCAAATAAATTACTTAACATAATTCTTCATAAATAAATTCTCGGAACACGTATTTAAACTTTTGTAGTATACACTAGTTTATTATCTTCCTACATATAGACGTGAACCTGAGCCTTGACAAGATAGGACTGAACATTTACACATGATTAAACTTTCTATGACGTCATTGTTGTAGAAACATTAAAAAAATCTCAATTTTTCAATTTTTAGAAGCACGACGCAACAACTCGGTTTTAGGATCTTCTGTTGCTCTTTGGCTGTCGACCCGCGACGTATAGTGGCCAGCAATTTTCTCTCTGGTCCCGGCAGCGAAGATGCTGTCTCCGTTCGTTGCGCCGCCCTCTCCGTACATGAAACATAAAAAATAAATACAAAACTTTAGACAATTCACAACCATTACAAATATTACAAAAAATACATAAACAAAAAACTAAATTAAACCTATATTCACCTGCAAACTGGGCTGACACTGGTGGAGGGGTGACGCTTCAATTTCGCGTCCCACTACATACCCCACCCACAAGCTCAGTTTGTCAGGTTTTAATCGAAAATAAAATTTCTTCTATATACAATATTTAACTGTTAATATTATACATTTTTGTCACATTTTCAGTAATCTAAAGTCCTTGCTCTTAGATAGATTCAATCCTTTTATGACGATATTGTTGTGACTATTTGTCATTTACTTTTAATTGTGCTATTATGGTAATTCACAGCCGAATATATGGAGATTACTCCTTTTCATTTAATAGTTGCTAGTGAATAATAATTTAGTACGTTCTTTAACGTTGTTACGTTAGGACAGAGCGTTCAAATTGTGATAGGTTAGTTTCAGTTTTATTCATTTACTAGAGTTATTCTTTCCACTAATGTATATTACTAATAAGTTTCTCACAATAACTAATAGTACTATTTACTTTACGTCGTTCTTTTCCCTAATGCTTTATTTATGCCTGAGATCAAGAAGAAATCAAGCAAAACTTTCTTTAGTATCTCGACACGGCTTTCTTTACCTTCGGACACTTTGTTGGGTAATGGCAATTTATTTAGGAGAAACAAGCGAGAGAGCCCCGTTTGGTGTGTTCTATATTGACACTATTACAAATCTCTATTAAAGGCACTCTGCTATGTTCTCGTGAGCCATACAGCTCTGGACGCCCATGGTCCCTAAAATTATTAACTATCCCCTTTGGTTCCTACTATCCGAGTAAATATAAAATATATAAAATTCCTTCTGACCTAATAACAAAATTTCTTCCATATAAATCCCCTTTTAGTTATCTTTCTCTTGTTGAAGTACCGGTAGATAATTGTAGAACACTTGTTTAAACTTCCTGTTATTTCTTTAAAATAACACGTAACTATCACGATAAACTTCACATGAATAAACTATGAACGCTCTTCCGTATGTAACATATACTAAATATTAACTTATTTAGGAATGAAGGGTTTCATTTGATCGACACTATATAATCCTTTAATGGCACCTGATGAAGGTTCCATAAGAAGTAACGCTTTGGGATGTGCAATCTTATGTACAACATATGGACCTTCAAAGATAAAGAAGAATTTTCTACATTCCTTATTGATCTTCGAACTTTTAGGATGAGATCGTACTAATACAAGATCTCCTACCTGAAATGAGGGTTCTATAGCATGTTGATTATAACTTTTAATTCTCCGTTCAGCATTTTTAACAATCTGTTTGCAAACTTTTGCATCTGGGATGCATTGTTGGATCTCATTTACTGGTGGCCAAGGTAGAGCAGCTAGTAAAGGCTCACCTATAATTCGTTTGCCTAAAATTTCTATAGGTGATAATCCCGTCGTTGGATGAGGCAATTCATTTAATATCTTTTCGAATTCAGGCATTAGTTTGGCCCACCGAGTATGGTTATGTGCACAATAAGTTCTACATAATCGTCCTAATTCTTTCATGACTCTTTCTACTAAATTACTTTGAGGGTGATACTTCGAAATTAAGATATGTTTGATTCCATATTGCTTTATCATATCTTGAAACATTTGACTAATGAAGGCACTACCGTTGTCAGACATAAGTCGTTTAGGAATGCCCCAGTTAACAAAGTAATTTCGAGTAAGACAGCGTATAACGCTTGCTGTATTCGCTCGTTTCAAAGTATATAGCTTCACATGTTTGGACCAACATTCCATTACAACAAACACATAAGTAAATCCTCCTGAACTACGAGGCAGAGGGCCGAAAAAAATCTAATGACATTAGATCCCACAGACCTCGAGGAATTACAGCATATAATTTATGACGCTTAGATTTGTTATTAACTTTAACCATTTGACAGGTTTCACAAGCCCTAATAATACTTCTCACAATACGGGACATATTTTTGAAATAATAATACTTCATTAGATGTTTAATACATTTATGAATTCCAAAATGCCCGCAACCTTCATGAACATAAGTAATTAATTCGTACACAACAGTTTTCGGAATGCAGATTTTCCATCTCTGGTGTTCCCTCTGTGCTTTCCAATACAACAAGCCGTTGAAATATAACCACACACCCCGGGTGTTAACTGTTTCGTCCCCATTATTAAGGTTTTGTATAAGCTCCCTATATTTATCGTCATTTCTTTGATTGCATCTAATAGCAGTTACTATCCGTTTAACCTGACGTTCGTTCTCCTGAGTTAAAAGGAAATAAACATGGTAATTTGTTCCTGGTTCTTCTGCCATGTTAATATTCTCCATTCCTACTGGAAGTCTCGACAAAGCATCCGAAACTACATTTTGAGATCCTTTTATATACCTAATTTCGTACTGAAATTCTTGCAAGCATAATACCCAACGTAATAATCTACGGTGAAGTAACCGACAATTGTTCAAAAAGGTTAAAGCCTGATGATTAGTATATACAATTGTTTTTCTTCCCATTAATAATCCTCTAAATCTTTGAAAAGCCAATACCACTGCGAGAACTTCCTTCTCGGTTACAAAATAATTTCTTTCATGTTTATTTAAAGTTCTACTAGCAAATCCAATAGGCTGATATAATCCCTTTTCATTGGTAAGATCACCTTGGAATATTACGCAAGACACACCATAATCAGAGGCATCCGTACACATACAAAAGTCCTGATTGAGATCTGGATGGTATAACATTTTGGCTTCTGTTAACGCTCCTTTTATCTTATTAAAAACTTCCTCTTCCTCTTTTCCCCAGAGCCACACTGATTTCTCTTTTAATAAATCCAGTAATTTAGGATTAACAACATCCTGCCCTGGAAGAAATCTTCTCAGAAATCCTACCATTCCTAAGAATGATTTCAGTTGTTTCCGATTTCTAGGACTCGGGCATCGAGCAATAGCTTCAATACGTGCTGGGTCTGGCTTAATACCTTTACTGTCCACTATATGCCCAAAAAATCTCACTTCCTCCTTTCCGAAGTAAGACTTAGATAATTTTAAAGTAATTCCTCTGTCAATTAAACGGTTAAACAATTCCCGTAATGTCGTTACGTGTTCTTCCCACGTTTTAGTGGCTACGAAAATATCATCTACATATAAAATACTCTTTTGTAATAATTGTTGACCCAAAGCAGAATCTAATGCCCTAATGAAAGTTGACACTGATATATTAAGTCTAAAAGGTAAAACTTGGAACTGATATGATCTGCCTTCAAAAAGAAAAGCCGTATATTGCCGTGAATCCGGGTGTAATATTACTTGATGGTAGCCAGCAGTTAAATCCATTGTACTCATATAACGAGAACCAGCAATCTTAAGAAGTACGTCCTCCATAGGAATAGGTCTGTCTCTTTCCATCTCTATAATTTTGTTTAATTCACGAGCATCCAGAACCAGTCGTACCCCACCAGTAGCTTTCTTAACTACCCACAAAGGACTGTTAAAAGCACTACATGATCGTTCGATAATATTTTGTTCTAGCATCTTACTTATTTCTCTACTAGCCGGTTCTTTGAATTGTACTGGAATAGGATAAGGTTTCTTAAAGAATGGTTTTTGATCTTTAATCTTAAGTTTACAAACGTAATCTTTGATTCTCCCCGGTTCATCTGAGAAGACGGCCCTAAATTCTAACAACAAAGATTCCAACTCTTTCTTTTCTTGTTCGGATAAACAATTCGTAGAATAACATTTTTCTTTCACTTCGGTTTTGATACTATTACTAGCCTCACATCGGTACACTTCATATTCAAGATCACTAAAATCTGTTAATAGGTTCATGGTCTGTGTGTACCTAATCTGTAAGGATTCGTAGCAATTTTCAGGTGCTTGATTATTAGAGAACCTCACTTTAAAAACACATGCCTCCTTATGGATGGTTAAGGAAGAGTCTTTAAAATCTAATATAGCTTTATATTTACACAGCCAATCTATACCTAAAATTATGGCCACATTTAAGTTGGCTACGACAAGTACAGAGTGAGAAATTAATTGTTTAGAAATTTCAAAAGTTAAATAAACTTCCTCAGTAATATTTTGATTTCTTTTACCAGTAACTCCTATAATTTTCACCCCAGTTACAGGTAAGGTTGGGAAATTCCAATATTTTCTTTTAAGTTGAAATAATTCTTTAGATAAAATACTTACTTCGCTACCCGAATCAATTATAATATTTACTTCGGTATCTTTAATATAACCTTTAATAACGGGTTTATAAGTTATATTCTCCCTTATCTGATTGTCTTCCTGAAGTAAATCTTGTTGCCAATCACCTTCCTTTTGGCAGCTTAATGACAAATTGCAAATGGGTCTTGTATAATTTTGACTAACAGTTCCCTTTAGTTGACCCGTACTAAAGGACTTTACTAGTTTTCCGAACTTTCTATGATAACGTCACCTACAACTTGACCTTCATTAATTACTTGAGGATGATTTATCTCGTTATCGTTATTATGTAATTTCCGCATTTTTGAGTTATTACCACGATTTTGTTGACTCTCTTTATCTTTAGACTGCCGTTTTATACAACAAAACCGGCTATGATTGTTGTTGTTAAATTTTCGTGGTTCTGAATTGCTATTATTTCGAGGATTGTCATTTCTACCAAATCTAAATTTCTCGTCTTCCCGTTCTCTATTAAGTATATCTAACTGTTCTAAATATCCTAATAATTCACAAGGTTGTGACCATTCCCTTTCTATCATTCTTTCCTTTACATAATACGGTAACCTACTAATTAGGACTCGTATTAGATGACTTTCAATAATTGGTTCTTCAATTAATTTAGCACGGTTTAAGTGCCATTCGAAATAATTCCTATAACCTCTCCATCGTTTAGAATAAGGAGGAGGGTCTGGCAACTCTAAGGTTAAGTGTTGTTGTTTTCCTCTCGACCAATAATTTTGTTTAAACTGCTTACCAAATCATCCCAGTCCCTAAATTCAGTTCTATGCAGTACTGTCCATTCCGCAGCTTCTGCTTCTAAATGTCCTATTACAAATTGAATCCGTTTTTCATTACTCCATTTAGGAGATAATGAAGTTTCAAAAGCTTTTATAAAGATTATAGGGTAAGTTCACCTCCTGGTTTGAATACAGGAAATCGACTTGCTACATTTGAATTTGTCGTTATATTATCCAAACATTCTGCGAGAGACATAGTTGGATTTTGTTTAGATTGCAGAGACGGAGTTGCATCGGATTTGCTTGCCATGATTTCTTTATTTGTATTGTTGTCGTCCGAGCTAGCAAACACGATGCGACTGTTGTCTCTGATTACGTTATTGCTTCTACTACTTGAAATGTTTTCATTATTATCTAATTCCGATAACCGTTTAGTAATTTCCTGTATTCGCATTTCTGTATTGGATACGCGGTTAGCTAATATCGATTCTTCACTGTGTTCACGATGTGAACGCTCTGTACCTTCGTCAATGTTATTATCTTTGGAGGTCTCAAGCTTACTGCATATTTAGGTAATCAAAAATTTCATGTTTTCTATTTCAGTATGATCTTTTTCTACTTGATGAGTTAATGTCTCTAATTCTACATTATCTATTGAAGAAATCTCTACAGGTTTGGTAGAGACCTCTTTAATAGATTCTACTAATTCTCTACGAACAGTTTCTGTTTGCATAGAAAATTCATCTCGTAACTTATCGTTATTTTTCTATATTTCATTTACAACTAAGATATTGACATTATCTAGTCTCTCGGTTAAGTCAGTAATATCATTTCGCATGCGAGCTTTTTCCTCACGCGATTCCTGGATATGTTCTTCTAACCTTTTACAATTATCAGCAATCTTATTACTAAGTCCTACTAGTTTTTCCTGCATTTCAACTTTAGAAGCCTCTATTTTATCACTTAATTCTCGACTGGTTTCATTAAGATGTTCCTGTAACCTGTCTGTCGATTTTGTTAGCTCCCCTCTATGTTCCTCTTTTAGTCTAGCCGTAGATTCTTCGTTAGACTGTTTTAATCTAGCAGTAGACTCTTCGTTAGACTGTTTTAAATCCTCTTTTAATCTAGCAGTAGATTCTTCGTTAGATTGTTTCAATTTAGCTATCGCCCTAAAAAGGGATGTCATGCTCCTATCGGACATGGATTGCCCTTCGTCTGACATTTCACTTCCCGACATTATTGTAAGATATTAACTACTTACACTCGCAGACTTGTAATCAACAATCCTATTAAAAGCACACTCCCTATGTACAACACTCCACTTCCAACTTAAAACTGACTCACCGGACACTAATATTTTAGTTTGTAGTTCTCGATGATCAGTGTGCTGCTATGGGCTGCAGAAGTAACAGCCGTCGATGCAGCCGCTCAGATGCTGTGACCCCGCTTCCGCAACCGGCAGGACGCTGAGTCGAACACCGGAGACGTCACTGGCTGCAACCACGCCCGGCCGCACCGTAGACAGGCGAAGCCCTCAGCAACACCTCTAATACCAGCCGGAGGAACGCCCCCCCCCCCCTCCCCCCCCCCCCCAGCTGACGTACTGGGCCTGTTAGTTTAGGGAGAAAAAGGCTGTCGGGGTTTGCAGCGTTCAGCTGCTGCCCAACAGATGCGCCTTCTCGTGGAATAACTGCGTGACCGTACTGCTTGGCTGCGCTCCGTCAGATGCCCACACCCGCGAAGTCGCCGCTGGCTGGTGAAGGCTCCACCAAACTCGCGTTGACTTCCGAAGGACTCTTGATGTTTTAATTGTTTCGTACCTGTGTGCCTTAGTTACACACAAGTCCTGTTTATAAGGTCGCCACGGTGTAGTGTAACGACGTATAGTTTTGTATGAATGGTTTTCTTTTCATATATGTCCATGTGCAGACTTTGTCACCTACGTCAGTTACAACGCACTTCAAAATGATTTAAATTCATTTTAAATTGTCTCAGCATGGTTCTTGAACGAAACGTAAAACATCATCATCTGAGTCGTATGCGCAGAATTTTGTCACTCAGTCCTATTGGTTTGCGCAAACTTTTTTCAATTTACATGTCGTTTGTTTCTTCTCAGAAGTTATATTAATGCAAGTTATCTGATTTAACAAATATTAGAACCACATTGAATAAACTTTCAAGAATCACACTCGCGATGAACGCTGTCAAAAATTAATAATCTTGTCAAATAAATTACTTAACATAATTCTTCATAAATAAATTCTCGGAACACGTATTTAAACTTTTGTAGTATACACTAGTTTATTATCTTCCTACATATAGACGTGAACCTGAGCCTTGACAAGATAGGACTGAACATTTACACATGATTAAACTTTCTATGACGTCATTGTTGTAGAAACATTAAAAAATCTCAATTTTTCAATTTTTAGAAGCACGACGCAACAACTCGGTTTTAGGATCTTCTGTTGCTCTTTGGCTGTCGACCCGCGACGTATAGTGGCCAGCAATTTTTCTCTCTGGTCCCGGCAGCGAAGATGCTGTCTCCGTTCGTTGCACCGCCCTCTCCGTACATAAAACATAAAAAATAAATGCAAAACTTTAGACAATTCACAACCATTACAAATATTACAAAAATACATAAACAAAAAACTAAATTAAACCTATATTCACCTGCAAACTGGGCTGACACTGGTGGAGGGGTGACGCTTCAATTTCGCGTCCCACTACACTGGGTGAGCGAGAGGCAGGCGCTTAAGTACTCTATCGGGGGCGCCGCTATTGGCTGCTGGAACCACGTGTTCCACTGTGGCGCCCTCACTCTAAAAGCGCGCCAGGAGGCGCACGCCGTGACAGCTTATGGCGCGATGGTGCAGAGACCTCTATGGGTCTTTGACGTCCATGATGTCTGGCGCGGTACCAGAGGCCCCACCTTTCTTATTCTTTTATCTGCACGACACTCTCGCGCCATATGGTCTGGCTCCCCAAAAGTGAAACACTTGTTGACTTTCTTCTCGGTCCCTGGCCCTGCACCACCACCTTGGGAGATCATCTTTCCTCGAGTCGAGGCTGTCGTGCTCTCCTCTGTCAGAGGTATGTCTTTAGCCTCTGCTAACGTTCGATGATCACCTTGCACGTGCACTATTACCTTCATGCTGTTTGGCTTAATCTCAAAATGAGAGAAACGCCGCCTTCTAGCTCCGATTCTTACATGATACCTCTGATTGCTTTCCTGAAATGGTGCTGCATGGTTTCCAACCTCGAGCCCCACTGAGCTATACCTTTCTCACGTTCTTGCAAACTTGCCAACAGCTGACATGCGTAGAAGTCAAGTGTCCTTTTACTGGCATAATTTTCTTGTAATATGCCACGCCCATCTCACCAAGTGGCGCTTCATTCCTGACTAATAACTTCCTACGTGCTGATCCCACTTCTTTAGTTTTAACAAACAACTATTTCTACAACTCTCGGCGTGATAACTGCACGCTAATTCCCCCAGCTATCCCCCAACTGACACCAGAAAAAATATATCTCTATGTCGTGTCCAGGAAGCGGTCTAGAAGTTCACTGACATTGAAGAGTGGAGAAGGTCCGTCCAGTGTTGCTCTGGGTCTGTAAGTTCAATGGCAAAATCAAAATTGTCAAGGAACTCATTTGGAGTGTTCTTAGTGGCATCAAGCGATTGCGGTATTATATTTTGCATATTTGACCAAATTGGGGAGAAGAGGAGTTTGTGGCACAACTTGACAAGAAGAAGGGACCGGTTGGTAGGACATGTTCTACGGCATCAAGGGATCACAAGTTTAACATTGGAGGGCAGCGTGGAGGGTAAAAATCGTAGAGGGAGACCAAGAGATGAATACACTAAGCAGATTCAGAAGCATGTAGGATGCAGTAAGTACTGGGAGATGAAGAAGCTTGCACAGGATAGGGTAGCATGGAGAGCTGCATCAAACCAGTTTCAGGACTGAAGACCACAACAACAACAACAACAACAACAACAACATTTGACAAGCAACAGAATTGCCTACTTTGTGACTCAGGCACATCAGAGCCTGTGCCGAAAACATTATCTCCGTCCCGTGACAAGCCTACTTCCAACTCACCGTTGGAAGTCTCATTGCTGCCATTACTCTTGTGCTCCATCTGCTGCGAAGCGTTGCCCTTGCGCCGCCGCTGCTGATGTCTGCCTTCCGATGTCCCACGGCTGCCACCTGCTACCTGCTGCGTCTCTCCGGGCTGCTGCCGCCGCTGGCTGCCCCCACACTGTGTGTTACCCGCGCCGCTCTCTGTCGTCGACGGCGCCGGTGCACCGTCTTTGTGGAGTCTGCGACTCCGCACCGCCCGCTGCTACTGGGCCTACTCCGCTATCTGCAACTGTCGCTGCCGCTGCACAGGCTCTGCGCTCCAGCCAACGACACCGCGCTGCCCGCAGTAGCTGCTGGCTGACCTCGCGCCTTCGTCCGCCCCCTCGCGCTGCCATCGGCCACCCCCGGACGCTTTCCGGGATGTCCTCCTCGACTCCGAGCGCCGTCCGTTCGCTGCTATTGAGGCTGCACTGGCCCCAGCCTCCTTCTGAAATGTCCTCCTTGCGCCCAGGCGCCGTCTGTTGCTGGGCCCGACCTCTTCTTCTTTCTTCGGGCGCCTTCTTCTTCTTCTTCTTCTCGAAAGTGAGAGAGGAACCCACTTTCCGTCCTGACACTGCCGCTGACCTACGTACGGATTATTCAAGAAATGCAAAAGGGGTTCTCAGGGCCCTTCCGTCGTTTTACGCGACGTCGGGCTGAGCAGGTCAATATTCCAAAGAGAGGCGACCTATTTCTACAACTCTCGGAGTGATAACTGCACGCTAATTCTACCACCTATCCCCACATCTGACACCAGAAAAAAATATATATCTCTATGTCGTGTCCAGGGAGCGGTCTAGACGCTCAGTGACATTGGAGACTGGAGAAGGCCAGTCCAGTCAGCTAACGTGAGTATGAAAGAGTTATGGAACTCAGTGGGGCAATAATTGAACAAAGACAAGACTTGAATAATTACAGTATTTAATTTCTCGTTTGAGCAAGAGTTGGATAATGACTTAAATACAAGTACATTGCTCCTGACAGCAAATCTAATGGACGGAGTTACGTGGCTAATTATGAGCTTGAGCAGAGCCAGAGCCTGACCTACACAGACGTCTCTCCTGGACCACTGTCTGTAATGAACTCTCCTTTTCGGACGCCGCCACATCCGCCTTTATACTGTGCGTAGGCCACGCCGCCCCTGGTGCTTTCTGCCTCCGCCTTGCGGGGTCTCGTGTGACCGCCAACGCACTACAACGCCTCGCGGCTCTCCACCTCTCCACGTGAGCCCACGTGATACCTTCTGAGTCTGAGTAGCATTTTCGGCCAAGGCCCAAACCAACGCCCTTCCTGTGGCGTCTCCTTTGTACTCTGAGTACGTTCTAGAAAATTTATTCGTTCTGGCTGCTGTTCAGTTGCCTTTCAGAAACTGCATTTTTTTTTAAATATGAGAGTCACACCTAGTATGAGCCTAGGTTCGATGAGACGACTCGTCATGGGATCGTTGAGAAGATCTTGGAGTTGCTGGTCGGTTATTGAAACGGCTGTCGAGCCACGTAGTTCATCATCCCTGTCGGACAGAGAGCCGTGAATCCCGTGTCCAGTGAAAAGTAGTAAAGGACAATCGTTGTCGAAAGAGAGGTAGCTAAACATAATAACGTACATGTGAGAGCATCCGCATTATAGTGTAAAAAAAAAACCCTACGAGCGGATTCCTAATGTGCCCGCAGCAATGTAGTACACGAGAAAAAATAAGGATATCCAAGGGAGGACAAGGCACCCTTGTTACAAAAAACTGGTGTTTGCGCGTTTCAGGGACGCTCAAACCAATTCACAGGTTGTACATGATAATGACCTGCTACGTTATGCACATCAAACTGTGTGCGACATGGGTTAAAGTGAATTAAAGGAAAAGAGTGGCTGGTTGCACAGCTTCAAGTAGTGCTACAGAAGTGAAAAACGAAAGATAACGAAATTTCAAACATAGCATCAACTTGACGATGCACAGCAAATTTGTAGATGAGATAAGTAAACTTAGCCCGTCGTTCAGTAAGGAATTTGTTTTGAACACCGACCGGTTGGGATTTGAAGAGGAAATGTATATGAAATAAACCCTGGAAATTAGAGGTATCAAGAGAGTTGTATCAAGATCAACTAACATAAATGCCTTAAAGCATTCGTATACAATGATGCCGACTGATAATCTGGATGGTAAATCGGCTAGAAAGTTATTTATTGTGCTACAAGAAGTTGGAGGTGCTCTGCCCCAACTGCAACTATGGTATGAGCACTGCTTTTAGCCAATAGGTGGTCAAAATAACTTGCTTTTGCTTGATTCTTGGTCTGCATATAAAAATCATACTCCTTTAGAGCAATTTAGCCTCTGATTGTTTTTTCTATGATTATGAAACATATTAGTGCACTACCTGCAGATACTCCTTCAAGGGTAGCAGGTTTCATGATGCGCTCCACGACAGACTCTTTCGCATTCTATCGCATGCCATCACATTCTATCATATTCTGTGGTGACGTGTGGGTGCTATTCTGTCATTCTGCGCAACGAATTAATCTGAGATGTACCCTTTACCCTGTGGCTCCTGCAAGATGCAATTTCCACCCCCAGACTACTACAGAAGTCAGACAGACGCTGCTAACGCTCTAAAGAGAAATGCCTGAAAAACTTTCAGTAATAAATATCTTCTGGAGTCGTCCACTGCAAGGAAATGACACAAAAATTCACAAAATTACGTAACTAGTGGGATACTTGGTACTGGAGTAGTGGTAGTTAGTGTAAGAAAAGTATGAAACTAATGAAAATTATTATTTTTTTTGCAATAATTCTGAGAAATCACAATGGCACTTTTAGTTATGAACTGAACAAGTTATTTTCGGGTTCTTTTCGGAATGTGAAGTTACCTCTTAAGGATAGGATTCGCTAATGAAATTTCTATATAAAGTTTAAGATTGTTATTGACTTGGCAGAATGGCTGAGAGCCGCACCTACTCAACTTGAATAATTATCCGTTAGACTGTTGCTAGGTACGGTTGAGGCTGTCACGTGTGAAATGCAGTGAAGTGTACTACTGTGGAGGAAATATGGGGCTCACAAGAGCTGTAACGCACCATACTGTAAGCTTCAATGGCTGCTGTCTGCGCCGCTTGCTACTGACAGATAAGATAACTCTCATTCAGTCTGGATTGACCTTCGCCAATCAAACTCTCCCTACACCTTGATGAAGTCAAGGACTCCTCTTCGCCCCTAGTCTAACTATTGGCGTGGTAAACCGGTCAGATAACCAGTCCACCTCGATGCCACTCAAAAATTCGCTCGCAGGCGTTTAACTATAACTCTGTCCGTTCACGCCACACAATAAGTGTGGTGGCCAATGCAGTGAACAACGTTTATTCGCAAGGACTCAATACAGAGTTGCACTCCGATTCGCTCTCGACAGTGAAGTACTGAGGAGAGACTTGTTGCTCGCTCTTTGAGTACAGGTACGAGTGCACACGCTCTCATTACGTGTTCTCGCTCCAAGAGCGACAACAGAACGGCCCCTCTCCATGCCAGACGTGAAGGGGTACTTTCGGTCTCTTCCATTACTCCTTCAGCTCAAGGCGTCAGGAATATCGTCTGCCAATCAGCATTGCTCTTCTAAAAGAGGAGAATGACGTTTCATTTAAGGCGACCAATCCGGAAATCTGTAGCATTGGCGTTTGGCGTTTGCTGTCTCCCTGTGAAAACCTCTGAAACTGCATGCTATGTTTGTAAAGAATGAGTAGGCTGGGCGCTCCCACACAATGTAGCGGAATTTGCTTTTAAGCCGAACACGGGGTCGTTCTTCCTTTCACTCGGAAAAACACTGTCTGCTCTACAGGCGGTCGACGGCCGTCATAGATAGGTTGACTCGTCCTCTGACGGGACCGGCCTCCTGGCGTGCGATTTGCCTCTCCTGAACTAAAAGCTTTTGTGATCCTTGTGTCTTGAATGTGTGTGTGTATGCCAGCCTCGAGTATTTCAACCTCGGTGTGCAGTTGCGATTTACTTGTTACTTGCATATCGTTTTCATGAATTCATACATCATTGAATTTATCTTATCGAGTTTGGGTTCGAATGAAGTGTCTTGATGTGCGGAATATGATTGTGAGGGCGGAATATGTGAGCAATGAAGGTCAGGAGACCACGACGTCTTACAATATCTCTTCACCCCGTTACACCGATTCGATCCTATATGCAATCTTTAAGAGTGGTCACCTAGCTGAACGTCCTGCACGGTTTGTAATTCCCCAAGGGGGTCGCCTTTAATCTTGATGATGCACACCTTTGTGATCTCTTTCTTCTTCATGTGCCGTCTCCTCTAAGAAGGTTGGCTGTCATCATGGCAATTTCTGATCTTGATTTGGCTGATCTAAGGAGTTCTGACGTTGAACAGTTGTACCAATTTTTTAAATTGTCAATCCAGGATGTCCGTCTTCTACCCCTCGTTCTCTTCCCACAAATTTTCCCTTCTAGTATTATTTGCAATATTTTGTAATTTACTCCCGTAATAACATGGCCTAAATATTGTAGCTTCCTTACTTTAATAATTTTAATTAATTCTTTTTCCTTTCCCATTCTTCTTAGGACATCTTGATTAGTAATCCTCGACACCCAACTAATTCTAAGTATTCTTCTATATGCCCACATTTCAAAAGCTTCTAAACTGTTCATGTCCTTCTTTTTCAATGTCCACGCTTCCATTCCGTATAATAATTTTGAGAATATATAGCATCTTAGCAACCTCATTTTTGTGTTTAAACAAATGTCTCTCGAACAGAATGCATTTTTCATCTTATTAAAGATACTTCTGGCCTGTCCTATTCTCGATTTAATTTCTTCTGAGCTTTCAATCTCCTCATTTACAATTGTTCCGAGATATTTAAATTTACGTACTTGATCGACTCTTTCCCTATTGATTGTAAGATTTTCTTGTTGGTGTGTTTTAGATATCACCATGAACTTAGTCTTGCTTACGTTAAGAGTCAAGCCAAATTCTTCACTTTTTTCTGCGACTTTGTCAAGAAGTAATTGTAGATCTTTGAGGTTTCCAGCTAGTAGTGCAGTGTCATCAGCAAACCTAACATTGTTAATGTTTAGCCCATTCACTTTAATGCCAGCTATTTCATCTGATAGAGCTGCCTGGATTATGTCTTCTGAATACATATTAAACAATAAGGGTGAGAGAACGCAACCTTGTCTCACACCCCTCTTTATTTCTATATCATTCGATAACTCATTTTCTACCTTCACGGTTGCGGTTTGATTGTAGTAGAGGTTATATATAATGCGGATGTCTTTCTTATCAAGTGTTTTCTTTTCTAACAATTCTATGAGATGATCATGACGAACTTTGTCAAATGCTTTATTATAATCCAGGAAGCACACATATAGTGGCTGGTTAACCTCCATACATCGTTGCGCTAATATGTTAAAAGCAAACAATGCTTCTCTTGTACCGAGGGAACTTCTAAAACCGAATTGTGTTTCACTTATACCTTCTTCTACTTTTTTGTATATTCGTTGGTGTATAACTTTTAGAAATATCTTTAAGGTGTGACTCATTAAGCTTATTGTACGGTGATCATTACAAGTTTTGGCATTAGCCTTTTTGGGTAATGTAACAAAGGTAGATGTCAACCAATCCCTAGGAATAATTCCCGAATTATAAATATCATTAAACAATTGTACAAATATATCTATATGGTCTATTCCTATGAGTTTCAGGATGTCATTTGGTATCTTATCCGGTCCAGGGGCTTTTCCTGTCTTTGATTTGTTGATAACATGTAATATTTCTTCTTTCGATATGCTTGGTCCTCGTTCTCCGATCATGTTATCATAAAATTTTTGATCTTTTCTTGTATCTTCAAATAGTTCTTTGACATATTCTGTCCACCTGTCCAGTTTACCTTTAACATCAGGAATTATTTTGTCATTTTTATCTAACAATAAACTTGTACTTTTCTTTTTATTAAGTCCAGCTAAATCTTTAACTTTTTTGTGTAAGTTGGTGCACCATTTTTCATTCAGTTAATGGTTCAAGTTAATGGTTTGTTTTGAAATTTCCTGAATGTGGACAATGGCCATTTCGTGAAGTGTAATACATACATCCTGTGGAAGTTTGATCTCTGCAACTCCCAGGCATTCATTTCCTATCGCCCTCCTGATGCATATGGTGAGTCATTTGCAGTTAATTTTTTCTGAAGTAACTAATCTTTCAAATGAGCCTTAGTAAAGGCTGAAATTGCGGCCTCACACTCAAGGGGTTCCTTCTTAGGGAGCGCGGTTTCCCTCACTCGTTACACGAATGGAACACGACAGAAAATCGATCATATTCGTACAAAGTACCCTCCACCATGAACACTGCAGTGGCTTTCGTGATGTATGTGTAGATATAGATGTTGATAAAGCAGCTTAGTAAAAAAAAACAGCGGCAAATTTTTTGTAAAATCATGATGACACTTTCATACCACAGTACACGTTATTAGCATCAAAAATTTATCTAAAAAAATTAAATGAGTTTCACCTGATTTGCTTATGTTGGCACTATTTCCCCCTCCCCGCCTCTCTTCTCCCCCCCTCTCTCTCTCTCTCTTACACACACACACAGACACACTCTCTCTCTCTCTCTCTCTCTCTCTCTCTCTATCTCACTTACACACACACACACACACACACACACACACACACACACACATTTATGGGCTTCAGTGTAGGTGGAGTGCTGAAGAGAGTGGAGAGAGAGCTCCTGGACTCGTCTCAAAGAAAGGCCTCTTCACGTCAGTGATGTGGTGTTTGACAACACAGTCAGCCAGCTGCTGAAATGAGGCGCATGTCAATTCTACTAATTAAAATTCATCTCTCTCTCTCTCTCTCTGCAATCATTACTTGCATGAAGAATGAACAGCACTTGTTCAAGTGGGACTCATACCAGATAATACTAACAGGATATGCTGACTGTGTACAAGGAGGAAGGCTAGCCCGAATGGTCAGGATCCAAACGTAGAGTGTTATGGAGACGCTGAAAAACCAAAAGTGGCAGACGCTTGACGATAGACGCCAACTGTCCTGCGAAAGGCCACTTGAAAAGTTTCAAGAAGTTGTATCGACGAACGTAGGAATATCCTAATATCTCGCATGGATCGAGAAGACGAGATTAGACCAATTATAGCCTACACAGAGGCACTGAAGTAAACATTTTCGCGCTGTATACGCTAATGGAAACGGAAGAAACCCTAATACATAGTGCAGTGGGAAGTAACCCCTATCACAAACTTTGCAGTAGCTTGCAGAGTATAGTTATAGATATAGAAATGTGGCGATTGATTATGTCAGCTTCCTGCAGGGAGGTCGGCCGAAGTGGCCGAGCGGCTCTTGGCGCTTCAGTCTAGAACCGCGCGACCGCTACGGTTGCAGGTTCGAATCCTGCCTCCGGCATGGATGTGTGTGATGTCCTAGGGGACTGGTGACCTCAGAAGTTAACTCCCATAGTGCTCAGAGCCTTTTCAACAATTTTGAACTGCAGGGCGTTTTTCACTTGAAATGACGCTGCAAACCCATAGTGCCTTTAGGAACAGAGCTGTGGGAAGTTGTAACTGTCGCCGCGTGGCACACAATATCCGTATGGGTTGAGAACTTAAGGACTTTGACAGTTCTGTTGCGCTTGTTATCAGCACGGAACGAAGAGGAGACTACGTTGTAAGTATATGCTGTAATTTATATTTACACTGCAGTAGTTATGTTGTAATTTATGAGGCAACAGAGCAGATATTATAAAATAATGGTATACCTTTCTTTTTTATGCACTAGCTAGCACGGTTTGTCATAATCACTTGACGGCAAATTTTACATTTGATGGCAAATAAATGGACTGAAGAACAGGCAAGTGAAGGAACTACCCAGAAGACGATTCAACAATTCTGTTCTCTTATATTCTAGATTTTTTCGTCAACTGCGTTCCGTGTTCGCCTGTTCTGCTGCTAGACGATCGTGTATCTGAACTCCGCCGAGGAAGTAACGTTGGACCAGCTTTCAGTAGTCTAGGCAGTTCATAGTTGGACTGCGCTGTAGGGCGACTTGCCGCCTCCCGAGCTCTGTGGTCAGCGTGTCTGACCGCTTGGGGGAATCCAAAGATTTAATTACTGGTACTGCCAAGGACTTTTCCATTGTCAAAATACTGAAACGGGTTGCACTGAACCTCGTGATGCCAACTGAGGAGTCACTGAAAAGAGAAGTAGCGTGGCTCCAAGGTTTGGGAAACTGGCAACGACCGAGAGAGAGATTTACTGACCCCCCCCCCCCCCCCCATACCTCATCCGAATGACGCTGTATGGTAGAGGACGACAGGGTTATTGGTCGGTGTCGTGCCGTACTCATGGTCAGTACGCGTAGGTAGAGTGGTTCTTACGCGGCACTTTTAACATGTTTCTCAGGCTATCCTAAATTTGATTACATTCCGTGTAAAGAGCAGCCGTGTTTATTTTGGGGTTCGGATTGATAAGAGAAACAGATTGCCTTGGATCATCGAAATCTGAAAGTCGAGAGGAAACAGAGAACCATCAACATTACGAAATATGACTTCTTTTTGATAAGTGATCACCTGACGCAGGTAGGTTGTTTACTTCAGTCTCCTTTATCGAAGGCGTTCTTATTTCACAGATCACATTGTTCAAGTGGCGTGCGCCATCAGACAGAGAGAAAGAATGGAGCGCGAGCTGAGTTTTTCCTTTTCTCGGTCCAATCAAAACCATTTCAATAGTCTTTCGCTTTAGAGGGAAGTTAGCAGATCTTCGTATATTCCGTTCCAAGGGAAATGTCACAAGAAAATATATCAGACGCACAATGAAAAAGTTCTATTGTAAACAACTGTAATCCTTCCAGCCGGCGATATTCTCGAAGTCCAGCTGCATCATTACTGTTGTTTTGATAATAGAGCTTCACTAACAGTGCCCTTCTACTTTTGTCCAAGCTCACGTTGACACGTCAACAAGTGCACTGCGACTGGTCAGGTATGTGAGACTGACAATCGCGATGACTGATCACAGGACCTGGGGACCATAGTTGGAACTGGACAGTGGCGCTGTGACGCATGGAAACCATGCACCCTATACTCCGAAAATTAATGCTACCAAGTTTGGTACTCGTACGGTAATTAGTTGCCGTGTTATAACGTGTTAAATAGGGAAAGTTTAATTGTAACCACCCGTATATGCCACACTGGTAAAGCCACCGTCTCTGACGTCATACAATCAGTTGACTTACAAAGATACAAACTTGGGTCTTCTTGAAGCGAGTGAACAACACCAAAAACAATTTCGCAGTTCCAAAAATAAAACGTTCATAAATTTGACAAGTCTTAAGTGTTACGTCAAATTTCCCAATTGCTTGAAAAAGTTAATTTCTGAAATAGGAACGAAAAGTTAAAGTCCGGTGTGTTAGGCAGGCGTTAAAGTACAAAAGCTATTATGGAATCATAACACTTGGAATTTCGTAGGGTCATATTTCGCTGATGAAGTGCCGCGAGAGAACTAGAGATATTGTCCCGGTTTGAGCAAAATATTATAAGCACTGTCCCTCACTGTCAAAATGCTGAAGAAGTAGTGAGCCAGAATATGCCGAGGCCTCCCAGCAGGTCGCGGTTACATCGACGAAGTCTGGTCCTTCGGTGACATGCAGAGTGGACAGTCGTCCATGTTGCAGCGTGTGATGTCCTGGCGAAGTCTTTCCGAGGTCGCTCGCTGCGCTGGAACTGATTTCTGAAGCCGGAGCACGAGCCTAAATGATTTCTATGATTTCCTCGCGGAGTGATAACATGTGCGTGATTGGCTCCAGGAGTACGAAATAGTTCGGCCTGCGCGCGCCGTTCGTAGCTGCGCGCGTGTTTCAGTGTGTTGATTCGGCCGCCCGCGGGTCTCTCTGTTGGTTCGGCGGTGCGGCTCGCGGGTTTCAGTTTCAGCGGCCTCTAGTATACGGACGCGCGGGCCGTGGCATCACCGCCGCAATATATGCTGTGCGGGTAGCTGTAGGCGCCTGCTGTTCGTGTCGCCACAGCAGTAGCAGTCATAGAAAGTAAAACCTCTTTGTCTTCACTTCGTTAATAGGAGAAAATTCATTTGACGACTCGCATGAAATAACGCTAAGCAGACTGTCACTTTTCAGAAGGTGCTAATTGTTTTCTTTTACAATTTTCGAGTACGTAAATTAGCCGTCACGCACACTGAACGCCCTCGAATAACCTACACCGTCCGTAAAGTCGACTCCAACAATCCTACTGTGACCCCTCTCCTCTCTAATCCTACTGTGCTGCAGCGCCCCTACCAACTTATACCACCAACCCTCCACCTGCACACCCTCCACGTCCTCTCCCAAACAAATTTCAGCCGTCTCCCTCTCCCGGACCACAACCTCAACCCCGACATACATCCATCCCACCAACTATGAATCCATCCCACCCTATTCATCACACACCCACATGGGGCGAGGATGAATGAAATAACAGTAAAGAAAAATGCATCACTACCTTTGTAGGAAGTGTTGATTAATTTAAAAACAAATACGAATTACGTCTTTGGAGCTGAGAAACTGTATACCAAAATTAGAAGCTTTGTATCAACGCTGAAGGCAGCTACGTGTTGGAAAGTTGTCGGAGGTTCATAGGCGGAAGGAAACTATTTTGTTCAAAAATATTTTTAATAAACACTTGCTAATCCTTTGAATGTCAGTACTAATGAGGAAGTTAAGGAAAAAGGGTGCCCTTGGGCCACTAAAGGTAGCCCTCAATGGTTGAAAGGAGAGCTCTAGGATTCATATTTTGGATCGATCACCAGTTATTACAGAAAGAGAGAAGAGCTTCTCAACCAGCAGGGGGAGTCGTGAAAGAATAAAGCGAATATGAAATTTATCGTAACCCGACGTGGGTCACGACATACTCACTAAAAAGCTCACACTCAGATCAGAGCTGATGCGGGATTTAAGGTCATCCGTTTCTTGGTACACGAGCGGCTGTGTACAGGAGTGAAACACCGACTGGGTCAAACTGAAATACTCCAGGTCTCTGTGGCTGGAAACAGCTTAAATGTTCAAATGTGTGTGAATTCCGAAGAGACCAAACTGCTGAGCTCATCGGTCCCTAGACTTACACACTTCTTAAACTAACTTATGCTAAGAACAACACACACACCCATGCTCGAGGGAGGACTCTAACCTCTGGCGGGAGTAGCCTCGCAATCCGTGACATGGCGCAATTCCTCGTGGCTTGGATATAGTACGGAAACATTTGGTTGTTAGGTTAAGGATGTAATTATGGTGATGATAGGGAGATGAGACTCTGGATTGGCTTCCAGGTCTGCTTTTTATTGCTTCTTCAAATGTTCACAATAATCGTGCAGAAGAGCACAGAGCCGGCCGGTGTGGCCGAGCGGTACTAGGCGCTTCACTCTGGAACCGCGCGACCGCTACGGTCGCAGGTTCGAATCCTGCCTCGGGCGTGGCTGTGTGTGATGTCCTTAGGTTGGTTAGGTTTAAGTAGTTCTAAGTTCTAGGGGACTGATGACCTCAGATGTTAAGTCCCATAGTGCTCAGAGACATTTGAACCATTTTGAAGAGCACAGACACTAGTTTATAATTACGTTAAGTGTAAAAAATGGATGAGACTTACTAGATTCTCCAAGAAATCGCCAGAACAAATGGCTACCCCGGCCTATAGCTTAATTAAAATACGGGTGTACACAGTAACGTATAATACTACAGGCCTCGAACCACGGAAATGCCAGATTCTATTGGTCTAATCGAACCCTTACGTTCAAGTAATCGTCACAATGAAAACGACATACAGACATAGGTGCATGTAGAGAAATATGCTATGGAAATTAATAACCCTAGATCAGATGTACGTACAGACAAGCTTTGCAAGTCCTTCTTAGTGTTCAAGCTTAACTGACTGGGATCCGCTATAGGCTGTAGTTCACCCGAGGAACATTTATGATCGCTTGACTCCTGAACTCTAGATCTCTGCCTTGCTTGGCGTTTGAAGGTCTCTTTATACGGCGTTTGGGGTTGTTTGCTTACAGATGGAACGTGACTGCGTCGCTTTTTACCTCCAATTCGCAATCAGTGTGGGTGAAGTCCTAAGTTTCTCTTAATAATAGACGAAAACGGTTAGCACTGCACGTCCCTACCTACGTTGCAACGCTTATAGCTAATATTTATACTTAAATGACTTGTCTCTTTTTCTCTGGCAGTCGTTCACTATATGTT
Source organism: Schistocerca serialis cubense (assembly GCF_023864345.2). Lineage (NCBI taxonomy): Eukaryota > Metazoa > Arthropoda > Insecta > Orthoptera > Acrididae > Schistocerca > Schistocerca serialis. The sequence continues at coordinate 738,796,922 of NC_064639.1, read as the reverse complement.
CAACAGTTCACTAAGTTATGTATTTATAAAAAAGTTTTCACATATATAAACGCACTTTTAAATACTATAAAAATTCACTCCTCGCTTAAAGATGATAGTTCGACATATTTCGGTCATTCAACATAATATGGGAAAAAAGACAACATTAGAATGTAAAACTCTCGCTGAACGGGATATTCGTCCCTGTGTCAAAGCATTAGTTTATTTATAAAACACTATTAAAGACAGACACTATTAGAAATGCATGACTTTTTATTCAAAATATTTTGGGAAAATTCCTGTTGTACTTACCTTAACATACATCAAATATATGCAGTCAGTCTCAGAATATTGGTACCCTCCACCATGCACTGTACACTGGCTTGCGGAGTATTTATGTAGATGTAGAAGCGTTGTTCAAAAAAAGATGAGCTATAGAAACTCAGGTCCCACTATAACAACTTCAAAAAATTTAGAAATGTTTGATCTGGAATCGATGTTACTAGCTAACACATCAAACAGGAATTCAGTACGGAAAGATCAAGAACACTTAGGACAAATCGATATGTCTCGACACCTGGACTTTGTTTTATATGCTTTTTGACAACAGCAGCGCAGACAGGATAATATTTATGTGACTACGTAGGCTTTCCCGGCGAATAAGTCATCAAAGTCTCTTCGGATTTGCTGCCGGATCCTAAAATCAACTTGACTCGATATTTAGGCGATCCAACCGGTCGCCATCTTCTGAGGATCCGGCAGCAAACCCGAAGAGACTTTCAGGATTATATTTAGTTTCTAGAATCATTGAGATCTCTCTTGTCGAGGTACAATTTCATACAAAGTGGGCGACGAAAGCCATTTATTGCTTGAAAATGTTTATTTTACGTCTTGAGTTTGAATTATCGCCACAAGTAGGTAATGCAACTTGTAATATTTTTACTTTTATTTTCCCTTTTATTGCGTATATGTAAGTATAATTCAGTCTCTCTTCTGAAACCAAAGCACCTCGATTAGTTTCCAGTGTTCTTTCAAAAATTTACAAATATCAGGTAGTCTACCGTGTGGTTTTATAACGACTGAAAAATAATTTGTGGCACCAGCCGTTCTATTACCTTGGTCATCTTGTATCCTAATTTGTCTCCTGAAGTAAAAAATTGAAATGCCCAGTGCAATGAATCCATCATACTAAAAATTAAAAGGACTCAAATAGGAATTGATAAAATCGAAGAATTTATCAATAATGGGACTGAACAGTTCGTTTCTAATAAAACAGAATTTAAAAGATAACAGAGTTTTAATGATAATATGAATTTCTCATCAGATTTGCGTGACAAATACGCAGTAGCCTTTGCATGTTGTGTTGTCAATCATGTTAATAATTAAATTCAAAGTAATTAAGTCATTTGTTAATTAATTACTTCAGAACAAAACTTCTTGAAATAAGAAAATAAATAAGATTCCCATGCGATTTTTCGTTTTTTTCAATGTAGGGCCCAAGCCATAACCTTTTCCCGCATCCTATTGCGCCTATATTACACACAGGTAATTGTTGCCCGCAGCACAAAGAAAACTACCTTGAGAAGTATAAGTCACCCTATTGTAACGGTCACCCCTCGGGTTAGGAGGTCAGTGGGCGTCGAGGTTGGACAGGTGAGGTGGTGACGTAAGAATGTGTCGGAGGCCGAGCTCCAAGGGCTGGTGAGTCAATATTACGCTCGAAGATGCCAGAGAAACAGTGTTTTCTGAAATAGCATTTTATTAACGTGTTTGCTACAATGAATATTGTCTTCCCCGGTGCTCAGGAAAAGAGTCGGGCTGCCTGCGCTGGCGTCGGTCAGTAATGCTGAACACAACACCCACACAGCTTGCGTTGTGTACCCGGTGACTGCGAAGAAGCGTGGGGGCGGCAGCGGCGGAAGCAGCCCGTGCGGTGGCCGGCGGACCCACCGCCGTGAACTGCAAGGCTCAGCGCACTCGAGGAGAGACGCGCGCAAGGGGCCTGTAACCACAGCATCTTCCGGATGGAGGTGGAAGCCCAGGCAGGAAGGCAGTCCACGTACAGTATGGGAGACGGCACTAAGGTACCCACGCAGCAAGTACACTACTGGCCATTAAAATTGCTACACCAGGAAGATGACGTGCTACAGACGCGAAATTTAACCGACAGGAATAAGATGCTGTCATATGCAAATGATTAGTTTTTCAGACCATTCACACAAGGTTGGCGCCGGTGGCGACACCTAAAACGTGCTGACATGAGGAAAGATTCCAACCAATTTCTCATACACAAACAGCAGTTGACCAACGTTGCCTGGTGAAACGTTGTTGTGATGCCTCGTGTAAGGAGGAGAAATGCTTACCATAACGTTTCCCACTTTGACAAATGTCGGATTGTAGCCTATCGCGATTGCGGTCTATCGTATCGCGACATTGCTGCTCGCGTTGGTCATGATCCAACGACTGTTAGCAGAATATGGAATCGGTGAGTTCAGGAGGGTAATACGGAACGCCGCGCTGGATCCCAACGGCCTCGTATCACTAGCAGTCGAGATGACAGGCATCTTATCCGCATGGCTGTAACGGATCGTGCAGCCACGTCTCGATCACTAAGTCAACAGATGGGGACGTTTGCATGACAACAACCATCTTCACGAACAGTTCGACGACGTTTGCAACAGCATGGACTATCAGCTCGGAGACCATGGCTGCGGTTACCCTTGATGCTGCATCACAGACAGGAGCGCCTGGGATGGTGTACTCAAGGACCAACCTGGGTGCACAAATGGAAAAGCGTCATTTTTTCGGATGAATCCAGGTTCTGTTTACAGCATCATGATGGTCGCATCCGTGTTTGGCAACATCGCGGTGAACGCACATTGGAAGCGTGTATTCGTCATCGCCATACTGGCGTATCACCCGGCGTGATCGTGTGGGGTGCCACTGGTTACACGTCTCGGTCACCTCTCGTTCTCATTGACGGCACTTTGAACAATGAACGTTACATTTCAGATGTGTTACGTCTCGTGGCTCTACCCTTCATTCGATCCCTGCGAAACCCTACATTTCAGCAGGATAATACACGATCGCGTGTTGAAGGTCCTGTACGGGCCTTTCTGGATACAGAAAACGTTCGACTGCTGGCCAGGCCAGCACATTCTCCAGATCTCTCACCAATTGAAAACGTCTGGTCAATGGTGGCCGAGCAACTGGCTCGTCACAATACGCCAGTCACTGCTCTTGATGAACTGTGGTATCGTGTTGAAGCTGCATGGGCAGCTGTACCTGTACACGCCATCCAAGCTCTGTTTGACTCAATGCCCAGGCGTATCAAGGCCGTTATTACGGCCAGAGGTGGTTGTGCTGGGTACTGATTTCTCAGGATCTATGCACCCAAATTGCGTGAAAATGTAATCACATATCAGTTCTATTATAATACATTTGTCCAATGAATACCCGTTTATCACTTGCATTTCCTCTTGGTGTAGCAATTTTAATGGCCAGTAGTGTAGAAGATGGCAGCTTCCAGTCAGTCGGCTAGGCCATTCACCAGAGGAAGGCCCCGTAAGTCTGTATCTTCTATCAGTCACGCCTGCGATCTATCAGGAACGATGGCATGGAACTACGAAGTTTACCTAAGCCGGCAGCCTGCAATCTCGTAGTTGAGGTCTTCAGACAGGCGGCAAGCAGAACAATATGGTTCAGCGCTAACCTGTAACTGTCGGGATCGGTAACGCAGGCAGAATAAACAGACACACTGAGCACAAGCTGTCCGAAATGGGGTATTTAAAGTCAGATATCACGTCGTTGTACCAAGTTAGGTGGCCATTTGCTCTCGTTTGAATAGAGGTGCGAGCAATCTTGTCCGCACCGTGGTGTCTCAGGTACGGACGGTTTTTCCTGTCTCTGCATTTCTCATCAGAACTAGCACGCCTTGGAGCGGTGGAACTCGAATGTTGCATGTTATTACTCCGTATTATAGAGTTTGCAGAACGACGCCCTGGGTGCCGTCATATTGCACTGTTTGCTTTCTGTATATCAATGAGGTTCGGGCGTTGCCCTGCTTTTGCAATACTGGCACTCTTCGCATGCTCTAGATTACAGTTGAAACACATGGTTTGAGATGGACTTTGCTCTTTCACCGTCAATGTCGAGCAACAGCTTCCAAAATTTACTAGTGCACCTAGAAACCGGGTTGCTGTGCAACACTATTGTGCTGGTTCACAGCCATTCACAGACAATGTTTGCAGTACTGCAACTCTTACGACATGCTTCAAGCAGCGGCGCAGTGAATGGTTAGTAGAGACTTAAAACAGCATGTTTAGTAACCGACTGGACATGGTGTGTCCTGTCATTGTCTGGTATAGGAATACTACTGATCACTGTTCTTGCAGAGATCGACACCAGTCACAAATTCTTTGTTAATTTACATTAATTATTTCAATATTATAACATGTTTCAAGGTATGACCTCATCTTCAAGCAAAAAATAGCAATACAAGGACATCTAAAACGAATACACATAGATTTTAATGTAGGACTTTTCTATGTCAGAATGTACAATACAGTGGACTACTCTCTTCACCGTTCTACAATGCGTTTCAGGACCGAAAACTACAACGTTAAGTTATATGTACCTTCGCGAATAAATCTGGCCGGCCGGGGTGGCCAAGCGGTTCTAGGGGCTACAGTCTGGAACCGCGCGACCGCTACGGTCGCATGTTCGAATCCTGCCTCGGGTATGGATGTGTGTGATGTCCTTAGCTTAGTTAGGTTTAGCAGTTCTAAGTTCTAGGAGACTGATGACCACAGCAGTTAAGTCCCATAGTGCTCAGAGCCATTTCAACCATTTTTTGGATAAATATGTATTCGTGCTGAATGTTTTTGAATTATCATTTTTTATCATTTTTGCGCGATAGTTGGTCATACGTCGAAATATATTTCAATATATAAAATAATTTTAACAAGTTAACGAAGGATTTATGACTTGCAGCGGTTTCTAAATAACCTATTTATACATTAAAAAGCAATTACGATTAAGTAATAGCCAGTCTTTATCTACATTTGCAAGGCTAAAGCGCCTGCCGTTCCGCTCCAGAATAGTGCGCGGCGAAAAGGAACACTTAAATCTTTCCGTGGGAGCTCTGATTTCTCTTACTTTATTACGATGATCATTTCTCCCTATGTAGATGGACGTCAGCAAAATATTTTCACATTCAGAGAAGAAAGGCGGTGACTGAAGTTTCGCAAAAAGGTCGTGCTACAACGAAAAGTGCCTTTGATTTAATGATACCACCTCAACAGTCTCTCCCCTATTTCGCAATAATACGAAACGGGCTACTCATCTTTGAATTTTTTCGATTTTCTCCGTATACCCAATACGGCTTTCAGTTGTTTTCTACCGTCACACCGCAAAGGGATTATTCGTGAGTGAGATTTTGCGAATACTGTGAAGGAATAAATTACGGTACATGAAATACGTATCAGTGCAGTTCAGTGCTCTTTGACACAGCGCTCATTTTCTCGCTCGTTCATTTATTCATTCGCCTACTGTGTTGCGCGGAGCCGGCCGCTGTGGCCGATCGGTTCTAGGCGCTTCAGTCTGGAACCGCGCGACCACTACCGTCGCAGGTTCGAATCCTGCCTACGGCATGGATGTGTGTGACGTCCTTAGGTTAGTTAGGTTACAGTAGTTCTAAGTTCTAGGGGACTGATGACCTCAGATGTTACGTCCCATAGTGCTCAAAGCGATTTGAACCACTTGTTGCGTGGATGCCATGAGGAAGGAGGACCTTCAAGGTTGTAGAGCGAGACAAAGTCTACACGACAAAAGACAAGCAAGTTACAGAATCTTAATATGTGCAGTGTATTAGAATAGACAATCGCTATATTGCTTAACGTAATTCTTCTTCATATCAGCTAAATTTAAGCAAGTAAACTAGAAACAAAACTGTGATATGAAAAAAGAAAGGAGTTTGCTGCCTCCTTACTTGTACACATATTATTCTTTACATTTTTTTGACAGATTAATATTTACATGATTACACTCGAATTTTTTTCTTAAAGAAAATAGTTAAGTACATTTGCGGATGTTGAGTCATTTTTACAGTACCTAACTGCTTATCTTGCAGCTATACAACGTACAATTGTACTTGCCAAGTAGCTAACAAAACTTTTAATTCCCTGAATCTATACATTCAGGTAATTTGCAGAAAGCTTGGCAGATATCGTACGTTTTTCATTTTCCTTTGAGGTGACTATAAATTTCATGCTTTATGTTAGAAAGCAGCCTGTTGAATAACGTTGCACCACAATACACAACTCCGCTCCGAACCCTAGACAAGGAGACAAAATCGGGATGAATATTATTTTCGTGTCCTTTATTGAGATTGAGAAGCTAAAAGTTTTTCCGATTGTCTGCTATGAAAACTATTGCTTCATAAAAGTATCGAGAAGTGGGAATAAGAACTCAAAGATCTTTAAAAACGTTTCTGTGAGCTGCGCGCATCTCTGCTTTACATAATATTCTTAATCATAATATTCCACTGAACATTTTATTTACTTTACGCCACTGCTCTAGAAAATAAATCGACACAACAACAGGAAGTAAAAACACAGTATGGAAAATAAGACAACTCTTGTGGTCAAATACTGAGGGATACTTCTAAGCACAAAACATACTGAGGTGAGATTCTTGCTTAGCTTGTCTATGCGTTGCCTCTTTATACAGCTGGACCGAGCGTGGTGGCGCAGTGGTTAGCACACTGGACTCGCATTCGGGAGGACGACGGTTCAATCCCGTCTCCGGCCATCCTGATTTAGGTTTTCCGTGATTTCCCTAAATCGCTTCAGGCAAATGCCGGGATGGTTCCTTTGAAAGGGCACGGCCGATTTCCTTCCCCATCCTTCCCTCACCCGAGCTTGCGCTCCGTCTCTAATGACCTCGTTGTCGACGGGACGTTAAACACTAAGCTCCTCCTCCTCCTCCTTTATACAGCTGGCCCCAAGAAATTTGTGCACTGTTTTGATTTAGTACCTGGTCGTCTACACCTGCTGCTAATATATCATTATTGTTGGTTTGAAAGCGTATATACGATTGTTTGTGACATTAAACTTACTAGTAAACTTTTTGCTGTGGATCAGTTGTAGGCCCGTTCAGCTGTACCTGAGCTGTTTCTGGTAAGGCAGAGTTTGCATCTTTCATTAATATGCTTGTGTCATCGTGTCTTGTAATGAGCACAAAGTAGTGAATTTTGTATAAATGGGGAGTTGTATTCTTTTAGACTACACTTGACTGCAGCAACCGTTCAGTAGGTACTTGTTACTTTCTTCCAGAAAACTCACATTTTAGTCATCGTTGAGTATGTGCTACGTCTTACGCACATTTTCCCCCTACAAATCACTCGTAATCTACTGCTTCAATAAAATAGATTAATTAGCTTTTCTTTTGTTTGTCATAATGTGATGACGTCGAGAGTCTCGTATTGTTCGTGGAAAGAAGGATTGTCGGTATGCCTCTGTGTGGGCTCTAATCTCTCTGATTTTATCCTCATGGTCTCTTCGCGAGATATACGTAGGAGGGAGCAATATACTGCTTGACCCTTCGGTGAAGGTATGTTCTCGAAACTTTAACAAAAGCCCATACCGAGCTACTGAGCGACTCTCCTGCAGAGTCTTCCACTGGCGTTTATCTATCATCTCCGTAACGCTCTCGCGATTACTAAATGATCCTGTAACGAAGCGCGCTGCTCTCCGTTCTCTCTCTCTTCTATCAACCCTATCTGGTACGGATCCCACACTGCTGAGCAGTATTCAAGCAGTGGACGAACAAGCGTACTGTAACCTACTTCCTTTGTTTTCGGATTGCATTTCCTTAGGATTCTTCCAATGAATCTCAGTCTGGCATCTGCTTCACCGACGATCATCTTTATATGATCATTCCATTTTAAATCACTCCTAATGCGTACTCCCAGGTAATTTATGGAATTAACTGCTTCCAGTTGCTGACCTGCTATTTTGTAGCTAAATGATAAGGGATCTATCTTTCTATGTATTCGCAGCACATTACACTTGTCTACATTGAGATTGAATTGCCATTCCCTGCACCATGCGTCAATTCGCTGCAGATCCTCCTGCATTTCAGTACAATTTTCCATTGTTACAACCTCTCGATACACCACAGCATCATCTGCAAAAAGCCTCAGTGAACTTCCGATGTCATCCACAAGGTCATTTATGTATATTGTGAATAGCAACGGTCCTATAACACTCCCCTGCGGCACACCTGAAATCACTCTTACTTCGGAAGACTTCTCTCCATTGAGAATGACATGCTGCGTTCTGTTATCTAGGAACTCCTCAATCCAATCACACAATTGGTCTGATAGTCCATATGCTCTTACTTTGTTCATTAAACGACTGTGGGGAACTGTATCGAACGCCTTGCGGAAGTCAAGAAACACAGCATCTACCTGTGAACCCGTGTCCATGGCCCTCTGAGTCTCGTGGACGAATAGCGCGAGCTGGGTTTCACATGACTGTCTTTTTCGAAACCCATGCTGATTCCTACAGAGTAGATTTCTAGTCTCCAGAAAAGTCATTATACTCGAACATACTACGTGTTCCAAAATTCTACAACTGATCGACGTTAGAGATATAGGTCTATAGTTCTGCACATCTGTTCGACGTCCCTTCTTGAAAACGGGGATGACCTGTGCCCTTTTCCAATGCTTTGGAACGCTACGCTCTTCCAGAGACCTACGGTACACCGCTGCCAGAAGGGGGGCAAGTTCCTTCGCGTACTGCGTGCAAAATCGAACCGGTATCCCATCAGGTCCAGAGGCCTTTCCTCTTTTGAGCGATTTTAATTGTTTCTCTATCCCTCTGTCGTCTATTTCGATGTCTACCATTTTGTCATCTGTGCGACAATCTAGAGAAGGAACTACAGTGCAGTCTTCCTCTGTGAAACAACTTTGAAAAAAGACATTTAGTATTTCGGCCTTTAGTCTTTGGTCACAGAGTGGACATGTTGCTTTGATCCACCTACCGCTTTGACATAACGCCTAAATTTTATAGGATTTTCTGCCCAGTCAGTACATAGAACTTTACTTTCGAATTCATTGAACGCCTCTCGCATAGCCCTCCTCACACTACATTTCGCGTCGCGTAATTTTTGTTTGTCTGCAAGGCTTTGGCTATGTTTATGTTTGCTGTGAAGTTCCCTTTGCTTCCGCAGCAGTTTTCTAACTCGGTTGTTGTACCACGGTGACTCTTTTCCATCTCTTACGATCTTGCTTGGCACATACTCATCTAACGCATAATGTACGATGGTTTTGAACTTTGTCCACTGATCCTCAACACTATCTGTACTTGAGACAAAACTTTTGTGTTGAGCCATCAGGTACACTGAAATCTGCTTTTTGTCACTTTTGCTAAACAGAAAAATCTTCCTACCATTTTTAATATTTCTATTTACGGCTGAAATCATCGATGACGTAACCGCTTTGTGATCGCTGATTCCCTGTTCTGCGTTAACTGTTTCAAATAGTTCGGGTCTGTTTGTCACCAGAAGGTCTAATATGTTATCGCCACGAGTCGGTTCTCTGTTTAACTGCTCAAGGTAGTTTTCAGATAAAGCACTTAAAAAGATTTCACTAGATTCTTTGGCCCTGCCACCCGTTATGAACGTTTGAGTCTCCCAGTCTATATCCGGCAAATTAAAATCTCCACCCAGAACTATAACATGGTGGGGAAATCTACTCGAAATATTTTCCAAATTATGCTTCAGGTGCTCAGCCACAACAGCTGCTGAGCTAGGGGGATATAGAGACATCCAATTACCATGTCTGAGCCTGCTTTAACCGTGACCTTCACCCAAATCATTTCACATTTCGGCTCTCCGTCAATTTCCTTCGATACTATTGCACTTCTTATCGCTATAAACACGCCTCCCCCTTCACTGTCCAGCCTGTCTCTGCGGTATACATTCCAATCTGAGTTTAGGATTTCATTACTGTTTACGTCTGGTTTCAGCCAACTTTCTGTCCCTAGTACTATATGGGCGTTGTGACCGTTTATTAATGAGAGTAGTTCTGGGACCTTTCTATAGACGATCCTGCAGTTTACTATTAGCACATTAATATTGTTATTCCCTGTTGCATTTTGCCTACTCCTACCTTGCCCCGTCTCAGGAGGCGTCTTGTCGGGCCTAGGGAGGGAATTCTCTAACCTAAAAAACCCCCATGTGCACTCCACACGTACTCCGCTACCCTTGTAGCCGCTTCCGGCGTGTAGTGCACACCTGACCTATTCAGGGGGACCCTACATTTCTCCACCCAATAGCGGAGGTCGAGAAATTTGCACCCCAGATCTCCGCAGAATCGTCTGAGCCTCTGGTTTAAGCCTTCCACTCGGCTCCAAACCAGAGGACCGCGATCGGTTCTGGGAACGATACTACAAATAGTTAGCTCTGATTCCACCCCGCGAGCGAGGCTTTCCGCCTTCACCAATTCCGCCAACCGCCTGTACGAACTGAGGATGACCTCTGAACCCAGACGGCAGGAGTCATTGGTGCCGACATGAGCAACAATTTGCAGTCGGGTGGACCCAGTGCTCTCTATCGCCGCCGGTAGGGCCTCCTCCACATCTCGGATGAGAACCCCCGGCAAGCAGACAGAGTAAACACTGGCCTTCTTCCCCGACCTTTCCGCTATTTCCCTAAGGGGCTCCATCACCCGCCTAACGTTGGAGCTCCCAATAACTAATAAACCCCTCCCCCCGTGTGCCTGCTCGGACCTTGCTGAAGGAGCAGCCACATGTCCGCTCACAGGCAGAGCGGGCGATGCCACACGGCCAGCCTCCACATTGACCCTCCGCCTCGTGCGCCGCAAACGCCGCTGAACCCGCCACTCCCCTTGGGGAGAGGGTGGCCCAACCGCGCCCGGTACCCGCGAAGATGTCTCGACAGCAGGGACAGTGGGTGAAGCATGTGTTTTCCCCAAATCGCTTAAGGCAAATGCTAGGATAATTCCTTCCAAGGGCAATGGCTGCTTTCCTTCATCATCCTTCCCTGATCCGAGCTTGTGCTCCGTCTCTAATGACCTAGTTGTCGAAGGGACGTTAAACACTAATCTCCTCCTCCTCTAAAAATGATAAAAATAGAAAAAGTAACTCAATTTCGGTGATTACCTGGGAGTATTGCAAAATGTATAAATATCTATAAATAATTGTTCGTTTAAGTGGTAACGCCAGGGAAGATGGTGTCCACTAAATCAGTCATGCAAATAATTGGCAGAGGTATTGTAAACATGGTGACGGGATGCTAACCAGAGACTTTACAGCTAAATACTGAGTGGTGTGCAAGTTGTTAGTAAACATGATACCTCAAAGAAATATACACTCCTGGAAATGGAAAAAAGAACACATTGACACCGGTGGGTCAGACCCACCATACTTGCTCCAGACACTGCGGGAGGGCTGTACAAGCAATGATCACACGCACGGCACAGCGGACACACCAGGAACCGCGGTGTTGGCCGTCGAATGGCGCTAGCTGCGCAGCATTTGTGCACCGCCGCCGTCAGTGTCAGCCAGTTTGCCGTGGCATACGGAGCTCCATCGCACTCTTTAACACTGGTAGCATGCCGCGACAGCGTGGACGTGAACCGTATGTGCAGTTGACGGACTTTGAGCGAGGGCGTATAGTGGGCATGCGGGAGGCCGGGTGGACGTACCGCCGAATTGCTCAACACGTGGGGCGTGAGGTCTCCACAGTACATCGATGTTGTCGCCAGTGGTCGGCGGAAGGTGCACGTGCCCGTCGACCTGGGACCGGACCGCAGCGACGCACGGATGCACGCCAAGACCGTAGGATCCTACGCAGTGCCGTAGGGGACCGCACCGCCACTTCCCAGCAAATTAGGGACATTGTTGCTCCTGGGGTATCGCCGAGGACCATTCGCAACCGTCTCCATGAAGCTGGGCTACGGTCCCGCACACCGTTAGGCCGTCTTCCGCTCACGCCCCAACATCGTGCAGCCCGCCTCCAGTGGTGTCGCGACAGGCGTGAATGGAGGGACGAATGGAGACGTGTCGTCTTCAGCGATGAGAGTCGCTTCTGCCTTGGTGCCAATGATGGTCGTATGCGTGTTTGGCGCCGTGCAGGTGAGCGCCACAATCAGGACTGCATACGACCGAGGCACACAGGGCCAACACCCGGCATCATGGTGTGGGGAGCGATCTCCTACACTGGCCGTACACCACTGGTGATCGTCGAGGGGACACTGAATAGTGCACGGTACATCCAAACCGTCATCGAACCCATCGTTCTACCATTCCTAGACCGGCAAGGGAACTTGCTGTTCCAACAGGACAATGCACGTCCGCATGTATCCCGTGCCACCCAACGTGCTCTAGAAGGTGTAAGTCAACTACCCTGGCCAGCAAGATCTCCGGATCTGTCCCCCATTGAGCATGTTTGGGACTGGATGAAACGTCGTCCCACGCGGTCTGCACGTCCAGCACGAACGCTGGTCCGACTGAGGCGCCAGGTGGAAATGGCATGGCAAGCCGTTCCACAGGACTACATCCAGCATCTGTACGATCGTCTCCATGGGAGAATAGCAGCCTGCATTGCTGCGAAAGGTGGATATACACTGTACTAGTGTCGACATTGTGCATGCTCTGTTGCCTGTGTCTATGTGCCTGTGGTTCTGTCAGTGTGATCATGTGATGTATCTGACCCCAGGAATGTGTCAATAAAGTTTCCCCTTCCTGGGACAATGAATTCACGGTGTTCTTATTTCAGTTTCCAGGAGTGTAGATACAAGGGTGAAAACTGAAAAGATTCAATCTTAAGGAACTGAGTTGAACAGAACAAACTCTACAAAACAGAGTGGCGATGATATCTGATGAATAATTATTGTTCTCTGTGGGCAAGGATAGAAAAAAAAATTTGTTATACTTTTGCAAGTGTAATTGCATGATAAATACGAAGAAAAAACGTGGAACATTAATATTTGCACAAGAGTATGTAATATTTCAGTGCGATTCGAAGCAGGTGAATGGGCCGCAGCAGAGCAAAAGATGGTTGCCTTTACTTTGGAGATTAACATTTACATCCATGATCGGAGGAAAACTCGAGAATGACAGCAGTTAAAAAAAGAAGGAAAAATCTCCGAATAGCGTGGCAAACATTCATTCAGCTATTAATTAACAACAAAAGAGTAGATCTAGGTAAGAAGAAGTTGTGTCATTCTTGTGTTTATGACACACTGCAATAAAAGACGTTTCATTGACGTCTGAAAAAATGAAAATACTATTGCCTGTAATTGAAGCAATGTTATGCACTGCACAGTTTCGTCTAGCAACAACATGTGAAAAAACACGCAACTAGTTATTCCAGTGCTACACGTGTATTTTCAGTATCCCAGATAAGGCGGAGAGAAGCGATCTCTGCTGCCGCTTTTCTAAAGAGCTAAATATAAGCTGTCAGGCGCAAGGGTGAGCCCGTACTGGTGCAAACCACGGAGGGGATCGCTGGCCCCTGCAGATAAGAGTGTTATTTAAACTCGCCCGGGAATTCGATATCCGCTTTGCAAAAAACTTTTTGGCATAAATATGGAAGTTTCCAAAATTAGATTCTGTTCTTGCAGCAGGGTGAGCACGGGCACAGTGAAGCAAATGAGAACGACACAGTGGCCCGAGTCGTGTTCAGCCCTTTTTTGCAGAAGCTGCCGCAAGTTACACAAGCACTATTGATTTATCGGGGCAGGCAATTACATGCAACTTTGAATACAAAAAAAAGACCTACTCTTTTTTCTCGGGATCTGCTCGCTATTGCTCCGCAAAATCTGAACCATCAATTTAGACCAAAAGTAATAAAACTTTACACAAGAAGAATGGCAGGATATCACATACGTCAACATGCCTTGCCACACTAGAATTTCTTGCCGTCGTAATTGAAAAGTGCATGCCAGAGAAAAGATTTAGGTAACAAGTGGTATCTATTTCGATGCCCCACAAACTGTTAAATCGATGTACTTGTTCGTATGAACATGTGGTGTCTGTCCTTTCGAAAGTGTTCGAAAGAACAGACACCACGCGGTATCCGCAGCTGTGATGCGTTATGTGCAGCTGACATCACTAATCCCTTCCCTTTCCTTTCCTTTCTCTCCCCGCCACTTGCAATTTTCATACCATGTACTTGTATTAGTTTTATTCTAGTAGTAACACACTGTAGTCAAGGATACCACGTTACTTCGTTTTGTGAAGTGAACAATTTTATATTTCTGAATATTTAAATCAGGTTGCCGTTTCTTGCATCACATTAAAATTTATCAAGACATGCTGACGGAAAAAAAATCATAACACAAAAAAGTAATTAATGTATAGCAATGAAATTTCGGGAGTACATTTGTCTATGTAACATATGTAAGTGATTAACATGGCAAGATAACAGGTTAATGTAAGCACGAGATAAGCCATTGCAAATGTGAAATTCTGGTACATTAGTAACCGGTGTACCCGCCAGAATGTTGAATGCAAGCACGCAAACGTGCATGCATTATGTTGTACATTAAATAGTGTTATATGAGTGGGGGGACGAATAATGGAATCTGATTAATAATTGCTGCTTGACTAATTAAAAAAATAATTGGAAAGAATAATTGAAAGACATTGGAAGGTACACATATCCAGGGTGAACTTTTACTAGTACTAATATCAACAGACCTTCAATGTCAATACATTTAAGATCAATATTCATCATTTAAAGTTACATACTGCTTCATATTACTTCCATTGTGCGTAGTGCTGCTTATGACAATGCCGATGCAGGATCGCCCCTCTGCTGCTCGCGCAAATTCCTGTCTGCTTCGAATCTCATCATGCGGATTCTCGGAACGGGCGAAATGATGAACAGACTGGTGTTATTGACGTAAATATATATATGAATAAACTTGCCTTCCTAATAAATTTAATAACACATTTTAATATAAGTTGTAATCCACATTTTGAAACAATACTGACACGACGGAGCTAGTCATACGTTCGCCCGCTACCACGTACAGAAACAGACAGGTGAAGATACAGAACGTAATCAATTGAAGAGCGTATCTCTCCTTTAGATGATAAACGGGTATTCATTGGACAAATATTTTATACTAGAACTGACATGTGATTACATTTTCATTAAATTTGGGTGCATAGATCCTGAGAAATCAGTACCCAGCACAACCACCTCTGGCCATAATAACGGCCTTGATACGCCTGGGCATTGAGTCAAACAGAGCTTGGATGGCGTGTACAGGTACAGCTGCCCATGCAGCTTCAACACGACACCACAGTTCATCAAGAGGAGTGACTGGCGTATTGTGACGAGCCAGTTGTTCGGCCACCATTGACCAGAGGTTTTCAATTGGTGAGAGATCTGGAGAATGTGCTGGCCAGGGCAGCAGTCGAACGTTTTCTGTGTCCAGAAGGAATACAAGACCTGCAAGATGCGGTCGTGCATTTTTATCCCGCTGAAATGTAGTGTTTCGCAGGGATCGAATGAAGGGTAGAGCCACGGGTCGTAACATATCTGAAATGTAACGTCCACTGTTCAAAGTGCCGTCAATGAGAACAAGAGGTAACCGAGATGCGTAACCAATGGCGCCCCATACCATCACGGCAGGTGATACGCCAATATGGCGGTGACGAATACACGGATGCGACCATCATGATGCTGTAAACAGAACCTGGATTCATCCGAAAAAATCAAGTTTTGCCGTTCATGCACCCAGTTTCATCGTTGAGTACACCATCGCAGGCGCTCCTGTCTGTGATGCAGCGTCAAGGGTAACCGCAGCCATGGTCTCCGAGCTGATAGTCCATGCTGCTGCAAACGTCATCGAACTGTTCGTGCATATGGTTGTTGTCTTGTAAACGTCCCCATCTGTCGACTCAGGGATCGAGACGTGGCTGCACGATCCGTTACAGCCATGCGCATAAGATACCTGTCATCTCGACTGCTAGTGATACGAGGCCGTTGGGATCCAGCACGGCGTTCCGTATCACCCTCCTGAACCCACCGATTCCATATTCTGCTAACAGTAATTGGACCTCGACTAACGAGAGCAGCAATGTCGCGATACATCTACATCAACATCTACATCTACATCCATACTCCGCAAGCCACCTGACGGTGTGTGGCGGAGTATACCCTGAGTACCTCTATGGGTTCTCCCTTCTATTCCAGTCTCGTATTGTTCGTGGAAAGGAGGATTGTCGGTATGCTTCTGTGTGGGCTCTAATCTCTCTAATCTTATCCTCATGGTCTCTTCGCGAGATATACGTAGGAGGGAGCAATATACTGCTTGACTCTTCTGTGAAGGTATGTTCTCGAAACTTTAACAATAGCCCATATAGAGCAACTGAGCGTCTCTCCTGTAGGAGGGAGCAATATACTGCTTGACTCTTCTGTGAAGGTATATTCTCGAAACTTTCACAATGGCCCATACCGAGCAACTGAGCGTCTCTCCTGCAGAGTTTACACTGGAGTTTATCTATCATCTCCGTAACGCTTTCGAGATTACTAAATGATCCTGTAACGAAGCGCGCTGCTCTCCGTTCTCTATCTCTTCTATCAACCCTATCTGGTACGGATCCCACACTGCTGAGCAGTATTCAAGCAGTGGACGAACAAGCGTACTGTAACCTACTTCCTTTGTTTTCGGATTGCATTTCCTTAGGATTCTCCCAATGAACCTCAGTCTGGCATCTGCTTTACCGACGATAAACTTTATATGATCATTCCATTTTAAATCACTCCTAATGCGTACTCCCAGGTAATTTATGGAATTAACTGCTTCCAGTTGCTGACCTGCTATTTTGTAGCTAAATGATAAGGGATCTATCTTTCTATGTATTCGCAGCACATTACACTTGTCTACATTGATATTGAATTGCCATTCCCTGCACCATGCGTCAATTCGCTGCAGATCCTCCTGCATTTCAGTACAATTTTCCATTGTTACAACCTCTCGATACACCACAGCATCATCTGCACAAAGCCTCAGTGAACTTCCGATGTCATCCACAAGGTCATTTATGTATATTGTGAATAGCAACGGTCCTATGACACTCCCCTGCGGCACACCTGAAATCACTCTTACTTCGGAAGACTTCTCTCCATTGAGAATGACATGCTGCTTTCTGTTATCTAAGAACTCTTCAATCCAATCACACAATTGGTCTGATAGTCCATGTGCTCTTACTTTACGATAAACCACAATCGCGATAGGCTACAATCCGACCTTTATCACAGTCGGAAACGTGATGGTACGCGTTTCTCCTTCTCACACGAGGCATCACAACAACGTTTCACTAGGCAGCGCCGGTCAACTGCTGTTTGTGTATGAGAAATCGGTTGGAAACTTTCCTCACCCCCCCCATGAACCATGGACCTTGCCGTTGGTGGGGAGGCTTGCGTGCCTCAGCGATACAGATAGCCGTACCGTAGGTGCAACCACAACGGAGGGGTATCTGTTGAGAGGCCAGACAAACCTGTGGTTCCTGAAGAGGGGCAGCAGCCTTTTCAGTAGTTGCAAGGGCAACAGTCTGGATGATTGACTGATCTGGCCTTGTAACAATAACCAAAACGGCCTTGCTGTGCTGGTACTGCGAACGGCTGAAAGCAAGGGGAAACTACAGCCGTAATTTTTCCTGAGGGCATGCAGCTTTACTGTATGATTATATGATGATGGCGTCCTCTTGGGTAAAATATTCCGGAGGTAAAATAGTCCCCCATTCGGATCTCCGGGCGGGGACTACTCAAGAGGATGTCGTTATCAGGAGAAAGAAAACTGGCGTTCTACGGATCGGAGCGTGGAATGTCAGATCCCTTAATCGGGCAGGTAGGTTAGAAAATTTAAAAAGGGAAATGGATAGGTTGAAGTTAGATATAGTGGGAATTAGTGAAATTCGGTGGCAGGAGGAACAAGACTTCTGGTCAGGTGACTACAGGGTTATAAACACAAAATCAAATAGGGGTAATGCAGGAGTAGGTTTAATAATGAATAGGAAAATAGGAATGCGGGTAAGCTACTACAAACAGCATAGTGAACGCATTATTGTGGCCAAGATAGATACGAAGCCCACGCCTACTACAGTAGTACAAGTTTATATGCCAACTAGCTCTGCAGATGACGAAGAAATTGAAGAAATGTATGATGAAATAAAAGAAATTATTCAGATTGTGAAGGGAGACGAAAATTTAATAGTCATGGGTGACTGGAATTCGAGTGTAGGAAAAGGGAGAGAAGGAAACATAGTAGGTGAATATGGATTGGGGGACAGAAATGAAAGAGGAAGCCGCCTGGTCGAATTTTGCACAGAGCACAACATAATCATAACTAACACTTGGTTTAAGAATCATGAAAGAAGGTTGTATACATGGAAGAACCCTGGAGATACTAAAAGGTTTCAGATAGATTATATAATGGTAAGACAGAGATTTAGGAACCAGGTTTTAAATTGTAAGACATTTCCAGGGGCAGATGTGGACTCTGACCACAATCTATTGGTTATGACCTGTAGATTAAAACTGAAGAAACTGCAAAAAGGTGGGAATTTAAGGAGATGGGACCTGGATAAACTAAAAGAACCAGAGGTTGTACAGAGATTCAGGGAGAGCATAAGGGAACAATTGACAGGAATGGGGGAAATAAATACAGTAGAAGAAGAATGGGTAGCTTTGAGGGATGAAGTAGTGAATGCAGCAGAGGATCAAGTAGGTAAAAAGACGAGGGCTAGTAGAAATCCTTGGGTAACAGAAGAAATATTGAATTTAATTGATGAAAGGAGAAAATATAAAAATGCAGTAAGTGAAACAGGCAAAAAGGAATACAAACGTCTCAAAAATGAGATCGACAGGAAGTGCAAAATGGCTAAGCAGGGATGGTTAGAGGACAAATGTAAGGATGTAGAGGCCTATCTCACTAGGGGTAAGATAGATACCGCGTACAGGAAAATTAAAGAGACCTTTGGAGATAAGAGAACCACTTGCATGAATATCAAGAGCTCAGATGGAAACCCAGTTCTAAGCAAAGAAGGGAAAGCAGAAAGGTGGAAGGAGTATATAGAGGGTCTATACAAGGGCGATGTACTTGAGGACAATATTATGGAAATGGAAGAGGATGTAGATGAAGATGAAATGGGAGACATGATACTGCGTGAAGAGTTTGACAGAGCACTGAAAGACCTGAGTCGAAACAAGGCCCCCGGAGTAGACAATATTCCATTGGAACTACTGACGGCCGTGGGAGAGCCAATCCTGACAAAACTCTACCATCTGGTGAGCAAGATGTATGAAACAGGCGAAATACCCTCAGACTTCAAGAAGAATATAATAATTCCAATCCCAAAGAAAGCAGGTGTTGACAGATGTGAAAATTACCGAACTATCAGCTTAATAAGTCACAGCTGCAAAATACTAACACGAATTCTTTACAGACGAATGGAAAAACTAGTAGAAGCCAACCTCGGGGAAGATCAGTTCGGATTCCGTAGAAACACTGGAACACGTGAGGCAATACTGACCTTACGACTTATCTTAGAAGAAAGATTAAGGAAAGGCAAACCTACGTTTCTAGCGTTTGTAGACTTAGAGAAAGCTTTTGACAATGTTGACTGGAATACTCTCTTTCAAATTCTAAAGGTGGCAGGGGTAAAATACAGGGAGCGAAAGGCTATTTACAATTTGTACAGAAACCAGATGGCAGTTATAAGAGTCGAGGGACATGAAAGGGAAGCAGTGGTTGGGAAGGGAGTAAGACAGGGTTGTAGCCTCTCCCCGATGTTGTTCAATCTGTATATTGAGCAAGCAGTAAAGGAAACAAAAGAAAAATTCGGAGTAGGTATTAAAATTCATGGAGAAGAAATAAAAACTTTGAGGTTCGCCGATGACATTGTAATTCTGTCAGAGACAGCAAAGGACTTGGAAGAGCAGTTGAATGGAATGGACAGTGTCTTGAAAGGAGGATATAAGATGAACATCAACAAAAGCAAAACAAGGATAATGGAATGTAGTCTAATTAAGTCGGGTGATGCTGAGGGAATTAGATTAGGAAATGAGGCACTTAAAGTAGTAAAGGAGTTTTGCTATTTGGGGAGCAAAATAACTGATGATGGTCGAAGTAGAGAGGATATAAAATGTAGGCTGGCAATGGCAAGGAAAGCGTTTCTGAAGAAGAGAGATTTGTTAACATCCAGTATTGATTTAAGCGTCAGGAAGTCATTTCTGAAAGTATTCGTATGGAGTGTAGCCATGTATGGAAGTGAAACATGGACGATAAATAGTTTGGACAAGAAGAGAGTAGAAGCTTTCGAAATATGGTGCTACAGAAGAATGCTGAAGACTAGATGGGTAGATCACATAACTAATGAGGAAGTATTGAATAGGATTGGGGAGAAGAGAAGTTTGTGGCACAACTTGACCAGAAGAAGGGATCGGTTGGTAGGACATGTTCTGAGGCATCAAGGGATCACCAATTTAGTATTGGAGGGCAGCGTGGAGGGTAAAAATCGTAGAGGGAGACCAAGAGATGAATACACTAAGCAGATTCAGAAGGATGTAGGTTGCAGTAGGTACTGGGAGATGAAAAAGCTTGCACAGGATAGAGTAGCATGGAGAGCTGCATCAAACCAGTCTCAGGACTGAAGACCACAACAACAACAACAACTTTCCTCACGTCAGCACGTTGTAGGTGTCGCCACCGGCGCCAACCTTGTGTGACTGCTCTGAAAAGCTAATCATTTGCATATCACAGCATCTGTAGCACGTCATCTTCGTGGTGTAGGTATTTTAATGGGCAGTAGTACATATAAAGAAAAGAACGAAGAATGAAAAAATAATATGATCCATTATACCAGTTTGTGGGATGGAGTTCCATGCACGTAACACTTGGTCAGTCAATACAGGGACGACCAATGCTGGTTGTGGATAACGCTGGAGTTGTCGTCCGATGAAGTTGGGTATGTGCTCGACTGGTGTTCAAGCAGGCCAAGGCAGCTACAATATGTGGGCGAGCATTATTCTGATGGACAACACCCCCTGCAGTGTTGTTTCCTGAATGGCAGCAGAACAGGTCGAATCATCAGACTGACGTACAAGCTATCGTGGGATAACTGCGAAAGTGCTCTTGCTGTCATAAGAAATCGCGTCCCAGACCATAGCTCCAGTTGTATGTCCATTGTGTCTAGCGTCAGACGGTTAGTTGCAGCGCCCAACTGGCCTCCTTCTGACCCACACACGGTCATTACTGGTATCAATGTGGAGCCAGCTTTCATCAGAGATACAACAGACCTCCATCCTGCCTTTCATTGAGCTTCCACTTGACAAATGGCGGTAGTTTGGGTCCAGTGTAATGCATGCTACAGGGCGTCTGGCTTGGAGCTGTCCTTGGAGTAACCGATTTTTAACATTTCGTTGTGCCACTGTGGTGCCAACTGCTGCTGCAGATACAGTTCGGTGCGCCAGAACCATACACCGTACACGACCGTCTTCCCTCTCGGTAATGCAACGTGGCTGTCCGGAGCCCGGCCTTCTTCCGACCGTACGCTCTCGTGATCACTGCTGCCAGCAATCGTGTACAGTGACTACGTTCCTGCCAAGTATTTCTGAAATATTACAGAAGGAACATCCAGCTTCTCGTAGCCCTGTTGCATGACTTCGTTCAAACTCAGTGAGATGCTGATAATGGTGTCTTTGTCGCCTTAAAAGCTTCATAATCAACTCAACATGTCAATCTCAAAGGCAACTAACACGACCTTAAAGTGTGTATTTAAGCAAGTATGATGTGCACGAGCATCCTACTAGCATGCTGTTACTAGCACCACTCTTATGCGACTGGCGCGAAATTTGAATAGCTGTAGAAACACGCGTACCAACGTTCGTTTATGTCACATAACTTCTTCTTGGTGTTGCGAATTTTTCTCGTCAGTGCGTTTATTAAATGAGTCCGCGATCATAACAGATTTTTTCGAACAGTATTACATTATAAATAATTGCGACACCTCAAAGACTGTCAGGTCAGAGTCCCAATAAACTTCCCTGAGGCATACCTGAAGTTACGTCTCACGATTTGCAATCCTCGTTCCAATCACAAATTTCATTTGATACCATATATGCTCTTACTTTCGTTGATATAGTACTCAGTCAGATGCTTTTCGGAACTCAAGGAACATTGCATCTGCCTGATTGTTCTGGTCCATGACTATTAAGATGTCATGTGAGAAAAACGAGAGTTGAGTTTACACGACATGTTTTCGAAACATCTGCTGGTTAGCATGGGAGAGCTAATTTTGTTCGAGATATCCTATCACGCTTGAGCTCAGAATACGTTTGAAGATTCTACGACAGATGATTGTCAATGATATTGTACGGTAGTTTTATGGATCACTTCTACTACCCTTCTTGCTGAAGGATGTGACCTGTGGTTTCATGCAAAATACTGGGCGCAGTATTTTTCTCTGAGGGATTTTTGGTATATGATGGTTAAAAGACGGGATAACTCAGCCAAAAAATTGCTATAGAACCTGATAGGCATTTCATCAAGTCCTACAATGTAGCCGTTATGAACTGTTACTAAACACCGCTGACATTAGTGGCTACATCACCCATCTTTGTACTGATACGAGAGGTAAACTAGAGCAGTACTGCTAGATTTTTCT
Organism: Schistocerca serialis cubense; assembly: GCF_023864345.2. Taxonomy (NCBI): domain Eukaryota; kingdom Metazoa; phylum Arthropoda; class Insecta; order Orthoptera; family Acrididae; genus Schistocerca; species Schistocerca serialis. Next base: position 738,774,234 of record NC_064639.1, on the reverse strand, counting down.
TACGGACGGGACATTTGAAAACTGAGTTAAACATTTCTACTTTTGCTTTTGTGCCCTCAATTTCAGTTCCAGTGTCATCCATGAGTTCTGGACAGTAACTTCGGTGTCAGTGACAGCCTTTAAATATGAACAGAATTTCTCTGGGTTTCGTGAACGGTCTTTCGATAAGGTTCTGCTATGGTAGTCGTTGGAGTTCTTCATACATTGCTGTTTTGACGGCCATATGCGTGTCGTTTGAGATCTCACTATCCACAGTCCTATGCTTTGTTTTGCAGCTATTATACAATGGTCACTGTTTCTTTGCAGAGACTGTACGCCTTGGAAATTAGCTCATACCACCAATAGTTATTCTAGGTACAGTCTTTGACATATTACCTGGCATTCGGCCTCGCTGCGGCAGAGACTGAAGTATGAGTCGTTCACTTAAAGTACCAACAAAAGTGGCTGCCCTCACAATTCAAAGTCTGGCAATCTGCGCAATCCAGCAACGCGGTATGTTTTCGTAGTTGCTAGAGGAAATATTGTCTTCCACTCCCGCTAATGCAGTGCTGTATCTACTCGTGGTATAGTGACCGTCCCGCTTAAGACGCGCTAGTGTCAAGACGTACAGTGTACGCCGAATTTCTAGCGTTCTGGACAAGTCTCGTGTCATTTATGTTTGTGTTTTGTTATTGTATGATTAGTTTTCTTCTGTCTACTGTGTAATTGAGTGTTCATTAGCTATTAAACCCCTTGGGTTCATTTCAAAATGTCTGTCACGTTTCGAAGGAGCAGTTCCCTGCAATCTGAATTCGACAGGCCGGCCTTAGTGACCGAGCGGTTCTAGGCGCTTCAGTCTGGAACCTCGCGACCGCTACGGTCGCAGGTTCGAATCCTGCCTCGGGCAGGGATGTGTGTGATATCGTTAGGTTAGTTAGGTTTAAGAAGTTCTAAGTTCTAGGGGACTGATAACCTCAGATGTTAAGTTCCATAGTACTCAGAGCCATTTGAACCATTTGAATTTTCTGAATTCGACAAGTCTATACGTGATGTGCAACCAGGGTTCGATGGAAGGCATGACTGGATTGTGGAAGCAGTAGCAGTTACAAATGAGAAACTTCACACGGTTTATTTTGATTTGTAACAGGACAACCTTTTTGTTAAACTGCTGAATCCTGTGTTATTGGTACGGTTACTGATGAAGCATGGAGACAGAATTGAATTTCATCACCCCGTCGGAATTGTAAGTACTGCTTCTGTTTCCAGGATTATAAAGTTGCTTCTGTCTTTAGCCGGCCGCCTGAAGTAGAAAGCTTCTATCTGAAGTACTAAAAATGTATGGTGAAGGGGAATATTAGAAATGAACGATGGTCCATTCAAAATAAAATGCAGTTTTTGAATGGCGTGAGACCGGTAGAAATGCTGATAAAAGACAATATTCCGACACATATCATGCTTGCAGGATACAAGATGTAGGTTTCATAATCAGAGCAACTTTTTATGTGCTTTGTGTGTAATAGAAAGCGCTCGCATGTGTCAAAACTGTCTTAATCGGGTTTGCTTTTCAAAAAACTATTTGCAGACAGGGAAGAAATTAACCTAAGCAGAGATCGAAACTGAAAATCACGCACCTGATGTTCAGACAAGTCCATTGCGGATTGAGCAAACATCTGACGTATTACATGACGAAGATTTTCCGCAGCTAGTAAGCCACCCCGACGTAGAAGACTGTATCTCTAAAAAACGTTGCCTCTGTGCCAACTAGAGACAAAGAACAGTGGCGGACACGGCATTGCCGAAAAGCGGCAGTCGTCTAAAAAGGACACCCGAGAATCTGCTGTAATACGAGGGTCTTTTCAAAAGTTCTGCACACTGTAAGACAGGACATTCAGTACAGTCTTCATGCTTACTTATGACAGCTTCCCAACTTTTCCGGGCAGGGGCACCTTCATTGTTGAGCTATCTGTTTACTCTGGTCAACTCTTGGAATCTTCATCAACTGTATCAAAATATTTTCCGCGAAGTTATTTCTTCAGTGTCGGAAACAAAGTCTGGTGGGCTCAAATCACGACTGTATGGTGAGTGGGGAATTACTTCCCATCCATATTTGTGGAACGCTTCTGTCACAGGCAGAGCAATATGTGGTCTTGCATTATCGTGCAATATGAGGACGCCAACTGCAAGCATGCCAGGCCTTCTTTGACGAATTTTCGTGAGCAAAACATTTTGCAACTGCTTGTAGTACGCATCTGTTGAATGCGACCCCTGGGCCACTCTGTTTATAGCTATGATTTCATTCACGTCGTACGCAAAGATCACCATCCGTGTCATCTCCGGCTGTCGGCGAGGCAATTTTTTTGGGCGTAGGGAGTCGGAACTTTTCCACTGTTACGACAGAGACTTTAATTCTCGCTCAAAACCTCGTATCGAAGTTTCACCAAGTGCAACAATCTTTTACAGAAACTGTTCTCCTTTTGCTCTGCTATTCTTTTGTGACCTGCTTTCCAATCTTTGCTCGGACCATGCGAAACCCATCTGCCAGTAACTTTTCTCACCTTTAACTTTTCAGTTATGATTCTGTAAACTGAAGTGACAGACATTCTGGACTCATATGCAATTTTGTGACACGATTTCCGTCGATACTCTATCAGAACGTCGTTGACAATAAGCTGGGATGCGTAGTTCGTTACAATCGATAGCCTTCCACTTTATGGGTTTCTTTAAGACTTACCCGACTTGCACAGAAAGGAGCAGACCACTGTGATACTGTGCTACGGTCGACTACACTACTTCCACACACCTCTCTCAAAGCATTGTAAATTCCCGTCGGGTTGTTTCCACATAGGGATTCCATTTTTATGTAGGAACGCTGCTCACTACGTTTAATCCGACCTGATTCGGTTTCAGCTTCCATTTCAAAATTGAATAACTCGGGACCCAGTTACGTGAACCAGCAAACACATATACGACCGTCACACGTATAGTCTCGTTCACAACCGCCAATAATTTCAACTTGATCACGCCATCATGACGGTCACGCATGCGCAGTGTGCAGGAGTTTTGGAATGACCCTTGTATATCGTGACAATAAATGTGTGAGTTATGTAGACGGTATCACAGGCGCCGAGAGCGCGTATTTTGTGATATAACTGCCACATTCAACTATTCCAAAACTTCTTGCACCGTAATATCGAAATAATTAGCTCTCTGATATTGTAGTTTGATGAGGAAGATAGTATCGTTATAGGACAACCTATGTTATTTAATTCGAACCTTTTGTAATCACTTTGACCGGAGAAAATAAGTGTTGATTGTGTGTGAGGGGGGGGGGGGGGGAGGGAGGGGGCATGCTTCTATGCCGAAAATGGAATGCAGACGTGCAGCCGACGAACGTCTTGGAAAGGATACAATAACTTCTCTATCAATCCATGCAACTTGGCCTCCACCATACAACTGGTCGGAAAGGGCCTATAGACAGATATGAGAATTAAAACAACAAGTCTTTAATTAATGCAGCCAACTCACAGAGTTGTTCAAGTGCTGTTCCGTCTTCACGTAATATTCTGGCGCTGTAGCGTCAGGCAAGGTGGCGCAGTGTACCGTGGATATGCGCTGCTGAGCTGGTTTCTCTGGTCTGCCGTCGCTCAATTGACAGCAGCGGTCAAACAGCGCTTGTGGCTCCCTGTAGAGCAGGGTTGCGGTTAGCAGCGACTGGCATAATGGAAGGTCGCGTTGTCTTAGCGGCGTGGCGTTGGCGTTGACCGGTGTCGAAGTCTGGACCGGCGCTGAAGAGCAGGGGCGGGCGGCTGATGCAGTGTTCACTGCCCAGGGTGGGCAGGTAGGCGGGGGTCCCTTGTTCGCGACTCGCCTCCGGCAGTGGCGAGGGTGGCAGGCTCCGGTTGACACAAACTGGGCATCACTTGACTGTCCAGCTGATAACCGAGGTGACTTTGCGGGAGGTTCGATGTTAGTGTGTTATGCCGAATTATCTGACATGAAGGCATTGACCTGCTGTCATAACTGACAGCAGTCGAGCTCCAGTTTTTCCTGGTGACTGGCCTGGTTTCGTCACGCAGACAGCTATGATTCGGAAGTTGTAGAAATCCACTCAGCTTGAGGATCGCTGATTGGCACTTGGCTGACTCCATTATGTGGGTTAATTACCATCCTGGCCCACTGTCACTGGCTCCAAGTCCCTCTTAACGTCTTCCCTTTACGTTTCCTCTCTTATACGAAGCAAATTTGCCCTCGAATTTTGCTGAAATCCAGACACTGATTTATTTACACTTCACATTTCCTCTTGCACTCGCAGTGCACTTTTTCCTTTGCACTATGTACACTTCCTGTCAGACTTCATTAGTGCTTGCATCTACACAGACGGATTTGTACACGGTTCAGTTTGTCAGACTGCTTCTTAGTGGCGAGCGGCTTCTGGCTCCACTAGTATCAGGGTGGTTTCCTAGCAATACGATCTGATTTTCTTTAATCTGCTCTTCCCCATGTCATCTTCTACATCTTTACCCTATAACTTGCTATTTATCGTTAACAGCTAACAAGGAATGTACATGTACTGTGTGATAAATCCTGCCTTAACCTAGGTAGAACAGTACGGCCGTATGCAAACAGAATAGTACCCGCGCTGCCTCATTATTTGGCGTTACTGCCCTGCATGAACTTGGAGGTTTGCGTATTGTTCTTTTGCTCTGTATTTCTATAACTTAGCAATTAGCTTTTGTCGTGGTCTCAGCCGGTCGTTGTGGCCGAGCGGTTCTGGGCGCTTCAGTCCGGAATCGCGCTGCTGCTACGGTCACAGGTTCGAATACTGCATCGGGCATGGATGTGTGTGATGTCCTTAAGTTAGTTAGGTTTAAGTAGTTCTAAGTCTAGGGGACTGATGACCTCAGATGTTAAGTCCCATAGTGCTTAGAGCCAATTGAATTTTCTTGGTCTCAAAATATCGTGACTGAGGAATCTATCTGAATTTCAAACTTACTATTCTTTTCACACTTTATTGATGCTTTTCGCCCTGAGGGCTTCAAGACTTCTCCGATACCACCGTTACCCACCTGTGCTGGACATTAATCCTATAGTTCCCCTTAGTATAGGCGCCATGTCATCCCCACCAGAAACCTTTTAATTCTTTTACTTCCACCTACATTCTAACATCTGATAGATTTTCCAACTATGTCACTTCTTTTGCTTTCTCTGCTATTGTTGGTGGGTCTACCGCTATCATGGACATTGCATCTCGAGGAACCCTGGAGCCGTTTAACTGATGACGTTACGTCTGTGGCGGTAATTTTTTTGCTGATCAAAAGACGCGCTCTCTGGCCGCTAGATAGCCATAACATCTGTGACAACGATAAAAGATAGCGAGGCCACAGATGATCATGAATGAGCAATCCAGCGCCCACTAATTAATTAGTAGCTGTTTGTCTGTGTTGAGATCTGAAAGAAGCCAAGCGCGTATGATGACTTGTGACCATAAAAAAATATACGCACGCCAAATATTAGTAACTTCGTGAATGTATGACGTAGAGATCGTGTGTGAAAATATATTCGGGACAGTTTTAAAAATTTGTTCAAATGGTTCAAATGACTCTGAGCACTATGGGACTCAACTGCTGAGGTCATAAGTCCCCTAGAACTTAGAACTACTTAAATCTAACTAACCTAAGGACAACACACACATCCATGCCCGAGGCAGGATTCGAACCTGCGACCGTAGCGGTCGCGCGGTTCCAGACTTAGCGGCCGGCTAAAAATTTGTATATTTATTTATTAATCCATGAAAGTACATCGTAATAGAGGTTTGGACGATCGTGAGAACCTGCAAGGACACCAGTAATAATGGAGGGAAACACAAACGTGTCACCGCAGTGCTGAAGAGGTATAAGAAATCATTTGAAGTAGGGACATAAAAACATTTTTAATTTTTATATCCGTGTATTCGTAATAAAATCGTATTGTTCAATTTTTTCTTCATTAGCTACGGTGACTGCTCGAATAGCCGAAACCCCTTCTTTATCCGATAATATATTCCACAATAATATTAAAAAATCATTTAACCCTTTAAATAATATTTTCGTTATCACTTCCAAATCCTTTTCCCACAATTTTACACGTCTAACGACCATCTCACATCCGTGTGGTATCTCAGCGCTTTGGTAATGTCTCATGATGTGAAGACAGTAAATCCTAATCATCAATACCGTTGCTACTCATTTATTATTATTTGTCGACACAGTAACACGGCTTAAACCCATCTTAATGAAGTAAATAGTACCTGTTCACTATTCTCCCTGGGCGTCACATTCCTCCAGATTACATCTCCTAATATTCGTGGCAGCCATGACCTTAAATCCTACACAATGCGTATCTGTAATTACTAATATACGTGTACCTCTTACCGTTGTTTCTGATCCTAAGACATTTACTCTGCACGTTTCGTATTTACATCAAAAATCCTTACGCTTCCTCTAGCTTATCCTTACGCAATTACCGAAGTTTTCGGGGTGCCCAAGGTTTTCCACTCCTGAGCCTCGTACAATTTCTGCACTGGATGGTGCATAATGCCGTTTTTATGACATGTCGAATATGCTACGGGACGTGAGTCGGTGTTTAGGGCAGAGCGCGCAGATAAATTGCACTCTGTGCGTTTGTGTTACTGAGTTAACGGTTCGGTCCTTGGTCCCTTACCGAACACTACAGTTGTATCCAACCCAAACATTATGGGAGAAGTAGGGAAAGGTCAAATCACTGGATACAGGGAATCCCATGGAGCAATCTTAAAGTTAAGGCTTGTTGTCCCAGACGATTCTTCAGCACTCCGTCATCCACTTCCATTCTCACTGCTACAAAACTATGGCACTGGCTGCTGTCTTCTGGTTGTCCATCTTCAGCATGTCTCTGTAAGACCATCATCGTACAAGATGGCTGAGGGACTTCGACTGTTCAGCACAAAATGTAAAATTAAAAACACCTTCAGCCGCCTATATTTTGAATGTAATTTATTTATGCGACCAGTTTCGGAGTTCAACTGCGACATCTTCAGGCCCCTTCATCTTGTGAAGAGGGAACCCAACCTTATCAGCAATCAAAATAGGGGTCAGCATTAAATAACTGGTGTCCGTAGACTTCTGGTTTACCAACGCGATCCCTTCGTTCATCAATTCGTTCACTGATAGGTAAAGGGATCGCATGGTTAAACCAAGAGTCTGTGGATACCAGCTACTTAATGCTGGCTCCTATTTCGAACACTCATGACGTTGAATTCTTTCTATACTTTGGTAAGGGGGGCTTGAGGATGGTGTAGTGAAACCCCAAAACTGATCGCATAAATAAATTCATTCAAAATATAGACGGCTGAAAGTGCTTATAATTTCACATTCCATCTTCAATTGCGTTCCTGGCACCAACTGCGACAGAAGAAATACGAAGTTTGGCTGCGTCTGGTGAGTACGGTTCTCTGCCGAAGATGAGATGGACGGCAGCAGAAGGGATTCCTAGTGAGGATATAATAACCTCTTTATTACTTTCATGCACCTTGTAGATCTACTACCCAATACTAACATACAAAAATTTGTGCCAGATCGGGACTCGAAACCGGATATCCCATTTGTCGTGAGTGGTCACCTTAATCACTTCGGCTATCCGTGCACACTTCCCGGGACGACCCAAACTTCCATATGTCAAACTGCCTGCATCCTTATATCGTAATTCATTAAAGTAATAATTTAATGCTCTCAACATTACCTGGAACCCCGTTATAGGGGGAATGAAAGAAAGAGGAATGGAAACCAATGTTTTTATATCGTCTGCCCACCAAGGCTTGTAATACTTTCTTGAATGTCTGAAAGCACAGACACTGTTGACGATCCACATCTGTACGAAATACTTCGAAATTACAAATTTTCATACGATACTGTTGGGTAGTACATTTATACCTAATACAGGTGATGTCAAGGAATTCACAGTCAGTAAAGTATTAATTACTTCTTTGATAATTTATGCTGCCTGGACTCCACCATGCAACTGCTCCAAGGGGCTATAGAAAGGCATGGATACGAACACAACAAGTCTTTGATTAATCCAGCCAACTCATAAATCTGTTTGACCGGGTTTTTGTTTGCATGTATGAGGGTTGCCCAGAAAGTAATCCACCGATTTTTTTTTTCTCAGCTGAAAACAGTGCTACGAATGCGAAACGTTACGCATGTATTATTTGAAGTCTCCTGAATGAGTGCGCCAAGTTTCCGTCACTTCCGACAGATAGCGTAGCTGCAGGACAGCTCTTGTGTTGGAGATCCTATGGCACTCACAATCGGTCTCAACGGGACCTGTGGTTTATGCACCTTTGTGAGTCCATAAAGTCTGGGTGGATAAGCTTCCGTTTTGAAGAGTTGTTTTTTATCTCCGAAGAAAGGGGAGATTGTTTTATCAGTTGATTGGTATTTCTCAAAATTTTGGTTGTAGGTTCCTTCTGAAGCTTTTTACACGTAGTGGGATCCAAAAGGTCACTAATCTTCTTGTGATAATCTTCGGTGTTCAGCAAAACCGTAGCATTTCCTTTATCAGCTGCAAGTACAATAATGCTCTTATGCAGTCGTGTAAACACCCGCTTAGCAGAACATAAAAGAAATTTTCTCTTAGGACAAATCGGAAAATCGGCCGTAGCTGAGCATGTTTTTCGAGATGGGAACCACGTAATTAAATTTAATGAGACAAGCGTTCTAGCACGAACATCTCATTATCATGCGTGCATGTATAGAGAAGCAATAGAGATTCACAAACACCATAACAATTTCAATAGGAAAGAGGAAATTTTAAAGTTAGGCAAAATATGGATGTCGACGTTGCGCCAGCAGAATGACAATCGATTACTCTTAATCGAGAATGATGACGCCTTCCAAGGATAGGCATACCGTCGGCATCACGTGAGGAATTGTGGTGCCCTCTATGCGCTCTATAAATGCGAGAGTACCTGGAGCCTCAGTGGCAGTAGCCGGACGACCTCAGAAGATGTCTCCCGCAGATGGAGACGAAACGTTAGATGGCAATTTTATACATCGACCACGGCCTCTCAGCCCGGAAGTTTCAACTGAGGACAACACCGGCCGTGAAAGCCTACATCGTGTTTATACTGTTGTGTACTTTGACTAAGTTAATGTAGGTATTGCGTTTTGCGACGATACCTGTTGATTACAGCTGAGTAGCTGCTCTTCCACACAGCAGTCTGTACGAGCAAACCAGTTGTGTCTTTACCTGCGTTTACTCGTACTTCAGACACTTTGGACATGCACGGTTCTGTTTAAAAAGAGCCGCGCTCGTCTGTTTTTATTCCCCGCAGCTAATTCGCTGCAAATAATAATCTGTAACTGTGATCCTGCTGTCAAATAGTCTCTGCATTGGCTAGAATTAAAAACTAATAAAATACATAGAATTAAGAAATAAATGAAAAATTTAATAAAAGGGACTCTATTTTAGCGCCTGTAATTGATGTTGATGACAGACAATTACGTTGAACAAAGTTTATCCAAGAAAAGACATTGAAAATAAACAGGAAGTGGTCGTACGATATTCAATTGAAATACAGACGGAAAATATCCTTATCAAATGCAGTAAAGTCGCGTTGAGAACGTTACGAGAATGGTAGCATATCCTCTAAATTAAATAGTCATGGAAGATACACGACAACTACGTCAATTTCGTAATTGCAATACACTAAAGATTCATCAGCTCAGAACAGTTCAGAGTCAACATGACGATTCACAAATTACAACACACGATAGGAAGAATTGTAACTCGTACTCTGTCTATTCTCAGTACCGTAAATGAAGCGGAAACAGTTAAGAGTCCTACTCTGAAGCACATTCAAACCTTTCCAAATAAACGTCCCTTCAGAAGTTAAAGTATGGTAGCGGCCGTTTACGCCCAGAAGCAATCACCTTCACAATCGAATACCACTCGTTACCACAGGCAAGTCTGCCTCCTTCCAGAGCTCGCGTAAAAGTGTCCGGAAACGCTCCCTTGAATTCTTCACTCCAGCAGTGTTTCGCCACTGTCCAGCTCTCATTGGCTGAAGGCCATCGCACCAAAAATACATCGTCCTCAGGCTCTACAGACATGAATTGACTCAACTGACTACTGTCACGCCCTAAAAAGAGATATTATAACAATCCTTAAGTAAAAGATATGTTTTAAACATTAGGTTACATGTAGACCATTTACAATAAATATAAGTAATAAGTAGTTGGTTCATAAATAAATAAACTAGCATTCTTGTGCAAGTGCGCTCACGTTAAATGATAACGAACTGTTGTTAAATATGGTTTAAACAATTGTTTAGGCCTGTTTGTCATAAGTGTCTTTTGGCATTCTTTTACAAACGTGGTGTCCGCTAAAACATGCGATTGACAACTTTTAAATTAGCACAGTTTTTAAATAGCACTTGCAATTAACATTTAAATCACGTTATTGGAAAAATAGTAAACTGTTCATTAAGTATATACACAAATATGACAAAATATGAGATATCCATACTGAATTCATTTGCTGTGTTAATGTGGAAAAACGATGTTCTCACAAACATTTGCAAAATGAAAGATGTATAAGACATCGTAAATCAATAAATAAAATAGATACAGATACCTAGCTTTCATAGATGATAGCTGTCATTGTTGAAATCGCAAGAAGCGTTTAAAAGTTCTTAATTCAGGGGTTCATTGTGAAAATATTTGCTGTGAGATATTAACTTCTGTAGCTTTAAAGATATTGAGATATTGTTTTGTCACCGGGTGCACCTCATTTATCAGAGATCGCCGATGTATTCAGATTTGCTTTAATGTTTGATGTGAGTTGCTGTCGAATCTCAAAGAGCTGTAACCTGGCCATGTTTAAGAGTGTATGGCACTCCGCCATTTCCTGAAGCATATTCTGCACAAAGGCATCAGCCGACCAAATTCTGAGCTCTGGGCTTTATCCGTTTCCGGCGAGGCGCTCGTTGTCTCTGCACGTGGCTGGCCGGAAACGGTCAACTAGCCGGGCCGGCCGCGGTGCACAGTGAGACCTGGGCCCGCTAGCGTTCAGCCGTGCAACATATTCACCACCTGCCAATACAGGGCTGCCGATTAGCTCGCCTACATACGTGTAACGTTAAAATTCGTTTAAAAAATAACTTTTCTTGATGACGGAGGTAATATTGAAAGATACGTTTGATCAGCGAGGAGGGTGGGACTGTATAGAAGATGGTCTTATTTTTATAGTAATTCCCTCTAGAAGAATTTCTCTGCGTGTTCAATGTAAAGTGGAACAAGATCAATATGGCAGAGTTATCACTCCTACGTGCAGGCGCGGTATCACATTGCGCTGCCGTGTGCCTGTGTGTGTCGCTTATACTGCGGTGCGTATGGAAATACGATGGTGAACAATAACAGCACACACTGGATGTCTCTGAGTCACCATACCGCACATGCCAAAGCCTCCACGGCCACGACTGCTTTACTTCTGTCGGAGATCCGTCGCTGGTCGAGATGGCGTTGCAGCAACGTTGGAACAAAATTTCAGGGTTGCTGTGACGGCAGTATAGAGCGAGAACTGGTACATCGCCTTTTTTTGTAAGTGTTAATATTCCATGTAATTTTATTGCGTAATCACAATTTCGAACCCACGTCATAAATTGATTGTATACTTGTCGCCTTCAAATATTCAAACATTTTGGTATTATGTATGAGGGTGAATGCATTCTCTATCAACATAATACAGCTGTAAAAGTCCTGATGCATTTACAAGTTCAACTAGGTGTTATTTAAAGATGCGATGTATATTGGCAGTTGTGTATCATGTCTTAATTTCATTTAACGCACATGTATCTAAAGCAACAACAACGAAACAGATATATGTGATACGATTCTTCAATTTCTCCAGGCATATTTCATGACGAAATAAACGTCGGGTGAATAGCCTGGTGTGAATGTACAAAGGACACAATATCTCGGCAATCGACCTTGTTGCCATCATCAGGTGTGCTGATGTACTGCCAACGGACGGCAGGCGTGAGATATATATCATATTCCCCGTCCCCCTCCCCCGGCGCTCACTCCGCCGCTCGCACCAGGGTTCGACGCCCGGCTTGTGGCCCCGCCTCTAGGTGGGGCTGACCGTCCGGAGAGGAGCTCAGAGATGGCGCACCGTGTTGAACGCGACGCTGAAGCGAAGGGTGTGACGGATCGCCGATCGGCAGAGCTTGCTTCGTCGGCGGCCCCACCCGACCCTCTGCTTACGGCGGACCGGCCAGTGAAGAACCAGGGGGAGGAAGGAAACGTGATGAGACGGCGTTATGCGGCCAATGCCTGGCCAGAGGCCGCAAGCAGCGAGGGAATTCGCCGTCCGGTTATACCGACGGATACGGCCTGTCCGCTACCTACGACGTCTCGCTCTGGGAAGACGACGGATGATGAAGACGCAAAAGCACAAGACAACGCTGATGGATCGGTTAGCTGTTACGCGACTTCGACTTCGGTCGAGGAAGCTAGTTGCGGAGGGAGTCGCCAGCCGGGGGGTAGTTCATTACCGGCGGCCACAGCCTGTCCGCAACCTACAGCAACCCGTTCCCAGAAAGCGAACAAGCAGAAGCCGAAGCGCACCATTACTATCGCAGGAAGTATGCACTCCTACTCAGCAACGCGCGCACTCGACGTGGGCGGACGAAAGAACGCCACCGCCAAGATCAAGACAACCGAAAGGGTAGCATCGCCCATTGAAGACCCAGTCTCCTGGTCTGAAGTCGGGTCACTAAAGCTGATAAAAGACGTCTTCGCGGACACCGTTCAACGGACGGCCCGGGTCAAGCTGGGGAACGACGGAGAGGAAACTGAAGACGCGGAGGATATGGAGGTGGAGGAAAGTCGCACTAGGAAGCGCCCGGCGGAAACGATTCCGGAAAGCTACCGGAAACGTGCGACTACTGCCGCTTTAAAGAAGTAGAACAGGCGATCCTCGCGGTTGTCAAGAAGACAGCAAGTCACGTACTCGTCGGAACCTACAAAGTAGCTCAAAGTAGTCTTCCACGGCCTGCCTTTCAGTGTGGACCCCCAGTGCCTCAAGGAGCTTCTTGAGGCCAAGGGGTACACCATAAGGACAGTATCCCGGATGAAGTCGCCGAAAGACAACGCAGACACACCGCTCTTCCAGGTCATACTGGATGACACATCGGAGCATAGGAGGATCTTTTAAGGATCGAGAGTGGGAAGTGTTAGCGGGGCCACAGTTGAAAAACTGAGGAGGAGGAGAGGCCCACTTCAATGCTTCAACTGCCAGGAAATTGACAACCTGGCAAAATGCTGCAGAATGTCCCCAAGCTGCGTAAAGTGTGCTGGCGAATACCTGAGCCGGGAATGTCCGTTCCCGATCAAGAAGACACCCACTTACTGCAACTGCAATGAAGAACACGTCACCAGATTCAGTGGCTGCAAAGCCTTCAAAAAAAGCAGCTGATAAAGGGCGGCAGGCACCAGCGAGGAGAGTTCAGCCGGGAAGAAAGTATGCTACTGGAGCATCAGCGGCCACCGCGGCAGTGGCCGTTTGGGAAACGCCTGCAAGTCCGGCTTAGCAACACGCCAAGCAGGCGCGGCTGGTGGAGAGGCCTAGCCGGGCAGCCCAAGGCGTTCCCCAACTGCCACGAGAGGAGCACGAGACGCCGGGCAGGGCCGGCCGGATACGTGGGCGCGGAGGAGGGAGGCCGCCACAGCGCGACCCCCCCCCCCCCACCCCACCTACGCCTGCCCCGCCACCTCCGATCACTGTAACGACCAAGGCCGCAGAACTACGAGAGATGCTGCGGGAGTTCAAACAGCTGCTACTCCAATTACCGCAGATGACCGTGTCTGCACTGATTGCGGCCAACCAGGTCAGCACCACACGAGAAGCCAACAACACCCATGATACCTAATCACATCATAGGTCTCACCGTCTGCATATGGGACGCAAACAGCATAAGGCAGCAGGAGGGCGAATTCAGGCAGTTTTTACGCGACGAGGCCGTGGATGTGTGCCTCGTGTGTGAGACATGGCTAAAGCCCGGCGTAAACGCGAGGGCACCTAACTGTAGATGCTGTCGTGACGATAGACCTACAGCATTCGACTGAACTGCTTTCTACGTAAGAAGAACGCTACGAAACCACTAAATCCAGCTACCAGAGCCGACGCAACTAGAAGCAACAGGCGTCGCAGTCAGCACTTCAGTAGGTCAAGTGATCTTCATCTCCACGTACCGGAAGCCTAGAGAACTCCTACGACAACAGGACTTCGAAACGCTGTTGTCAATGCGCGGCAACATCCTTGTCGGCGGCGTCTTCAACGCCAAGCACCCGGAGGGGAACTTCGGGGTCACCACAACCACCGGCAGGAGGCTTCTTGAGATGGCCACAGATAATGACGCGATAGTGCTGGGGCCATACGACACTACACACTATCCCAAGAGAGGCCGCTCGGATGTCGTGGACATCGCGATCATCAAAGGGGTGACCCACGACGCAGTCGCAACGACACATGTGGCCCTGTCCTCAGATCACCCGCCAGTGATCTTCGATCTGAGCACGGACGGGGCCGCACCACCTGAAAGACGCAAGACCTACTTCAACACCGACTGGGAACACTTCCGGGTGCACCTGTCAGAGACGCTCGCCGCATTGCCGGATCCTGATGTTGATGGCGTGGACGCCACACTTGCGGTGTTCACACAACTCGCGATCAGCGCGGCTGACGCAGCACAGACGTCAATAGCAGCAGAACTTCTCCCGCCAACTACCACCGGACATCCTGCAGATGATACGGGAGAGGAAGCAGCGGGTCCGAGAGTGGGGGCGACGAAAAATCGGATCAACCGAATGGGCCGCGCCATACAGTACGCGGTCGCGGAACACAGGAACAGGGACTAGGCTGGGAGAATAGCGACCCTGAACATCGCAGACGGCACTGCTTGGCAAACAACCAAGCATTTCCTTCGCAGGAGGCAACGAGTCCCGCCACTACACGTCGGACAGCGTGCATTGGCCGAGCCTAACGCCTAAGCTGGGGCACTGGCCGATACCTTCGCGGCCAACTTCACGCTAGTTGAAGAAGTAGTAGATAAGGACCATATCCGAATGGTAGAAGATAGGCTCCGTGTATACCTCGCGGCAGAAGACCCTGAGAACCCACAACGGATGAAGAGGTTCAACGTCAGCTACTGCACCTCGACCCACGCAAAGCGGATGGGAGCTATAACGTCGGCGGCGCAATCCTGAAGGAGGTCCCCATCAGAGGCTGTGAAACTACTCACGAAGATGTTCAACGAGATCCTTGGGGCCGGTCACTACCCCTCCGCCTGGAAACATGCGGAGGTGGTCGCGATCCCTAAGGCTGGCAAAGACAACACGCTGGCGCCAAATTACCGGCCCTTCAGCCTTCTACCTACAGACTGTGTCAGGAGACTGCGCTGTCACGACGGAGAAGAAGGCCTGCTTCCCGACGAGCAGTTCGGCTTCAGGAGGGGGCCCGGGACAACACACCAACTGCTGCGACTAGTGGAGCAGGCAATGGGGGCGCTGGAGAAGATGGAGTATCTTGGGGCGGTACTTCTAGGCGTCTCCTGCGCCTTTGACAGCGTGTGGTACGACGGACTAGTCCACAAGTTGCTAGTATACGGAGTTCCGGTGTCACACGCCCGCCTGATCCAGTCCTACCTGGAGGGACGTACCTTCCATGTGAAGATGGCATCTCAACTGCACGGGAAATAGCCGCCGGAGTCCCACAGGGCTCAGTATTGGGGCCCCTCTTTTATGCCCTATTCACGGCGGACATGCCGCGAAAGCGACAGGTGCCCTGTACACCACATCTGATGCGACGAAGACTACAAATAGCCTGCAACGAGGTAGGAGCTTGGCCCACCAAGTGGCGGCTCAAGTTCAATGCAGCGAAGAGCCAGGCTGTGACCTTCATGAGGACACGTATACCTGAAGCTCTGCCACCAATCCTCATCACGGGAGGCCCCATCCCATGGTCGAATACCAATCGCTAACTGGGGGTCACACTGCATCGGCGCCTTACGTGGAAGACGCACATCACTGAAATACGGGGTAAGGCGCTTGGCAGAATGCGCCTCCTCTACCCCTTCCTCTACCCTACGACCACACTGTCTCCACTCTGCGGAAAGACGCTGTATCTGGCACTTATCAGGCCCATGTTGGAATACGCCGCCGTGGTGTGGGGGAATGCCGCCGATACTCATATCAGCAGTCTCCAGAAGATCCAGAACAAGTGCCTGCGACTGGCACTACATCTTCCGCGTGACTTCAGCGCGACCGAACTACATCGGCTAACGGGCGTTATCACGGTATAACTGTATATGTTTGGGTGCGTGTGGCCACTTTATCACGGAATAATTATATATTTTTGTTTTTATAATAATATATTTTATGGTTTTGGTTGGGGTGGCTTTAAATATTTTGGGCTAGCATGCGACTTTAATTAATTTATTACGCGATAACACTGGTACGGACATCGCCTGCCCCGAAGTACGTACGATATAACATTTTTAAACACAACGCGCGACTCACCGTCTTCTAATAAATAATTTGCGTGAGCGCTGCTATTAAGAAAAGAAAATATGCGTATTCTTACGCAAACTATAATTACGAGGGCTATCCACAAAGTACATTACGTTTTGGAATTAAAAATAAATAATGTATTGGAATTTTTTTTTACTATATACAGACGAAAGCCACACTTCAATACTACTTTCCTACATAGTTGCCATTTAAATTAAGGCACTTATCGTAGCGATGGACGAGCTTGGAAATTCATTCGTCGTAAAATTCGGCCGCCTGCGCCTTCAACCACGTGGTTAATCAGTAACCCGGTAGAAATACGATTTTTGTGGATTTCCTGGAAAGAGGCACTACAATAAACTCTCAAAGGTATTGCCAAACTCCGCACAACCTCAGAAGAGCAATACAAAACAAGCGCAGGGGAAAGTTGGGCTCAAAGAGCTTGCTGATTCACGGCAACGCCCGGGCCCATACGGCAAATGCCACTCGTGAAGTTCTCGAATCTTTTAAGTGGGAGTTGTTTCCTTATCCGCCGTATAGTCCCGTCCTGGCACCGAGCGACTTCCACTTATTCCCAGCAATGAAGAAGTGGTTGGCTATGCAGCGTTTTGATGACGACGCATAGCTTCAAGAAGAGGTAACCACGTGGTTGAAGGCGCAGGCGGCCGAATTTTACGACGAAGGAATTTCCAAGCTCGTCCATCGCTACGATAAGCGCCTTAATTTAAATGGCAACTATGTAGGAAAGTAGTATTAAAGTGTGGCTTTCGTCTGTATATAATAAAAAAAATTCCAATACTTTATTTATTTTTAATTCCAAAACGTAATGTACTTTATGGATAGCCCTCGTATTAATATGGGTCTCAGGGGCTACTGGTTATTTATGTACCAAACTACATAAAGATTAACAGAGATATTGCGGAGCTTATTAAATGAAAATGTTTTCAATATTTCTTGTTCATTATTTGCTAGGCAAAACTGGAGAGAATCTCATGTGACTTTAGGCGGCCAAACTCGAAACATACTGAACTCATTCAGTATTCTAAATATTAATAAACGAAATCTATTTTTACTCTGTTAACTCTGAGACTATTGTAAGATCAAGGTAGAGAAACCTCTCACATTTACATTTAATATTATGACATGAAATTTTAATTAAATAATACAGTCAGTGTAATGGCTGACTAAATCCTTCTATGGGAGATTGTCTCTGATCTTCATGGCCTATGTTACACAGACATTATACAAAAAAACTGTATTTTGTTAATTAAATCCATATTTGTGTTTTTATAATAATAATTTACAATCTTTACTATTTGTTATTACATCGCGCAGACGTACTTAGTCTTTAGATAATTTATGTTTCACACGTCTCATAGCAAAAACTTCTTTTCCCTTTCTCCAAATGTCCATTTATGTGACGTACCGTCACAGCGTGCCGACGCTGAAGGACCGCTTCAAGCAGTCGGCCAGATTATTCTATGCGGACACAAGAAGATCTACGAATCTTCTCATCAGGAATCTGGGAAACCAGATTCACTGGCGAGAGACTACGAGATGGCCGGACTTGCTACGAGAGTAGCAACGCTGCTCAGGCGGCAAGAGGAAGGAAGAGTGTCAAACCAGAAGAAATAAACCAAGATGAACTGAAAATCGACCAGAGGAAGAAGAAGGAAAAGCAGCTAGACCTGCTAATCCTTCAACCTAACGAAGCTGCAGCTTCGAGATGACATAAAGCAAACAAGCAAGCGTCTGGGTGTTCCCTCGTAGGTCCGCGCCCAGGGAGGTTTGTCGGCGGCCTTTCGGAGGTTCCTCCCCCTGCCCTCGAAGTCAGTACATTCTGGGATACTTCTGTCTTCTCGTTAATCCGGGTAATGGCTGGTTCCCAAGCTCGATTAAGGGAATAGCCGCTGTCACTATTCAGTTTAGGTTTTCTTACTCTGATCTCTATGGATTCTTTGATGATACAGTCCCAATATTTCGAAGTCTGTGTTAGGACCTTGGTCTTGTCATAATCTATGCCGTGAAGTTCTGACAGGCAACGCTCGGCGATTGCAGACTTATTAGGCTGTTGCAATCTCGTGTGCCGTTGGTGTACATGGCATCGGTCTTCAATGGTGCGAATTGTCTGACCTATGTATTCCTTACCGCACTGGCACGGTATATTGTAAAACCTGATTTACGTAAGCCAGGGTCATCCTTAACAATGCCAAGAAGTACTCTGGTTTTAGTTGGAGGACAGAAGACGGTTCTTACTTGATATTTGCGTAAAATGCGTCCAACTTTTCCCGATAAGACCTCACAAAACGGAATGATTGCCATGGCCGTGTTTTCCTCAGGTCCTTCATTAGTTTCCGCTGGTTGTTTTGCGAGTGTCGGACGTAGAGCATCCTGGATTTGCCTTTCCTTATAACCGTTCCTCAGAAACACGGAAAACTCCAGGAAGAAGCCTTGGAGTCAGTACAACTAAAACCTACCTGTTTCTTTAGATACGTGGACGACACGATTGTTATTTGGTCACATGGAAGAGACAAGCTGAGGGAATTTCTTGCACATCTAAACTCAAGACACGAGAATATCAAGTTCATCGTGGAGGCAGAATCGGATGGAATGTTCCTCTTCTTGGATGTTCTCGTCAAAAGACGAGATGACGGCAGGTTGGGACACAGCGTGTACAGAAAGAAAACTCACACCGACTTGTACCTACACGCGGATAGCTGCCACCACCATGCTACAAACTCTTGCACACAGAGCTCGCAACCTCTCGCAGAGGACATTCTCCAACATGAACTGGCCCATGTTTCTGAGGAACGGTTATAAGGAAAGGCAAATCCAGGATGCTATACGTCCGACACTCGTAACACAACCGGCGGAAACTAATGAAGAACCTGAGGAAAACACGGCCATGGCATTCATTCCGTTTTGTGAGGCATTATCGGGAAAAATTGGACGCATTTTATGCAAATATCAAATAAAAACCGTCTTCTGTCCTCCGACTAAAACCAGAGCACTTCTTGGCATTGTTAAGGATGACCTTGGTTTACGTAAATCAGGGGTTTACAAAATACCGTGCCAATGCGGTAAGCAATACATAGGTCAGACAATTCGCACTACTGAAGATTGATGCCGTGAACATCAACTGCACACGAGATTGCAACAGCCTAATAAGTCTGCAATCGCCGAGCATTGCCTGTCAGAACTTCACGGCATGGATTATGACAAGACCAAGGTCCTAACACAGACTTCGAAATATTGGGACTTTATCATCAAAGACGCTACACAGATCAGAGTAAGAAGACCTGAACTGAATCGTGACAGCGGCTATTCCCCTAACCAAGCTTGGGAACCAGCCATTACCCGGATTAAGGAGAAGATAGAAATATCCCAGAATGTACTGACTTCGAGGGCAAGGGGAGTAACCTCCGAAAGGCCGCCGGCAAACCTCCCTGGGCACGGACCTCCGAGGAAACACCCAGAATCGGGGCCACAAGCCGGGCGTCGAACCCCGGCGCGGACGGCCGAGAGAGCACTCGCGGCGCCGACGACGGAAGGAGTGCCCAAGGGAGGGGGGAATCTGATATATACCTCACGCTGCCGTCCCTTGGCAGTACATCAGCACACCTGATGATGGCAACAAGGTCGATTGCCGAGATTTATTTCGTAACGAAACAGAAATTATCTGTCCATTTACCTAAAAAATTTATTGTACTGCATCGTCACAAGCTGTGTGTGTTTGTGTGTGTGTGTGTGTGTGTGTGTGTGTGTGTGTGTGTGTGTGCACTTGTCTTTTAGCATTCAGATCTATTATTAGTACATATAAGGATGGAAGCCATTCTATTGAGCATTATTCCTCTTGATTGCTTGGGAATCCAAACAAATTCTCTTATCTTGTTGTAGAAAGCTGTGAACACACACTTATGGACGGTTGCAGCTGCTGTGATATGTAAATTTGCGTGTGGACTATACACATCATAACAATTAGGGATGGCCGAATGCTTACTGAAATGTACTGCTATCTTAGTGTCAGGCAGGCACACATTTGCATTTTAATCTGTGTATCTGCACATCGTGTCGGCATGTTTGAGCTAGGATTGTAGGGTGCACATATATGCGCGTAATTATATCTCAACTGTAAGGATGTTTCAGTATTTTAGGTAGGATATTTACACGCGTCATATGCCATACGATAATGTATATACACATGCCATACGCCATTCGTTGGTATGTTTACACATGTAATACTCATGTTTGAGCTTACAGTGTCAAAAATAAGTATACTGCTCTGCTAGCATTGTAGGTAAGTTAACCACATCAGATAGTGAGGTGTGTATACACATAGAATATGGTGTGCATCACCTTAATACGCCCGGGGACTGGGTGTTTGTGTTGTCCTCATCATTTCATCTTCATCATCATCATTCGTGACAGTGAATAGATTGGACTGTGATAAAATTGGGACTTTGTACGGGCGATGATGACCATGAAGTTGAGCGCCCCACAAACCAAACATCATCATCAGCACCTTAATACGAGGGCTGTTCGGAAGGTAAGGTTCGATAGCTGATAATACAGAAAATAACATAAAAATAAAAAAAATGTTTTATTTGCGAGAGTTAGTGACACCTTCCAGCTAGTTCTCTACATAGTCGCCGCTCCGATTTCGACATTTGTCATAGCGTTATACCAACTTTCCAACACCGTCGGCACAGAAGGCCGCTGCCTATGCTTTCCGATAATTTTCTACGCTAGTCTACAGCGTGTTGTCTGTGCCCAAGTGTTGTCTTCATATCCGGCGTTTCATGTGAATGGAGATTATATTCAGGACAAGCCAATTAGGGCTGTGTTGTGGGTGATCGAACACTTCCCATCGTAAAGGCTCCAGGAGCGTCGTCACAGCCCCTGCAGAGTGCGGCTGAGAATTGCTATGAAGAAGGAAATGCGTGGCAGTTGTGTTATGTGGCCTGCGTACATTGATGCGAGACCGGGCCCTCAACTTTGCGGGAGACAGCGTTGTTCTAGGGACCTTTATTCGCTCATAGTGCGCTCAGAACTAAAAAGAGCGACATGATACGATCGACAGGCATACCAGAGATGCTGCCCAAAACGACTGTGCAAAGCTTCGTCGGATTTTCACAGTGGTTTCCATTTCGTGACCGACCGGACCTTGCCTTCCGAATAGCCCTCGTAGTCCGACAATGAAGTCTTTTTTTTTTTTTTTTTTTTTTTTTTTTGGGTCAATAGTGCAGAGCAGATCGCCTGAGAGCAGGAGGTTCCCTCGACTAACATTTTCTGCTGTTTTACAGCCCCTATTATGACGTATTATTGTACACTGTGAAAGTATTTTAACACGCAATATTTTAACTCTGATTCTCACTAAAACGAACGACGTAACTAACATACTTGGAATTATTTATTATAACAAATACCCACATCCTAATGCTGTCACTAAGAACACTGAGTAGAACGTGTTCGCGAAAAAATAATATGCTGCCCCATGTTATTCATGTAGATGTGTTTTGGTAACTCGCCATTAAGGCGGCGTATTCACGCTTGTGAGAAGCCATTCGTTGGCGCATTTACTCATCGTCTCGGCGTGTTCACAAAATAATACACTGTTCGGTTAACATTGTGAGTCTGATAATAATGTCATTGTCTTACATTCAGAGTAAACTGTCTGCTTGAAGACTGTGATCTTCTCACTCCAGAGCACAGACCTCGAATGATCCCTGCTGGATGAGGGAAAAACGGAAGGAGGGAGGTAGCTTCCGACCTTCCCTTCCCTCATTTTTTATTAAATGTATTGTCGGGATTGTTCACCCCTCCTAGTCACACTGTCAGTGACTACTTTGCGATGTATAAGACGTTTGACGGAGGACGCCACGAAAATGACCCATAGAAGTGGTGTACAAACACCATGTCAATGCATGAAAGCGAACGGCATGCATTATTTAGAATTATTAGCTATAAACAAGATGACAGTTGGTCACCGCTCACGAGCTATTTGTTACATTTTCTTTTCCCAACACGAAAAGCCGAGTAGAAATGAAGGCTTGATACAGTGGAGAATGGTAGGTTGTATTTGCTCCGATGAGACTGTGTTGAAAGTGATGTACATCTAAAACATTACTCCGCAAGCCACCTGGTGCTGTGTGGCGGAGGTTACTTCAGGTGCGATTAACCGATTCCTCTTCCCCCTCTTTGTTCCACTCGTGAACGGCGCGTGGGAAGAACGATTGTCGACAAGCTTTTTCTTTTTGTCATCAGCCTTCTGAGAGGTTTGATGCGCTCCGCCAAGAATTCCTCTCCTGTGCCAACCTCTTCATCTCAGAGTAACACTTGAAGACCTACATCCTCAATTATTTGCTGGATGTATTCCGGTCTGTCCTTCTTTACAGTTTTTACCCACTACAAAAAAAAATGGCTCTGAGCACTATGGAACTTAACTTCTAAGGTCATCAGTCCCCTAGAACTTAGAACTACTTAAACCTAAGTAACCTAAGGACATCACACACATCCATGCCCGAGGCAGGATTCGAACCTGCGACCGTAGCGGTCGCGCGGTTCCAGACTGTAGCGCCTAGAACCGCTCCTTTACCCACTACAGCTCCCTCCAGTACCACGGAAGATATTCCCTGATATCTTAACGGGTATACTGTGATCCTGTCCCTTATTCTTGTGTTTTCCACATATTCCTTCTCTCTCCGATTCTGCACAGAGCCTCCTCACTCTTTACTTTATCAGTCAATCTAACTTCAACAATCGACTGTAGCACCACACCTCGAATGTTTCAATCCTCTTCTGATGTGGTATTACCACAGCCCATGTTTCACTGCTATACAATGCTTACATTCTCAGAAATGTCTTCCTTAAATTAAGGCCTATGTTTGATACTGGTAGACTTTTCTTGGCCAGGGCCAGTCTGCTTTTAATGTCCTCCTTGCTCTGTCCGTCACTGGTTATTTTGCTACCTAGGTAGTAGAATTCCTTAACTTCATCTACTTCGTGACCATCAATCCTGATGCTAAGTTTCTCGCTGTTCTCATTTCCGCTACTTCTCATTACTTTCGGCTTCCTCCGATTTACTCTCAATCCATATTCTGGACTCATTATATCGTTCGTTCCATTCAGTAAGTCCTGTAATTCTTCTTCGCTTTCACTGAAGATGGCATTGTCGTCAGCGAATCGTGTCATTGATATCATTTCACCTTGACTTTTAAATCCACTCTTGAACTTTTATATTATTTGAGTCAGTGCTTCTTCTGCGTATAGATTGAACAATAGGGGCGAAAGACTACATTCCTGTCTTGCACCCTTTTTAATCCGAGCACTCTGTTCTTGATCTTCCAATTCTTTCCTCTCCGATCTTGTATATTACCCGTCTACCCCTATAGCTTACCTCTATTTTCCTCAGAACTGCGAACATCTTGCACCATTTGACGTTGTGAATGCTTTTTCCGGGTCGACAAATCCTATGAACTTGTGTTGATTTTTCTTTACTTTTGCTTCCGTTATCAACGGCAACGTCGGAATTGCCTGTCTGGTGCCTTTATCTCTCCTAAAGCCAAGATCGTCATCTAAAACTTCCTCAGTTTTCTTTTCCATTCTATTGTATATTATCCTTGTCAGAAACTTGGATGCATAAGCTGTTAAGATAATTGTGCTACAATTTTCGCATTTGTCGGCCCTTGCTGTCTTCGCAATCGTGTGGATGATTTTTTTTCCCAAAGTCTGAAAATATATCGCCAAACTCATATATTCTACCCACCAACGCGAACAGTCTTTTTGTTGCCTCTTTCCGCACTGATTTTAGAAATTCTGATGGAATGTTGTCTATCCCTTCTGCCTTATTTGGTCTTAAGTCTTCCGAAGCTCTTTTAAATACTGATTCCAATACTGGATCTTCGATTACTTTTAAATCTACTCCTCTCTCTTCTTCTATCACATCAGGCAAATCTTCCCCCTCATAGAGGCCTTCAATGTACTCTTTCCACCTACCAGCTCCCTCCTCTGCATTTAACAGTGCAATTCCCGTTGCACTCTTAATGTCACCTTTACTTTTAATTCACCGAAGGATGTTTTGATTTTTATATATGCTGAGTCGGTCCTTCAGAGAATCACTTCTTTTTCAGTTTCTTCACATTTTTCATGCAGCCATTCTATCTTAGCTTTCCGGCATTTCCTATTTATTTTATTCCTCAGCGACTTGTATTTCTATATTCCTGAATTTCCTGAACATTTTTGCATTTTCATCTTTTTCGATCTACGGAAGTAGTTCTTCCGTCAGCCAAGCTTTCTTCGCAGTTATCTTCTTTGTATCTGTGACTCTTTTTCCAGCTCCTGCGACTGCCCTTTTTAGAAATATCCATTCCTCTTCAACTGCACTGTCTACTGATCTATTCCCTACTGCCGTGTCTATAGCCTTAGAGAACTTCAAGCGTCTCTCTTCATTTCTTAGCTGTTCCATATCCCACTTCTCTGCGTATCGGTTCCTCCTGACTAATCTCTTAAACTTCAGCATACTCTTCATTACTACGTTGTGATCTGAGTTTATATCTGATTGTGGATACGCCTTACAGTCCAGTATCTGATTTCGGAATCTTCGTCTGACCATGATGTAATTGAACTGAAGTCTTCCCGTATTTCCCGGCCTTTTCCAAGTATACCACCTCCTCTTGCGATTCTTGAACATTCTATATTATTACCTGAAATTTATTGCAGAACTCAATTGATATTTCTCCTTTCTCACTCCAAGTACCACGCACATTTTCCCTCGTAGCTCTTTCATCTATTCCGACACCTACAACCATAGTCCAGTCCACCATGACTATTAGATTTTCATCTCCCTTTATGCAGTGAATTACTCGTTCAATATCCTCATATATTCTCTCTCTCTCTCTCTCTTAATCTTCGGCTGGTATGTCGAGATGTGTAGCTGAATTGTTGTCGATGTTGGTTTATTGTCAATTCTGATGATAACAATCCTATTCCTGAACTATTTACAGTAACACACTCTATGACGTGTTTTCCTACTCATAATGAATCCGACTCCAGTTTTGCCATTTTCTGCTGCTGTTGATTTTATCTTGCACTCATCTAACTAGAAATCCTTGTCTTCTTTTCATTTCACTTCACTGACGACCACTATATCTAGATTGAGCCTTTGCTTTTCCCTTGTAAGATATTCTTGCTTCCCTAGATTGTTCAGGCTTCTGACATTCCACGCCCCGACTCATGAAACATTATCCTTTCGTTGGTTGTTCAATCTTTTTCTCGTGGTTACCGACCCCTTGGCAGTCCCCTCCTGGAGATTCAAATGGGGGACTATTACGAAATCTTTTGGCAGTGGAGAGATTATCATGACACTTCTTCAATTACAGGCCAGATGTCCTGTGGATACAGTGGTTTCCATTGCCTTCTGCATCCTCATGCCGTTGATCATTGTTGATTCTTCCACCCTTGCACGCAGTTTCCCACGCTACGGGCAAGAGTGTGCCCTTAACCTCTGTCCGCTCATTCGCCCTCTTTGACAATGTCTTTGGCAGGAAGTCTTCTTACGCCGGAAGTCTTCGGCCGCCAATGCTGATTTTTAATGAAAATGTTAGCAGTGGTGGGTTTCAAAGACGGGACCGAGAACGTTTTGGTTATTGGTCAAAGACGCTACCCCAGACCACGTGTGCTGCCTCTGAAGAAGCTCTAATTCCTCGAATTTTGTCGTTGTGGTCATTTCGCGACACGTATGTGGGAGGAAGTAATATGTTGTCCGACTCTTCCCGGAACGTACTCTCTCGGAATTTCAATAGTAAAGCATTCAGTGATGCAGAAGGCCTCTCTTGTAGCGTTTGCTGCCTTTTTATAGACAGCCGTATCATCTACGAATAGCCTTACGGAACTTCTTACATTTTCTACCAGTCATTTAATATATATCGCAAACAGTAACGGTCTTATCACACATCCTTGGGGCCATCGTGAGATTACCTTTACGTCTATCGATTTCGTTCCGTTAAGACCTGTAAAGTCTTGAATCCAGTCGCAAATTTGGTTCGATGCTCAGTAACCTGGTATCTCTTTCACTAAAAGGCAGTGTGGGACGGTGTCAAATGCCTTCTTGAAGTCAAGGAACACAGCATCAACCTAAATGCCGATGTTTAAAGTTGTGTGGTTCTCATGCAGAAACAGAAAGAACTGAGTTTTGCAAGGCCTCTATTTGCGGAACCATGTCGATTTTTAAAGAGGAGATTTTCTTTCTCCAAAATGGTCATAATACGTGAGCATAAAACATGTTCCATAATTCCACATCAGATTGACGTGAGCGATATGGGCCTATGATTATGTGCATCTGTTATAAGGTCCGTCTTTGAAACTGGAACGCCCTTTCTTTTTTCCTGTTGCTAGATACTCTACATCGATCGAACGACCTACGATAAATTGATATTACTAGGGAGCAAGTTCTTTCGCATGATCTCTGTAGAACCGTACACGTATATCATCTGGTCCTGATGCCTTTCCCATAATAATTGACTGTAGCAGCTTTTCTATTCCTCGATCACATATCTAAATATCTACCGTGTCGAAGATCGTACGATGATTCAAAGCAGGGAAACTATTTCGGAAGACCTAATTCAGTATTTAGGCCTTCTCTCTGTCATCTTCCGTTTCGGTGCCAGTTTGGTCAGTAAGTGATTGAATAGATGATTTCGATCCGCTAACTGATTTTACGAGAGACCAAAATCTCTTAAGGACTTTAGTCAGATCGGTACGAAAATTTTACTTCAGAGTCACTGAACGCTTCTCTCATTGCTCTCCTTATGCTTATTGTCAATTCGACAACTTTTGTTTGTCTGCTGGCTTTTACCGTCTCTTAAATATGTGATGAAACTGTCTTTGTTTACGTAACAATTTTCTAAGACGGCTATAAAACCGCGGTGGGTCTCTCCCATCCCTTAAAAACCTAGCCGGTACATACGTGACAAGAAATTTTGAACGATGCTTTCGAATTTTTTTCCATTTGCGCTCCACGTCTTCGTCCTCAGTACCGAATATTTGATGTTGACTGCTCAGGTACTCGGCAATTTGTATCCTGTCAATCTTGCTAAGCAAAGATGTTTCCTACCTTTCTTTCTTTCCTCGTTATACCCGTGATCATAGATGCTATCACAGCCTTGTGATCACTGATACCATCGTCTGCTTTAAGTGATTCGAAAAGTACAGGTCTGTTTGTTGCTCGGAGATCTCAGATGTTACCTTCACGAGTTGGTTCTCTATCTGCTCGAAAGCTGCAGAGTGGATGAGGAAGAACAGTCCACTGGAGTTTCGTGAGCTTCTCTCGGGTGCGCAGACTTGTGAGGCCTTGCGCTGTGCCGGCCAGAGTGGCCGTGCGGTTCTAGGCGCTACAGTCTGGAGCCGGGTGACCGCTACGGTCGCAGGTATGAATCCTGCCTCGGGCATGGATGTGTGTGATGTCCTTAGGTTAGTTGGGTTTAATTAGTTCTAAGTTCTAGGCGACTGATGACCTCAGAACTTAAGTCGTATAGTGCTCAGAGCCTTTTGAACCATTTTGAACCTTGCGCTGTGATGGAGAAAGAGAAATTCGTTTGCATTTTTCTGGCATCGAACATGCTGAAATCGTTTCTTCAGTTTTAGTACTTTCAACATTGCAGCCCAGTCAGCAATCATTATAATCTAATACATAAGAAACTGCAAAAAAGTAGGAATTTGAGGAGATGGGACCTGAATAAACTGAAAGAATCAGAGGTTGTAGAGAGTTTCACGGAGTGCATTAGGGATCGATTGATAAGAATGGGGGAAAGAAATACAGTAGAAGAAGAATGGGTAGCTTTGAGAGATGAAATAATGAAGGTAGCGGAGGATCAAGTAGGTAAAAAGACGAGGGCTAATAGAAATCCTTGGATAACAGAAGAGATACTGAATTTAATTGATGAAAGCAGAATATATAAAAATGCAGTAAATGAAGCGGGCAAAAAGCAATACAAACGTCTCAAAAATGAGATCGACAGGAAGTGCAAAATGGCTAAGCAGGGATGGCTAGAGGACAAATGAAAGGATGTAGAGGTGCATATCACTAGGGGTAAAATAGGTACTGCCTACAGGAAAATTAAAGAGACCTTTGGAGAAAAGAGAACCACTTGCATGGATATCAAGAGCTCAGATGGGAACCCAATTCTAAGCAAATAAGGGAAAGCAGAAAGGTGGAAGGAGCATATAGAGGGTCTATACAAGGGTGATGTACTTGAGGACAATATTATGGAAATGGAACAGGATGTAGATGAAGATGAAATGGGAGATATGATACTGCGTGAAGAGTTTGACAGAGCACTGAAAGACCTGAGTCGAAACAAGGCCCCGGGAGTAGACAACATACCATTAGAACTACTGACACCCTTGCGAGAGCCAGGCCTAACAAAACTCTACCATCTGGTGAACAAGATGGATGAGACAGGTGAAATAACCTCAGACTTCAAGAAGAATATAATAATTCTGATCCCAAAGAAAGCAGGTGACGACAGATGTGGTAATTACCGAACTATCAGTTTAATAAGCCACGCTGCAAAATACTAACACGAATTCTTTACAGACCAATGGAAAAACTGGTAGAAGCCGACCTCGGGGAAGATCAGTTTGGATTCCGTAAAAATGTTGGAACACCTGAGGCAATATTGATCCTACGACTTACCTTAGAAAATAGATTAAGGAAAGGGAAACCTACGTTTCTCGCATTTGTAGACTTAGAGAAAGCTTTTGACAATGTTGACTGGAATACTCTCTTTCAAATTCCGAAGGTGACAGGGGTAAAATACAGGAAGCGAAAGGTTATTTACAATTTGTACAGAACCAGATGGCAGTTATAAGAGTCAAGGGGCATGAAAGGGAAGCAGTGGTTGGGAAGGGAGTGAGACAGGCTTGTAACCTATCCCCGATGTTATTCAATCTATATATTGAGCAAGCAATAAAGGTAACAAATGAAAAATTCGGAGTAGGAATTAAAATCCATGGAGAAGAAATAAAAACTTTGAGATTCGCCGATGACATTGTAATTCTGTCAGAGACAGCAAAGGAGCTGGAAGAGCAGCTGAACGGAATGGACAGTGTCTTAAAAGGAGGATGTAAGATGAACATCAACAAAAGCAAAACAAGGATAATGGAATGTTGTCGAATTAAATTGGGTGATGCTGCGGGATTTAGATTAGGAAATGAGACACTTAAAGTAGTAAAGGAGTTTTGCAATTTGTGGAGCAAAATAACTGATGATGGTCGAAGTAGAGAGGATATAAAACGTAAACTGGCAATGGCAAGGAAAGCGTTTCTGAAGAAGGGAAGTTTGTTAACATCGAGTATAGATTTGAGAGTCAGGAAGTAGTTTCTGAAAGTATTTGTATGGAGTGCAGCCATGTATGGAAGTGAAACGTGGACAAGTAGTTTAGACAAGAAGAGAATAGAGGCTTTCGAAATGTGGTGCTACAGAAGAATGCTGAAGATTAGATGGGTAGATCACATAACTAATGATGAGGTATTGAATTGAATTGGAGAGAAGAGAAATTTGTGGCACAACTTGAGTAGAAGGAGGGATCGGTTGGTGGGACATGTTCTCAGGCATCAAGGGATTACCAATTTAGCAGCGTTGAGGGTAAAAATCGTAGAGGGAGACCAAGAGATGAATACACTAAACAGATTCAGAAGGATGTAGGTTGCAGTAAGTACTGGGAGATGAAGAAGCTAGCACAGGATAGAGTAGCATGGAGAGCTGCATCAAACCAGTCTCTGGACTGAAGGCCACAATGACATAAGAAACTATCAGCCTTGATTGCGGTAATGAAATCAATCTTTACCTAGGTTTCAGCCCAAGTAATTGAGCCTTCTTCAGAAGACATATCTGATTCTATAATACGTCTACGAGGGCATGGTCTAGAAATAAAACCGAAACAGTCTGAATAGGCGTAGTCATATTTTAGATAGCGCCTATGTACCGCATTTTTAAAATGTGAGTACGGCTATTCATGCTGTTTTAGTTTTATTTCTAGACCATGCCCTCGTAGACACATGATATAACCTGAAGAAGGCTCAATTACTTGGGCTGAAACCTAGGTAAAGGTTGGTTTAATAGCCGCAATCGAGACTGATAGTTTCTCATATATTTCTTCAGTTCACTTCAGAGTTAATCGTTGAATCATGAGGAAGGACATTAAACAGAATACCCCCTTCAGAGTCACAGAAGACCGTCCTCATGACTTTACGGACTGAGGGTGCGCCTTTGAACTTTTTCTTCGGAGGAGAGGTGGTGTGGCGACACTTTGTTTCCGGTTCGAAGTGATGAACCCTTCTTTCACCACTTGTGACGATGTTCGACAAAAAAACCATCTTAATCAGTCTCGAAACATGCAAGAAATTCCGCATAGATGTTCCTTCGTTGCTCTTTGTGGTGTGCTGTTGGGGGGTGTGCAAGGCAGCCCGTGCACACCTCTCACAAGCGAAACTCCCTATCACCCCCTTCAGATTTAGTGGTACGTTGGCCCAATGGATATCCCGTCCAAAACTGAACACATACCAAGCATGAAAAAAGGAAGAAGGTCTACTGAACTGTGAAAAAAGAAGCAAAATCGAAACAGTGAATGGTCCAAGCCCAAGATGTGCAATATCGAGAGAAGTTGAGCGGTGCCAGCGTGGTGGTTATGTGGTCACACTGTTAGACTACTAAGGGAGAGACCCGTGTTCACGTCTTCATCGTGCCCGATACCGCTTTTTTTTCACAAAATTATGACTGTCCGTTTGGTCATTGACGTGCTTGTTCTCTGTATTCAGATTTGTGTCTGTGTCGTGGCGTAACGTTCGTTTGCCACAGTGTGGTGTAAGAAAGAGACCCTCGGACGTACATACCTCCTATTTGTTCTACACAAGTACCACAAGTTCTGATTATTACGTTCCGTTTTGGAAGTTCTGATTCTTGAATTCCGGCCGGCCGCGATGGTCTAGCGGTTCTAGGCGCTCAGTCCGGACCCGCGCGACTGCTACGGTCGCAGGTTCGAACCCTGCCTCGGGCATGGATGTGTGTGTTGTCCTTAGGTTAGTTAGGTTTAAGTAGTTCTAAGTTGTACGGGACTGATGACCTCAGATGTTAAGTCGCATAGTGCTCAGAGCCATTTGAACCATTTGATCACCTCTAATGAGAGATCGGCATGTTCCAACATAGCTGTGTGCGGCCGGCCGACACGCGGGAGATTGGACCTGTTTTGAGCGACCTTGTTGCGACGGGAATAGACGCCTCGCCAGTGACTCGCCATGCTTTCGTTCACTACCAGCTCTCCGTCGACATTCTGCATGCGCATGTTAATATCTGGGATCTCTAGTTTTCCGCCAAAAGAAACTCAGCGATAGCTCTCAGCTTGGAACGCATCTCCGACCAGACACCATTTTGGAGGCTACGTATAGCACTGCCATCTATCAGAACTTTATGAAACTATAGAGGCTGAAGCGAGAATTTCCACGATGTCTCGCTACAACTTCCGCATTTTTTCAAGTGAAATTGGCCGAGAAAAAATTTGTTGTATTACCTACTGAACGTCCCTCGTTTTGAAGAATGATTTTAGCCAAAATCTCGTACGGCGCTCATGCGCTGTAGCTTGGGTGGCTTTCATACGCCAACTGGAAGCTGTTTCCCTACTAAATAGACTAGTGTTCTGTACAAAATCTGTTCGTCCCCGCCTACCCTCTCTCAGCCTCCCTCCCCCCCCCCCCCCAACCCCTTTTGCATTCCCCTCCTCTGCCTTTCCCCACTCCCTCTCGCGTCTGCCCAGCCCTCCCCCCCCCCCTCCCCTATTATGCTATGGGTCCTCGTCCTCCATTGGCTCCTTCCACCCTCCTTCCCCCCTTTTCTTTCCCATCATCTGTTCAGGTTTCCCCCCGTCTGCCCTCGGCTGTGGTGTGTCATATTTGTGCCAACTTTTTAGTGCAGTGTTCAAGTGAATGTTCAGTGTTGTACGTCTTTCCAAAGTGTTGCGAACAGAAACGAGACTGTCGCCGTGTTTTATAAATGTCTGTCTATTATTTTAACTGTCTGCTTCCTGTGTATTTTATTAGCATTAAGTTTCACAGTTTTCCGCCACTTTACCATTTAAGTCACCGATTTTATCTCCTGCTTTTGTTATTTATTATCTTCATTTTTTTTAAAAACAAATTCTGTAAGCTGAAGAGCGGCGTACTAAGCTGCTGTCAGCCCACCCCCCTTCGGAGGGAATCTAAATTCAATAAAGTGCTCTAAACAGTTACCATTTACACCTCGTCTAATATGATCTGACTGTGTGTTACGGAAAGCGAATCCTCGCACCACGAGGGACGAATTCTGCAATACCTGGCTAGCGAGTGATAAGTGTAGGATCCATCAGACAGGGAATTTATGGCTGGCGCAATTAAACGGCGGCCGATCGCAGTGCGCTGATTTGCGGCTGTTCCTCAGAACTGGAAGCAATAGGGGGCACGGGCCTGCAGAGCGACGGCGCGTGAAACTCACACAGCCGCGTCTAGCCCCTGCCGTCTGCCGACTAATTGACATTCCAGCACCGCCGTTCTAATATCCTCCAACAGAGAGCCACAGGTTTCGATTAACGATTTCCTTCGTCCTCGGCTTCTGTCACTCACCTGTCGAGAGAGATGCATTTTAGGAGTGAACATACCTCCATACACCCACAATTATGTTAACAAGCGTCCGCAGCTCGTGGTCGTGCGGTAGCGTTTTCGCTTCCCGCGCCCGGGTTCCCGGGTTCGATTCCCGGCGGGGTCAGGGATTTTCTCTGCCTCGTGATGACTGGGTGTTGTGTGATGTCCTTAGGTTACTTAGGTTTAAGTAGTTCTAAGTTCTAGCGGACTGATGACCATAGATGTTAAGTCCCATAGTGCTCAGAGCCCTTTACCGCAACCGCACAATTGGCCTTATAGTTTCTTTTCTTTATACACTGCGGAAAAAAATTCCGATACCAAGAAATAATTAATGTAGTGTAATTAAACTACGGAAACATATTTGTCTATCAAATTTAAGTGTTTAACATTGCAAGATTACAGGTGAATGTAAGCACGAGAAAAGCCATTGCGAATGTGAAACACTGGTACATTAGTGACCGGCGTAACCCCCAGAATATTGAATGCAAGCATGCAAACGCGCATGCATTGTGTCGTACAGGTGCCGGATGTCAGTTTGTGGGATGGAGTTTCATTCCTGTTGCACTTGCTCGATCAATATAGGGATGACACTGGAGGTATTGCGTGATGAAATCCCCTACGCACTCGATGGGAGTCAGATCTGTTGATCGAACAGGCCAAGGCAGTATGTTAACACTCTGTAGACAATATTGGGTTACAACAGCGGTACATGGGCGAACGTTATCCTGCTGGAAAATAGCGCCTGGAATGCTGTTCACGAATGGCAGCACAGCAGGCTGATGTACAAATTTGTAGTCAGGATGCAAGACATTATCACAGTAGTTCTCCTGCTATCATACGAAATGGCGTACCAGACTATATCTCCAGGTGCGGTCCAGTGTGTCTAGCATGTAGACAGTTTGGTTGCAGATCCTCAACTGGCCTCCATCTAACAAACACACGGCCATTACTGGCACTCTGGTAGAACTGTCTTTCATCAGGAAACGCAATGGACCTTCATTCTCCAGTGAGCTCTCGTTTGACATCCCTGAAGTCACAAAAGGCGGTGGTTTGGGGTCAGTGGAATGCACGTTGCAGGGCGTGTGGTTCGGAGCTTTCCTGCAAGTAGGCGATTTGTAACAGTTCGTCGTGTCACTCTGGTGCCAACTCCTGCTAGGATTGCTGCTGCAGACGCACTACAATGTAACACAGCCATTTGCCAAACATGAAGGTCTTCTTTCTCGGTAGTGCGACATGGTCGTCCAGAGCCCGGTCTTATTGCGCACGTACTTTCCAGCAGTCATGAACAGTGGCTAAATTTCTTCCAAGTCTTTCTGTAATGTTACAGGAGGACCATCCGGTTTCTCACAGCTTGCAAGTTACTTTAAAAATTATCATTAGCTACATTTGTTGATTTTACAGTGGCAATTGCTATGCATGGATTGTCTGAAAGGCTGTTTGAGAAGTTGCGTCTGTTATTACAAACAATGAGTCGAAACAGAAGTTAATCTGACTGCGTGAATTCCAAGAAAGCATACTGAGTAGCCCAATAAAGAAAACAAGATTCTACCTAAGTTCCCTTAGTAACATTGTTTCATATTTCTTTACTTCTCTGACATGAAATTTGGCAAGACCTTAACTGATTGATGGTCGTATGAAAGGAAGTCCCTTGAAATCTGAAATGTAATTTCTTCTTTTTCTCTTTTGGCTTATCTGTGGCAGTGACTAACGCTCAGGCAACTGCTCTCTGGAAACTGCTGCTGCTGCTATTGAAAGTTATTCAAAGGGCGCGTCTCATTTACTGTGTGACAAACTAGCTACTGGCGAACTCCATATGGCTGCATTTTAAATTGCAATTGTGAAACTTTATCTACTGAATGACAAAGGTTGGGAAATGGATGATGGCGTGGTGAATTATGTTAATGTTGATTCCTTTAAAAGGTCTATTGGAAAATTCAGAAAAGTGACTTTACAAAGAGTTTTCTTCATTGCAATCAAGAATTGCAAAGAAATGACCAATTCTGAAACTACTTAAAGTTGTTTGTTCAAAAGCGTCATGTTCAAAGAATTTTACAAATCTTGGATATTAATAATTGCTTCAGCTGTATTTTGGTCCTTTATTACTGTACTACAACCGGTTTCGTGGCGTTAAAGCCGCTTCTTCAGGTGAGATCTGTATAACAATAAATCCAGAACCCTGACACATACACTGGTATGGTAAATTGCATCCGCCTTATTGTCTTAGGTTTCCCACGTCTTCATTACAAGCATGTTTTTAAAGTTTTTGTAAATTTCCTTAAATTTTATAGATTGTTACTTAGTATCAAAATTCACTACAGTCTTTGATTCTTTTAACTGTTAAAGTGGAGAATTTTTAAAGCGTTTTTACGAAAATAATTTTTAGAATTTTAATGTGCTCAAAATTTTTTTAAATGTTTTAAGGTTTATTCAGTGGACTCTGCCGGCACATCTGTTTCGTTGCCCTAGCATATATGCACATGATGTTCCTCTTTTGGACTCTAGTTTTAACATAACTTAGGGCGTTATTAACGAAAAATGTCAGGTGTCGCTATCATATTCATATTCTACAGATGGTTAAAAAAGTTTCTATACTCTGTGTTCCAATATTCCTTGTTTTCATTCACCATTCGTGTAATCACAAAAGACCACCAATCATTCTGTTGAGCCCGCGCTTCATCAGCGCATGCGCGAGGCGTCCGCAGGCAAGCCGTTTACTTTCTTGCCGTCAGTATGACAGAGCACGCTGCCTCGTCCCCTGTACACGGTTCCATTTATATTGGAGAAGCAGTAAGTGCGTTTCTCAGGTTCTGCTTTTCCGCCATTAGCTATTTGCTTGGCGATTTTGTCTAGGTAGAGCATCCCTCCACTGTGTGCCAACCGCTTCTTGGTTTTTCATTCTGGCTGAAAATCAGGTCTTAATTGTATTCATTTGTTTTCTTCTTACCAATAGATCACTATGATACGATCCCACTAAATTGGAATTCGGCAGTTTTTAATCCATGAGATTCCGTCTCTTAGCGGTGTTTTGTATTTGACAGACAACAGATATTGGAAAAAAATATTCCGAGTTTTTCCGCTCAAATATTTTAATCATGTGAGTAATAACATTTTCATATTCTCATGTAAAAGTTTTTAATTTTTATTTAAAATCTTAAAACAATTTACCATACCAGTGTATGTGTCAGGGCTCTTATTCCTTCTGGATTTATTGTTGTACAGGTGTCACCTGAAGAAGTGGCTTTAACGCCACGAAACCGGTAGTGGTGCAATAATAAAGGACCAAAATACAGTGGAAGCGATTATTAATACCCAAAATTAATACTTACGGTTGTGGTTGCCAGACCTACAAGGTTGTCTGCAGGATTTTACAGATATATGTGTTGTTCATAGGTTGCATTAATTGAGTTTATCTTTCCTGAATTGTCGCTAAGATTACCTAATTCAGAAGAGAGGGAAGTTCTGTGTTGGATACTAAATTGTTACAATGGTGAGCAGGCAGCAGATCGTGCGCAATTAAATCAAAGAAAATAAGTTATTACAATATCTTATTATGAAGCTTGAATCAAATCCATAAAAAAGTCTTTCTCTTTCGCGGTAAAAACATCACAAACCATATCATAAAATCAGTTTCCTCGCTAAAGACAAATTTTCATATACCCGCCATGCCTCTCTCCCAGCTGTGGCCCACTTTACGATTACATTATGTGGACTTACTGTCTCTGCGACCAGCATGCGTAAGGAGTGGACGATGCAGAGATGTTATTGTGCACACGAGTAGTATGGTAAAGGGGCTACAAACACACTTTCTTAGTGTGGGTTGCGTTCATTCAGGGGCAAACTTGATAGATTTATGACCCCCTACCCTAATATTCCCCCCATGAACCATGGACCTTGCTATTGGTGGGGAGGCTTGCGTGCCTCAACGATACGGATAGCTGTACCGTAGGTGCAACCACAACGGAGGGGTATCTGTTGAGAGGTCAGACAAACGTGTGGTTCCTGAAGAGGGGCAGCAGCCTTTTCAGTAGTTGCAGGGGCAACAGTCTGGATGATTGACTGATCTGGCCTTGTAACACTAACCAAAACGGCCTTGCTCTTGTGGTACTGCGAACGGCTGAAAGCAAGGGGAAACTACAGCCGTAATTTTTCCCGAGGGCATGCAGCTTTACTGTATGGTTAAATGATGATGGCGTCCTCTTGGGTAAAATATTCCGGAGGTAAAATAGTCCCCCATTCGGATCTCCGGGCGGGGATTACTCAAGAGGACGTCGTTATCAGGAGAAAGAAAACTGGCATTCTACGGATCGGAGCGTGGAATGTCAGATCCCTTAATCAGGCAGGTAGGTTAGAAAATTTAAAAAGGGAAATGGATAGGTTAAAGTTAAATATAGTGAGAATTAGTGAAGTTCGGTGGCAGGAAGAACAAGACTTTTGGTCAGGTGAATACAAGGTTATAAATACAAAATCAAATAGGGGTAATGCAGGGGTAGGTTTAATAATGAATAAAAAAATAGGAGTGTGGGTAAGCTACTACAAACAGCATAGTGAACGTATTATAGTGGCCAAGATAGACACGAAGCCCATGCCTACTACAGTAGTACAAGTTCATATGCCAACTAGCTCTGCAGATGACGAAGAAATTGAAGAAATGTATGATGAGATAAAAGAAATTATTCAGGTAGTAAAGGGAGACGAAAATTTAATAGTCATGGGTGACTAGAATTCGACAGTAGGAAAAGGGAGAGAAGGAAACATAGTAGGTGAATATGGATTGGGGCTACGAAATGAAAGAGGAGCCGTCTGGTAGAATTTTGCACAGAGCATAACTTATTCATAGCTAACACTTGGTTCAAGAATCATAAAAGAAGGTTATATACATGGAAGAATCCTGGAGATACTAAAAGGTATCAGATAGATTATATAATGGTAAGACGGAGATTTAGGAACCAGGTTTTAAATTGTAAGACATTTCCAGGGCAGATGTGGACTCTGACCACAATCTATTGGTTATGAACTGTAGATTAAAACTGAAGAAACTGCAAAAAGGTGGGAATTTAGGAGATGGGACCTGGATAAACTGATTAAACCAGAGGTTGTACAGAGTTTCAGGGACAGCAGAAGGGAACAGTTGACAAGAATGGGGGAAAGAAATACAGTAGAAGACGAATGGGTAGCTCTGAGGGATGAAGTAGTGAAGGTAGCAGAGGATCAAGTAGGTAAAAAGACGAGGGCTAGTAGAAATCCTTGAGTAACAGAAGAAATACTGAATTTAATTGATAAAAGGAGAAAATATAAAAATGCAGTAAATGAAGCAGGCAAAAAGGAATACAAGCGTCTCAAAAATGAGATCGACAGGAAGAGCAAAATGGCTCAGCAGGCATGGCTAGAGGACAAATGTAAGGATGTAGAGGCTTATCTCACTAGGGATAAGATAGATACTGCCTACAGGAAAATTAAAGAGACCTTTGGAGAAAAGAGAGCCACTTGTATGAATATCAAGAGCTCAGATGGAAACCCAGTTCTAAGCAAAGAGGGGAAAGCAGAAAGGTGGAAGGAGTATATAGAGGGTCTATACAAGGGTGATGTACTTGAGGACAATATTATGGAAATGGAACAGGATGTAGATGAAGATGAAATGGGAGATATGATACTGCGTGAAGAGTTTGACAGAGCACTGAAAGACCTGAGTCGAAACAAGGCCCCGGGAGTAGACAACATTCCATTAGAACTACTGACAGCCTTGGGAGAGCCAGTGCTGACAAAACTCTACCATCCGGTGAGCAAGATGTACGAGACAGGCGAAATACCCTCAGACTTCAAGAAGAGTATAATAATTCCAATACCAAAGAAAGCAGGTGTAGGCAGATGTGAAAATTACCGAACTATCAGTTTAATAAGTCACAGTTGCAAAATACTAACGCGAATTATTTACAGACGAATGGAAAAACTAGTAGAAGCCGTCCTCGGGGAAGATCAGTTTGGATTCAGTAGAAATGTTGGAACACGTGACGCAATATTGACCTTACGACTTATCTTAGAAGAAAGATTAAGAAAAGGCAAACCTACGTTTCTAGCATTTGTAGACTTGGAGTTAGCTTTTGACAATGTTGACTGGAATACTCTCTTTCAAATTCTGAAGGTGGCAGGGGTAAAATGCAGGGAACGAAAGGCTATTTACAATTTGTACAGAAACCAGATGGCAGTTATAACAGTCGAGGGACATGATAGGGAAGCAGTGGTTGGGAAGGGAGTGAGACAGGGTTGTACTCTCTCCCCGATGTTATTCAATCTGTATATTGAGCAGGCAGTGAAGGAAACAAAAGAAAAATTCGGAGTACGTATTAAAATCCAGGGAGAAGAAATAAAAACTTTTGCCGGCCGCGGTGGTCTAGCGGTTCTAGGCGCTCAGTTGGGAACCGCGCCACTGCTACGGTCGCAGGTTCGAATCCTGCCTCGGGCATGGATGTGTGTGATGTCCTTAGGTTAGTTAGGTTTAAGTGTTCTAAGTTCTAGGGGACTGATGACCACGGATGTTAAGTCCCATAATGCTCAGAGCCATTTGAACCATTTGAACCAAATAAAAACTTTGAGGTTCGCCGATGACATTGTAATTCTGCCAGAGACAGCAAAGGACTTGGAAGAGCAGTTGAACGGAATGGACAGTGTCTTGAAAGGAGGATATAAGATGAACATCAACAAAAGCAAAACGAGGATAATGGAATGTAGTCGAATTAAGTCGGGTGATGCAGAGGGATTTAGGTTAGGAAATGAGACACTTAAAGTAGTAAAGGAGTTTTGCTATTTGAGGAGCAAAATAACTGATGATGGACGAAGTAGAGACGATATAAAATGTAGACTGGCAACGGCAAGGAAAGCGTTTCTGAAGAAAAGAAATTTGTTAACATCGAGTATAGATTTAAGTGTCAGGAAGTCGTTTCTGAAAGTGTTTGTATGGAGTGTAGCCATGTATGGAAGTGAAACAAGGACAATAAATAGTTTGGACAAGAAGGGAATTGAAGCTTTCGAAATGTGGTGCTACAGAAGAGTGTTGAAGATTAGGTGGGTAGATCACGTAACTAATGAGGAGGTATTGAATAGGATTTGGGAGAAGAGATGTTTGTGGCACAACACGACTAGAAGAAGGGATCGCTTGGTAGGACATGTCCTGAGGCATCAAGGGATCATCAATTTAGCATTGGAGGGCAGTGTGGAGGGTAAAAATCGTAGAGGGAGACCAAGAGATGAATACACTAAGCAGATTCAGAAGGATGTAGGTTGCAGTAGGTTTTGGGAGATAAGGAGCTTGCACAGGATAGATTAGCATGGAGAGCTGCATCATACCAGTCTCAGGACTGAAGACAACAACAACAACAACAACCCTAATATTATTCTGTTAATTTATTTAGTTCCCGCCGCGCGGTATTATCCGAGCGGTCTAGGGCGCTGCAGACATAGACTGTGCTGCTGGTCCCGGCAGAGGTTCGAGTCCTCCCTCGGGCATGGGAGTGTGTGTTTGTCCTTAGGATAATTTAGGTTAAGTAGTTGTAAGCTTAGGGATTGATGACCGTAGCAGTTAAGTCCCATAAGATTTCACACACATTTGAACATTTATTTCCCGTTGGGGGTTAATATGTGACTCACTAGGGATGATTTGTTCTTTTGAGTAACCACCACCCTTGCCTCTCCCATTCCTCCTCCTACCCTTCCTCCCTCTCTCTCGCTTATAAAAGCACGCTGACAATATGAAATTAATTGACTAATTAATTAAATCAATAAATTAATTAACTCTCCCTCTCTGGTAAATCGCTGGCCCCCCTCCCCTCCCTCACATAAAAATTAGCGGGACTAGGCTCCAAGCATTATGGGACTGAACTTTTCAGGTCATCAGTCCCCTAGAACTTAGAACTACTTAAACCTAACTAACCTAAGGACATCACACACATCCATGCTCGAGGCAGGATTCGAATCTGCGACCGTAGCGGTCGCGCGGTTCCAGACTGTAGCGCCTAGAGCCGCTTGCCCACGCCGGTCGGCGGCGGGAGAAGGATTCAGTGTTGGAGAGAAAGGATCTCATGACAGGAAAGTCAAATCAAATTTAATTACGTAGCAAAGGATATACTGTTTATTTATAGAATTCAATTCGCAGTGGTTGGTTATCC
Organism: Schistocerca serialis cubense; assembly: GCF_023864345.2. NCBI lineage: Eukaryota > Metazoa > Arthropoda > Insecta > Orthoptera > Acrididae > Schistocerca > Schistocerca serialis. The sequence continues at coordinate 738,732,845 of NC_064639.1, read as the reverse complement.
CTTCTATTTGCTGGGAAAAACTCATCATCTTTACTGTATTGGCAGGTGTAGGTCTTGTAAAACACATGGAATAGAAGTAATTAAATAGATCACTTCTTTTTCCGATTGCATAAGAAATACCATCACGAAATCGACATCAACATAACTCACAGCTAGTAAATACACTGTTAAAAATCTTTTCATCGCGTTTTCACATCGACCGCAGGGCATACGTGATGGCTGGGTCATTGCGCGCCTATGCGCCGACCACTTCAATGGGCTGTACCACACACATTTGTCCAAGAGACCGCACTACGCCCTCTCGGATCCTGCGACCTCTGCCGGCCACTGCACCGCTAGCCATCTTGTGGTATTATCGCACCCCAAGTGGGTGCTTATTGTCGATTGCCACTGTTTGGGAAAGTTCTGACTGACCTGTCCAAACCAGCAGAATACTGCGCTCATGCTTTTGCGACAGTCCAGCAGCGAGGTCAACCCACAACTGTGGTCCACTTTGTTTGCAGTGGTATCCTTTGTCACCTCAAGTGCCTATTTCTGGTTGCTGCACCTGCACAACCTTCTCCCAAACCCACACCTTCCATATCAGATCAGTGGAATCAGCTGCTCTATGTGCTTGTCCTGCTGTGCTGATACTGACTTAGTTCGCAATACCACTGGCAGAGGACGCTGGGAGAAGCAATCCCCACACCCCTCCTAGCTTTGCTCCATCTCAACCCTCTGCTTACTTCCAGTCACATAAAGCATCATATGACGGCAACTATTTGATACTGGTACCTGGGAAATTCCTCTCTAAACATATGCTCTCTCTCTCTCTCTCGCTATCTCAAGTGGCTACTATCTGCCCAACGAGCGTCATGTGCTATGCTAGCCACTCTGCCCTGAAGAAAGTAGTGGATACCTGATAAACCCAAGCTGTGGATGTACTGGAAATATTCCCTCACTCTATCAGACCGATTGACTAACTAACTAACTAATCGATACCCTAAAATGCTTTTTTATTCCAGTCTCTGATCACAAATGAATTCTTTAGACGATTTCTGGTTCAGTCTGTAATGTCCATCTTTCAGACTGAAACCGGTAATCGTCTAAAGAATTCATTTGTGATCAGAGACTGGAATGAAAAAGCATTTTACAGTATTGGATCACTGTTTGTACACGCGATTATGTCGCAGTTGGTGTAATCGATATCCTTTTTGTGTGGGTAGCCTTTCCTTGCATCCTATTGGTGGACAGCAGGACTGGTATATGTGGCAGGGTACGGTCCCACAACTGCCTGCTTTCCAAACTGTTCCGGATTTCTTTTCCTCTTGCCTGTTGTTGACAGATAATGGCAAACTTAGGTCTTTTGGCGGGAGGTCCATTACGCTGGAGGTAGCTTAGAATTTCAGATTTCAGCTCAAGTGCATGCTATGTCCTCAGACAATCTGCTGAGGGGTTGTATTGACATGTGTGCTCTGAATATCACTATTGGAAACAATAAATTGACCAATCGAGTTTTGATGCTGTATAAAATGATTGGTCAATTTATACTGTTACGGTTGTGGAATTCCCGACCTCTACAAGTCTGCTAAGCGTATTTTAAAAAGCGCTATAGAATTCCTCAGTTTGTTCTCTCAGCTACATCGAGACGAAGAAGGAGGGGGAAAGGGTCTGCTACGTGATAGGATAGCAACAACAAGAAACACAACTATAAGGCAGAACGCACTGGAAAGTATTGAGGAGCTCTGAACCACAATCCTAGTAGTTGTTATGGCCAGCTGCCTGAGAACACTGAAAACACTCGTACATACAGAGCACACACCCACCATATGTCGACATGCAGCATGCCCGTCCCCTTGTACCTGTCAGCACCTACACACAGAGGTCGGAGGAAAACTGCTACCATGACTACATCCATGATCATGGGCATGTCTGTGCCAGAATGCACCACCCCAGCCGTGGAGGGCATCCGGCGGAGATTGGAGTGGTAGGAATTCGGATGTTATCAATACGTCCAGGGCCATCGATACCGAAATCCTCAATTTTCAACGGAGAAGATATGCGACATACATGATTGTGGAGACAGCCCAATGCATACGGAGTATTAGTTCACTATCCAGCTGTCCAGAGAGAGCCTGAGGGCTGCCACAGGGACCTGTCCCCGCAACCACAGGCAAGAACCTACTGGCCATCCGGCCGAAACTTTTCTTTGTACCCACCACCAATGGGACCCTTAAACTGCAAATGTCAATTTGTTCCAGGCACAGGCTACCTCTACCAAGCATCTGAACAGCTGGTAGGGTCGTCCTAAGAAACTAGACACATATTTACTACTGTAATTACAATTAAACACTACGATTGCATCCCCAATCTGGTGACGTTTCACAATGAGTGAGGTATTGGAAATACCTCCTTCCGACGGCTGTGGCCTTGGGGCGAATCTCGCGCTGAAATGTCAATATCTATATCTTCCTCCTGACTGGACATAATTTTCGACGTAAAATCTTTCATCTCCCGTATGGTTATCAATGTGCTGAAATCGTAGTTTTCCATGTCAAATCCGTACCTCCGTTACGACCGCTCATAGTCATTTCCTTTGAGCATATTGGAACAGTGACAACGGTAACTTATATCTCAACAAGTACTTTATATGTCCACTGATCACAGCGAATCTTTCATACATCCCCTACTAAGTATGATATTTCACCATTAACTAAATGCTGGTGGTGCCAGACAATATTGTGTGAAAATCCATGATGGATGGACACATCTAATTTGTTTTTGTTGCGAGTGGTACCAGTGCATCTTAGGAAGAGAGATGTAATAGTCTTATAAGCGACCAGCTATTAAAAATATGATCACAATATGCTACTTTCACGCTGCATAAAAAGCGGTCTTGGTTCTACAGTCCCACATAAGTATTGCTAACGATATCCATGTTAAAAACCGTACATGCTTTATAAATCGAGGTATGGTAGGTATGGTATTGCTTCCAAATTAAGTGGTCTTATACACAAATAATGCAACATTGAACGTAGACGGTGTGTACTAACAGATCAAAAGTGTGTGTGCATGTCGTCAGTGGTGTAGGCTCGTAATAAAATCACTCCTCTCACCGAATTTAGAAAGCGATTCGGCAAAGGAACGTGGTATTAAGCTGATATTTGCAACTGCGTCATGCTGCTGCTGGTATTTCCCAGGCTAATAAACAGTATTTGAAACGCATTCTATATCGATACTATGTAGACAGTGTAACAGATGTTCTGCAATATATCCATGGGGTTATAGACGAGGGAGAATTATGGTCGACTGAGAACGATCATATACAGTAGATGGCGTGCTATGAGAGGAATCACTAAAAAATGCAACACTAAATTGAAGTCACAAGAAAAGACTATCCTATGACCAATACACCAGTTTTTCAGATCTATTAAAAATGAAACACTAGATTGAAGCCGTAAGAGATGAACAAAATCCTATGACCAATACACCAGCTTTTCAGATCTATAGTGTTATGCTTTCTGGTAGAAATTCTGCCTGTAATTTGGAATCAAGTCTCTCTATTCAACCACAACTTGCGTTGCATCATGTGGAGATGCCTTTTAATGATTACAGTCATTGGTGAATCATGTTTGTGGCACTCTCATATCTCAAAATGAGTCACCTTTTTCGAACCTATCTGCCAAGGACCCCATACAGAAAAACTCTAGCAAGGTTTTAGACAGGCTCTCTGCATCTTGCAACTGTTCCTCAGTCTCGGCCCCCTCCTTCCTGCAGCTTCGTCCATATGATCATTCCAATTTAAGTCGGAACTGAGAGAAAGTCAGAGAGCACTATATCTACCGCCCTCTGCATCCTGTGGAGAACAATGTGAGCTGAGTTAATGTGACACGACAGTGTTTTGACCACTCAGTGGAAATGAGAACATGTTGTCATAGCTCTGCCAACAGTGTACAATATGTAAGGCCAGCGCCAAACGAAGCTTTCTCCTACAACACCATGGGTAATAGAAAAGACAGTATGGACAGTTATGGGGGTATTTCTAATTGGAAAAATTAGGAAGACGTCACATCATATGGGAACTGCAAGAAGGACGAGGATTTTGCTACTGCACAGAGATGTGTTTCCAAACTACCTACAGGTACTACAATCTGAAGGAGATCTGTATCTCTCAGGGTCCATTCATGTCTGTCACCCAAACATTCTCTCGCACCTCGTTATTCTGCACTATCTAACACAGAAAAACTACAAACTATAAAAACTTCACTAGTGTCATTTGACAGAGAACCTAATAAGATATTACTGCATCCCTCTCTTCTGACATGTTAAAAACAAATACCATCTGAGTGCTGACATTGATAATATGTGGCGACCCTATAAATATACAGGTATTGGTCCATTGAAGCAGGTGGCCAGTGATCGATGTCACTTGTGCAGACCAGTGTAAGGATATGTTGCCAGTACTGTATGAGGACCATATCCCACAGACTACCAAGTGCAAGAGAGGGTCCCTGTGCTGTTCGTTCACAATCAATCTGATGCATTATTTTTCTGCTGTAACAGATCCAAGCAGCGTATGACAACAGCTTTGTACACTGCCAAACATTTTGTTTTTCCACCACAACTTCGAGGTCTGTGTCAGGTACTAAACTGACATTAACATGTTTCGATCCATTAGCTCTCACAGGAAGCTGGGCATCACATGGTGTAAACTAAGTTGCTTCCACAACTCACAGGATGGCTGAAATTAAAGACAGAGTCGGTATTTCTTATTGACAAAAGTGTGGAGGACGTCATGGCATATGTAAACTAGAATAGTTTGTGGCATTGTGGAGCATTTCCAAATAGCTGTCCAAAGATGACGATCTCTACATTTAATCTCATATTCCACAATGATAGGGTAGCAGAAGTCTTGGTGTTACGTTTTTCGAAGAGATCCTGAGCATTGATTCCTCATGTTGGTGGTGCATATTGTACCCAGGTAAATGATTCACGTTCTGGTGTCCGAGGTGGCAGTCATCCTGGCCTCCATATCTTTGCACACTGCGTCATTACTTTTGATTACTTACAGTCCATAACCACATGTGGAACAAGGAGGTATTCTGCAGGACTTAAACCCACAGAGCACAGATAGTATGCACCATCAGCTCCCATTCCAACCGGTGGAGAAATGGAATGATTTTCATACATCTAGGTGAGTATGTAAATATCCTCGTCCCTACGCATTTTTTTGTCATATTTTCATCAATTTTACGTTTTTCCCATCAATTTTCGTAATTTTACCAGGCTTTCTGCAATTTCAACTCATTTTAATCAATTACTCTAGATCCAAACCACTGCTATCGACGAGTTGTCTTGTCAACATGTCGTATCTTCATAATCTATATTACGTTTTTTTCATAATGTTTCGTATTTTTATCAGCTTTTCCGTAATTTCAACCTATTTTATTCAATTACTCGAGGTCCAAACCACCACTCTTGACAAGTTGTCATGTCAAAAAAACGTCTCGTTCCATCGATCTCGTGATGCCAATGACATTTCAACATGGTCCTGAATTTGTGTATCATCGCTAAACTACTCCCTCCATTACTATGCGAGGTCATACACATGTGAAAATATTGTGAATCCTGTTACATAGCCTACATCACATGACATGAATACTGTTTTGTAGTACAGGAATTAGCCATCAGCAGCGAGAGGAGGTGTGAAGACTACATTTCTTAACGGAAACACTTTATAAATTCGGTAATTCGCCATCTCTCCTCTGTTTGGATACATTCACAAAGGATTGTCACATTTGTGGGATACAGTCAGAGATTCAAAGCTCTAGCACTCATCCCACTATTTTGAAACGAGCAACCCCATCGTTGAACCTATAAGCTACAGACTCTGAGAAAAACTGTGTATGGCCTCTCTCTCTATGCATCTTGTAACTCTTCCTCTGTCTTTAACCAGCTCTCTCTATAACACTGTCTCCAATTTAATTTGAAACTTTCCAGAAGTACGAGGGTACTATACACGCCAAATTCAACATCTCGTGAAGCAACACAATGTAATTAATGTAATTCGATATTTTGCTTTCGCAAAGAATGTAACACCTATTTCAAACTTATACTGAACGGCACTAGTAATATAGATCAGTTTTCTCATTTCCATACTGTAACTGCTATTCCGCAAAGACTGTTCCATACCAACTTACTCACATCACCCGCTCAATTACACACGATCTCTCTAGATGCTTGCATGCTGAGGAGTTTAGCACTTCTTATTGGTGTATAGTAGATACAAGCCTGATACGTTTTGGAGTGTTGTGGTGATATAACAGACGATTAAGAAGATAACAAAGAAGACGAAGAAGCAGAAGAAGAAGAAGAAGAAGAAGAAACGTTGGAGTTATGCATGATAGAGCCCCATATGGAATGAGTTTAAAACATTTTATTTAAATCACTTGTGCTATCAATTCTGTGGAGTTGTCCTAGTGTCTGGATTCCATACCAAGAAGGTGCTGGGAAGAGAGAAATGATCGTAGAACATAAATACAAATCCAGAGCAGCAGTTTATGATGTATGAAATTACATGCCATGCTGCACTAACTCCGTGAACAGACTACACACTCTTCCAAAGACACAACACTTCTCAACCAGATGTGTACACAGGGACTGCAGTACCTCACAAACACCTGCAGTTATGAAACTGAAGACTCAATCTATGTCCACATGACAGAGAAATGTAGTATTTCACATACATACTCTAGGTCACACACAGATTTGTATACAACTCAGTTGTAAGTTACACCATACAACTGATGCGCCTCAAGGGAATAATGGAAAAAATGGCTAAATGCGTGATAAACACCTGCAGCAACATCTACCTCTCTTTAGAATGCATCGTCAGTCTACCATTAAATCATACATCGTTACAACCCCTCTCAACTGACCACTCCATCTACTTTCTGTCATTCTTTAACACATTCATGTCAATTTAGAGGCAGATCGTCCTCTTTTACACGAAAGCATCAAAGACAGCAGTCAATTTCCGTGTATCACTATTACTTCAATAGATATACAGTAGAAAGTTGTTAAATCTCATGCAGCAGCTGTTCTCTAAGATATTTGGTAGCTGACACCACATAATTGTGATTGGTGGGGAGTAGAGAGAAGCACATTGTACCTCCAGCACAGTCCTTTTCCCACCAATTTCCAGGTGGGGGATAGGACGGGGCTGGGGGATTTACCAGAGGGGGAGGGTTAATCAATTTATTGATAAAATTAATTAGTCAATTTACTTGATATAGACAATGTGCTTTTATTGGTGAGGGGGAGGGAAGAGGGTGGGGGAGGAGCAATGGGAGGGGGAGGGTTGGGGATCTGTCAGTAGGACAGATTATCTCAGAGCATCATAAATAATCCCCAAGGCATCATAAACCAATTAATAGAACAATAGGTTAAGGGGAGGGGAGGGGTCATAAATCCCTCAAGTTTGCCCCTGAATATATGTAATTCGCACTAACAAAATGTGATCATGGCACCCTTGCCATGCTACTGATGCACTCGAGGTGCATCACGTTAAGTAGTCATGACAAAATTATTTCTTATATACAAATTCATACAGAAAATTAGGTAGAAAATTCTGTAAAACATCGTGGTTTTAGTCATGTACAAATGTTTCTTTCTTGGGTGTAAACATGTTGATTCATAAAATAGTGCTCAAGTTGTATTTGCATGTGTGAAAGTGTGTTATGTGAAGCTATCTACACCAGCAACTAAAACAGTTCAAAGTACTACTTTCTACAGAATGCTCAAGCTCAAGTTATTACTAAAGGATACTGGATCAATTCTAGGAAAGAAAGGCTTTGGGTAAGACTGTAGTAGTCATTAAGCACAGTCAGTTGTGAGTCACATATGTAATACAGCTGTAGCAAAATTAAATTCTTAACCATGTACGTGCCTACTAGCAATATTAGATTAACATTGACATCATTATTCTACCCAGCATAAGAAAGAAACTTAGAAATTCAAACATGCCTTAAAGTTACGCACAGAGTGAAATATTGATGCGCTTGAATGACTATAAACTTAATTCACTATCTGACAGTAAGTACACAATAAGAAAAAAAATGTGCAAAAGGTATAATATTACTTATGGGCTAACTCGTCTAAAATTCTCTTGTTACAGGTTACCTGATGTTATATGTTAAAATTTCTTTGGTATTTCCATTTCTGTTGCATTATCTCAAGTTATTCATCTTGTCTTACATTCTTGAAATATAATTACCAAGTAGAAAAAGGATGTAAGAACAGAGATAAAATCACAAGAAAAGTTGTCACCTCATGCAAACGTTACTATTTCCTTCATGTCAATCTGTATGTATCTAGTAGAAAGCTTTCTTGCACAGGGAAAAAACCTACTTATTTCTGAAGTAAAACATGAAAGTATATTTTTCTTCAGTTTATTTATTGAATACTACACATCGACTATAATACAGCAAAGAGCAAAGCTGTTAAAAGAAACACCAATGCATAACTAAAGGAAACTCCCATATACCAATAAGGAATATTGCTTCATTGCAATGCAAAGTATTTACTACAAAACAATCATCATAAGGCCCCTATAATCCCCAACTCAACTTCATATTTCTTATCATCATCATCATCAGAAACATTTCATAACATGACTTAATAATCGTATACACATTTTATTGGCAAAATCTTTAATCATGGAACCTTCATAATCATCATCATTGTTGTATCTTTAACATAGATATTTCAACATCATCTATGTTAGGAGTATCTGTCCATATAATCATTTTTAATTTTTTTATTTTCTTTACCTATATATCTTTTTTTTTAAATCGCCTTGTATCACTTCCCCCCAGATAAGGGAGTGAACTGAACGTATGAAATGGCTGCTGTATCATGTTCTAACAGTGTTAGGGTGAACTGAGATACACAGTACGTTTTTAAAAACTATTTATTCACAAAAAATTAGAAAACATTGTTTGGAAATTGAACAACTATAGCGAAGAGTTGCTGACTTTGTAAAATATGCGATAACTTAATGAGGATATACGGTACCCGAGTCCTTGATTTCTGGCCATACAAAATCGTCTCTATGGCCTCTGTTCTGTTTTAGAAAACTTACTTCTATAACCCCATTGCTACCGCTGCTGGTTTCTGACACGCCTGAGACTTACAAACAGTATAACTTGTCCTTTTTTGTTATTTGGTCTTTTAGTTTTAAAAGCAAAATGTTTCCTACAGTGAGGATCATGTAATCAACTTCTGTGGTTGGCTCAACTACTTCACTTTCTCTCTCACTTTCTTCTGAGGCAGCCATGCACTTCCTCATCTTTGTCGTTGCTGTCATGAGACGTCTCCAACTCTTCTTCTGATTCTGCTTCATCTTCTCCAACGCTCTTGACTCTTCTTCCTGGTTCAACGTGGAACTTTTCTGTCCGCCTACTTCATGGTCTCGGTTTTTCTTTCCCATAGCATAGTTCCCGAAGCAGACCTTTTACATATTCATCCACATTTTCTTCAATACTAACATGATTAGCATCCACTCCTTTGTTAGGCAGCAGATTCAGTATTTCCGGCGATCTTATGGAACAATGCCCGTCTTTCTGAAACCACTTCTAATGTTGTCTCCACAACTTTCGCTCAGTTCTTCAGTAACTTTCTTTAACATAGCTGGAAAATATATCTTATTCATAGAGCCTCGGTTAGCCAGATTTTTCCACATTTGGAGGACTGAACTCCACTTACTTTTCAAAGGCTTAAGAAAGACCACATCTAGAGGCTGGGTCAGATGAGTTGAGTGTTTGGGGACTATCGTAAATATGATTCCATTATCGCCACAAGATGTCAAAACAGCTTCAGAAAATTGGCTTGACAAACTGACACCAATGAGAACTCTCGGTTGAGGCTGTTTCTGCTGGTAAGGAAAAGTTATTGTAAAATACCGGATCTCAAAATGTTTTTGGTTGAACCAGCCACTCTTTGTACACCCATAAAGTGTACCCTCAGGCTCTCCAATGCGCCATGACTCATACAAATTTCAGCTTTGTAAACAACATAAATTGGTAGCAATTTACCATCACCGCTGCATGCAAACATCAAGCTTGTTGCTGATTTTGGAAAGTCATTTACTTTTTCAGGGTGCTTTTGATACCATCTACAAATAATTTCTTTGCTTCCCGAATCATCTGTCAAATTTGTCTCATCATAGTTTACGATTCTGCAAGACTCTACACCACTAAGTGTTTCTTGAAGACTCTCAAAATAATCATTTATTATCTGCGCAGAAATGCCCACTTTGGCCCTTTTGATATTGTAGATCATTCTTGAGCTAGGCTGCTCTTTGTGCCTCCTGAGAAAGGAAATGACCCAGCCTTCACCTGGTAGATTATTTTTGAACTTCTTTACAGTCATGCCTTCCTTGTCCAAATATCCTTTAACAACAATACGCAAATCCATGTATGTTAATGGAAAACCCCATTCTCTGAGTGATTTTATCTGAAAATGAAAATGTTTAAATAACATGGTATGTTTGCCTTATTAGATAATTTAATTATAGTATAATACACTTGGACTAAATGGGCTCTAGGCATCGTATCTACAATTTGATACTGATAGTGGTACTGTAATTATCTACAGTGACTGTTTAATAACTTAGAATGAAACCGGTACTGTACTGTACTGTAATTTAGTGCATGAAATTAATAGGACCTACCTTGCAAAACAGACTCATCCATATAACTCAAAGTTGTCTGTCCCCTGTGAGAGTCTTGGTGGATGATTTTGCATTTTTGACATATCTTCGTCTTGTGTATGTGGTACTTTTCTGAAGAAGCACACGAATTTAATTTTCCGATTTTTTCTTCATTCACAACTTTATCTAAATCATCTGCATCGTACTGATTCAAAGGTTTTGTCCTGGGGGACCTCTTGTAAAACCTAGGCATTTCTTTCTAGCCAAAAAAATTAAAAAAGTTGAATTCTGTAGAATTTAGGTTCAATGGGGTGAAGTGACACATGACCACTTCACACCAGGTAAGGCGAATTTTTTTAAATTTTTATTTTTTAAATGTGTAATAACGATAGCAAGTTAATGATCTCAGATATATTCCTTACCTTTTACAATAAATTCAGCTTTATTGAAATGTAGGATATGTGTTAATTGACTAAAGGTAAGAAAGCACAATATAACCCCTCAAAGTAAACAATACAACTGAGCAGCAAAATTGACAGGAAAGAACAGTTGTCTGTCACAGGCTTTAGAATGAACCTAGACAGTCAAAGTAATATCATTGTTGCCAACATTTACTTTGAGTTGCTAATACAGAGATATATTATAACAAACGTTGTATTTTGTCTTAGTACACCCCACTGTATCACTTTGCCCCAGATTACGGTACATATCTAAGCATGAATACTTGATGTGAAAAAAATAGCACAAAATCTAACAATCTATCATAGTCATAGATGTAAGAAAAGGAAAATTCTGCCAAAACTCTACCTAATCCTATAAAAGTTGGTGTCCATAAAATACTGTTCACAAAAATGCAAGTAAAAACACACTCTAACAAATCATGTATGAGAACACACAGTTCCTCCACAGTAACAAAACTGAATGGCATGAAACAAAAAGTGACAAAATATGTATAAAATCTTCTGTCTTCCTCAATGAAGTTTCCTCATCTAACATACTTGTGAAATATTGTCTCAATCGACAAATATCTCAAGGTTGGAAAGTGCTCGAAGCCTGTAATTTTCTTGGTTTTCAACGTTTCTGCACGAACAGCATTGGGACGAGCGATCCATCAAATGCGAATAGGTCCATCATAGAGGAGAAAGAATTTCTGACACTTACCTTTACGTCTGTGGGATAGTCAATGCAAACGTACGAAACCTTTTGACGTACATGAAATAATTTATTGTTTGTTTTTAATCTATGATTGTGTTTCCTTTCCTCTGCTGCTTGTTTTATGTTTGTGATGTAAATGTCAATGATTTCATAAATATTGTTAGTATGGAAAATGAATAATTTCTCTAACGTGATCTGTTGGGAGCTTGGTTTTCAACACTAAATGAGAAGAAAGTTACGTGGAGAATTTACAGTTTTCTGAAAAATGTTTATATAATTCAGTAATTAAAACTTCCGGGTTAAGAGGCCGTGGTCCAATAGTAGAAATACTTCTCCCTGTCGTTTCGTTGCCAGCTGCGGGCAACATAATCTACACACAAGCCTACACGCTATGTTTATATAATTATCCCATTCAGTAGGTGTCCTGTGAAGTACAATCTACATGATTTATTTAATTATTTTATTATATGTAGTGCAGGGTATGACTGTGCGAAGTACTGGAAAATAAAGATAGGTTGAATTTTTCTACTTTTCAAACTGCAAATCCAAGAACTAGATCGAAATTGTGGTCCACTGTCAGAAATTACTTTGTCCATATGACCTACTTCTCATAAGAACTTCTTAACAAAGGCTGGAGATACTGTTTTGGCTGTTGCTTTTCGTGAAGGCATGAGAGAACGAAATTATACTGCAAAGAAAATGTAAGAAAGTCCTTGTTTTGTCGTTGGGACTGGTTTGTCGAGATCAACTAGGGCTAGATGACGTAATTTTAATGGGATGATAGGAAAAATGTAAGCAAAGTGTGAGACTCTGGGTGGTTTAGTTTTGTGAAATGTTTGCATTTAGCAAGAACAGAACGAATACGTTTTTCCATGTTGATGAATAAGAAGTATGACTTAGTATGCGAAAACATTTTCTTGCACCATAATGAACATAACTGAGATTAATATACCACAAACAGGTCTTCTGGAATGTGTAGAACCAAGTAGAACTGTTTGGACTCTCGTTTCAAAAGAATGTTATTCTTCGACAAAAACGTTTTGTGGGTATGGTACCGCATCATATTGCATTAAACTACTGCTGGAGAAAACCACTATGTAGTAGTTTCTCACATTCGAATTGTTCATGTCGTACCATCGTCGTTTGACATGGAAGTAAAAAAAGAAAGGAGATGGCACTATAGATCTGTGCTGTATGTTGTTTTGAAGCCAGCCCAAAACATTAGCAGACTACTGTTTACGATTGCTTCTTGTTGACTATATCTGTAGTGTGCACCCAAAAGCTGTTTTAAATACTAAAAACTACAGTGCGTACATGAACAACAAAATGAAAGGAAGATAATTTCGAAAGTTTTTCTGTTCCTGAAAGCGTGTTTGCTCTGGTAATAAGGCACAATTGGGTTCGTTAATGTACCTTGTTTTTGTTGTTATATATCGAATAACCAATAAGAGAAGGACATGGTGTGAAAAGGATGCTTTCGTAATCGTATTTACTCCACTTTTACTATATTAGTATCGACAGCAAATGAAGCTGTAATTCTGAAATTCATTCTTGTTTGCTTATCCATACTGCTTCTTGTTCGTCACGTTTTCAGCTGACAGCTCATAAGCACAACATTTTTAATGTTCATGTGTGCAAACAACTTACCTACGTTTTCTTTTGTTAGCCCACAAACGTGGAACGAGGAAAGAAGCAAGGCATGCTACCGGGTATTTTGCACGTCAACAAAGTGAACGAGAACTGAAATGTCAAAGAAATAGAACTACATAGAGGTATGCAGAATAGAGTTCCTGCTTTATTGGATTGTCACTGCATTAGTCTCACTGTAGTTTATAAATCTCATTTTGCAATCTTATATATGATGCATCATTCAGTGTGTGGTCAATAAGAGCAATTTACAGGGTTAAAAACGATATAGGTTTTTAAACATCCTCCAACATCGCTGAGTGCTATAAATGTGATTAACGGAATGCAAAAGCCCTTGTAAAATGGGTGTTTTGCTTTAACATGTATGTAAGTAACATTTTAGTAATGATAGCATATCTTGTGTAAGATGTAGGCCTAGCTTTCCAACAGTGGCCTATTTCCTTCTTTTCATGGAATATTTCCCGCCAGTAATTCTCTCAGTTTGTCAGTAATAACCAAACATAGCACAATCGGAATTTACGTCTGCTTTGATCATCTGCTTGGTTTTATTTTGAATTTCATTTTGAGGTTTTCAAAGTATACCACGCTTTGTGATATACCAGTAGTTAGTTACTTACTTAGTTAGTTTCAAGTTCCATGCATCTTTTGCACGATAAAACGTAATGATGTGGAATGAGTCATTATATACTGACATCAGAGTTTTTTGTAAATATGACTCCATGCTGCTCATTTATCAGCTTTTTTGTTTTTTAATTAAAGACAGACAGATGTTAATAATTCCTAACCATCAGCATTTACACATTACAGCAATAGATAATCTTCTGTGGAATAGGAGTTGTCAAAGACAGGCTTTTAAGTTTTCAGCCAAAGCCTTCTTCAGAAAGGAAGCAAAGCATACACACACATTCATGCAATCACACAAAACTCACACACAGGTGACGGCTGTCTCCGGCTGTTCCAGCCAGAATCTTTTTTGAGGTGGAGGAAATTTAAACAATGAATAATTATCGGCGACAGTAATTTAGGGCATGAGATGCTGCTCCAACAATCAGGGTGGTTACGCAGCCGTGTGTTGTGCGGGTACGACACAGTTGATACAGTGTGGTTCGGATGTCGTAACGTTTGCAGTTTGCAAGGAAATGCAAAACACAGGAAAAAGAGAAATAACGGACACTGAGTAAAGTAAGGCAAAACTAAAGTAAAATGACAGAAAAAAACCACTACAATAAAAGTAAACAGAGCCACCGTAATTCATGTGTACAAAAGAAAATAGAGCTTGAACGTCTCCACTTATGAATGGAAATGTGTGATTCATTTATAATCTAGATTACGATCGGATCGATTAGTACAGCCGTCAACAACGCAAGGTGGTATTTGTGGTGAAACAACTACGGGTGATGGGCAAAATAATGTGGACAGTGGTGGTAATGGGATGGTCAACTACGCAGGTAAGGCACGTGCCGCGTTGGACTGTGCGTGTTCAGTACTGAATAGGCATCAGTGCAGGTTGTTTAAGAGAGGTGCACACCTCGTCTTTGCATTCAGAGGCCGAGGTTGACGTGCAGTGAAAGACCTAACAGAGTCCCAAAGAGGACAGATTGTGCGGACCCGATTAGCTGGAGTATCAGTGAACAGGACAGCCAACTTATGGAATGCTTCAAGAGCAACTGTTTCAAGTCATGACAACCTACACGAAACATGGAAAAACATCATCGTGTAAATGTAATAGTGGGTGCAAATCAAAACTAAATGACAGAGATGGTAGTACGCTAACACGAATTGTGTGAAAACAACGCAAAACTACGGCGGTTAAAGTGATTGCAGGCATAAATAGCCATCTTCGAGACCCGGTATCTATCGACACTGTCCGCCGAGAACTCCATAAATCGAATATTCATGGACGAGCTGCTACACCGAAACCATTAGCGAAGACAACCAACGCAAATAAGCGTAAAACATGGTGTCAGGAGCATAAATCTTGGCCGGCTGATCAGTGGAAACACGTCATAAGGTGAGACGAGTCAACGTTTTCGGTATTCCCAACATCTGGAGAACGCCAAAAGAAGCCTACAATCCTGATTGTTTGATTCCAACGGTTAAGCATGGAGGTGGAAGTGTGATGGTGTGGGCAGGCATGTCATGGTATTCTGCTGGTCCCATGATTACTCTCAAAGGCTGCTTTACAGCCAACGATTATGTGAACATTTTAGGTGATCAAGTGCACGCATGATTCATAAGTTGTTCCCCAACAATAATGCTATATTTCAGGACGATAATGCACCCATTCACACAGAAAGGGACAGTACAATCGTGGTTTGAGGAGCATGCAACTAAATTGCAGCGTCTTCCATAGCCAGCACAGTCCCCGGACTTTAACATTATCGAACCGTTTTGTGCAGTATCGGAATGCAGACTTCGGAGCAGATTTCCGCCTTCCTCGTCACTACAGGAGTTGGAAGAGGTCCTGATCGAAGAGTGGCATAACATTGCACTGGAGACTATACAATCATTATACGCCCGTAATCCAAGAAGAATCACAGCTGTATTACGGGCAAATGGGGGTCCAACCCCTTATTAATCAACCATTCCCAAGTAAGTACAGGTGTTCACATTATTTTACGTATCGCTTGTACGTCTCCAGACAATCAAAGTACCCAACACAGGCGTAACTGGGCACGGGCACCTCAGAATGATGTCACGGGGAAGTATCACCACGGTGAACCATGGCGGTATTAGTAAGGTGAACCTAACCAACAATGGAAAATCCAGGATGGAATGTAACAATATTATGAAAAGGAAAATTGCCACTCTCCATATAGCAGTGATGCTGAGCTGCAGGTAGGCAGAACAAAAAGACAGTGTGGCTTCAATAGCCTGAGACTGCAATCATGTGTGTGTGAGTTGCGTTTGCGTGAGTGTGTATGTGTGTGTCTGTCGTCTTTTTTTGACGAAGGCCTTACTGGTTGAAAGCTTTATTATTTGTGATAGTTTTTTTCTTGTGCCTACCTGCGACTCAGCATCTCCGCTATAGGGTGAGTGGAAACTTTCCTTTTCGTAATATTGAGGCAAACTTAACGTTTTCTGTTATTTTAGATGGCGGAAGTCGGCTTCTGGTTTGTGACATAATGACAACTCTCTTACCTTTTACCTCCATGCCGTTTAACGTCTTTCCGAATTGGATCCTTGCCTTGTATTTTTGCAATGTCGCCTAGAGAGGACGAGACGCAATTTTCAAAAGCTATCTTTTGCATGTATGAGGCTTAAGTTGTTTTGGGAAAATTCGTCTGCTGTATCACATTGTGTTCCACCAAAGGATCGTTATAGTTACTGACGCTCTTTCACTATCGATTGGTGGAACACAACATGATACCAGGAGTGTGCTGTAGGCCAGGGGTGTGTTTTACAGCAAATAGAAATTTTGCATTTACAGCGCTCAACGAGACAAACGTCTGCGGGGGAGTTATTCGGGAATTAAAAACTAAAGTGCACAGTGGTCTATATCGGCTATAGTGTATTTTTCACATAAGAGACAGCGAAATTTTGTAAAAGCCTAAACGACTGTTAGCGCTTCAATTTCTGTGACTGAATAACTACGTTCTGAAGGTGATAAAACACGGCTAGCGATCGCAATACTCTTTTTTACCACGACATCGTTCGCTTCAATTTCCTGAAATAAGTGTACAACAATTGCAGTTAAAAGAATCTGTGACTATGCTGAAACCACAAGAACGATCAGGATGGAAAAGTAATGGCACATGTTCTGAACTATAAAATGCTGCTTGAGCTTCTTTATCCCAATTCCAAACTGCGTTCACACCTATTAACTGGCATAACCGTGGAATGTTAAGAGCTTTGAAATCAGTGAAGCGACAAAAAATTTAATGAAACCAAGAAAACTTCTAACTTGATGTTTTGACGCTGGAGTTTGGTTCAAATGGCTCTAATCACAATGGGACTTAACAAAATGGTTCAAATGACTCTGAGCACTATGGGACTTAACTTCTAAGGACATCAGTCCCCTAGAACTTAGAACTACGTAAACCTAACTAACTTAAGGACATCACACACATCAATGCCCGAGGCAGGATTCGAACCTGCGACCGTAGCGGTCGCGCGGTTCCAGACTGTAGCGCCTAGAACCGCTCGGTCATCCCGGCCGGCGGGACTTAACATCTGAGGTCATCAGTCCCCTAAGACTTAGAACTACTTAAACCTAACTAACCTAAGGACATCACACACATCCATGCCAGAGGCAGGATTAGAGCCTGCGACCGCAGCGGCGGCGCGGTTCCGGACTGAAGTGCCTAGAACCGCTCGGCCACAGCGGCTGGAGTTTGAATTCACGTGAAGTGCCTGTAATTTCTTCTGATCTGTTAGAATGCCTATGCCCGAAATGGTATGGCCTAAAAAGTTAATGTCAGATTTTTTTCAAATTCAGATTTGCCAAACGTGGTAGCAATGCCACGATTTGCAAAAGTTTCTAACAATAATTTCGGGGTGGATTATGATAATAACAAAATTTCTCCGCTACGAGAATATCGTCGATGTAAGATATGATTCTGTCTTTCAGAAGACAGAAGAATGGTATTCGAATATCTAATGTACTCGTATGTAGCTGAGGAAATATTTAAACTAAAAGACAGTTTGCAGACTTGGAAGCAATTTCCAAAAGATAAGAATGCTGTGTATTTGCGACAGTGGGGCTGCAATTCCTTCTGCCAAAAACACAATTTGAGGTCAGAGTTAGATAATAAAGCGGTGCCATGAAATTTTTGTAGTAATATTGTACTTTCCGTGTTTGAGGTCTGTCAGTTTCTGTAACAATAATTGCATTTATATGTCGGGAATCGAACACCAGTCTGTAGAACCATCTTTCTTCTCAACAATATTCAGCGGGCTGTTATAAGAGCTGGCTACAGGTTCGATGATACCGTGTTGTAACATAAGCGCAGTCTCCTGTTGGACACTATTTTGTGCTCGAGTGGAATATTATATGGCGGAACTGTAAATTCACCATGTGGTTTTACCTGAAATTCATACACAAATCCTCGAATTGTATCTGGAATATCATCAAAAACGTGAAAGTGAGACTGTGATATGCGGTGGAATCGTTGCTTTTCGCTACCTGGCACGGCTTCAACTTTTATCTTCTTTGTTCTGAATTATCTGAAGAACGTCTCTGTCAGATTCGTCGTCTTCGTTGATGTGGAAAACTTCTACATTATGTAAAGAGATGAGTACCGATTGATATATCTGTGTGAAGTCAAAAATGGAAGTCTGTTAATACCTATTTCTTCTTTCGTCATGCAACGATGGAAATACAGTGTAACCATACTGTCGTTAGTTCGTAGAGAAAAGTAAGAACTATTAAAATCAAATACAGCTTTGTGACTACTCAAGAAATCCATGCCAAGTAGAAGAGCAGTAAAAAAAATTGTGACCTTGTGCAGTGAATTCTAAATAAATATGCGTTTTAAAATCTGCTTCTCTTCCTGAAACAGCACCGTTTACTTTCGTACTCTCTAACGGTAGTGTTGGGCACGTTTCATCATCGTTGCATCTGTTGAAAGCAATGTCACAGAATACCGAGATGGGAGAGGCTGAATCCAAATCTGCAGATGAAGTATGTTTTCCTACGTGTATGTTCATTACAGGGTGAGTAATTTTTCCTTTAGTTTCTTCTTTCTTTTGTAGTAGCGTGTTCATGATGTATCGACATTGATCATGTTTGTAATAATGTCCTTGGAATGAGCAGTGTTCTGTGTTGACGCGCATCTACTGAAGGCTGTGTTTCTAATCATTGTTGTCTCATTCTGTCGCGTCTGTGAGGATCACCATGTCGGTGATCCAGTATACGAACCTCAGCAACTTGAACTGAGCGTTGTGGTGGCGAATTGCTGAAGTTATCTTGTCCTGGATGAAATCTCCAGTCAGAATTTTTTAAAGAAAATGCTGTTCATTCCCGCAATTTGATGTGTTCCAGTTGCCCTATTTTCTATTTCAATTTTCTGTGTTCATGGTCTGTAACTGAAATGAATTGGATAGTATGGTTACTGTCGGTATCCGTGCAGATAGTTATTCTTCTGTACGTATTTGTTCCGTGTGTGTAGCGGGTGACTGTATGTTTGCTGATGTGATTGCCGATTCGCGTCATTATTCGTGTTTCTATCTGAGTTAAATGGTGGCTGATCATTTCGGCGGTAATTTGATTCGTATGGTTGTCTGTGATTGTCGTAACGATAGGTCCCTTGATTGAAATTTCATCTCTTTTGTGCTCCGTATTGTCTGTCATTGTAATTACGTTCATTGCCTGACGAGTGTCTGTCACTGTGTGAATAGTTATTCCAGTAACTGTAATACATCACGGAAAGCACTGGCGTTGTCTTTTCAATGTCGTGTTAGCAATGATATTCGTAGCGATCTGGGTAATTTCGAAATGCAAAGCTGTATGGAAGCAGAAGGGCTGTATGGTTCTGTCAGATGCTGATTTTGTTGTTCCACGTGTTCGAAACATTGAGCAGATGTTGCAAAGTGAGAATTTTCAAAATTGGGTAGGTTGATTAGTTTGTCTTTTACTGCGCGTTGTCGTTCCTGACAATATGTAGCAAGAAAAGAGTTTTAAAATTCTTCTAGTGAGTAACCGAAGCTAGCGATCGGTCACATCCGCGTGGCAAGTTCATCTAAAAAACTGCAATAGAATTCAAGTTCGTGTGACTGGCCTGCTAGTTGATAGAGAGAAGCTAAATTTCTGAATGAATCCCCAAACTTTGAACTTTCGAATAGCGAGGAAGTGTTTGTAACCAAAACTTTGGTGTTTCTGTGTCCCAGGATTGTCATGCCTGTTGAGGAAAGTGTTTGAGAATTCAGTAGGTACTATTTGCGTATTCTCTTTCTGTAGCAAGTCTACATGTAGGATCTATGTGCAATTGTTCCTTTGCGCAGCTGTGAATATTGTCTCTGTAAGTCATATATGGCGTCCTTCGTTGTTAGTCTTTTTTTGTATATCAGAGAGCTGTGCGCGTAGTCTGTTAACTTCAGGTTTTTGTTTATCATTTGTAGCCATGTATCCTTCCTTGAATTGTTCAAGTGATTGATATTCTTCTGTCTCGGTAAAATGTAATGTAATTCACATACAATACACACGCAGAGAAATTTGAGCCGTGTGCGGCTCGCGTTGATGCCGTTCATAGCTTGGCATCTTGTAATAGCGATAGTGGCGTCTCGTTTTCTTAGTGTGTTCACTGGCGCAACTACGTTTGATCGCCTTGTCTGTCCGTGAGTAGCAGCACCAGCGCTTATCGATAGAGCGTACTGAGGTACCATCTTTGGAGCGGCCTCTAGTATTTTTTTTTTTTTTTTTTTTTTTTTTAGCGAGCGGGGCAGGCAGATGGCGGCAAGGAGGGCAGGGGTCAATTAGTCCGAGGCCTGGCCACGGTGCCGCCCTCATACACGTCACCACTCACATTGATTGTAAAGGAACCTTTTTTTTTTCTTTTGTGAAAGCGTCAATATGGGATTGGAGCCAGGTCATTCGGTTGATACATAAACGGGTGAAGGTTTTAGAGCTCGAACAGCTATCCAATACCTGTTCTATTGAAAGCAATATGGAGCATATTACCGTACTTGCGACGGTGATCCGCGTAGTGTCTAATTTTAATATATTCCGTTTCCATGTGTAACAGAATCTCGCTGTAATCGTCGCCCGTCAGCCGATTGAAGACATGTATATTGGCCCAACAGCCACATGACGGCATTATTTTTAGTTGGCGGAAAATATTTGACGTCCCGTCTGTGCAGTAAGTTCATGTCTATATTATTTTCAGAAGTCCTAGTTATAAGGGCGACTTTTTGACGAACCCATCGCCAATTGCGCATGCGGTGACTGCAAGTATATCTGTGGGGAACAGTATCCACTTGGTGACAATCTGGACAATGGGCTGTGTCGCTTAGCCCAATCGCATTCAGGCGCTCATTTGTACTGATAATGTTGTTAACCGTTTTGTACCATGTCGATCCCACCAAGGACGGAAGTACACTGATGCTGAGGTTCGCCCACAGGACATCCCAACTGACTCCAGTGTGCTTTTGTTCGATTTTGTTCTCGCCCTCATATTGTTTCCTGTGCTCCAGAATGTCCTTGGCAGTTAAGGGTCGATGTCGGAGAAGGACCTCGCTCAAGTAGCTCCTTTCCAGATAATATGTGCGGATGTGGGAGAGCTGGTAGTCGATCGTTTGCACATTGATCGGCGGTGCTACGCTTTTCGGCGCGACTGCCTCAAACAACTTTGCCGTAAGGGTGTCAGAGTAGTTTTGGATTAAGGATGTCATCCGCTTAATGTACAAAGCCATTGCTTTGGCGTTCAGATCGGTCAGACCCATACCGCCATGCAGAGGGTCGAGGGTCACAGTCTTCACGTCAACTCGAAATATTTCCCCCCGCCACAGAAAATTGGTCAACTTGCTCATTATCTGTTTGGCTATTACAGTGGGGATTGGAAAGACCTGTGCCACATAATATGCTCGCGACAGGATACATGTATTTATAAATTTAACCCTCTGAATTTGGTCCATGCTGCGATAAACGTTATCTATTAAAGCACCCTTGACTTTGGGCGAGACATCCCGCCAATTCGCCGTTATCATCCTTTGTGGGGAGACCGTCAGTATCGTCCCAAGAGATTTGTGTTTCGTAACATGGTTAGCCCATTCTAGGCCGACATCGTCAAGTCCCCTTATACGTAGAAATTTGCTTTTAGTTTCATTCATTTTTGCACCAGAAGCGGAACAATAGCTTCTGAGGTCTGCCTCCAGTTGAATCGCATCTTCCCTGTTCCTCATCTGCATATGCCCCAACTGCAGTTTTCTTGCCGGCGATCGTTATGCCCGTCATGTGCTCTTGTACTAGCCGCAGCAATGGTTCTAGTGAGATGACATAGAGCAACATGGAAAGGGGGCTTCCTTGGGGGACACCCCTTGCGATGGTAATGGGTCTTGTGAGCTGGCAGTTGACGGAGATCGTGGCGGCCAGACCAGTGATCATATTGCGCACGACAGCAATGGAGTCATGCCGGAAGCCCATCCTCCGCATCGTTTCGAAGAGGTATTTATGGCTGACACGATCAAATGCTTTATAAAAGTCGACAAAAAGGAGGCCGCAATTAATGGTGCTGGCAGACGACAGAGCGACGATATCTCTATATTGTGCTGTAGTCTGATATATTGATCGCCTATAAGCACAAGTTTGCTGTTGCCCAATTATGTTTGCGGTCAACGGCATCATTCGTTTGTTTAAAGCTCTCGCAATAATCTTATAATCTGAATTAAGTAGAGAAATCGGTCGCAAGTTGTTAATCTTTTTACATCCCTTATTTTTAGGAATCAACACGATTTTACATTCTTTAAGTTCTGATGGTACAAACTTTCCCCGCAGGACGTCGTTAACGGCTTGTGTCAACTTATCACCTATGATACTCCAATATCGTTGATAGAATTCGACCGGAAGGCCACCAGGGCCCGGCGATTTCCTTTTAGGAGAGCCGCGAATTATTTCAAGGACATCATCTGGACTAAAAGTCGAAAATAAGCTGGCGTTGTCGTCGGCCGTAATTGTGGAGGTTGTAAACGCAAATAACTCATCCGAATCGTCCTCTTGCGTCGCTTCTGCCTCATACAGGGCACTGTAATACCTGTGGATTTCTCTGATTATCTCGTTTTGCACAGTGAGGACAGTACCGTTTTCTAATCTAGGTTCGCCCATGAATATCCGTCGTCGATTCTTGCGATGTTTAATCAGATGATATAACGCAGCCGTTTCGTCCTCGCTAACAGATCTAGCTTTTGACTTAATTTTAAGACCCTCCAGTTGTTTTCTCTTAAACTTAATAATGTCGCTTTAATTTTCTTGATGTCGGACAAGCGCCTGTCTGAGCTATCTGCCTGATCATACAAGTCCCTTAAAACCCTGTAGTAAAATTCCATTGTACGGTGAACTGCCCGAGATCTCTCTATGCTATAAGATGTAATTACTTTCCGTACTTTGGGCTTCGCCTTGCGGGTCCACCACTCCAAAACACTCGGAAAGTTGTGTACAGAGCGCAAGCAAAATTCCCAAGCTGTCTTTAATTCGGCCTCGAGCTCGTCGTCTGTTAAAAGGCCGACATTCATGCTCCACTGATTCCTAAACCAGTGAGTTGGTTGCCGGTCTAAGTATATGCAGGCACTCACACTACAGTGATCAGAGAAGCTGACTGGAGTGATTTCCACTTGTAGCAAATTCCTCACTATGTGACTTGACATATAGAGTCTATCAATCCTGCTACTGGAATTATGTGAAATGTGCGTGTATTTCACAAGCGTGGGATACTTAACTTCCCACGCGTCCCTCAGTTTCATTTGGGAGACAAGAAAGTTTAATTCAGGGGAATAATTAAAATTGGGGGATTGATCTTTATGGTGCAATACACAATTAAAATCGCCTGCAATGATCAAGTTTGGAGAGTCTCTCCGCAATAAGTAAATGATATCCTCCTTAAAAAACTTCGATCTGTCAGCGCGCAGTGCACTTCCAGATGGTGCATACAGATTGATTACACTGACGCCCATGATATTCACGCCTACGCCCCGTCCAGAGTCTAACTTTTCGACATCGGTTAGAGGTATTCCCTCCCTGACTAAAATCGCTGTCAAAGCACTCAATTCGGGAGCGAAATTGATTATTGCAACATAGACGGGAACGTTAATTTGCCATGTTGCAACCTCTTGCAAAAGGGCAATATCTGTACCAGAGTCAAGCAAAAATTGTTTTAATAAAGCTAGTTTTAACTCTGACGTAATCCTATTGATATTAAGGGAGGTGATAGTATAGACCTGTAGCATATAGGTAATGAGATGTAAAAGTATTACAAAACGATGGCATCGAGCTCAAGAGTGCCGGCTGCAGAATTAAAAGAGGTATAATGTGAGCAGCCATGAGAGGATTATTGGATCAAGAAGCGAAATAAAAACCATAACAAGTGATACACTACGGATCATAGGCCGGTTGTAGCAAAAACGAGACAGTGAATGCTGCGAACCATAACCGGATGAAAAGACAGAAGAAACACGATTGCAACCTTAGGCGACAGCATGGAACAAACCTTGTACCAACGTAATTACTACTGTGGAGGATGGGCTTCGCAGAGTTCTTTGCTGTTGTCATCACCGAATCGTTCCCACACAATTTCATAACTAATATTTCGGGGTACTACATCCGCTTGTGACGAAGTGGAATTGCCCTTGTTGCGAGGAACGGAGAGATTTGGCTGTGGATTGAGCCTTCGTCGTGGGGCGTTTTGAGGTCCCGGAGTTTTTGTGGATTCTTTGAGACGCGGTGGTGTCGGTGTCGCAGCACTGCCGCCGGCAGCTGGCAGGTCGGTAAACACTTTCGATTGTTTACTTCCGCCCGGAACTTGTTGTCGGGCGTCAGCTGTAGCGCGTTGTTGACACAACACTTCCTCACTGTGTGCGCGTTGTAGCGGCTGTTGTCCTTTGGGCGCGGCACTCAAAATTGGAGGTTCCTGTTCATGACCCGGCGTCTCAGAATTTGGCATCCCCTCAAGTCCATCCGCACTGGCTTCAAAATCGACCCGCATAACATCATCTGGTACTAAATCCTCCGCGATTGATGGTTTTGGTTTCCGGGCTGCAGGAGTCGTGTGAGATACTTCCTGATCTGAATGCTCATCACTACGTTCCAGCGGCCTTTTCTTTTGCTGAGATTCACTTTCAAGACAAACTGGCGCAGCAGTTTGCCGTCCTACGAGTGGTGGAAACGCATCAGCGGTTATGGGCGGGGTCTCGGAGGTAGTTGCCTGGGGAGCATCAACATCAGGGTGTGCAGAAGAACCAGAAGTATCTACTGCCATTACCTCGTTAAGTGTTAATCTACGCCGCGGCTGGAGATTATTTTTTAAGACAAAAACTCGGCGGGGGCAGTCCTGGCGAAGATGGCCTAGTTCATTGCAGATATGGCAGGTGGGGGACTTGACCAGAATATATAATGTGAGCCTTATAACCATCGACCGTGATGTGAGACGGAATGTTCATTTTTACTTCCATGTCCACAGATCTAATCCCATTGAAACATTGTAATTTGTAGCGAGACGACCACTTTTCGTTGACAATTTCTTTAACCTCACCAGACTTAGAAGATGCATCTTTAATTTTTGCATTGTCAATCTCTATGGGCAAGTTAAGTACTCGAACTGTCTGAATAGAGGTATCGGCACGTGTTACAGTAACCATACTAGTGGTGCCGTCGCGATGAACAAAAGGGACTTGTTTGCCGATTTTTTCAAGAAGTCGATCAACTGCTACTGGACTGAGAAACTTGACAAACACGCAATAACGATCAGAATCTAGCTGGGTGGTGTGTACAGAATCAGAAGTGATGCCTATTACCTCGGTTAGCCAGTCATGAATCTCGAGGGCGGTCGGTTGAACTCGGCGGGTATCCTTGTCAAAGCCAAAAACCAGGGTGTTTTTCCGGATGGTGGTAGACATGGCGCTGCAGCTGTAGGGAATCCGGTCAAGCCCGAATCCCGTACAAGATCGGCAAGTTGCTGACGAAAAGGACGACCGCAAAAAAGTACAATACACGTGAATCACTCGGAACACAGAAACACACAACGGCAAACAGTAAACACTGGCAAGGACACCGACGACGCGGAGCAACCAGCTAGCACGTCCGGCCGCGGCGACAGCGAAAGCCGGAATGGGTCGTCGTGTGTCGAGCGAGTTGAGTTGGGACGGAGCAGCAGTGAGGTCCGGACAGCCAGTACTCACTCGACCGCTGGCGACACACATCCACTGTCCGACGGTAGGATGTGGTCGCGAGAGTGCACGACCACATCAAAGACCGGATTCAGCGAGTTTTAGTGAAAGGACCGTGATATTCGAGTAGACCAACTTTCACTTGTGTGTCTATGTCCGCCCATTGAAGTGACCTCATGGCAATAAGTTGTCAGTCGACGATTTATACTGGGATCTTTCCCGTGCCTGACTTGAGTGGGGACGACCGTTGGTTGGTCGTTCGGTCGGTCGTCGCAGCGGGCGACATGCATTTGGTCTTCCGACCGCTTCTGGCTTCCCTGTGTTTGTGCCGACTTACAATTCGTCCGTGTTGTTTCACAGTGAATGGTTTTAGTATTGTGAGTTGTTGGTCAAATTGTTTTCCTGGATCGAAATGGTTCAAATGGCTCTGAGCACTATGGGACTTAACGTCTGAGGTCATCAGTCCCCTATAACTTAGAACTACTTAAACCTAACTAACCTAAGGACATCACACACATCCATGCCCGAGGCAGGATTCGAACCTGCGACCGTAGCGGTCGCGCGGTTCCAGACTGTAGCGCCTAGAACCGCTTGGCCACTCCGGCCGGCTTTCCCGGATCCGTGTGTATCTTGTGGTTGTGAATGTGCAGTTATTTTAATGCTATCAGCGTACTGGATTTGGTGAGGGTTGCGAACGGAAATCAGATCGGTTGGGGCGCAGCAGCGAGCGTGTCCGTGCAGGGCAAACCAGGTCCACTGGCGGCGTGCTGCCACTGCCGGATCGAGGAGGGGTAGCTGCGAGAGCGACGACTTCGTTGCACACCGAACCCTGGACGTTTAAATTCAGTGAAGAGTTATCTGCTAATGCAACCTCGACTATTCTGAGATCTCACCTTTGGTCAGCGGGTTGTTGCTTCCAGCGTCACAGAGCCTGGCGGCAGCGAGTGTAGTGTTTTCAGGCGGTGAAATATTGCAACCGTCTTTCTCTATTTGTTATTCATCATTGAATCTAGTATTATCCTTATTAGTGAAGTTCAACCAGCGGTCTTTTCTGTCTTCTGGACGCTAAAGCCCCAGTTACCTGCCCTAGATGTTAGCATACTTTTCCGGCAGAGTACCTTTCCACGTGTTCATTCTGTCAGACACGGCGTGTAGTTCGACAGCCTCTTGTATTGAGCTGTGCATATTTTATGGGAGGTCTATCTTGGTTCTAGTGTTTCCTTCGCCCTTGGGTGTTTTCTGAAGACGCAGAGCTGTCTGTCTCTTCGCCCTTGCCTAAAAATATTCCATCGTTGTACCAGTGATCGTACGGTAGGCGGACTGGTTAGTTGGTCGGTCGGCGCTTAAGCTGCCCCTAGTTTGAGTTGCCATCCTATTCCATGAGTACATCTCTTGGCTGCCTGTCTCACCTTATTTTTGAGTTACCTTCCCAGGCCGATCCTTGGAACACTTGCTGAGAACCGCTTGTCCTGATTCCTTAGATTGTGATGTTTGTTTTAAGGATATTTGTAATTTTCTAATTATTGTCAGTGTGGCCTTCAGCTGAGCATCAATTTCACTTCTTCCGTGATAAGGCCTTCAGCCGTGTTCCAGTAAGTTTCTTTAAGTAAACTTGTTTTAAAGCACGGTATTTATTTTAAAAGTGCTTTTTGGAATTGTTCTTCTGACTTCTCATTCAGGCCTTCAGCCGTTTGTTGTTTGAGGTTATTGTTGGTGGCGTTCAGCCCTAAAATTGTGCAATTTTTTCCTGTGATAAGGCCTTCAGGCGTCATACAGTCAATTGTGTTTTTTAAGAGATTGTTTTAAAATTGTAATTTCTTTAAATAAAGTTTACGTATTTGTTGTGCAAGCGAGAGTAACTGATAACGGCCCCGTCCACAATCGTAACCTTATCCTGCCCCATCCTGAGAAACCAGCTGTCAAAATAATTTACTAATGTAGAAAGCTAATGCTACACTGTTCAATCATTTATCACTGTCAGTCACTGCAAACTGCACATAAGTAATTTCATAATGTAGCACCATACACACTATCAGCTGACATGACCATAGCTGTAATGTCTGGTTTTCATTTTGTGTACTGAAACTTCCCATTTACTATCCTGAAAAACTGACTCGGCGTCCCTCTGTAATGAGAGAGATGTTAAGTTCAGAAAGAGGATCGAATGTTAGTATCACACATCTTTTAGCTTTGGGAGCAAGGGTTTCGAGGAAAGAAAAGAAAGTGTATTCCTTAACAGTTACTCTTTTAATACTTTTTTAAAGAAGTTCGTTTTAGTAATCTCTTTAACCTTCCTGGGCAATTTATTGCGCAATTGTATAGCTTGGCAGAAAATGCTGTTTTGAACTTTATGTTTATTCTTTCCTGGCAAATGCAGGTTCAGTCTAGATCTTGTTCTACAGTCAAGGACACAGCTGCTTGTGCAGTGATTATGAATATTATTTATGATGAACATATCTGATTGGTTCTCACGTGATGTTAAAACGATATTTTCAATAGATCTGCAGGCTGAGTTAGATTACTATTTTTGGTTATTATTCTAGCGTCCCTCTTCTGAAGTTTGATAGTTATGTTCGTATTTTCCGTGCTTCTTCCCCGGAGAAGAAAACCATAACTAAGAATTCAGCGTACATGTGTGATGTGTGTAACTAAAAGATATTGGCTAGTCCACATCATGACAGGACTAACAGTGTAACATGCCGATAAAATTGTTTCCAAGTATCTTTGTGTGTTCACATCGCTTCAGTTGAGAATCAACATTCATTCCTAGAAGTTTTGTGTTCGTTACACAGTCTGTTGAGGTATCATCTACGTTTAATCTAACAGTTGTCATTTTCCCACTTTAAACTCAAATCCATGGTATTTATTTTACTTATGTTCAATGTTACTTTCTTACCTGTTGACCAATTGTAAATTTCCATGAGAGTTTCACTTGCTTTCTCTGCAAGGAGCTTCTCTTTTTCCCAGTGACCATAATTTTCCATTTCGGCAGAGAGAATCTTTTCCCTGTAACTAACACTACCTGGGAAAGTCATTGATCGGTATTTGTACTGGTCCTAATATGCTACCATGAGGCACTCCTGTATTAATGTATTTTGATTCTGACAAGTGTTTCACTAAAAGCTAAGCTTTACTTGAGGTTTGGCTTATCTCTGTTTTTTCTACTCTACCCACTAAGATGATCGTTGAGAGGTGGCTATCCTTTTTGGCTACTCATGTCTCACCCATAAGTAGAGGTGGAATGGAGTAGCATCCTGCCCGCATCTCGTGGTCGTGCGGTAGCGTTGTCGCTTCCCACGCCCGGGTTCCCGGGTTCGATTCCCGGCGGGGTCAGGGATTTTCTCTGCCTCGTGATGGCTGGGTGTTGTGTGCTGTCCTTAGGTTAGTTAGGTTTAAGTAGTTCTAAGTTCTAGGGGACTGCTGACCATAGATGTTAAGTCCCATAGTGCTCAGAGCCATTTGAACCATTTTTGAGTAGCATCCGTACGACATTTAAAACGGGGCACCTGCACTAAGAATCAAGGACAGGGGTCGTTTCCTTGGGATGCAGTCAGCGGCAGGGAGAAAGTGGGAGAAGTGGACCTAGAGCGGGAGAACTGACAGGCGCTGGACCACAGACGGCCCTCTCCTATTATAGGACAAGATGGCGAGACGTAGTTCTGGTGCTAAAATTGCAACGCCCCACTCTTTCTCCCAGTTCAGCCTACGGACAGTATACCGTGTCCGTAGATGGGCAAGAAAAACCCCGCAGGTGATTTAAAGGAATTCAAAGAAACGGTATTTTGGATCTGCAGACACCTAGGGCAGATAACATCTTCCGAAAGCGTTCCAGGAAACACAATCGTCTATGATCTTATTGCAAGGTTGGTGGGCCTCCAAGCTGATGTGGGAGAGTAGAACGCGTTTTTTCCGTTTTGTTTTCCCACGGAGGCGAAATCGTGACTACGTAAAAAGCACACCCTTGGCAGGCGGCCTGTGACGTGGGCCTTGAATTTCACTTTTAGGGCAGAGAAACGCCTTAAAGAAACGGATTGGCAGAGGCTGTTTTACAGTTGCTGGAGGGAGTATGAACGACGCTATAATGTTATGCCACTGGTCAACTTTGGCTGCTTAGCGAATGACTGGTTAGACAAGTGTAGGCGCGAGAGAAAAGTGTCGTCAAGCACGAAGACGTAAGCTTTTTACACATTCGGATTTGTGCTCCCCTTGAAAGGTTTCGCGTTCGGGTTTTCGAGTAAGGACATCGAGCTCTGGCCGTGGAGTAGGAAACGTTCAGAGTCACATTCTGCATCAACGTCCGCTGCCTGAGCTGCGCTCACACGCCTAGAAGAACCTAACAACGAACTCGACGAGTTTCACATGGTCTGTTTTAGACATTAAAAAGAGTAGGAGATTTAATTCTTTTTTTTCTGTCTACTAGCTCAAAGCATTATTTCGTTAAGAGTGTTTTAAATTACAGGCAACGCTACTGAAAACTTATGTTTGTCTCTGCCATAATGAATACTTAATAAAAGGAAGAATTCAATCACAATCGAATGTTTCCATTACTTAATCCACCGAATGAAAGCGTAGTTAGGCCCGTGCAAGGAAATATTTGCCGAAAGAGGAGAGACAAGAAAGTCGAGCTCAGCCGAACAAAACTCTTGAGTGAAGTAAAACTCGGTTTCATGGTGATTTAACTTTCGTTTGTAGAGAAGGAATAACGACGATCTTGGAATGGGCCGTTATGGAATGGCCCTCTGCGATTTTCTTCATACTTATACGATCTGAAGGTTACTACTCGGGCATAAACTTCCTAAAGCAGTACGACACGGTTCTCAGGCAAACTCCAAAAAGATCAACTTTCAATATTTCAAGATTCAGAAGCAGTGTGAAGCACGACACATTTCGAACGATTTATCAGTATCGTTGGTAGATAAGGTTATTTTTAATTACTAATCGTACAAAAAACTCTACTATTCGCAATTAATTAAAATTTAGTGCAAAGTATATGAGACATCAAGAAGAAAGCAATACTTTTCTTTTTTCATGGATTGAACAGTATTGCTTATTACATAATTTTTTCATTTAAAGATAAGGCATTTCTATCTAATTTGATCCCTGACACCAAGTTCCAGTAATGGAGCTCTGAATATTTGAGGCTGCCAAGTGTGGATAATAGTTCAGTATGTCTCTTAGTGCTTCTGGGAACTCATGTTTTAAATCGAACGCTCATTTGCCTATTTACATTTCGACATCCATGCATATGATGTGACGTTTAAGGGGCTCCGGAAAGGCTCAAAAACATGAAAAGTTCAATTTTTACTTTTTTGCGTTTTCTGAATCTGCAGACTATTACCTTTTAATAGATATATAATTTATTCAATTCCGAAGACTACAACTATTTTTAAATTTTTTTTGAAATGTGTTCTACATGGGCGTGACCCACTGTGGCGCTGTTAAACTGCTGTCAAATGGTGTTATTATTAACGTCCGTGTTAATCACGTACATTTTAGTGATGTGAGATAAAGTAACCTGTGATGGTTCAACATATATCGCTGGTGTGATTGTCGATTGTTTCATGTTTATTTACTCTGTCGTTATCTCGAAAATATTCGTAATTAATTCTGTTTCTTGAGTCTCTGTTTTGTTGAAGTATAATAATGAGTAAAAGTAAAGTTATTAGAAATCCTCTGAAGGCTTTTAAGAAAAGGAGAAATGTTGGAAAGCCAAAGGTATATGTTATTACTGTAAACAATAAAGACGATAACCAAGTGAGTGAACCTAACCTCTCAAGTACACCTGCCCATAGCAGTCAAAGTGGGAAAGAAAATACTTCACAAAAGAAGCTTGGTTCAATGAGTGAAAACTATGAATGTTTTATAGGCGAATCGGATGTGAATGAAATATTTGATATGTCGGTTCTCAAAGGAATTTTTTCAAACTGTGTAAGATGTATTCATTATAGTGAAGTTGGTCTGGAACTCTCCATAATAAAGCACGTAGGACTTGCTAGTGAAATACAACTGAAATGTGATAAGTGTTCATACATGACCACCTTTTGGAACAGTGTTGCAGTAACTGCAACTGAAGAAAATGGTAGCAAAATCTACGAACACAACATTAGATTTGTTTATTCCTTGCGTTCAGTTGGTAAGCGTGCTACTGCAGGTGCAATTTTCTGTGGCATCATGAATCTTCCAAATCCCCCAACCAAGTTTACGACCTATAATAAATAAATAGGGTCTAAAGTAGAAGATGTCTGTATAGAATCTATGAAGAACGCTGTGGAAGAGGCAGTAATGGAAAATAATGGTAACAGAGATTTGACTGCAGCGTTCGATGGTACCTGGCATAAACGGGGACACACATCTCTTCATGGTGTAGTATCTGCCACCAGTATGTATACAGGGAAAGTTTTAGATGTAGCAGTAATATCAAAGTATTGTAGATGTCCACAAAGTACAAAGGTACACATGAAAATAATTGCAAAGCTAACTATAGTGGCAGTAGTGGAGGAATGGAAGTGGCTGGTGTTGCCAGTATATTCCAGTGTTCTGAGGCGTGTGATAAAGTACGATATGTTAATTACCTTGGTGACGGTGATTCTAAAAGTTTCAAACATGTTCAAGGACTGAAGCCCTATGGTGATGATGTTGTAGTGCAGAAATTTGAGTGTATTGGACACGTGCAGAAGCGAATGGGAACAAGACTTCGGCGACTGAAAGCTTCGTACAAAAAACAAAAACTCAGTGATGGTAAAGGGTTGGATGGGAAGGGAAGGTTAACTGACAGTGTAATTGACAAAATACGGAACTATTATGGAATGGCTATTAGGCAAAATACACAAAGTGTCGACGAAATGAAGAAGGCTGTTTGGGCTCTTTTTTTTTTATACTTCTTCAACCGACGAAAATCCCCAACAGAGCTTGTGTCCCAAAGAAGAAGACAGTTGGTGTAAATATAACAAAGGATTGCTAACTGGTGTAGTGTACACTCATAAGCATAGTCTGCCTCATGCAATAATGGAGGTGATAAAACCTATTTTCAGAGACTTAGCAGCACCTGAACTGTTGAAAAAGTGTATTCACGGAAAAACTCAAAACCTCAATGAAAGTGTAAATAGTGTTATATGGTCGAGAATCCCCAAGACTGTATTTGTTGGAATAGAAACACTTCACTTTGGTGTGTATGATGCTGTTGCGACTTTCATTGATGGCAACATTGTAAGGTGCAAGGTATTCAGAAATATGGGAATGAAGATAGGTTCTAACATGGTACGAGCGATGCTTGCTTTAGACAAGGAACGCCTTCGGGCTGCAGACAGGGCTGTAAAGAGTCTAGAAATACAAGCAAGAGTAAACAGGAGGAGGAACAAGAGGAAGCTGGAGGAGGAGTTTGCAGAGGATGAAGATAATCCATCCTATGGACCTGGAATGCACTAAAAAGTTAATCCAATCTTTGTCGCTCGATTCCCAAAACTTTTATTTTCTCATACTGATTACATGTTTTCTAAGGATCTTCCAAACATATTTGTTTCAAACTTTCAGTAAATGTTACACAGTACCTTCTGCATAATTTAACATAGCCTTTTTCCAAAAAACTGTATATTTTTGAATATATAAATAAAAAATTGCAAAAAAATGTTGTGAATTTTCATTACAATTGAAAAAAATCATCTTTAATAACTGAACTAAAATTTTGTAAAATCCCTGTGTTAAGTTGTAGCCCATATTCCAATAAATAATCTGTAAAAAGTTCAACTTCCTACCTCAAATACTTTGTGAGGAAAGATGTAATTTATAAGCGTTATTTTAACATTGCAAGTATAGGGCGTTCCGGAGCCCCTTAAGGTAGGGTGCAGAGGTATGCACTGTGTTAGTGCAAACGCATCGTATGAATGTACTAGGAATACCCACACTCTTCTGTTGTTACATGTTTAGCTGCCTTTAAAAGGCCGCTTATAATTAACTGTCAGATATTCATTCAGAAAAATATCCTGGACCGTAGAATAATTCGATAAAAGACTCTTATGCCATACATGTATAGTATCATTAACGGCGACTGTATATGTTTATGCAGTAAATCACGATACAAAATGACATTCATCTTCCTACGCTTACTTTCACGAAAGTGCGAGAATTTGTATCGTGACTGCGTGACAGACGGAGGTTTGTAGAGACACTGGGTTCGTGCTTGGATAGCCGAAGTGGTTAAGGCGACAGTTCACGACAAGCGGGAAATCCGGGTTCGAGTCCTAGGCCGGCACAAATTTTCATTTGTCACAAGCAGGTGACGTTAATACACATCCACAATATTTGAATCTGTTTATGACACGTGTATCAATTTGATGTGCCTGAAGTTGGAAGCAATCTTCGTCTGTTACGCTGTCGCGTCTCACATATAACGCGAAATCTTTGCCTAACACTGCAGGAAATACGGTGGTCGTCGGCGTGGACCCATTATGAATCTTGCCGCCATGCATGTGCCGTGTGTCACATGTAACCGTGGACATGTAACACAACCTAACACGGGCAGCGCATTACCTTTAGGATTACCGCGCATCATTAATCAAAACAGGTTTATTACAGAGACACGCCGGAGAGAAATTTCACGTTCCGTAAGACACATACATCCTGTCCGTGGTAAATGTTACATGTTATTCGTCATCAGGAATAAAAGGGATTTTGTGCGTTGTGGGATTATTCTTGTCATCGAGTGACGCCACAGTATTAGAGTGCTTCTTCCCTGTAGCAAGTGTAGCAAGATATTGCTGCAAGGTTACTGAAATATTATGGCCTTAAACAGACTCTGTTACCAGTTGAATACTGAACACTTTTTGACGAACCGAGATAAAAAACAGTGTCTATTAATATGAGTTGAATTCATCAACGGACCTGTGTAGATGCTTGCCGGTGAAAGAAGGGTATACAAGAATGCGAAGGATGAGAATTAAACCGCAGTAGTTGCGAAGAAAATTATATTTTCTCCGAAGCAGCGAAAGAAAATTTTCCTGCACAACAATCGTTTACCGGCATCAAATAAATGTGTAATCGGCTTTGAAGATTCTGAACCGACACGTCTGAACACAGAATTGTGAGTATCTGCAAAGTAGACCACGAGAAAGCAAAGAGACTTATTATGCAAGCTTTTCGAAATGTGATACTACAACGGGAGGTTGAAACTTGAGTTGATCTATAAAGAAAAGGCACGAAAACTCACAACCACTCATACCCATGGCTTCACCCGCAAACGCATATGTCACGTACACTGAAGCGCCAGGGAAAGTGGCATAGGCATGCGTATTCAAATATAGAGATATGTAGACAGGCAGAATACGGCGCTGAGGTCGGCAACGCCTATATAAGACGACAAGTGTCTGGCGCTGTTGATAGATCGGTTACTGCTGCTACAATGGCACGTTATCTAGATTTAAGTGAATTTGAACGTAGTGTTATAGTCGGCATACGACCGGTGGGAAACAGCATCTCCGAGGCAGCGATGAAGTGGGGATTTTCCCGCACAACGATTTCACGAGTGTACCGTGAATATCAGGAATCTGTTAATACACCAGATCTTCGACATCGCTGCGGTCGGTAAAAGATCTTGCAAGAACGGAACCAACGATGACTGAAGAGAATCGTTCAACGTGACAGAAGTGTAACCCTTCCGGAAACTGCTACAAATTCCAAAGCTGGGCCATCAAAAAGTGTCAGCGTGCGAACCGTTCAACGAATCATCATCGATATGGGCTTTCGGAGCCGAAGGCCCACTCGTGTACTCTCGATGACTGTACGACACAAAGCTTTATGCCTCGCCTCGGCCCCTTAACACCGGCATTTGACTGTTGATGACTGGAAACATACATATTATATCGAGCGAATGGACGTGTATGGGTACAACCTTGTGAATCCAAGGACTCTGCATGTCAACATGTCAAGCTGGTGGAGGCTCTGTAATGGCGTGGGGCCTGTGCAGTTGGAGTGATGTGGGACCCTTAATACGTCTAGATACGACTCTGACAGGTGACACGTACGTTAGCATCCTGTCTGATCACCTGCACCCATTCATGTCCATTGCGCATTCCGACGGACTTGAGAAATTCCAGCAGGACAATGCGACACCCCACACGTCCAGAATTGCTACAGAGTGGCTCCAGCAATACTCTTCTCAGTTTGAATACTTCCGCTGGCCACCATACTCCCCAGACGTGAACATTATTGAGTATATGTGGAGTGCAACGTGCTGTTCAGAAGGGATCTCCACTCCCTCCTACTCTTAAGGATTTATGGACAGCTCTCCAGGATTCATGGTGTCACTTCCCTCCAGCACTACTTCGGACATTAGTCGAGTCCATGCCACATCGTGTTGCGGTGCTTCTGCGTGCTCGCTGGGCCCTACACGATATAAGGCACTTGTACCAGTTACTTTGGCTCTTCGGTGTATATTTCACACGTAATTTCCAAGAATGAGTCCCTATCTAACGCGAGGGCCCCTAACGATTAATAACGAACGTGCGACTCGATACCGACCACACGACACTGGTGGCATGAATTATGGTAAATGTCTAGTGCATTGCCAGGGGAACATAGGTTACCGTTTTCGGCTGTGAATAGCAGTAACTAAAAGGTGTCGGTTTTACGAGTGCCGATAGTCTCACATGGCGAAATCTGATTCCTCGATTATGTACTGTGGAAAGTGGTTTGAAATTTTGTTTGGATTTCAGATTGCTTCCAATGAGGATAATAGGCGTTCTGCAGAAGCTCATGGACTCAACTGTGAAACTTCACAAGAAAGATGCGGATGATTATTTTCCTTTCCAATTGTACTGCGCCCAGTGTCACAACAGCACATCTACAAGAAAGAACACATGGTTTGACAGTTTCAAGTGATCCATCGAGAAGAGCATCACTTTAGCTCCTTGTTGGATAAGCAACAGCTCCTGAAACACAAGTGTCCAGGAACACCGTATGCGAGTACTACGGTTTCTGACGAGAAGAGTGTTACGTAGTACGAGTCACGGACGAGAGTATTCCAACCGATGGACAAAACAAGTCTGTCGAAACAGACAAATCACATATAGCTAGTAGGAAATACCAAAGAGGACGACCGTTGAAAAATGAAGTTGAACATAAACATATCAAAAAGAGTTTTGCATCACCTAGGTTTCGGGAGTTTCGGAACCTGTACAGAAAATTGGAATAGAGATCAACATAAACATCATTTCCGCCCATTTTATTGCTCATGAAAACCTCACATTGCATGTTGTACCACGATACAGCGAGATCTTCAGAGACGGTGGTCCATATTGCTGTACACACCGTAACCCCTAATACGCAGTAGCACGTCCTCTTGCGCTCATGCATGCCTCTGTTCGTCGTGGCAGACTATCCACAAGTTCATCAAGGCACTGTTGGTCCAGACTGATCCACTCGTCAACGGCCATTGGACGTAGATCCCTCAGAATGGGCCGGCCGGGGTGGCCGAGCAGTTCTAGGCGCTACAGTCTGGAACCGCGCGACCGCTACGGTCGCAGGTTCGAATCCTGCCTCGGGCATGGATGGGTGTGATGTCCTCAGGTTAGTTAGGTTTAAGTAGTTCTAAGTTCTAGGGGACTGATGACCTCAGAAGTTAAGTCCCATAGTGCTCAGAGCCATTTGAACCTCAGAGTGGCTGATGGGTCACGTCGTCCGTAAACAGCCCTTTTCAATCTATTCCAGGCATGTTCTATAGGGTTCATGTCTCGTAAACATGCTGGTCACTCTAGTCGAGCGATGTCATTATCCTGAAGAAAGTCATTTACAAGATGTGCACGATGGGGGACGCGAATTGTCGTCCATGAAGACGAATGCCTCGCCAACTTGCTGTTGATATGGTTGCACTATCGGTCGGAGGATAGCATTCACGTATCGTACAGCCGTTACGGCGCCTTCCACGACCGCATCGCATAATTCCACACTGAAACAGCAAAAATTTGGAAATTTGTGGTAAGTTCTATGGGACCAAACTGCTGAGGTCATCGGTCCCTTACGCACTACTTAATCTAACTTATATTAACTCACGCTAAGGACAACACACACACCCATGCCCCCCAAAATAGCTGGGAACCTCCACCTTGCTGCACTCGCTGGACAGTGTGTCTAAGGCGTTCAGCCCAACAGGGTTGCCTTCAAACACGTCTCCGACGATTGTCTGGTTGAAGGCGTATGCGACACTCATCGGTGAAGAGAACGTGATACCAATCCTGAGCGGTCTATTCGGCATGTTGTTGGGCCCATCTGTACCGCGCTGCATGGTGCCGTGTTTGTAAAGAAGGACCTCGCCATGGACGTCGGGATTGAAGTTATGCATCAAATGGTTCAAATGGCTCTGAGCACTATGGGACTTAACATCTATGGTCATCAGTCCCCTAGAACTTAGAACTACTTAAACCTAACTAACCTAAGGACATCACACAACACCCAGCCATCACGAGGCAGAGAAAATCCCTGACCCCGCCGGGAATCGAACCCGGGAACCCGGGCGTGGGAAGCGAGAACGCTACCGCACGACCACGAGAGAAGTTACGCACCATGCAGCCTATTACGCACAGCTTGAGTCGTAAGGCGACGTCCTGTGGCTGCACGAAAAGCATTATTCAACATAGTAACTTTGCCGTCAGGGTTCCTCCGAGCCATAACGTAGGTAGCGGTCATCCACTACAGTAGTAGTCCTTGGACAACCTGAACGAGGCATGTCATCGACAGTTACTATCTCTCTGTGTCTCCGCCATGTCTGAACAACATCGCTTTGCTTCACTCCGAAACGCCTGGACACCTCCCTTGTTGGGAGCCCTTCTCGGCACAAAGTAACAATGTGGACGCGATCGAACCGCTCTGTTGAGCGTCTAGGTGGTCTTGATTATGACAACCACATTGCTTAAAATTCCTCGTAGTACACAAGTGAGACTCTCAGGTCGTTTCCTCCGTAATGACGTGAAAATTCATTTTCCATCAATTTCACTACGCGAATTACACAGTCACGGGTACAGAAAACGAATATAGGATTTCAATCAAATTGCACATACTCAGACATGAATAGGTAACAGATCATGCGAAGCACCAGATAACGTATTGGCAACTGATCCTTCTGAGTATTCGCACATAAAACTTAACGTTCCAAAATCACCAATCACACGTCGTTGCGAGCCAGAAGCAATTTCCACAATCGGCTAGGAACACATACACTCACCGAACTCACCGCAAAACCACTCTGAGGTCACCTTTTGGTGCCTGCAGCAGGAAGCAAATACTAAACCACAGCTGGCAGTATATGACAGACGCCAGCCAGGGCTTTTCAGTTCGCGAGTAAGTGACAAACCCATTGACAGCTGAGAGGAACAACTCGAAAACACTTCCACTTCCAGCAGAATACTAAACAGCTTGTTAACTCCACTCTCCTGCACAGAATGGCCCGGTGGGAGAACTGTCATCAACCTCTATATGAACTGCTCGATGCTTCAGCGACTCAAGGAGGATAACGGCTATCACTACAACCACTAGAGGAGCTCCGCTTCATTGCACTTCACGAGAGGAAAGACCTCCTCTCGGGCACGCTGCGAGTCTCAGGCAGTGAAAACTGCCTTTGGGCAGCGCCCCTTTGCTTCGCGCAATCGACGCTGGATTTCAAAATCATTTGGCTCAGTTGTAATAATGTAAACTTAATCGTGGTTTTACATTAAGAGAGACATAAAAATCATAAATTTCATTAGTATCTGACCTACAAGCACAAAATCAAGTGTTAAAGCTATTAGACTTAATAGATTATTAACTTTCAGTGACCCGCCGGGTTAGGCGAGAGCGCTAATGGGCTGCTTCCTGGACTCGGGTAGGCGCCCTAGCCCCGGATCGAATCCGCCGGCCGGCTTAACGACGATGGCTGGTATGCCGACCAGCCTGGATGTGGTTTTTAGGCGGTTTCTCACATCCCCCTAGGTGAATACCGGGCTTGTCCCCACATCCCGCCTCACTTACACGGCTCGCAGACATTTGAACACTTTCGTACTATTCAACAGATTACACTAGTTATAGACAGCTGGGGTTCACTAATTCCGTCCGAGGGGGTATGGGGTCGCGGCAGGAAGCAGATTGTTAAATTTATCACTTTTGACTATGTTAAATTACAGAATATTTGCCTAAAGAATAGTTAAAATGAATTTTCACTTCGGAAAATACGAAAGTTGTGTCCACCAAACAATATTCAGAAGACTTACGATTAAATTCATGATTTTAAACATGTTACGTACAACTGAAAGGTAATGCTGCTCTCAATCAATATTTCTCAGTAATTAGCCAGCTTACGTCATAATCACGAATTGAGGGGAAAAATGTCTTACCAATACATTATTTCATCAATTTTTAATTTCTCTGACCAATTGTTAAAA
This sequence comes from Schistocerca serialis cubense, assembly GCF_023864345.2. Classification (NCBI taxonomy): domain Eukaryota; kingdom Metazoa; phylum Arthropoda; class Insecta; order Orthoptera; family Acrididae; genus Schistocerca; species Schistocerca serialis. The sequence continues at coordinate 738,692,141 of NC_064639.1, read as the reverse complement.
AGTTTGCTGCTAATGAACAGAAATACCATTAAAATTCCCGGTACTGAAAGAAACAAGTACATTAATAACAACTTTTCGTTTTCACTGAACTGTCTTTAAAATGGCAGCAAAACAGACTTTTTTTTACACACTAACAGTAGTTTTTCTGCTCTTATTTATACCGGCTGAATAAGACGTCACGGGTGCTTGCGGTTCTTAACACCAGCAGACGACGCAGCTTTAAAAGCCTCTCATAAGGCTCAGTATGCATCAACAGTCAGTATGACATGTTCTAATTACCATAGTGTTACTCAGCCTCAAACGGCATTATGATGAAGTATCCTGCAATTGTTCCAGACGCAATCAACTATTTGCTATTTAAATAACCTGTATTTGGTGTCTGATTATTTTTCGTTCTTGTGAGAGGAAAAATGACAAGTACTGGACGTTTTCTTATGGAAAATGTAACGACATGGGTTAATAATACGAATGAAAGTTCGTCATTTTTTTTCGCCTACTTCAGCCACAGCTATTTGTATTTATCGCCGTGGCTAACGAGTGCTTTCTACTGACTTAAGAACGTAATAAAGGTTCGTTTTCATTCTCTTTGTTCCTTATTGTTAAATGCATAAGAAGGAAAAATGAGGATTGTCAACCATCTTTATTCCACTTATAGCCTAAGCTCTTCTTTCGGAGTAGGAAAGTTACTTTGGTGTAATCGAACATGGTATTATTTTTGAACAGCTAAATTTGAAATTTTAAAGACTGCTTTATTCATGATGAGTGATAGACGAACAGCGAATTTGTCTGATCTACTCTAAGTACTGATGTCGGTCTACTGAAATATTTTATGTTGTTATTTGGATAAACTTTGTCTATCGTATTTCCAAGAATAAGTGTAGGGATGGAGAATTTACGTGTTTTTAGCTCAGAAGTTGTTTGCGTGGAAGTCGCAGGGTCCTGTAGCTACGTCTTGCGGCGCAGGCATAACGAGCAAAAAGTAAATTTTGTTTGTCTGGTTGCGTCGGAAGCTCACTTACGTCTGGGACGCGTGATGTGCATGGCTAAATGGTACCTCTGGAGACATGAAGAACGAGGGCAGTGTCGCATCACAGAAACTCTAGAGCTGCGGAAATTGTTTGGAATAAAGGTTTTAACATTCCTTCATCTGTGACTTCCTAAACCACTGATAATACACATCTCTTTAGTCGTTATATAAATTTTTGCGAGCATTCTGTTTCAGGGTTGACAGGGAATATAACAATATAACAGGCCTTGATAGACAAAAGGAAAAAAAAACGCACAATAGTTGTCGGAAAGTTTCCCTGTCAATGGTTACCACTTGGGTGCCTTTAGATTTGACACTAGAGCATATAAGAGTTAAATTATAAATAATACAGAAGACTGAATCAGAACAACAATGTCGAGGATCGAATCAGAGAGACCTACAGAAATAAGTAAGATGGCATCCAGTACTTATGCGCTTCGACGTGGCATAATGTGTGAAAAAATCAGTTAATATGATTTCACTGTGTTTTTCTAATGAGTTACATCTATCTCTAAGACAGAGAAAGAGGACACAATTGAAGGCGTGTGGCCACAATCGCAACATGTCGATGTCTAAAGCGTGAAACGTCTAGCGTATATTGTGGTTAATACAATAACAACTAGAAGGTTTCAGATAGATTATATTATGGTAAGATAGAGATTTAGGAACCAGATTTTAAATTGTAAGACATTTCTAGGGGCAGATGTGGACTCCGACCCCAATCTATTGGTTATGAACTGTAGATTAAAACAGAGGAAACTGCAAAAAGGTGGAATTTAAGCAGATGGGACATGGATAATCTGAAAGAACCAGAGGTTGTACAGAGTTTCAGGGAGAGCATAAGGGAACAATTGACTGGAATGGGGGAAAGAAATACAGTAGAAGAAGAATGGGTAGCTTTGAGGAATGAAATAGTGAAGGCAGCAGAGGATCAAGTAGGTAAAAAGACGAGGGCTGGTAGAAATCCTTGGGTAACAGAATAGATACTGAATGTAATTGATGAAAGGAGAAAATACAAAAATGCAGTAAGTGAAGCAGGCAAAAATGAATACAAACGTCTCAAAAATGAGATAGACTGGAAGTGCAAAATGGCTAAGCAGGGATGGCTAGAGGACAAATGTAAGGATGTAGAGGCTTATCTCACGACGGGTAAGATAGATACTGACTACAGGAAAATTATAGACCTTTGGAGAAATGAGAACCACTTGCATGATTATCAAGAGCTCAGATAGAAACCCAGTTCTAAGCAAAGAAGGGAAAGGAGAAAGGTGGAAGGAGTATATGGAGGTTCTATACAGGGGCGATGTTCTTGAGGACAATATTATGGAAATGGAAGAGGAGGTAGATGATGATAAAGTGGAAGATACGATACTGCGTGAAGAGTTTGACAGAGCACTGAAAGACCTGAGTCGAAACAAGGCCCCGGGATTAGACAACATTCCATTGGAACTACTGACAGCCTTGGGAGAGCCAGTCCTGACAAAACTCTACCATCTGGTGAGCAAGATGTATGAGACAGGCGAAATTCCCTCAGACTTCAAGAAGAATATAATAATTCCAATCCCAAAGAAAGCAGGTATTGACAGATGTGAAAATTACCGAACTATCAGCTTAATAAGTCACAGCTGCAAAATACTAACGCGAATTCTTTACAGACGAATGGAAATAACTGGTAGAAGCCGACCTTGGGGAAGATCAGTCTGGATTTCGTAGAAATGTTGGAACACATAAGGCAATACTGACACTACGACTTATCTTAGATTAAGGAAAGGCCAACCTACGTTTCTAGCATTTGTAGACTTAGAGCAAGCTTTTGACAATGTTGATTGGAATACTCTCTTTCAAATTCTGAAGGTGGCAGGGGTAAAATACAGGGAACTAAAGGCTATTTACAATTTGTACAGAAACCAGATGGCAGTTATAAGAATCGAGGGTATGAAAGGGAAGCAGTGGTTGGGAAGGGAGTGAGACAGGGTTGTAGCCTATCCCCGATGCTATTCAATCTGTATATTGAGCAAGCAATAAAGGAAACAAAAGAAAAGTTCGAAGTAGGTATTAAAATCCATGGAGAAGAAATAAAAACTTTGAGGTTCGCCGATGACATTGAAATTCTGTCAGAGACAGCAAAGGACTTGGAAGAGCAGTTGAACGGAATGGACAGTGTCTTGAAAGGAGGGTATAAGATGAACATCAACAAAAACAAAACGAGGATAATGGAATGTAGTCAATTTAAGTCGGGTGATGCTGAGGGAATTAGATTAGGAAATGAGACACTTAAAGTAGTAAAGGAGTTTTGCTATTTGTGGAGCAAAATAACTGATGATGGTCGAAGTAGAGAGGATGTAAAATGTAGACTGTCAATGGCAAGGAAAGCGTTTCTGAAGAAGAGAAATTTGTTAACATTGAGTATAGATTTAAGTGTCAGGAAGTCGTTTCTGAAAGTATTTGTATGGAGTGTAGCCATGTATGAAAGTGAAACATGGACGATAAATAGTTTAGACTAGAAGAGAATAGAAGCTTTCGAAATGTGGTGCAACAGACGAATGCTGAAGATGAGATGGGTAGATCGCATAACTTATGAGGAAGTATTGAATAGAATTGGGGAGAAGAGGAGTTTGTGGCACAAATTGACTAGAAGAAGGGATCGGTTGGTAGGACATGTTCTGAGGCATCAAGGGATCATCAATTTAGTACTGGAGGGCAGCGTGGAGGGTAAAAATCGTAGAGGGAGACCAAGAGATGAATACACTAAGCAGATTCAGAAGGATGTAGGCTACAGTAGGTACTGGGAGATGAAGAAGCTTGCACAGGATAGAGTAGCATGGAGAGCTGCATCAAACCAGTCTCAGGACTGAAGACCACAACAACAACAACATAACGACTGGTACTGCTTCCCTTGCCATTGTAAAGGAAACACCTCGTACGCAATACTGTTGCGGTTTACGACACAGTTTCCATTCGCTGCATCCAAGTGATGCATATTTGTTCTGCTTAGTGGAATATTTATTTGGGACTCATCACACTAGTTATAACTTTGCGGCTCTCGTCTGTATCTTTTTTTCCGGCCGTGTCAGTCTACAACTGTATGGTGCAAAAGTCGCTGTTTAATCTGGGTAAGTGGGATACAGGTATTGGATGCTAAGCCAAGAGGCGTGCTTGGCTAGCTCAGTTGGTAAGAATATTGCACGAGATAGGCAAACATTCATCTTAGTATTTCACCACCAAGGGCGCCCCTACCTAAGTGCACCCCCCCTCCCCCCCGCCCCTTCCAGCTCGCAAGAAAAGGAAAAAACTAGTGTATTCAGTTGTTTTACTTTCAAGAAAAAGATTTAGAGGTCAGTATCACAAAGGTTTTAAAAATTGTCGGGTGTGAAAATTTTTATGGCTGCGTATAAGTTGCCGTTCGTCATTCAAAGTATTGTATGGGCGCCCTTGCTCACCACATAGGATTAATCCGACAGGCAAATTCATTAGAGCGCAGTGGCAGCTCGTGACTGAGAATTTGGTTGAAGAACCAGCAGGAAAGAAAAATATACCTGTAATAAAAGGTATTAAAGGTTGAACTTCTATTTGTTATACCCTAAACCAATTCTTCCGTCCTTTAAGACTGGAAGCTTGTCGGTGATGTCTTCATAGAATGGCTGAGTTTTTATTAACTGCTCTAGAAGTTGACTCTGAATTGAAATATTCGCTAAAGCAGACTCTATCCAGACACTGCATTCCTCAAGTATGTTTTTATGCGTTTCAGGTAAGAAAAGCTTCATTCCACAGATCCTTTAGTAGAGGAGATGGACAGAATAAGGGAGAACAGTTTACAAGTATCCGTAAAAGTGTCCTTATCCTCTTTCCGGAGGAAATTTGTCTGTACTTCTCGTCGGCGTACAATATAGAAACTTTATTCCTTAAACACTGTGTCTTGGAGACATCTAAAGAAATTTTCCAAGTTTTCAACTTCAATAGAAAGAAATGTGTGGTATTCTTCAAATTTTGTAGTATCGGTTAGGCAAACAAGTGAATTTTTTCACAATTGCGAAATCTCTCATCAGTCACTATCAAAACTTGATCGAAAATTACGCAATACACTGCTAGATAGTTTTAAACACATAAACCATGAGAGAAGGAACTGTACTCTCCTGAGAGGCGCGTATCTGTCATTTTGCTAACCATTTGGAAGATAATTAAAAATACTGTTCTTTCCTCTTGTTTCTTAGCATATCACAAGTAGTCCTTACTTTAGACGTGCAGACGTGCATGATCGTTTGAAACTACGATAGTAGCATTTAGCCGAATGTTTGACTTCTTGCCTACTAAATATTTGTAAAGATTCAGTTGGGCACCCTCATTTTAAAATTTCCTTATATCAATCTCTTAACGTGAAGAGGATGTTTCTTTCATTTTATTTTTATTTACACATCAAGTTCCGTAGGATCAAATTGAGGAGCAACTCTCCAAGGTCATGGAACGTGTCAGTACATGAAATTACAACATAAAAGTAATAATAGATAAAAATATAATGTTTATAACCCGAAAAAGTCAATTCATAAGTTTACGTAGAAGCAATCAACAATAGAGCAAGAATCAGCTTTCTTTTTTAAGGAACTCCTCGACAGAATAGAAGAATTTTGATTTGAAAGATGGATGCAGCAGTATACTGCACGCCTTTCTGCACAAGAGTTAAGGAAGTCCGATCCAAATGCAGGTTTGATTTCTGCGGAGTATTAACTGAGTGAAAGCTGCTTATTCTTGGGAATATGCTAATATTGTTAACAAGAAATGACAGTAAGGAATATATATATTGAGAGGTAAATGTTAAAACACCCAGACTCGTGAACGGGGGTCGACAAGAGGTTCGTGGACCACTTATTGCCCTAGCCGCCCGTTACTGAGCCAAAAATATCGTTTTAGAATGGGAAGAGTTACTCCAGAATATAATACCATATGGCTAAGCCAATGAAAATAAGCAAAGTAGACTAATTTTCGTGTCGAAAGATCACTCACTTCAGGTACCGTTCGAATAGTAAAAATAACAGCATTAAGTCTCTGAACAAGATCCTGAACATGGGCTATCTGAACACCTAGAAATTTGAACTGTTCAGTTTCACTAATCATATGCCCATTCTGTGAAATTAAAACCACAGGTTTTGTTGAATTGTGTGTTAGAAACTGTAAAAAATGAGTCTTATTGTGATTTAGCATTAGCGTATTTTCTACAAGCTATGAACTTAGGTCATGAACTGCACTATTTGAAACCAAGCCAGTGTTGCACACAACTTTCTTCACTACTACTGTCATCAACAAACAGAAATATTTTAGAGTTACCATAATACTAGAGGGCATATCTTTTATATAAATAAGGAACAGGAGTGGCCCCAACACTGATCCCTGTGGCACCCCCCATTTGACCGTAGCCCACTCAGACCCCACATCACAACCATCCTCAACATTGTCAACAATGACGTTTTGCTGTCTGTTGCTAAAGTAAGAGATGAACCAATTCTGAGCTACTCCCCGTATTCCATAATGATCCAACTTCTGGAGCAATATTTTGTGATCAGCACAATCAAACGCCTTAGTTAAATCAAAAAATATGCCTAGCGTTCGAAACCCATCCAGTATCTCACAGACCAAAAGAGAATATAGCATTTTCAGTTGTTAAGCGACTTGTAAAGCCCAACTGTATATCTGATAGCAAATCTGTGATATAAAATGATCAATTATCCTTACATACACAGCCTTTTCAATAACTTTAGCAAACAATGATGGCATACAAATAGGTCTAAAATTGTCTACATTAGCCTTTTCACACTTTTTATAAAGCGGCTTCACTACTGAGTACTTTAATCGTTCATGAAACTGAGTATTACTAAAGGAAAAATTACAAATATGACTAAGTACAGGGGTAACAAGTGCAGCACAGTACTTTAATATTCTTCTAGGCACTCTATCATAACGATGAGAGTACTTAGTCTTCAGTGATTTAATTATTGACTCAATCTCCCCCTTGTGTGTATCACAGAGGAGCATTTCAGACATCAATCTCGGAAAGGCATTTGCGAAGAGAGTTATATGATTCCCTGTAGAAGCTAAATCTTTATTTAATTCACCAGCATTGCTCAGAAAATGATTGTTAAATACTGTACATAGATCAGACTTATCAGTAACAGAAATATTTTTACTGCGAACTGACGTTATATCGTCGACCCTGTGCTGCTAACCAGACACTTCCTTCACAACTGACCATATGGTTTTAATTTTATCCTGTGAATTAGCTATTCTGTTTGCATACCACATACTCTTGTTTTCCTAATAACACTTTTAAGCATCTTGCAAGACTGTTTGTAATGGGCTACTGTAGCTCGATTGTGACTACTTCCAACATTTTTATATAATTCCCGCTTTGTTTTACATGATATCCTTATCCCACAAGTCAGCCACCCGGTCTGCTCATTGCTGCTGGTACCCCGCTTACAACGTTCTAATGGAGAGCAACTTTCAAAGAGCATGAAAAATGTGTTAAGGAAAGCATTATAGCAGGCCGCGGTGGCCGAGCGGTTCTAGGCGCTTGAGTCCGGAACCGAGCGACTGCTACGGCCGCAGGTTCGAATCCTGCCTCGGGCATGGATGTGTGTGATGTCCCTAGGTTAGTTAGGTTTAAGTAGTTCTAAGTTCTAGGAGACTGATGACCTCGGATGTTAAGTTCCATAGTGCTCAGAGCCATTTGAACCATTTTTGAAAGCATTACATTTATCATCTATGTCATCGGCACTATAAACCTCCTGCTACTCTTGTTCCTTGACAAGGTTTAAAAAAATTCTCTATTGCTGTTGAATTAACTTTTATACATAGATTTTAATTACATGTGACATTTGTTTTACTACAACAGCCTTTTAGTGTTAAAATTTGTGCATCATGGTCTGGAAGGCCATTCACGCTTTTACTAACAGAATGCCCATCTAGCAATGAAGAATGAATAAAAATATTGTCTATGGCTGTGCTACAGCTCCCATGCACCCTAGATGGAAAATACACTATCTGCTTCAGATCATATGAAATTAGGAGAACTATCAACATTCATTTTCTTGCACCATAATACACAAAATTAATATTGAAGTCACCACATATAACTAATTTCTGGTGCTTCCTACAAAGTGTATCACGAGCTCTCTCTAGCCTGAGCAGAAGTGCTGCGAAGTCAGAGTTAGGAGACCCATAAACAACAACAATTAGAAGTTAAGTTTCAGTGAATTCAACTGCCCCTGCACAACATTCAAATACCTGTTCAGTGCAGTGCCGTTATAGGTATATGGACTCAAATGGAATATTTTTTTTGCGTACGTAGCCACTCCCCCATCCCGCAAGGAACAAACTCCTTGAAAAACAGCCAAGTAATATGTACCGTGGTAAAGCAGGCTTCTGAATTGTCAAATTACCGGGTGTTTCTAAATGAATATCGGGGTTTTAACGCTTTATTATATTAAACTGACAGTTATAAATGATACACCAAATGCAAGAGCAACTCAAATAGTTTTACCAAGAACCTTATAAGTGCTCAATGTGAGCACCATTTGTCGCACGGCACACATCAAGTCTATAACCGAGTTCTTCCCAAACGTTGATAAGTGTGTCTTCAGTGATTGTAGCAACAGCTGCTTCAATCCGGTTCCTTAATTCAGGGAAGTCTGCTGGTAGCGGAGGCACGTACACAAGATCCTTGATGAAGCCCCAAAGGAAAAAATCGCATGGCGTTAGGTTGGGTGAACGTGGAGGCCGTGGAAAGCAAGCCCTGTCATTGGGTCCCTTGTGCCCTACCCAGACTTGATGTGTGTCGTGTGACAAATGGTGCTCACATTGAACATTTATAAGGTTCTTGGTAAAACTGTTTGAGTTGGTCTTTCATTTGACAAATGATTTATAACTGTAAGTGTAATGTACTAAATATTATAAAGCGTTAAAACACCGATATTCATTTATTAACACCCTGTATTTACGTGGTACTCCGACATACCAATAATTTCTAATAAAATACACACTATATCATAAGCAGAATTCTCATGGAAAACATATAGCACTGAACAAACTACAGATGGAAGTGTGCTCCACGCACACAACGACTGTTTCATAATAAGGAACTGCAGTAGCCGGGAATAAAGTGCCGCGCACCGCATGCCCACTCCACAGACAAAATCAAGCAGCTGAAGTCACGGCTGCTGTGGCAGTCATACAGAAATTCTCGGCCTGTGGCTCCACCCACTAGGTTGAGCTGCTATACAGGAAGGACACTTCACCTCGCCAGGACAGAATCGCACTCTTGCTGCTACAAGAGAGTCCCGCGCTGTGCCGAACAGGGAAATATGTTTGGAGTAAGAACGCGCATACATGGTAAGATAAACAAACTTTTTAAAGCGTGGCAAGATACAAATATTGGTGAAGTGCCACATTCACGTAGTAGACCTGAAGAGCCGCCCCTGTTAGAGTGGATAATCCTGAGCAGCGAGAAATTCTTTCTCGAAAAATACCTTCCCCTAAACTCTTCCTCCCAGGAGTGCTAACACTACAAGGTAGAGGAAAAGGCTCTGTTCATTTTGGAGAGTATAACTTTTTCTTTTTTGGGCTGGCGGAAGGGCTTCCTTATGACAGATTAAGGATGACCTGGCACTACTTTAAAAAGAAGGTGTCAGTGAAGTAACCACATAATCTTGGAACAATACGGCTACAGAGGAAAAAAGGTTTGTAATTCTATCTTTGAAACATAAAAAATCCCCAAGCACCATGATGTGCGACAAGATGGGATCAGGTTCTCTCCACCAACGAGTGCAGTACTTAGCTGATGCTGATGATCATCACAGGCGGCCATATACGAAAGATGTGTCTCTATATTGGACTTTCACGGATTCAGCTGCGTGGCGCGGTCAGACGGGTTGTGGACCGATATCATACGCGGATGTCATGTGTCTCTCATAGTTCTAAGGATAATTTCAGGGATGTGCTGTAGTGGCAAACGATTCTCCAACCTGCCGAAGCCTATTTCATAATGCTCATTGTTTCATTCTCAGCTCACCTTGGATCGAAGCCCACACGTTCGCAGACACAGAGGTTCGACAAAAATATGGAAACACCGCGAGAAATGCGTGTCTGAACATAAATGCAGAAGCCAGTCAAGCCTGCAGGTCGCACTGTTGTGTCTGACCACAAACAGCGCCTGCACGAAGTCCTCGATACGTTGCAAGTGTCAGTCGGGTCAGAACAGTGTCCTATGTAGTTGTCAGTGCATTATGTCCGAGCGAAGTGAATTCAAATGAGGGGAAATCGTTAGTGCTCGTATCGTGAGTACCTCCGTAGCCGAAGTGTTTCATGTTTCAAGAGGCACCGTATCGATGATTTATACCGTACGCAGGTAACGCTGGCTCACAACGTGGACGAAAGAGTGTGTTGACTGATCGTGACGGACGGTCATTAAAAAGTGTTATGACGACAGCTGCAAAAGTCACTGCAGAACTGAACGTCGCACTACCGCACTCCGTCAGCACCTAAACAACATGCAGGGAGCTCCATAAGAAGGGAACTGAAGTGCGAAGTGGAATTTCAAAAACGACTCGTCAGCATTGAAAATGCCCGTAACGAAAATGTGGTGCCGAAGCTATAAAACCTGGGCTAAAGAAGAAAATAATTTGTCGGATGATTCTTACGTCACACTGTTTCAAAATTCTAGCCGAGTTTACATCCGAAGAGTGGAACATGGCGAAAGTTTGCTGATGATCTGCGCAGCCATAGCGTCGATTCCATCTTTTGTCCACCTCTTGTATGCAGTTCGTGCAGAATTTTCTTTGAATATTTTCTGACTAAGCACAGTGTCGAGTGTGTGAAGTGGTCCCGTGGTCAAAATTACGAATGACGAAGAAAATGCATACTGTTTTACATTGTGAGTATAATTGCAATGTCTCAGGTTTTTTCGTCGCAATTCATGATTCGTTTTCGGGCGGTCAGCAACGTTGTCGATTCCATTCAACTTGTCTGAACACCCGAGAACACACAATTACATTTTTATGTGTAAAACGAAATTTTCTAAACAGAAAATTTTTGTACTGATAATACACACGATTTATACGTAAGAGAAACGGTATAAAGTGAATTTCTAGAAAGGCATTATTTCGCTATAACCAAATAGTACTCGCTTTTTTAAAACCGACTAAGTACGGTCAATTCCTGGACACGAAGGGCCACTCTGTTAGCCTTCAAAATATTTATGGACGAGATATTACAAAATCCAACCGCTTCTTGTGCGATACGGTAAGAGCCTCTTAGTTTAATCATATCGGGGCAGCTACAGGGAACAAACTTTTATTGCACATGTACTATTACAGTGACTAACTGAGCAGGAAAGCTGATCAATGTTTTTATTGACTGACCACTTTGGGCACATCATCTTTAACCTTCCTCCTTCTCAGATCATCCTTTCAGTGGAGACTGCAGCCCCATGACACAGTGATCTCAGAATGTTTTAGATGTCGCTTATAGGAACAAGTTTGTTCCTTCCTCCATATGTATCCTGAACCTTTTCACATTCCATTAGTAGTGAAAATGAGTTTATCGGTGAGGTTTTTCTATATCTATCCCGATTTTTGTTGCCGCATTTGTAGGAGTACAGAAGATGACAGTTAAAGGAAAGACTGTTGAGTTCCCTGTGGGAGACTTCGTAGTTTGCTCCTGCAAAACGAGTCTTCTTCGAACATGTATATAAGCACTAGTTAAGTGTTGTGAAATAACATCGAAACACATGTCTCGTTAAAATGTGGCAATTTACTGTGCATGAATGACCACGCCTACCCCCATGAACCATGGACCTTGCCGTTGGTGGGGAGAATTTCGTGCCTCAACGATACAGATAGCCGTACCGTAGGTGCAACCACAACGGAAGGGTATCTGTCGAGAGGCCAGACAAACGTGTGGTTCCTGAAGAGAGGCAGCAGCTTTTCCAGTAGTCAGGGGCAACAGTCTGGATGATTGACTGATCTGGCCTTGTAACGCTAACCAAAACGGCCTTGCTGTGCTGGTACTGCGAACGGCTGAAAGCAAGGGGAAACTACGGCCGTAATTTTTCCCGAGGGCATGCAGCTTTACTGTATGGTTAAATGATGATGGTGTCCTCTCGGGTAAAACATTCCGGAGGTAAAATAGTCCCCCATTCGGATCTCCGGGCGGGGAATACTCGAGAGGATGTCATTATCAGGAGAAAGAAAACTGGCGTTCTACGGATCGGAGCGTGGAATGTCAGATCCCTTAATCGGGCAGGTAGGCTAGAAAATTTAAAAAGGGAAATGGATAGGTTAAAGTTAGATATAGTGGGAATTAGTGAAGTTCGGTGGCAGGAGGAACAAGACTTCTGGTCAGGTGACTACAGGGTTATAAACACAAAATCAAATAGGGGTAACGCATGAGTAGGTTTAATAATGAATAGGAAAATTGGAATGCGGGTAAGCTACTACAAACAGCATAGTGAGCGCATTATTGTGGCCAAGATAGATACGAAGCCCACGCCTACCACAGTAGTACAAGTTTATATGACAACTAGCTCTGCAGATGACGAAGAAATTGAAGAAATGTATGATGAAATAAAAGAAATTATTCAGATAGTGAAGGGAGATGAAAATTTAATAGTCATGGTGATTGGAATTCGTCAGTAGGAAAAGGGAGAGAAGGAAACGTAGTAGGTGAATATGGATTGGGGGTAAGAAACGAAAGAGGAAGCCGCCTGGTAGAATTTTGCACAGAGCACAAACTAATCATAGCTAACACTTGGTTCAAGAATCATAAAAGAAGATTTTATACATGGAAGAAGCCTGGAGATACTGACAGGTTTCAGATAGATTATATAATGGTAAGACAGAGATTTAGTAACCAGATTTTAAATTGTAAGACATTTCCAGGGGCAAATGTGGACTCTGACCACAATCTATTGGTTATGAACTGTAGATTAAAACTGAAGAAACTGCAAAAAGGTGGGATTTAAGCAGATGGGACCTGGATAAACTGAAAGAACCAGAGGTTGTACAGAGTTTCAGGGAGAGCATAAGGGAACAATTGACAGCAATGGGGGAAAGAAGTACAGTTGAAGAAGAATGGGTAGCATTGAGGAATGAAATAGTGAAGGCAGCAGAGGATCAAGTAGGTAAAAAGACGAGGGCTGCTAGAAATCCTTGGGTAACAGAAGAAGTATTGAATTTAATTGATGAAAGGAGAAAATAATAAAATGCAGTAAATGAAGCAGGCATAAAGGAATACAAACGTCTCAAAAATGAGATCGACAGGAAGTGCAAAATGGCTAAGCAGGGATGGCTAGAGGACAAATGTAAAGATGTAGAGGCTTATCTCACTAGGGGTAAGATAGATACTGCCTACAGGAAAATTAAAGAGACCTTTGGAGAAAAGGGAGCCACTTGTATGAATATCAAGAGCTCAGATGGAAACCCAGTTCTAAGTAAAGAAGGGAAAGCAGAAAGGTGGAAGGAGTATATAGAGGGTCTATACAAGGGCGATGTACTTGAGGACAATATTATGGAAATGGAAGAGGATGTAGATGAAGATGAAATGGGAGATATGATACTGCGTGAAGAGTTCGACAGAGCACTGAAAGACCTGAATCACAACAAAGCTCCGGGAGTAGACAACATTCCATTAGAACTACTGACAGCCTTGGGAGAGCCAGTCCTGACAGAACTCTACCATCTGGTGAGCAAGATGTATGAGACAGGCGAAATACCTTCAGACTTCAAGAAGAATATAATAATTCCAATCCCAAAGAAAGCAGGTGTTGACAGATGTGAAAATTACCAAACTATCAGTTTAATAAGTCACGGCTGCAAAATACTAACACGAATTCTTTACAGACGAATGGAAAAACTAGTAGAAGCCGACCTCGGGGAAGATCAGTTTGGATTCCGTAGAAATATTGGAACACGTGAGGCAATACTGACCCTACGACTTATCTTAGAAGCTTCGCGATAATGGATGACAGCCAAAAACAGTTGCAGGATAAAAATTTATTAAAATTCTTGACCAAGGTTTCGGTACATATAAATATACCTTCATCAGAAGTAAAAAATCCTGAACAGAAAGACACTTTCATTAAAAAAGCCTTAGCATCGGAAGTGAGAAACACAAAAGCTTAAGTAATAGTGAAATTACCAGAGTAATACAGGCATAAAATCATTAGTTACTTACTAAAATTACATCATGCAATGGAGATTAATAAAACAATTGTGCCAAAGGCGTCGTGAATAATTAAGACATCTTCTCCATTTGTACAACATGACTATAGGCACAGGGTCAAAGCGAATAGTTTAGCATCATTACTTCGCCTATGAACTATCGATACAAGAGTGTGAAAGCACTAGGGCAGATGGTTAAGGAAAGGCAAACCTACATTCCTAGCATTTGTAGACATAGAGAAAGCTTTTGACAATGTTGACTGGAATACTCTCTTTCAAATTCTGAAGGTGGCAGGGGTAAAATACAGGGAGCGAAAGGCTATTTACAATTTGTACAGAAACCAGATGGCAGTTATAAGAGTCGAGGGACATGGAAGGGAAGCAGTGGTTGGGAAGGGAGTGAGACAGGGTTGTAGCCCCTCCCCGATGATGTTCAATCTGTGTATTGAACAAGCAGTAAAGGCAACAAAAGAAAAATTCGGAGTAGGTATTAAAATCCATGGAGAAGAAATAATAACTTTAAGGTTCGCCGATGACATTGTAATTCTGTCAGAGACAGCAAAGGACTTGGAAGAGCAGTTGAACGGAATGGATAGTGTCTTGAAATGAGGATATAAGATGAACACCAACAAAAGCAAAACAAGGATAATGGAATGTAGTCGAATTAAGTCGGGTGATGCTGAGGGATTTAGGTTAGGAAATGAGACACTTAAAGTAGTAAAGGAGTTTTGCTATTTGGGGAGTAAAATAACTGATGATGGTCGAAGTAGAGAGGATATAAAATGTAGACTGGCAATGGCAAGGAAAGCGTTTCTGAAGAAGAGAAATTTGTTAACATCGAGTATAGATTTAAGTGTCAGGAAGTCATTTCTGAAAGTATTTGTATGGAGTGTAGCCATGTATGGAAGTGAAACATGGACGGTAAATAGTTTGGACAAGAAGAGAATAGAAGCTTTCGAAATGTGGTGCTACAGAAGAATGCTGAAGATTAAATGGGTAGATCACATGACTAATGAGGAAGTATTGAATAGGATTGGGGAGAGAAGTTTGTGGCACAATTTGACGAGAAGAAGGGATCGGTTGGTAGGACGTGTTCTGAGGCATCAAGGGATCACCAGTTTAGTATTGGAGGGCAGCGTGGAGGGTAAAAATCGTAGAGGGAGACCAAGAGATGAATACACTAAGCAGATTCAGAAGGATATAGGTTGCAGTAGGTACTGGGAGATGAAGAAGCTTGCACAGGATAGAGTAGCATGGAGAGCTGCATCAAACCAGTCTCAGGACTGAAGACCACAACAGCAACAACGAATGACCACGCTTCAGATAAGCAACAGTTTTAAGAACTTCATTCGATAGCTAAGAATATGAGGTGCAGGGGCAGAATTTTTAATTAAGAGAGCGCCGGTTAGAATGCAGCAGGATATCACACAGACCGACAGCCCAGAACGGAGGCAGCTTGCCGAAGGGTTACGATAAGAGCAGAGTCGGGCAAGAACGTGAAGGCAGAAGGACACATAAAAGCTAGGGGTAGCTGAGAGAAACGACGAGATGGAGAACGCGGACTGGTCCGACCAGAGGCTGCAGAAGGGTAAAAAAGTAGTTCGTTTCAAAAAACTTAGATTAGAGCAGAGAACCAGAATAAAATTGGCAGAAGAGTGTAAGTCAAAAGTGTATATGCGCAGAAAGCAACAGGGAGAGTATAAGATAAATTGTTTCTGTGTTAAGGGAAAAGATGGTGGTGGATGTAATAAGTGGTTTATTGGGGAAGAAGGGCGCACAGCACGCCATTGTTGAGGACTAGCTGTTCGACCGCGGAGCAGTACGGATGGCCGGCAGTTGCGCTTCCGCAAGATTACAAACTAAGCTTCGCTTTTTGGCTCAATCTGAATAAGACCGTGACAAAGTAACGTTCGCGTAGGAGGCGAAGATATTTTGACCTTGAATGAATGTTTACCTTAATATGTGACAATTACTGAAGCATAGACGCAAATAGGTAATTGAGCAAAACATATTGCGTGCAACAACACGACGCCCTTTTTATTGCTCATGGAAACCACACATTGCATGTTGTACCACCACACAGCAAGACCTTCAGAAGGGGGGTTGTCCAGAATTCTGTACACACCGGTACCTCTAATACCCAGTAGCACGTCCTCTTGCATTGATGCATGCCTGTATTCGTCGTGGCATACTATCCACAAGTTCATCAAGGCACTGTTAGTCCAGACTGCCCCACTCCTCAACGGTCCCTCGGAGTGGCTGGTGGGTCACGTCGTCCATAAACAGCCTTTTTCAGTCTATTCCAGGCATGTTCGATAGGGTTCATGACTGGAGAACATGCAGGCCGTTCTAGTCGAGCGAAATCGTTTTCCTGAAGGAAGTCATTCACAACATGTGTCCGATGAGGACACGAGTTGTCGTTCATGAAGACGAAGGCCTCGCCAATATGCTGCCGATATGGTTGCACTGTCGGTCAGAGGATGGCATTCACGTATCATACAGCTGTTACGGCTTCTTCCATGACCACCAGCGGCGTTCGTCGGTCCCTCAAAATGCCACTCCAAAACAGCAGGGAACCTCCACCTTGCTGCACTCGCTGGACAGTGTGTCTAAGGCGTTCAGCCTGACCGGGTTGCCTCCAAACATGTCTCCGAGGATTGTCTGGTTGAAGGCATACGCGACACTCATCGGGGAAGAGAAAGTGATGGCAATCCTAAGCGGTTCATTCGGCATGTCGTTGGGCCCATCTGTACCGCGCTGCAAGGTGCCTTGAAAGAAGGACCTCGCCATGGACGTCGAGAGTGAAGTTGCGCATCATGCAGACTATTGCGCACAGTTTGAGTCGTAACACGACTTCCTTTAGCTGCACAAAAAGTATTATTCAACATGGTGGCGTTGCTGTCAGGGTTCCTCCGAGCCATAATTCGTAGGTTGCGGTCATACACTGCAGTAGTAGCCCTTTGGTGGCCTGAACGAGGCATGTCATCGACAGTTCCTGTCTCTCTGTGTCTCCTACGTGTCCGAACAACATCGCTTTGGTTCACTCCGAGACGCCTGGACACTTCCCTTGTTGAGAGCCCTTCCTGGCACAAAGTGACAATTCGGACGCGATCGAACCGTGGTATTGACCGTCTACGCATGGTTGAACTACAGACAAACGAGCCGTATACCTCCTTCCTGGTGGAATGACTGGAACTAATAGGCTGTCGGACACCCTCCGTCTAATAGGCGCATGGTTGTTTACATCTTTGGGCGGGTTTATTGTCATCTCTGAACAGTCAAAGGGGCTGTGACTGTGATACAATATCCACAGTTAACGTCTATCTTCAGGAGTTCTGGGAACCGGGGTGACGCAAAACTTTTTTTGATATGTGTATTTTTACGAGAAACCACAACTGGTGACGCCCGCTTGATACTGAGCACCTACACAAGACTTACTACAATCATTATTTTAATTTCACTGTGACAATTTAAATACGTATTTTGAATGGCAGACTCATCATCGAACGACACCGTTATGGAAATATCGCGTGTGGTATTGAAAATATCACCTTTCTGTTTTTTCCAAGCGGCGTCCCAATTTATTACCGCAAATATTAGCAACGAGATGACATAGCGTCGTTGCGTTTTGGGATCGCTTGACAGCGAAGTTGCTGAGCCAATGTGAGATTTCATGTCCTAACCATTATCAGCTTCTCCATATACAGGCTTAAAACAACGTTTTACATCAGAATTCGAAGACTCAGAATTACTCAAAGTGACTTCTTCAACGACTACGAACGAATGCCCGATCTTTAGTAGCAGCTAGTCAAGATGTAAATCTTGAAGCAGTTGCTTCTATGGCGATCAAAATCGTAGAGATTACGACGCCCAGTTAATTTGCATACAGTTTGGAAACAGTTTCGTTTCCATCTCAAGGTGTCTGACTTTCTCATCTGGAAATATAGCTCTTGTTACTAAAGACCCAGATTGAGAAACTATGAACTTTGACATGATCGAGAAGCAGAGAAATTACCACAGCATGCGGAGAAACATCCTGTGCTCTGGTATAATTATAAATTGAATCAGAACGCGAACAAATGCACAACCCCTCGTTCATTTATTTCTCAACAGCCCGCGAACGCTCAAGCGGAAAACTACTACGCTACTCACTTGGCGTGGCACAGAGTGAAGAGCTAAGTCATCTCGCAGCTTGTTCATAACGGATCACGAAACTCACCGATTTTTGGTCGATTACGAAGCAGATGTTTCCGTATTGCGAGCAATAGTGTTAGATTACAAAAATGTTCATAGAAGGCAACTCTACGCTGCAAACGGTTCCGTGATACACGCGTATGGTGAAAGATTACTGAAGCTGGAAATAGGATCTCGACGAAGATTTCCGTGGCCATTTCTTCTTGCAGATATTCGGTAGCCCTTACTGGTGCCTATTTATTGAGCCATTATGTTCTGTTGCTTGATAAGTCAATAAAGAGAAACTTTAATCGCTAGTACAGTCTCTTTAGATATACTTACTGACAATTTAGTGTCTTTGATTGAACCACAACATAGATATTGAGAGTTGCTAAAGTGATATTCTAAGGTTCCCACGGATTTTCATGACTTTAATCTGCAACGCACAATCACAACAGGACCTCCAGTGCGTGCACGAGCCAGGCGCTTGTCACAAAAATTGGCGGAAGCAAAACTTGAATATCAGGAGATGAGGGCCTTGACATAAGTCACCCTTCTAAAAGCTGCTGTTCTAGGCCTCTCCATCTCGTTCGAAAGAAAGGTGGAACCTGGCGCCCCTGTGGAGATTACAGAGTTTTAAATGTTGCCAAAGTGGCAGATCGCTATCCAGTACAGCATTTTCGAGACTTCAATTGTCAGCTCTCTAACAGAAAGATATTCTCTAAGACTTGTCTTATCCAAGCTTATCATCACATTCCTGTTGCGTTAGAAGATGTGCCTAAACCAACTGTAATAACGCCATTTGAACTCTGAAGATGCCATCTGGTCTAGCAATGCAACGCAAACATTCCAGCGATTTACTAATAGCATTTTGAACGATCTGCCATTTTTGTATTCGTATTTAGACGGTATTCGTATTGCTTTCGCGTCAGATGAAGAACATACAATACATTTCAACATCATCTTCAATGGCTGGATAAATATTATCTGAATATTAACTTGGGAAACTTTTTGGAGGGAAAGAGATATCTATTTTGCATTATTGTGTGTCACATCAAGGAATTTCGCCACAGGAAGAAAAAGTGAAAATTCTAAAACAGGAGCAGAACTACGTCGTTTTTTTAGGACTGATGAATTTCTATAGACATTGCTGCCACATACTGCAGAAATCCAACAACCGTTCTTTAACTTGTTCAAAAACACCAAGAGAAGGGACTGGAGAAACTGACAAATCATTCAAGAAATTAAAAGAACTAGCTAATGCAGTTCAACTTGCTCACTGCTCAACAGATCTTAACTTTGATGGTTCATGCTGCAAGTGCTTCTTCACACTATTGCCTTTTTCCCTTCAGGTCTCTGATCGATACACGACGTAACTACGCTCATGTTCAGAAAATAACAGAACACCAAGACGTTCATATTCACTGGACATGTATATTAGTATGTTCTGTAGAAATGATTTGCATGCGTCCTGTTGCCTAGTAGGCGAGGGGCCCGCCATGGGCCCTGATCACTTGCTCCATGCGTAATGAATGGCATCGAAGCATATACAGCGCGTATGGCATCCTGTGGTATAGCCGTCCATGCTGCATTCACCTGATTCCAAAGCTCATCTGTGGTGATTGGCATTGGGTCACAGTGTTGGGCCCATCGTTTCGCCATATCTCACATATTTTCGGTTGGCAACAAGTCCGGTGATTTGGCCAGCCAGGGCGAAAGGCTGACATACTGTGACCTCAAAAAGGCACATGTTCATGCAGCAACATGTGGTTGTGCATTGTCTTGCTGAAAAATGGGCTGTTGTGCAGAAAGGGTATGGATATGGGTCGCAGGATGTCTTTCACGTAAGTCACAGTGATCATAGTGCCCTGGACACACATCAACTGTGATTTGTAGTTGTAACCAACAGCACGCCACACCATAAGACCTTCAGTTGGCTCTGTATGTCTTGTGTGAATGCAGTCACTGTGATGTCGCTCTTCCTGTCTGCGGCCCTTATTTTCAAACAAATAGAACCTGGATTCGTCCGAAAATACTATCTGATGCCATCCCTGTTCGCAGTAACGTCGTTCCATACACCACTGCCGTCTAGCAAGTTTCTGTACATTCATCACAGGTAGACGGAGAAGTGGACGACGCACAAGTAAACCATGCCGTAATAAACGGCGATGTACTGTCACCCTGACAGTGTATGTTGTGTTAAGAATGTACCACTGTTTCGCCAGGGTCGAGGAAGACGCAGACCTGTACTGATAGTGTATGGTGTGTTAAGAATGTTCCATTGTTGCACCAGAGCCTAGGAGGACACAGACCTGTCCTGGAACGCCATTCGGATGAGATATCGATCTTCTCGGGGGCTGGTATGGATGGTGCAACCTGACCCATCTTGTCGTGTTCTTTCAGACTCACTGATTTGATGGTACGGTTCACGCATACATCTGCGAGGTATCCTGCAAATCTGTTCCAATCACACTGATCGACTACCTTCCGTTTGCAGCGACAACGAGGGCCGCAGACACATTTCACTGCTAGTTGGTCTTGCACCGCGACATCGATGTTGTTGACCTTGAACCCGCAGCCCGACTTGGTTCAAATGCTAATCATTACTGTAGAACATACTAATGTACATGTCCTGTGAATATCAACATCCTATCTCTGGTCGTTCAAGGTGTTCCTATTTTTATGAACACGAGTGTATAGTACCTAGAACCGTGAATTGTAGGCAGCACATTCGGCAGGCGAACATTTTCGTTATCTTCTGGAAGACCGAGGGATCATAGTATTCACAGACTACAAGCCACTAACATTTGAGGCCGCAGCTCGTGGTCTAGTGGCTAGCGCTGCTGCATTTGGATTAAGGGTCCCGGGTCGATTCCTGTCAGGGTCGGGGATTTTCTCCGCCCAGGGACTCGATGCTTGTGTTGTCCTCATCATCATTGGGGAAGTGCCGAGACTGGAAATGGAAAGATTTGGAACTTGTACAGACGTTTATGACCACGGTGTTGACCGCTCCACAGACCAACATCAACATCACTAACATTTGCCTTTAAACAGCGACCAGGAATAACAACACCTAGGCAACTGCGTCATGTGGAATTTCACAGTCATTTCCTCACAGATATTCATATCTTCGTGGCGGAGAGCACATTCCTAATGATATATGTTTAAGGGTTGTGGATATCATGTGCCAGCCAGTGTTTAATATGAAGACATTGCAAAGGCACAAATCATTGACCCAAAAGTGATCAAAGTGAGGAATTCAGACTCCTGTTCCTTCGTGTTTGCAGCAATATTTTTACGTGATGGATCACAGCTACTTTTTGATAATTCTATAGATAAACACAGGTCATATGTTCCTGCACCCTATAAACAACAAGTCTTTCATGCACTACATGACTCGGCTCACTCTGGCATCAGAGGCACAAGCAGACATGATTCGCCAGCGCTTCATTTGACTTTCACTGGGACAAGATATAAAGGCGTGGCCAAAAACGTGTGTTCGCTGTCAATGAGCGAAAATTTCAAAACATACAACCAGTGCCTGTGGAGCTTTCAGTGAAGCTGACAGTAACTTCTCGCATATACATGTTAATCGACTGAGGACACTACCTTGCTCTCATGGCATCACCTATCTCTTAACATTGATAGGCAGATTTATACGTCGGCCAGAGGCAGTTCTACTGAAAGACGTCACTACAAATGGTTCAAATGGCTCTGAGCATTATGGGACTTAAATTCTGAGGTCATCAGTCCCCTAGAACGTAGAACTACTTAAACCTAACTAACCTAAGGACATCACACACATCCATGCCCGAGGCAGGATTCGAATCTGCGCCTAGAACCGCTCGGCCACCCGGACCGACAACATCACCACAGAAAGTGTTGCCAGCACTCTGTTATTGACATGGGGTGCACATTTTGGAGTCCCAAAAATCACCACCACCAACACAGGACAGCAGCTTGAGTTTCAATTGTTCTGCTACCTCACAAAGACCCTACGTATACACCACATCGAAAATATCCAGCGTCGAATGGCAGAGCTGAACAGTGGCATCACAACATTAAGACAGCATTAAGAGCTCGACTTTCAGATGATTGCGTTGACAACTTCCCAATAATTTTAATGGGTCTTCGTACCTATGTGATTCCAGAATACAACACCATTGATGTAGAACTGACTTATAGTGTGACAATTATACTTCTAACCGATTTCTCAGATCCCACACCAGTGGGGTGTGACATTCCAACTTTCTTTTTTACCTTAAATAAGCGCATGGCGTCACTTACACTAATTAATGTTCGACGTCATGACACAAAGTCTGTATTCATCCACCCTGAACTCATGAGCTCTTCACGCGTATTCATAAGACATGACGCTCAAAGAAAACCTCTACAATCTATTCATGACGGACTGTATCTGGTACATTCACGCTGTGAAAACATTTCAGTATTTGAAACACCTCAAGGTGAGAAGACCAACTAAATCGACAGACCTAAGACACTCAGGAGGTTTGTTGACTGGAGCTAGATGTTTACATCGGACTCGCACGGCTGATCTGTAATCCATATTCTTCAGTAGGAGTCTACTGAAGAATATGGATTCCAGATCAGCCATGCGAGTCCGATGTAAACAACTAGCTCCAGTCAACAAACCTCCTGAGTGACTTCAGCCAATTCAACGAGCTACAGTGCACTTCCAACAGAAACATCCCAGCATTATCACTGGGGAGAGAATAATATGTGGCTGTAAAGGACACAGTGAAATGGTAATTCTCTAAAATTTATAGATAAACATTGGAGTTTGTAACTGTTATTAAGAAGTATTCCTGGAGGTTTCATTTGTGTAGCGCGAAATAGAGAATTGTTTTTTACTAGAAATCACAACGTAATTGGCTTTGATTTCCTGTTTCAAACCTAAACACTATCCACTAGGGCTCAATCTTTTTTTATGAATGAAGAAAAGAAGATTTTTCATCACCTGTGCAAACTATGAATACAATACGAGAACAGAGACTTCAAGAACTTAGTATAGAAAGGAATCAGTTACATGGGTATACATCTATTCAGCAATCTTCCAGAAAATATTTAATGTCCTATGGGCACTGCGCTGGACTTCAGAACTGCATTATAAGACTTTTTAGAGGGCACATGTATTTCTGTTTGTCTATTTGAACACACTGATCTCCAAAACTACTAGACGAATTTTCATGGGGTTTTCACAGGTAATTTGCGTAGAACTGTCATGTCTGTATGTTTGTCATTTGAACATGCTGATCTCGATAACTACTAGACGAATCACTGGGTTTTCACAGGTAGTTTGAGCGTAGCTTAAAGCAATGTATAGGCTTTAATTCATCAAAATCGGAACAGGGAAAAGAAATCGTCTATTCAGCTTAGCAGTTGACTTTGTCAGTTTCCTAGTACAGCAAAGAACCAGTAGATGGAGCTGTGAGTATTTTTAACTCAGTGACAAAAGTATTTTCGGAAGCTTACGTCAGTGACAGAATTAAGTGTCACAGTCTTATCTTTATAAATAAAAATTAACATTGCATTTACTCGGCTAGGGAATACGGATGTACTGATTTCGCTTTGTTTATTAAACGACATTGGTTTACGGCTGTGGACTGGATTTATTTACATTCTTTGCTTTGTGATTCGGGTGCCTACTCATTACATTTTGATTTCGTTTTGTTTACAAATAAAAATGCCTAAGAATGAGCTGAGAATTCAGTTAAGGTCGTGAGGTGCGACTTACTACGGCTGAAGAACATCATAGTGTTACAGCCCCATCGCTGTTCCTTATCTATATAAACGGTTTGGGAGACAATCTGAGCAGTCGTCTTAGGTTGTTTACAGATGACGCTGTCGTTTATCGACTAATAAAGTCATCAGAAGATTAAAAAAAATTGAAAAACGACGTAGAAAAGCTATCTGAATGGTACGAAAATTGGCAGTTGACCCTAAATAACGAAAAGTGTGAGGTCATCCACATGAGTGCTAAAAGGAATTCGTTAAACTTCGGTTACACGATAAATCAGTCTAATTTAAAAGCAATAAATTCAACTATCTGTATATTGAGCAAGCAGTAAAGGAAACAAAAGAAAAATTCGGAGTAGGAATTAAAATCCATGGCGCCGGCCGGAGTGGCCGAGCGGTCCTAGGCACAACAGTCTGGAACCGCGCGACCGATACGGTCGCAGGTTCGAATCCTGCCTCGGGCATGGATGTACGTGATGTCCTTAGGTTAGTTAGGTTTAAGTAGTTCTAAGTTCTAGGGGACTGATGACCTGAGAAGTTAAGTCCTATAGTACTCAGAGCCATTTGAACCATTTTGAAAATCCATGGCGAAGAAATAAAAACTTTGAGGTTCGCCGATGACACTGTAATTCAGTCAGAGGCAGCAAAGGACCTGGAAGAGCAGCTGAACGGAATGGACAGTGTCTTGAAAGGAGGATATAAGATGAACACCAATAAAAGCAAAACGAGGGTAATGGAATATAGTCGAATTAAATCGGGTGATGCCGAGGGAATTAGATTTGGAAATGAGACACTTAAAGTAGTAAATGAGTTTTGCTATTTGGGGAGTAAAATAACTGATAATGGTCGAAGTAGAGAGGATATAAAATGTAGACTGGCAATGGCAAGGAAAGTGTTTCTGAAGAAGAGAAATTTGTTAACATCGAGTATAGATTTAAGTGTTAGGAAGTCGTTACTGAAAGTATTTGTATGCAGTGTAACCATGTATGGAAGTTAAACGTGGACGATAAATAGTTTAGACAAGAAGAGAATAGATGCTTTCAAAATGTGGTGCTACAGAAGAATGTTGAAGATTGGATGTGTAGATCACATAACTAATGAGGAGGTATTGAATAGAATTGGGAGAAGAGAAATTTGTGGCACAACTTGACTAGAAGAAGGGATCACTTGGTAGGACATACATATTATGAGGCATCAAGGGATAACCGATTTAGTATTGGAGGGCAGCGTGGAGGGTGAAAATTGTAGAGGGAGACCAAGAGATGAATACACTAAACACATTCAGAAGGATGTAGGCTGCAGTAGGTAATGGGAGATGAAGAAGCTTGCGCAAGTTAGAGTGGCATGGAGAGCTGCATCAAAACAGTCTCTGGACTGAAGACCACAACAACAACAACAACAAAATACCTAAGTATTACAATTACGAACAACTTGAATTGGAAGGAACACATAGAAAATGTTGTAGGGAAGGCTAACGAAAGACTGCGTTTTATTGGCAGGACACTTTGAAAATGTAACAGATCTACTAAAGAGACTGCCTACACTACGCTTGTCCGTCATCTTTTAGAATACTGCTGCGTGGCGTGGGATCCTTACCTGATAGGACTGACGGAGTACATCGAAAAAGTTCAAAGAAGGGCAGCACGTTTTGTATTATCGCCAAATATGGGAGAGAGTGACGCAGAAATGATACAGGATTTGGGCTGGGTATCATCAAAAGAAAGGCGTTTTTCGTTGTGACAGAATCTTCTCACGAAATTCCAATCACCAACTTTCTTCCCCGACTGCGAAAATATTTTGTTGATACCGACCTACATAGGGAAAAATGATCACCACGATAAAATAAAGGAAATCAGAGCTCACACGGAAAGATATAGGTGTTCGTTCTTCACGCGCGCTATAAGAGATTGGAATAATAGAGAATTGTGAAGGTGGTTCGATGAACCCTCTGCCAGGCACTTAAATGTGATTTGCGGAGTATCCATGTAGATGTAGATGTAGATGTACTTGCTCTTTGGAAACTCTCTCCAAAAGCAAGGTATGAGGTAACTCTCATCGAGAGCATTATGAATTATCTCCCTTTTCATAACCCTTCACACACACACAGGCTCAAAGTTATGTCTCTCCTTTACTTCTCTCCAAAATAACATTATAGAAGTGGGAATTTTGACGGGAAGTGTGATGGGTGAGCAAGATTTTATACACAGAATCAGCTTGTTTCTAAAAAATTACCATTTCGCTTTAAAGCACACGGTTCCCGTGTAAAGTGTCAAACAAATAACACATGTTACATTGAATTCCTGAAACAATTCTGGTTAAATCCATATGCCACACTACACCGTTACGTGAAATGATACGAATTTTATTGGTATGCAAAACGAATAAATAAGCCAGCATTTCATGAATATAAACCACTAACACACTACGCAAGTAATTTCCCAGATCCGAACTATGAGATACAGTTCTGAGAGAAGGAGAATTTTACAGTGGAACACCTGTCACGCGTTCGGCTAAAAACTTCACAGCGGGGCATCTAGCAGACACAATGAGATGCCGGAGCCACTGCATAGGTCGCTGGCAAAAGCAGCCTTTGTCCCTTCTTTTAATGACGAACCTTCGTAAAAGTTTCTACAGGAACACGGCTGGAGATGGAGGATAAAAGTCAGGAGAAACCCAACTCAAAACATTGGTTACTCACTGTAGCCATCTGTGTTAAAAGCTAACATGAAAGAAAAAGCTGTTTAACTCAGTATTACGTAGCAGAAGTTAAACTCTGCCCTACAGAAGGAACAACGCCTGTGATAGGCTTCAAAAATTCTAGTGGGTGGAATTATAACAAGTACGAATACTCTGATTGACCAGAAAGAAAATATGCGAACATCAGCTTCGATGTAGGCTTATGTGGAGAGAGGAATTCGGTCTTTCTCTTGCATAAAATCGTCGAGTGTTTGACAAAGGCTACTCGAGCCGTGCTGAGACGATTGCGAGAGTCGTTGTGTGAATACTTGTTCACAGGCTCATCTTAACTCATAAGGAGTTAAACTGCAAAATCTCCTAGTATAGAGAATCGCACTGAGCACTGACAATTAACGCTTGCGAGTGATTTGAGGGTAACAACGTACGCGCTATTCCAGCCAAATAGCGTGTACCATGACAATTAATTTAACTAGGGAACAACTAGGAGTCTCAGTTTCACCAAAGAAGTAGGAAATGTATCTCATTACTCCAAACATTGTATACAAAGAAGTAAAAAATGCGTATTAAGCATCGGACACAGCTATAAATAAATACCATGGCAACGCCAGGTTTCTCAGCTAGTTTAAAATGTGTATCTTGTTAACTCTGAGAACATAATTTCCATTTGCAAAACGTCCATCACCAAGCTGAAGGAGATGAAATCTGAAATGAAAATGCATGCAGAAGTACACTGCTGTGATGAAAATAAATGAGTTACTGATTCACAGTATTGACCATAGCTGTTAATGGAAACTGTAAGTTTCCTATTAATGAAGTACACAGCCTGTCTGTTGCTAATTTTTATTTGTTATTAGACATTTCCTCAGCTCATGATGGATATAACATGTCTTACATGATGTAATTCAAGAATCCAAGTAAATCCTTGTATTCTGAAGAAGATACCTTTAGCAGTATCGAAACCTGGGTGAAGTCTAAAAATAAATAAAAACAGGTAACTTACTGGCTGTGTAACTGGAGAGTGAGGTACTGATTAATAAAAGACAAAGCAAAATGTGGCATGTAAACTTTATGTGGAAGTCAAAAATATTTCATCTACGAGGGTAATCCCAAAAGTAAGGTCTATTTTTTTATAAATACATAGAATTATTTATTTCTACAATGGTTTACATCAGTTTACAGCTTGAACATTTAGCTTTTATTCGACATAATCACCATTTATGTCGATACATTTTTGTAGACGACGTGGCAGTTTTTGTATGCCCATGTCATACCAGCTTGCCGCCATGCTGTTCAGAAAAAGAACCTCTTCTTTCACCCGTCGCCGGAGCTGAATCGCTTTCCGGCCAAATGTTCTTCTAACCTAGGGAACAAGTGATACTCACTGGGCGCCAAGTCAGGACTATAGGGTGGGTTTGGTGATTAAGTTCCTCTGACACTGCTGCAGGAGAGCAACGGTTTGCCGAGCGATGTGCGGGCGAGTGTTGTCATGGACAATGTGTACGCCCTTGCTCAACAATCCTCTTCTCCGGTTATGAATCGCCCGTTTGAGTTTTTTCAGAGTCTCACAGTAACTGTCAGCGTTAATTGTGATCCCAGTGGGCATAAAATCGACCAACAATGCCCCTTTCCGATCCCCAAAAACGGTTGTCTTGACTTTACCGGCAGACTGTGTTTGTTTGAATTTCCGCGGCTTTAGCGAAGAAGGATGCCGCCACTGGCGTGATTGTTGCTTGGTCTCAGGTGTAAACTGGTATGCCCAGGTTTCGTCACCCGTGACAATTGAATACAGAAAGTTGTCCCGTTCGGCTGCAAGGTGGTGAACAAATGCGCAGGAGGCATCAACTCGTTGCCGCATGTGGTCCTCAGTCAGCATTCGTAGCACCCATCTTGCGCACACCTTCAAGTAGTTCAATGTTTCCGTTAAAATTCTGTGAGCGGTGCTTCGAGAAACCTCAGGAACCAAAGTGCAAAGATCATCCAGGGTGATCCGCCGATCTTCACGCATGCTTTGCTCAACCTTCAACACTGTCTCCTCAGAAATTGAGGGTCTCCCGCTCCTTCGTTCGTCGTGAATTTCGGTCCGACCAGCTGCAAACTCTCTACACCACTTAAGAACATTTTTGACATCCATGCACGACTCACCATACACTTCCGTCAATTGTCGATGGCTTTCAATCGGCGCAGTGCCCTTTGCGTTCAAAAACAATAACTGCCGCAATTCGCACTTGGCGGTAACATCCTACGGGAGCTCCATTCTCAACGGCTGTCAAGCCAAGACTGAGCACCTGAGAGCGGCGTGCGCATGTTTAGACACAACACGTGAAGAACTCTTCATAACAGTGCGACCAACTGGTACACAAACAGAGTTCTGTACTTCTAAAAAAATAGGAGACCTTACTCTTGGGATTATCCTCGCAGTGTCCAAACGCGTGTCCCGGTAATGATGGCGTATCCACATGTACGTCTACGTCTACATCTACATGACTGTTCTGCAATTCATAGTTAAATGCCCAGCAGAGGATTCATCGAATTACTTTTAGACTATTTCTCTAGCGTTCACTCTCAAACATCGAGTAAGCAAACACTTAAACCTGGCCGTGTGAGCTTTGATTTCTCTTATTTTATTACAATGATAATTTCTTCCTACATAGGCAGGCGTGAACAAAATGTTTTCGCTTTCGGAGGATAAGGTTGGCGATTGACACCCCCCCCCCCCCCCTCTTAAGTATCATATCTGTGACACACATTCCCCTATTTTGTGATAATATAAAACTAGGTGCCTTTTTTTGAACTTTTTAGATGTCCTCCGCCAACCCTATCTAACACACACATCAGCACTCCTGCAGAGCACAGGCATGCATACTTTAGGCAGTCTCTTTAGTAGATGTGCTGCATTTTTAAGTGTTCTGCCAATGAAACGTAGTCTTTGGCTCGCCTTCCTCACAACATTACTTGTCTGGTGATTCCAATTTGTTTATAATCATAGCCCCTAAGGATTTAGTTGACCTGATGCCTTTTGATTTATGTTATTTATTTGTAATCTAAGGTCTAATGACAAGGCATAAATGACATGCAATTTACTCCCGTTACGTCGTATAACTTGGTTTCCACATCAGAGTTCTAGTTTGGGACACGACTTGCACTGTCTAGTGTCCAATACCTGCCTACAGTCCACACAGTACGCAGTGAATGAAAAAAGAATCGGAAAAATATGCTCCAAAGAGAAGAGGCTTCTGTAAGCTCGCAGTACTTAGCAATAGTTCATTGCTATATTCTGCTATTCATCTTGAAGGTTGGACGTCCATATCTTTTTCTGGAAAGCTGGCTGTTTATTCTGCTGTTATGTGCATCGCGAGTGGTAGCGAGCAAACAGTTGTTGCGGGTCAGGAAAAGGTCACAGCCTGCACTGACGGTCCCAATGGAGCAAGAGGAGATTTTTGTATTAATCGACGACTTTTTGTAATGTGCCTTTTTGCTGCCCGTAGTTGTTACTTGCTTGCTCACTGGAGAGATTTTTTTCAGATTTGTGTATGTGTACATTGAAGGTTATACTCGTGTCTTTGTTGTGACCAGATAGGTGATTAAAGACACTGTGGAATAATTAAAGTTCTTTCTAATCAAAGTGTCCAAGGAAAAGAAAGGTCTGAGTAAAGCTTGTCAGTATGTGAATCGTCGATCTTCAGGATATGTTGAATTAAACGATTTTATTTACTCCTTTCATTTTTTTACCCTGTTAAAGTATTGTTGACTAACCCCTTCTGATAATTTAATTTCTATAAAAAAGAAAAAGGGGGAGTAGTTGCATCGCAGTCAGGTACGACAGACTCGATTTTTCATCTTTTATAGGAAGTGTAATTTACGTTTTTTGTTCTCTATCAGAATACTGACATGCCCGATAGTAGGAAGTTCCAGAAAATGTTTGAATTCTGACATGTCGGAAAAAGGGTTTTCATAAAACAATAGTACGGATACATATCAGATTTTATGTTAACGAAGATAAAGTTTCAGTAGATAGCCTAGAAGGTTTTAGAGAAAAAGTGTTGATAACGATAATATTATTAGAGGTAGAGCTTTACGTATTTCCGTACATCTGTTGCCATAATAATAACAATAATAATAATTTTTGACATAAAACTTTCACCAGGTTAATCATAATAATAATTTTTGATGGTAAGACTTTCACCTGGCGACCTGTCTGCCAGGATTTCGTTTCGTTGGGTGATTTCTAAATTGGCAGGAATGGGCAAGACTGTAGAAGCAGCTCCAACGAAGTTTCGGAAAATTTGAGGCATAGTGTAGAGAATTCTTCTCAGGATGATGAAGTCAGGGAGCTTTCACAGTACTGTGAATAGCCAGAGTGTAGGCTGTTATTTGGCGATCACGCTTGCGAACTGCAGGAAACTACACGCATTTCAGAAGCACAAAATACCGTGACACAATCCGATTTTGTTACGAGAGATTCAAGTATGGCTTGTACTTCTACAAAGTAATTTTGTCTTCCCCTCTTTCAGTAAAAATGTTACACAACTAATACTGGCTCAACTTGATGAGATTAGAAAATACAATAATGAAATGAGAGAACTAAATAACGAGATAAAAAGTCTATTGACGAACTTAGCAGAGACATCAAAAAATCTAGTAACAAACACGAAGACAACTTCAGATTGTTTCAGAATGACAATTGAAATCGTAAATTCGAGGAAATGTTAGAATGGTTGAAAACTCAGGTACACGAGGAAGTCAAGTCTGATATTAATAATCTTGAGTCCAAACATGACCATATACAGTCTATTGACATTGTTGAGTTGAGACAAAAGACTTCACAACAAGAGGTGCCAATAGAGAAATTAGCACAGAAGTTCGAGTCATTACCATTACAGACTAACAGTAAACATCCAAGGACGCAAACGCAATTGATGACGGTTAGAAAACGAGTCGAATAATTATCCGGGAGACCGATGCCAAACGAGCAACGAATCAGATAAAAGGTCAGACAACAGTCAGCCGGATCCGATCGCTGATACCGAAGAATCTCAGTCCCTGCAACGTTTTAAAGAATGGCAGATGACGATTAATGAGCAAAATAAAAGTGACATGAGAAAGTTATAGGAGCAGCTTCCTGGTATCGAAGAAAAGGTCGGTCGTGACAACGATACCAGTAGTTCAGTAATTATCGTATTGGAAATAACAACGAACGCACTAATTTTGGAAATGCTGACCACTTCACTTTTCAGAAATTACGGGATACATGTTACTTCAACATTATGGAAAATCGAATTCGTATAGTCTTGGAAGAATGCAAATGGTGTCAAAAGGCAAAACTACCTACCGTTAAGCATAGAACACCACTGTTTCGTATCATTCCTGTGAAACTAAGAGAATTAGCTGCTATCAACATTTTCGGTACAGCTACGAGAGCTAAACGTGGTCATACATTTGTTTGTGTAGCTGTTGTGTTAAATTTGTATCATTCATACCTTTACGGAAAGCAACTGCAAAATCTGTTTCTATAGCATTCGTAATGAATTATCTGAAAGAAGTAGGGTATGCTGACAAAGTAATTTCTGACATTGGCCCACAATTTCGTTCTAAAACATGGCTAAAACCTGTAACCCTTCTGAACGCATTATGAAAGAATTAGGTAAACTTGGCTGATTATATTGCTATCGTCAGTACGGAAGCTGGGATTTGCTCTTTTCGGATTTTCAAAACATCATAAACGAACTAGCAAATGATTCCACAGCTTCGTCTCCACTCCTTATATTAAAGAATAAATTACCATCAGATCGTATAAAACAATTAGTAGCCTTCCCTATACAACGACGTTTAAGACGCCGTGAAGCAATCAATTTAGTATTGGAAAACATCAAGAAAGCCGTAGAGAAAACCCACGAGTGAACATCAAGAACTGACAGACAGACCAGAAAGTGTTGTTTAAAACACATTATTTATCTCATAATGGAAAGTCTGTAAGCAGCATATTTTTCTTGGTGTTTGAAGGTCCTTTTCGCATATGCCGAATCGCACATGCAAATGCTGTGCATCTTGAAAGCATATGAACATATCAATCATCTTGTATCAAATGTCAAAGTAAACAAAGAATAACGCCCTAGTGGGTTTACTGATCTTTGGTAAACATGTGCAGTGGCAAGCATAAGTGCCCCAATGCATTTTCTTACTTTAACTTTCAGCACTGTTTCATACTCTTCAATTGATCTGTACATCTGTTAATATATCTTTTACTGTCAGTATGCTTAATACGAAGTTTTAATAAATAGTGACTATCTAAGGTTTGTGTTGTCCAAAGAAAAATACTTTGAATCTGCTGAGCATAGTGTGACAAGGTGAAAACACAGTAGAAGTAGACTTTTTTTTGCATTTACATTTGCACTATGTCAGTATGGAATAGTGTATAATTTGTATTCAGCTAGAATAATTCTGAGTTTACTGATGAAGTAACTGATTGATATGTAATACTGTTATCTTATTTAATGAGTTTTGGAACGTTTCTTTTGAGATCTTGGTATAGCAGTGTAGTCTTGGTTTTGAGGTTCTAAGATAATTTTTTTTTTTTTTTTCAGGAAGATAGTATGTCCATGTAAGTGGGTTTCTTGTGACTTCTGGTAATTTGTGGACTTTTCACTTTACCTTTACCAGACAGAATACTGTGTTATTTTCGAGAAAAGTGCACTAGATGACATTTTCTGTAGGTACACCTTTGTGAAGTAGGTCATGAATTCTAGGGGTAACTACTGACTTTAGTTAGGATAAGAGATTATGTATGAGCTGTTCTGAATTGAGAAAGGTATATCTGATAGGCAGTAGTTTAACTAGGATAATTTCTGATTCATGCTCATTCTACTATTTAGGAAGTTTCTTGAAGAGTGATAATTTTAGTGTTGTGGGCATACACAAGATGAATCTAGGGAATACTATGCGATATAGACATGGAACGTGATGAGGAATTTATGCTTAAGGATTGCCATGTCAGGATTATGATGTTACTATGGTTTATAACGATGCAACTATTATATATTGTGGTGCAATTATGGGATATGATGTGAATTGGATTATGATTTGTAGAACGTTATGCTGAAGGTTAATGAAATGTGATGTTCTGAAGAAGACACATGAGGCGTTACATATGATTTAGTGAGGAAGCATTTTTGCAGCTATTTATGGAACAGGGTAAGATAAGGAACGTACACTCCTTAAAAGAAGCATCCCACAGCTGCACTATATACATGGAGGTTCTGTTCGTGCACACTTTATTCGAATGTAGAGTCACAGTGATATTTTCAAGAGAGATTTATTTTGGTCGTGAAAGGATTTTTTGAGAGGACAATAGTACTGGAGTTTTGTTGCTTCTGACAAGATGTAGTATGACATGTAAGAGCCATCGATTATGGAAAGAATACGAATTACAGTTTGAGGTGCCAATCATACCTGCTAAATATATCGTAGACTCAAGAAAACACGAAAATTTACCTGTATAAAACACTAGCGTTTGCAGATGACATTTTCATTTCACCTGTTTGGAGATGGTCGTGCATGTGTGGATGTATCTGTCGAGCAGTAAGCGTGAATGATTTTACAACGATTGCTTCTCTGCTGCTGAAATATTTGATGTAGATGTGAGATGAATTTTCTGGCTTTTCGAAGTAGTGGAATGAAATTGCCCTAATGAAAATTTATTTCTCTACTTATTACTCTCTACACTTACCTGCACTTTAGACTTTGTATGAAATATGATCATAATTGAATTTTTCTCTATTGCAGATTAAATACAGCCCAAGAATAATCGTGAACGTAATTAAAGGACAAAATTACGTTCAAACTCGGGAGTGCATAGGGACATAACGACATAACCCAGAGGTTACAACTTCAAATTCACAACATTTTATTACAGTCTTTTACATAAAATAAATAGCTGTAACCAAACAACCATTGTTAATTACAACGGCTATTACAAACAGGCACAACACGCTCCTCATTCCTCACATTATGCCAACAGCGGCTGCCTGCCAAATCATGAACACTCTGGTCACAGGCTGGTTTAAGAAACTTCTAAACCAAGAACCGAGCGTACGTGAAACAACAAACAATGATTTCACCAACCCACAACCGCCCCTGAGATCGGGATTGTACAA
This sequence comes from Schistocerca serialis cubense, assembly GCF_023864345.2. Lineage (NCBI taxonomy): Eukaryota > Metazoa > Arthropoda > Insecta > Orthoptera > Acrididae > Schistocerca > Schistocerca serialis. Next base: position 738,657,132 of record NC_064639.1, on the reverse strand, counting down.
AATGATGGCAATAATTATAATTAATAAATTATTTTCATAAGTAAGAAAACTTTAAAATCCTACTTTAAATAAAATATACATGGCGTCGGTTAATAGCATCCCAAAATTACCGAGCAATTGCTTTACTTCAAAAAGGCAATAAACTCTAGCCACAGTGGTCCATAAACAAACAATCAGTGAAAGGCTGAAGAGATGAGCTAATGGGTCAGTGACTGCAAACTTAAGGTTATTAAACACTAGTGTGTTTCGATAAACTCGGCCCACTTAGGGTAAATGAATAAAATGGAAATCACGCAAACCCTTTAAAAGTAACTTAAACGTACAGAAATGAAATACCTATTTTTGTAAGACAACCAGCCCATCGACATATTAAATTCACATAAGGCTAATAAAGCGCGGTGCTGTTAGGAACAGGGTAAAACTAGCTGAACAACTGAAGCACAGTCGATGAACAAAGTTTTACAGACTTGCAGATGCTGACCCACATCGTGCCGAAGTAAATCTCAATTCTGTTCAGGCTTTTTGAATAACTTTCCATCAGCGCAGAGCGCCTTCCCAACGCGACAGCAACTGAGAGGCGCTTAGCACTGATCGTATTCCAGTTTAGAGAGCCACGAAAATGTCCTTCATGTAAGCCCTTACAGGGCGACTTCACAACACGTCACAACATTTCTCGGCTTCCACTGGTATCTGCTACGAGTTTAAATTATACTTTGGTACCATGTTATCTTGCGCTTGCCGTAAACTCGGCTTCGACGAGGCACTACAGTGCACTCGGTGACAAACCACCACATTCACTTACTTTTGCACTTACTGTCCCCATCGGTCCGCGCTTTCCTCGGCGCTGCACGCTCGCCAACTCGCAGCGAGCGATACATCGAGGAGTGACAGCAAGTCTCTCTGCTATCGACTTTACGGACAATCTCAGAAGTGACGGTAAGAAAGTAAGCTAGTAATTTATAAATATCTGGGTTTACAGTAGTGTAAATATATATGTGTGTATGTATAAGTGTAACCAGTGTACAGGATGGTCAGAAGCAGTCTGAAAAGCTTGTAAGGGTGCTGTAGGGTAGATTGAGCTTAGAAATAAATGGTAAGAAAAATATTCGATACTTTGAAAGTTACACAATCAGGCCGTTGCGTGTGCGAGTTCAAGTGGTCCGCCAGATACATTTAATGTCAGTTGTTCTTATGGCGTAAATGATAGCTCATAAGACTGCTCAGCCTTTGATTCAGTTTCGATCCTTATTACCGTCCCATGTCTAATTTTTGTATCGCTCTTTGTTCACTTTTAGGAAACCGAACGACGAACACGTTTGGCGACACTGTCTCTGGCGGACCGTTTGAATTTACGGGCACAACCGTGTCATTGGCTAATTTCAAAGCTTATTAACTCGTAAGCAAAACAAGACAAGGAATTTTTTTCTTAACAATTATTTCTGGGCGCAACCTACCCTGTAACAACTAGCTTTTTTGGACTGTTTCTGACCACATTGTATAGGTACATAATGAATGTGTTTCTATTCGTATTATTGTGACGAATGTCGAATGTAAGTTAAAAAAGTATTAACAACTACAATAAAGTTTCTTTCTTATCAGTTATTTATTGCAAGATCTTAACACAGTTCGAGAAACAATGTTTTTGATCTTGTCGTGTTTTACAAGGCCAAAGAGAGTTTGTAGGCTGGACACACGTGAGTGCTCCACATATACAAGGGTTGTACCAAAAGTAAGGTTGTCATATTATTTACAAATAGAAAACACTGTTTATTGTTATTTATTTATACATTGTTGAAAAGCTTACACTTTTGTCTATTATACGACACAGTAAATAGGTACATTTTTTTCGACACACATTTGAAAACGGTGCTCCAGCTTTTGTATTCCTAAGTCAAAGAAATCTCCTGCTAACCCACTGAGGAAGTGTGTGACCTCTGCTCGGACTTCATCATTGTTCTTGAAGCGTTTGCCACTCAAGTGTTTCTTTAGCTTGGGGAAGATAATCGCTGGGGGCTAATTCTGGGCTTTACGGGGGATGGGGCGTAACAGACACCCAAATTTCTTCAAAAGCTCCTGTGATTGACGAGCGACTTGGTGTTGAGCGTTGTCGTGAAGAAGCACTACTCCCTCCTTCAGTCGTCCTCTCCGGCGATTCTGGATTGCACACTGGATTTTGGTCAATGTTTCACAATATCTGTCTTAGTTTATTTTCGTCCCAAGTTGCATGAAATGGATAAGGAGTACCCCCCTCTGATCCCAAAAAAGAGTCGCCATAACCTTTCCTGCCAACTGTGTTTGTTTGAATTTCTTTGGTGGCAGTGAACAGGACTGACACCACTGATGAGATTGTTGTTTTTTTCAGGGGTGTAATGAAACACCTATGTTTCATCTCCCATGACATTAGAGTCCAACAACTTCCCCTTCTTGCCCCCCCCCCCCCCCCCACATTGTTGAAGAAACTTGCGAGCACTATCAAGGGTTGCTCCTTGTCAGTCAGTCAGTCAGTCAGCATCCAGAGGACCCAGCGAGCACACAATTTTCGATAATCCATCGTTTATGTTAAAGTTCTTTCAATTGTGACATGCATTCAACAAGTTCATGGACAGTGACCCCCCGATCTCTGAGCAGCTCACTGTTGATCTTCTGGACAATCGCATCCGAAACTGGTGGTCTTCCACTCCGTTCTTCATCGTGAACTTCCGTGCGACCCTCAGCAAAAGCCCTGCACCATTTGCGGACATGCTGAATGGACATGAACACCTCACCGTAAACCTCAGTCAGCTGCTGATGAATCTCCATGGGCGATAACTTCCTTGCCTGAAGAAATCGGATTACTGTTCGAACCACGCGCTTGGCGGGAGTGGCGATCAACACTTCCATCTTTGACAGCTGCCAAGCCAACACTGAACGAGGTAGCGAATCGCATGTGGGCGAGCTCGAGAGTGGGGGAAGCACTGCACATGACACTGTTGTCGGATTTAGCCTAGCACCTTCCCTCGGGGCTGTAGCTCATTGGGAACCTTACTTTTGGTACAACCCTCGTAGTTCTGCTTGAGAAAAACACGGTTTTTCTAAACACACATTGGGAGCTTTGAGTTAAAAAGATGTTATAAAATAAAATGACTACTACTCTTGTATCCGAGAATATATACACATCTTAATTATATCGACTGAGGACGGCAAACTGCTACAGTGATTTAAATTAGTGCTTTATGTAGGCATAGCACGCAACCTGTTGCTAAAATTCCCTACTTCACCCCCAAAGAAATAGATATTTATTACTTTGTAAAGTAGACGATCTTTTTCCTCGGGATTTAAGCTATCTCCATATCAAATTTCATCAAAATAGGTTCAGCGGTTTGGTCGTGGAAACGTAGCAGACAGAGTTACTTTCGTATTTATAACATTAGTACAGGAATCACCACCTAACAAACATTGAAACTGACTTACAGATCATAATATTAGTAGCAGCTTACACCAAAAATTAACTATAGAAGAAAACTATCAAATCCAAAAAGCAATAGCCCAAAGAAATAAAGTACTAAATGAATACACATCACTGTGCAATAAAACCCTCTTTGTCACAATTGAAGAACTATACAAATAACTCCCCCACCAAAACTAATCATCAAAAAAAAAAAAAAAATCCTCTCTCTCTCTTTCTCTCTCTCTCTCTCTCTCTCTCTGTCCCAGTCCTGAACACACTCACACACACACACACACAAACCAAACGCCACAAACACCAAATACACAATACACTTCAGACTTGCGCGCCTCACCCACACAAACATGCCACGAAACAAGTGAATACTACAACAACACGTAATGGTGGCGATAACTCTGCCCATGTTTGAAAATTCGTAGAAAATGCGTTGTCAAACGACCATAATTGACAGAATTCAGCGTAATCACGAAAATGTATGAGAAAACACTGCAACGCCAATGCCGTAAGCTACACACAAAAATCATGATTTAGATTCATTTCCATTCGTAAATGCATAATAAACCGAAAAATAAAAATTACGTTTAGCTGTTTGCAGATGACAAGTTGTAGATTGTGTAGCATACTAGCTACCAACATGAATACCCGATAGCTTCATGTAAGGTATTAACGCATACATCCACTCCTTTTTTGCCAATTAAGCTATAACTAGAACTTTAGACATAATGTAATAAACAACATACAATGCATCAGGTCGTTAATATATATTTCAATTATTGTGAATTGTAAACAAATGATGTGCGTCATTTTACAACAATTATTCATTCACAATTTTAAATATTTTGTACATGTTAACATGGAACAACAATTTTACATTAAGAAAGTAAAACGAGCCCATTGAAGATTGCATAAAAAGTGCTGAAACATGTCCGTGTAAAACGAAACTGAAGAGGTGTCTTGCATAAGACGGACTTCCTCATCCTATCTAGATGAATAATTAGCTACAATGTTATGTGTTACTATCACTCACGTACTGAATTAGTGGCGACAGTCCTAACTGCGTCATTCTGCGACAGTCATCTGTAGAAATGCTTTCGGTATCGTCGAGATCCTGATTTTGATCCATACAGCAGTAAAGACGTTAAACTGTAGCCTTAAAAAACGCCTTTCTGTCACGACAGATAGAGTAAACCATAGAATGTTCCATAAAAACATTAAATCCTTCCTCGCAATATGGGACAACACAATATGCAGCTGCGTGAAACCTTTCATACATTTGGAAGCACCTCGTGGTGCTGTAGTCCCTCAGAAAGAAGCTCTTCAAATGCATTTCGCGGCAAAAGCCGGGAAGTGAAGCGGGAGCGCTGGGGCAGGCCTGGCTTTGGGCCACGCCTGCGGAAATCAATTTCGTCGTGCTGCGCAACTGTGGCGTCTCCACAAAGGCTGCCGGCTGCACCAGGGAAGGCAGGAAGGCAGGCCGCGAGCTTGGGGCCCGCCGCCGCCGCCCTGGGCGGCGCGACGCCCGTCCTCCATTGTAACCGGCCGGCGAATGAAAAGGCTTCTCGACAGCCGGCTCAATGGGCCCGTCTCCTCCGTGAATTCATTTGTTAGCCGCTCCGGACAAGGGCTGACCGCCGCTGTCCGTGACTCACTGGCTCCCATCTCTCCTCCCACGCTGTGTCCTGTCTCCTGACACGTATTTTTCTCGTGCCTAATTAGCAGTGACGAAACTGGTTAACGTTGCAGAACTATTCCTAGGAAGGCATGATGCTTGAGACACGTTCTGCTAATTTCATTGACGTCAGGTCTGCAAAGGTAAGACGAAGCACCTGAAGGAAGAAACTGGGTATCTACGTCTACAATCTGTATTCGGTATGACACCTTCTGGCAGGCATGGACAATTTTCGATCACCCGCGGACCTGACTTACATACTTAGTTAAGCTGACGGGTCGCCTCATCACGTGACGCAATCAGCAGTGTCCGTAGCTCATACCATCAGATGTTCATGGGGCAACGCACCAATATGAATGAAACCCATTTCACGACACGCCACGCCGGCAAAATATGCTCTGAAACATACATTTTTGAGAGTACATTAATTTTATGTTCACCCCATCTTCAGATATTTACATCTATTTAAGCGTCACGAACATTGTTTCTTTACTTTATTTACGTTTTGACAGTGGCTGTCTTAAAACCTCCGTTGCAAAATTTTGCAGCACCCTTGGTAAAGAAGCAATATTAACATCTGAAGATGGGATATCAGGGAACGTGAAATGTCTACACGGAAAAATAAACGTAGCCAAAGCACTGAAATTCTGCAAGTATAGGCTTTCCTACTATGTCAGGAACATGACAGCCCAGTGTGTTTTTAATAGGAAACATAAGATCCAGTTATTAGCCAACAGTGGGGTATACAAAATCACTTGTTCTGATTATGACAAATTTTACATTGGTCAGTCAGGCAGAGACATATCAACTAGGCTGGCTGAACATGAACGCAGCTGGAGGTTGCAGAATTCAGACTTTGCATTTGCTGAGCATGTACTGAGTGAGGCTCACAACTACCAGCCAGTGTCCCATGTACTTCACTTAGCAAACAAAGACCATAAACTCAACCTACTCGAAGCCCTGGAAATTAACAAACATCTTGCTCACAGTCCAGATCTCATCCTAAATGACCAGACACAGCTCAACACTTCCCCTCTCCTAAACTTCATATAATCATCTCTGTTGTTGATTTCTTCCCACACTCTCTCTTCCAACATATTTCCATTTTCCTATATTCATTAAGTTGTTTTGTTTCGTTGAAGTTGTCTTTGTATTCCACATAGACTGTAGTTTCAATAGTTAAGGCTTTCTTTTAACTGGTACTTGTATTACTGTCCATGTTTCACACCCCTTGTAGTTGTCTCATCAAATACTGTTCATATTTTACTTTGCTCATTTATTTAATGAAAGCTGTTACACAGCCACTGCTTTGATTATAATGTTAATGTTAAAGTGCAGTACCACCACACTCTCAAACTGCAGGTTCCCTCAAAGACCTCAATTTTCCTTCATTTATTTATTTCTGTTTATCTTCTTGATATTACTTAAGTTCCTTATGTATTCTGTAGTTACATTGATAACTGTCTCTTCTTTTAATTGATTGTGTATCACTCTCCATGTTTCATACCTCCTGATGCAGCCTTGTCTAGTACTAATTTTATTTTATTTTATTAGTTTAGTTTATTAATAGAAATTGTTATGTAGGCATGCTATTCCTATTTTGTGTTAAAGGTTTTCCTGTCTACTCCATTGTTATTTATGTACTGTTCAGTTTTACTATTTCATTGCAAAGATGTTACTTACTGTATGTTTCTACTTCAGTCTAGATGTGTTACTACTCTTCCAATGTTGTTTGGTAACATTTAACTTCTTTGGTGATAATACTCAGTAAATATCTGAAGATGGCCTTGTAAGCCGAAAACCGGTTAACAATAAAAGTAATATTGTAGAACAAAAGCAAACTGGTGCTTTTCATTTATTGAACAATAAACGTCTATAAAAATAACTGGTTGCAGCTAATTTATTATAAATTCAGTTTCAACAGTTGCAGTGTTCTAATGCGTCCACAATGGACAAGTGTTATTTACTAATACTAATACGAGAAATAACAGAAAACGGAACCGAGGCAATGAGATAAGCAATCCCACCAGATTAGCATTTGGGAGTAACTTAACGATTTTTGGCCACAGCTAGGCCATTTCAGTGTTTGAAATTCAGTGTCTTAATATTAAAAAACACTATTAGCCAACGTTTTTTTAAGTATGTGTCCATAAATAATTTTGATGACTGATCGCTTAGGCCTGGGTTGTTTCTGTAACACTAAATGAATTAAACGATCATTTCTACTTCCATTTTGAATTGTTTATAAATCTAAATCGCTTGAAGTGAGCATGTGTCGGCTGTATTATACAGAAGCCAAACTGGAAAAATGCGAGCGAATGAATATCCGAAAACGTGTCCCCGGCAGAGTACAATGCGAGCGCCTCGCTCTCTCCCTGCCGAGAATTTCTTCCGCGGGTTGCCCAGTCGTGTCTTAAGGCATGCGGCGGTGGGTACTTCGTGTACCACTCTCACATTCCCCTTTCCTGTTCCAGTCGCGAATGGTGCTTGGGAAGAACTGTTGTTGGTAACTCTCCGTATGACCCCAATTACTCTAATTTCGCTTGTATGGTCTTTCGCCTAGATATATGTGAAACGAAGCAGGATACACTTCTATTTTTATCGGCTTTGAATATGCTGTAATGGAGAGCAAAATTAGGGGCAAATATTTTTAATGCGTGCCCATAGACGTATGGGCACCCCTTGAAAAAAACTGAATTGATGTTCCTGAATGAATACCGCTGGAACAGTAACAGATATTAAAAAAAAACTTCAAATAAAAGTTCTATCCCTTTTTATGTACGTTACAGCGATGCACGCGCATTTGTTAAAAGAGCAATTTTTTTTTCGATGTGATGTTTTTGGTTTGTGGAGCACTCAACTGTGCGGTGATCAGCGGCCATACAAAGTCCCAATTTTCACACAGTCCAATTTTTTCACATTCCAATCTAACCACTGTCACGAATGATGATGATGTAATGATGAGGACAACAGAAACACCCTTTCCCCGGGCAGAGAAAATCCCCCACCCGAACGGGAATCGAAGCCGGGACCCCGATCTAGAGGCAGCAACGCTAGCCACTGGACCACGAGCTGTGGCCTATTTTTTTTCGAAATCCCCTCCCCCCTCACTATTTTGTTCATCGTTTCGGCATTGATGAATAGAGAAATGTGTAGTATTGTTAATACCATATCCAGTCATACATGATTAAGTGGTGTTCCAATGAAACATTTGTAGAAATAAGCTAGAAAATATCCATATCACAGTATGTGCATCAGATGTACATCAGCTTCAGTGTCAATTTTCATGTTGGGTTGTTTAATAAGGCAGGTAAATATATTTTAAATGTATATCCCACATATATTGTTGCATACATATACATTCTTTTGGTTTCTTTTTTGTTTTAATCTTGTGTTCTATTTGCGTCTTCTTTTACATTTGCTTTTTTTGGTTTCAAGTTGTAACATTTTCAGATTTAATTACTTTATATTTGAAATTGTGTGTACACTATTGTTGTAATATTATTGTTATTCTATACAATAGTGAGGAAGTGCAACAGTGTTCGGATCAAGAAAAAAAATGCTGAATACACTGAATTTGCACACCACGCACAGGGGATTTCGAAAAAAATGACTGTTTCGGCAAATCTGGATGTTCAGTTGCAATGCACATTATAAGGACTAAACTTTTATTTGAAGTGTTTTCTTTTTTACAGTTTCACTGGTATTCATTCAGCAACATTAAACAGTTTTTCTCAAGGGGTCTTTCACACCCTTAACAGCCGTACGGGCACATACAAAATATACGTGTCTCTAATTTTGCTCTGCAGTACAAATACTCAAAAATGGTTCAAATGGCGGTAAGCACTATGGGACTTAATATTTGAAGTCATCAGTCCCCTAGACTTAGAACTACTTAAGCCTAAGTAACCTAAGGGCATCACACACATCCACGCCCGAGGCAGGATTCGAACCTGCGACCGTAGCAGCAGCGCGGTTCCGGATTGGAGCGCCTAGAACCGCTCGGTCACAAAGGCCGGCTACAAATATTCAAAGCCGATTAAAACTGAAGTGTATCCCTTGGGTACGTTTACTTATCAGTGACGTGTTCACGCTCGCTAAAGAAACTTGTGACGAAATACTCTGCTCATTTTTGGGTCTTGTCTATATGTTCTGCCAGTGCTGCTCGGTAAGCGTCTCAGACTGATGAGCAATTTTCAAGTGTCAGCCGATCGAGGCTTTTGTAATCCACGTCCTTTCGTAGGTGGATCACTCTTCCTAAGATTCTTCCAATTAATTTTAGCCTCGCATCTGCCTTTCCTACAGTTATTTTTATGTAGTCATTTGTAGTATCCCACTCCATCGATTTCGGTGCAACACAGTCCATCTAGGGCTCTGTTATTGATGCTCTATACATATTATTTTGCCGTAATTATTCTCCAGCTTGAGTCATGCTACTTGCCTGATTGACAAAAACCGACAAAAATATGGAAACAGATCAAATACAGAACATTACCATGCCTAATGCAGTGTAGGAAATCCTCTGGGACTCAAAATAGCTTTCGGTCGTCTCGGAATGGATGAAAGCAGGTCCTGTATGGTTTTCAGGAGAAGCTAATACCATTCTTCCTGCAAAATAGTTTAGATAATGACGATGGATGAGGACAGCGATCATTGGCTCAAATGGCTCTGAGCACTATGGGACTTAACATCTGTGGTCATCAGTCCCCTAGAACTTAGAACTACTTAAACCTAACTAACCGAAGGACATCACACACATCCATGCCCGAAGCAGGATTCGAACCTGCGACCGTAGCGTTCACGCGGTTCCAGACTGAAGCGCCTAGAACCGCACGGCCACACCGGCCGGCAGCGATCATTCTCTCCAAAGTAGACCACAAATGCTTTATAATATTGAGATCTGGTGTCTGTATTACCCAGGGGAGATGCGAAAATTCATCCTCGGGCTCACAATACTTACTGCTCCTCAACGAAGCGAGCTGTCTGAACAGGGTTCCTGTCGTCGTGGAACACAGAACACAACTGGGGAACAAATATTCTACTATGGGATGGACCTGACTGACCGAAATGGTCACATAATCTCTGGCAATAATGTGACCTTGCAGAACAGCCATGGGACACACGGAATACCATGATATGGCTGCCAACATTATCACTGAACTCTCACCATGTTTCAGTCTTGAGACAACTCAGCCAAAAGTTGGAAACAATGTGAAACAATTTCTCATCCGCCCAAATGATTTCCCTGCGTTGCTCCATAGTCCAGGTTTTACTGCTTCGGCATCACGTTTTGCTGTTAAGGGGATTTTGCAGCACTCGTGTGAAGTTCTGGATTTCAGGTTCACCCTTGCAATTCCCAGCTGATGAAGCTCCCTTCGTGTTAATTGTTTTGGTTCGCGACTGAGACATTTAGTTCTGCAATGAGTTTTGCAACTGTCGTCGTTTCATTTTTCGTCACAATCCTCTCCAATTCTAACACATGTGTGACAGGTTCTGATCTACCTTCCTACCACAGTTGCACAAGGACGCTCTGTGAATGTATTAGGAATTTGGGGTTGAACCTACAGCCTGCAAGGTAGGAAGATACCATCTCATACATGGAGAGTTCAGACGAGTGCAGCAGTACGGACAGTGATGTATCATACAATGAACTCAATGTCGGTACCACTACACTCCGTGTAAAAGAAACGTTATCGCTAACAGAAATTAGTGTAAGGTTTCAGGAGTAAAAAAGGTTTCAGGAGCAAAAATGAAAATCTTAGATTTTCGTTATTAAGGTTTATTTTTACTCTAAGTATAACTTCATGCCATAGCAATGTTAACAGAATTACGTACAGGATGGTAAAATATTGATACTGGGTGTTCGCAACCGTGACGCGAAATTCCTAATTATTACAAGGTTCTTTAATAGTAAGGTGGTTGATGACCATGTCTGGGGGGTCGATAAAAATAAAAACAAATTAAATACATTTGGAGCCAGAGATATTAATTACTCCAAAATGCATAATGAAAATACCAATAATTCAATGGGGGTTGGTAAAGATCAATAAACATGAAGTACACAATTAAAACAATTCATAACTCTACAGTGGCTGATCAATCCTTTTCGTCAGATTGGACATGTCGCGTTTCCGCTTCAGTTAGGTTCAACAATCGTGAATATGTTTAACTACAGGTCTTGCTTGAATGTACAATAAAAAAAAGGAGAGACGGAGATGACTGCAGTTCTGAGTGTCTAATTAAATATCACTTGCTGGCATGGCACGGGCGCCTGGTGTTTACCTTGCGTCGGCGGCAGCAGTGGCGGTTGTCGGCGCGAGTTGTGAACCAGAGAATCTATTGTAAATCTCTCTCGACTGTTAAACACCACTCGGATACATTTCCTACGTCTTCGGTAAAGCAGAGACTCCTAGTTATTCCCCAGCTAAGTTAATTGTCAAGCTACAGGCCACACTATTTGGCCGGAATTAGCGCGTACGTTGTTGCGCTGAACTCACTCGCAAGCGTTAACTGTCAGTGCTTGGTGCAATTCTCCATTCTACGGGACTTTGCAGTTCAGCTCCTTACGAGTTAAGACGAGCCTTTGAACAAGTTTTCACATAATGACTGTCGTAATCGCCTCAGCGCGGTACGCGCTGCCTTGCTCAAACACTCGACGATTTCTACCATAGAAGAGAGCTAATTACTCAGTCCGCAGTTTGCCTATTTCAAAGCTGCTGGCCACGTGTTTCCTTTCTGGCCGGTCAGAGCGTTCAGACTTTGTTATACACTACTGGCCATTAAAATTGCTACACCAAGAAGAAATGCAGATGATGAACGGGTATTCATTGGACAAATATATTATACTGGAACTGACATGTGATTACATTTTCACGCAGTTTGGGTGAATAGATCCTGAGAAATCAGTACCCAGAACAACCACCTCTTGCCGTAATAACGGCCTTGATACGCCCGGGCATTGAGTCAAACAGAGCTTGACTGGCGTGTCCAGGTACAGCTCCCCACGCAGCTTCAACACGATACCACAGTTCATCAAGAGTAGTGACTGGCATATTGTGACGAGCCAGTTGCTCGGCCAGCATTGACCAGACGTTTTCAATTGGTGAGAGGTCTGGAGAATGTGCTGGCCAGGGCAGCAGTCGAACATTTTCTGTATCCAGAAAGGCCCATATAGGACCTACAACATGCGGTTGTGCATTATCCTGCTGAAATGTAGGGTTTCGCAGGGATCGAATGAAGGGTAGAGCCACGTGTCGTAACACATCTGAAATGTAACGTCCACTGTTCAATGTGCCGTCAATGCGAACAAGAGGTGACCGAGACGTGTAACCAAAGGCACCCCATACCATCACGCCGGGTGATACGCCAGCACGCTTCCAGTGTGCGTTCACCGCGATGCCGCCAAACACGGATGCGACCATCAGATGCTGTAAACAGAACCTGGATTCATCCGAAAAAATGAAGTTTTGCCATTCGTGCACCCAGGTTCGTCGCTGAGTACACCATCGCAGGCGCTCCTGTCTGTGATGCAGTGTCAAGGGTAACTGCAGCCATGGTCTCCGAGCTGTAGTCCATGCTGCTGCAAACGTTGTCGAACTGTTTGTGCAGATGATTGTTGTCTTGCAAACGTCCCCATCTGTTGACCCAGGGATCGAGACGTGGCTGCACGATCCGTTACAGCCATGCGGATAAGATGCCTGTCATCTCGACTGCTAGTGATATGAGGCCATTGGGATCCAGCACGGCGTTCCGTGTTACCCTCCTGAACCCATCGATTCCATATTCTGCCAACAATCATTGGATCTCGACCAACGCGAGCAGCAATGTTGCGATACGATAAACCACAATCGCGATAGGCTACAATTCGATCTTTATCACAGTCGGAAACGTGATGGTACACATTTCTCCTCGTTACACGAGGTATCACAACAACGTTTCACGAGGCAACGCTCGTCAACTGTTGTTTGTGTATGAGAAATCGGTTGGAAACTTTCCTCATGTCAGCACGTTTTAGGTGTCGCCACCGGCGCCAACCTTGTGTGAATGCTCTGAAAAGCTAATCATTTGCATATCACAGCATCTTCTTCCCGTTGGTTAAATTTCGCTTCTGTAGCACGTCATCTTCGTGGTGTAGCAATTTTAATTGCCAATAGTGTAGCTCCTCCTACTGGAGTTTTTGTAGCCTATTACAGGTTTCATTTTTTTCGTGGGGCAGAATATAACTTGTGCTATATAATACTGAGATAAACAGCTTTTTCATTCGTGCAAGTTTTTAATGCAGGTAGCTACAATGAGTCACCTATGTTTGGTGTTGGGTTTCCCTGGACGTTTTATCTGCAGACATTCTATCTCGCATCTCCTGCCGTGTTCCTGTAAAAGGCTTTCTGATGGGTTGTCGTTAAAAGCAGGGACAAGGGACGTCTTTCGCCGACAGCCTACACAGTGGCGGTGGGCGTCTCATTGTGCCCGCTAGATGCCCCATGGCGAACTATGTCGGCCTAAGTGGGACGGACATTGCCATCGTAAAATTCTCTTTCCCTCAGAACTGCGTCTTCTCCGGTCGCGGAAATTACTTGAGTGCAATTCCTAGTGCGAGTATTAGTGATGTATATTCACGAAGTGCTGGCTTATTTATTACATCAGCATTTTAATAACATTCGTCCAATTTCACGTAAGTACGTCGTGTGGCATATCGAGTTAACCGGAATTGTTTCAGGAATTCAATGTAAGGTGTCTTATTTGTTTGACACGTTACACGATGACCGTCCATCTCGATCACTCAACACACACTTTCATTGTGAGGTAATGGACAATGTTTTTCCGCTTTCCCTGTGTTCAGTATAAATCTTGGTGCTTCTTGAAACAGCAAACACGTCGGCTGTCTTAGTTACGGTAGTACTCACCATACGAGCACCATCAATTTGCCCATGTTTGAAATAAATTAGATCTGACACAATGCATCCGCATGTGCACAGAGCACTGGAGCCATTTCTAAGTACAAGAAATTATAGCTTTCGAAAACAAATAACGGAATGGGCGAGTTTTCTTTATGGGTGTTGTACGTTTTCTTTTGATTCTTGATCTCAGAGCTGTATAGCAAACTTGCTGTCTGAAGCGATACATTTCACATTCAGTTGTCAAAGAAACGGAAACGGTTCGCATAAGATTAGCTACAGAGGTAAAACGAGATGAGAGGATGTGAAACATTCCACTTGAGATCACTCCGTAGGCGTACTCCCACGTCTTTAATAAAAGTGACTGACCCAGTGATTGTTCTGCAATTGTGTAATCAGACAATAACAAGTAATTTTACCTCTACACGCGCAAAATTAGAAATAAAAAATCATGACCCTTTTAGCAGAAAAGTATGTTTTGTTTTGATTTTCAGTTCGAAGGTTGATTTGATGCAGCTCTCCCTGCTACTCTATCCTGTGCTATCCTCTTCACCTCCAAATAACTATTGCAACCCACATCCTTTTGAATCTGCTTATGGTATACGACTTCTACCCTCCACACTTCCCTCCATTACTAAACTGGTGATCCCCTGGTGTATCAGAATGTGTCGTATCAGCCGATCCCTTCTTTTGGTCAAGTTGTGCCACAAATTTCTTGTCTTCGCAATTCTATTCAGTACATACTCATTAGTTACGTAATCTACTCACTTAATCTGCAACATTCTTCTGTAGCACCGCATTTCGAAGCTTCTATTCTCTTTTTATGCAAACTATTTATCGACCATGTCTCACTTCCAAATATATAGCTACATCCCAGACAAATACTTTCAGAAAAGGCTTCCATATACTTAAGTCTGTATTCGATGTTAACAAATGTCTCTTCATCAGAAATGATTTTCTGCCATTGCCAGAATAAATCAATTATCCTTTCTACTTCGGCCAGCATCAGTTATTTTGCTGCCCAAATAGAAAAATCCATCTCGTTTCCTAATCTAATTCGCTCATTCCATTGTCCTTGTTTTGCTTTTGTTGAATTTCATCTCGTGTCCTACTTTCAAGACGCGGTTCATTCCATTCAGCTGCTCTTCCAAGTTCTTTACAATGTCTTCGGCAAACTTCGAAGTTTTTGTTTCTTCTCCCTGAACTTTAATTCCTATTCATTTTTGGTTTCCCTTTACTGCTTGTTCAATGTGCAGATTGAATAATATCGGGAATAGCCTACAACCCTGTCTCGCTCCCTTCTCAACCACTGCTTCCCCTACATGCTTCTTGACTCTTGTTATTGGCTTCTGGTTTCCGTACAAGTTGTAAATAGCCTTTCGCTCCCTGTATTTTACTCCTGCTACCTTCAGAGTTTGAAAGAGAGTAGTCCAGCCAACATCGTCAGAAGCTTTCTGTAAGTCTACAAATTCCATAAACATAGATATGTCTTTCCTTAACATGTCTTCTAAGATAAGTCATAGGGTCAGTATTGCCTCGCGTGATCCTACATTTCTCCGGAATCCAAACTGACCTTTCCCGAGGTCGGCTTCTACTAGTTTTTCCATTCTTCTGTCAAGAATTCGTGTTAGTATTTTGCAAATATGACAACTGATAGTTCGGTAATTTTCACACCTGTCAGGAACTGCTTCTTTTTGGAACTGCAATTATTACTTTCTTCTTGAAATCTGAGGGTATTTCACCTGTCTCATACATATTACATACCAGATGAAAGAATTTTGTCATGGCTGACTCTCCCAAGGCTATCAGTAGTCCTGACGGAATATTGTCTACTCCCATGGCCTTGTTTTGACTGATGTCTCACAGAGCTCTGTCTAATTCTTCTCGCAGTATCACATCCCCCATCTCATCTTCATCTACGTCCACTTCCCTTTCTGTATTATTGCCTTCAGGTTTAACTCCAACGTACAGACCGGCTGTATACTCCTTCCACATGTCAGCTTTTCTTTCTTTGCTTGGGACTGGTTTTCCATCAGAGCTCTCGATATTCATACTGCTGCTCCTTTTTTTCCCCAAAGACCTCTTTAATTTTCTTGTAGGCGGTACCTATCTTTCCCCTAATGAAGTATGCTTCTAAATCCTTACATTTGTCCATTAGCCCTACCTGCTTAACGATTTTGCACTCCCTGTCAATCCCATTTTTAACCGTTTCTGTTCCCTTTCACCTGCTTCATTTTCTGCATTTTTATATTTCTCTTGTGTTATACAAGAATTCCTACCAGGACTTGTCTTTATACCTATTTGATCCTCTGCTGCCTTCACTATTCCATCTCTCAAAGCTACCCATTCGTTCTCTACTGTATTCCTTTCCCCTGTTCTAGTCAATCGTTGCCCAATGCTCCCTCTGAAACACTCAGCAACCTCTGGTTCTTTCAACTTATCCAGGTTCCACCTTCTTAATTTCCTACCTTTTTCCGATTTATTCAGTTTTAATTTAGAGTTCATGACGAATAAATTGTAGTCAGAGGCCACATCTGCCCCTGGAAATGTTTTACAGTTTAAAACCTGGTTTCTAAATCTCTGTCTTATCATTATATAATCAATCTGAAACCTTCCCATGTCTCCGGGTATCTTCCAATAATACAACCTTCTTTAATGATTTTTAAACCAAGTGTTAGCGATGGTTAAATTATGGTCTGTGTTAACTCTACCAGGTGGCTTCTTCTTTCATTCCTTTCCGCCAGTCCATGTTCACCTACTATTTTCTCTTCTCTTCCTTTTCCTGTTATCGAATTCCACTCCCTCATCTCTATTAAAGTTTTCGTCTCCCTTTAACTATCTGAATAATTGTATTGTATTGTACTGTATGTTAACCGGGGGCCTAGAAACGACGGAGAGTATCCGTCCCCGCTGGAGCCGCAGTTGTCCACAACCCCACGATAACTACCGCAGTCCACTTAACCCCTCCGCCTCGCCACACCGAACCACTCTTTCAGGGTTATTGTGCGGTTCAGCCCCCGGAGGACGCCCCCAGGAAATGTCTCACACCAGACGAGTGTAACCCCTATGTTTGCGTGGTAGAGTAATGGTGGTGTACGTGTACGTGAGAACTGGTTTTCGCAGCAACCACCGACATAGTGTAGGTGAGGCGGAATACGGGGAACCAGCCATCATTTGCAGAGACAGATAGAAAATCGCCTAAAAAACATCCACGGCTCACCGGACCTCGCCACAAGTCCGTCGGGCGGATTCGTGCTGTGCTTGGAACTGGCGCTTCTTCGCAATCGGGAAAGCCGTGCGTTAGACCGCACGGCTAACTGGCCGGGCATCTGAATAATTTCTTTTGCCTCGTCATGCATTTCTTCCATCTTTTCATCATCTGAGGAGCTAGTTGGCATATAAACTTGTGCTTCTGTAGTGGGTTTGTGATTAGTGTATATCTTGGCTGCAATAATGCGTTCACTGTGCTGTTTATAGTAGGTTACCAGCGTTCCCATTTTCTTATTCATTATTAAACCTACTCCTGCGTTACCCCTATTTGATTTTGTATTTATAACGCTGTGTTCATGTGACCAGAAATCCTGATCCTCCTCTTACCGAACTTACTAATTCCCACTGTATCTAACTTCAACCTATCGATTTCCCTTTTTAAATTTTCTAACCTACCTGCCAAATTAAGGAAACTAACATTCATTCTCCGATCCACAGAATTCCAATTTTATTTTTCCTGATGACGACATCCTTCTGAATAGTTCCCGCCCAGAGATTCGAATGGGGACTATTTTACCTCAGGAATATTTCACCAAAGAGGACGCTATCATCAATTAACCATACAGTAGAGCTGCATGACCTCAGGAAAAATTATGTATGTAGTTTCCCCTTGGTTTCAGCCGTTCACTGTACCAGCACCGCAAGGCCGTTTTGGTGATGTTACAAGGCCAGATCAGTCAATCATCCAGACTGTTGCCCCTGCAACTACTGAAAAGGCTGCTGCCCATCTTCGAGAACGACACGTTTGTCTGGCCTTTCAACATATACACCTCCGTTGTGGTTGCACCTACTGTACAGCTATCTGTATCACTGAGCCATGCAAGCCACCCCACCGACGCAAGGTCCATGGTTCATGGTTTATGGGGTATGGGGTGGGGGGGACAGGAAAGTATAGCAGAAAAGTATTGGCAGAATGAATATTTCACTCTTCTGCAGAGATTTTGCAAATTCTAGAGAAATTAAGACTCTGTGCCAGACCGGATATGGAAGCCGGACCCTTGCCTACCTACATTCTTACCAATGGATCTATCCCAGAATCAAAATTCATTCTGGGAACTACTGTGGAGCTAGAAATGTGGGAGAGAGTTACTGAGATAAATGAAACTGTGACGATAGGGCGTGAATCCTGGTTTGATACTCAGTCGGTAGGGGTCCAGATTCGAGGCATACAGTGTTAATCAGTTACTAAGTTTCATTAAAGTATATGGTAATCGCAGTAGCTGTCACACAATGTGAACAGTGGCTGAATCGAGTGCTTTATGAAATTGCTTAATTGGTAGTTGATGTCTATATTATGCACATAAACAAAAACACTAAGCAAGTAGCGTGCTGGATGGCTAAATGTTAAGCGTGAGGTAGAGACTCTTGAAGGAGGGACTGGATTTTGCTACCTCGGAAGGACTGTAGATTAGACTTACAACGAATATAAAAGAAATATCTAATAGAAAAGATTTTACAAGACAAAAAGGATTCATATAAAAAGAAACAATTGCTATAATCCAAAAATCTAAATCTTGAAGTCCGAAAAAGATTCATTAAAAGCTATGTTTGGAACAAAGCCACATATAAGCGAGAACCATGTCAGAGGAGAAGACAGACCTGAGGATACTAGAAGCCTTTAAAACTGGTGTTGCATGAGACTGTTGAAGATCAGATGGATTGATAGAATAAGGAATGAAGCTGTCGTGCAACGCGACAACGAGAAAAATATCTGAAAGAGAACGCAATGCGCCTAAGAATATTTGGGCACATAATACGGCATTCGTTGTTGCTGAATACTGTAGTTGATGAGATGGTGAAAAAATGAATCGAAGGAGAAGATCTAGTTACAAGTGTATAGAGTATGTTAAATAGTTGATAATGTGGGACGCAAAAGTTCCGCTGGAATGTAGAGGATAGGTGGAAAGATTGGTGTTGACACACAATCAGTAATAATGATTGACACATAATATTTTCGTGTTAAGAAGGAGAAATTAGTACGCTGGATTATAAGAAAATTATTTGGTTCGACAAGATGTTTTCTGAAGTGACTTCGAGGGGATTGTAAATTGATATACCAGTGAAAGAGTTCTGGGGAATCGTTCAGAGGGTTTTGTTCAAATGTTGTACGAGAATTTGATAGATGACCCGACTGCAACAGCAACAGATGTACAGAATACTAATAAAGGTACGTTTTACCGAGCCACTATTAAATGGCGTACACAAACCAGATGAACTAGGACACAAGTTGCCTAAGCAGTCAACATTTTACAGCAGGAATTTCCAATGCAGTGTAATGAATTTCATGAAACGACCAGTAGACAACAAATTCTAAGGATTTTTACGCGCAGAGAAATATGTAGAAAAGAAGCAAGAGTAGCCAGTACGGATACAGGAGATCCTACTTTGCAGTCGCACGAGGAATGTGGCCTATCGATCGAGTCTCCTGAGATACTACTTGGCAGAGAATTACAACCAGATACTCGACGACACTGTGGCACACACCCGCCTCCGGAGCGGAAGCCGCTAACGCACTGTGTAGCGGTACTGATCGAACCGAAGGTACTCCGGGTCCAATCCTGGAGGTGGATGAAATATTCACTGCAAGTATTTGGCCGGCAAAGGGAGGAGAAATGGTGGCGTAAGGTTCCTGATCACCACTCTTCGCGCCACTGACCTAGATTAAAGTCTAAATCTCTTTGTAGTGTCCCAAGAAGTGAGGCAGTGCCATACTGTTGGTGGCGATCCGTCCGTCGAATGAGAAGGACAAACTCGGCCGCCCACCCTGTTTCATCGTCATCATACAACACAAACGCAACAGTACACGATATAGGCTTTCATTATACTCACCTACAGCCCCCAAATGCAAAAATGACATAATTCTCACATATCCGCAAAGAAAGGGAAAGGGGGCCAGTGTGCACGGAGGCCGCTGGGCGGCTGAACCCCCGCCCCCATTCCCGTTCCAAAGCCAATAGCGCCACGCGGCATTTAATTTTTACTGTGGCACTCGACAGCAGTAGATCACGCCTGAAAGAAAGGTGCAGCACATCACAGGAGCGTGGCTTCTTATAAATCAACCGTATACAATGTTTCGTGAAATAGTATACAGGATGATTCCGCATTGATGTCATAGACTTTTAGGGGCGATGTAGAAATGTATCAATTTGAGGTAAAGGACATTTGTCTGGAAATGAAAGTTAAAGCGGTAATCGTTCTGATACCTCTGACAGTGGAACTCTTCTACTGCGTGCTCTTTGCTTTTCATGTTTTGGGAGGAAGTGGTGTGGACCAAAACAAGAAAAAAAAATCCGGTAAAAACGGGCTCTAAAGTGCGTACCTGAAGAGCTGTGGGAACTTGTTCGTGAAAGACATCCATTTGCTGAACAAGTGTTCATAGTTTCTAA
Organism: Schistocerca serialis cubense; assembly: GCF_023864345.2. Lineage (NCBI taxonomy): Eukaryota > Metazoa > Arthropoda > Insecta > Orthoptera > Acrididae > Schistocerca > Schistocerca serialis. The sequence continues at coordinate 738,636,468 of NC_064639.1, read as the reverse complement.
AGTATGCATTTTAGAGCCCGCATTTGCATACCATGGGTAAGTGAAGCGGAAGACGATGCAAAAAAACAACTCAACAACCTAAGCAACGTAGCCAGAAGGGTGACTTACAAGAATGCAAAGGCAGTGGGGAACACCACAATTCACCGTGCAGAAGTTGGACAAATTCCAACACCTGGGAGAATATATAACCAGATGAATCAGGAGTAATTAGGAAATAAAAGAGAGGATGAAAAAGATGAGCTCAGCCTTCTGTATGACCGAAGATATATGCATTAAAAAGAATATCTCTAGAGACGTAAACATCACACACTACAAATTTGGAAATTTGCAATAAGATCCTTTGGGACCAAACTCCTGAGGTCATCGATCTCTAAGCTTACACACTACTTAATCTAACTTAAACTAACGTACTCTAAGGACAATACACACACACACACACACACACACACACACACACACACACACACACACACATATACACACTCTCACACACACACACACACACACATGCCTGAGGGAGGACTTGAACTCCCGACGGGGGGGAGCTGCGCGAACCGTGACAAGGCACTTGAGACCACGTTGCTACCCACCACACTTCAGACACTACAATGCAGTGATGAGGAGTTCGATGCTGTGTGCGGATGAGGTGAAAACACTAGGTAGAAATAGTGTGGAACAACTAGAAAAATAAGAGAGAAAAATACTAAGGAAAATACTAGGCCCTAAAAGATGTAGTGAAAGACTGGTACGAAGACGTTAGTCAGCCACTCAGGCTGCAGCAGCCGCCGAGAAAGACACAGCAACAGCAAAGTAACCGATTCTGTGACTTTTACGAGTTACTAACCAGGAGCGAATATCATCTGCGTGCTTTAATAGTGTATTTTCTTCAGTTTCTGCATGTTAATTTAATATCCAATAGCCACAGTTCTCGCGTTTTCGTTTGCGTCGGAAAGTAAACCGATTTTGTGACATATTACAAGTCCCTAATCGGGGCTAATTTTCACCTGAGTGCTTCAGTAGTTATGTTTTTCAATCTCTGCATATAAATCTAATTTAATAGACACAGTTCCTGCCTTTTTGTCAGTGTCTACAGTAGAGTCTGCAGCACATGCCGATAGTCCGTTTGTCTGGGTAATTTAGTTTTCTACGGTCGTTAGCGTGGATAGGGACTGTGTTGTGTGTGGATGTAAGCCAAGTTGGTGACACTTCTCTCTCAGCTACGGGCTGTAATGACTTTGGTTACATAGCTTGAGACTGCAGTGGATGGGTGCCGTTGTTGTGGGCTGGCTGGGAGATCCAATGGACGTCCAGCACGTCCGAGTCCTCCGATCGATCCTCACAAGTGGCCAGCTCAGTTACTGCTCGCAATGAGGTTGAGCCCTCACCTGTGCTCGAGTGAGAGGTCACCTGGGGGTGTATCAGCTGGCGAAAGGCTTCCCAGAGGGCTGCACGTAAGGCCTCCCTGGTTAGTTCGACAAACAGGTTCCAGGTGCTGTCTGTGGCTGACGCTGTCGCTGAACCAGATGCCGTCGCCTGTCCTGTTTCAGAGGAAACCTCTCAGCGTGCAAGATCAGGACAATCACAGAGGGTGGAATTATTGATCGTTGGGAGCTCCAACATTAGGCGCGTTATGGGGCCCCTTAGGGACATGGCTGCCAAGAGGGGGAAGGAAACCAATGTGCACTCTGTGTGCATACCGGGAGGAGTCATTCCAGATGAGGAAAGGGTCCTCCTGGATGCCAGGAAGAGTGCAGCCAACTGCAGGTGGTGGCTCACTTTGGTACCAATGATGTGCGTCACTTTGGATCAGAAGAGATTGTCTCTGGTTTCGAGCGGCTAACAGAAGTGGTAAAGGCTGCCTTCTTGCTTGAGAGATGAAAGCAGAGCTGATATTTGCAGCATAATCGGCAGGTCCGACTGCGGACCTCTGGTACAGAGCCGAGTGGAGGGTCTGAAACAGAGGCTCAGACGGTTCTGCGACTGTGTAGGCTGCAGATTCCTCGATTTGCGCCAAAGGGTGTTGAGTTTCGGGTTCCGCTAAATAGGTCAGGAGTCCACTATACGCAGGAGGCGGATAGACGGGTAGCAGGGGCTGTGTGGCGTGGACTGGGCGGTTTTTTTAGGTTAGAGCGTCTCGGAAGGGCTTCAGTTACAAAGGGTGCAGGTCGAACACAGGAAGAACAAAGATACAGGAACCGTCCGGTATAACAGTTGTAAATTGTCGTAGCTGTTTTGGGAAAGTGCCAGAGCTCCAAGTGCTAATAGAAAGCACTGATGCTCAAATCGTTATAGGCACTGAAAGCTGGCTAAAGCCGGAGATAAGTTCAGCCGGAATTTTTGCAAAGAACCTAACAGTATTCCGAAAGGATAGGTTAAACATGGATGGCTATGGCGTGTTTGTTGCTGTTAGAAGTAGTTTGTCTTGTCACGAAATTGAAGTAGATAGCTCCTGTGAGTTAATATGGGCAGAGGTCATTGATAGCAATAAAATAATAATTGCATCCTTTGCCGACCTCCCAATTTAGATGATGCAATTGCTGAAAGGTTCAAAGAAAACTTGAGTTTGATTCCCTACATGTACCCGACTCATACAATTATGGTTGGTGGTGACTTTATTTTACCCTCGATATGTTGGCGAAAATACATGTTTAATTCTGGAGGTACGCATGAAACGCCATCCGAAATTGTGCTGAACGCATTCTCTGACAATTATTTCGAGCAGCTACTCCATGAGCCCATGCGAATAGTAAGCGGTTGTGAAAACACACTTGACCTTATATCAACAAGTAATTCTGAGCTAGCAATGAGTATCAAAATCCCGGCGGAGGTTCGAGTACTCCCTCGGGCATGGGTGTGTGTGTTTGTCCTTAGGATAATTTAGGTTAAATAGTGTGTAAGCTTAGGGACTGATGACCTTAGCAGTTAAGTCCCATAAGATTTCACACACATTTGAACAAGTATCAAAAGAGATAGAGGGATTAATGAACACAGGGTTTTCTTAGCGCAACTGAATACTGTATCCCGCAAATCCTCCTAATAAACAAAAAATATTCCTATTGAAAAAAGCAGATAAAAATTCACTTGCCGCCTTTCTGAGAGACAATATCCACTTCATCCAAATTAACATAATAAGTGTAGACCAGATGTGGCTTGAATTCAACGAAATAGTATCGGCAGCAATTGAGAGATTTATACCAAATAAATTAACAAACTACGGAGCTGATCCTCCTTGGTATACAGAACGGGCCACAACACTGTTGCAGAAACAACGAAACAAACATGCCAAATTTAAACAGACGCAAATTCCCCAAGATAGGCGATCTTCTTTTACAGAAGCTCGAAATTTAGCGTGGACTACAATACGAGATGTTTATAATAGCTTCCACAATGAAACTTTGTCTCGAAACATGGCAGAAAATCCAAAGAGATTCTGGTCGTATGTGAAGTATGCTAGCGGCAAAACACAATCAATGCCTTCTTTGCGCGATAGCAATGGAGATACTGTCGAGAACAGTGCTGCCATAACACAATTGCCAAACACAGCCTTCCGAAATGCCTTCACAAAAGAAGACGTAGTAAATATTCCAGAATTCGAATCAAGAACAGCTGCTAACATGACTAACGTAGAAGTAAATATCCTCGGAGTAGTGAAGCAACTTCTCTTAATAAAAGCAAGTCTTCTCGTCCAGAGTGTATGCCAATTACGTTTCTTTCAGAGTATACTGATGCATTAGCTCCATACTTAACAATAATATACAACCGTTCGCTCGACGAAAGATCCGTACCCAAAGACTGGAAAGCTACACAGGTCACACCAATACTCAAGAAAGGTAGTACGAGTAATCCGCTTAATTACATGCCAATATCATTAACGTCGATATGCAGCGGATTCTGGAACATATATTGTGTTCGAACATTATGAATTACCTCGAAGAAAACAGTCGATTGACAGTCAACACGGGTTTAGAAAACATTGTTCTTGTGAAACACAACTAGCTCTTTAATCACATGAAGTGTTGGGTGCCATTGACAAGGGTTTTCAGATTGATTCCGTATTTCTGGATTTCCGGAAGGCTTTTGACACTGTACCCACACAAGCTGCTTGTAGTGAACTTCCGTGCTTAAGGAATATCGTCTCAGCTATGTGACTCGATTGGTGATTGCCTGTCAGAGAGGTTACAGTTCTTAGTAACTGACAGAAAGTCATCGAGTAAAACAGAAATGATTTCTGGCGTTCCTCAAGGTAGTCTTATAGGCCCTTTGCTGTTCCTTACCTATATAAACGATCTGGGAGACAATCTGAGCAGCCGTCTTAGGTTGTTTGCAGAGGACGCTGTCGTTTATCGACTAATGGAGTCATCAGAAGATAAAAACAAACTGCAAAACGATTTAGAATAGATATCTGTATTGGGCGAAATTTGGCAGTTGATCCTAAATAACGAAAAGTGTGAGGTCAACCATGTGAGTTCTAAAAAGAATCCGTTAACTTCGGTTACACGATAAACCAGTCATCTCAAGGCCGAAAATTCAAAGAAATACCTAGGAATTACAGTTAGGAACAACTTAAATTGGAAGGAACACAAAGAAAATGTTATGGGGAAAGCTAAACAAAGACTACGTTTTGTTGGCAGGACACTTAGAAAATGTAACAGATCTGGTAAAGAGGCTGCCTACACTCCGATTGTTCGTTCTCTTTAGAATACGGCTGCGCGGTGTGTGATCCTTACCAGATAGGATTGACGGAGTACATCGAAAAAAATTCAAAGAAGGGCAGCACGCTTTGTATTATCGCGAAATAGGGGAGAGAGTGTCACTGAAATGATACAGGATTTGAGGTGGACATCATGTAAACAAAAGCGTTCTTCGTTGCTGTAGAATATTCTCACGAAATTCCAAACACCAACCTTCTCCTCCGAATGCGAAAATATTTTGTTGATACCGACCTACAGAAGGAGAAACGATGACCATGATAAAATAAGGGAAATCAGAGCTCGTACGGTAAGATACAGGTGTCGTTCTTTCCGCGCGCTATACGAGATTGGAATAAGGGAGAATTATGAAGGTGGTTCGATGCACTTAAATGTGGTTTGCAGAGTATCCATGTAGATGCAGATGTAGACCTAGGGAAGAACTGTACCGGGACCTGAGTGCAATGCCAGTAGAAATCAGATTGAAAAGGACAAGATTTGCCGAACATATAATTAGGCTGAAAATATATAGAATGACGAAAAGAGTATGGGGAAAAACAGGGCAGATAAGAGGACAGACAGGAATAAAATGAGTTGTTAAACTCTGGAAAGGCTGTTCGGAATTGGATAAAGGTGGAAGTGAAGGAAAATTGGAAAACCAAATACGCACCAACCAATATGCCAGAGATCAACGACGGAAGACGGATATGGAGTCACCAGCGGAGCAGACAAGAGAAGACCTCTGGCGAAGAGCAGGAGTGAAGAAGAGAAAGAATGAAGAAGTTCTGGAAGGAGAAGAGGAAAATGCAATCCATGAAGGAGCTACCTGTGGTCTTATAGAAGGCGTAACACAAGATGAAGAGGAAGAAGGAGAAGAAGAAGATGATGATGTTGATGTTTTATAATTACTATCATGCATTACTTTGAATAACTTATACGTAATGTAGTAATTATTTTTATTTTATTTTTTTATTATTGTAATTGGAGATATGATTATGGCCTTGTTCAGCCAAAACCGATCAAATCAACAGCGTACGTGACTGTGCTTTGTTTAGAAAAACAGCAGAAACACTTGTTCCCATCAAAGTAAACTCTACTGTGCCCTACTCCATCCCATACGTGCTTTCTCTATCTTATTTCGCAGCGAGAAAACGCCTTTTTCATTTTCTGTCTTGTGTTAGAGAACGTTATCAAATCTCTAACTTCAAAAGTTAAGCTACAATTATGTGCTCTGTTTCTTCTTACAGAATTTGCTATTTCGTAATCTCATTTTTGTACCGTTGCTCATTTTTATTATTACTGGTAGTATTATTTTACCCTTAGAGCTCATGTACTTAAGTCCACTGTCGTCAAAGAGTACCATAACCTCACTTTCTCATGGAACGTACTATGACATAATATCTCATTTTTACAAATTTTTCATTTTTATTGTTGTTAATCCAGGTGTTCGAAAATGAATGTTATTGTTTTGAGGCTTTGTAGCATTTATTACATTCGACTGAGAATTATAAACAATACATCAAATGAAAGAGCAACTAAAACAGTTTTTTTGTATAGCTGTACCAGCTATAAACCTTACAGCATACGGTTTACGTGCCAACTTTTGCAAGCGCAGTGCTGCTGCTTGATGATGAAGATTTTCCGGATGTGCCATCTTCAGCGATGAATCGAAATTTCACCTATGTGGAAATCTGAACACATATAATGTACGCATCCGGAGTTCAGAAGATCCCCACGAGACGTTCAGTTGCAACAAGAATCCTCTAAATTGAATGTCACATACCCCGGCACAAAGTTTATGAGTCCTTCTTTTTTGGCGAAGCAACTGTAGTTGGTGTTATGTATCTGCATGCGCTAGAAATATGGCTCTTTCCTGAAGAGGAAGAAGCTGAACGACGTAACTTTATTTGGCAGCAAGATGGAGCGCCGCCTCACTGGCATAACTTAGTACGCGATTGGCCAAACGACGTGATACCCGACGGCTGGATTGGCTGCAAAGGTCCAGTTGACTATGTTAACCAGATCTGACAACACGATTTTTAACGTTTGCGTTTCATAAAGGATCTTGTGTAAGTGCCTCCACTACCAGCTCATCTACCCGACTTAAGTAACAGGATTGAAGCAGCTGTTGCAATAATTACTCCGGAACATTGACCAAGGTTTGGAGCGAACTCGCCTTTCGACTCGGTGTGTGCCGTGTGACGAATGGTGCTCACATCGAACCCTTGTAAGAAAATCTGAGTTGCTCTTTCGCTTTACGATTGTAATTCGAATGTAATAAATGTTGCAAAGATTTAATGTGTGTGCAAAATCTTATGAGACTTAATGCGAAGATTTAAAACCCCCGTATTAATTTTTGAAGAAAAAAGGAAAAATAATTTTTTGTACCTTTTGAACTGTCACTGTTGTTATTAACTCCTACTATTATTATTCCAAACACTTCTAGATATGCGGAAACCATCTTAAAAAATTCTTTTTTACTTCTTTGATCATCAACATTTCTGTTATTTATAACACAATCATTATGGTTATTTAATTGAAATGTAAAGCAAAATGTTCTGTTGAGAGAGAGGGCCTAAGTGTCCTCGTCTGATGAAACTAAATTAATTAATTCAACGTTTGTTTTATTTAAAAGACCTTATGAGTTTTCACATAAAAAATTCGGAGGCTTTACTTTTCAGCGTCAGCACATTCACGCAGTTACATTTGATATTAATGCATATTTTCAAGCGTTTTAGATCTAGATGATGACAGATAGGTATCATAAATTATAATCTTTTATCTATACATCTACATGATTACTCTGCAATTCACATTTAAGCGCTTGGCAGAGGGTTCATCGAACCACAATCATACTATCTCTCTACCATTCCAGTCCCGAACAGCGCGCGGGAAAAACGAACACCTAAACCTTTCTGTTCGAGCTCTGATTTCTCTTATTTTATTTTGATGATCATTCCTACCTATGTAGGATGGGCTCAACAAAATATTTTCGCATTCGGAAGAGAAAGTTGGTGACTGAAATTTTGTAAATAGATCTCGCCGCGACGAAAAACGTCTTTGCTTTAATGCCTTCCACCCCAACTCGCGTATCATATCTGCCACACTCTCTCCCCTGTTACGTGATAATACAAAACGAGGTGCCCTTTTTTGCACCCTTTCGATTTCCGCCGTCAATCCCACCTGGTAAGGATCCCACACCGCGCAGCAATAATCTAACAGAGGACGAACGAGTGTAGTGTAAGCTGTCTCTTTAGTGGACTTGTTGCATCTTCTAAGTGTCCTGCCAATGAAACGCAACCTTTGGCTCGCCTTCCCCACAGTATTATCTATTTGGTCTTTCCAACTGAAGTTGATCGTAATTTTAACACTCAGGTACTTAGTTGAATTGACAGCCTTGAGAACTGTACTATTTATCGAGTAATCGAATTCCAACGGATTTCTTTGGGAACTCATGTGGATCACCTCACACTTTTCGCTATTTAGCGTCAACTGCCACCTGCCACACCATACAGCAATCTTTTCTAAATCGCTTTGCAACTGATACTGGTCTTCGGATGACCTTACTAGACGGTAAACTACAGCATCATCTGCGAACAACCTAAGAGAACTGCTCAGATTGTCACCCAGGTCATTTATATAGATCAGGAACAGCAGAGGTCCCAGGACGCTTCCGTGGGGAACACCTGATATCACTTCAGTTTTACTCGATGATTTGCCGTCTATTACTACGAACTGCGACCTTCCTGACAGGAAATCACGAATCCAGTCGCACAACTGAGACGATACCCCATAGGCCCGCAGCTTGATTAGAAGTCGCTTGTGAGGAACGGTGTCAAAAGCTTTCGGGAAATCTGGAAATGCGGAATCAACTTGAGATCCCCTGTCGATAGCGGCCATTACTTCGAGCGAATAAAGAGTTAGCTGCGTTGCACAAGAACGATGTTTTCTGAAACCGTGCTGATTACGTATCAATAGATCGTTCCCTTCGAGGTGATTCATAATCTTTGAATACAGTATATGTTCCAAAACCCTACTGCAAACCGACGTCAATGATACAGGTCTGTAGTTCGATGGATTACTCCTACTACCCTTCTTAAACACTGGTGCGACCTGCGCAATTTTACAATCTGTAGGTACAGATCTATCGGTGAGCGAGCGCTTGTATATGATTGCTAAGTAGGGAGCTATTGTATCAGCGTAATCTGAAAGGAACCTAATCGGTATACAGTCTGGACCTGAAGACTTGCCCGTATCAAGCGATTTGAGTTGCTTCGCAACCCCTAAAGTATCTACTTCCAAGAAACTCATGCTAGCAGCTGTTCGTGAAATAAGCTATCTCCGTTTGACATAAACAGCTATGAATCGATTTTGCCCAGAAACGTCAGACAGTTGTAAGGAAAGGGGTGTCTTGAGTACTAACGAGGTCAAATGACTATTTAAGCATAATTTTTCAGAGGAATATTTAGTTTAGAACTAAGGAACGAAGCAACAAGCAAGAGCAACCAATTTATAGCTTATTTCACTTATACAGTTCCTTTTTTGTTCGCTTGCAGTGGTGCTTGAAAAGTCGTGATCCGCAAACATCACTGACCTCACAGAAACTGATGTAGGGTAACAACTATCAACTATGGGCTACATTCTTCTTAGGGGCTCGGATGAGAAAAGTGAAAGCATTGCATTATTTTAATTTCTAATACAGATTAATTATGTTTAATGAATTTAATGACGTGTGGCTTCTTATGAGAACTTCGGTGAAAAGTGAAAAGGTTTTACGAGAGCGTTAGAAAAGAATAACATTAAAAGACTGGTTACGATGTTCGTATCACTAGATTTCAGAGGACAGACACGCGAGAATATAGAAATATAGTATGATTGTTCCGTGTGGGGGGAATGAATACCATACGTAAATAGCGTCGGAATAAAAAGCCTGCGAAACCCGCTCTGACTGCTCAGAAAAATCGTCATTAAGTAAAGAGTACTGCAATTTCAACGGTTTATCTACAGGATGACATTTTATGACAAATCGTACTTGTAACGAATGCTACTGAACTTACGCGCAAATAATTTGCTACGATTGAATGGAAACAACATTTTCTTAAACACACTGAATAGTGAAATACGTCAGTTCAACAATCTGAAAAGGGATTCTGCGTCCAGTGACACAACTGGCATTAATAGAACAGCATCATGTTTTGTGTTTAGAGTAAAATCGCGTAGCTGAAGGTGGAATCTAAGTTTCTTCTTCTGCTGTGCGGAACTGACTATACATTATTCATACTGCCTTTCAATTCTCGCTTATATTTATGCGCTTTGTATATCGCGTCCTGGCTCTCACTTACGGAGGCAGGGCACTCGTAAATATTTATCGGTTATCACGGGACAAAGAAAAGTTCCAGAGTCTCTGGAGATATTCCAAATGTTTCTCACTTAAGCGCAGAATATATAGCACAGAGCCGACTACAGTCTGGACAAAAAGAGGCTGTTTATCATGAATTCGGTCTTCATTTTGCACTGACAGGGGCGTTCATGGCGCGTTTCTAGGGGCAACTTTTGCTTGATCGCTCAGTGGGTAGATGTCAGTTTCCTACGAGTAAAAACACGTATAGTGCAATGGCCGTTTGGACTGGAATTTTTCGTGTACTTGATATGAGATTTGCTTCAGACATGAATTGTACTTAATAAGTTGCTCTCTGCACTGAATTAGACATGAAGCAGTCGGGGTTGTGCTTTAGAATTCAATTGCTTTTGTCAACTCGCAGCCATTATATTCTTCTCAGAATTGTTTTCTAGCGTGATACGCTGATTGTATTTCTCCTGTTACTCTGTAACAACTAGTCTCTCAAACACATACCAACATATCACTGCAAAAGGCTATTACAAAATTTCGCCGTTATCCCGAATCCCAAAAACCTACATAGAAAAATGCAACAAAAGACATAGAAAATATCGTAAAGGCGGGTCCACACCGAGCCCCCCGTGTCTCCCCGAGCCGCGTAGTTTTCAGGTTCTTGTCGGTACATCAAAGAAAGCGGCGCGTTTGTGCGCGCTCAGTTTGGACAGGGCCTCGGCTGGCAAGCGCGATAGTTAACTGCGTGCGTGAATTTGCATTGTGACAGGCGGGGTGTTCTCGCGTTGCAGGCAGGAGGTATCCTTGTTATGGAGTGGGACCGGAAACAAAGTGAAAACCTCATAGATGTAAGCAGACAGAGGCGGTAACTTTGGGAGCCAAAATACAATAATTACCACATAAAAAATGCCTGGCAGTGGGTCGCGAGTGACATCGACTGTGGAACCGACGAAGCAAGATCGACCTCATAGTTATTTTCCTACAGAAGGGAGAAAATGATTATGAAGAGGCCGAGGGGCACTGGAAAAGGTAACTATTCACAAATAATGTCTGCAGAAACAATGTTGTTCTTCTGGATTCCATTTGCACTACATCGCACTGTTGTTTCAGAGATGGCACACGCGTTTGTAAATCGTTTCCTTTACTACTATTTGAATTTCTGAAGGAACGAGACACTCCCACTGGTACTGTAAACACAGTAAATGTGAGTACATACAATACAGAGTCGGATTCCATTAGCACTTTAACACACTACATATTTAGACCAGAGTGTGATATTGACACTGTGTAGTTTAGAGCATACAAACTGGAAGATTTCTTGCTCTGTCTCAAATAATTATGCAAATAAATAGTTGCCAGAACAATAACACCGGGTTTTTCTGGTTCCTGAAGCATTGGTTTTGCTCAAGACCCTAAAAACGGATGTTAGGATTTTAAAACAATTTTCAACAACTCGACAGGCTCTTGAAAGTCGATAGTTGAATATTCTGTCTTGTGAACCTTTTTCATATATCCCTGCGTATGGTTTCATCACATTCTCGTGCAAAGCAAATGCTTCAGAGGCTAAAATAACATATGGTGTCATTTGTTCACATGCAGGAAGCGGTTCGTGTTCCGGTATGTTAAGGTAGTTGTCTTGCAAATGCTTCCAGAATTTACTGTTTTTGAATATACCACCTTCAGATATACGACCCTGTGAACCCATATCTGCTACAAGAAATTGTATTTAGCATCCACTAGAGCATATAAGACGATGCTAAAAAAGTTCTTGTAGTTATAGTACTCACAGGCGGTGTTTATTGGGGCCTGTAACATTACGTGTTTACCGTCCATAGCAGCCAGGCACAGAAGGAAATTCCATGTTTTATCTGATTCCTCCCAAAAAGCATCGTTCGTAGTAACCGGCAACAGAAACGAAAGGGTTTCGATGAAGTTTCAACATATATTGTTTTAAAAATTCAAAAAAGCGTCGACTATTACATAATTGTCTCAAGTGTGGTTGAAATGAGCGCCTACAGTGGCGCAGTGCTAAAATGGAAACATACGATAACATAGAATTTCTCTTGTCAGGGTCCCACAGTCATACAATATTTTCTGAAGAAAATCATGATGCCATTGACTGTTTACAAATTTTTACTATAACGTCACAACTCCAGTTTCGGCCTTAAGCCATTGTCTGTAATATGCTACTTTATATCATTATAAATGACATGTAGTTGTTCTGAGTATAAAATATAACGGTATGAACTTAGTATGTGGAATAAAAATTCAATTCCAAATGCATGACCGATACGGTCCCGAACCCAGGAGAGGCACTGCAGGCAATGTTGTGCTGTTCGCAAAGGCACTTGCGTCGAGTGTCTGCTGTAATTGCCCATTAACGCCAAATTTCGCCGCACTATTTCACGCAGTGTTTGACTGTCTGTTGCTACGCAATCGCCTCTGCTCTCGTTCGTTAGGTGTAGGCCGTCGGCCACTGCGTTGTTCGTGGTGAGAGGTAACGCCTGAAATATGGTATTCTCGGCAGACTCTTGACACTGAGGATCTCGGAATACTGAGTTCCCTACCAAGGTCCGAAGTGGAATGTCCCATGCGTTTAAGTCCAAGTAACATTCCGCGTTCAGAGTCTTTTAATTCCCCTCGTACGGCCATAATCCAGTCGGAAACAGTTCCACATGAATCATCTGAGTACAAATGACAGCTTCGCCAATCCACGGCCCTTTTGTACCTTGTGGACGCGATACTAACGCCAACTGCATATGTGCGTGTAGCTATCCCATGACTATTTTAACATAGCACTTTCGCTCTTATGTTACCTAACAATTTCAGATTACATATCAAATATCTTCTTCACATGCTCGGGAAGACCTGGAGATACCAAAATGATAGATGCCATTTCATCTGACAAAAAACGAAATGTATAGCGTAATGGAATAGAACGTGAATATTTGTAACTGAAGATGAGTTTTCAAGCACTTTTTGAGTAATCGATACCATTAACATTGTTAACTACGGATAAAAACAAATATTTGTTCTTTCGTTTGAACCTCAAGCGTAATTCGACCCACCTGTTTCACTATCTGTAGGGATTCTTTACTAATGCGTTTTTATTAGGACAAACAATGCTTCTGTGCCACTCTATTGTGAAAGTCCGCACTTTTTTCCGATCATAGCATAGTATCTGCAAAAGCTCTCTGTGAATACTTGGAGTAGATAATAAACACTAACACAAGAAAACGCAGCAGGCCGAGAAAAACACACACACACACACACACACACACACACACACAAACGCACTTACACTTACACACAAAAACACACACGCACCTCTACAGCTAACAGAAAACCACTCCAGCCACCAAAGAACTTTCGTCAGTGATGTACTACCTGCCAAAATGCTTATACCTGTTCTCTGAAAACTATTATAAATCACGTGGTTGCTTTGTTTATATATTCCGTACACACTTGTAGAGATAATTGTGTAGTGTCACTGGTTTCTTTATCCAATGGAACTACGCATTGGGGATGTGAGGTTGGGAACATAAGAATTAATTTTTTAGTGGATTAAAGTATTAAATTTAACTGGTTTGTACACACTTGTTGAGATAATTGTGTAGTGTCACTGGTTTCTTTATAACAATGGAACTACGTATTGGGAATGTGAGATTGGGAACATAAGAATTAATTTTTTACTGGATTAAAGTATTAAATTTAACTGGTTTGTTGTACTCCACTTCTTTTCAGAACAATCGTGTTTCATCTTCTCTCTTTAATATCAATTTAGATGATTGATGCCTAGTTAGAAACTGCTTGCGAGAAAAGAGAGTTGTGACAATAGGAGGAAAGGCAGTAAAATGTACACAAATTGTCGATGACATACTACGGTATTACTAAGTAAAAATGATAAAAGAAGTGAACATCGGCGATGAGGAATACGAAATGAAAGTAGATGTGAATACGACGTAGGTAATGATTTAAACAAGACAATCAAGGTAGGTAAAACTGAAAATTTGTCATGAGTTAATGGAATATGTTCATAACATTAGGTATCTAGACTGCAGTAGAAGGAGTAGTGATTGGGAAGAGGAAGAGGAGGAAAAGAAGACATCAGTTAATTGAAAACATTAAAAGAAATGCATCATCCGCCTTAGGGTAGTGGGAAATCGTGGAACTGTAGAATGGAGAACTTGCGTTAATGGACCTGCCTAAAGACTGAAAAATCATCATCAATATTTTGTTAGATAGTTTATATGGGATGAATCTCTTAATAAGCAGATGGCATTCAAAAGCAAAAATAACACATTAATTTTTACTTAACCAGCAAAAGAGGATGGAGTGCAGCTTTTATTTTTATATACTGAAATTCACCACAAGTTTGGAATATCTGTCTGAAATTGAAGCATGGAACGTGATGTACAATCATATTGCATCTTCTGGTCAAAAGCTCCTAAATGGCAGTGCAAAGCGGTTACGACTATGCGGCGGCCGCTACAGACACTGCGGTGACCTGCACATATGCACCAAGTCTGTCTGCACACCGATGGCGGTAACTCAGCGTTGCGTGTCGTGTGTGGATGTGGCGGTCGGCGGATTGCGCTCTCCAAACACCATCACTCGCTGTCCGTCAATGTCACTGCGTCAACGCGCTGTCATAGAACAGAGTGTGACGTGACGTCCTTTGAGAGACTTCGCGTCGGTGACAAATTGATGAGACACGTGCAGCTCATATAGCAGCTGGTGCTCTACCAGCACAGAGACAGCATTCGAATCGAATTCCGAGTCCAATTCTCAGCGTAAACATTTTGCCTGCTCCTCTAACTCTTCCAAACTTCAATAAGTTTGCCACTGTCTGTATTAGTCCTCCTGTTGTTGCCACAAGCTTCAATACTAATGAGAGTACAGAATGTGCCTCATTCTCCTTTCAGCGGTGCTTCATCATAATCTTCTTTGTCCTCCTGACGCCAGCTGTTTATAGCTTCGGTGAAAAATCCGTAAATGGAGTGACGAAAAGAAAAAGAAGTCGCAACAACAAGAAGGTGTTGTGAGATATAATCGAAAGTTGGTAGGCGTGCTTCTACATCTGAAAGACGATGTTGAGCCGTGGCGGCTCATATCGATAGTGCCACTCTGGTGGTTTATCTTTCCTGCCACGGTCAGGGCGGTAAGCAGCGCCCTCTGGGGCCTACGCGAGGAGTAACGAGGCGAGGTCCTGTGGGGGGGTGTGCTCCGGGACGTGGTGGAAGATGGTTGTCGGGTTGTCGCACCGAGGGTGGGACCGGACCTATCGCATGGAGATATACAAGTTGGCTCTGAACGGAAGGCGCCGTACCAAGCAGTGGGAAGCGGGCGTCCTGTAATTTGTGTGAAGGAGTAACGATTTTTGCATTGGATGTCACAGTGGTTCCCGAGAATGCGGTGGCTGCTTTCGGAGAAGAGAATTGGTAAGAGCTTGTGTCTACGCTCTTTTCCGTACGATGTTGCTGCCTGCCGTTATAAACGCGTGAAAATCAGGCGCTTGGATTGACTATACGGGGACTGGTCATGTAAAATTACATTTGTGATTGAGACTCACTTGTACTGTGACAATTTAGAGGCGAAAACTGTGGTGGTTTCATCAGGTCTGGTTCTTTGCCGTGCAACTAAGGGAGTCAGTTATTTGGGGTAACTGAGGGAGCACAATTATGTTGGTCTAAGTGATACGTTCTCCACGTTTCGTCTATGGCTTTGCGAATCGAAATCGGGGGGAGTACACGTGTGAGTAATTTGCTATGGTATTGATGGTTAGATTGTAAAGACTGTTCTCTGTTGTGTTAAATCACGCACTGATTTGCAGCCAATCTAAGCAGAAGTTACCATTGCTACTTGCTTACGTGCTACTGTCTTTATGATTGGCGTTGTTTGTCTTTTCATTGTGGGTGTGCTCAAGTTAAAAAAAAAAAGAAAAAAAAAGAAGATATTACGGATACTATTCATAACGGTTGTCTAGTAAGGAAATTGCTTAAGGGGCTCCGGAAAGGCTCAAAATCATGAAAAGTTCAATTTTTACTTTTTTGCGTTTTCTGAATCTGCAGACTATTACCTTTTAATAGATATATAATTTATTCAATTCCGAAGACTACAACTATGTTTAAATTTTTTTTGAAATGTGTTCTACATGGGCGTGACCCACTGTGGCGCTATTAAACTGCTGTCAAATGGTGTTATTATTAACGTCCGTGTTCATCAGGTACATTTTAGTGATGTGAGATAAAGTATGTGTTGTGGCTAACCTGTGATGGTTAAATATATATCGCTGGTGTGATTGTCGATTGTTTCATGTTTATTTACTCTGTCGTTATCTCGAAAATATTCGTAATTAATTCTGTTTCTTGAGTCTCTGTTTTGTTGAAGTATAATAATGAGTAAAAGCAAAGTTATTAGAAATCCTCTGAAGGCTTTTAAGAAAAGGAGAAATGTTGGAAAGCCAAAGGTATGTGTTATTACTGTAAACAATAAAGACGATAACCAAATGAGTGAACCTAACCTCTCAAGTACACCTGCCCATAGCAGTCAAAGTGGGAAAGAAAATACTTCATAGAAGAAGCTTGGTTCAATGAGTGAAAACTATGAATGTTTTATGGGCGAATCGGATGTGAATGAAATATTTGATATGTCGGTTCTCAAAGGAATTTTTTCAAACTGTGTAAGATGTAGTCATTGTAGTGAAGTTGGTCTGGAACTCTCCATAATAAAGCACGTAGGACTTGCTAGTGAAATACAACTGAAATGTGTTAAGTGTTCATACATGACCACCTTTTGGAACAGTGTTGCAGTAACTGCAACTGAAGAAAATGGTAGCAAAATCTACGAACACAACAACGAGCGATGCTTGCTTTAGACAAGGAACGCCTTCGGGCTGCAGACAGGGCTGTAAAGAGTCTAGAAATACAAGCAAGAGTAAACAGGAGGAGGAACAAGAGGAAGCAGGAGGAGGAGTTTGCAGAGGATGAAGATAATCCATCCTATGGACCTGGAATGCACTAAAAAGTTAATCCAATCTTTGTCGCTCGATTCCCAAAACTTTTATTTTCTCATACTAATTACATGTTTTCTAAGGATCTTCCAAACATATTTGTTTCAAACTTTCAGTAAATGTTACACAGCACCTTCAGCATAATTTAACACAGCCCTTTTCCAAAAAACTGTATATTTTTGAATATATAAATAAAAAATTGCAAAAAAATGTTGTGAATTTTCACTACAATTGAAAAAAAATCATCTTTAATAACTGAACTAAAATTTTGTAAAATCCCTGTGTTAAGTTGTAGCCCATATTCCAATAAATAATCTGTAAAAAGTTCAACTTCCTACCTCAAATACTTTGCGAGGAAAGATGTAATTTATAAGCGTTATTTTAACATTGCAAGTATAGGGCGTTCCGGAGCCCCTTAAGCTTTTATCATATGCTAGTCTGTTTGCCTATCACATTGGCTTTCTATGCAGTAACTGAAGGAATGTGTATGATGATTCAAGATTGTAGGCTGACTAGTATTTGAACTGGTGTTGAGGTTAAGGGCGAGATCAGAATCCTGCAAACCCGCACGCTGCGCGTGGTTAAATGTTCTGCTATTGGGGAGCCGGCTCTCTGTTCTTGGATTTTGTAAGGGTACGTGATGAGTGCATCGCTGTAGTTTTTCGCATGCTAAATTGCGGGGTGTCGGTGCCGTCCTAGGGCTAGATTTGTGATGTATATTATGTTGAAAGGGAATTAACTGTACCAAACTTAAGAGAGCTTTTAGTTTGTTTTAGGTCTGTACATGGAATGATGTTGATATTTTGTCGATTGCGGAAATAACTTCCTGTGTGGGGAGATCCTCTGAGGGACTTGTATTGTACTGTTGCAGTGCAGTCCATCTGAAACGTGCTGCTTAAAACTTGGGACTGCAGCTCTCTGATGTTATATATTACTGTTTAATCTTAAATGTCTTGGATGTAATATGGTTGTTGAGGATTATGTAATTAATTTTGATCGCTGGTTCCTTAAAGGAAGTATTTCGTTTGAAAATATGTGCTCGGTCAGAGCCCATTTAAATTTGAGTTTAACTCACCATTGAAATTTCCTAGTCTTGCCTTCTTAAAAGGCTTTCAGTTAAATGATTGCTATTTGCCTGTTTAAATGTTTGAGTGACTTAAAGGAAAAGAATAGTATTTTGTAATTTGTACTGATTGTTCCTTTGGGTAATACCTGACTTATGTGATCAATAAATGAGTGTCTCGTCAATGGTGATGCACTGTTCTATTGCTAGCCTACCCCTTTCACTCCACAGCCTATTGAGCTTCTTTGTGTCGAAATTGTGTTCAGAACACCCCTCTGACCTGACGCCTCAGATGTATGTTCAACTTTCGCTCTACTCCCAAAAGAGTAGTGCCACTTTGAGGATGCAAATCAGGTTTCCTTTGTATATACTTGTAAGGGTTGCGAGCGTTAGTTACCTTTGAGATTGGACGCGATGTTAGTCAAGAATTCCTTTAACCCGATAAAGATGCCATTGGAAATGTCGTGTGGCTAGGGCCTCCCATCGGGTAGACCGTTCGCCTGGTGCAGGTCTTTCGATTTGACGCCACTTCGGCGACCTGCGCGTCGATGGGGATGAAATGATGATGATTAGGACAACACAACACCCAGTCCCTGAGCGGAGAAAATTTCCGACCCAGCCGGGAATCAACAGCACCCCACCGAGCTTGAACGAGGTCGTGTAAGATAGTTACGAGAAACTGTATATTCCTTCTGCGATATTGCAGAAAAGCTTTTCAGAAGTGAAGTCACTGCTCATGATTCCTGACAGTGGTGATAACAAGAATGTGCAGTCGCAAGTGGACATGTCTGTGAACGTGCACGTACCGAGAGGGAGACCATCGTCTTCGGCGTATGACTCTGGTGCAGCGTACTGCATATTCAACAGCAATTTCAGCAGCAGTTGGCACCACTGTGACACAACGAACTCTTACAAATTGTTACTTCAAGGGTAGCTTTGAGACAGACGCCATGCAGCGTGCATTCTATTGACCCCAAATCACCGCCATTTGTGACTTGTGTCAAGTGAGAGCTCATTAGAGGACAGAATGGCGGTCTGTTGTGTTTTCTGCCGGCCGGAGTGGCCGTGCGGTTCTAGGCGCTACAGTCTGGAGCCGAGCGACCGCTACGGTCGCAGGTTCGAATCCTGCCTCGGGCATGGATGTGTGTGATGTCCTTAGGTTTAATTAGTTCTAAGTTCTAGGCGACTGATGACCTCAGAAGTTTAGTCGCATAGTGCTCAGAGCCATTTGAACCATTTTTTTGTGTTTTCTGATGAAACCTGGTTCTGCTTCGGAGCCATTGGTGGCGGCGTGTTGGTTAAGAGATGGGCACTTGAGGGCCTGCAAACAACCTGTCTGCGTGCTAGGCACACTGGTTCTAAACGTAGAGTTATGGTTTTGGGTGGGATTTCGTATGACAGCATTCTCGTGGTTAATCCATGCACCATGACTGCCAATTTGTACGTCAGCTTGGTGATTCGACCTGTTATGCTGCCATTCATAAGCAGCATTACAGGGGGTATTTTCCAATAGTATAACGCTCGTTCACATAGCACTATTGGAACCCAACATGCTATACATGATGTCAACATGTTGCCTTTGCCTGCTCGATCTCCAGATCTGTCTTCACTCGAGCACATATGGGACACCACCGGACGACAGTTCCAGCGTCCTCCACAAACAGCATTAGCCCTCCCTATATTGACCGACCAAGTTCAATAGGCATGGAACTGCACTCCAAACTGACATCCAGCACCTGTATAACAAATGCATGTACGTTAGCTTGCTTGCATTCAACAGTCTGGCAGTTACACCGGTTATTAATATACCAACATTTCACATTTGCAATGGCATCCCTCGCGCTTACATTAACCTGTGACCTTTCAATGTTAATCACTTAAGTATGTTACGTAGACGAATGTAGTCCTCAAATTTCATTACGCTACATTAATAATTTTTTGGTGCTGCAATTTTTTCCGTCGGGGTATTTGCGTGTAAATGTTGCTCATTGCAATGACTTACGTTTGCTCGTTCAAGTGTGACGACAGGATCTTACTGTGCTGTGAGCTCGCTGTTTGGTGGCGTTCAGATTTAGCCTCGCCAGGAAGACTCACTGTTCATCCATCGCTCTAGCTCATCGTAACAGAGGTCAGTAACTCCATAGGCGTACGGTTTCTGGCAAAAAGGTATTTGACAAGCGACTCTCGTGAACTTCTGGGAATTCGTTATTACTAGGTATAGAAGGATTTCGTTAGAGCCTCTCCAGAAAACCTTTCTCACACACCTGGATGTGTCCTGTGGCTATTCTTTTTTGCTTTATTGTTATCGAGAGCGAGTTCTACGTATTCAGCAGAACGCCTTTCGATTTGGATACTCCAATGTTTTTTCATTCCCCAAAGTTTTCGCAGGAACGCACTAGAGACACCACAGTACTCTTCGTCCTACTGAACCGTTGCTGATCCAAAACTGCACTCATGCATGCTCAGTTCTCTGGACGATTCTACGTTAGAGCAACAGTTAAACGTTGATGAAACGGATACACATAAGTTCTGTAACTTAAAGATACCGACTCTTGGCTTTGGAATATTTTAATAATCATTGTAGTACGATGCAGAATGATATTTTCACTCTGCAGCGGAGTGTGCGCTGATATGAAACTTCCTGGCAGATTAAAACTGTGTGCCGGACCGAGACTCGAACTCGGGACCTTTGCCTTTCGCGGGCAAGTGCTCTACCATCTGAACCACCGAGCGAGGTGGCGCAGTGGTTAGACACTGGACTCGCATTCGGGAGGACGACGGCTCAATCCCGCGTCCGGCAATCCTGATTTAGGTTTTCCGTGATTTCCCTAAATCGCTCCAGGCAAATGCCGGGATGGTTCCTTTGAAAGGGCACGGCCGACTTCCTTCCCCATCCTTCCCTAATCCGATGAGACCGATGACCTCACTGTCTGGTCTCCTTCCCCAACCAACCCAACTCTCTACCATCTGAGCTACCCAAGCACGACTCACGCCCCGTCCTAAGCTGTGAGGACGGGGCGTGAGTCGTGCCTTGGTAGCTCAGATGGTAGAGCACTTGCCCGCGAAAGGCAGAGGTCCCGAGTTAGAGTCTCGGTCGGGCACACAGTTTTAATCTGCCAGGAAGTTTCATTGTAGTATGATGATGCGCACAGCGTAGTTCTCATGCTAAAATATTAATCTTCCCGACCAATTTTTCACATACAACCTAGATAATCCAAGTAAACAATTTTCTAATTTCTATTAATCTAATCGGAACAGATATCATGGTCTAGGGGATGCACCTTTGGCTTCTAAGCATAACGTCCTTAGACCCGTGCACGATTCAGGCATAGCATTAATTTTGGAATAAAATTCATCAGAAATGGCGGCCGCACAGTTCCGGTGTAAGCAGTCACCCTCGTTCTGCCAACAGCCTTGTCAAAAGAGAGCAGAGGAGCGGACAGAGTTTCTTTGTACTCTCTTCCCCTTGTGGTAGGAAACTGATCCGAAAGAGCGTAATAACCAGCCATGATAAACGGCATGAGAATGCAGAAGGCTATGAAAGTTACATTAAAGACTAGCAATATGTATTAACAGTACATGTGGTCTGTAATTAAAGAAAAAGGTCATGATGATTTCTCCATTGGCAACAAATTCCAGATTAGTCGCCCGTTGGGATCTCCGGATAAAGACTGCCAAGGAGGAGGTAATCATGAAAAATGAACTGAATAACCAACGAATGGGTAACATTCTACGAATCAGAGCGTGGAATGTCAGAAGCTTGAACGTGGCAGGGAAGCTAGAAAATCTGAAAAGGGAAGTGAAAATATGGGAGTCAGTCAAGTGAAATGAAAGGAGATAAGAATTTTTGGCCAGGTGAATGTAGGGTAATATCATCAGCAGCGTAGAAAGGAATAACGGGATTAGGATGTGTTATGAATACGAAGGTACGGCAAAGAGTAAGTTATCGTGAAATACTCAGAGATAAGGCTGT
Organism: Schistocerca serialis cubense; assembly: GCF_023864345.2. Lineage (NCBI taxonomy): Eukaryota > Metazoa > Arthropoda > Insecta > Orthoptera > Acrididae > Schistocerca > Schistocerca serialis. Next base: position 738,614,382 of record NC_064639.1, on the reverse strand, counting down.
TCTCATTAGAATGGACAGCAGACCAACAACAATAGTTCAGGTATACATGCCGAGGTTACAAGCAGAAGATGAAAAGGCGGAGAAAATATATGAGAATACTGAATAGCTAATTCAGTGTGTAAAGGGAGATGATAACCTAATCATCATGGGGGGCTGGTACGCGGTAGTAAGGGGAAGAAAGAGTTACAAGAGGGTATGGGTTTTATAATGGGAAGGAGAGAGCCTAAATGAGTTCTACAGTAAATTTCCGCTATTAATAGCAGATACAGCTTACACGCAGTTTAGTTGGTTTCCCCAACGTCTGAAGACTACCTTGCGACTTTTCGGATTCTTCCGAAGTAAAACCGAGATAGAACGTTTCCCTATCCATCTCCACCATGCACCGTTCTAGATTGACTTTGGCGTGGTGTTTAATCAGGAAATGTATCCCAAGCATGGCACTGCTAATGCTCACCCTAAGGAGTACTTCCTCTAGCACGAAAGTCTTTCGCCTACCTCCTCCCCGATTCGGACACTCATCAATGCCAAACCGAACGAGTGAATAACACCCCCACCTAAACCAAATAGCGTTCCACGAGGTGGATTCATGTTTTTTTATACGAAGTATGCCCTTATTTGTATGAATACCAGGAATCCTATATCTAATAAAAATCTGCAGAACTCTCCTCCTATAGAGCTGGTTATACAATAGTCTGCCACTGACTCCACACAGGGGTGTCTCATGTTTAAACTCTCTAGGAGCGACGCACAGTGGCCGCATACCTCTTCCGTTTAACGTTTGAGTATAATCCCTACTCTCTGGCTACCTCGTTGTGTTCGTGGAAGCATATGCTGTTTCAGTGTCCAACTCATTAATACTTTCTACACTGAGGCTTCCTAAAATTCTGTTAAACGTGACCGTGCTGTCCACATCTACTACATCTGATTTCAGTCGCAGAAATACTTTATTTCCCCCGGCTTGGCCACTACGTCAGTTTCGACCAAAGCTGCTGAAGTTGCTACAGTCTTTTTTAAAGCTTTTCGTTAAAGCACCCACTTTACGCTGCATCTCAGTGGACAAACCCGACAAAAACTCATCTATCGGCCTTTGCTCTGTCTCCTGTAAAATGGTCCTGTTGTAACTGTCGTCATATGTTAATTTATGTGTATTAATATTTATCTTCATAGTACAACATTCGACAGAAACTTCCAACTAGTCTCCCTGTCTTTGAATTGTCCCATTAAGTTGCATCTGATAATATCTCGATGAGTTCTTCTTTTTCTAATAATCCACCAGTCCTTACCGCAAATCCTGGAAAGACTGAGCATTTCGTAACTTCTCTTACCGCATCACGTATGCCCTAGCATCACCTAATAACACCTGCTAAATTCAATCAAGTCATACTTAGCAGTTTCTCGTCATTCTAATTCCCTAATTTCGCAACCACACGTAAATCATATAAAAAAATCCTTCCCGGATTTGGCCAAATGTCGAGTACCTAATTAGATGGTCCTGGTATCTAGGACATGTCTTTACATCTTCGTAAGTAAATCCACATTATCAGCTCGCACTTGAATTTACTGAGCCATTCTGCCCAACTGATAGAACGTACTACCCCAGAAAAGAAAAAAAAAAAAAAAAAGGAAACAGGAACCAACCACACAGGCCCATATAAAGAAACTTAAAGTCGGCGCTACTTCTACACTTGAACGCAACTGCTGCATTTTCATCTGTACCTTTCACCGATCAATCATACCAACCTCCAACAGCTCTTCTGACACGACTTGTAAGATTGTAGATGGGTGTGCGGGTTATGGTTCTCTCGTGGAAGAGGGGTGGAAGTGCAGATGCAGGCAACCAGTGGTTGACAATGCAATTTTCTGTCTTTATTGTTAGACAGGCGTAGAAAATGTGCGTCCACAGGAGGTGGACGTCGGGTGGTGAGCGATGAACCTCAGGCCAGGACAGACTGGCGTAGACTCCTCGTTCTGGTGTATCAGACGACGGCACCTAGGGTCTCGTAACTAGGAGCAGGACCGGCCGACATTCACCCGCACCAATAGTCGGCAATGTTGGCTACAGGCAAATACTGGGACGGAAGCTAGAGAGCGGCAGCTGGCGTTGGCGGACCCAAGTTGTTCGGCTGTGAGAGGACCTCGGTTCGACCCTGGGTCCATGTAGGCTGTGGCTGGACAACCGGGTTGGCGGTTCCGTGGAGATGGCGGAAGAACGGTGGTGGCCTCACGGCAATCTAATTAGACCTGTACCGCTTTTTATCTAAATTTCAAAATCATTGGAATGAATCTCTACTGGATATGTGTGTCATCAACACCTGATCTTGTGAACAGAGAAAATGTGATCATTTCTTTTTTGGATGCAGATACCAGAAAACGCACACGGACAATCTCTTAACAACATTTGTGGGTCGAGACTGTCTTTTAAGAAACGATACATTTGAAGACCTAAAAAAAAAAGGTTCAGATGGTTCTGGGCACTATGGGACTTAACATCTGAGGTCACCAGTACCCTAGAGCTTAGAACTACTTAAACCTAACTAACCTAAGGACATCACACACATCCGTGCCCGAGGCAGGATTCGACCCTGCGACCGTAGCAGTCGCGCGGCTCCAGACTGAAGCGCCTAGAGCCGCTCGGCCACCGCGGTCGGCTTTGAAGACCTAGGGGACTCCAATAGCATTATCGTAGAAGATAGTCAAACCCCTACCTCTTCTTGTTTACACAGTATCTGATCTTGGAATATTTACAGTCTTTTACTGTTGTGAAAATTATTAGCAGTAACTATACCGAAAATACAGCGGGAGGCTTCTCTGAATGAATTTGCGTAAGAATGATTTTTAGGCCAAGAAATGAAATTCGTTAATAAACTTTGGGCGCTAATTCGCTAACATCTTGTTGAAAATTTTCATGGTGTGTTTTTCTCAGTGTATCGACTTGAATTTTGATTCAGAGTTGCATATTTGTTCTCTATTAAGTATGACAAAAAGTAAGACTTTTTAAAGATTTCTTTCTTTTAGCTTTTTTATCATTATTCTTTTTATTTATATGAACAAAAAACGATAATTTTCAGAAACCAGGGACGGTTTCTGACGAGAGAACACAACTGCAATGCTTGTGGGACATTTCTTTAATAAGTAAAATGCCGTTTGAAAACATTCAATACGTTTCAGGCGAAGATGATGGAGACGCATTCCGTCGAAATGTTGCTACGAGACGACGACGCTACTCGGCTGACAACCCGTGAAGACTTTATATATGAGATTCGCTGAGAAAGCCTGCACTCGCATATAACTCAGTACGTTGTTTCACCAATGTATGTACTGATCTTTACCATTATTGGATAGATCTATCTGGTTTCTTGAATATGAAAATTTTTCGCTTAAAGAGAATATGTGAAACTTTGAGACGATATTGTCCCAGTCTGCTTGTGTATTGTTAACATATGAAGACAACTGCGATAACGGTCTGTAATATGATAGAAGTTATGGTGACCTGGAGTTTTGTCCTGAGACTGCGAAATGGAGAGCGACTGTGGGAGGTTATTGTGGGAGGTTATTATCCTCTTCTCAGATCTGCAGATCTGCGCACGGATTTTGTAGCGTAATTGGGCGAATTAAACAAAACGTTTGTCTTAGGAGGTTTGGTTTAATGAGCAGCAGTTAATCTAAGAACGTTTTACATTTCGTCTGTTTCCGTGTCGTTCTCCAGTCCAACAAAGACCTATTATATAGGTTATTATTAAGAACACCCGTCTAATGTCAACTAGTGTGCCGATAACTTATGCGTTATATTTATGTATTAATTTCATCCATTTGTCTACTGCCAACGTATCATCCTAGCGTCCTGGCTTCTTCTTTACAAATGTTTACGTTTCCCTGCGTGCTCGTGTAGCTAGTTATCATACTCATTTTGACTCTGTTTTATGTAGGCAGGCACTGATTTGTAATATTTAACTCTCAAGTAACTGCTGTCATGCCAGAAACTAAGTTTGCTGTTTAGTATTGTGCATGAAAAGCTCTTATTCGAAGCGTATATGACGCCCTATTAGATAGGACTGTACTGGGTTCATTAAAACTCCCGCCCCCCTCCCTCTCATCCTCGGTCTAATATTGGCGAAATTTTTTCGACTTCTTGAAAAAGTCATTTATCGAAATGAACTGAGTGCTCAGCGATATTAAGCAACTTGTAGTTGGAGGGAGTTTCTCTGCATTGATGCTCCACGAAAGGTTCGTGTCACAAAAGTTCCAGATTCATTAGGAATATACCTGAGACATATCGCAGCGAAAAGAGCAGTTTGGGAAAACCACAGAGGCAGTTCTGCATGCTAGATACAGAGGAAAACAAATGATAGAGCGAGCATATTGCAAGCAACAAACTGTTGGTGATCGAAAAAACTTCACAGGTTGCGCCAGATCTGTGATAACTTGGTGAAAAAGAAAAATTCTAAAAATTTTAGCAGTAGCGGAAACAGTGATTTAAACTGGCTGTAATAACATTTTAAGGGTAGACAATGTTGCCTATGTTAATTATTCAACATAACATAAAAATTAATTGTGTATAGATGAAGTTTTAATCTATATATATTTTTTTCAGTGCATGCTGGGATATTTGCAACTGTAATATAACGGCATATATAACGGGAAGAGAATTGAGTTTCCTGGTTAATTAGTGCTTCTACTGAAATTAAATTAGAATCAATAAATGATAAACTTTGAAACTTTCTGGGAGATGTTGCTGAAAAGGAAACATTTTCAAAAGCGGGCGACGAACAAGCCCACTTGAAACGAGCGCTATATAACTCTTTCGAAAGCTGCATCACTTATTTGTAGATATACGAAATGTGCCTGTAACAGTACTGTATGATATATCTTGTTTCATAATACAGGAACGTACTATAAATAACGAAAAAAGGAATACAGACGATTAAAACAGTTAGATCTTGTAACGGAAAATTAAATGAATGTCAAGCAGCACCATTGAAATCGGGAAGAAAGAAAAGTGTATTGAAGTAAGCTGCATGGCATTTACAGACGATTTTGTTTTACTATCTGAAAATCCAGAAGTTGCAGAAACCCAAGTTAGTTTCTTGGAGCAGATATCCAGTAGAGTGGGTTTCCGAATCTCTACAGTGACAAGAAAATTTATCACGAACATAAAAAGTGCACAAAAATTTTTACAGACGCACATTCGTGAAATAGGAAAAGTCAAAAAAATCAAGTATATAGGAGGGATAATTAAAGAAAATGGGTTAGAAAAATCTGTTGTTGAAGGAAGGATACACAAAATGGAATAGTCAAAAATATTTACAACAAAATTACGATTTAAAAAAAATAAACGCAAAATACGAGTTACAAAACGTTAGTGAAGCCAGAATATCTCTAAGCAAGTGAATGCGTAAGAATGAATTATAAATCAGTCCAATTAGAAATGTTAGGGAAGAGAGTTATGACAAAAAATTTAAGTCCAATAAGAAGTCTGATAATTAAAAATATATGGATATGTAGAAAAAATAATAGAAACAATAACGAAAAGAGGGCATATTTTTTGACATTTGTACAGGACGAGTGACAATAGGGTCACAAAACAGATGTTAAGCATTTATGGAATAAGAAACTGGCAGTCAGCTAAATACAAGAAGTTAAAAGAGATCTAGAAACACACAACATAAAAACAGAAGAATAAGCAGAAAGCTATGTTTTGAGAAGGATCGTGCTAAACTTAGTAAGATTCCAAGGCACAAGCAGCAACAGAAAATGTGCAATGCCGATTAAAAGCGTCATGACACCGCTATGAAATTCGTAATTCACCATTAGATGGACCGAGAGGCGACCCTCCAGTGTAAAAGGGGGCAGGGAGTATCGTGTTGTCAGCAGAGAACCAAAAACAGCAGAATGGTCGACCAGAAGAACTCAGTGACTTTGAAAGCTGTACCCTGCGGCAACCCGATGGGAGGGTTTTTGTTTGGAGAATGCCTGGAGAACGCTGCCTGCCATGTGTAGTGCCAACAGCAAAGTACATAGAAGGTGATGGTACGATATGTGAGTATTTTTCTTGGTTAGGGTACAGTTCCCTTACTACGGATAAGAAAACGCTAAGTGCATAGTACACTGCGTACAGCAAAGAAACAGTTCGGAGATGATCACTGTATTGTGTCATAAAGCGGCATCTGTAAGACAATGTTTTGTGGACAATAACATTCCTGAAATGGACTGGCCTCTCCAGCGTCCCGACTTGCACCCAGTGGAACACCTTTGGGATGAGTTAGAACGTCCACTTCGCTCCAAACCCGAGTGTTTAACAACACTACCTTCTCAGGTATTGGCCCTTAAGGAAAAACCCGCTACCATTCCGCCAGAGACGTTCATACACTCTATTCAAAGTGTCCCTAGCAGAGTTCAAGCCATCGTAAGGCCGAAGAGTGAGCAGGTCCCATATAAACGTCCATTAATAGGTCTCCAGACACTTTTGATCTGATAGTGTCTGATGAAGCGGTCTGATGAAAGAGAAAAAAGAGTCATGGTGAAAAGATAAAAGAATATCGCAGAAAGAGCGAATGGCAGATGATAAGAAACAGAAATTATCGCACAGTCCCTTGTTGGCACAGTGGAACGAAAAAACAGACAATGTGTATAATCATATTCTCGTAGAGAAACTGTCATTACTTAAATTTCAGTGAAGTAAGGGAAGGAAAACTTGTACCTTTGCTTACTAAGGGAAAGAATTTACTTTCCATGGATAGATGGGTTAAGACGAGATCACATGCGTAAGGGAAGCCAAAGGCCGTGGTATTGTCGAAGAAACCTAAAGGTATTCATTTATGGCAATGTAGCGCAAACACGTTGAAACGTTACCATGGCTGAGAAATAAATCCTCTGCTTTAACTACTGAACTGCATTGCTGATAATATCACCTAAATAATTAGATTACTACATAGGAGAAAAAACTTGATATGCTGTGAAAGTAGGGAGCTCCATCTTCTTATCTCGTGTTTTCTACTGAAAATCTCGTGCTTTTACTCTTGTTAACTGTACTATTACAGAGATCACCTAAACTTTATTTATTTTTAATTGGTCCTGTGCGCAACAAATAACTTACTGGGTCTTTCTGCTGCCACTGCTTGATCTGCTGCATCCCATTATTTAACAAAAACATAAAAAACCTATTATTCATGCTGAGTGCAATGCATTTTCTGTATGGTGGCTCCTGCTGTTGCTGCGGCTGCTGATGCTTACTACAACCACATATAATTCAAAAGAAAGGGTTTGGTCAAATCTAAACTCGATAAATGACAACCCAAACAAGTACTTCCTTTTTTCAAAAACTATATTCTCAAAGCGATTCTTTCTCATTCAGTTAACAAAACACTAGAAGCTCTTTGAACGTTCAATCACTTCGTATGCAAATCTACCTCCAGTGGCATTAAAGCAATATTACATGTGGTGTCACCGCCAGACACCACACTTGCTAGCCTTTAAATCGGCCGCGGTCCGTTAGTATACGTCGGACCCGCGTGTCGCCACTATCAGTGATTGCAGACCGAGCGCCGGCACACGGCAGGTCTAGAGAGACTTCCTAGCACTCGCCCCAGTTGTACAGCCGACTTTGCTAGCGATGGTTCACTGACAAATTACGCTCTCATTTGCCGAGACGATAGTTAGCATAGCCTTCAGCTACGCCATTTGCTACGACCTAGCAAGGTGTGCCATTATCATTTGCTATTTATCTTGTGATGCATGTACCGTCAGACCGATGTTCACCAATTATGGATTAAAGTTTATTCCAGAAGCTACGTACCTTTTTTTGCTAGTCTCTATTCCTTTAACTGTTCCAGACCTCACGTCAGCCTGCGTGGGCTTAAACGCGTGCCTTTCGGCTATCTAATAGTGGCTTGCCTGTCTTGCCAAGTCACAACATTACAAATTAATCAAACTCTTGAGACAGACTGAAATGCTTCTCAATTAAATACATAGTGAAACAATTCCCTGACAATTGCAAAGAAATCAATGACAAAAATCAATACTTAATCTATTCGCCTAAAACAATGGTTTCTCTTAAGAATTCAATTCATATCATTATCAATATTACCGTCCGCTGCTACGCACGTACACAAACCCTTTCCTTTAAATTAATAAGCGCGCTGCAAATTATAAAAAATATCAACTCAATTCCAAATCCTGTGTCGCTGCTGGCGGACACGCCAGTACGGCAGCTCGGCGACGACCCCTCGCCCAACACACGTGCGCACCACAGCAGGCGGGCTCCTACACTGGCTTCCAAACTGCGATTAATTAATCCGTGCGCTGCGAAGCGCGACAACAATATATTAGATTCCAGAGCTTGTGTATGCGCGCTGTAGCCAACCTTTAAATCCTAAGAGAGTATTGCCAACTCTCAGCTGCATTATATTTATTGTTAATGTCGAAGAAGGAGGTTGGTGTCGTCCTTGAGCGAGAATAAAGCCTTGTTTCAATCAATTCTTTACTGGGATACGGCATATACAGCATAAAAATACACTGTGGTTTAGCTGCACCAACCGAAGCCGTTTAATGTAACCCGCAATGTTATATCTGGCCTTCAAAATCCCGCGTGAAATTTTCATGTTCTCTCGCTCGCTACGCGCGAAATATTAGTCCTACAGAAAAAATCAACAAGACCTTTTTGTAAGAAATTGAATGTAGTTAAATTTTGTACTGGTATACGTTTTAGCTGGAGGCCATGGTTTTCGAGTTATTCAAGAAAAACGTGGAAAAGTGACCTTCAAACGCCTCTCCACCCCTCACTCATCCATCATGTCAGAATTTGTAGTATGTTGTTGATGGCACTCCTACTACTATTACTGCACAAAAATTTCCGATTACGCGAACTATTCCCGATATTCGACCGGTTTTTGGTCTCTACTGACTGGGCTGTTGCGTCACCAGCATAGTCGGCTATTTCGTTTACATCATTAATTTAAACGTACCCTTCGGGGTGATGAAAGAAAAGCGACTTTTGTAAACGTTACATTAAAACTAATTACGCTCACAATTCGATCCAAACTTAACCTTTAAAGCAGAGTAGTTTCGAAGTAAGAAGACCTGACGAATATAACGATTAATTATTTATTTTATGCTGTTAAAATTCAGAAAATTGTTAGGTAAAATTTACACAAACGTTAATGTAACAATTTGTAAGTGCCCGACTAAGCCGTTGGTCTACTGAGTCAATGAAGGACAAAAAATGTCGAAAGCGGGAAATAATTCGTCCAGTCGCAAATTTTTGAACAGTGGTAGAAGGGAAGCCTATGAATAGCTTACTAGAAACCCTGACCGCTGGGGGCTGCTTGTAGGAGTGGGGTGGGGGGGGGGGGGGGGGGGGGGGAGGGGGTGAGTTTGAAGGTCAGGTGATATAGTGTCCCTTTTGAAATATTCAAGCCGATATATTTGAAGTAAATAATAAAAGGACTCTGAATAATATTATATGGCCATAAATGACAGATTAATTGTGAAAATGTAGCAAATTAGCTTCAACGAAAGACTATATCGACTGCAATGTAATAAAAAGACATATTAGATGAGATCGTAGAGCATAACGTTCTCGAAACTAACATTATTATCTTTGTCATCATATATAAGAGAAAAAAGATATTTAAAATCACTTTGAGTCAGAGCATTTCTTCTGCTGTATGCAAGGTAGGCTTGCTATTGTAAAGCGGTAGCTTTTATTTTATTTGCTACTGTACGCAGCGAATAATTCAAGTTCGTATTCTGTGCTTAGCGTAAATATATTTGAAAAAAGTGAGTGCATTGTGTTACTTAAAGAACCCATGCAAACAATTCTTCTTAAATTAATAATTGCAAGAAGTTATTTAGCATTTTTTCAGTCTTTGCGAAGCGAGCAGCGGTGATCTTTGACTGGCAACATTTGGCCTCCATTACGCGGCGTATTTAAATTTATTTTTTTGTGCAACATATCACCACAGCCGGAGCAGAAAGAATCATTTCAAGTTATTCAATTAACTAAAGCGCAAAGCTTCACAATTTTATTTCGTCCAAAAATGCATACTTTCAAAGATACGATTTGTTCTGGGTCAGTGAACTTAACCTGCTTTACATTTCGCCGAAAGCACTTGAAATAATTTGTAGGGAGCCTGGCGCTCATTTGAAACATAATTTAATATTTGTCTTTGGTCACCTAATCAATATATATATATATATATATATATATATATATATATATATATATATATATATATATATATATATACTCCTGGAAATTGAAATAAGAACACCGTGAATTCATTGTCCCAGGTAGGGGAAACTTTATTGACACATTCCTGGGGTCAGATACATCACATGATCACACTGACAGAACCACAGGCACATAGACACAGGCAACAGAGCATGCACAATGTCGGCACTAGTACAGTGTATATCCACCTTTCGCAGCAATGCAGGCTGCTATTCTCCCATGGAGACGATCGTAGAGATGCTGGATGTAGTCCTGTGGAACGGCTTGCCATGCCATTTCCACCTGGCTCCTCAGTTGGACCAGCGTTCGTGCTGGACGTGCAGACCGCGTGAGACGACGCTTCATCCAGTCCCAAACATGCTCAATGGGGGACAGATCCGGAGATCTTGCTGGCCAGGGTAGTTGACTTACACCTTCTAGAGCACGTTGGGTGGCACGGGATACATGCGGACGTGCATTGTCCTGTTGGAACAGCAAGTTCCCTTGCCGGTCTAGGAATGGTAGAACGATGGGTTCGATGACGGTTTGAATGTACCGTGCACTATTCAGTGTCCCCTCGACGATCACCAGTGGTGTACGGCCAGTGTAGGAGATCGCTCCCCACACCATGATGCCGGGTGTTGGCCCTGTGTGCCTCGGTCGTATGCAGTCCTGATTGTGGCGCTCACCTGCACGGCGCCAAACACGCATACGACCATCATTGGCACCAAGGCAGAAGCGACTCTCATCGCTGAAGACGACACGTCTCCATTCGTCCCTCCATTCACGCCTGTCGCGACACCACTGGAGGCGGGCTGCACGATGTTGGGGCGTGAGCGGAAGACGGCCTAACGGTGTGCGGGACCGTAGCCCAGCTTCATGGAGACGGTTGCGAATGGTCGTCGCCGATACCCCAGGAGCAACAGTGTCCCTAATTTGCTGGGAAGTGGCGGTGCGGTCCTCTACGGCACTGCGTAGGATCCTACGGTCTTGGCGTGCATCCGTGCGTTGCTGCGGTCCGGTCCCAGGTCGACGGGCACGTGCACCTACCGCCGACCACTGGCGACAACATCGATGTACTGTGGAGACCTCACGCCCCACGTGTTGAGCAATTCGGCGGTACGTCCACCCGGCCTCCCGAATGCCCACTATACGCCCTCGCTCAAAGTCCGTCAACTGCACATACGGTTCACGTCCACGCTGTCGCGGCATGCTACCAGTGTTAAAGACTGCGATGGAGCTCCGTATGCCACGGCAAACTGGCTGACACTGACGGCGGCGGTGCACAAATGCTGCACAGCTAGCGCCATTCGACGGCCAACACCGCGGTTCCTGGTGTGTCCGCTGTGCCGTGCGTGTGATCATTGCTTGTACAGCCCTCTCGCAGTGTCCGGAGCAAGTATGGTGGGTCTGACACACCGGTGTCAATGTGTTCTTTTTTCCATTTCCAGGAGTATATATATATATATATATATATATATATATATATATATATATATATATATATATACGAGGTGTTGCTAGAAAAAAACCGGACTAGTACTGGTGAAACAATAAAACGAATGCAATAGGGCTGAAAGTCGCGTGGCCTGTCACGTGACTCTCGCTCCGCCTACTGCTCGAGTTTCATCTGCCTCCTGCACTCAGTCTGCCCGTGGCGTCTGTTTTAAGTAGTTGACGTTTTGTCTGTGCGTCGGAAAATGTTGAGTGTACAGAAAGAACAGCGTGTTAACATCAAATTTTGTTTCAAACTAGGAAAATCTGCAAGTGAAACGTTTGTAATGTTACAACAAGTGTACGGCGATGATTGTTTATCGCGAACACAAGTGTTTGAGTGGTTTAAACGATTTAAAGATGGCCGCGAAGACACCAGTGATGACACTCGCACTGGCAGACCATTGTCAGCAAAAACTGATGCAAACATTGAAAAAATCGGTAAACTTGTTCGACAAGATCGTCGTTTAACAATCAGAGCAGTGTCTACGTTAACAGGAGTTGACAAGGAAAGTGTTAGGCAGATTCTTCATGAAAGTTTCAGCATGAACAAAGTGTGTTCAAAAATGGTTCCAAAGTGTCTCACAATTGAACAGAAGGAACGCCGAAGAATGATTTGTTCTGACATCCTGGAAAACATTGAAAGTGATCCCACCTTCTTACAAAATGATATTACTTGCGATGAATCGTGGTTTTTTACTTACGATCCCGAAACTAAACGCCAATCGATGCATTGGAAAACTCCTGGTTCTCCACGACAAAAAAGCACGAATGTCAAAATCGAAATTCAAGGCAATGATGATTGTTTTTTTTTTTTTGACATCAAAGGGATTGTGCACATTGATTGGGTACCAGAGGGACAAACAGTGAATCAGCATTACTACATTAGCGTCCTGGCTACCCTACGTGAGCGAGTACGGAGAAAACGGAACGATTTGTGGAGAAAAAAGTCATGGATCCTTCACCAAGACAATGCCCCAGCTCACAGTGCGTCGTCAGTGAAGACGTTTTTGGCAAAACACAACATTCCCATCTTAGATCATCCACCCTACTCACCTGATTTAGCCCCCTGTGACTTTTTTCTTTTCCCTAAAGTCAAGTCAGCTTTGAAAGGAACTAGATTTGAGACTGTTGAAGCAGTAAAAGAAAAAGCGACGGAAGTAATGTATGGACTTACCGAAAATGATCTGCAGCATTGCTATGAACAGTGGAAAATTCGTATGGAGCGGTGTAGAGACCGAGGAGTACATTGATGGAGATAACATGAAATTGTAAATAATTGTAAATAAATGTTTTTTCCAGCATCAGTCCGGTTTTTTTCTAGCCGCACCTCGTATATATATTAACCCTTTCTTATGTTTCCCTTAATAATAATTAATAACCACAGAAAGGAACAGATAATATAGTGAGTTTCGAATGTTTTTCTTGAATAATCCGAAAACTATGGCCTCTAGCGAATCCAGATGCAAAATGTAACTGCGTTAAATTTCCTACAAAAAGATCCTGTTGATTTTTTTCTGTAGGACTCATAGTTGGTGCGTATCGAACGAGAGAATATGAAAATCTCACGTGTGGTTTTCGAGGGCTAGATATAACATTGCGGGTTGCATAAAACGACATCGGCGGGGCAGCTGAATCACTCTGTATATTGATCTATCGATCAAACAACTCCCACTACAGAATCGTGTAAAAAGAGCAAGTCTTCTGCCACAACTAGACCAGCTTAGGCACTAAGGAATTTAGCTTCGAACTGGAAAATTCGTGTTCAATACCAGGTGGCTGTATCGAATTTCATCCGTTGTAATTCCTCTTTGGGGTCTCAAGATGTTCGACCACAGCTGACCAAGAACTTACAATGGATATCTTGTATGTACTCTATGCCTCAGTTGATAATACTACGTCTGATTAATCCATTTACTAAAACGTAAAGCTTCTACAACTATGAAATCAATAATTACATTCAAGATGCAGCAAAAAGCCCCTACGTATGTTCTGTGTATTTACAAAAAAAATTGAGTTGTTTCCTTTGACACAAAACGGACGTGTTTAAAGTAATATGTTGAAATGTTGTGTGCTACTGGCTGATCAGGAGCCTCCTGTTTAACATAGATGTGAGTCATGAAATCATGTAATTAGTAATGGGGTGATGTAGGTTACATGGACTGAGTCACTTTAGTATACTTAGTCTCATGATCCAGTTTTCTCCTTCCCTGACTCATGGGGCAATACTGTCTTTGTTCCACTTTTCTGTTTCTTTCTTGGTTTTTAATTTATTATATTTATTTCTTTGCATTCTGTAACTCGTACATTTGAGGTGTGTCGCTCTATATAAGCTCCCACTGCGGCGGGGGTACTGGCGAGGTTCAATACACCTGTGTACCATTTCATTTCATGTATGTGCTATTCCTATGGAATAAAGACAGCTTAAATAGTCTCATGATCCAGTTTTTCCAACAAAAATACTTCCTCGTTCAACTGTTGTGAATAATTGTGACTTTTCCAGTGAATTTATGGCAAGACAAAATTTCATAAAACGTTTGTCGCTGCAGAGATCGTATACGCCGAGGGGCAGCGCCATTCGTCACCGTTATCGTTCACAATGTGAAACCTTGCTGTAGCCAGCGTCTCAAGAAGCGAGGCTCTTTAGCCGCTCTCACAACTGATGGCGCCAAATACCCGCAGCAGGCAGTGTGTACAACAAAATACGGTTGAGCGTTGTCAGCGGTATGTAGGGCCTGCGACGACTGGCAGGTAGCCTGCGTGACGTCACGAAGCCGATACCTGGGCCTCGGCCGATCCCGTGCTAGGGCGAGTTCTGCGTAAAATACCTCTTTAACTTTGGAAACATCGCGCATTGTCCTTAATGTTTCTCCTCCTACAGTTGTCGCCTCCGCGATCAGTACGTGCTGTTCATGATGTTAGTATTTATTACTTGAAAAATTTTGTCAAGTTTTCGCTACCTGTACCTTCCTCTAAACATTATGAAAAACTTACAGTTAACACGTTGGTTTCTTCGCTGCATAAAATAACGATAATCACACAAAATCAGATTCTCTAGAGAGTAATTATTATGTAACCCTGTGCAGTTTTGCGGGTCTTAGACTCTGAAGAATACCTGAAAAAAGAGTGTACCCCCAACGTGAAATAGTTTTATTATAAAGATTTCGTAGTTATACTCTTAACGAATGTGGAAATAATTATTTTGAGTAACAATATCTTTTCAGACAGACACGACGACAACTCTTATGCTGGTCGCTTACCTTAATGTTACATATCACTGGCATTAAATCCTATATCTTATTTGTTGGCCCACCTTCATTTTCATACCTCCCGTAGCTTTTGTTTTGCGTTCAGTTCAACGTTTGAAAGCTGATATCCACATTCACGCTTTAAGCAGTAGACGCCTCTGTAACCGAAGCTTCTGAGTCCTGCTTAAACATATCTTTGAAATCACAGCGTAAAAGCGCCGAATTATAGTGAACGACGCTATTTTTTCGTACATACAGAACTAGTTGACGAAGTGGACAAAAGGCTCGCATTCGGGAGGACCTGGATTCAAATCAACGTCCAGCAGTACAGATTTAAGTTTTCTGCAGTTTCGCTCAGTCACCTAAAGTATTGTGATAGTTCCATCGAAAAAGGCACGGACGGTTTTCTTCCTCATTCTAGTCCAATCCGAGCTTGTTTTCCTTCTTTAATGACCTTCCCATTAACGAATCTTAAACTTTAGCCTTCCCTTTCTCTCTTTATAAATAGGAGACAGATCATTAGGTCTGGCATGCTAGGATCTTGTTATTAAAGTACGTAAATATCTGGACACGTGTTGTTACACGTTCGGGAAAAGTATAGAGGAGAGTGTTGTACCTAGACAATAATGTATCTAGCAACACATGATGTTTTTAGGTCGGTAGCTGAGTCTACTGACTGATTTTTGAATCATATAAAGGAATGAACACTAGAGACTGCTATAGGCAGTTTCGGCCATTTTCTACAGTTTTTGTTGTTGCTAAGCATGAGATTGTTTTTTGAGCAACATTTGAAGATATTTCGAGTTCTGTACATCTACGTGACGTATAATATATTAAAGTTATATATATATATATATATAACATGTGGACATGTGTATTACAGGGCTGGCTGGAGACGAAAGCCAGAAAAGTATACTAAGTTACAAAACTCCCCCTACTCATGTTCTTAGATACATGGTTCACAAAGTATCACTAACAATTTACATCCTCAATTATTGCTAGATGTATTCCAGTCTCTGTCTTTCTCTACAGCTTTTACTCTCCATAGCCCCTTCTAGTACCATAGAAGTTATTCCGTGACGTCTTAACAGATGTCCTACCACACTTCCCCTTCGTATTTTCAGTGTTTTCCATATATTCCTTTCCTCGCTGGTTTTCCAGAAAACCTCCTCATTCCTTACCTTATCGGTCCATCTAATTTTCAACGTTCGTCTGCAGCATGACATCCCAAATGCTTCGATTCTCTTCTTTTTCGGTTTCTTCACAGTTCATGTTTCACTACCATACAATGCTGTGTACCAAACGTACATTTTGTTAACTTTCTTCCTCAAACTGCATTGCAATTTTAAATATGACAGCTGAAAAATTATGGCTTCTACGACTAATTATTTATTATTTCCTTTAGATGTAACTGTTTATCCCATTAAAGAAAACTGAACTATCTCTCCACTTCTTACATGCTACAGATACCTATGCTTTTATTCATAATAGAAAACATACGGTTTTACTTTCCGTTTTGGCCAGTTGGACAGCTGGGAATCACATGACAATATCACTTCCTTTTCATTTGCAGTTTTCTTTTTCTCATATATAATCTTAACACTATTTATCCCTTTTCTTCTTTCTTCATGTCACTTCCGACCTGTACTCTTATCCTTCTACCTTGACATCCTTCTACAAACACCGCTTTCTGCTGATTCTTCTGACTGTATGTTCTATATTTCGAAATCATTTTTGGCCCATCCCCTATATAAATGTTCAAAAAGTTATCAGTATTCTTCTGCTTATTTTTTGAATAAAATGCTCTAATGCAGTTGAACCGATGAGTTGGAAAATGGTTCGTGTCCCAGTAAGTAAATTTTTTAGGAGACACAAAAAACTGTTTTACTTCACAATGTGTTTAAGCATGGTGTCGTGGGGTTGCTGTGTAGCAGTTGTTCCAAGGGCGAAACAATATACAGCATTATAACATACATTAGCCGTGTTTACTTTGGTCTGCAAAATAATAACGACACTGTCACTTGCTCGATAAGTATTTTCACATGTCTGCTTTGCAGATTTGCTTTTCAAATGAGGCACACCTATACACTATCTGATCAGATGTATCAACACTCCTGTCAGTGGAAATCAGTCCGCGGGTTGTCCAGTCTTCGCCTTTAAGATGGCTTGACCATTGCTGGGACACTTTGAATGAGATGTCTGAATGTCTGTGGAGGAATGGCAGCTTATTCTTGCTGAAGAGCCGAAACCAGAGAAGGTAGTCACGTTGGACGTTACGGCCGATGTCCCGACTCATCGCTTAGGTGTTCCATTGGGTTGAGGTGGGAACACTGGACAGGCTACTTTCAGGAATATCTTTGTCCACAAACCACAGCCTCACAGATGACTGCTTTATGACAAGTTGCATCGTAATGCTGATATAATCATCATTTACGATCTGTTCCTCTAATGTACACAGTGTACAATGCTGCAGAATGTATTCATACCCTTGCGCTTTTAGCGTTTTCATAAGTGCAATAAGGGGACCACACAACAACCACGAAAAACGTCCTCATACCATGAAACCGCCTACTCCGTGTTTCAATGTTGGCACTACACCTCATGGCAGGTAACGTTCCTCAGAAATTCTGTAAACTTAAAACCGTCGGGTTGCCACAGATTATAGCGTGATCAGTCACTCTAAATCATTCGATTGGAGTCATTCAGTGTCCAGTGGTGCTGATCTTTACATCACCACAAGTGTCGCTTAGCATTGGCCAGAGAAATATGTGGCTTACGAGAATCTGCTCGACCATTTTAAACCTTTTTTTTTTAACACCATAACTACAGTCACTGCGCTAGTAGGATTTCTCCTAGTACTTTGGAACTCACGATTCCTTCCGCTGATTTTTTACAACTATCCTCTGAAATACTCGACGGTCCCTGTCCGTTAACACATGAGGTCCACCTGATCTTGGTTTTATTTGTGGTTTTTCCTTCGTGTTTCCACTTCACAATCACATCACCAACAGTCGGGCAGCTTTCAGTCAGATGACATGCAATGACCAGTCCATGTTCGGAGTCACTGAGCTCTTCTGATCGACCAGTTCTGCTGTCGATGTCTCTCAGTTGCACATTGTGTAGGGATGTCCGGATACACATAGCGGATATTGTATGTAAAATTGTCTCTTGTTTCTGCTGTTTCTAGGTACTCTGTTGTAACTAAGCTAGTACCAGATCGTATCGAGTTTTTCTACTGTGTTCGCCATCCTTATTCAAGTTGCAATCGTAGACAATGCCCAGAATGTCTAGGGGTTTTGTTGGTTGTTCATTCCAAAGCTCTGTTTTTTACTTCGGCAAGGTTACAACACGTACGAACTTTTTACTTCCCATATCAGCACCTTTTCTTCGACCTACCTTGCAAGTCCCCTGCTTTCTGCCAAAAATATTGGTTACGTCTCAAAATGAAAGGCGTTATCGGCGGAAGGAAACCAAAGGAAATTTTGCAGAGTAAGGCTGTGCCAAGTGAAGCGTAATATCTCTCATGGAAACCGTATCCGTGACTGCTTTTGCTTGGTGTCTTGCTGCTGTGACGCTATGTCAGAACCGTAAGAGAACGACTTTTTTTTCTTGGGCAGCGTGGTACATTTTAGCATTTCGTACATTCACAGTGCAACGGAACCCAAGTAGTAGTCGTTTACTGTCAGACAAAAGTGCCATGCATAGTGCGGGAAACAGTGGTTTCATTTTATTGCTGTGTCGCATTATTCATTTGCTACTCATTTCATTATCCAAATTTTTCTCGAAGGCTACAGCAAGTTAGGTCTCTTTAGTTCTCCGTGTTCTCTGTTGTCCACAGTTAGCAGATGAAGTTATTTCTCACTGTTTTTGCACTTCCATAACTCGATACGGACGTGACTGCTTTTCGAGAGCATTGTAGATGCCAGAGAAATACACTACCAAACAATTAATACTCTGAAATGATGGCAAAACAATGTTACTATAATGCAAGGAAACAGCTTTGGTTGGAAAGAATTCCGACTGAAGAAAAGAAGGGGGCAATAAAATTAACTGCGATTAATTTTAATGACTATGATGGTGGTAAAATAATCAGTTGCTATTAACCTATGATATCGTAACGAACTCTTGGCCTAAATAATAATTTTGATTATCGCATGTTACATTCGGTACAACATTAAAACATTTTAAATGTGGCTACCTGGGAGATAATGCGCAACATCGCCTTGGCTAAACTACTGACGAAACGGTTACATATCCATTCTGAAAATCTGGAATAACCTCTGAACAGTGTCCTTTCGACGAACATACCGATGTCTCTTTGTGAGCACTAAATATTATACGAATGCATTGTCTCGCAGCGGTACGACCGACGGAATACTTCTCGAGCTTCCCATCGCGTCAAATGGTTATACACTATCTGATCAAAAACGTCAAGACATATTTTACTGGATATACTTGTGGAGTGTGTCAACCCTTCGCCTTTATGACAGCTCGAACTCTGTTGGGGACACTTTCAACGAGGTGTCTGAAAGCTTGTGGAGACGTTGCAGCGCATTCTTGCTCAAGAGCCGAAACCAAAGAAGGTAGTGTTGAATGTCGTGGTTGACGTCCTCACTTATCCCATAGGTGTTCCATTGGGTTCAGATGAGGACTCTGTGCAGGCTGTTCCAGAAATATTAATGCTCGCAAATCACTGCATCACCGTTGTTGCTTTATAACAGAGCAGAGTGCTCATACAATCGTCGTCTCCGAACGTTTCGTCTACTGACGACGTACACAGAGCTCTAAAATGTGTTCATATCCTTCCGCGGTTAGCCATTTCTTAAGCGCAATAGTGGGACAACACACTAAACACGAACACCACTTCATACCGTAGCTACATCTCCACGTTACTTCACTGTTGGCACTACAACGTTTCTCCAGGCATTCTCTAAACCCAAGCCCTTCCTTCGGATTGGCACACGTTGCAGCGTGATTCATCAGCCCAAACCGCTCGTTTCCGTTCATACAGTGCCCAGCGACGTCGCCCTTTGCACTCCTCAAGCATCGCATAGCATTGAGTACAGAAATGCGTGACTTATGAGCAACTTTATGACCATTGTACCCATTCTTTTTAACACCCTACGCACAGCCATTGTGATAGCCGGAATGTTAGTGGCACGTTGGAACTCCGGAGTAATTCCTTCCCCTGATTTCGTGGGATTTTGTAGAACCGCCCTTTAAAACGCCCGGTGGTCCCTGCTCCTTACTATATGAGGTCTGTGCCGTCTTGGTTTAGCTATAGTTTTTCCTTCGTATTTCCCTTTCACAGTCACATTCCCAGAAGCTAACTTAGAAATGCTGAAATGCACCTGACGTTTTTGTTACCCATCCAAACTAGTTCACGTGCGAAGTAATAAGAAAGGCGCATTTAAGAAAAGACGACGCATTTTGAGTTTCTTGCAGACACAGTTCTGCTACGGTGCATATAATGGGTGCACTACAAGGTGCGAGTGGAATGGCGCGGGTAATGGAAACAATCTCCAAAGCCGAAGCATGTGTGAAAATACTATTCTTGTGGGCAAATCGTCTAAATTACACACAGACCGACCGTGAAATTCAGCTGCTCTATGGAGCAATTGGAATGTTGAGTCCAGCCACAGTGAAATGGTGTCAACAATTAGATCAAAGTCCCACTGACGTAGGTGATGCTGGTCGGGGAGTACAGGTCTTGCATAATGTGATTTCCATATTTCAGGCAAGGCGAAAGAACATCTGGGGGAGAGGGGCGATTTTTCAGTGATGAAGACGTTGTTTACAGAGACTTTGTTGAAAAGTAGTGCCATGTATCTGTGTCACTTTGAAGGGTTATGCAGCAAAAACGATTTGGCCTGCCATAAAAGCGTGTAACTTACTTTTTGGACTCGTATATCCACGAGCCTTCGGCAAAGTGCTCGTCGGTCCGATTGCTGCGTGGTTGCTGGACTACAGCATTGTACAAGGTAATCACAGTCTGCTAAACTTGTAAGGGTGTTTCAAGGTAGATTGTTTAAAAAAATCGATACGTTGCTCCACGTTAATTAGCGTTGGATTTAGCCAATCTGTCCATTGCTCGCGCAAATTAGTGTAAGTTGTTCTCAAATCGTAGATGATAGTGCAACAGCCTGCGCAGCCTTTGGCTCGAGTTCGAGCCTTACTAAAGCTCCATGCCCAATTTTTGTATCGCTGTCTTGATCATAAAAACAAACGAAGAGCACGTATGGCGACATCGTCTCTGACGCTCCGCTTGAATTTGCGTGGGCAACGTCCTGACCAGCAGATTTTAGTGGTACTTAACACAGAAACGGAGCAACGTATCGAATTTTATTCTTAACAATTATTTCCCAGCATAGCTTGCCCTGCAACACACTCACAAGTTTTTCGGACTGTTTCCGGCTGTCACTGCTGCTCAGTCACAGCCACATAAAAGTTTAATATCGCGTTTTTCCTTCCTTCACGTCCACTGAAAACCCAATGCATGTGTCAGAAACTCGACTGAGAACTATTATTACCTACACACTTTCAGTCATCACCATCCGTCGAAAATGCATTTTTGAGGTACATGGTTCATTGAACAGAAATCCTCTTTGATCCCGAAAACTTGCTACAAGAACTAAACGAACTTTGAAAAGTTCTCCGGGAGAACAACAAACAAATGTCTTATGTAATTTCAGGAGGTATCCGTAAGCAGAACACTGCCGAGGAAGAGAGAAAAAAGATTGCGTTATTTTCCATTCTATGGTTCAGTGACAGGGAAGTTCGTTCCGCTCCTGGAGAGATACACTGAAGCGCCTAAGAAACTGGTACAAGCATCGTATTCAAATACAGACAAAGGTAAACAGGTAGTAGAATACGGCGCTGCGGTCGGCAACGTCTATATAAGACAACAAGTGTCTGGCGCAGTTGTTAGATCGCTTACTGTTGCTACAATGGCAGGTTATCAAGATTTAAATGAGTTTGAACGTGGTGCTATACTCGGCCACCGAGCGATGGGACACAGCATCTCTGATGTAGCGATGAAGTGGGGATTTTCCCCTGCGAATATTCCAAGAGTGTACAGTGAATATCAGGAATCCGGTAAAACATCAAATCTCCAATATCGCTGCAGCCGGTAAAAGATCCTGCAAGAACAGGACCAACGACGAATGAAGAGAATCTTTCAACGTGACAGAAGTGCAACCATTTCGCAGATTGCTGCAGATTTCATTGGTGGACCATCAATAAGTATCAGCATGCGAACCATTCAACGAAACATCATCGATATGGGCTTTCGGAGCCGAAGGCCCACTGATATATCCTTGATGACTGCACGACACAAAGGTTTACGCCTCGCCTGGGCCCGTCTGCACTGACGTTAGACTATTGACTGGAAACGTGTTGCCTTGTCGGACGAGTCTCGTTTCGGATTGTATCTAGTGGATGGACGTGTACCGGTATGGAGGCAACCCTATGAATCCATGGACCCTGCATCTCAGCAGCGGAGTCTTCAAGCTGGTTGAGGCTCTGTAATGATATGGGGCGTGTGCAGTTGAAGTGATATGGGACCCCTGATACATCTAAATACGACTCTGACAGGTGACACGTACGTAAGCATCTTGTCTGATCACCTGCATCCATTCATGTCCATTGTGAATTCCGACGGACTTGAGGAATTAAGCAGGACAATGCGACACTACACACGTCCAGAAGTGCTACAGAATGGCTCCAGGAACACTCTTCTGAGCTTAATTGAGCACTATTTCAGACATTATTCGAGTCCATGCCACGTAGGGTTGGGGCACTTCTGCGTGCTCGCGGGGGCTCTACACGATATTAAGCAGGTGTACCAGTTTTTTTAGCTCTTCAGCGTGTAATATAAAGCCAGTCTTCAGGATTTGACTAAAATACACCAGATCATGAGTACTGTAAAATATAATGGAGTTTTCGCAACTCCCGGCCTTACAAAATACCATGTTAATATGGGCAGACCGTTAGCACGAGGGAATAACGTCGGACCGAACATGAGTAGTATCTACGACTACGGTATCCGGAGAAATTGGAGGCAACTAACATGCTTTAGAAGACAATATTATTTCGTTCGGCGTTACCAGATCAGGAAGTCTAATGGTTTCTACAATGGCGTAAAAAATGAGTTATGGAGATTAAAACATCTGATAAAACCCCTAATAAAGATGCTTTGCAGCTGAGTACGGCGTGGAACCCGGCCATCGCGAGGTTATAGCGGTCGTGTCAGTCGCGGGACGAACGCATTGCCGTCTACGGTGATGGACGGATCGCCAGTGACATCACAGCCAGCAGTCACATGGAATTCAGTAACCACCTGACAATGGCCGAGGAGCAATCGATCAAGAGCTCGGGCATATACACTCCTGGAAATTGAAATAAGAACACCGTGAATTCATTGTCCCAGGAAGGGGAAACTTTATTGACACATTCCTGGGGTCAGATACATCACATGATCACACTGACAGAACCATAGGCACATAGACACAGGCAACAGAGCATGCACAATGTCGGCACTAGTACAGTGTATATCCACCTTTCGCAGCAATGCAGGCTGCTATTCTCCCATGGAGACGATCGTAGAGATGCTGGATGTAGTCCTGTGGAACGGCTTGCCATGCCATTTCCACCTGGCGCCTCAGTTGGACCAGCGTTCGTGCTGGACGTGCAGACCGCGTGAGACGACGCTTCATCCAGTCCCAAACATGCTCAATGGGGGACAGATCCGGAGATCTTGCTGGCCAGGGTAGTTGACTTACACCTTCTAGAGCACGTTGGGTGGCACGGGATACATGCGGACGTGCATTGTCCTGTTGGAACAGCAAGTTCCCTTGCCGGTCTAGGAATGGTAGAACGATGGGTTCGATGACGGTTTGGATGTACCGTGCACTATTCAGTGTCCCCTCGACGATCACCAGTGGTGTACGGCCAGTGTAGGAGATCGCTCCCCACACCATGATGCCGGGTGTTGGCCCTGTGTGCCTCGGTCGTATGCAGTCCTGATTGTGGCGCTCACCTGCACGGCGCCAAACACGCATACGACCATCATTGGCACCAAGGCAGAAGCGACTCTCATCGCTGAAGACGACACGTCTCCATTCGCCCCTCCATTCACGCCTGTCGCGACACCACTGGAGGCGGGCTGCACGATGTTGGGGCGTGAGCGGAAGACGGCCTAACGGTGTGCGGGACCGTAGCCCAGCTTCATGGAGACGGTTGCGAATGGTCCTCGCCGATACCCCAGGAGCAACAGTGTCCCTAATTTGCTGGGAAGTGGCGGTGCGGTCCCCTACGGCACTGCGTAGGATCCTACGGTCTTGGCGTGCATCCGTGCGTCGCTGCGGTCCGGTCCCAGGTCGACGGGCACGTGCACCTTCCGCCGACCACTGGCGACAACATCGATGTACTGTGGAGACCTCACGCCCCACGTGTTGAGCAATTCGGCGGCACGTCCACCCGGCCTCCCGCATGCCCACTATACGCCCTCGCTCAAAGTCCGTCAACTGCACATACGGTTCACGTCCACGCTGTCGCGGCATGCTACCAGTGTTAAAGACTGCGATGGAGCTCCGTATGCCACGGCAAACTGGCTGACACTGACGGCGGCGGTGCACAAATGCTGCGCAGCTAGCGCCATTCGACGGCCAACACCGCGGTTCCTGGTGTGTCCGCTGTGCCGTGCGTGTGATCATTGCTTGTACGGCCCTCTCGCAGTGTCCGGAGCAAGTATGGTGGGTCTGACACACCGGTGTCAATGTGTTCTTTTTTCCATTTCCAGGAGTGTATAACCACTTGATGCGGATGCACACCCGAGAAGATTTTATTGCCACTAAATATGTTTTATGGTCACTACACTGAGTTGTACAATGTCACTCACCGTGACTGGATTAGGAAGCTACGAAACTATATATCTCGAAAATGCCAAGTGTAGTCATGAAGCATTAATTTCTGTCGGTTCATCTCACAATTGCGCGGAATAACGAGTAATGTCTAGCAAAGTCTAGTGTTTTAACCATTCCGCTACTTCGCTCGGTAATGGATAAGAATGTTGTTGCCACAGAAGTACCGCAAAATTCATGCGACCCATCTGCGAAGCACTCCTCCTTGTCGTCTGTAGATAGAAGCCAATGGATGGGAGCGGAGCACAGGTGGTACAACGAGAGAGAAAGGGTAGAGTTAGGCTCCCCAACTTGTTTCATAGGAATGGAGGAGTCGTGTGCAGGACGAAATAAGTCGTTTTTTACCAATATTTTTAATTATATCTTTAAAGCAGAAGAAACTGGAGCCCATACCCGTCTGTATTCATACCATTCTCATCTCAAAACATTTCTATATGTAGTTTCTCATGAGTCTATACAGTTGCTCCGCTTGTTTTTGAGTTTGCCTCCTCCACCGTCGAAAATATATTCCATTTGGCGTAGTTTTGCTCTCTAAAATCGAAAAAAAAACCCTCGAACGTTGGCAAATCGGGTGCGTAAGAATGTTCAAGGATAATTACGTCTTCTCTGATGAAGTAACTTGTTGCAAGGTCCAGCCGTATCTCCAATACTGAAGACGCTCCTTCCTCAAAAGATTTTAAAAAAGGTCTTCGTAATGTTACTGGCCGACTTTGAATCACTGGCTGCCTATTCTGTCATAATGATGCGTTAGATAAGGATGAAAATGAAAGTTGCCTTGAACTTAAAAGACTGAAATGTTTTGCTTTTTACGCCTGGGAAAAATACTGATTTCCATTACATAGATTACCGCTTGCTAAGTGGATCGTATGTAAAATCTACTCCGTGCACTACATAATGAATTGCAGTCTAATAATGATATAAACTGCCAACGTGTTAAATGGGCAGCTTAATTTCCTGGTAAGTGAACGGAGCAGGGAAAATATTTCAAATGAGCTGCCAAATGTCTCAGGAGGCAGTCAAGTCTTACCTTGATAAAAACAAGGTTTGTAAATAAAAGTGATTGTAGCGGACTACCTGAAATAATGAGGGGCAGGGAAAAAGTTTATGCTCATTGTAAATGGCGTTCGTGTCATTTTTTTGAACTGCATAAAAATTCACTCAACTAAAAGTATCTTCCTGTTGAAAGTAATAATTTTTCCTAGTTGTTTTTCCTGTACAAAAACTGAAAGTAAAGTCTTCAGTAGCATTTCAAAAATTACAAAAAGTTGAAAAGTTAATTACTTCCTTTAAGTCAAAGTGAAAGAAACAACTTAAAATTCTAGCTAAGAACAGTATATACTGGGCAAATTGTAAATAATATTCGCATAAAAGTCTGTATTATATTTTCTCTCTCGTATTTATGTATTGTGTGTTCTCTTACACATGTGTCATTCTCATGTGGATGTACCCATTGTCACCCAATGCTCCACGCAACACAGACGTTTTCCATGATGATATATGTTTTTGCAAAATATAACTAATGTTGTAAATGTGATTAAATGATATTCTTTGTGTTGCCTTTTACGTATGGATACACCGGTTCCCGTGAGATCACCGAAGTTAAGCGCTGTCGGGCGTGGCCGGCACTTGGATGGGTGACCATCCAGCCGCCATGCGCTGTTGCCATTTTTCGGGGTGCACTCAGCCTCGTGATGCCAATTGAGGAGCTACTCGACCGAATAGTAGCGGCTCCGGTCAAAGAAAACCATTATAACGACCGGGAGAGCGGCGTGCTGACCACACGCCCCTCCTATCCGCATCCTCAACTGAGGATGACACGGCGGTCGCATGGTCCCGATGGGCAACTTGTGGCCTGAAGACGGAGTGCTGCCTTTTACGTAAAGTGTGCGCTATTTTGATGTATTTGCAGATTTTATTTGCCCAATACTGTTGAAGGTGTTATGGACGTTTCACTGATGTATTCCCAACAGGAAACATACCAGAATCATGGGGAATGTGTAACGCTAATATCAGTATCACCTGTACTTATCTCATTTAATTTCTTTGTCTCCTTATGCTTAATGTGATCTCTGTACCACCAGGCGCTTTGATGTAACATGTGTGTAAATATGTTATTCATTATTTATGTCCGTTTATGTCACTGTAGTTAGTTTGTGTATGTAACTCCAAAAGTAATGTTCTGCAAAAGTACTGAAATGTAAAAACTATGTTTGTATTACTGGTTCATACATAGGGAAAGTAGATTTGTAATGATGCAAAATCTGGAGGGAAGTCATTCCACAAAGAAAGTGGCTTGGCGAGAATAGAAAAGGTGGATCTGACGGTCGAACAGAAGGGATATTTTGTGGTAAGTGCTGCTGGCTATCAAGCAAACTGTTCGCATCTTGTGTACTGAGTGAGGCAAAAAGAGCAGCGAGATTATTTAACGTAACCTTGGTGTGGATAGATACTGACGTCTTATTCATGACGTATTTGTTAGCTCTGAATTACGAAAATCCGACACTAAGAAGGAAAATTTCAGAAATGGTTATACAGCAAGAGCTATGACGACTTTGCCGCTTTTTAGAGGCCAACAAAATATCGCCACAGCCATAACCTTCGCCTTAAATAATCAGCTGAGTACTGTGTAATTGCCTGGACTAGTTCTATGGTTTCTTACCCCATAATAAGTTTGTTGTATTTAAACTTTATGATGACCATCTATATTTTGTCCTTACTTATTTACATGTAGAGGGTCGTTTTCCAAGTACTGCAATGTTTCCGAGTGTCCTATTTTACTGAACTGAAAGTAATTGCTTTATTTAACTTCGTTTGTTAACTTTTAATGAGTAGTAAAGTTCATGTTATTTTTTAAGTCTTGTTGTTCAATTACTCCACGTGTTTTTCATAGGACGATAGTTAAGTTTCATCAAAGTATAATTGTCAAGAAAAGATCTAAAGATATTTTGCTTAGATGTTATTCTTATTGAAATTTCAGTGCAGTGTTAAATTTATCTATTTAAAACCGTGATCATTCAGACTAGTTACAGGCTAGTAAACTTGAGGAACAGAATGAGGAATTATTACTGTACTGGTTTGTAATAATGCTTATATTTTTCATGTGTTTGTAGCTAAAAGTGTCTTTCATACACTCCTGGAAATTGAAATAAGAACACCGTGAATTCATTGTCCCAGGAAGGGGAACCTTTATTGACACATTCCTGGGGTCAGATACATCACACGATCACACTGACAGAACCACAGGCACATAGACACAGGCAACAGAGCATGCACAATGTCGGCACTAGTACAGTGTATATCCACCTTTCGCAGCAATGCAGGCTGCTATTCTCCCATGGAGACGATCGTAGAGATGCTGGATGTAGTCCTGTGGAACGGCTTGCCATGCCATTTCCACCTGGCGCCTCAGTTGGACCAGCGTTCGTGCTGGACGTGCAGACCGCGTGAGACGACGCTTCATCCAGTCCCAAACATGCTCAATGGGGGACAGATCCGGAGATCTTGCTGGCCAGGATAGTTGACTTACACCTTCTAGAGCACGTTGGGTGGCACGGGATACATGCGGACGTGCATTGTCCTGTTGGAACAGCAAGTTCCCTTGCCGGTCTAGGAATGGTAGAACGATGGGTTCGATGACGGTTTGGATGTACCGTGCACTATTCAGTGTCCCCTCGACGATCACCAGTGCTGTACGGCCAGTGTAGGAGATCGCTCCCCACACCATGATGCCGGGTGTTGGCCCTGTATGCCTCGGTCGTATGCAGTCCTGATTGTGGCGCTCACCTGCACGGCGCCAAACACGCATACGACCATCATTGGCACCAAGGCAGAAGCGACTCTCATCGCTGAAGACGACACGTCTCCACTCGTCCCTCCATTCACGCCTGTCGCGACACCACTGGAGGCGGGCTGCACGATGTTGGGGCGTGAGCGGAAGACGGCCTAACGGTGTGCGGGACCGTAGCCCAGCTTCATGGAGACGGTTGCGAATGGTCCTCGCCGATACCCCAGGAGCAACAGTGTCCCTAATTTGCTGGGAAGTGGCGGTGCGGTCCCCTACGGCACTGCGTAGGATCCTACGGTCTTGGCGTGCATCCGTGCGTCGCTGCGGTCCGGTCCCAGGTCGACGGGCACGTGCACCTTCCGCCGACCACTGGCGACAACATCGATGTACTGTGGAGACCTCACGCCCCACGTGTTGAGCAATTCGGCGGTACTTCCACCCGGCCTCCCGCATGCCCACTATACGCCCTCGCTCAAAGTCCGTCAACTGCACATACGGTTCACGTCCACGCTGTCGCGGCATGCTACCAGTGTTAAAGACTGCGATGGAGCTCCGTATGCCACGGCAAACTGGCTGACACTGACGGCGGCGGTGCACAAATGCTGCGCAGCTAGCGCCATTCGACGGCCAACACCGCGGTTCCTGGTGTGTCCGCTGTGCCGTGCGTGTGATCATTGCTTGTACAGCCCTCTCGCAGTGTCCGGAGCAAGTATGGTGGGTCTGACACACCGGTGTCAATGTGTTCTTTTTTCCATTTCCAGGAGTGTATTATGTTGTAACATAAGTAGTCGACCTCGATCTTAGTAAGAGAATGGTTTCTGACCATCCCTCGCCCGTGCTAACCATTGAACCAGCTTTCCTTTCCTTTCCATGTGACAATAACAGTGCTAATGAAGTGCAACTACCAACGTTATAAAATTATTACGCTCTAATAAGTAAGGGGCAACAATTTTTCGGACTGTATCAGATCTAGGGACGACATGTTTCATTTGAGCTATATAATATAAAGAAGAGAATACTCCTTGAGAAAACAAATAGTAATCAGAACAGAGAACATGAATATTTGAAAAACCATTCAGTGACAATATTTCCCTGTAATTAAGACGATAGAAGAAACTCGTGTCCAAGTTAACAATGCTCAACATCAGTAATCCTCTGCATGTCATGCCCCTTAGCTTTGCTACCTTAATGTACAGATAGTGTTACTGAGAGCCAGTTGTTGCATAAAGATTTAATATTCCTTCTGTGTTGTTCATACCAAATCACTGGTAAATTACTAAAGTGTGATACTGCCTCGTGTCCTATAAGAAAAATAGAATTTGAGTGTCGAGTAAAGTAAATACCAACAGGTAACGTTCTTTATGAACAGTTCTAGTACTTGGTATAACTTTGCCTAATTAGGCTGGCGATCGTTTCTTTTTACGTAATTGCAGTTTACTTTATTACTAATAGAGCCTTGGTTTGATTGCAGTTTATTCCGTTACTACGTCCTATCAACAGAAATGTTTCGAGAAACGAATTCAGTCCGATATCCTATCCGTTAATCACAGTCACGGTAAAATCACGTTGTTCTCGTAGGAATAACATTGTCAGTGTATAGCTAATTTTTTAGAACTTCAAAAAAAATTTTTTGCTTTCTGTTAATCCATTCCAAAAGATGAGAATGAGCTTCCCCTTTTCCATCTGTCCATTGGACAAAATTTACAATACGCTTCCCTCTTGTTCAGTTCCTCTGTTGAAATAAATAGAATAGATTCTTTGACCACGTGCAACATTTCAGCGTACCACCATTACTCAGTCTTCAGTCTTTCCGTATTTCTTCTCGAACTTTTGTCCCATTTTTTTAAATTAACCATGGTAGAGTCCCTGGCAACAGACAAATTTAATGATACTCAAGGGCACGTTTTCGCGACTAACGTACGTTCCAATACATTTCTATTAGCGTATAAACATTGCTTTGTCACAAACCTTATATTTTCATGTTGTCCAATTTTATTTAGTAGAAGAAATTTTTCGTCGGTCAAGAATGCGCCAGTAGTAAACATTTCGTCCACTGCCTTTCAGTTGATCGTTTAAACTGAAACTTCTCACAAAGTGAAGTCGCAATTCCTGGTCGACAAATAGTCTCGCACTAATATCCACCGACAAACGGTTGCTTAGTAATTCGATCAGCCTTCTTTCTGTTGCGCAAGACGACTATTATGTAAAGCGTTTCGGCGAGTAACGACCCTATTGTGAATGACGGTCTTTTGACAACGGACTTTGCCATGCGCGCTCGTCTTTTTGTAACGTTAGCAGGTGAATCGGCGAGTGTTGAGACAGCCAAGAGGGAGTGTCTTGACAGCTATGGGGGGGGGGGGGGGGGGCATCTGGGTCGGACGAGCTTTGCAGCGTCTGCAGTCCGAAGCATAAGAAATCTGGATTGCGTGTCAGCTACCTGGAGGCTCTGACCACGCAGTGGGAAAAAACGGCCGTTAAGGTGGACTTCAGAGGGTATCCACAATGGGTATCTTGACTGAATAAAGCAAATATCAAATAGGTAAACTCTAATAATTCGATTTGATAAAAATGAAAACCAACCGGTTACAGAGAAGGCAACAACATCGTTTCAAACACAACATTTAGACGTGTATGGGAATAAAAACTCGCAGTCATTGTGAGATTGAGTTTTCAAGTTATTTATTGAGAAATAATTCTGATATAAAATGACCTATATAAATTTAATAACTCAGTAACGCCTGAAACGATTCATGTAAATGTAGTGCCTACCGATAGGTCTCAGTGGTAGATTTTTTCTGAATATTATGTATTTAAATTCAAGGCCGGAATGTGCATTACGCACGTAAAAACGGGCATTTTCTCATAACTAAAACATGAAATAGTGAAATATCGGCAGCAGATATAATTAGGGATGTATGACTCATTATTTAATTTTTAATTGTTTATTTTCATTGATACTACAACGACGCAAAAAGCGTCCACATGGACAAAAACGCTGTTTGTGACGAAACCATTAAAATTACAGAAAAGCTACGATCAGCTTCCTACAACCGATTTGAATTTGCGTCCAAATTCATTTACACTGACGGAAAAGAAACCACAGCACCAAAAAGGAGTTGGGTGACATAATCGAAAGTTGGTAGGCGTGTTTCTACGTCTGAAAGATGGTGGCTATTAAAATTTCGCGCCAGGCGCATAAAAGTGACGCTAGATACGCCGGTATGAGGATGCAAATTAGGTTTCCTTTAACGTGAGCGTTAGTTACTTTTGAGATTGGACATGGTGAGATGATGTTAGTGAAGAATGCCCTGAGGCGAAAAGGACACCGTTATGAACATCTCACTGACTTTGAACTAGGTCAGTGTAATTGGGCTATGAGAAGCTGAATGTTCCTTATCCGATACTGCAGAAAGACTTGGCAGGAATGTAGCCACTGTAGATTATTGGTGGCTGCAGTGGTCACAGGAATGCAAGGCCACGTGGCACTGCTGAGATGGAATACCATCTTGTTCGGCGTATGGCTCTGGCGCATCGTACTGCATCTGCAGCAGAAATTTCAGCAGCAGTTGGCACAACAGTGACAACGAATTGTTACAAATATGAGCCGACGCCATGTAGCGTGCATTCCACTGACTCCAAACCAACGCAGCTTTAGCTAATTTTCGTGATTTTCCGAAGTTTGACACTTGTCAGCACAGGCAGTTATTATTTCAGTAACAAACGATTGTGAGTTGTGAGGCAATAAACTCAGTTTGTTAAAATTTAAAATGCTGCGAGAAGTGAACACTATTTCATTGCAAATTTCCTGCCTTCATATATTGAACTTGTGACTGAATATATTTTGGGTTAAGGCGACCAATGCATTGCAGGCCAATGGACAGAAACGTAGCCAACACTTAGGGGACCTTAGAAACACCGTTTTCCTTGCTTTTCAGTACTCTTTCAACAAATGGCCCTGAGCACTATTGGACTTAACTTCTGAGGTCATCAGTCCCCTAGAACTTAGAACTATTTAACCCTAACTAACCTAAGGACATCACACACATCCATCCCCGAGGCAGGATTCGAACCTGCGACCGTAGCGGGCGCTCGGTTCCAGACTGTAGCGTCTAGAACCGCTCGGCCACTTCGGCCGGCTTGCTTTTCAGGTTTTTTTAAATTTTTTTTATTACTAGTGCTGGTGCACATGGAGGCTCACAAGTTATCATTTGGTGGTAGCACGGTGTTTGGCTTCACCGTTAGTGAGTACTATTCATCCATAAGAGCAAGAGGGACAAATCGCTATTTACTTTCACTGTATTTCAGCCCTACATATCACTGACCCACATTTCCGGTGCGTATTCTGTGAGTAGATGTTACTAAATATTTGTTTCACCTGTTTTAATGAATGCTTGTGCTGCCCGCTTGTCTAATTTGTTAACGACGTAAATGTTTACCAAATTTAAGTAAATCTTTCTAACATGACTACTCTGCAATTCAGTCTTAAGTGCCAGGCAGAGGGTTCACGGAACCCTTTACAGACAATTTCTCGGCCGTTCCAATCTCGAACAGCATGTGGGAATAATCAACACTTACATTTATCTGTGCCAGCACTGGTATCTCTTATTTTATTACGATGGTTATTTCTCCCTGTCAACATACGAGTCAACAAAATATATGAAATGAATTCGCAATTGCGAATAGGCTACCATCAACTGCAGAAAGGAATGAAGACAACGAAAATTTGTGCCGGACCGGGACTCGAACCCGGATTTCCCGCTTATCGCGAGCGGTCACCGAACCATCTGGCTATCCGTGCAGGACTCACGGCCAGTCCCAAACTTTCATATGTCGTCAACCATGCGTCTACGAACTGAGCTCGTACATCCATTATGTATATTACCGTGCAGGTCAGACGTTCTACTAGAAAGCCGCTTGCCCGGTATCGACAGACAAATACTATATTGCAGTGTCTGCGTTATTCTGATTACGATGCAAAGTTCCTTTGCACATGCATGCATGCATGCGCAAAGGAACTTTGCATCGTAATCAGAATAACACAGGCACTGCAATATAGTATTTATCGTATCAACAAAATACTTACGCATTCGGAGGAGAAAGCTGATGATTGAAATTTCGTGAAAAGATTTCACAGCCATGTAAAAAGTCTGTGTTTTAATAACAGCCATTCCAGCTCACGTATCACATTCGTGACAATCTCTCCCCTGTTTCGCGATAATATGAAACGAGTTGATGTTTTCGATGTCCTCCGTCGATCCTATCTGCTAAGGATTCCATACCGCATTGCAGTACTCTAGAAATGATGTACAAACGTAGAGTAGGCAGTCCCTTTAGTTGTTTGTGGGATGAGACCAAACTGCGAGGTTATCGGTCTCGTCGGAACGGCTAGGGCGGGGAAGGAAATCGGCCGTGCCCTTTCAAAGGAACCATCCCGACATGTGCCTGGAGCGATTTAGGGAAATCACGGAAAACCTAAATCAGGATGGCCGGACGCGGGATTGAACCGTCGTCCTCCCGAATGCGAGTCCAGTGTGCTAACCACTGCGTCACCTGGCTTGGTCCCTTTAGTTGATTTGTCGCATATTGTAAGTGTTCTGCAAATAAAACGCAGTCTTTGGTTCGCCTTCTCCACAATATTTTCTATGCGGTAGTTCCAGTTCAAGTCTCCATAACTGTAATACCTAAGTATGTAATTGAAATGACAACCATTAAATTTTTAAGATTTATCGGGTAACAGAATCTTAAAGGAGTCTTTTTTTTATCCCACCGTACAGATATACTGAGGTGACAGGAGTCATGGTATGTCTCCTAATATCGTGTCGGACCTCCTTTTTGCCCGACATAGTGCAGCAACTCAACGTAACATGGACTCAACAAGTCTTTGGAAGTCCCCTGCAGAAATAATGACCAATGCTGCTTCTATAGCCGTCCATAATTGTGAAAGTGTTGCCGGTGCTGGATGTTGTGCACAAAGTGACCTCTCGATTACGTCCGATTAATATTCGATGGGATTCATGTCGGGCGACCTGGGTGGCTAGATCATTCGCTCAAATTATCCAGAATGTTCTTCAAACCAGTCGCGAACTGTTGTGGCCCGGTGACACGGCGCATTGTCATGGGAACATGAAGTCCACGATTGCCTGCAAATAGTCTCCAAGTAGCCTAACACAACAATTTCTAGGCAATGATCGAACCAGATTACGCAGTTCATTCCATGTAAACACAGCCCACACAATTATGGAGACACCACCAGCTTGCACAGTGCATCATTGACAACTTGGACCCAAGCTTCGCGGGATCTGTGCCACACACGAACCCTGCCAGCATCTCTTACCGACTGAATTCGAGACTCATCTGACAAAGTCATGGTTTTCCAGTCGTCTACAGTCCAACCGACATGGTCACGGGTCCAGAAGAGACACTGCAGCCGATGTCGTTCTGTTAGGAAAGGCACTCGCATCGGTCGTCTCCTGCCACACCCCACTAACCCCACATTTCGCCGCGCTGTCCTAATGGATGCGTTCATCGCACGTCCCACATTGAACTCTGCTTTGTTCACACAGTGTTGCGTGTCTGTTAGCACTGACAACTCTATGCAAACTCCGCTACTCTCAGTAGTTAAGTGAAAGCTGTCGGCCACTGCGTTGTCCGTGGTGAGAGGTATTGCCTAAAATTTGGCATTCCCTGCATACTATTTGACACTAGGGAGCCCGGAATATTGTATTCTCTAACGATTTGCGAAACAGGATGTCCCATGCATCTAGATGCAGCTACCAATCCGCGTTCAAAGTCTGTCGTACATCTTTTCACAAGAATCACCAGAGTACAGATCACCGCTCCGCCAACGCACAGCCCTTTGATACCTTGTGTACGCTGTGCTACCGCCGTCTGCATATGTTCATATCGCTATCCCATGACTTTTGTGCCCTGAACGTATCTTGCCTACATGATTTTGGAAGTCGATTTAATCTGACAACTTTACTAAGACTGTAAAACGACAGGATCATCTGGAAACAATCTAAGACAGCTGCTCAGATTGTACCCTAAATTGTTCATATTAATTAGGAATAGCTGTGGGCCTATACACATCCTTGGGGAATCACGGAGGTCACTTGTGTTTCATTGCATGACTTCCCGTCAATTACCACGACCTCCTTGAGCCGAGGATGGCTCATGCTGTGCGTTGGATTAAACCTTGGTTGCTAGTCTGTGTTTACTTCCCCGTGGTTATCGCGATTATGCTGTTATCCTCTCTTTCCGAGGGTGGCAGCAGCGGTGTGTATCGATATTCCCACCTTGGACTATCTTTGGCCTGGCGTATATAGTTTCCGGCTGGGCTGTGTGCGGGCTGTTGGTCGGTTGGCGTGGAGCAGCGAGGAAATCTCCGCAGCGAGTTGTTTGGCTGGACCCGCTGGCGGCCTCTTTGCGGTGTCGGAGTGTGTGATGCTGTTCCCATTGCTACGAGGTTCGTGGCTCACCGACCCTGGACATGAAAGTTGAATTTTGACTTAATCTACTAGCAAGTCACGACTGTTCACATTTTTGGAGTTCGTTGTCGGCTGTTAGGATAGTCCCGCGAGTAACAACTTGTGTTTTCAAGTTTGCCACCCTCTGGTGGAGTTGAACTGTACTTGGTTGTTTGAATTGAAGTGCATCTGCGGAATTTTCTGCCTTGTGGCCGTTAATGTTCCACTTACCTGCCCTGTCCGTTGACGTAAATTCAGGCAGTGTATTTTCCTCATCGTGTTGTCACTGTCCAGCACGGTGTGCAGTTTAAAAGCTCAATGTATAATTGGTTGTGGGAACTCCCTGTTGTGTGCTGGTCGGGTGAAGCGGAGGTTATCTTCCCAGTGGGTACGTTGACTGTCTGGCGGTTGGGTTGTCGTCGGATCGACAGTGGTTGGGCCGACTACGTGTCTCACCTAATCGAGCATTGGTGTTTGAATTCCAGGCTGACCCTCGGAATTTCTGAGCGCCCTTGGGTGTACTCCCTTTTCTTGTTTGTTCTTGTTTGTACTTGTATGGCTTCTAGCCGATTTTTAGATTAAGGTTGTTTTGCCCTTAAGGCGTCAGATGATTTGGGCCTTCAGCCTAATTTAAGAATTTTTATGTAAGGCCTTTGGCATTTTTAAAATTAATGTTATTGAGTCTTAAGTGTTGAGCTTTCAGCCAATTTTGAATTTACGTTGTATGCTCTTAGGCCGGCCGGTGTGGCCGTGCGGTTCTAGGCGCTTCAGTCTGGAACCGCGTGACCGATACGGTCGCAGGTTCTAATCCTGCCTCGGGCATGGATGTGTGTGATGTCCTTAGGATAGTTAGGTTTAAGTAGTTCTAAGTTCTAGGGGACTGATGACCACAGATGTTAAGTCCCATAGTGCTCAGAGCCATTTGAACCTTTTTTTTTTTTGTTTGCTCTTAAAGTGTCAGATTCTTTGGGTCTACAGCCTAATTAAGGAGCTGTTTTAAGATAAGGCGTTGCCTTTAGAATTTGTAAATTTGGTTGAGCTTTAAGTTATTGGGTTTCTGCCGTTTTCAAATTAAAGTGGTCTTGCCCTTAAGGCATGAGATTGTACGGCGCATTCAGCAGGTAATTCACTTCCAAAACTAAAGCTGTGATTTTTTAAAATTTCTTGGCTCTTGTAATGTTTGATGAAATAAAAGGTACGTTCAAGTGTAACTGACAGCCGCTTAATTTGGCCCCTTTCCACAACTTAAACTACCTATCCTGTCCTGCGGTTTAGCAGGGTGTCTCACTCCTGTTAGAGAGTCACAGTCAAATCCCACAGCTAAGACGGAGGTAGGGAGTTCAATCAGAAGCCGCTTGTGTGGAACGCTATCAAAAGCCGCCTTGAAATTTCGGAATATGGGATCACTTGAGGTCGCTTGTAGACAGCACCCATTACTTCGCGCGAATAAAGAGCTATTTGTATTTCACAAGAGCAATTTTTTCTAAATCCATGCTGATTTTGTGTCAATAGACAGTTTTTAATAGACAGTTTTCTTCAAGGCCTTTCATAACGTTCGAACGCCGTTTGTGATCCAAAGCCTTTGCTAACTACTTCTAATTTCTGCAGTACCCGAGATGTTTTTTCAGTGGCTGGGACCTGGCAGCTTCCTCCGAGGCGAATCTGCGCGATGCTGGCTGGTCGTCGTGCTGTGCGCTTTAGGCAGGCCCCGGGCCTGTCGACCACGACCGCCGGAGCGGCCATCTCGGTAATGGAGAGTAATGACACAGTCGTGGACCGACCGCCCGCCGCCGTGGCGCCGCTAAACTGTGAAATACAGCTGCCGCGCCTTGCCATCTCACGTCCCTGGTTTAGTGCTCGTAACGGAACTCTAATGTGGTTTGCCGTTTATGTTCACTCGTAGCCCGCAATGGTTCCGACCAAGATGCGCACTTCATCTTCTTGCCGACGGCATAGCAGCTATCCTAAAATCCTAGCAAAGCCAGCTCACTGCATCGACCAGCATCACTCTTAGCAATCGAAGACGTCAGTGGCAGTTACAAGCTCTAGTTAATTTTCATGTGAGAATTAGGAGTAGGGGAGAGTGCTGCACCTGGAGGTTAGTGTACGTAGGAAGTCGTTTTATTATTACTACTGGTCGGCCTTAGAAGAGAATTGTTATTTTGCATTTAATCTTTAATCTTTGCTTTTAAGTTGTGGATTAATTTGGCTATTATTACTATTACTATTATTATCATTGTCAACCATAGTTTAAGTTAACTTCATCGATGTTTTCATTATTCTTCGTAGAAACTGTGGAAAGAAAACTGAAATTAAATAATACTTCCGCAGCAATGGTCTAGACTGCCTGGAAAAACTAAAACGTTTGTTTACTTTCACTTTGGAACTTTCGGAGACTGGCAGAGCGCAATACAGTTCGCAAATGGGACGTGCATGTCCGTTGACGAGTCATTAAACTCGATGTACCAATCGCGTCTGCAGATTCGCCAGGGACCGTCCAAAAATAATTGTCCGAAAGCTTTATAGCAGCAACCGTCGTCCATAATTTTGTGGAAGTCACTTTAGGTGAACAGAAGGTTTTCTTTAGCTTTTGAGTGAAATTGTGTATATACATAATTATTAGATTAGTTTCCAATGAGGATATTCTGAATCTGACATGATTAGCGTCGTGCAATACGAAATTAAATTCCACAGATCCTAATGGCTGCCACAGCAATAAGCTTAATTTCTCCACCAGACCGATTCCACGAGCGTCCTTTATCCTTCACGAATCTGGACGAATAATGGCATCCGTACGATTGGCCATGCGGGAACAGTGCCTGTGACAGGACGTCCCGAAGTAGCACATAGTGAAGCTCGATTTCTGCGCTGCCTGACGCTTTAACTCTCTGTAGCCATTGCCAAACGGTATTCCTATCAGCTCCAACATTACCACGCACAACCCCCCCCCCCAACTTTGATGATGGATTTTTATCACAGTTTCTTTATCCGTAATCAAGAATTCAGTTACAGTACGTTGCTTGTAACGAGTATCTTGCGGAGACTCCATTTTGATTTTTCAGTAGGGATCTGCCATCTACCTAATTTTTTCGAAACTTCACACACATGCAGAAGAAACATCAAATTTGAGGTTCGTAGAAGGACGTTTGGCTGCACATGTTAACAACTGTACAAAAAATCGGGCCATTATTTGTCGAACTACCCTAACGAGTTTAGTTGCTCAGGCGCATTAGTTGAGCCGCCATCTGTAGGTTCACAAATCTTCATCTCCGGTGGATGTGTATATATTTATTTAGTTTATTTTTTCGGTGTTGTAGAACCTCGGTTTCATTTGCTGTTTGAGATTATTTTCAGTACTGAAAATCAAACGAAAACTTTTTGAATTGTTTGTTTACCATCTTTCACGCAAACACAAAAACGTACTGTTTCATTTCAATACAGGCGTCGTCAGTGATCCCACCGTACTATTTATCAACCCGAATATACCCAGTATCGTCTGCAGCTGTCACATCTAACTACCCCAACTCACTCAAAAACTTGGACAGAGCTGCCCCCTTTAGACTGAGGCGGAACCTTTTAATACGGTGGCTCATAATTATTATATCATTAACTAAGCTCATTGTTGGAATTACGAAGTGTCTTATGAACCGAATTATCATTTGTACAATGTCAAATAATACCGAATGTCGATTTTCAGTATGATTCAGTGTATCAAAATAGAATTCGGAGACCCCCACGTATGGGACCTTCTGTTTGCAAGCAAATCATGTTTATGATACATTGATTAAACCAGGTTGACATCGGGGTAAAGGAGCTAAGACCATCCAAAAATTAAAATTACCTCAAAAACTCCAAAATAAAAATCAAACGGAATTTGGTTGATATAATGTAAATATCAGCAGATTGCATTTGATTCACAGATTACTAATCTGTACTAGGATTTTGCCAATGCAAAGTATTTGGTAAATAATCGATGTATTTGTATCGAAATTCTGGCTGATACTAATAAAAAGATTGTCTTTTTATTGAAATAAATTATGTGTATGAGTAAGAAAGTAGTGCTCTCATACCAGACTTTGTGGAGTTAGTTTGTGGCAGCTGTCCCTGACAAAACCTGTATGTCACTGTTTATAAGTGGTTGTTCTTAATTACAATGAATGTTTATAATACTGGGGATAATTTCGAAAAGGGAAATAAAATACGAAAACTTGAATCAAATGTAGAAAGTTGGAATTAAACATATATCTCAAACAATTTTATTGTATAGCCGTAAACTCTGTTGTGTTACATCAGAAACGACTTTCATAACGTGAAAATTAAGTATATGATGAACAGAGAACCTACCGTAAAATGGGGTGAATACAAACGAAGCTTCCAGAACAGTTCTCGATGCTATTGTGTCAGATGACAAATGGAAATATTATTAAAATATTTGTGTGTCTAGGTTGGTAATTAATCATTCTAATAGGGAAATTACGAATATCAAAGTTGATGTTTTGTTCACTCTGTGACAAACGTTGGACAAGGTGCTGAATTTTATCATTTAGAACTTTATTTCTAAGTACCAGCCTAAATTTAGTAGTTTTAAATCAAGCACATGGTAAGCCAATTGGCAATCCCATTTCAATAACCAAAAGTTCAGTTTTAAATAATTTTTTGGCTTCTGTTGCGGCTAACTGAAAATATAGCATTGGTTTTTGGGAATTTGTGGGATGGATAAAAACAGTAATCGTCAGTATTCCTTCAGAGTCAAGAATTCGACGGAAATGAAGTACCACCTGGCACTGTTGGGAGATTCTGCTGTGATTAAATTATATGGAAGAAGTAAATATCATTTAAATTGTATTGATGTAAAATTTATTACTTAGAAGGGAGAGAGACGTTCTTTTGTTTTCAGAGAAATGCGGTCAGTTGAACACGATAATTTTAACTGATTAAGACACATTTTTCAGTCGAGGAAGTGTTCTTTGAAAGCTCTTCGTTGCTTCTGGCTATACGATTTGAAGATTCAAAGACAGTGACTTAAAGTACTAACAAGGAAACCAAGTTCATCAGTTAAATGATACAGTAAAGTAATTAGAGAAATAAACAGATTTTGATATCTCTGTATTCACCCCAAAGACCAACGCATAGAAGAAATAGCACGATTTAACACTGCTGTTCATATTCACCCCCTCTCTGGAGTGAATAGAAAAATTAAATTTTTATTTTTTTACTTTTATACAGTCATGATATAGGTCCCAAATGTAATTATAAGCATGAAATCTGACACAAGTCCTAAAATCCCATATATTTTTGATCTTCATGTTTCTTTTTAAAATTGTCAATATTTTCTTTTAAATCTGAAAACTGTTTGTATTCATCCTATTTTATGGTAACCGATTAAATATTGTTCTAATATGAGGAATAGATTTTTGGTTTAAAAAAGAGTGCAAAATTCAAGTGACTAGTATGGCAACCCGGTATGGCTAAACGTTGTGGATAAAAAAAATATATATATTTTTCCCTCTCCTGCCACTCACTCAATCTTACCCAACATACCAGAATACCAGATACCATGTATGTCGAATTAGCAGAAACTAAAAGTGGAGAAAAGCATTTTACATGAAACGGTTTCAAACATTCTTAGCTGGATTTGAATTGGATAAGGAAAGGACAATTATCAAATACTTCGTAGGCTGAAATTAAAACTAATTGTTGCTTGTCTGTACTGTCCTTGAGTGGCCGAACAGTGTACATACAGTACAGCATCCTAAACAATTTTAACACATTTAAACGTCCATAGCTTTGCTTAATATATTCAGATTGTCACAGTATGTTTTGTAAATAGTCGTGCCTAATATGCAGTGTCGTAATTTAGTGTCAGAATGTGTGGTGTTCGTTGTAAGATGTTAACTTTCACAATCGATAATGTCATTAAAATATTCCGGGATATTATGCCGTGTCGGATGAAGTTCTTGTTGAAACAAAATGTTTCGTCCCTGTCTACGCAAGATACCTTCAAGGAGAGGTTGCAGCTTTTCCAAATGTTCGATGCACACCACTGAATCAGATAAAATTCTGTTTGCGATGTGCTACCGCATGGAAACATTACGTCGCATATTGTGAAAAGGCTAGCGTAATTGGCCGTTGCCATTTACTGTCGTCCGGTGCTGCTATCGCCCCATAACGGAAGACTGCTACGCGTCTTCTTTAGCACCGGAATCCAGATACCATTTAGTTCACTGCCTTCTCCTTTCTGTTAATTATTGGGGTGTTTAGTAATACACTATGTGATCAAAAGTATCCGGGCACCTGGCTAAAAATGGCGTACAAGTTCGTTGCGTGCTCCATCGGTAATGCTGGAATTCAATATGGAGTTGGCCTACCCTTAGCCTTGATGACAGCTTCCACTCTCGCAGACGTACATTTAATCAGGTGCTGGAAAGTTTCTTGGGGAATGGCAGCCAATTCTTCACGGAGTGCTGCACTGAGGAGAGGTATCGATTTGGTCGGTGAGGCCTGGCACGAAGTCGGCGTTCCAAAACATCCCAAAAATGTTCTATAGGATTCAGGTCAGGACTCCGTGTAGGCAAGTCCATTACAGGGATGTTTCTGTCGTGTAACCACTCCGCCACAGGCCGCATTATGAACAGCTGCTCGAACGTGTTGTTGGCGAGTGCCATCCTCGAATTGCTCTTCAACAGTGGGAAGCAAGAAGGTACTTAAAAATTCAATGTAGGCCTGTGCTCTGATAGAGAAACCCAAAACAACAAGGCGTGGAAGCCCCCTCCATGAAAAACACGGCCACACCATAACGCCATCGCCTCCGCATTTTACTGCTGGTACTAACACGCTGGCAGATGACGTTCACTGGGCATTCGCCATACCCACACCCTGCCATCGGATCGCCCATTGTGTACCGTGATTTGTCACTCCACACAACGTTTTTCCGCTGTTAAATCGTCGAGTGTTTACGCTCCTTACACCAAGCGGGGAGTCCTTTGGCATTTTCCGGCGTGATGTGTGGCTTATGAGCAGCCGCTCGACCATGAAATCCGAGTCTTCTCACCTCCCACCTAACCGTCAAAGTACTTGCAGTGTCCCGATGCAGTTTGGAATTCCTGTGTGATGCTCTGGATAGATGTCTGCCTATTACACATTACGACTCTCTTCGACTATAGGCGGTCTCTGTCAGTCAGACGAGGTCAGCCTGTACGATTTTGAGCTTTACGTGACTCT
The DNA here is from genome assembly GCF_023864345.2 of Schistocerca serialis cubense. NCBI lineage: Eukaryota > Metazoa > Arthropoda > Insecta > Orthoptera > Acrididae > Schistocerca > Schistocerca serialis. The sequence goes on along the minus strand of NC_064639.1, from coordinate 738,571,042 downwards.
TCACGTTTCCACTTCACTATAACATCGGAAACAGTGGATCTAGGGATGTTTAGGAGTGTGGAAATCTCGCGTACAGACGTGTGACACAAGTGACACTCAATCATCTGGTCTTGTTCGAAGTCCATGGGTTCCGCGGAGCGCTCATTCTACTTTCTCACGATGTCTAACTACTACTGAGGTCGCTGATATGGAGTACCCGACAGTATGTGGCAGCACAATGCACCTAATATGAAAAAAGTATGTTTTCGTGGGTGTCCGGATACTTCTAATCACATAGTGTGTCTATGGCCTCCCTGTATAGCCTTTCAGAGTTCCCGCTTGTGGGTGCCGATTGGGCGTTCGCAGAATTTTTTCCAAGAGGGGGCGACATTAAATACTGGTCGGTTTTGGTAAAAATGATTTGGTGAGTTGGAAAACGTGTCGCGCTCCAAGAACTAAATTTGACAGCCAGTACACAGAATCTGTTGTACCTAGGAATTACCTACCTACTTGCGTGTAGTATTTTTAATGTAGATTACAGTGGTACCTAAATGGCTAGCATATTTCAATAGTATAAGCAAAGTACCACTTTTTAAGTTATTTAAATGAATATGGATGTAATTTTTTTGAGTCAACGGCTTGTAATTACTTCGTATTATAAAATCCGGTATATCCAACGAGTTATGAATTAAAGCTAGACAATATTAAGAAAATATTTTATTCATAGTCCCTGTACGTTAGGTTGAAAGTGAAAATTAAAAACTTGAAATGTGAAAAAAGAATGAGTAAGAAAATCCAGCTGGATCTTAGCAAAAACTCCACATTAAAACCTCTAGAAGTAAGCACAATATAAGGGGTGATGCGGGTGTATAAGCACCGACATAAAGGCAAGGGATTAGTGTGGCATTCGTCGCTTTCCGACATGCGTTGGCAAATGCGGAAACGTAAACTATGGCGACGTTGTCACCAAATGGGTCCAAACAGAACCAGAGCGCTGTTATTATTTTGTTGCCTGCCGAAGGACAAACACAGGTAGACATCAATCGGAGAATGAAGATCGTGTATGGCACAGCATGTCTGTCGAGCACCTTCGTTGTGGAATGGTCCATTGTACGGTTCTGCTGCTTTGTGATAACGCACGTCCCTATATCGCAAATTTCGTAAAACAGAAGCAACTTAAGTGGGAAACACTCGAGCACACGCCCTATAGTCTACATCTACATCTACATCTACATTGATACTCCGCAAGCCACCCAACGGCGTGTGGCGGAGGGCACTTTACGTGCCACTGTCATTACCTCCCTTTCCTGTTCCAGTCGCGTATGGTTCGCGGGAAGAACGACTGTCTGAAAGCCTCCGTGCGCGCTCTAATCTCTCTAATTTTACATTCGTGATCTCCTCGGGAGGTATAAGTAGGGGGAAGCAATATATTCGATACCTCATCCAGAAACGCACCCTCTCGAAACCTGGCGAGCAAGCTACTCCGCGATGCAGAGCGCCTCTCTTGCAGAGTCTGCCACTTGAGTTTATTAAACATCACCGTAACGCTATCACGGTTACCAAATAACCCTGTGACGAAACGCGCCGCTCTTCTTTGGATCTTCTCTATCTCCTCCGTCAGACCGATCTGGTACGGATCCCACACTGATGAGCAATACTCAAGTATAGGTCGAACGAGTGTTTTGTAAGCCACCTCCTTTGTTGATGGACTACATTTTCTAAGCACTCTCCCAATGAATCTCAACCTGGTACCCGCCTTACCAACAATTAATTTTATATGATCATTCCACTTCAAATCGTTCCGCACACATACTCCCAGATATTTTACAGAAGTAACTGCTACCAGTGTTTGTTCCGCTATCATATAATCATACAATAAAGGATCCTTCTTTCTATGTATTCGCAATACATTACATTTGTCTATGTTAAGGGTCAGTTGCCACTCCCTGCACCAAGTGCCTATCCGCTGCAGATCTTCCTGCATTTCGCTACAATTTTCTAATGCTGCAACTTCTCTGTATACTACAGCATCATCCGCGAAAAGCCGCATGGAACTTCCGACACTATCTACTAAGTCATTTATATATACTGTGAAAAGCAATGGTCCCATAACACTCCCCTGTGGCATGCCAGAGGTTACTTTAACGGTTGTAGACGTCTCTCCATTGATAACAACATGCTGTGTTCTGTTTGCTAAAAACTCTTCAATCCAGCCACACAGCTGGTCTGATATTCCGTAGGCTCTTACTTTGTTTATCAGGCGACAGTGCGGAACTGTATCGAACGCCTTCCGGAAGTCAAGAAAAATAGCATCTACCTGGGAGCCTGTATCTAATATTTTCTGGGTCTCATGAACAAATAAGGCGAGTTGGGTCTCACACGATCGCTGTTTCCGGAATCCATGTTGATTCCTACATAGTAGATTCTGGGTTTCCAGAAATGACATGATACGCGAGCAAAAAACATGTTCTAAAATTCTACAAGAGATCGACGTAAGAGGTATAGGTCTATAGTTTTGCGCATCTGCTCGACGACCCTTCTTGAAGACTGGGACTATCTGTGCTCTTTTCCAATCATTTGGAACCCTCCGTTCCTCTAGAGACTTGCGGTACACGGCTGTTAGAAGGGGGGCAAGTTCTTTCGCGTACTCTGTGTAGAATCGAATTGGTATCCCGTCAGGTCCAGTGGACTTTCCCCTATTGAGTGATTCCAGTTGCTTTTCTATTCCTTGGACACTTATTTCGATGTCAGCCATTTTTTCGTTTGTGCGAGGATTTAGAGAAGGAACTGCAGTGCGGTCTTCCTCTGTGAAACAGCTTTGGAAAAAGGTGTTTAGTATTTCAGCTTTACGCGTGTCATCCTCTGTTTCAGTGCCATCATCATCCCGTAGTGTCTGGATATGCTGTTTCGAGCCACTTACTGATTTAACGTAAGACCAGAACTTCCTAGGATTTTCTGTCAAGTCGGTACATAGAATTTTACTTTCGAATTCAATGAACGCTTCACGCATAGCCCTCCTTACGCTAACTTTGACATCATTTAGCTTCTGTTTGTCTGAGAGGTTTTGGCTGCGTTTAAACTTGGAGTGGAGCTCTCTTTGCTTTCGCAGTAGTTTCCTAACATTGTTGTTGTACCACGGTGGGTTTTTCCCGTCCCTCACAGTTTTACTCGGCACGTACCTGTCTAAAACGCATTTTACGATTGCCTTGAACTTTTTCCATAAACACTCAACATTGTCAGTGTCGGAACAGAAATTTTCGTTTTGACCTGTTAGGTAGTCTGAAATCTGCCTTCTATTACTCTTGCTAAACAGATAAACCTTCCTCCCTTTTTTTATATTCCTATTAACTCCCATATTCAGGGATGCTGCAACGGCCTTATGATCACTGATTCCCTGTTCTGTACATACAGAGTCGAAAAGTTCGGGTCTGTTTGTTATCAGTAGGTCCAAGATGTTATCTCCACGAGTCGGTTCTCTGTTTAATTGCTCGAGGTAATTTTCGGATAGTGCACTCAGTATAATGTCACTCGATGCTCTGTCCCTACCACCCGTCCTAAACATCTGAGTGTCCCAGTCTATATCTGGTAAATTGAAATCTCCACCTAAGACTATAACATGCTGGGAAAATTTATGTGAAATTTCTCTCGATGTAATTATCACCCCTTCGATCCCTTAAAAACGGCATTCAGTTTCAGCCACTACAGTAAAAGAATTTTACACTTTGATCATTTGACATTAAGCTTTTCAGCGTCTGTGCTTCCACAGATACAGCAGAGAGTGTGTTACTGTGAACAGTTCAAAGATAGGGTTGTTCTTATCAGAATCGACAGCAAATTAACACCGACAATGATAGTTCAGGTATACTTGCCGACATTGCAGGCTGTCGATGAAGAGGTAGAAAAAGTATATGAGGCTACTGAGAGGGTAATACAGTACGTAAAGGGAGATGAAAATTTGATAGTCATGCGGGACTGGAATGCTATGGTAGGGAAATGAGTAGAAGAAAAGGTTACAGGAGAATATGGGCTGGGGCAAGGAATGAGAAAGGAGAAAGACTAACAGAGTTCTGTAATAAATTTCAGCTAGTAACAGCGATTATTCTGTTCCAGAATTACAAGAGGACAAGGTATACTAGGAAAAGGCCGGGTGATACGGGAAGATTTCAGTTAGATTACATCATGATCAGACAGAGATTCCGAAATCAGATACTGGATTGTAAGGCGTACCCAGGAGCAGACATAGACTCAGATCACAATATAGTAGTGATGAAGAGTAGGCTGAAGTTTAAGACATTAGTCAAGATGAATCAATACGCAAGGAAGTGGGGTACGGAAGTACTAAGGAATGATGAGATACGGTTGAAGTTCTCTAAAGCTATAGATACAGCAATAAGGAATAGCTTGGTAGACAGTATAGTTGAAGAGGAATGGACATCTCTAAAAAGAGCCATCACTGAAGTTGGGAGGGAAAAAATAGGTACAAAGAAGGTAACTGCGAAGAAACCATGGATAACAGAAGTAATACTTCAGCTGATCGATGAAAGGAGGAAGTACAAAAATGTTCCGGGAAATTCGGGAATAGAGAAAGGCCGTCTGCGGTGGTCTAGCGGTTCTAGGCGCTCAGTCCGGAACCGCGCGACTGCTACGGTCGCAGGTTCGAATCCTGCCTCGGGCATGGATGTGTGTGATGTCCTTAGGTTAGTTAGATTTAAGTAGTTCTAAGTTCTAGTGGTCTGATGACCACAGATGTTAAGTCCCATAGTGCTCAGAGCCATTTGAACCATTTGGATAGAGAAATACAAGACACTGAGGAATGAAATAAATAGGAAGTGCAGGGAAGCTAAGACGACATGTCTGCAGGAAAAATGTGAAAACTTGAAAAAGAAATGTTTGTCGGAAGAACAGATTCAGCATACAGGAAAGTCAAAACAACCTTCGGTGACATTAAAAGCAAGGGTGATAACATTAAGAATGCAACCGGAATTCCACTGTTAAATGCAGATGAGAAAGCGGATAGATGGAAAGAATTCAGTGAAAGCCCATATGAGGGGGAAGATTTGTCTGATGTGATAGAAGAAGAAACAAAAGGCGATTTAGAAGGTATAGGGGATCTAGTATTAGAATCAGAATTTAAAAGAGCTTTGGAGGACTTAAGATCAAATAAGGCAGAGGGGATTGATAACATTCCATCAGAATTTCTAAAATCATTCGGGGAAGAGGCTCAAAATATGTGTAGAATGTATGAGCCTGGCGGCATACCATCTGACTTTCGGAAAAATATCAACAAAATTCCGAAGACTGCAAGAGCTGACAAGTGCGAAAATTACCACACAATCAGCTTAACAGCTCATGCGTCCAAGTTGCTTACAAGAATAATATACAGAAGAATGGAAAAGAATATTGAGGACGCGCTAGATGACGATCAGTTTGGCTTTAGGAAAGGTAAAGCACGAGGGAGGCAATTCTGGCGTAATGGAAGCAAGACTAAAGAAAAATCAAGACAGGTTCATAGGATTTGTCGACCTGGAAAAAGCGTTCGACAATGTAAAATGATGCAAGATGTCCGAAATTCTGAGAAAAGCAGGGGTAAGCAATAGGGAGAGACGGGTCGTATACGATATGTACAACAGCGAAGATGGAATAATAAGAGTGGACGACCAGGAACGAAGTGCTCGTATTAAAAAGGGTGTAAGATAGCTATGTAGCCTTTCGCCCCTACTGTTCAATCTGTACATCGAAGAAGCAACGATGGAAATAAAAGAAAGCTTCAGGAGTGGAGTTAAACTTCAGGGTGAAAGGATATCAATGATACAATTCGCCGATGACATTGCTATCCTGAATGAAAGTGAAGAAGAATTACATGATCTGCTGAACGGAATGAACAGTCTTATGAGTAAAGAGTATGGAATGAGAGTAAATCGAAGAAAGACGAAGGTAATGAGAAGTAGTAGGAATGAGAACAGCGAGAAACTTAACATCAGGACTGATGGTCACGAAGTAGATGAAGTTAAGGAATTCTGCTACCTAGGCAGTAAAATAACCAATGACGGATGGGGCAAGGAGGACATGAAAAGCTGACTAGCAATGGCAGAAAGGACATTCCTGACCAAGAGAAGTCTACTAACATCCAACATCGGCCTTAATTTGAGGAAGAAATTCCTTAGAACATACGTCTGGAGTACAGCATTGTATGGTAGTGGAACATGGACTGTGGGAATACCAAAACAGAAGAGAATCGAAGCATTTGAGATGTGGTGCTACAGACGCATGTTGAAAATTGGGTGGACTGATAAGGTAAGGAATGGGGAGGTACTGCGCAGAATTGGAGAGAAAAGGAATATGTGGAAAACACTGATAAGGAGAAGGGACAGGATGATAGGACATCTGTTAAGACACGAGGAAGTGACTTCCATGGTACTAGAGGGAGCTGTAGAGGGCAAAAACTGTAGAGGGAGAGAGATAGGAAATATCAAGCAAATAATTGAGGACGTAGGTTGCAAGTGCTACTCTGAGATGAAGAGGTTAGCACAGGAGAGGAATTCCTGGCTGGCCGCATCAAACCAAGCACAAGACTAATGACCAAAAAGAAGAAAAAAAAACCACACAGGGAATGTTGAAAGTGTCCGCACACAGCTGCGACTAACTCTTTGGGAAGCCATATTTTTATCTTGCCATCGTAATGGGTACTATAACATAAGAGGTATTTGTGAAGCTGGTACCAAGCTACGTTCTTTCCACAGAGGAGGTGTCTGTGCCTGAGCACAGCTCCTCCAGACTTTCGAAAACAGATGGGATCTCCGTCAGCATAGCTGCACTCCATTGGTAATTATCATCTGTCTGTGTGACCTCAGGCGGCTCCTGATCTTAGTTAAACATAGGGTTCAATGCATCCGCCAACTGCTTTTCAGAGCTCTTTGTATGCTTTACCACAAACGGCAGCAGTGAAATCCAGACTGCCCACCGTGCTGTGCTGTCAGTCTCATGAGGCCAACCCAGCAACCAGCTTAGCAACTGATTTTCAGTTTCCAATAAGAAATGTTCCCAACAGATCTTAAATTTCTCCACCCAAAATAAAACTGCCAGTGCCTCCAAATCGGCTGCAGAGTATTTCACTTTATCTGCTGACAATCCTCGAGGTATTGCTGCATAGCCTGTGTTCTCCATGACATCCTTGCAATAAGACAGCAGGGACTCCGGAACTGCATGCATCGGTCAGGAGAACAAACTGATTCTGAAATTCAGGAATGACTGGCATGGGGACATTACTGAGAGTCTGCTTCAACGCATCGACTGCTGCCTGTTGGCTCTCCGACAATTTAAATGGCTCTCCCTTATAGCGAAGTTGGTTTAAGGAGGTCACTACTTGAGCAAAGTTCGGAAAGAAATTCCTCCTCTGAGACGGAACAGAGAACTGTCTGTCAGTCACACACATTCTCATCTCATGTATTAACGTTTGTACTCTTAGGACTGCGACTGAACCGATGATGACAACATAATAGTCGAAATCTAAATCAGCTCCAATGAACCACGGTTTTCGCTACTGGTTCAAATGGCTCTGAGCACTATGGGACTTAACATCTGAGGTCATCAGTCCCCTAGAACTTAGAACTACTTAAACCTACCTAACCTAAGGACATCACTCACATCCATGCCCGAGGCAGGATTCGAACCTGCGACCGTAGCAGCAGCGCGGTTCCGGACTGTAGCGCCTAGAACCGCTCGGCCACTCCGGCCGACTTTCGCTACAGATTGGTGTCAATTTCTTATTACTGAAACCAACTTAACTTGTCGCATCATGCAGATGGCCAACCTGTTCGCCTTCCGCAACTCCATTTTCGGAAACGTTATCTGTCATTACTCTTCATGCGACCTACCCGAACAAGCGGAACAAAATTTCCCAAAAACAACTTCCGCTAACTCATCCATATTGGCTACTTCCATAGTATTGAGGAGAAGGGGTTCCGGGCAAGCTGCTTTATTGTCTGGCGACCCTCCTTTTCTGGTCAGCTGATCTAGCATTCCATTTCTTATTATACTTGATCGAATTACACGAAACTACCTAATACAGTCAACGTGATTCTCGAAGGTTTCTTATTGATCTTATACCTAGAATATTTTTTTTTAGGTCTTCAGTCTTTTGACTGGTTTGATGTGGCCCGCGACGAGTTCCTCTACGGTGCCAAACTTTTCATCTCAGAGTAGCCGTTGCAACCTACGTCCTCAATTATATGCTGAATTTACTGAAATCTCTGTCTTCCTTTGCAATTTTTACCATCTACAGCTCCCTCTAGTACCATGGAAGTTATTTTTTCCTGATGTCATTCTGTCCCTTCTTCTTGTCAGTGTTTTCTACGTATTCCTTTACTTACCGATTCTCCGGAGAAACTCCTCAGTTTGTACCTTACAGGCCACTTGTCCTATGGATACACGTTATGTGTCTTTAATGAAGTGGTTTCCATTGCATCCTGCGTGCTCATGCCGCTGATTATTGCTCATTATTCTGCATTTTAGGGGCTGTTTCCCAACCCAAGGGCAAGAGAGTGCCCAGAACCTCTGTCCGCTCTAAGCTCCCTTTGACAAGATCGTTGGCGGAAAGAGGGTGACTTCTTATGCCTGAAGTCTTTGGCCGCAACTGCTGATGATTTTTATTCAAAGTTTAGGAAGTGGGAGGTTCGAACCCGAGAATCAGGACATTTTGATTAATAGTCAAAGACGCTATCCCTAGACAACGGGTGAACTTACTTGTTAATTAACTCATTTCTCAGTCTGACAACCCTTGATGAACAGTTCTGCTATGCAAATCAGTCAAAGTACACTCTTCTCGAATAGTCTGATAGTACAAGCCAAACTATATCTGGTTAAATAATATGAAGAAGTACAAGATGAGGAATCTGAAGGGTAGTAGCCTGCTATTGTAACTTCCAATAAAACTCAATTGGTAACTTCTGAATACCTTGTATAATGGACGTAGCAGGATTAGGTAAACGACTGAATCGTCTCCACATCTCCCTACCATCACCATTCCGTGAACAACACTTAAACTCTATGCTTATTAACTCCTTAGAATTTTCTTTCCACTGCTGTAGATCACTACAGTGTTGAAGTTGCCTAACCTTTTCCTGCAGCTCTTCAATTTCCGCTCCCTGTCTACCACTGGTGTTGCTGTTGTGGTCTTCAGTCCAGAGACTGGTTTGATGAAGCTCTCCGTGCTACTCTATCCTGTGAAAGCTGCTTCATCTTTGAGTAACTACTGCAACCTCCATCCTTCTGAATCTGCTTAGTGTATTCATCTCTTGGTCTCCCTCTACGATTTTTATCCTCCAGGCTTCCCTCAAATACTAAACTGGTAATCCCTTGATGCCTTAGAGTGGGTCCTACCAACCGATCCCTTCTTCTAGTCAAGTTGTGCCACAAATTCCTATTCTCCCCAGTTCTATTCAGTACCTCCTCATTAGTTACGTGATCTACACATTTAATCTTCAGCATTCTTCTGTAGCATCACATTTCAAAAGCTTCTATTCTCCTCTTGTCTAAACCGTATATTGTCTATGTTTCACTTCCATACATGACTACTCTCCATACAAATACTTTCATAAAAGACTTCCTGACACTTAAATCTATACTCGTTGATGCCAAATTTATCTTCTTCAGAAACGCTTTCCTTGCCATTACCAGTCCACATTTTATAACCTCTCTACTTCGATCATCATCAGTTATTTTTCTCTCCAAATAGCAAAAAAATCTATTACTTTAAGTGTCTCATTTCCTAATCTAATTCCCTCAGCATCACCTGATTTACGAGTTCGACATCATTCCATTATCTTCGTTTTGCTTTTGTTGATGTTCATCTTATATCTTCCTTTCAAGACACTGTCCATTCCGTTCAACTGCTCTTCCAGGTCCTTTGCTGTCTCTGACAGAATTACAATGTCGTCGGCAAACTAGGCTGAGAGCGAGAGAGCGAGAGAGAGAGAGAGAGAGAGAGAGAGAGAGAAGTTGTGTGATGTAGTCTTGATTAATATTTCAGATCATTCGGTTACATTTGAGCAAGCCCAGATGGGGATTGTATTGTAATTGGCTCTGGTAGGAGGAGAGGGGTGTGTGATGTGTTTTTGATAAATAATTCGGACGTTCGGATACTTTTGTGCAGAGATGAGATGGAGCTACAATGGAATTGGCTCTTTCATTTGTATACTAGGCTCTGAATGGAGGGGTGCAGCGTCTGTGGTCCATTTGATGTAAATAATGCGTATGCTTGCCTTTCAAATTGAGGTTACAGAGTTTTTGTCCTGCGTATTTCACACCATTTCCTAATAGTACATTCTGATTGGTTGGAAACAGAGAGATGATGGTTCATAAAAATTGGTCTGATAACATGAACTTCATTTTTTAGTATTGCTGTATGATTGGCTCGGGAGAAGTAGGGAGAGGGGAAGAGAAGGTGCGTGACTTGATTTGTACATCGAAAATAATGTAATTTGACACAATTTTTACGGATCTTTTTAATTTTGCACTCTGTTTGGAAGGAGGGGAAATACTGTGAACTGACACAATGTTTACACATCATTTAAACAATACACTCTGATCGGTTGACACTACACTCTGATCAGTTGGAAAGAGAAGCAGAACAAGGGGAAGTGTACGTTAGAAATAGTGTAATTTGTCAGAATAAACGTTTTTTACATACTATACTCTGATTGGTGGGATATTGAGAGGTGGGGGGTGGAGTACAAAGCACAATTGGTTTGTTCCTATCAACTTTGATTTTTGTTAATGAACTATGACTGGTTGGATGTATGGCGACAAGGAAGAGGGACTCAGTTGGGCTGTTTCCACTATCTTGGACTTTTCATTTTTAATACTTTCCTGTGACCAGGTGGAGATAAGGCGTACTGCACTGTGATTGATTGTAGGTGGGGGGAGGAGGATATGGATTTTAGTTTCCAACTAACACAATTGAGCTACTTCTACCATCAGCTTTTCCATTTTTAGTACTGCACTATGACTGGCTGGTGGTAAGGGGGAAGAGGGGCAAAGGAGGAAGGAAAGGGAGGGTAGAGGGTGTTTATGAGGGCGTGCTGAGAAATAAATGTCTTCAAATTTTTTATTCTGTTCTCAGTATCTGCTCAATATTTCATGCACAGCTCTCGTTCGACCTCCCCACTTCGCGATCCCAAGTTGCAATCCTCTAGCATCAGAGGGTTTCAAGTAGTAGCGTGTAACATGCCGGTGTTTAACGTTACTATGTCGGTACCTGAGAAAAAGCGTACTGTAATCGAGTTTCTAACTGGTGAAAACATGGCTGCAATTGAAATACATACAGAAAAGAAAGCTGTGTACTGTGATGATGCCAGACCACACACAAGCGCTGCGACATGTGAAACAATGTAATGCCTTGTGTTCACTGTCACTCATCATCCTCCATACAGTCCGGACTTGTTCTCATTCGATTTTTATCTGTTTTCGCAACTTAAGAGATACCTTCAAGGACTTCACTTTGATAGGGATAAAGCGGTGCAAGCAGAGGTAAGATTGTGGCTTTACACTGAGAGTATCAATGAAGTGGTGTCTCTTTGGGAGAAATGTTGAGAAATAAATATGTAGACATGAAGATTAAAGACGCAGAATGTTAAAAAAGTTTGTTGTATTTAAAAATCTTTAAGTTTTCACATGAAAAATTTGGAGGCATTATTATTCAACATGTCCTTGTATTTACAATTATTGATTGATTTTATTGACTGATTATGTCGTAAGTGCAAGGTCATCGATGAGGTCACGAATCATTTGATGATCATGTGATCACCTTCAAGGTCAATGACCTCGTTCAAAGTCATTATTGATCCAGATTCGCCATTGAGATTCCACTTTTATATATATGAATTGTTCAACTCCATGTAGCATGTTGACATATCTTGGAGTCACTGAGCTGATTAGTCTACACGAATAAGATCATAAAGGTATGAAATTATAAAATGCGTTTGCTATAGCGTGTACAAGGAGAGTTTGCAATTGGTTAGGGTTCTAAAAAAGCGTTATCTCCAAAGTGGTATCTGTAGAGATTATAATTCAATTTTTTAGAAGGAATGGTTTTGTCCGTATAACTGTAAGTTGCTTTTTACATTCACGAAACTGCTCCGTTACTTAGTAATAATATTACACATGGCGAGAATAGAGAAATACGTGTAGATAACAAATTCAAAATGTTTCGTGATTTATTTAGCTTGAAATACGTTTTAATAGTGACAAACGACATCGAAGCTTATCAGTTATATTCAAGACAAGTAGATCGTAAACTGGAAAAAAAATATTGCCTGCCTGAATTACGGTTTGTGTAATTATGGTTTTCTGTAATGGAGAAAGAGATATTTCTATTTTATTATATCCCGGTGTGTTTTTCCTACTACAGCCCTTTTCCCGCCTCTGCTACTGGGGAAAGTAATATATACTTGGCTGTCATTGCACGAGTGGAAATAATTAATTACACGTAGTTTTACGCGGCACCGCCATCTCCACGAAAGTAGGGAGCGCTTCGAAGGCGGCGGTGTGCACTTCGTTAATGCGAGTGCAGTTTCATCATTTCTGTTCGGCAGAACAGTGAGATACGCTTAAAAACTGTCACAAACATTGTTTTGTCTAGATGTCTACCTTTCATAATTATAACGTCACGCTGCAATATTTCATAACGGAAAGAATTTTTCATTACTGAAATTGTTTTCTTGCAATTGGTGTGCCTGAATGTACTGCAGTATAATTGATTCTCCAATTCAATTACTAACTTCCCAGAGTAATTAGTGTAAAAGACTTAATTCCTTCCCGTGATGTATCGCACTGACACTTTTTTGGAAGAAAATTCGGGTCTCTTTCGAGAAACTAGTCTTCTAATACTGCAGCCAGATTTATGCCAGCTGCTTCTCTGAGCGATATTCTGCTTCACCTGTGAAAATCTTTTCGTTATCCTTTGTTTTTGTACAGCGAAATTCATTCACTTCTTCGACGGTATTTTTTCAGTTTTATTGTTTTAGAGTTGTTACCATCGTTTCTGTTGTTCATCATTATCTCTCACTTCTATAATGTAATACCGCAGATTTTCTGCGTAGATTACACATTATGTTAATAATGCTTCCATGACTTCCATACTCGTGACCAGAAGATTAATTATCCTACGCCATGTCAAATATAGTAAACAAACATACACATACATAGACAGAAAGAGAGACAGAGATAGATAGATAGAGAGAGAGAGAGAGAGAGAGAGAGAGAGAGGGAGAGAGATGCTAACGGCACTGCATATTGCTAACAGAGGGTCCACAAGAACTATTACTAACATGAACACATGTGCAACAGTCAAGGCCACAAGAAGTCCTTACAACACACATCGTAAAAATTACAGTGCGTCAATTGGAAACAGAAGACGTGGTTGGATGCCAATGTACCTTCATACACATATACACCATCGGCGGGCACGGAAATGATTAGAACTGTAATTCTTTGTGACACAAAGAACAGCCACCACAGTACATTAGTGTTGTGCGTGTAAATTGTTGTTATTAGGCCTGGTTAGGTATTTAAGGGACATGAAGAGCGACAGATGTTGAGTGATTCCTATGAACGACGCAGAGATGCTGTTTATTCATATGAGATAGCGTTATCAGCACTTGACAGAATTTAAAAGGGACCTCACTGTCGGTCTGCATTCGGCCGACTGGTCGAATCGTGCGGTATCGAGATTTGTGGGACCTTCGGATGTGACAATGGCCCAATGATGGACTGCATGGGAAAGTGAGGGCAGGCATACTCATCAGTATTCCGGTAGATCACGTCACACCACCACAAGGAAGGGTCTTCCTATCATGCACCAAGCACATCGTAACTCCCTCACACTTACACCTGCCATCCGAGAATAAATAACGGACCCTAAGCAAAATTTACATCTTCGTCTTCTTTCTACTAACAGTCGCAGGAAGTCTTACCCTTCACAACTATCCGATGCAAGTGAGAAGGAGTTGAATGGCGGTTGGTATGCAGGTAGTTACCAGTTCCCTACTCACCAAATTTTTTCGGGTATTATGGCAGACTGATGGCGTCAATTCTCTGCCACTGCTCTTTCGCCAGTTTCTGTAACCATATCCAGAAAGCGTTGGGGATGGTAGACTGACTTAGTTAATGATATGTTCCACACATCATTTGAACGATTCTTTCATCGAAATGATGTGGAACTAGGCAGTTTAGACGATATGTACACGTGATTAGTGTTAACATTAAAAACACAATTTTTTAGTCCTACTCATGGATCTACAATAAAACTGTTTTTTTTAATTTTTAACAGGCTAGTGGTTTTAAATAAAAATTCGTCCACAGAAGAGAAATAATTTTAGGTTAGCTTTAAAACATGCTTCGCTCATATTGAACTCTGAGCCGTGCGTGGCTCGTGCTCCCGCCATCATGTATTTTACACCCTGTTTTTAGCGTACTTCCACCTCACTACGTTAATTTAAATCGCTACTGTCACTGAGTTGCTGCTTTGCCTGACCGTGACCGGCGCTAGCAGCGCTTATCGATATATCCACTCTCGTAGTATCTTTGCTCGACTGCTGTTACTTCCCGGTTGTTGTCTGTCGTAAGTAGTTCGTATGGCGAGTTGGGGTCTGCCAGTCAGTTGGAACATGTCTGGAGCGCAGTGCGGACGTGCCAGTCGGGGAGTTGTAATGCGGCACTAGAGCAGTCGGGTGGAGCAGTGAGGTCTGCGTCGACGTGGGTCGCCCGACCATTGCCGCCACGCATCACTTGAGCCGGGCCACGGTCTTGGTGGATCGTCAGTCGGTCGTCCTACCGGACGACGCGCTTTGGCTCGCCGATCGTTCATGAGTGTGTGTGTGTGTGTGTGTGTGTGTGTGTGTGTGTGTGCGCGTGCGTGTATCGATTCCCGATTAGTCTTCGTGCGTGCTTAGTTACTGTTAGGTATCGTTCAGGTCTTCCTGAAGTGTTTGTCAGGTTGTGTGTGTAGTTGGTGTTATTTCCACTGATGACTATTTTAGATGTTGTCGGCATTCTGCGGCGAGTCGGTCGGTTGCTGCGGACGAGGGAAATTATCTCCGCGCGGTGCAGTCGGCTAGGTACGCTGGCATCCCTGCGCAGTGTCGGAGCGTGTGTGGAGCTGTCCGATCGCTACGACCTCCGTGGTTCACCGACCCAGGACGTAAAAGTTGAGTAGTGGTTTCAACTACCCAAGCCACGTCCGTTCATGTTGTGGCGGTTTGTTTCGGTGGTTTGCTGTTGTGGAGGTTTTCCTGTGAGCAACACTGAGTGTTTCTACTGCTGGAATTTAGCCGCCATGCGGTGCAATTAACTATTTTGGTTGACTATAATTCGAGTGCACCACTGAAATTTTCTGCCTTGTGGCCGTTAGTGTTCTGGTTACCTACCCTGGGCACTGACGTAAATTCAGGCAGCGTTCTTTTCGGCGAAGTTAACTATACTACCGTGTTTCAAGTTCAAGTGTACCAGCGGAATTTTCTGCCTAGTGGCCGTTAGTGTTCCGGTTAGCTGCCCTGGCCACTAACGTAATTTCAGGCAGAGTTCTTTCCTCACTGTTGTCGCTTCCCAGCATGGTGTGTAATTTTGAGAGCTAATACATACTCCATTGTAAATTATCACGTTTGTAACCTTTTCTGTTTGAGTTCTCATGTACTGATTGATGGGAGGCAAGTCGTTGTGTCGGTAGGAGCGTGGCTGTCCCGTGGTTGGGTTCCGACGGATAAAATCTAGTTTGGCTCACCACCTGTCGCGCCTAAGTGAACGAGGGCAGACCGACCTCCCTGGAGGCTTCTTAGTGCCACCGGTGTTTAATTATCGGATTTCAGCAGCTTAAAATTTAAGGTTTATGGTTATTTTTTCTTAAAATTTTTTGCAAATTCTTAAATTCTTAAATTTATCTTTCAAGCTTAAACATTGCGGCCGTCTGCCTTTAAAAGATTATGGTAATATACTTTAAAATTTTGAAACTTAATTGTGGCCTTCAGCCATTGGTATTGCACCTTGCATATGTTTGTTCTATCTGCCTTGCTTTGAGGCTTTCCACTTAGCTGTGATATGTTTTCTTTTTTTATTTATTTTATTTGCCTTGAAATTGCGTTTTTATCTTGTTCATTTTTAAGATTTCCTGTTTTTAAACATTGTGGCCTTCAGCCATTGGTGTTGCACCTTGCACATGTTTGTTCTATCCACTTTGCTGTGATGTTTTTTTTTTATTTTATTGCTATCTTAATTGGATTTTTATCTTGTTGATTTGCTAAGATTTATTGTTTGTAGGCCTTTGGCCGTGAAAGAGTTGCATTCGGTAAAGGTCCGGCGGCACAAAGGCTCGGCTATGTGCCGCTTTGGTTGTAAAAGTATTATTAAATTACAATAAATTACAATTAGAAGGTGAAACTGACCCCAACCTTAATTGGCCCTTTCCGCAGTCCTTATTACCTGTCCTTCCCAGGGGGTTAAGCGAGGGTATAAAACTCCTTTTACTGAATTCCTTCCTGAGCCACTAATAGCTTTAGTAATTGGCAATAAAGGTCATTTTTTCCCTTTAGAGTTTTAGGTTCTGATGTGACAATTCTTCTCTAGCTACGATAGGTTATTTGTAACAAATTTCATTAGCGAATATACACACATCAAAAAAAGTTTTGAATCACCTCGGTACCGAGAATTCCGGAACCTGTACACAAAATTGCTCATGAAAACCACACACTGCATGTTGTACAAACATACAGCGAGACCTTCAGAGGTGCTGGTCCAGATTGCTGTGCCCAGTAGCACGTCCTCTTGCGTTGATGCATGCCTGTACTCGTCGTGGCATACTATCCACAAGTTCATCAAGGCACTGTTGGTCCATATTGTCCCACTCCTCAACGGCGATTCGGCGTAGATCCCTCAGAGTGGTTGGTGGGTCACGTCGTCCATAAACACCCCTTTTCAGTCTATCCCAGGCATTTTCTATAGGGTTCATGTCTGGAGAACATGCTGGCCACTCTAGTCGAGCGATGTCGTTATCCTGAAGGACATCATTCACAAGGTACGCACGATGGGGTCGCTAATCGTCGTCCATAAAGACGAATGCCTCGGTAGTCGACAGTTTTTGTCTCTCTGTATTTCCTCCATGTCCCAACAACATCGCTTTGGTTCACTCCGAGATGCCTGGCCACTTCCCTTGTTGAGAGCCCTTCCTGGCGCAAAGTAACAATGCGGATGCGATCGAACCGCGGTATTGACCGTCTAGGCATGGTTGAACTACATACAACACGAGCCTTGTACCTCCTTCCTGGTGGAATGACAAGGACTGATCGGTTGTCGGACCCCCTACGTCTTATAGGCGCTGCTCATGCGTGGTTGTTTACATCTCTGGGCGGGTTTAGTGACGTCTCTGAACAGTCCAAGGGACTGTGTCTGTGATACAATATCCACAGTCAACGTCTATCTTCAGGAGTTCTGGGAACCGGGGTGATGCAGAACTTTTTTTGATGTGTGTATTTAAAATGTCCGTCTCTTTGAAGATGTGTTTATAGGCGCAGAAGCATGGACCCCCAACCAACTGATGGACTGTTTCGTGTAAACCAATCCTACATGAGCTGGAGCCCATCGAAAGGAGATTCACTTACCTTCTCGTTTATTTGAAATTATTTTCGTATAATTTTCAGTATTTGGATGTTAATTTTACTGACCCACTACGGGTTGTCAGGAGACTGAAATGCGTTCTTTTGCGCATGGTACAATAAAGTAGGTTCTGCAATTCCGAATGACCACAAAATTTGAATGCTTCTAAAATGCTTCCGCAGCATATACTGAATAATATGGTGGGATACGAAATTGCTTGGAATATTTCTACTTGGAAACAGAAAATGTACATTCTGCCGCTGAAGAATTTTTACGTCAAGAGCCATGAATATACGCATCAACAATGTGTGATCAATAAAAAAAAAACGAAGAAATGAAACTTCAAATGACTGATTTTCCATAAAATTGTAATAGTGAACATAAAGGTTTTCCAATTGAAGCCGTTAAAGACTGATTTGAAATGTATATTGTAATAATCAGTAGGAACATGCGGGCTAGTGGCTCTCTGCCGGAGATGGATGGACGTGCAGACGATTTAGGTAGCCAGTTGAGAAAGTTTTTTACTTACAGCCATACTAAACGTATGGCAGCAGGCAGACGGCAGACGGGCCAAAGTGAACCCTGGAACAAGGTGCATTCCTCCGACGCTCCGACAGGCGAAGGGCAGCATACAGTTTTGCTACCTCTGCATTGCGGTGGACGGCTGCCGCTTAGTGAGGCTGGCAGGGACGAGACCGTTAGCCAGGTCCAGGCAGGCATGCCGAGAGGACCTGCTCAGGCTGAAACTTCCTGGCAGATTAAAACTGTGTGCCGGACCGAGACTCGAACTTGGGACCTTTGCCTTTCGCGGCCTCATTTACTGCTGAATGTGGATACATGTTCCTTCAGGAGTGCTGTATCGGTTAGTCTTAGGCCCACTTTTGTTTTCCTAATATGTCAACGATATCTCTACGACCCTGCCGTACTGTAAATATCATTTCTGTGCCGACGGTCTCCAGCTATTCCTAAGTCCAAGACCTGAAGATATAAAGACTCCAATTGTCCAGATGAGTGACGATCTGTCTTCAGTAGTAACGTGGTTGAAATACTTGGGATTTAAATTAAATTTCAAAAAATCGCAAGTAATCTTAGTAGCCCATCAGAAATTAATAATTTCGGATTCCGCGATCAGTTTCCCCTCACCTGCTCCCACTCAACTTGTCGGTATCCCAAACCATATAACAAAGCAGTGAAGAATTGGGTGTACGGTATCTTTGGATGAGCATTTAAAATGGACAGAGAATAGAGTCGCCATGTGCCGGAAGACGTTTTCTTTCCTCTTTGTCTCCTAAAAGTTTCGAAACATATTTCCAAAGGATGTGAAACGGAAACTTGTACGGTCACTCGTTCTACTACATCTCAACTGTTGTAACGTAATTCAACAAATACAGTTAGTGACAACAGAAGACGGTTAGAGGTAACCATGGATGCTTGAGTGCGTTACATCTGAACGTTCGCCGATATGACCATGTCAGTGTTTTGTACGCTTAGTCTGGATGATTGCAGCTAGACAAATTACGCGACTACCACACGCTATGACTGCTTCATTGGCTCACCTGCACGCGACTACCTCAGTACCCCGCCTCTGAGCTTAAATACCTTTCGTGCCATCGTGATCGAAACACAGGATCCCGCTTATCTAGTCTTCTAGCTGTGCTCATTCATAATACAAAGTAATTTGCACACTCCTTCGCTGTTGCCGCTGTTCGCCTCTGGAACTAGCTGCCCAGCACTCTTCGCACAATCTATGCCATGCTACTTCTAAAAAGAAATTGAAGCACTTCCTTCACAGGCAACTATCCTCCTGGCAAATAGCAAAGCCCATGCCCCTATCTTCGCACAGTTATGCTTCTTTTCCTTTTGCTTTCTCTGAGACACGCCTCCTTCTCTTCTGCTATATTCATGAACCCTGTGTCACCACATTCTTCCTTTCCTCTCTCCTTTATCTCTTTCTCCATGCCCATTGCCGATAGTACTTGTAATTTAAACCGTAGCTAACAGTAATTTCTAATTATTTTTATATTTATCATGCATGAATATAAACTGTGTGTATGTATTTTTTATCTGTACTATTGTAATTTTTAATTTGAAATGTAGGATAACACGCTTAATGAAATACACTGAGGTGACAAACGTCAACGGGATTGCGATATGCACATATGCAGATGGCGTTGGTCTCAGGTGATTAATGTGAAAAGGTTTTCCACGTGATTCTGGCCGTGTGACGGAATTAACAGACTTCGAACGGGGAATGGAGCTAGACGTCTGGGACATTCTATTTCGAAAATCGTTAGGAATTCAATATTCCGCGGTCCACAGTGTCAAGACGTATCAAGAATACTCAGTTTCAGGGGTTTCCTCGCATCAAGCACAACGCAATGGCCAACGGCCTTCGCTTAACGACCGAGAATAGTGGCGTTTGTGTAGAGTTTTCAGTGCTAACTGACAAGCAACATTGACTGAATTAACCACAGAAATCAATGTGGGACGTACGACGAAGGTATCCGCTAAGAGAGTGATGCGAAATTTGGCGTTAATGGGCTATGGCAGCAAACGACAACGCGAGTGCCTTTGCTAACAGCATGGCATCGCCTGCAGTGCCTCTCCTGAGCTTACGATCATATCTGAAGTGCTAATTTACTTTCAAAACCTTTTCTTAAGAATTTACTTTATTTACTAGCGATTCATCAAGAACATTAACATATTTAATCACACTATGTGAGCGTGGAAGTAGTTGCCAGTGGGTAACTGATGAAAACAAATTAAATTTCTTTTTACAAATGAAAATTTTATGCCTAAAAACCTTTCTTTTAAAACAGATTAAAAATTATAATCAGAAAGCACCCTCAAAATATGAGGTTACAATTTTATTCAGAGGCAGAAAGAACAAATGTTGACAGTACGAGCTTTCGGGCTGAGAACCTTGCCGCTGCCTTTTGACACGGCCGTAGTCACGACCGCTCACAACAACCTCTGAAAGGCTGCACTGGTGCAAATCTGCAACACACCAGGTTACTTTAAACTAAAAATTTTAACAACTCACACAAGCACATAAATGGAAATGGTACAGAACACTAACATTAAAAAACTTGCCACCGAAGGTGAAATTTAATTAAAAAAAAAAAAAAAAAAAAACTCTTACTGTGGAAGGGTGGCAACTTTATATACTAAAATGACTATTTGAATAAAAACCCATGAAATGCAGCCTTACATAAAATAAACAAATATGCTCTACATTACACATATACCGCCTCTCAAGATGATAGCGAAGATAAAAACATATTTCCGGAATTCGGCCGTTACACTTCAATCAATAAATTTGTTAACACCGAAAACCGACAAACATGACAGAGGCAGCCATTAGCGTACGGCAGATAGACAGACAGACAGACTGCCTAACAAATGCGGACGAGCGACAGACGATTGAAGCTACACGACAAGCATATGTTAACACCTGACTACCTGACTGAAGAATAATTAAATGGTAAGTTTAATCTAAGAGAATTCTTAGAGACGAGCCAAAAATTGCCACATACGTCCACTATCATCGCTTTAAGACTTTGGTAGTAGTAAACTGAAATATTTTGGGATTCCACACAGTTGTAACTAACAGGAAGTAGCTGCTGATGAGTCTATGTGTCATTTTTTTATGTAACATAGTCGGCTAATAAGCAACATACGCTCATTCGAAGTATGTTCCAAAATACTGGATTGGTGCGATGGATGGTTGGGTGATGGGTATGTTGTACTGGGCCGCGAATATACAGCGCAAAAGAAAGTAGTAACGATCGTGCCTCAAGGAAGCCTAAGAAGAGCCCGAGTGTTCTCAGTATGAGGGAGATTATCAGGTAAGGTCAGCAGCATTCTCAGACTGAGGGCCGTGCTGCTGTTGCTTACACTGGACGATCGTAAGGAATCACTGAAAGACTTGCATAAAATTTCCGGTTGGTGTAATGACTGGCAGTTCTGTTTAAATTTGGGTAAATGCAAGGAAATGCGTGAACAGAGAGAAAGAACCCGATTACAAATGTTCAAATGTGTGTGAATTCCTAAAGGACCAAACTGCTTAGGTCATCGGTCCCTAGACTTACACACTACTTCAACTAACTTAAACTAACTTATAAGAAAAACACACACACCCATGCCCATGGGAGGACTCGAACCTCCGGCGGGAGGGGCCGCGTAGTCCGTGACGAACCCGATTACAGGAATAGTGGTAAACATTTGTGGCTCGTTACCCTGCTTAAGTGTAAAACATTAATGCTAAGAAGCGATATGAAATAGGACGAGCGCGGATGATCAGTAATAGGTTAGGTTAGTGGGAGACAGAATTGTTGGACGAATTCTGGTAGGTGCAATGCATCTGAAACAGAAAACTTATAGAGGGTGCTGTTTCTGAGTATTGCTGCAGCGTTTGGAGTCCTCATCGAGTGTGCATGAAGCAGACATCGAACGATAGTAACAGACTGATAAGGCTCCTTCGAAAATATAACAGAGCTATGTGGGGAACCTAAATGGAATTCTTTAGGAGAAAGGCGACGTTGCTTTCCCGAAATACCAGTAACCACCAGTGATCCATCTACCTCCACCACCACCCCTACCACCGATTCTTTAAAGAATCAAACTTCTATGTATAAAACATTTTCTAACAATCCAGAATGAGATTTTCACTCTGCAGTGGAGTGTGCGCTGATATGAAACTTCCCGGCAGATTAAAACTGTGTGCCGGAGCGAGACTCGAACTCGAGACCTTTGCCTTTCGCGGGCAAGTGCTCTACCACCGAGCTACCCAAGCACGACTCACGCCCCGTCCTCACAGCTTTACTTCTCCCAGTACCTCGTATCCTACCTTCCAAACTTTACAGAAGCTCTCCTGCGAACCTTGCAGAGCTAGCACTCCGGAAAGAAAGGGTATTGCGGAGACATGGCTTAGCCACAGCCTGGGTGATGTTTCCAGAATGAGATTTTCACTCTGCAGCGGAGTGTGCGCTGATATGAAACTTCCTGGCAGATTAAAACTGTGTGCCCGACCGAGACTCGAACTCGGGACCTTTGCCTTTTGCCTTTCTAACAATGATCGCTTTACAAATGAGTTAATATGTTAAATATTTGATGTTAAGCAAGTAAAACTTTTATGGTAGTAAAGAAACAATAAGTTACAATCATGCCTGATGCTGAAGTTTTACCACATGAACAGTGAACATGTAACAAGCTATAAACTTTTTCATTTCCTTCATTTTCTTTTGGTGGGCGTAAGCGAGGAGAACTTAAGAAAATATATGAAATCATCTTTGATGTTTCTTGGAAGTCGGTATGGTCTGTCATTAACAAACACTGCTTGAATATAGTCCGGGTAATTTTCGCTCTGTGAGTTACGCTGCCCCAAGAGTTTATACACTTTCTAAGTCCACTAACTGCCTTATTGTGTTGCATTATACAGGTGTTATACAAAAATATCGAAACACTGTGTGAATTAAATCTTTAACACAACATTATGAAGGAGTTGGACAAAAATATAGAAATACCGCTTCAAATGCATGCGTGAAGATAAATGCAGGTTGTACCCAAGCAGAGAATTGCAGAGCAACTTGGAACTCCAAAAGCACTCATCAATGATGCAAATGCTCACAACAGTAAAACATGGTGCCGAAGCGATAAATCATGTACTACGGAGCAATAGAAGAAAGTCATTTGGACAGATGAGTCTTATTTCACATTTCTACAAATTGTGGCCGAGTTTACGACCAAAGATTTAAATACAGCTGGTGTTAGGTGATGATTTGGGCACCCATATCGTGATATAGTGATGGTTCCCATATTACTATCAAGGACTGTGTGACCATTTTGGATGATCAGGTGGATCTCAGGATACAATGTTTGTTCCGCAATGGTGGAGATGATTCGTCGCATCTCCCCTGGCCACTACAGTCACCAGATGCAAATATTATTGAGCCTTTGTGATATACGTTGGAGTTGATCGCTACCCACCTCCTTCATCGTCACCTAAACTTACCACTGTTTTTCAGGATGAGTGGTGTAAGGTTCCCTTGGATGTATTTATTCATTCCAAGACGACTAGAACGCGTTTCCTACACGGTATTAGGCATGGCAATGAGTTATGTTTTTGGCGTTACGATATTTTTGCCCAACTCGTGTGTTTCTTAATGAGTAGATTATGAGGGCATTTTAAATTTCTTATTTTGGCGAAACGCAAATCGCCCTTTTTTCACACGTAATCTTGCGAACCATAGATGAAGGAGCTTGCCGTTGGTGGGGAGGCTTGCGTACCTCAGCGATACAGATAGCCGTACCGTAGGTGCAACCACAACGGAGGGGTATCTGTTGAGAGGCCAGACAAACGTGTGGTTCCTGAACAGGGGCAGCAGCCTTTTCAGTAGTTGCAAGGGCAACAGTCTGGATGATTGACTGATCTGGCCTTCTAACACTAACCAAAACGGCCTTGCTGTGCTGGTACTGCGAACGGCTGAAAGCAAGGGGAAACTACGGCCGTAATTTTTCCCGAGGGCATGCAGCTTTACTGTATGGTTAAATGATGATGGCGTCCTCTTGGGTAAAATATTCCGGAGGTAAAATAGTCCCCCATTCGGATCTCCGGGCGAGGACTACTCAAGAGGATGTCGTTATAAGGAGAAAGAAAACTGGCGTTCTACGGATCGGTGCGTGGAATGTCAGATCCCTTAATCGGGCAGGTAGGTTAGAAAATTTAAAAAGGGAAATGGATAGGTTAAACTTAGATATAGTGGGACTTAGTGAAGTTCGGTGGCAGGAGGAACAAGACATCTGGTCAGGTGACTACAGGGTTATAAACACAAAATCAAATAGGGGTAATGCAGGAGTAGGTTTAACAATGAATAGGTAAATAGGAATGCGGGTAAGCTACTACAAACAGCATAGTGAACGCATTATTGTGGCCAAGATAGATACGAAGCCCACGGCTACTACAATAGTACAAGTTTATATGCCAACTAGCTCTGCAGATGACGAAGAAATTGAAGAAATGTATGATGAAATAAAAGAAATCCTCCCCACTGCTCGCCTTCGCTGCTCTAATTGTCGCTGAAGTGACGCTCTGAAACATCCGAGCTCTTAGCAATTCGAGTAAACTAATCTCTGACAACCACACTCCAGAATTACGAGACAGCAAAAAAATTCTAATAACTACCTCTACATATCAGCCCACAGAAGTCCGATTGTGTTCACCGGCAGTAAACAGCCTGCCTCTAAAATACTCCAGTGCTACGTAGTAATGGAGTGGTGGTGCTGGGGTTTACAGTCAAACGTAGTGACATTCCAATGTACAAAGTTTCATGCTTTTATTACACACAAATATTTTAACAGAAAACTCAAGAGGCGAACCCCCAGTTGGTCTTTCAAGAGAATCGATAAAACAATTTTATCACACTTTTTCTTAATACAACTTTTAAGATTAACGAGCAGAGTCATTTGAATTTAAACTTTCATTCCCATTTTACCTTTAAGAAACAACTAATATTAAAGCAGCAGCTAATGAACCACCATGACATAAACGTACTTTGAATCAACCAAAACAACTTTCAATTTATGTACTGGGTTCACCTTCCTGCATTTAGAGAAAAAAATTTTAAAGCTCTCACAGATTAATCTTTACATGAAGAACAAATCCTATTAACTTACATAGCAGACAGAAATCGCACAGATCTCACTAGCAATTAACGAAAAAGATCTAAATTTACGCACTGCGTTCACCGTCCTGCATTTCAGAATAAATAATATTAAAATGACCACAGGTAATCCTTACACAATAGACAAATACATTGAACCGATAGCTCACACGTTAAAACTACCCATATGCACACTCCTTCTAAAATGAGAACGACACTTTTTTCAACAACAATCAAGTGAATGACAGGATGCACGGTACCATAGCGTAACGTAACAAATAAGATTCTTGTCAAGACAAGCACCGGATCTATAACCACGTGGACTCAATACAATAACCACGATGTGCACCAAAACGTACTTCACTACAGCCAACTAAGTCATTCAATCGTCTGAGCAGCGATTGCGCCTTTACAACCTGTAATGGCCACACGAATCCACATAGGCTAACAGTTGCAAGCGGCTATCTCGATCAATATTACCTTTTTTTATGCCTCAGTTTAATGTCGCTCGGAGTCCACAGTCTGGCGAATGGCGGTAGGCAGCATTTCCAGCGTACCCCTGCATACAGCTCTTCACGCCCACTCGACCCAACAACGGTTTGAAACCTCCGGTTGACCGACCGTGTGCCCCGAGCAGCCCAACGGATCACCAGGGCAAAGACTGTAGCCACTCTTCATCACACAATAGCTCTGTGTGATGAAATTAGATTAACATTGACTTCGTGGTGACTTCAGGAGCACTATACACACGGCTACTACACAAGCTGTAAAGGGTATAAGTGCAGATATTTTTATTGGTGCCTGATGGTGGCGTTCTGAACAATATTACTCAGTTTTTGCCTTATTTACAGACTAATAATTATAGCTATCACAAGTCGGATATTTTGAGATTCGGTAGTACATCCAAATACATGTGCCAAAAGCATACCATTAACGCTTTGCTGTGTAGCAAATCAGGCCATGAAGTGTGAACACGTGGACGCAAAACGGTTAATCTGTAATGACATGCGTAGTCCAGTTAGTGATGCAGTTACGACCGTGCAGTAAACACCTGGTCGTAAAGTTTCTAGGAAGCCTATTCGACTCAGAGAAAAAGCCAGCAGACTGATGTGTGTACACATTAAGGTATCACACATAAAAATGTCTGTACTTGTACCCATCACAATTTTTATATCTCTTTATCCAGCTTTTAATACTGCCCACTGAAACCGTAAGTAGCTTGCTGTGAGGTGATCTTCAAGCATCTACCAGTTCAGGTTTTTCCACGACGCTTTCCCTTAGTCAAGCAAACCTGAGAGATTCATGTAGCCCTTCTTTGTATACACTCAATATTCTCTTAAGCAATATTCTAAGATGGGACGCAAAAGCGTTTTGTAAACATTATTCTTTCTAGACTAACAGTATTTTCCCAGTATCGTGCCAATCTACATCTAAATATACATCAGTACTTCGCAAGCCACTTTACTTAGAATCTCTATGATGGAAGAACTTTACATTGTCAGTATTTGAGGGTTGAGGGCACTTTGTATAACACTGTCGCTACTCCCCTATACTGTTAAACTCTTGAATGGATCGCGGAGAGACAATTGTTTATAAGCCTCCGTGTGAGCTCGAAGCTCACCGATTATACATCCGTCTTTTTTTTCCCCTCGAGATACACTTAGGAAGAAGCAATACTTTGGTTGACTATTCTAGAAATGTACCATCTAGGAATTTTAATGGTAAATCACACAGTGAAGTCTAACATCTCTTTCTCATCATCTGGTACTGCTGTTGGCCTCGCATCTTTTTAGTAAATAAACCTGTAACGTACTCCGCTTTTTTGGATCTTTTCTGTGGCCTCTACGTGTTATCTGGTAAGAGTCCCAGATTGACGAACCGTATTAAAGTATTCGTCGAACGAGGGTTTTGTAAGACACCTCCTTTGTGAGCGAACTACATTTCCTGATGATTTTTCCAGTGAATGACCTGGCATTTACCTTACCAGCAGTTAGTTTTATGTGGTCGTTACACATAAAATGAACCGAAGTCTTCTACATACTTTACATTCTACTGAGCACATGTGAACTATAACTTCATATTACCACACAGCATAATGGCCAGCTATTTGTATGACTCGAAAGATTCTAAACGTGAGTCATTGAGAGTGTATTCATGGGGTACTACTTTTCCGTTTTTTGTGAAGTACACTATTTTACATTTCCGGGCATTCAAAGTTCTTTGCCATTTTAGAACCACTTTCAAAACGTATTACGATCTAAATGGATATCTGTGCAGCTTATTACCGATAGTACATCATTATAGATAACTGCACCACCTGAAGTCTGAGATTACCATTAATATCGTCTATTAGGTCGTACCCTCATTCCACGAGGCACTCAGAACGGATTTGAAATTTGACGCAGGACACCGGCTCAAAGTCTCTTCCCATTGCCGGCCAAATATTGACAATGTAAATTTCTTCCACCATAGAGATTCTAATTGGCTTTGTTTACTGAAGCCGGCCAGTGTGGCCGTGCGGTTAAAGGCGCTTCAGTCTGGAACCGCGTGACCGCTACGGTCGCAGGTTCGAATCCTGCCTCGGGCATGGACGTGTGTGATGTCCTTAGGTTAGTTAGGTTTAAGTAGTTCTAAGTTCTAGGGGACTGATGACCACAGATGTTAAGTCCCATAGTGCTCAGAGCCATTTTGTTTACTGAACATGGGTAAGGGGGCAATTTACTTGATTTGGTTACAACAGGTGTACTGAAAAAACGTTCTGATACTTTCTGTCTATGAGGCTCCCTAACAGATTAAAACTGAATGTTGAACTGTGCCTTCCACAAGCAACATTTAACAGGCTGGGGCAATCTGTTACTCAGGAATACGAATATTGCAGATGAGTGCTTTTCATTGACGCAGACGCGTCGTAATTCCTTCGGCGTACTGTGATATGTCCACATTACGCCACCTGCCCATCTTATTTTAGCTGCGCTACAGAGAGACAACGCTATAAACAGACGTCATCTGCGTACCTTAGACTATCGGAGTGGTAGAGTCATGTATCAAGATCGGGGTAAGTGGGTGTTACACTTGTCATTATCGGTCAGATATTCAAATAAATTCCCTACCCCCATGAACTCCACATGAACCATGGACCTTGCCGTTGGTGGGGAGGTTTGCGAGCCTCAACGATACGGATAGCCGTACCGTACGTGCAACCACAACGGAGGGGTATCTGTTGAGAGGCCAGACAAACGTATGGTTCCTGAAGAGGGGCAGCAGCCTTTTCAGTAGTTGCAGGGGCAACAGTCTGGATGATTGACTGATCTGGCCTTCTAACACTAACCAAAACGGCCTTGCTCTTGTGGTACTGCGAACGGCCGAAAGCAAGGGGAAACTACAGCCGTAATTTTTCCCGAGGGCATACAGCTTTGCTGTATGGTTAAATGATGATGGGGTCCTCTTGGGTAAAATATTCCGGAGGTAAAATAGTCCCCCATTCGGATCTCCGGGCGGGGACTACTCAAGAGGACGTCGTTATCTGGAGAAAGAAAACTGGCGTTTACGGATCGGAGCGTGGAATGTCAGATCCCTTAATCGGGTAGGTAGGTTAGAAAATTTAAAAAGGGAAATGGATAGGTTAAAGTTACATATAGTGGGAATTAGTGACGTTCGGTGGCAGGAGGAACAAGACTTTTGGTCAGGTGAATACAGGGTTATAAATACAAAATCAAATAGGGGTAATGCAGGAGTAGGTTTAATAATGAATAAAAAAAATAGGAGTTCGGATGAGCTACTACAAACAGCATAGTGAACGTATTATTGTGGCCAAGATGGACACGAACCCCACGCATACTACAATAGTACAAGTTTATATGCCAACTAGCTTTGCAGATGATGAAGAAATTGATGAAATGTATGATGACATAAAAGAAATAATTCAGGTAGTGAAGGGAGACGAAAATTTAATAGTCATGGGTGACTGGAATTCGAGAGTAGGAAAAGGGAGAGAAGGAAACATAGTAGGTGAATATGGATTGGGGCTAAGAAATGAAAGAGGAAGCCGCCTGGTAGAATTTTGCACAGAGCATAACTTAATGATAGCTAACACTTGGTTCAAGAATCATAAAAGAAGGATGTATACATGGAGGAATCCTGGAGATACTAAAAGGTATCAGATAGATTATGTAAAGGTAAGACAGAGATTTAGGAACCAGATTTTAAATTGTAAGACATTTCCAGGGGCAGATGTGGACTCTGACCACAATCTATTGGTTATGAACTGTAGATTAAAACTGAAGAAATTGCAAAAAGGTGCGAATTTAAGGAGATGAGACCTGTATAAACTCACTAAACCAGAGGGTGTACAGAGTTTCCGGGAGAGCATAAGGCAACAATTAACAGTAATGGGAGAAATAAATACGGTAGAAGAAGAATGGGTAGCTCTGAGGGATGAAGTAGTGAAGGCAGCAGAGGACCAAGTAGGTAAAAAGACGTGGGCTAGTAGAAATCCTTGGGTAACAGAATAAATATTGAATTTAATTGATGAAAGGAGAAAATACAAAAATGCAGTAAATGAAGCAGGCAAAAAGGAATACAAACGTCTCAAAAATGAGATCGACAGGAAGTGCAAACTGGCTAAGCAGGGATGGCTAGAGGACGAATGTAAGGATGTAGAGGCTTATCTCACTAGGGGTAAGATAGATACTGCCTACAGGAAAATTAAAGAGACCTTTGGAGAAAAGAGAACCACTTGTATGAATATCAAGAGCTCAGATGGAAACCCAGTTCTAAGCAAAGGAGGAAAAGCAGAAAGGTGGAAGGAGTATATAGAGGGTCTATATAAGGGCGATGCACCTGAGGACAAAATTATGGAGCCAGTCCTGACAAAACTCTACCATCTGGTGAGCAAGATGTTCGAGACTGACGAAATACCCTCAGACTTCAAGAAGAATATAATAATTCCAATCCCAAAGAAAGCAAGTGTTGACAGATGTGCAAATTACCGAACTATCAGTTTAATAAGTGACGTCTCCAAAATACTAGCACGAATTGTTTACAGACGAATGGAAAAACTGGTAGAAGCCGACCTCGGGGAAGATCAGTTTGGTTTCCGTAGAAATGTTGGAACACCTGAGGCAATACTGACCTTACGACTTATCTTAGAATAAAGGTTCAGGAAAGGCAAACCTACGTTTCTCGCATTTGTAGACTTAGAGAAAGCTTTTGACAATTTTGACTGGAACACTCTCTTTCAAATTCAAAAGGTGGCAGGGGTAAAATACAGGGAGCGAAAGGCTATTTACAATATGTGCAGAAACCAGATGGCAGTTATAAGAGTCGAGGGACATGAAAGGGAAGCAGTGGTTGGGAAGGGAGTGAGACAGGGTTGTAGCCTGTCCCCGATGTTATTTAATCTGTATATTGAGCAAGCAATAAAGGAGACGAAAGAAAAGTTCGGAGTAGGCATTAAAATCCAGGGAGAAGAAATAAAAACTTTGAGGTTCGCCGATGACATTGTAATTCTGTCAGAGACAGCAAAGGACTTGGAAGAGCATTTGAACGGAATGGACAGTGTCTTTAAAGTAGGGTGTAAGATGAACATCAACAAAAGCAAAACGAGGATAATGGAATGTAGTCCAATTAAGTCGGGTGATGCTGAGGGAATGTTTCACTTCCATACATGGCTACACTCCATACAGATACTTTCAGAAAAGACTTCCTGACACTTAAATCTACACTCGATGTTAACAAATTTCTCTTCTTCAGAAACGCTTTCCTTACCGTTCCAGTCTACATTTTATATCCACTTTACTTCGACCATCATCAGTTATTTTGCTCCACAAATAGCAAAACTCGTCTACTACTTTAAGTGTCTCATTCCCTAATCTAATTCCCACAGCATCACCTGATTTAATTCCACTGCATTCCAATATCTTCGTTTTGCTTTTGTTGATGTTTATCTTATATCCTCCTTTCTATTCCGTTCAGCTGCTCTTCCACGTCTTTTGATGTCTCTGACAGAATTACAATGTCATCGGCAAACCTCAGGGATTTGTTTCCTCTACATGGATTTTGATTCCTACTCCGAATTTTTCTTTTGTTTCTTTTACTGCTTGCTCAATATGCAGATTGAATAACATTGGAGATGAGCTACAACCCTGTCTCACTCTCTTCCCAACCATTGCTTCTCTTTCATGCCCCTCGACTCGTATAAGTCCCGTCTGGTTTCTGTACAAATTGTAAATAGCCTTTCGCTCCCCGTATTACACCCCTGTCACCTTCAGTTAATATCCTTCACATATTGAGACGACGCCGTGAGCAAGACATTGTGAGTGTAGTCTTGTCTTGAAACAATGCACCACGTCGCCTACTAATAATTCTGAAAGAGAAATAACTCCTATACAAATCGGGTTCATTAAAGTCATTCAGCACATATAAAATTGTCGAAGAGTAATAATAGTTATTAAAAACAGCGTAAGAATAGCAGTACTGGGAACACACTCGACAGCTGAGTGCAATCTTACCAGAATTATTTTTAATAATTGCTGAAGATTACTTAGTGAGCACAGAATTATTAACTTAACTGCAGCTACATAATAACTGGAAACCTTCAGGCAGCAAATGCATACTGAACACTATAGTTAAAGGTAAGTATTACAATAAAAGTTGCTGGTATTTTAGTGACATCAGAGGATAATACAATTAAAAAAATCACTCTGATCGTGATTGATACTAGTATAAAATCCAAATCAAGTTGTTTTCGATGGTGGTCACAACCTACCAGATGCTGATGTCGTGTAGGTGGTGAAATCACTAGCCCAGATGATTAAAGTTATACAGTCTGTTTTTATTTTTATAGGTATAAATAAAAGAGGGCAAATAGCGGATAACGAAACAAGCAAATAATCTAACAAAGACGTCCAGTAACCAATGGTTTCTCGAGTACGATGTAATACGACTGAGTAAATGAACACCCTACCAGAGAGTCCACGAGGATGCAAACCGCAGATATGTACTTGAGGACAAACACATTGCAACGTGTGTCATGCTTGGCCTCTGTTCATATGAAGGGAAGCTTCAACACGTCGTCCAATGTGTGCCCCTACATGTTCAAATATTTCAGGCATGTTCCAAATGCATTAACCATTTACTAGGCTTTTCCAGAGTTCATCGATCTTATCAACAGGGCTGGAATATACCAAAGCTATGAAAAGTCCCACTACAAAAAAAATCCAATGGACTAAAATCGAGAAACCTGGGAGGCAATAATGTTGGCGAGCGACTTGTCATGGATACGATGTTCACCAGTACGTATAAGGAGCAGTCAAATGAAAACGAGGCTCATGAAGAAAAAACTGTTCATTATTTCAAAAGTAGTGGTCATTACTGTCAGTGCATTTATCCCACAATAAGAAAGTTAATGTTTTCATGGAAACATGTTTGCAGTTGCCTATGGAACGATGATTATATCCAGGCGTGCATCTCCTCGTCCGAAGGACTCTAAAAATATGGATATCGTGAGGGGAGAGGTGGGGGCTGTATGGGAGATGTGTAAGGACTTCCCAGTGAAACTGCAGAAGCTTCGCTGGAAGGCCCTTACACATCTCTCAGACAGACCCCATCTCTCCCGTGCGACTTCAAATTTTTTTATTTATTTTTTTATTTTGTACCCTGAAGAAAGACATTCGTGACCGTCGATTTGCTTCGGACGAAGAGGTGGAATAAGGGGAACCAGCCCGCATTCGCCGAGGCAGATGGAAAACCGCCTAAAAATCATCCACAGACTTGCCGGCTCACCGGACCTCGACACAAGTTCGCCGGATGGATTCGTGCCGGGGAACAGGCGCTTCTTCCCGCCCGGAACCCCTTCAGATTACTTTTATACTCGCAAAAAAAAAAAAAAAAAAAAAAAAAAAAAAAAAAAAAAAAAAAAAAAAAATCAAACGAAGGGAGCTTGTCACTTGGTAATTAACGCCGGCGGGGTCAAATAGATTTTCTTGATAGACCAACAATCGTCCCCATCTGTAGAAGATATGGCTTCGAATCGATGTACACAGTGGCGTACTATTGAAGCGAAATTACGTTGTGACGAACAATTTCTCATATCACTGACGAGTGCAACGCCTTTCAGGCATGAAGTCAGATCATAAGGGGATGTTTAACATCGATCAAGGACGCAAGCCAAACGTAAGTAGAAAACTAAGCCTATTTACGACACCGTGTAAATTAACAGGAAACTGTCTACGCGGAGAACCGAATGGATCAACTGTATCGGTACACTAGTTTCAGTCAGTTACGGCGGGCAAGAGCGGTTACTACAACAAAAGAAAGCGGCTATCTCCGCTCGACTTTCAAAAACATATGACAACATATTCCAGAGTGGACGCATCTCGCTACGAAATAGCACTTCCATACAATCGGGTGTAGTGAATCTTTAGTGAATCAAAACTACAATCTGTCAGTACCTTCTTTTCAATCTGTCGAACTACACGCAGACACTTTTGCTTACGTTTCGGCTTAGCACTCCTTTTAGAAGGGATACTTAAGAGAATCGCTACCGAGCGGCTATTTCTAATTTCTAGACGAAAAAAAAAAAAGATTCATCACTTTAGTTTTGACTGCAGAATGAATGTTTCATTCCGGTCTTTGTCCGTTCTTGTGCATGTAACTTAACGGTTAATCCAACACAGCTACAGATATTTTTCGGTAAAACTAGAGAAAGCCCGTGGTCTGTTCTTCAACAAAACCTGCTTTACCGTTGGGTCTTCTTGGTCTTTTCGGGCGCAGTTTAGTTTGTTTTTTATCAAGCCAAACTATTTCAATTTGAAAACAGAATTTTTAATAATTGTATTTCTCCTTGTGGTCAGCAGCATAACGTCTAAGTGAAATGACATATACACTAGCTACAGTGGTAAAAATCAGCTTTGGCGACAGTCGTTCTTCCCGCGCGCCTTCGGCGAATGGAACGGGAAATGGTGTCCACGTCGATCGTACCTGAAGTCCCCTCCAGTAAATGCTAAGTTTTTAAAATACGTCATAGTCGCCATTGTCTGTAAAAATTATTTGTTTTCACTATTGCAATTTCGGCCTTATACCCATTATCAAATGGTACACTGCAAAAGATTATGCTTTAGTACATAGCAAATTCAAAAAATCTTCCGACATGAATACTTGTTTTCGTGATATCTGAGCCTTTTAACAATGTTACCGTCTTTACTATCAATGCCAGAAAATCATTGTTTTTGTGCACTGTTTACCATTTACAAGCAAACACTGTATAAGTTGTGTGTCTGCCTCCCGCCGGGGGTACGAGTCCTCAAATGGCTCTGAGCACTATGGGACTTAACTTCTGAGGTCATCAGTCCCCTAGAACTTAGCACTATTTAAACCTAACTAACCTAAGGACATCAAACACATCCATGCCCGAGGCAGGATTCGAACCTGCGACCGGAGCGGTTGCGCGGTTCCAAACTGTAGCGCCTAGAGGCGCTCGGCCACTCCGGCCGGCGGTACGAGTCCTCCCTCGGTCATGGGTGTGTGTGTTGTTCTAGCATAAATTAGTTTCAGTAGAGTGTAAGTCTAGGGACCGATGACCTCAGCAGTTTGGTGCGTGTGTGCGTAAAAAAAGCATTGAACTACTCTCGTGAGTAGCGATAGCTAAGCCCAGAACCTCTGAAACATGCAGTAAGCAGTAAGCGTAAATCTTTTGCATCAGAAAACAATTTGGAAATTTCGCCTGATGCTGTGTTTAACACAAATATATACGCATATATTTTCTAACGCAACTGAAAGCAGAGGTAGCAGGGTAGCATACCTATCGTCTGACTGTTAAGGAGTAACTAATGATTCGTCAAGAGAGTTATGCCAAGATAGAAAAAGTGTTAGCGCTCTGCTTGAAAAAGTGTTAGCTCTCTGCTTATAGCGTCCAGCTGTGCAATTGAGGATGTTTCCTCAGTTTTGTAATCATCGGCTTTGAAGGCAAAGAAAAATTGCACAATCAGAAACAATATACAATCTGTCGTAATCGTTTCCATCTAACAACACGGCAATGTACGAGAACACTCTTCACATAATTTAGCATGTAGCGGCCGTCGAAGCACCACCCACCGACCTGCCGTTTCTGCACCTGTAACCAGACAGCGTCCACGGAGAAGCTGCTCATTACTAATGAGAGGCTACCAATAAGCCAGGACGTACACCAAGATGGCGGCCATGCAACGTGGCGCAGTGTTATGCATAGGTAACAAAACATGATTTGGGTTTGGATCAAAATAACTGCTGAATATTTTGGTCGATAAGCAGAAATATTACTTCCCAACGTAACTGATTTACAAGTCCACATTGGCCGTCAAAGTAGCAGATAGAAATTCAGTTTTACAATTACTCGGAATACTACGTTCCCGCCATACGATTTAAACCGCTTAATAACCCTTTATTAATTCTGAAGAGAGTGATAAATTTGGATCTACAGCACCACGAGTTGAAAACACAATATATATCACTATAATCAACTTCCATTGAACCAAGTACCGGTATGAGCGACCTACACGTTCCATATTACCATGCATAATAATACTACTGCATTCCTAGACGCGGAGTGATCGTTTGCAAGCAGTGCTGGAATAACCCAACCGTTAACTAAGCTTCACCACGCAAGTAACTGAAAAGGTCTCACACAATTTCTTTCATAACGGTAGAATCCCTACAACAGAATTGATCGCCACCAGGCAAGGGCACTCTTCCTCACAGAACAGCACTCTCCGCCATACACAAGAAAGCAGCAACAGAACCAGAAACAGAAAGGCGAATGGTGTGCCTCGTGGCTACTAACCCGCGAAGTCTTGGGAATTGATAGAAAACAAACTGACTACCCAAAGATGCGAAATCACCCCAGCGACCATGTAAAGAGGTTGGTCACAGAACTTATATCGACTAATAGAAGCTCAGAATATCCGATAAGCGTAAAGCATTTCAAAGTTAAACATCACCATCTAGTAACTGTGAAGTCTAAGGGGAAGAAATAAAACTGCCAAATGAGTAGGCAACTTTCAGCTGTGCAAGAATAGTGATTTGTTGAGATTTGCGTTAAAGATGGTAACATTTTTAAAAGATTTAGATACGGTGATAACGGATACATGTCAGAAAGTGTTTGACATGCCCTAAGGTAGGCCTGTTCACCGAGCCGCTCGTGCGAGCTGTCTCGCGCTCACGCCCCGGGAGTGTGCAGTTGGCAGGCTCATGGCGAGTAATGGTGGGGTGTGGGGAACTGAGCGCTGGGGAGGTGGAGATGAATCGGAACTAGGCAGCTCGGTGCGAGAGATCTCGTATTGTCATCGAATCTGTTCTACGACCGCTAAATGTTAGTTCTATGGAAGTGGTATCGCTTCGTTATGGCTGATTAGTGCCTTCCGTGGCAAACTGATTTGCTAAGACTGTTGAACTGGTGAGGAATAACAACAATGGAACTAAACTTACATTTCTTGAAAATTGTTGAGGCGGACATGGGGCAGTTAAATACGAAACATGATACTTCTTACGACTCATGCGTCCCTATCACGAATGAATTTTTCGAAGTTTAAATTCACATCAGCTGTTATTTCGCTACTATTTTATTCACACGTTAAACGTGAAAATAACGGATGTTTATGAATACTACTAATTTTGCTTTTCGTTAAAACATCAGTGTCTGGTACTACTTTCCGAGAACTGCTAATACGAAGGTAAACTTCGAAGTGGCAGTCTTTGAGTGAGCTTCTGTGAGTAGATTTCCTTCTCTTCATGGCGGAAAAAGTTGCTTGCAAAATTATGTACGTCCAAACAGACATAATAATAGATGCAAACATGTCAATTCCTAGAAATCTGTGGTGAGGGAAATTCTTATCCAGGTCTACAATGCTTACTTTATTGTGAAATTTATCATACACCTGCCTGTCACACTGTAGGCCTACAAGTTATAACTGTAGCTAGCCAACTGATGTCATGTAAACTATCGTTGGTGTATTTCATCTTCGTTTAGAAGAACCCACCCATAATGCTTATTTTCATCGATATGCAAAGAGCTACTCTCCACTTCAAGCATTGCGCCTTTAAGTACGAGTATATATGCGTGCGTCTAAAGCCGTGTCCTCATGGGACGTGAAAAAGACGTGGGAATTTCGCTTTCCACTAAACTGCGGAGATTTTCCCTGTTGGAGAGGAACGTTGCCGATGAAATGCGAGATAGTTTTATGGTACAATGAGAATACAGGAGCCGCCATAATGTATGGCGTTAAACATCGTATTTGGTGTGTTTTTTTTCGCATAGAGTACGTGTTATGAATATAAGCTGTTTCAAAACATCAGCTAATTGAGGAGGGGAACTCTGTAAAACGCGTAGTATTAACTACGATTTGTTGTAATAAAACGATAGGAAACTATACAGGGCTATCGGTAGGCAAAGACTTCCTGTAGTGTATGTTTTTAGGTTTATAACTTGTCTGCTACGAACTTGTCTGAAAACTGCCTCTTTCTTGTAGAATTTGTACATTACTTATCAACTAATGACATTCGTAGACACAATCTTTGGCGACTGCAGATCACATGCGGAGACGCAATTGCTATGTCTAATTTGTAGTGCAGTTAATACCGCTGTGGTGTTTCTTATTCTTTTAATAGATATGTTATCTCAAAAGCTGATGCTATTTATTATAATGATGTATTTGCTGCAATTCTTGTTGCAAAAGTCAACGACTGAAATGTCTCCCCAGTGGCCATTAATCTTATCACGACTGCCAGTATGTCTGAAAGTAAACGCAAGTTACACACTGGAAATATTTGCTATTGTGAAACGCACTGTAAAATGCATATAACGACCTCTCTTTAATGGAATAGGTCATGTT
This sequence comes from Schistocerca serialis cubense, assembly GCF_023864345.2. Taxonomy (NCBI): domain Eukaryota; kingdom Metazoa; phylum Arthropoda; class Insecta; order Orthoptera; family Acrididae; genus Schistocerca; species Schistocerca serialis. Next base: position 738,532,899 of record NC_064639.1, on the reverse strand, counting down.
TGTATCTCGGCGGTAAATATCTACCTCAATGACGGTGAGCAGCTTCAAAAAAATCTCTTGCTCCATTCGAATGAAATTACGAAACGAATGCCGACCTTGAAATCTATGTGATGCAGTACATTATTTCAGAGAGTTGGTAGCAATTGCAACACCGAGAATATGGATATTATGCGCTCGCAGAATCACATTAGACACTGTACCTCAACCGTATTCAATTGAAAACTGAAAATGTCATGAAAATTCAACTGAGTTAACGAATAACTTTTACTACTATATATCACAGATCCATTCCCACCTTTTTTGCAGTTTCTTCAGTTTTAATCTACACTCCTGATAACGACATCCTCTTGAGTAGTCCCCGCCCGGAGATCCGAATGGGGGACTATTTTACCTCCGGAATATTTTACCCGAGAGGACGCCATCATCATGTAATCATACAGTAAAGCTGCATGCCCTCGGGAAAAATTACGGCTGTAGTTTCCCCTTGCTTTCAGCCGTTCGCAGTACCAGCACAGCAAGGCCGTTTTGGTTATTGTTACAAGGCCAGATCAGTCAATCATCCAGACTGTTGCCCTTGCAACTACTGAAAAGGCTGCTGCCCCTCTTCAGGAACCACACGTTTGTCTGGCCTCTCAACAGATACCCCTCCGTTGTGGTTGCACCTACGGTACGGCCATCTGTATCGCTGAGGCACGCAAGCCTCCCCACCAACGGCAAGGTCCATGGTTCATGGAGGTGGGAATTTAAGGAGATGGGACCTGGATAAACTAAAAGAACCAGAGGTTGTACAGAGATTCAGGGAGAGCATAAGGGAGCAATTGACAGGAATGGGGGAAATAAATACAGTAGAAGAAGAATGGGTAGCTTTGAGGGATGAAGTAGTGAAGGCAGCAGAGGATCAAGTAGGTAAAAAGACGAGGGCTAGTAGAAATCCTTGGGTAACAGAAGAAATATTGAATTTAATTGATGAAAGGAGAAAATATAAAAATGCAGTAAGTGAAACAGGCAAAAAGGAATACAAACGTCTCAAAAATGAGATCGACAGGAAGTGCAAAATGGCTAAGCAGGGATGGCTAGAGGACAAATGTAAGGATGTAGAGGCCTATCTCACTAGGGGTAAGATAGATACCGCCTACAGGAAAATTAAAGAGACCTTTGGAGATAAGAGAACGACTTGTATGAATATCAAGAGCTCAGATGGAAACCCAGTTCTAAGCAAAGAAGGGAAAGCAGAAAGGTGGAAGGAGTATATAGAGGGTCTATACAAGGGCGATGTACTTGAGGACAATATTATGGAAATGGAAGAGGATGTAGATGAAGACGAAATGGGAGATATGATACTGCGTGAAGAGTTTGACAGAGCACTGAAAGACCTGAGTCGAAACAAGGCCCCCGGAGTAGACAATATTCCATTGGAACTACTGACGGCCGTGGGAGAGCCAGTCCTGACAAAACTCTACCATCTGGTGAGCAAGATGTATGAAACAGGCGAAATACCCTCAGACTTCGAGAAGAATATAATAATTCCAATCCCAAAGAAAGCAGGTGTTGACAGATGTGAAAATTACCGAACTATCAGTTTAATAAGTCACAGCTGCAAAATACTAACACGAATTCTGTACAGACGAATGGAAAAACTAGTAGAAGCCAACCTCGGGGAAGATCAGTTTGGATTCCGTAGAAACACTGGAACACGTGAGGCAATACTGACCTTACGACTTATCTTAGAAGAAAGATTAAGGAAAGGCAAACCTACGTTTCTAGCATTTGTAGACTTAGAGAAAGCTTTTGACAATGTTGACTGGAATACTCTCTTTCAAATTCTAAAGGTGGCAGGGGTAAAATACAGGGAGCGAAAGGCTATTTACAATTTGTACAGAAACCAGATGGCAGTTATAAGAGTCGAGGGACATGAAAGGGAAGCAGTGGTTGGGAAGGGAGTAAGACAGGGTTGTAGCCTCTCCCCGATGTTGTTCAATCTGTATATTGAGCAAGCAGTAAAGGAAACAAAAGAAAAATTCGGAGTAGGTATTAAAATCCATGGAGAAGAAATAAAAACTTTGAGGTTCGCTGATGACATTGTAATTCTGTCAGAGACAGCAAAGGACTTGGAAGAGCAGTTGAATGGAATGGACAGTGTCTTGAAAGGAGGATATAAGATGAACATCAACAAAAGCAAAACAAGGATAATGGAATGTAGTCTAATTAAGTCGGGTGATGCTGAGGGAATTAGATTAGGAAATGAGGCACTTAAAGTAGTAAAGGAGTTTTGCTATTTGGGGAGCAAAATAACTGATGATGGTCGAAGTAGAGAGGATATAAAGTGTAGGCTGGCAATGGCAAGGAAAGCGTTTCTGAAGAAGAGAAATTTGTTAACATCCTGTATTGATTTAAGTATCAGGAAGTCATTTCTGAAAGTATTCGTATGGAGTGTAGCCATGTATGGAAGTGAAACATGGACGATAAATAGTTTGGACAAGAAGAGAATAGAAGCTTTCGAAATGTGGTGCTACAGAAGAATGCTGAAGATTACATGGGTAGATCACATAACTAATGAGGAAGTTTTGAATAGGATTGGGGAGAAGAGAAGTTTGTGGCACAACTTGACCAGAAGAAGGGATCGGTTGGTAGGACATGTTCTGAGGCATCAAGGGATCACCAATTTAGTATTGGAGGGCAGCGTGGAGGGTAAAAATCGTAGAGGGAGACCAAGAGATGAATACACTAAGCAGATTCAGAAGGATGTAGGTTGCAGTAGGTACTGGGAGATGAAAAAGCTTGCACAGGATAGAGTAGCATGGAGAGCTGCATCAAACCAGTCTCAGGACTGAAGACCACAACAACAACAACATCACAGATCACTGTACAACATTATGTGGTGTTCCTCAACCAGCAGTTCGCAGTTCAACCCATCGATGAATCATGAATTTTCTTGGCCATTTTCTCCGCTCTTCTTCGAGAAAAACTAAGAAAGTTAACGCAGCTGTTTTAGCGTCCATTTTTCGTAAGGAAATTGTGTGGTCTGCGAGGCAAATAACGTCGAAAATGACCGGTGGAGGGCGCTGAGAGCACAGATCACGTTAACCAGGTCGCCCCGTGTACCGTCGAAGCTGCCGTGAGGTCGGATGTCCCGTCCGCGTCCATTTCAACTTAGCCACCTCGTCCCCTGTGAGGAAGAATTAAGGCTACGGCGAAAATAACACTTGGTCATTCCTCTGAAGACAGCGCACGCATTGCACTTCCCTTGCGTCACATAATGACGTCTGACCGGCGCATTTTACCGTGATCGCTCACTACCTAGGCGACGAGCGAGCATGAACGGTGGTGCTCGCCTAGCCGCCTCCTGAAGAAGCCTTCTCTAAGGAACACTTTTGCTGCATACCACTTGATAATGGCCCCAAGGCCGATATTGCAGTTGTGAAACTAAATATTTTCTGCCTCAGTGGCGACTGTGATCTATTTTACAAAGTCTTACGTGTCAGTGGTCCCATCATGAGAAATTACTCTAAGGTTTGTTTTAGAGTACACACGTAGAAGCAGATATAAAAATTTCATCCAGAAAGAAAGATCCGAATTAATCCAAATTCGAAAAATATATAAAACGGTACAACACGAAACGAGCTCCTGCTTTCCCTGCTTCACTTCTGCCAGTGATTCTCTCCTGCTTTACAAATCGCGCAGACGCTCCGTAACTCGCTTGCACCACCACATAGAATAAATGAAATTGGGGAGAAACGGCTTGGCCACTGCTAAGGGAAATATTTTGAGAATTAATGTTTCACTCTGTTGCTGACTGTATGCCGTTTTGAAATCTCCTGGAAGATTAAAAATTTGTGTCGTACTGTGGCCCGAACATGGAGAGTTGATTTGAGTTCGGCAAGCTGTGCACGAGAGCTTCCCTGAAGCTTGGAAAGTGGTGGGTGAGGTACTGACAGAATTGAAGCTGTGAGAGCGTTTCGTGCGTTGTGCGTGGATTGCTCAGTCTGTGAGAGCATTGCCTATGAAAGGTAAGGTTCCGAGTGCGGGTCCAGCACACCATTTACTCTGCCAGTAATTTACTCACTGCAGAAAAAAAATTCGTTCTGGAGAATACCAGAAGATAGCAGAAATATGGCGTACACCTGTCCTAATCGCCCCATTATTTGATTTATGGAACACTAAAATTACACCAAGCTTTATCAAGTGAAGGGGAAACTCGAAAGCAGGTGTCAGTATTCATCATCGACGTCAAAGGCCTTAGTATCAGCATGGGCGTGAGTTTCTATTGGATTGAATGACCAGTCTTCTGCAAATAAGGGGGACAGCTTGAAGCACCAGTGGATGCAACGTTAAATCTCGACTCCCAATATTCATGGTGTTGTTCCCGTGAGTGGTGGTTCCTGCTAGCTAGGCTTCCCACAAATTCTAGTGGCCAACTGCACGGTCGCTAGCAGAGCGGCACTACGTTTCACATTATGTGGAGCAAATAGTGTGGAGTTTAGTATCACTCTCATCTGGGTTTACGGGGTTTGAAAAAAAAAAAAAAAGAAAAAACATGGAAACACTGCGAGAAGTGCTGGTTGAAGTAGTTGAATCTAAATAATGCAGATGCTAGCGAGAGACAGAGAGGGAGAGAGAGGGAGAGAGAGAGTGTGTGTGTGCGTGTGTGTGTGTGTGTGTGTGTGAGAGAGAGAGAGAGAGAGAGAAAAGTGGTAGAAAACTGCATGATGATGTACCGATTTTATGTTGATAAAATATTATACAAACTATAATACTTCTGTTTGGCTACAACATGCTATGTACTAACTACACAAAAACGATAACATTTATGATTGCACTTCTCGCACACTGCCAAGAATTTCCTGCTTTTTATTTATATCAAGCATATTAACACCACGAAATAAGGGCCAAGGGAAGGTATCAGTTTTATGTTTGGAAAGAATTAAAACCTTCTCACGCAGAGTAGTCGGAGCTCGGTCTTTGATCCCTGGTTCCTCGCCGGGTGCGGTGGTCGTGCGGTTCTAGCGCTGCAGTCCGGAACCGCGGGACTGCTACGGTCGCAGGTTCGAATCCTGCCTTGGGCATGGACGTGTGGTGTCCTTAGGTTAGGTACGCTTAAGTAGTTCTAAGTTCTAGGGGACTGATGACCTAAGATGTTAAGTCCCATAGTGCTCAGAGCCATTTGAACCAACCTAGTTCCTCCAAATGTATATTTGGCACTGTATATCAGTTAGGCTAGTTACTTACAAATAAATCCTTTCCTCGTATGGTACTGAAACAGTACTTATAACTGCAGTAATTAACTGATTTTGTATGACGCTGAAGATTTGTTGCCAAACCAAAGAAGAAGTAACGATTGTAGGTATTTTTCGTCTTCTAATTCACCTTTAGCCTCTTCAAATGGTTTCTGGAAATCAACAACACGTCCTGTAAGCTGATTTTCATATAGCTGTAATCTGCAAGCGGAATTAGTTTCCCTCAATGAAGCAACAACTTCGTTATACCGAGAGCTGCTCCAGCGTGTACTGATCTATTGTTTCAAAGATGTTTTCAATGATGCGCTGGGTCACTTTTCTTCCTGCACTGTACTATGAATTTTGGAGTATTTATTGTTGCTTCGATGCTCGAGACATCATTTAACAAGTATCTCTCTCCATCTACAGTGTGGCTAAGTGCTGTGGTAATACAATGAGCAGCACAAAGAAGCCTCGCGATTTTCCAAAGGCTTTATGATATCGGCACCCTGATGAGACAAAAACAAAATTATGCAACATGTCCAACACAATGTTCCAGTCAGCCATACCCTCTTTGGCATGTCTGGTAATAGTAGAGTGATGAGGCATGACATCTGAAATGCTGACTTCCGCATAAAGTGCACCTAGACCTTCTTGGTCTACTTCTTTGAATCCTTTAACAGAACCAGTGTTAAAAAATCTCATATATTTTGCACACATTGCAACACAGTTTCAGTCTTATTGTACCGGCTTCGTCACGCTGGATCATTACAGACACCCACCCACCAAGAATGAGAAATTTCTGCGTTTATCGTCGTTGGAGTAGGCTTACGTAAGATTCGAAAATGACTTCTATGCTCGGCCATTATTAGTGATGCGGGCAGCCTATCCAGTTAGGCTCTACTCTCCCCATCTCGCGTTTTGCGTTCGCTTACTGACTCGGTGATGCAACACTCCTTAAAATGTTGTTTCGGTAGAGGTCAAAGCAGTGTTCCAGGTAGTTGTGAGTGCATTATGTCAGAGCTTAGTGAATTCGAATTTGGCTACTTCCGTAATCATGGTAGCCGAACTGTTCCAAGGGCCACTGTTTTCAAGTTTTATATAGTATACAGCTAAAGCGGAAAAATATTATCCGCTAAGACACAACGCTGGCGAAAGTGGCGGACAGTCAGTGAAGAGGATTGTGACGGAAAATAAGGGGACGACGGCTACCAACGTCACTGCAGAACTGAATGTCGTACTCGCGAACCCTTTCCTGCACCAAAACAGCAGGAAGGCAGCTTCGTAAACAAGGAATTGCTGGACGACGTTTTCAAAACCACTCGTCAGCGATACAACTGCCCGTGACGGCAAAACGTGGTGCAGAAGCCATGAAACATGGAGTGTGGAGCAATGGAAGAACTTCATTGGGCCGGTTGAGTTGTGTTCATATCATGATATTCCACGAACCTCATACATACTCTGCAAGGTCGTATTGCCACCAAGAATATGATTGTGACCATTTTGGATCGTCAGGTCCACCCCATAGTACAGTGTTTGTTTCCCAGTGGTGATACCGTGTTCTAAGACGACAGGGCCTCTGTTACCACCATTATCCTCGTCCAGGACTGGTTCTGTAAGCATTGTCCTGGCCTCCACAGTCAGATCTCAAATATTAGTGAGCCTTTGCAGTGCGCTGGGGGGAGAAGGGCACGTGACTGCTATTGGCTCTGAGCGCTATGGGACTTAACATCTGAGATCATCAGTCCCCAAGACTTAGAACTACTTAAACCTAACTAACCTAAGGACATCACACACATCCATGCCTGAGGCAGGATTCGAACCTGCGACCGTAGCAGCAGCGCGGTTCCGGACTGAAGCGCCTAGAACCGCTCGGCCACTCCGGCCGGCTGTCAACATACACATTCACAACGAAAGGTAGCTGCAATACAGAGTAAGCTAATCAACAGCTGCATCAGAGAAGTATGGCTGAGGGATATGCCGCGGGCATGGATATGTGTGATGTCCTTAGGTTAGTTAGGTTTAAGTAGTTTTAAGTTCTAGGCTACTGATGACCTCAGAAGTTAAGTCGCATAGTGCTCAAAGCCATTTGAACCATTTTTGACACCCCAGTGTTTGTTGTCAACATACAAAAAAATGGTTCAAATGGCTTTGAGCACTATGCGACTTAACTTCTGAGGTCATCAGTAGCCTAGAACTTAGAACTAATTAAACCTAACTAACCTAAGGACATCACACACTTCCATGCCCGAGGCAGGATTCGAACCTGCGACCGCAGCGGCCGCGCAGTTCCAGACTGTAGCGCCTAGAACCGCTCGGCCACTCCGGCCGGCTGTCAACATACACATTCACAACGAAAGGTAGCTGCAATACAGAGTAAGCTAATCAACAGCTGCATCAGAGAAGTATGGCTGAGGGCCAGCTCCTTACTTCAGGTAATGTACATGTGAGACACAATGGACGGGTATTGTCCTCGGATGTATAGGCAAATGTGTCAGCTATCTACCACCGCTTTTTGTTGGTGTACGCGATCGCCTTGCATTTTAACCATCGAGCGTGTTTGAGACATGATTAGCTGGCGAATTGAATAAAAAATTTTCGGGTTTCCATTCGCGTCAAGTGATTAAAATTTCACGAGCTTCCGGCTCAGCACTCCTTGGCCCTTCTCATACCGCGTGACTGGCCGTGGACTGCTGGTACGCCCCTTATACGTACTAGCTGCCGGCTGTGACATCACTGTTGCTCGCGGCATCGCCATACTGGATGTTTCCGTAAGAACGGCAAACAACAGCAGTAAATAAATAATAGGAACATTAACCATTATTTCACCCGCCGCCCCACATATGGTGCATCGGCCGGGAAAGAAACTGAGTAAAAGTGAAAGCGATTTTTAAATATTCGGATTCGGGAGTGAAATGCGACATACAACTGAGTAATAAAACAGTGATAGTGTTACCCGTGGTTTGGGGGTAGCGTCTTTGATTCATAATTAAAAACGTCTTCGATCCCGGGTTCGATCCCCGCCACTGCCTAAATTTTGATAAATAATCAGCACTGGCAGCCGAAGACTTCCGGCATAGGAAGTCAGCCTCATTCTGCCAACGGCCTTGTCAAAGAGGGCGGAGGAGCGGATAGAGGTTCAGGGCACTCTCATGTCCTAGGGGTGGGAAATTGCCCCTAAAGGCGGAAGAATCAGCAATGATCAACGACATGAGGATGCTGAAGGCAATGGAAACCACTGCATTAAAGACACGTAACGTGTATCCACAGGACATGTGTCCTGTAGTTGAAGAAGTGTCATGATGATCTCTCCATTGGCAAAAGATTCCGGAATAGTCCCCCATTCATATCTCCGGGAGGGGACTGCCAAGGGGGAGGTTACCATGAGAAAAAGATTGAATAATCAACGAAAGGATAACGTTCTACGAGTCGGGGCGTGGAATGTCAGAAGCTTGAACGTGGTAGGGAAACTAGAAAATCTGGAAAGGGAAATGCAAAGGCTCAATCTAGATATAGTAGGGGTCAGTGAAGTGAAGTGGAAGGAAGACAAGGATTTCTGGTCAGATGAGTATCGGGTAATATCAACAGCAGCAGAAAATGGTATAACAGGTGTAGGATTCGTTATGAATAGGAAGGTAGGGCAGAGGGTGTGTTACTGTGAACAGTTCAGTGACTGGGTTGTTCTAATCAGAATCGACAGCAGACCGACAACGATAGTTCAGGTATACATGCTGACGTCGCAAGCTGAAGATGAACAGATAGAGAAAGTGTATGAGGATATTGAAAGGGTAATGCAGTATGTAAAGGGGGACGAAAATCTAATAGTCATGGGCGACTGGAATGCAGTTCTAGGGGAAGGAGTAGAAGAAAAGGTTACAGGAGAATATGGGCTTGGGACAAGGAATGAAAGAGGAGAAAGACTAATTGAGTTCTGTAACAAGTTTCAGCTAGTAATAGCGAATACCCTGTTCAAGAATCACAAGAGGAGGAGGTATACTTGGAAAAGGCCGGGAGATACGGGAAGATTTCAATTAGATTACATCATGGTCAGACAGAGATTCCGAAATCAGATACTGGACTGTAAGGCGTACCCAGGAGCAGATATAGACTCAGATAACAATATAGTAGTGATGAAGTGTAGGCTGAAGTTCAAGACATTAATCAGGAAGAATCAATACGCAAAGAAGTGGGATACGGAAGTACTACGGAATGACGAGATACGTTTGAAGTTCTCTAACGCTATAGATACAGCAATAAGGAATAGCGCAGTAGGCAGTACAGTTGAAGAGGAATGGACATCTCTAAAAATGGCCATCACAGAAGTTGGGAAGGAAAACATAGGTACAAAGAAGGTAGCTGAAAAGAAACCATGGGTAACAGAAGAAATACTTCAGTTGATTGATGAAAGGAGGAAGTACAAACATGTTCCGGGAAAATCAGGAATACAGAAATACAAGTCGCTGAGGAATGAAATAAATAGGAAGTGCAGGGAAGCTAAGACGAAATGGCTGCAGGTAAAATGTGAAGACATCAAAATAGATGTGATTGTCGGAAGGACAGACTCACCATACAGGAAAGTCAAAACAACCTTTGGTGGTAACATTAGGAGTGCAACGGGAATTCCACTGTTAAATGCAGATCCGAGAGCAGATAGGTGGAAAGAATACATTGAAAGCCTCTATGAGGGTGAAGATTTGTCTGATGTGATAGAAGAAGAAACTGGAGTCGATTTAGAAGAGATAGGGAATCCAGTATTAGAATCGGAATTTAAAAGAGTTTTAGAGGACTTACGGTCAAATAAGGCAGAAGGGATCGATAAAATTCCATCAGAATTTGGGGGAAGTGGCAACAAAACGACTATTCACGTTGGTGTGTAAAATATATGAGTCTGGCGACATACCATCTGACATTCGGAAGAGCATCATTCACACAATTCCGAAGACGGCAAGAGCTGACAAGTGCGAGAATTATCGCACAATCAGCTTAACAGCTCATGCATCGAAGCTGCTTACAAGAATAATATACAGAAGAATGAAAAAGAAAATTGAGCATGCGCTAGGTGACGATCAGTTTGGCTTTAGGAAAAGTAAAGGAACGAGAGAGGCAATTCTGACGTTACTGCTAATAATGGAAGCAAGGCTAAAGAAAAATCAAGACACTTTCATAGGATTTGTCGACCTGGAAAAAGCGCTCGACAATATAAAATGGCGCAAGCTGTTCGAGATTCTGAAAAAAGTAGGGGTAAGCTATAGGGAGAGATGGGTCATATACAATATGTACAACAACCAAGAGGGAATAATAAGAGTGGACGATCAAGAACGAAGTGCTCGTATTAAGAAGGGTGTAAGACAAAACTGTAGCCTTTCGCCCCTCCTCTTCAATCTATACATCGAGGAAGCAATAATGGAAATAAAAGAAAGGTTCAGGAGTGGAATTAAAACACAAGGTGAAAGGATATCAATGATACAATTCGCTGATGACATTGCTATTCTGAGTGAAAGTGAGGAAGAATTAAATGATCTGCTGAACAGAATGAACAGTCTAATTAGTACACAGTATGGTTTGAGAGTAAATCAGAGAAAGACGAAGGTAATGAGAAGTAGTAGAAATGAGAACAGCGAGAAACTTAACATCAGGATTGATGGTCACGAAGTCAATGAAGTCAAGGAATTCTGCTACCTAGGCAGTAAAATAACCAATGATGGACGGAGCAAGGAGGACATCAAAAGCAGACTCGCTATGGCAAAAAAGGCATTTCTGGCCAAGAGAAGTCTACTAATATCAAATACCGGCCTTAATTTGAGGAAGAAATTTCTGAGGATGTATGTCTGGAGTACAGCATTGTATGGTAGTGAAACATGGACTAGGGGAAAACCGGAACAGAAGAGAATAGAAGCATTTGAGATGTGGTGCTATGGACGAATGTTGAAAATTAGGTGGACTGATAAGGTAAGGAATGAGGAGGTTCTATGCAGAATCGGAGAGGAAAGGAATATGTGGAAAACACTGATAAGGAGAAGGGACAGGATGATAGGACATCTGCTAAGACATGAGGGAATGACTTCCATGATACTAGAGGGAGCTGTAGAGGGCAAAAACTGTAGAGGAAGAACAGAGATTGGAATACGTCAAATAAATAATTGAGGACGTAGGTTGCAAGTGCTACTCTGAGATGAAGAGGTTGGCACAGGAGAGGAATTAGTGGCGGGCCGCATCAAACCAGTCAATAGACTGATGACCAAAAAAAAAAAAAAAAAAATTAGTGTTACGTGTGCATGTGGACGACGAAATGGGATTAACAACGCATCTGGATTGACGGAGCTGGCAATGAGTTTAGCGAGGCTGCCGGCATCGCGAGAAGCCTGTTTTGCCTCACCGCAGTCGTCCGCCGGAGCAACCGGAGCCGTGCCTGCAGTTGCGGGCCACGCAAACACACAGCAGCTGTCGGAGTGCCGTCTGCAGTTTAACGCGCCGCGTCGCATCAGTAATCCTGGTACGCCGCGCTGGCAACGCCATATGTAGTGCAGAAGGAACTAAGTTAAGTGAAAAGCTGTTAAAATTTTTACTAACCCGCACTAAAAGACTGACGGCGATGGAACCGCCAGAAGAAACTGAGGTTAAAGTTAAATCAGAACATATGTCTGTTGAGGGAAATGTAAATCCAGACAACGGTTCAAGAGTAAATATGCATGAAAATAGTAATGTTAAAGTGAAATATGAAGCATTGTCTCCTGACAGTAGTGTGAAAAGGGGCAACGATTCAATAATAGAGACCCCTGTAGTAAAGCAGAAATGAGAAATTGTTAATTTATTGGATGATAGTTTATCTGATGAGTTAAAAACGAAACAGTCATCAGAGTTGGTAGAGTTTAAAAAGGATAAGTTAGATATGGCTGATCAATCTGATGTTTCATTTCGTTTTGATGATTCTGGTATTGGAGCTAGTTTTTCGTCACCTGAGTGTGATAAAAACCAGCTAGTGAGCAACCCAAAGATACTGGGGCTATTGATTTAAATGTTATATTACAAGCAATAGCTACCAGTAATGCTAAAATGACAGCTGAATTAAAGTCTGAAATAACTGAGGTCAAAAGCAGTAATGCTGAATTAAAGTATGAGATTGTGGCCAGCCAAACTAATTTTAATAAACGATTGGAGGTAATGGACAATGCCTTCAAGGCTGGTTGCAATAAGTTGAAAGAGGATACGGACAGTTTGAATTATAAAATTGATTACAATCATGAGGATATTAAGAAAAAGGTTGCTCAACAATTTTCTGAAATGTATAAAACAGTAAAATCCGAAGTTGCTGAGGTTCGCAAAGACTTCCAAGTGGAAGATGCGAAGCTGGAGCACAAGTTAACAGAAAAGATCGAGAAGGAATCTGAACTGTGCTCAGATAGGTTTAAAGATGTTAATATAAAAGTAAACATATGTCAAGCAGAAGTAGATGCAATCAAAACTGATACTACTCATATTGTGCAAAGAGTAGATAATGTTGAAATGAGAGTAGAAAATATTAGTACTAACATTGCTAACATTGAGAGTAAAGTAGCTTCAGTAACTTCTGGTAATGGTAGTATACAACAAGTTGTAGCTGCAAACGCCGCATTTATCGGATGTCGGCAGTTCTTGCGGTTTGATCCAGATAAAAATATCCACCCGCTAGATTTCTGGAACGATTCTGAAGACGTGATTCCACCAACTTGGTCAGAACGAGAGAAAATCTCATTTATTAGAAGCCATTTAGCAGGTGACGCCATGCGTTGGTCAGCTGATGTTATGTTGAAGTGTAAAACATTAGCGGAATTTAAAACAGCTTTCATTAATGAGTATTGGTCTAGTAATAAGCAAAATGAAGTGTTGAGAGAATTTTGGAGTGGAAAACGCTTCACTGCAGGCAAGGAAGCTATTAACGAGTTTGCTAGGTCATGGATTTCACGTTTGTCATATTTGGCGGAAAAGCTGAAACCTGAAATGATAGTACTAGGTCTTGAAGCCAAACTGCCATGGTATTGACAAACTAGAATTATATCTCTCCCCTAGAGACAATCTTGATCGTTACATTGAGTATTTGGAACGTGTAGAGCGTGTGGCTGCCAATGAGGAGCAAGCACGTAATAACAGATATGGTAATAACACTAGTAGTAATTTTAAGAACGAGCAGAATGGCAATGTTAACATCAGAACAGTAGGTGTTCGCCATCCTAAGAGAGGTAGGAATTGGAGAAATAATTATCAGAACCAACAATGGCATCCAAATGATAGTAATTTTGTTCCGAACAAAATTATGCGGGTAAACAACAGTGCGGAAAGCAATGCTGTGCCAGTTAACTATAATGGAAATAAAGGAAACAGTAGTAGGCCGAGGCGGGAAAACTAGTTCCCGTCTATGAGGACACTGGCGCTCACCAGGCGGTTACTTTTCCTAAGCCAGTGATTACAGTAATTGATAAGACAGATCAGAATACTCAGACTGAACATGTGGATGAGGGGTCGGTAGCATCTAAGGATACAGCAGAAATATTAGATCACTCACAGTATTTAATAGATACCATGTTAGAGACGCTTTCTAATTGGGAAGAGAAAGAGAAGGCGCAGCAGTGTAACGGTAGGGAAGAGCTACAAAATACTGAATTGTCAGGTGCAGAAGCAGAAGAAATTCATGCTTATATTTACGATAAGGATGATGTGCTTTTATCTAACGTGCCTGTGCAGGATGTTGATACTGTACTAATAGATTTAGGACAGGAGGTAAGTGAGAATATAGAGGATAGCCGGTTGTGGGTCGATGAACCCAGTAGCTGTGACCAGTTGTCACTCGAGAAGGAACCCGACGATAATAGTGAAACTGGTTTAGCTGTAACTAGTGTTATGCCTGGTCTGGAGGTGCAGAATCGCTCAGACTACAGTAATTTGGGTCATGTTCAGCAAACTAAATGTAATGATGTCGTGCGGTGTTTCGATTTAAAATTAATAGACCGACTAGAAAAGGCAGCTGAAAATGTAATTCAGGAAACCCCTACACACTTTGACCTAAATGTAATGAAGACAGATGTCGATCACTTCAGTGGGAGACAAATCGAATAGGAACTATTGGATGAGTTTGAGGAACCACCTGTACAACCTAGAATAAGCCACCCTATAATAATAGTGAATATGTTGGGTATCAATGTACGTTGTCTCTTAGACAGTGGAAGTAAGGTGAGTGCGATATCTCAGTCCTTCTTTGATGCATTACCTAGTAAAGACAGGCTTACCGTAATGAGGGTATCAGGACTAAGAATAATTGGTGCTACAGGCAAGGTGTCAAAAACGGTAAAACAAGAAGCGTTGCTACCCTTTAACATTAATGGTAATTTAATTGATCATCCATGCTTAATTATAAATAATCTCAGTATTGAGGTTTTAATTGGCATAGTTTTCTTGTCAAAATATCAGAGTGTTGTTGACTTTGAAAGAAGCCAGTTAAAAATGGTCTTGCCGATAACCAGAGTAATTACGGCACCTTTTATTGATAAACATGTAGTAACTAATGATGAAACTTGGGAGCTGCCTAAATGAATTCTTTAGGGAGGAGGTTGTTCTGTAACCTCTACACATTGTGGCAGCTGTGCAGTCCCAGCTGTGTGAGATCTTCTTTCCATTCAAGGTCTCACTCATTCTTCATCTTTCCTATCTACAAAAATTTCGACTCCTTCTTTAAAAAATAAATAAATAAATAAAAAATAAAAAAATAAAATAAAAGAAGTTCTGAAACCAATGAATTCTGAAGGGAGGAGATTGTTCTGTAACCTCTACACAGTGTGGCAGCTGTGCAGTCCCAGCTGTGTGAGATCTTCTTTTCTTTTCAGATCTCACTCATTCTTCATCTTTCCTATCCACCAAAATTTCGGCTCTTACTCTCAAATACTAAAATCTTCCGGTATGACTATCAAGCCAGCATTAAGCTAATGAATTCTGTAGGGAGGAGGTTGTTCTGTAACCTCTACACACTGTGGCAGCTGTGCAGTCCCAGCTGTGTGAGATCTTCTTTCCTTTTCAGGTCTGACTCATTCTTCATCTTTCCTATCCACCAAAGTTTCGACTCCTTCTTTGCAATACAAAAATTTTCGGTCATGGCTATCAAGCCATGAGTTCTGTAACCATTCTATCCACCGATTAGTGAAGAAAATACCAAATGTGACAAACCTAACAGTGACATAAACAACAGAGAAGTATGATGTAATTAAGATACAAAGGTATTTGAGTAACAAGTATGTATAGAACCCCGGTAATATTACAAGTATAAAGTTGTTATTTTATTGGAAATGGTCCACCAACAGTAATTTAAAAAGATATACAAATTCGTGTACAAGCAGGATCTGAAGTGGCAGTGAAACCTATTGTTTGCTGTAGAGCTAACTAATTAATAGTAAAAGAGATTGATTTGTTATGAAAAATATGCAGATAAGTTGTAAGAATGAACTCACCTCGTGTAGCAAGGAATGGCAGTGTAATAGAATTGAACAGTGTTTGTGGTTGAGACGTGAAGGACACGTCCTTGAAATATTTATAAGGTTGGAGCTGGTCGTTATTTGGTGTAGTGTGTGACAGGACACACCTACACGTATTGAGGTTATGAGTTGGAGGCGTGAATGCGACCATAGGTACCCTTATATTAGATGAGACAGAGCAGCTCATGGTGTCCTATAGGTTTAAGGAATTTAGCATTACGCTCGGCAATAATTACTTAATGCACTTCAGTGGTAGGTCGAGAGAGACTACCTGTGGTTTCAGCATCCAATCGAGTGGAAATGGATTGCAACGCGAGCAAACTGATCAGCTGCAATACACTATAGATATGAAATAAATGTGCTATCCTATGCTTTAAATGTTAATAGAGTGAGTGTTAAATAAGTACATACACTAGCAACATAATTGAGTAACATAATGGCAGACGTAAAACATTGCCCGCATCTCGTGGTCGTGCGGTAGCGTTCTCGCTTCCCACGCCCGGGTTCCCGGGTTCGATTCCCGGCGGGGTCAGGGATTTTTTCTGCCTCGTGATGGCTGGGTGTTGTGTGCTGTCCTTAGGTTAGTTAGGTTTAAATAGTTCTAAGTTCTAAGGGACTGATGACCATAGATGTTAAGTCCCATAGTGCTCAGAGCCATTCGAACCATTCGTAAAACATTATTTATAGCTCAGCATAAATACACTTCGATGAAGTAAGTACATAATTGCAGATGTGGAACTGACACAGCAGCAGAGGACCAATAAGTGGATTTAGTAGTCAACTAAACGTAGTATGTTTTGAACACTCAGAACTGTACTGTTACCCCATGTTAGTCACATGTACAAAGAGGCTGAGAAGACAACTGCTAATCAAATATACTCATACTATCTCTAAGACTAAGGTAATCGAAGATGAGTCAGTTAAGTAAATAAAATACAAATGTATCAAAAATGTACGGAGCATTGGTTCAGTGTTCCGGCCCAGAAATAATAAATTGAGATTAAATAGGATTATATGCCTTCAGCATAAATTTTCTCTAGTACGTGACTAACGGCGTTTTGAGCCATTTGTTTACCGATTTTATGACAGTTAAGTAACTGCAAGAGTAAAATTGAAAAAGTTCTGTTAACTTTGTTCCAGTAACATATTGAAAGATAAAATGTATATATCTTCATTTCATTGTGACGCACCCTTAGATATTAAGTGAACAGAGTCTGAGGCACTCTTTTTGTTTGTTCTACAGGACAAACCAGATAATGGCAGCCTGGTAGCTGCGTGAAAGTGTGGAGTGACTTGGACACAACTCACAGTGACCCCTCCCCTTTCCCCATATAATTTAGAGTGAACGTGAAGGACGCACACCATAGCAACTTCCCCTCCTCTACCCTTGTGAATGGAAGTGTAGAACGCCAGCCAAAGCGGCTACAACCACGTGTCTAAAAATGAAATTGTCATGATTTGTGAAATTTTCTTTCAGGTTTAGAAAAGACTGCTAAGATATAATTATCTGTTTATGTATCATGAATAACCGTGTTATTTTCTTTGAATTTGTGTGTAAAAATATTTACAGACAATTTAATGAATTTAAGATTGTCAAAATTTTACATATTTTTATGTGTTTGTCTGTGTAAGGCAATATGTATGCCAAAGTATTTCATTGATTTTGCTTAAATTTTGAGTGATAATGTTGCTTAAGAGGCAGTGAACATGCCAGCAATTTAAATAATTGAAGTAGGTAATAAGTTTTCTTTTAATATTTCTATATGTTTACATTTCAGTTTTAATTTTCATAGGGAGTTAAGCTGTATTCTTGCTTCCTTTTTGTAATTAATTTTTTTCATTTACATTCAAAAAAATTAAGTAGAGGGTGATGTAGGGAAGCAGCCTACTCACGCCTTATAAAATTCACATCAGTCTTTCCATTGTGTGCCAGCCAGTCCGCTGTAACTAGCTCTGACTTCATAAATGTTGTACAATACTTTAAAAATCAAGTAAATAACCTGAAACGTTTCTAGCATGTCAGGAGTAATACAAAATCAATATGTGTTGGATATCATTTCAGTAACTTTAACCATTTTCGAAATTTGGATGTTTTTCTGTAAAAATCATTGGCGCAACAGAAAAGAGCTAGAAACTTAAAAATTTATATTTAGATTCCTTTTGCATAATAATTTAGTAGAAACAGTGTTCTGAATCCCACAAATTAAAATTTTAGTTGAAATTCATGATTTTCTGGTTTTTGTCTTAGAAATTAAGGAAGCAAGATAGATTAAGTAGGTGAATAAATAAAGCTAGGATGTTTAAATTTAAGTAGAAGGGAGATTCGCTATAATCATAAAAATGTGAGAAGTTTCAACAGAATAACTATAAAACTATAGCTATAGCGTATCTCCAAAGAGCAAGTTCAGAGCTCGTCTACTGCGTGTAGTGTAATTAAATTAATTCTCTCGCCCAAAATATTTGACTTAGCCACGTCAGACTTTTATTATGATTACTTACTTGTGTGCTGATTGCACAATTAAATTGAAAGCTTCATCGGCCATCAGCAAAGGAAGCAATGATTTATTCGATAACTTAAAGTGGTGCATTACTAGCCCAGCGGCTAGTCGGGAGAGCAGATTTGAACAGGCATTTCCTTAGCTGTCCGCACCGCGGCTTTATATGTAAGAACGCTGCGCGAGAGAAGGAAGATCCCAGTTCTCTCCAGACGCTGATTAGCGCACCACCTGTGCCGGGAGTCGCATCGCGTCAGTATCACTGATATAAACAGCCTCGGATGCAATAATAAGTTACTCGGGATATGCGTAACCATGAAATCGTTTTCGAGTGAAGTGTTAATTTTGGCATGACGTTAATGATTTATCTTTAGTTTGGGTATGTCGTATTTTGACGTGCCGCCGCAGGACAGACATTCTACCGTTATTAGCGTGGTGTTTGATGAACATTATCATCAAATTATGGCGAGCATTCACTTAAACATTTAATTTGAATAGTTATAATTGCATCAGCGCATTAGACTCTGAACTGCTCTGGTAGTTGGATTATGTGGATTCTTTTTGGTCTGTGACTTTCAGAATATAGTGAACATTTTAGAGAGAATGGTTTTTGATTATGAATCCCAGACAATCTCCTAATTCCTCAGAGCTATAAGCTGTAGCTATAAATGTATTTCTCAGATGAAGTGGGCACTAGGAATTCTAATTACAGGCTTCACGTTTTGCTAATCACTTTCTGGTTGCCAATATTGTAGTTAGAGACCAGTGTTGAGAAGGGCAAACAACAGCATTAAATAAATAATAGGAACATAAACAATTATTCCACCCGCCGCCCCACAGTATCCTATGTTGAACTAATGGAGTTGCTGGTAATGGCCCTTGTGGAAAAAACAAATCCTTAAATTCCCACAATAATTATTCCATATGCTCTCTTTCTCCTCCTTTCAAATGCTTAATTTTGTCACGCAATGCACTTCTATCGGCAGTTAGTGGTTGATCGGATCACTTACCTCTCGATCACCAGTCTTCGTCATCTGGCAGATCCAATTTTGCTACTAAAACTGTAAGTAGGCTGTTTAGGTTCTTATATGTAGGCTGTTTAGGTTCTTATATTGGTAACGCCGCCGCCACGTAGCGCTCTCTGTATGAAAATCACTGGCTGTGCTGTGTGCAGTCTGTGGCTAGTTTGCATTGTTGTCTGCCATTGTAGTGTTGGGCAGCTGGATGTTAACAGCGAGTTGCGTTGCGTAGTTGGAGGTGAGCCGCCAGCAGTGGTGAATGTGGTGAGAGAGATGGCGGAGTTTTGTAATTTGTCATGAACTGCTACATATATTATGACTATTAAGGTAAATACATTGTTTGTTCTCTATTAATATCTTTCATTTGCTAACTATCCCTATCAGTAGTTAGTGCCTTCCGTAGTTTGAATCTTTTATTTAGCTGGCAGTAGTGGCGCTCGCTGTATTGCAGTAGTTCGAGTAATGAAGATTTTTGTGAGGTAAGTGATTTCTGAAAGGTATAATTTAATGTTAGTCGGGGCCATTCTTTTGTAGGGATTTTTGAAAGTCAGATTGCGTTGCGCTAAAAATATTGTATGTCAGTTTAAGGACAGTCTTATGTATAATTTTTCAAAGGGGACGTTTCATATGTCGACCCTTAGCCGAGGATACCTCACTGGAATCTTCTGATTTTTTCTTGTAGTTTGTGTAATTAGTGTAGCTTTTGTTTATTGCTAGCGCGTAATTATAGAGAGAGTTTCCATTGTAGTTGTAGTTTTTCATTGTTGTACAGTAAAACAGTTGTGGCATGCATGTAGATTTGCACCAAGTATTTCGCAGCTGCACTTGCAATTAAGTAGACATTATTTCCATTGCTATGTTATTTTATTTTGTTCTTCAAATTGTGCTTTTCTGTGTTATCGTGTGAAATATTGTGACAATTATGGCGTGTGAAAAACGTAATACTAGGCTCCAAAGTAAACTGAGAAATGACAGTGAAGACGAAAGCAGTGTGTTAGCACCGCAGAGTAATGAATTAACTAATGTTCAAAGTAGTAATTTGGTAATTGCACATAGGGAAATGGAGCGGGTTGCAAATAATGGCGTACACAGTGAAATAATTAGTGAACAGGGAAGTATTATCGATCGATTGGTCGGCAACAGCTCGCCTCAGGAATCCGAAATGACAGGAAACAATCTCGCAAATACTGTAGATTCAGGTTTTGGGTCCTCACCGTTTTGTCAAATAAGTCAAGACACATTTTCTGTTTGTAAAAATGTGAATGTTGCCGGTGCAAATGCACTGCCGAAAAGCATAGAGGAACAGATTCCAGACACTAATACATTATTATTGCAATTAATGCAACAAATGAAACAAAATCAGAGACAAACACAGCTACAGTTAGACACAATGGAACAAAATCTTAAAAAGTTAGACACAATGGAACAAAATCTTAAAAAGTTAGACACAATGGAACAAAATCTTCAAAAGTTAGACACCACACTTGAACACACACGTGAAGATTTAACTACTGAGTTACATAACATCGAATCGAAATGTCAAAAAGTCTGTAATGACGTAAAAACACAAATTTGTGAGCATTTCCAACCTATTTTTTCGCGTCATGTAAATGCATTACAGAATCACGAAGCAGCCATAAAAGAACTGCAAACTATTGTTCATGAAAATCACGACACCTTGCAAGCTAAAATTGACTCAGTTGCATCTACCGATTCGGTTACACAACTTGCAAAAACTCAAGAAAACTTAAAGGACACAGTAGATTCGATTTCAACACAAATGGACACTCTGAAACTTGGTTCAGAAAAACACACTGAGGAAATGTGTTCACTATCGGAGAAAGTAGCCGAACTTTCGGATCAGGTCACTAATTTATCTATGAAGGTAGATGATAATCTGAATGACACAGAAGAGTGCAAAAAAATTAGGAAATTCAAACAAAATCAGAATGAAATTAATACGCAACACCAAAGAGAAATCCGGGAAGTACAAGATCAGCTGACACAGGTAATACAAGAATTACGTATTTCAGAGGACACTCGCGCCCCAATACGGGAAGAGGGACATACAAATACGGAACAGCCACAAAATAATAACACAGCGCATTTCGGAAATTATGAAAGAAATTGGCAAGGTGCACCGAATTTTGAAATGGAACCGCCGAAACGACGTAATAATGACCGATATGCGACTCGCCGACATGATGACTTTGACTATAAGCTGTTCATTACTACACGTAAATTCAAAACATTTAAGAATTCTGGCAACGACATTCATCCACAAGTGTGACTCCATCAATTCTCTCATTGTTTTCCTCCCAACTGGTCATTAGAGCACAGATTAGAATTTATGTGTGGCTACTTAGAGAATGAACCAGCTGTAAGAATGCGATCGGTCATTCACGATTGCCACAGTGAAGGAGAGTTTTACCATGCCTTCCTCTCAGCATATTGGTCTCAAGCTACACAAGACCGAGTAAAACATAGCATCATGATGATGAAACACTTTGAACAATCTGAATTTTCCAGTCTTGTCAAATATTTTGAAGACATGTTGCATAAGAATCAATATCTTTCAAACCCATACAGCCCTTCAGAACTCATCTGCATTTGCTTAATCAAATTACCTGAACATTTACGACATATTATTTTGGCAGGACGTTCCAAAGACAACATTGAAGCTTTTCAGGGACTCTTACAAGAATTAGAAATCGACACAGACAGTCGCGGGATGCGAAAACAGGAAAACAATCACTACAGGCCACATCCGTCACAATTCCGTGACGACAGAAACAATAACTGGACACGACAGGTCTATTCTTACAACGCAAATCGTGACCAAAATAGACACCACCCGTACGACAACCGTTGGCAGAGTAGTAATAATTACAGGGAAAGATCACCTCTCCGCGGTAATGACTAACACAGAGACAATCAGAGAAACAGACAATATAGGAACCAAAATAATTATTATCAAGGGAGACAGAATAACTTTAGACGCAACGGTCCAGCGCGCAGTTACGACTCAGGGAGAAATTCTCCACCACGTGACCGACAAGAAAGAAACTATGGAATCTACCGACATGACGACAGACGATATGACCGTAACGACAGACCTGAATTGCATCAGAACTGGCGGGATCTAAACAGGGCAGGGCTCTCTCGTCACGGTGAATTTGTAGAAGGTAGGTCTCCAAATCCCAATAACGGCGTGCGCCAACAAATTGACAGACAGTGACTCGCACCGCAGGCAGCCGAGTGCGCCGGCTGGCTCAGCGAAAAATAACATAGACACTAACCTTGAGAAAAAATTCCAGTATTCTTTACCGACGTATACCACATGATAATTCCGTTGAAGCTGAAACTCTGCACACTAGGAAGAGTAAAAGATTGCACCACATTTCACGTGTAAAACTGTTTATTGAAAGATAATCTGCTTTTTAACTTTGTCTTTGCCATATAACTTTTCACTTTACATTGCTAGTAGGCTTTGTCAGACTTAGAATCTGTTAATATGCAACAATGTTTGAAGTTAAATATCCAGTCAAGAACCAAGAGAACTTATTTAAACAGAAATTACGAATGCATTGTTATTGCGAACAGACGACACAGTGTTATTGTGTGTGTACATTCTTGCTTGTTAGTTGCATGATTACATAAC
Organism: Schistocerca serialis cubense; assembly: GCF_023864345.2. Lineage (NCBI taxonomy): Eukaryota > Metazoa > Arthropoda > Insecta > Orthoptera > Acrididae > Schistocerca > Schistocerca serialis. The sequence continues at coordinate 738,510,015 of NC_064639.1, read as the reverse complement.
GACTATAAGGCTCACATACTTAGAACATTTACCAGTACTGCCAATGAGATTTTAATGCAACATTTTGGTTTACTTGAAAATATATTCTGGATTTAAAGTACTTTCTGTGAGATACCAGATGACACAGTGTTAGTTTATGTGACAGCTACACGATTTTATCACGACGCTACTAATGAGTGACAATATACAATGTTGCTTTTGCAGTGTTTCTGTTTTATTTCTGCACAGTTTTTCTTTATTATTCTGGAAAGTAAAACATGTTTTAGTAGTAACTTTTGTGGTATAGCTACAATGAGACAGCCTTTTTCATAGCACAACAATACGTTACGTTATAGTACTTTCTTGATCACGGTAAGGTACGTAATAACTACGATATCCATACGCAAAGCATTTACTTTCGTTTATGATGAGGTAAGTATATTGACTTCAGCAGAACTTTGCTTACAGAGGATGATAACTACGACACTTCCACAGAATTATCTTACAGCAAGACGCACATTTAGCGCTACAGGACACGCATTTGAGAGATTTTGTACTTAAGCCATTTATTTTTCAAGATTTTTGAATTACAAAGATACAAAGGTTTTTCGTGATACATTTCATTCCATTGCTGTAATATGTAACACCTGAGGGTATAATTACATTAATCCTCAGGGGGGTACACGCTTACTTTGTGTACCATGTGTTTGGCAAGCACAAGGAGCCCTAGCTAATGTGGTATTTGCTTATACAACTTTACACATCGGTACCATATTTCTCTAACACACAAATTACACAGCTATCTGATCATTTAACTGAGAGATAAACATTTTTTTTTACTACATCAGTGATACATGTTTACGCAATTACACAGTTGGGTAACTTCACACTTATGAACTTGTATTTTGCTGTACTTTGTGAACTGTTCATATTTTCTTGGAACCATTGTGATACTATAAGAGCTTTGAATGATGTCTTTGGTAAGGGAGCATGATTTTAAAGTACGTTTGAGGTAGATGATGCTGTTCTATTGATAAGATTTTGTTTCTACACATTTGCAACGCAAATTCTCGACCCGTGAAATTTTGTATATGAGACTGTCACTGTAGCGGAAACTGCTGTCATAAATATTTCCGCAAGAAAGTTAAGTGACCACCTGCACGTAATGCGTCGTGGGCACCCAGCTGTGTCAGACGCCGGGAGAACAAGTCATTAGTGAGTGCCTTTCAGAGGCAGAAGTAGAAAAAAAAAAAAGGAGGCCCTTATCCTCACTATTGACATTCCTTTGTAGAAAGCATCCCAAATACGACACGCTCAAACTTGAAAACATATGATTACACTGTGGAGCTCTTAATTTATGATTTACTGAAATGGCTAATGAAATGACGAGAAATATTTTATGTCTATACACCTGATTATGACTACTGTCTTTATAGTTGAGAGATTTTTCACTTCCTTATGAAATGCCATTTGGCTAATGAATGATGTTTCATGCCTTCCTTGTACATATTTTCATTTTCTTTAATATCTAGTTTTTAGCTGCACTGTAGCATTGGTTAAAATAAAATTTAATAGATCTACTAATATAAACATTTTATGCCTACAGATCCAGTAAATAATTTTATGATCTAATAAAAAAAAAACAAATGAAGGAGCATAAAAAGACATTTCCCTTCACAGGAATTGCATACGGAATTTTCTTTTCAACTACTTGGTAATTTTTTTGGTAGAATAACTTCTTGTGGTGCACCACTTTAATTACATAGACATTAAGATGTGAATATATATTTCCCTTGTCTGCATTGTTGTCTTTAGTGTACTATTTTTTCTGCTTGAGCTTTGTCATGTTTAGGTACTAGTTATATCATTTGCTGCTGCTGTTTGCCAGGCATAGTGCTACTAAATTTCACTTTGCATTACTCTGTTAAGCCAGTTTACTACTGATTTATTTTTCTTGTTTGCTGCTCATTGCATTATATTAGTTGTAATTTATGCTGCTTGCTTTGCCTTTTGTATTTTTTATCATTGCTGTTTGTGTTAATTGTTTTGTGCTGCTGCATTGCCTCGTTCCTTAGTTTAGCATCTGAGCTCAGTAGATTTAAGTTAGCTTAAGAGGGGGTAGACTATATAAGAACCCACCTCTGATGGCCCACCAATACCATACTCTCTACCAGGACTACAGTGGGTCTACTCTGTGATGACCTACCTACCAATATTCTTCAAAACGTCGAATGACTCTGCTGTGGGTTTGCTCTGTTGTGGCCCATTATCTGTCAGCATGTCAAGAGTCAGCACTGTCTCTCTGTTGGAAGGACAACACTACTTCTTTAAGACTGCATGGAAATCCACTACTTCTGTGTGCATTTTCTTTTATTGCTCAGACTTTGAGAAAAACACTGCAATTTTACTGTGATGACTGATCACAGATTTTGACCAACATTGTATCAATAAGTGTGTGCATTTGATATCTTTGTTATTGTAATTATGAAAAATTTTATCAAATCATTATTGGCCACTGCCCAAAACAATTTGTAAAATTTTTTGTGGGGAGCATGGGGGCTATGTAAGTAGGCTGTTTAGGTTCTTATATGTAGGCTCTTTAGGTTCTTATATTGGTAACGCCGCCGCCACGTAGCGCTCTCTGTATGAAAATCACTGGCTGTGCTGTGTGCAGTCTGTGGCTAGTTTGCATTGTTGTCTGCCATTGTAGTGTTGGGCAGCTGGATGTTAACAGCGAGTTGCGTTGCGTAGTTGGAGGTGAGCCGCCAGCAGTGGTGAATGTGGTGAGAGAGATGGCGGAGTTTTGTAATTTGTCATGAACTGCTACATATATTATGACTATTAAGGTAAATACATTGTTTGTTCTCTATTAATATCTTTCATTTGCTAACTATCCCTATCAGTAGTTAGTGCCTTCCGTAGTTTGAATCTTTTATTTAGCTGGCAGTAGTGGCGCTCGCTGTATTGCAGTAGTTCGAGTAATGAAGATTTTTGTGAGGTAAGTGGTTTCTGAAAGGTATAATTTAATGTTAGTCAGGGCCATTCTTTTGTAGGGATTTTTGAAAGTCAGATTGCGTTGCGCTAAAAATATTGTATGTCAGTTTAAGGACAGTCTTGTATAATTGTTCAAAGGGGACGTTTCAAAACTCCTTTCTTCAAATTCGCGTCTACAGCGCTAAAATTATCCACGTTCACGGGAACTACTCGCCCTCGTTCCCCTCCTTTATGCGTACAACAGTACGTTTCACAAAACAACCTAGTGAACCCAAATCTTCATTATCCTCCAATGGTTCAATAACACATACTGCACCCACAGGTATATTTGACTCCACACTTACCCAAAGCGACTTCCCAGTGCCACTAGACACACACTCATGCGAATTAAGCCTTAATGCTAATGTACGCGGTTCGAATGGTTTGTTCATTACGCTGAACACCCCTCGTGACAGCTCTGCATTGGCAACAGTTTCCCCTAGCGGAAATAACATGACACTAAGTTCCACAGTTCGTTGTCCAAGGTCAATTTTGGCATGATGTTGATGCAAGAAATCAACTCCTACGATCATGTCGTAGCCCTCGCTAACCCATGGTGGTACCTCCATGCATGCATTAAATCGGACTTTCCTATGCGAAAGTCAACTGTCACCGACCCCAAATGCGTGACCTCCTTATCCTCCACTCCACATAACCTATAACGTGGCGGGTCTAACTTCCTTCGTCTCATTATATTCTTAGTAGCCACTGGCATTTGCGCCCCTGTGTCCACAAAATCTTAAACTTTTTAGTTCCTATGGATCCTACCACTGAACATTCCACCTCTGCGTACGTATTTGTAGTATTGAAATTAAACGGGAGCTCCCTTAGGTGGGTCTTGGGCTCCCTCTGCCGTTTTATGATTGTCCACCTCTCCTATCTCCACTTCTCCATCCTCCACGTTGCTGATTTCCACCCCTTCCTCTATTCCTTGGTGATTGGGTACACTGCCTCTGCACATGTCCCTTATGACCACACTTAAAACATTTTATACCCACTGCAAATACTGTTTGCCCCTCGCGTACTCCGTTGCCAAGTCTATTTCCTCACATTGAATTGCCAGCTGAATGGCCGAGTACAAATCCTTTGGAGTTCCTTCACCCACTTTCCGTGACATACGCGCCGGTAACGCTCTCTAAAATACATCAAGTGCCCTTTGTTCAGCCTCCTGCAACAGAACACTATTCGCTCCATCGCTCTGACCCAACTCATAAGTATACTCATTAATTTCCCTTATCCAGTCCGCAAATTTCTCCACGGTCTCCCCCTATTTCTTCGTCATTGTACTTAATTAATCTCTCTCTGAAGTACCGAGCGCTATTCTGTTTCTTGTATCTTTGTAAAAGTCCTTCCTTTAACTGCTTAAACTGTGCTGCCTTCCTTAAGGCCTCAGAACACCTTACATAAGTTTTTGCTTCACCCATTAATCTGATCTTGGCTATATGTAACAACTGCTCATCAGACCAACCATTCGCCACCTCTGAAGTCTCCAAGTCCTCCACAAACGAACGCACATCCTCAGATGCCTTGCCAAAAAACGGAATAATCAAACTTGCGGCTGCTGGATCAATCTCCCGCACCCTAGACAACAAAGACTGATCAGATGCGGTTTCCCCCTCACTTCTAGACGTTAATTCATTTCTCAACTGCGTATTGTCTGCTGTCAATTGTGCTATCGTTTCCATTGTAATCCATACCGCTTCTGATTCCGACACACCTCGCGTCCTTGTCTCTGCCATTGTGTTGCTTTCGTTTCCAGTTAGTCGTTTTGTTTTGGGATTAAGTACAAGAATAATCTGACTCCGTATCATCACACTCAGTATCTCATCTTACGTTATAGAGGAGATAAACAAAACATCATACTCAAACCAATACAAAAGTAATTAAATGCCACGAAACAATTGTACTCACTAAACATACTAACACTTACTCTGACAAAATAAATAATATGCATATGCAAAACATCTACAATGTGGCTTTTGACACTTCATACTTAAAACACAAACAAAAAAGAAAGAAAACGTCCAACACTCAAAAAAGAACAATTTTGTCAGCACTCACCACATCTAGTGACGTACTGCAGGCGGTGGGCTTGAACGTCATGCTGGGCAGACGATGTCCGCTATTCTGACACCAAATGTTGTGGTATCAGACGCCAAATGTGGCGTGAAGACACCAAATGTAGTGGGTGGGTGCTAGGAGGTGCCATATTAAAACTCGGCGAGAACTTTCCAAATGATTTATTTGCTGCCACTACAATGCTCTGTTCACCTAGGTCCACGTCACAGGCACTGCAATGCTGAGGAAGCACCCCAGCGGCCTGTGCAGTTCAAGGCTGTGTCATGCCGACCTTGTACGCCAGCTGCAGAGTTCCGATTACGTCAGGTTGGCTGTGCCAGCAGGCGACTCAGCACTGCTCAGTGTGAGCTGTGCTGCTCCGCTGGGAGCCGTAGGTCGGACCCGCTGCCACTTCTTCCTCGCTGGCATAGCTGAGAACACTGCAGAAACGTCCTCCCACGATCCGGTATCCGAGTCTGCGGCCCTCGCCTCAGAAGTCTCCAGCATATGTCGGGAGCCGAGACGACTGCCTTCGGTAGCGAGCCGAAAAGTGGCCCGTCCTGGCTGGTTGCAGGCCCCATCTGCTGCTGCGTGTAGCCCGGCATGTGACACGCCCCCCCCCCCCCCCCCCCCCCGTCCAGGAGAGCTGCCACACTTGAATGACTCTTGTTAGAAAACAACACCTATTTACACTCGGCTGCACGCCTCTGTTTTGCTAATGCACCGCTTCGCGTCATGTACGCATAACACTTAGGTTGGTTAGTGACCCTCTTCTGCCTGTGACTTGCACCATGGCAACTGCTGTGTGCGTCCTCTCTGGCAGGTCTACGTCCCTGTGGCCTCTATTTGCCTTAGCAACTGCTGGTATGCGTAACTTACTGCAATCTGGCCTGCACCTGGCTGTAACTTGTGCTCCGAATATCACACAAAACTAACTTTCCCTGTCCTAAGCGGTGGTGCCACTACACCCTAATTAAAATACAACTCTAAAGAAGTAATCTTACATTATGAGAATGGTCTCAGATGGGTTAGGAGAAACAGAAATACAGCCTGCAAGCTATGCTCATATGCCCATAAAGCAATTCTTGAATGATAAGTGTAGAATGCTTAAGGGTCTCCAGAAATGTTCAAAATCATGAAACGTTCAATTTTTACTATTTTGCATTTTAAAAATCTACAGACTTTCCCCTTTCAATTGATATACAATTTATTCAGTTCAGAAGATTACAACTATTTTTAAAAATTTTTGAAATATATTCTGCAAGGGTGTGACCTACTGTGGCACTGTTAAACTGCTGTCAAATGTTGTACTCAAGAATCTACATGCTCATCATGTACATTTTAGTGATGTGAGAGAAAGTAAGTATTGTGGCTAGCCTGTAATAATTCGATATATATCGCTTGCTCGATTGTCATGTGTTTCATGTTTATTTACTCTTTTGAAATCCTGAAAATATTCTTAATGAACCCTGTTCATAGAAGTCTCTGTTTTATTGAAGGATAATGATGGTTAAATGCAAAGTGACTAGAAATCCTCTGAAGGATTTTAAGAAAAGGGAGAAATGTTGGAAACGCAAACATAGGTGTTATTATCGTAACGAATAAAGACGATAACCAAATATGTGAACCTAACCTTGCTGGTAAGGGATCAACCGCCCCTTACGAATTGAGAACAATATACCGTTGCCTCACGCAGGTCGCAGTATGTACTATCGATAGTCGAGCACTCGGTGCGCCTGTGTAGTCTGTGTTGAGACGCAGAGAGTAAGTTGTTGACTGCTAAGCGAGCAGGGCGGATTTCGGCAGGACGGCCGACCACAGTTACAATTGTCTAACGGCTGTGTATGTCACCCAACGATGTGGGCCTGACCTCCAACAATACGTAAATGGCATTAACTGCGTGATTTGTTTAGTGTGTTTAAGTGTTCATCTGTGTTCCTTGATTTCGCGACAACCGCGCCGGACACCCACGATTTGGACTGCAGTGAGGATTGTGCATCCAGTGCTACATGAAGAATATTGGCGTGTGACGATATTAATAGGCGACCTGTGATGAGTTAACAGTTATTATTTTGTCAGACGAAGGGAGTAACTGCCTCATTCATGCTGTTTAGACAATAGATGTACAACATGAACAACAAAGTATGTACCGATTATTGCTACCTGAAATTCTAATTAGCTTTGTTCTATTTGATACGAAACAATTCCCCTGCAAATATTAACCGATCAGCCTTCATCAGTTGTACATGGCAAAACTATTCCAACCTGTCAGGCTATAATCCACTAGTCAATAACGGTGGGTTAATAATGTTTCAACCTGCCCATTGCAATGAAAGTGAGAAAGAATGTACTTTGCAGAGGAAGCTTGGTTCAGTTACTGAAAAGCATGAATGTTTTATGGACGAATCAGATGTGAATGAAATATTTGATATGTCAGTTCTCAACGGACTTTTTTCAAACTGTGTAAGATGTATCCAGTGTAGTGGAGTCAGTCTGGAACTCTCTATAAAAACTCACGTAGGACTTGCCAGTGAAATGGAACTGAAGTGTGATAAACGTTCACACATGACCACTTTAACTCCAAATGAACAAAATTATAGCAAAATCTATTAACACAACATTAGATTTATTTATGCCTTGCATATAATTGGTAAGTGTGCTGCTGCAGGTGCAGTTTTCTGTGGCATGATGAATCTTCCAAATCCCCCAACCAAGTTTACGAACTATAATAGATTTATAGGGTCGAAAGTAGAAAACACTTGTGTAGAACCTATGAAGAAAGCTGTGGAAGAGGCAGTAATAGAAAGCAGTGGTAGCAGAGACTAGTCTCAGCTTTCGATGATGAGGACACATCTCTTCATGATGTAATATCTGCCACCAGTATGTATGCAGGGAAAGTTTTAGATGTAGCAGTAATATCCAGATATTGTAGATGTCCACAAAAAGTAAATGTACACATGAAGATAATTGTGCAGCTAACTGTAGTGGCAGTAGTGGAGGAATGGAAGTGGCTGGTGTTACTGTTATATTTCAATGTTCTGTTGCTTGTGATAAAGATAATTTCCTTAGTGATGGTGATTATAAAACTTTCAAACATACCCGAGAACTGAAGCCCTACGGTAATGGTGTTGTAGTGCGAAAATTTAAGTATATTGGGCATATACAGAAACGAATGGGATGAAGTCTTGGGCGACTGACAGCTTCATACAAAAAACAAAAACTCAGTGATGGTAAAGGGTTGTATAGAAAGGGAAGGTTAACTGACAATGTAAGTCACAAAATACAGAACTACTATGGAATGCTTATTAGGCAAAACACACAGTGTTGATGAGATGAAGATGGCTGTTTGGGCTCTGTTTTTTTCATATTTTTTCAGCCAATGAAAGTCCCCGTCATTACTTGTGTCCCAAAGGAGAAAACAGTTGGTGTAAGTACAGCAGGGATTACTAACTGGTGAAGTGTGCACTCATAAACAAACATACCCGAGAACTGAAGCCCTACGGTAATGGTGTTGTAGTGCGAAAATTTAAGTATATTGGGCATATACAGAAACGAATGGGATGAAGTCTTGGGCGACTGACAGCTTCATACAAAAAACAAAAACTCAGTGATGGTAAAGGGTTGTATAGAAAGGGAAGGTTAACTGACAATGTAAGTCACAAAATACAGAACTACTATGGAATGCTTATTAGGCAAAACACACAGTGTTGATGAGATGAAGATGGCTGTTTGGGCTCTGTTTTTTTCATATTTTTTCAGCCAATGAAAGTCCCCGTCATTACTTGTGTCCCAAAGGAGAAAACAGTTGGTGTAAGTACAGCAGGGATTACTAACTGGTGAAGTGTGCACTCATAAACATTGTCTGCCCGATGGGGTAATGAAGGTGATAAACCCTATTTCAAACACTTAGCAGCACATGAACTGCTGAAAAAGTGTGTTCATGGAAAAACTCAAAATAATGTTATATGTTCAAGAGTCTCGAAGACTGTGTTTATTGGAATAGAAACACTTCACTTTGGTGTGTATGATGGTGTTGATACTTTCAAAGATGGCAACGTTGTAAGATGCAAAGTGTTTCGAAATATGGGATGAAGATAGGTTACAACATGGTACAAACAATGCTAGCTTTAGACAGGGAATGCCTTCAGGCTGCTGACAGGGCTGTAAATAGCCTAGAAATACAAGCCAGAGTAAACAGGAGGAGGACAAAGAGTAAGCTGGAAGAGGAGTTTGCAGAAAATGAAGATAATTCGTCCTATGGACATGGAATACACTAAAAAGATTATCCAATCTTTGGCACTCGATTCAAATTACATGTTTTCTAAGGTCTACCAACCCATTTTGCTTCAGATTTGCAGGAAATATTATGCAGCCCTTTCTGTGTGACTTAATACAGACATTTTCCAAAAACCTGCATATTGTTAAATTTACAAACAAAAAATTGCAAAAATATTGAAATATTGTTACATAAGAACAAATTAATCTCCAAGAACTGACCTCAAATTTTTAAAAATTCCTGTTTTAAGTTATAGCCAAACTTCCAACAAATAACTTGTAAGAATTTCAATTTCATAGCTCAAATATTTTCTGAGAAAACATGTAATTTATAAGCGCTATTTTAACATTCTAGCAACGGTACGGAGCAGATGATTTGTCTGAATATCCTGACATGCCTGACAATTCTGTTGATAAAGTCGTCGGTGTTTTTGATGTGATGCACACAACGACCTACATGCGGTGCAAGGAGGCTGGCCAGGTGTTTGGCCAATCTGTAAGTGGGTGACCCAATGGTGTTCGCAATGGGACGAAGAAGAGAATCCGGTTTGTGGATTTTTGGTAGTCCATAAAGCGTAGGTGGTCCCGGCGCCTGAGGGAGGAGGTTCTTAATAACGCCCTCTTCCAGTGTTGACTGTTTTAGAAGCTCTGATGTCTTCCTCATTATTCTTGACTTCGGGTCCTGTGGTAGTTTTCGGTATGTATCCTCTTCAAGAATCAATTGAATTTTGGCGTCGTAGTGTTTTCTCAGCCAATTTCGGTTGATGAAATGTGTAATTTGCTGTGGGACTTCGTGGAATATTTCCTCATCAGCCCGTATAGTTTCATGAAGTTCCGATAGTATGTAGCCTTGAAAACTGCGTCTGTAACGGAGGTGCGTTCCAGACAGGGTGATTCATTGACCTTTCTTTTGGTCGAGCAAACCTCTTCGATCTTCAGCTGTTCGTCGCCACAGAAATGCAGATGCACTTGTCTTTCTCCGTGACAACCCCTCACACAAGTCTGCACACCCGAGAGAAACCCGCTAAACGTCATTGGACTGTTCATCTTCTTTCACTCTACAGCCCCGATCTCGCACTTTCTGACTTCCATCTGTTTGGCCCAATGAAAGATACACTCTGCGAAAGCAGTATGTGGGTGATGGCGACGTTATTGACGCAGCAAACCGTTGATTCTAGCGTCGACCAGTAGAGTGGTACCATGATGGTATATAGACCCTCTCAGTAAGGTGGCGTAAGGCCGTTACACTGAACGGAATTTATGTTGAAAAATGTTTTGCAGCCAAAAGAGCAGGGAATAATGAGGTGGAATACTGAGTAAAACCAACCTGCATTACTTACTGAACGCCCCTCGTACATGCCTTGTATGTTTCTATGTGTAGAATTTTTGCTTAAATATGTATTTTCACGAATTTTCTGATCACTTGAGAAGTTCTTTCATGATTCGCAAGGAAGGGTGCCTCTAATTCCACATTTTCTGTTAGTATGTTCAAAAAATGGTTCGCATGGCTCTGAGCACTATGGGACTTAACTTCTGAGGTCATCAGTCCCCTAGAACTTAGAACTACTTAAACCTAAGTAACCTAAGGACATCACACACATCCATGCCCGAGGCAGGATTCGAACCTGCGACCGTAGCGGTCGCGCGGTTCCAGACTGCAGCGCCTAGAACCGCTCGGCCTGTTAGTATGTATTTAAGTATTCATCATAATATTTTGGGTTTTAATACTGGTCATTACCACTCAGTTTGTTATCACCTTTTGTGACTCGTTGTGCCTCAATATTATAATTATATACTCCTGAGTTTTTTTTTTATTTGACGTGCATGAGATATTACGGTTACGTAGTTTGCTACCAGTTGCATATGTGTTTTCTTAAATTTGCTAATCACTTGTAAAGTTCTTTTGCGATTCACAAGGAAAAGAGCCACTGATTCCAAATTTGCTGTTGTTATGTATTTAAATATTCATCATAATGTTTGTGGTTTTAATACTGGTCATTATTATTCAGTTTGTTCTCACCTTTCGTGACTCAATGTGCCTCAATAGTATACGTACTCCCGAGCTTTTTTTTTTTTTGTTATAATTTGCCAGTTGTAAGACCAAATATTTGTTGTACAACAATAATATGTGATTAAATTTATGCCAAGATTAAACTGTTGTTATGAATCAGGGCAGATCGCTCTTTAATGATGTGTAGAGTTCGGATTTGGTTTCTATTAATAAATGATGGATTCGATATATATATAGTTCCAGAGAATCGGGACTTCTTGTGTCAATTTTAATAGATAACTAGGATAAAGATAGTAATTACCAGACACGGACGTGGAGTGACGTACGCAAAGAACTAGAAGTCGAAATTTGGAGAAGGGTTCGAAAATGAACATGAATAGGAGAGGTGGACCACAATGAAGAAAAGGAACCGCAACTGTACGAAGAATGGTGGTGCTAGAACGTGGAACGAATGACCCCCCAAAATAGAATGAGACCGACTTAGCGAGACCGAGGAGCGGACGGGACAATCTTCAGCATACAGTGAACGCCCTTCCCTTAAATGACGTTCTTTCATTCAGTTTAGTGAGCCATTCCTTTAGACTCTTTCCTTTGGGTCCATTCCTTTGCTAACGAACCAATAGTAGTTTCGAACAGCCATCTTTCTTAGCCCCGAAACTTCACCACTTTAGTGTAAATATCTCTCTCTCCAATAACTTTCATCAAATTCTGTTATGCTGGTCTTTGCTGGATAGTGGGGTTCTTGTTAAAGTCTTAAGTGGGCTGTACAATATCTCAACGTACTGATACCAGGAAAGTCATTCCGAAGTACTGTCTAACGATATAATTCACTGATGAGGATAACAATATAAAAGAATACAAAAAAGATGACGAAACAATCAGTAAGGTGAAGCAAAAAGTGGGAAAGAAGAAATGAACAGAGAAAGTATCGCAAGTAACTGGCAAAATCAAAGTCTCCCATAAAACTGTATGCATACCTATCCTCTGGCTTTCTCGCTTTCAAGGGAACAACAACGGAGTATTTGTCAACACGTTTCCAGTGTTTTGGACTCTGTTGGATAAAGCCTTCATCCAGATTTTTGCACGCATTACGACAAAACAAACAGAAATGAATAGTCAGCTTTATACATCCAGATTCATTAAGTCATCCAGTATTTAGCTTCTGAAAAACCACTGTTATCCAGAATTACTATCTTGTTTCTTAGTGATTAATTTATCTTACTCTCCCTTCTGGAAAGTCTCACATTTTGGATAGTTTTGTATTTACGGCTGATGTCTCTCTAGCATCGAGAGGAAAGGCAAGACATATTTGACATAGAGTTTCTGCTTCAGCAATGTTAGGATTTTAGCTCAAGTAGGGCACACATCTCTATGATCTAAATTGTCGTCGAGTTGCATTGTTCATTGGTAAGTTTTCCTGCAATCGAAACAAACGAAATATCATCCGCAGATCTCAGATGGCTTATGTCACATTGTGTGATCCGTATTTCTTCATCTGGTTTCAGTTTTATACTTTATTTATGACACTGTAATATTATTATAGATGTTACTTTTTAAATACGTATAATTCATTTTTTCTCAAGTGACGTCCAAACGGAGTAAAAAAAATGTACGAAGTTTAAAAGCCCAGAACATCTAGTTCTCCGTTCTTTCGGATTTTCAGTAAATCGGACATGGATGGCGCGTCAATTTCATGGCTGTCGATGCTATTATAGCAGCGAGATTGCTCATTAAAGGGGAGCGATATCTGGGCTGCAGAAGCACGCTTCACACAGCCTATAGACCTCCACACAGGGCGACATCACGAAAAATAGCGGCGTATTCGAGGACACTTATTTTAACCTGACTCTCACTGTAAAAAGGTAGATTATTCAGTAACGACCCAGCAGAAAATTTCGTTAAGTGGTATAAGTAAGAGCAAACGTGATTGTTGTAATGATTTTGCTTAAACTTTCAAAGAGGTTTTGTTGGTTGCTATCTTAAATACTAGGCGTCATACATTTCGTAGACACGTATAAAATTGAGAATAGAGCTGTTATAAATTGTTGGGATATGGCTCTGTTACGGACTAAGATGGGGGTAGATTATCGGAGTCTCCACCAGCACTCAAGAGAATTTAGTAGTGGATCCTAAATGTAATCGTGACCGTACAATTACTACAGATCCGGCACACTGGGGATGTCATGTGGTGAACAAGTATGAGATAAAACAGCTGGCTTAATGGTAGAATACGTTTACTTCAGATCATGACATTGATGAGATGATAACCAATGAATACAAATGGATACATAATACCTAGATGAAATATCATGTATCAAGAAGTTGACTGTGCATTGAGTATGACGTCTGTTGATTCCTAAAATAAAAAAAGCTCAAGGAAGGTCACTTCGAAATTGTATTTCAGAAAGATGAAGTCTAATCTGGCCTCGTTGTGGCTGTAGATTAATCTGGATCCATCATTATATCCTAAAAATATACAGAAAAAAAAAGAAATTGTGGAAAGGCGCGATCGTGGAGCTGAAGTTGAAGCGATCAAAGTATACTCATGAAAAATTGTTCTCAGTACATGACAATAACACCACTCCCACATTAGCCAAAGCGATGGCAAATGTGAACTAGTTTATATTCGAAATATCTCTCCACTAAGGCAAAATTTCTCGGTGAATGAAGAGGTTAATTTTATTATCCATGAATGTCGTTCGCAGTAATAATGTTGTTTTATGATGACAAGAAGTATTGGAATTTCATTGGATCAAGTCCATTGCACGAAATAGAGAATATGTAAATAAAAGCATAAATATGTTCATTGAACCGTGGATTTATTTTCAAAGAATATTCTTAAGAACTTATTCTACTTATTAGCGATTCATCAAGAACATTAACACATTTGATCACACTATGTGAGCGTGGAAGTAGTATCCAGGGAGTAACTGATGAAATCATAAACAAATGGTAATTTCTTCACTTTAATGGTGACTAAAGCATTTTTTAAAAGAAAAAGATTTCAAATTATAATCAGAAAACACCATCTAAATATCAAGTTACAATTTATTCAGAGGCAGAAAGAACAAATTTTTGACTGTATGAGCTTTCAGGCTGAGAACCTTGCCACTCCCTTTTGACACGGCCATAGTCACGACCGCTCACAACAACCACTGAAAGACTGCACTGGTGCAAATCTGCAACGCACTAGATTACTTTAAACTAAAAGTTTTAACAATTCACACAAGCACGTAAACTATGCACCCCGTAGGAGGGATGGAAATGGCACAAAACACTAAAATTAAAATATTAACTTGCCACCGAAGGTGCAACTTGATTTTAAATTCTAAGAAAAGTCTTACGGTGGAAGGGTGGCAACTTTATACACTAAAATGACCATCTAAATAAAAGCACATGAAATGCAAACTTATATAAAATTATACAAGGTTGACCAAAGAGTTAACATGCTCTACAGTACACATATACCATCTCTCATGATGAAAGGCAAGAACAAAACATATTTCAGGAATTAGGCCGTTACACTCCAAACAATAAATTCGTTAACACACCGAATCCGACAAACATGACAGAGGCAGCTACTAACGTACGGCAGATTGACAGGGAGATTACCGAACAACCCGAACCGCAGGTTGCTCTAACCCGCCCCTACTCCACAAGGGAAAAATGGAGCACCCTATTCATAAATAACCACCTTCCCACGGGCGGGCAAACGGAGAGTAATGGTGGGACGACCCCAAAACAAAGCGGCTGGTGACCTCACCAAGAAAACAAGTAGAATTTAACAAGTAACAACATATCACCAATCACTTAACTTCTAATAAACTGCAATTTCTGGAGAAGACCTGGCGCAGGACCCCCAAATCGCTCTCCCGAACCGTCCGCTGCCAGCCGCTTCAGCGGACGCAGGAAGGCGCGCTGATCTGTCGTCTCACGGCGTCACAGCTCGCACCGGTCAGACCGATGTCGTGGGTTGACTCCTGTTCCTCTCGTGTCGGCCGTGAAGCCACTACCCCTCGCTACACAGTGCGACCCACTGGACTCACGTGGCGACCTCACATACGCCAACGCTCAAGGCGGACTAGTCATCTTGTGTCTCAGTGCGCGACTGACCACCTGATCGATCCAACCGCCAACGACCATTGCCTGAGCAACTCGAGCAGACTGGCGGCCTAACACGCAGACTCAGATGCAGGAACTAAGCCCCGACTGGGCGACCACTCACTGAGTTCTCTTACTGGCTGAGTGGAAAGTCTCTCAGTTATCCGGTTTTAAAGATTGATCCGAACGAAAGACATACTAACACTCTGGACAACAGACAGACACTAACTGCCCCACAAATTCGGACGAGAGACAGACTAGCAGGCCGGGGACGAGAGACTCACCCCAAACTGACTCCAGACTCACCCAGACTGACCAACTGGCGAGCTCATAACGCCCCTTAAATGCACGTGAACAGGCAACCTTTCCTCTTTCCCACCAGAGGGAGACACCAAAGCTGCGATTGCCACAGCGGCGCCAGAAACGGAGGGCGACTGCTTCACACTACGCGCTACGGCGTGCTCTTCAAAACAGCAATTTTTACCACGGCTCATTCATAATTTATGTTTTCAAGAAAAAGTATCAATAGACACTTTTACATACACTAACGTAAAATGAACATCTCTAAAGATATGTCGTAGAAACACTATATCTGCACGCGGAAGTTCCGCTTTCTCGCCCTAGATGGGCCATTCGGGCCCAATCGACGGCCCTGTCATCCTCTGTCACTGGGGTCTTTGGACGTGGTGTGGAGAGGCATGTGGTCAGCACACCAGCCTTTTTTGACCTTGCAACCGCTACTAATCAGTCGAGTTGATCTCAGCTGATCTCATGCGACAGAGTGGCAGAGTGCACCCCGTGATAGTCCTCCCACCGAGGGAAAAATCCCTGTAGCCGGACTCATCACTCAGCTATGGAGACGGACTTCTGGATGGGACACTGATAAATAAAAATAAAGCTACCATCACTCCGATGGAGTCTGAACACCTCTGTGCTTTACAGATTATAGTGCTATTGCAGGTTAGTAGTATATCGACCCTATCCCCATGAACCCATGAACCTTGCCGTTGGTGGGGAGGCTTGTGTGCCTCAGCGATACAGATGGCCGTACCGTAGGTGCAACCACATTGGAGAGGTATCTGTTGAGAGGCCAGGCAAACGTGTGGTTCCTGAAGAGGGGCAGCAGCCTTTTCAGTAGTTGCCGGGGCAACAGTCTGGATGATTGACTGATCTGGACTTGTAACACTAACCAAAACGTCCTTGCTGTGCTGGTACTGCGAACGGCTGCAAGCAAGGGGAAACTACAGCCCTAATTTTTCCCAAGGGCATGCAGCTTTAATGTATGGTTAAATGATGATTGCGTCCTCTGGGGTAAGACATTCCAGAGGTAAAATAGTCCCCCATTCGGATCTCCGGGCGGGAACTACTCAAGAGGACGTCGTTATCAGGAGAAAGAAAACTGGCGTTCTACGGATCGGAGTGTGGAATGTCAGATCCTTTAATCGCGCAGGTAGGTTAGAAAATTTAAAAAGGGAAATGGATAGGTTGAAGTTAGATATAGTGGGAATTAGTGAAGTTCGGTGGCAGGAGGAACAAGACTTTTGGTCAAGTGAATACAGGATTATAAATATAAAATCAAATAGGGGTAATGCAGCAGTAGGTTTAATAACGAATAAAAAAATAGGAGTGCGGGTAAGCTACTACAAACAGCATAGTGAACGCATTATTGTGGCCAAGATAGACACGAAGCCCACGCCTACTACAGTAGTACAAGTTTATATGCCAACTAGCTCTGCAGATGATGAAGAAATGGATGAAATGTATGATGAGATAAAAGAAAGTGTTCAGGTAGTGAAGGGAGTCGAAAATTTAATAGTCATGGGTGACTGGAATTCAAGGGTAGGAAAAGGGAGAGAAGGAAACATAGTAGGTGAATATGGATTGGGGGTAAGAAGTGAAAGAGGAAGCCGCCTGGTAGAATTTTGCACAGAGCATAACTTAATCATAGCTAACACTTGGTTCAAGAATCATAAGAGTAAGTTGTATACATGGAAGAATCCTGGAGATACTAGCAAGGTATCAGATAGATTATATGATGGTAAAACAGAGATTTAGGAACCAGGTTTTAAATTGTAAGACATTTCCAGGGGCAGATGTGGACTCTGACCACAATCTATTGGTTATGAACTGTAGATTAAAACTGAAGAAACTGCAAAAAGGTGGGAATTTAAGGAGATGGGACATGGATAAACTAAAAGAACGAGAGGTTGTACAGAGTTTCAGGGAGAGCATAAGGAAACAATGGACAGGAATGGGCGAAAGAAATACGGTAGAAGAAGAATGGGTAGCTCCGAGGGAGGTAAAAAGACGAGGACTAGTAGAAATCCTTGGGTAACAGAATAAATATTGAATTTAATTCATGAAAGGAGAAAATATAAAAATGCAGTAAATGAAGCAGGCAAAAAGGAATACAAACGTCTCAAAAATGAGACTGACAGGAAGCGCAAAATGACTAAGCAGGGATGGCCAGAGGACAAATGTAATGATGTAGAGGCTTATCTCACTAGGGGTAAGATAGATACTGCCTACAGGAAAATTAAAGAGACCTTTGGAGAGAAGAGAACCACTTGTATGAATATCAAGAGCTCAGATGGAAACCCAGTTCTAAGCAAAGAAGGGAAAGCAGAAAGGGGAAATGAGTATATAAAGGGTCTATACAAGGGCGATGTACTTGAGGACAAAATTATGGAAATGGAAGAGAATGTAGATGCAGATGAAATGGGAGATACGATACTGCGTGAAGAGTTTGACAGAGCACTGAAAGACCTGAGTCGAAACAAGGCCCCAGGACTAGACAACATTCCATTAGAACTACTGACGTCCTTGGGAGAGCCTGTCCCCGATGATATTCAATCTGTTTATTGAGCAAGCAGTAAAGGAAACAAAAGAAAAATTCGGAGTAGGTATTAAAATCCATGGAGAAGAAATAAAAACTTTGAGGTTCGTCGATGACATTGTAATTCTGTCAGAGACAGCAAAGGACTTGGAAGAGCAGCTGAACGGAATGGGCAGTGTCTTGAAAGGAGGATATAAGATGAACATCAACAAAAGCAAAACGAGGATAATGGAATGTAGTCGAATGAAGTCGGGTGATGCTGAGGGAATTAGATTAGGAAATGAGACACTTAAAGTAGTAAAGGAGTTTTGCTATTTGGGGAGCAAAATAACTGATGATGGTCGAAGTAGAGAAGATATAAGATGTAGACTGGCAAGGCAAGGAAAGCGTGTCTGAAGAAGAGAAATTTGTTAACATCGAGTATAGATTTAAGTGTGAGGAAGTCGTTTCTGAAAGTATTTGTATGGAGTGTAGCCATGTATGGAAGTGAAACATGGACGATAAATAGTTTAGACAAGAAGAGAACAGAAGCTTTCGAAATGTGGTGCTACCGAAGAATGCTGAAGATTAAATGGGTAGATCACATAACTAATGAGGAGGTATTGAACAGAATTGGGGAGAAGAAGAGTTTGTGGCACAACTTGATAATAAGAAGGGACGGGTTGGTAGGACATGTTCTGTGGCATCAAGGGATCACAAATTTAGCATTGGAGGGCAGCGTGGAGGGTAAAAATCATGGAGGGAGACCAAGAGATGAATACACTAAGCAGATTCAGAAGGATGTAGGTTGCAGTAAGTACTGGGAGATGAAGAAGCCTGCACAGGATAGGGTAGCACAGAGAGCTGCATCAAACCAGTCTCAGGACTGAAGACCACAACAACAACAACAGTATATCGACACTACGTGATCAGTAGTATCCGGACACCCCCAAAAACATAAGTTTTTCATATTAGGTGGATTATGCTGCCACCTACTATCAGGTACTCCATACCAGTGGCCTCTGTAATCACAGACATCGTGAGAGAGCAGAATGGCGCGCTCGCGGATCTCACGGACTTCGAACGTGGGCACGTGATTGGCCGTCAGTTGTGTCATACGTCTGTAAGCGAGATTTTCACGATCCCAAACATCCCTAGGTCCACTGTTTCCGATGTGATAGTGAAATCGAAATGTGAAGGGACACATACAGCACAAAAGCGCGCAGGCCCACCTCGTCTGTTGACTGACAGAGACCACCGAGACTTGAAGACGGTCGTAATGTGTAATAGGCAGACATCTATGCAGACCATCGCACAGGAATTCCACATTGCATCAGGATGCACTGCTGGTATGGTGGATGCCCGGTGAGCGTCATCTGCCATTTTGCGTAGTGCCACAGTAAAACTCGGAGGCGGTGGTGTTATGGTGTGGTCGTGTTTTTCATGGAGGGGGCTTGCACACCTTGTTGTTTTGCATGGCACTGTCACAGGACAGGCCTACATTGATGTTTTAAGCGCCTTCTTGCTTCCCACTGTTAAAGAGCAATTCGGGGATGGCGTTTGCATCTTTCAACACGATCGAGCACCTGTTCATAATGCACGGCCTGTGGCGGAGTATTTACACGACAGAAACATCCCTGTAATGGACTGGCCTGCACAGAGTCCTGATCTGAATCCTATAGAACACCTTGGGGATGTTTTGGAACGCCGACTTCGTGCCAGGCGTCACCGACCGACATCGATGCCTCTCCTCAGTGCAGCACTCCGTGAAGAATGGGCTACCATTCCCCAAGAAATCTTCCAGCACCTGATAGAACGTCTGCCTGAGAGAGTGGAAGCTGTCATCAAGGCTAAGTGTGGGCCAACATCATATCGAAAACCAGCATTACCGATGGAGGGCGCCACGAACTCGTAAGTCATTTTCAGCCAGGTGTCCGGCTGAAGTGTATGTGATTTCCTGTCGATAGTACCTGCACTTGTAACATCACTTGCCCAGTTCCCTATAGAGAGGAAATGACAGAAAACTAAAATTTCTCAATGCTCTCGGGTAGAAGAAGTGTTGTACAGGGTGTACACAAGTGTTATGCACGCCGGCTGGTGTGGCCGACCGGTTCTAGGCGCTTCAGTCTGGAACCGCGCGACCGCTACATTCGCAGGTTCGAATCCTGGCTCGGGCATGGATGTGTGTGATGACCTTAGGTTTTAGGTTTAAGTAGTTCTAAGTTCTAGAGGACTGATGACCTCAGAAGTTAAGTCCCATAGAGTTCAGATCCATTTGAACCAAGTGTTGTGCACAAGATAATCTTCAAAAGGTAATCTATGAGCTGTGAGATAAGTAGTGAGACTGACAAAACTGCGAACAATCTGACAACGCTGTGTGGGTCTGCTTGTTTAAACCGGTGTGTACATCGCTTCTAGATGCTCTGCTCAGCCCGAATTTCATCTCCGCACAGTCGTCACGTGATTTCTGAAAACGCCATCAGTGAAATTGTGTTTTTGTCGTGTGTTACGAAAGTAAAATAAAGAAATTTTGAGCAACGCTATGCCATAAAATTTTGTATTAAAGTTGGGGAATCCGCGAGTGTGACGTTTCAAAAGTTAAAACAGGCCTATGGCGAACATTCATTATCAAGAACACACGTTTTTCGCTGGCACAAATCATTTCTGAAAGGCCGAGAACACGTTGAAGATGAACGTCTCTCAGGGAAACCTTCAACTTCAAAAACCGTCGAAATGTTGAACGCGTGCGAGCTCTTGTGAGCTTAGACTAACGTTTAACAATGAGGATGCTGGGTGACCAGTTAAGCACTTTCATACTACATCAAATTTTGACCGAAGATTTGCACATGCGAAAGGTTTGTGCCGGAATAGGACCGAAAACCTCACAACTAAACAAAACGATAATGGAAGAAACGAGTGCGTTGATCTTTTTGACAGGATTGTCAAGACCAAGAATGGTTCCGTCGTGTGATCACAGGTGATGAATCCTAGATTTTTGAGTATGGTACTCAGACGAAGAGGGAAAATGAGGAGTTGTCAGTGACAAATCTCCTTGACCGGAAGCTCAAATGAGGAAATCAATGCTGATTTGCCTTTTTGACAGTAGGGGTATCTTCCATAAAGAATTGGTTCCCCTAGGACAAACTGTCAGTCAAGTGTTTTAGAGCGATGTCCTTGAATGGCTCAAGAAAAGGCGAATGTAGTGAGACCAGACACTGCAGACAAGTGGGCGCTGCGTCATGACAACGCCCCATGCCACATGACCATTTCCATTCCGAGATTTTTGACCTCAAATGGCATTCGTGTAGGTCCAAAGCCACCTGTTCTCCTGATCTGAGTCCTTGACTTTTTCTTTTCCCGAAATTGAAAAAAATATCTTAAGAGGACTTCAATTTGGGACTCTGAAGAACATTTAAAAGAGTGTGTCCGACATGTCAATGGCGCTACCATTTGAAGCCTTTCAGCGCTGCTACGAAGACTGCCGAAGGGAACTACTTTGAACGGAACAATATTGTTTGAAAAAAATAAAAACTTTAGTAGGTAAAGAATCAGTCTCATTACTTTTCTCACACACCTTGTATCATTGTATTTTGTTGGTTTCTAAAAATAACATGAACATCTCCACTAATGGAAGTTGTGACACTCAACGGAGAATCAACTAGAAGGTCTAAAATTGTAATAAGTATTATATTACTGGAGACGGGAACCCAATTTCAATACTTCTGGCGTAATACAGAGCGAAATTTCGGTAATGGAATGAATAACAAGATCCTAAAATTTAGTCTTTGGAACAATTAGAAAAAGCCACAAAAAAGACATAGGTGAAGTTTTACAAAGTTGTGGCAGTACCTACTACACTCTACAGATCCGATACATGGGGCTCCGAAGGGAAAGCATATGAGCAGGTCCAGGCTGCGGAAACTTAGTTCCTCCGTAGTGTTAAAGGATGTACCAGAGAAGGAATGAAGACATTAGGAATGAACTACAAGATGATTCTGTGTACTAGAAAATAGCTCTAAATGGAAACAGATGGTGGGGATCTGTAGACAGATTGCATGAAAATAGAACTCCTGAACAAATTCTTAACTTCGAGAGGCGAGACAGACAGGAAGATCATGGAAGCAATGGCTGGACCTCGTTGAGCGGAAAAGGCGAAGTCACTTAATCCACGAAGGTTGAAAAAACGAAACTCAGCGATAATGCCACAGCATAGGCCAAACATTCATAGGTAACTTGAACTAAACTAAAAATTTAAAGTATTTATGGCGCTATAGAGATTAAAATTCCGAATAGAAGCAACACTTATGCTTTTCTCAGACAGATCTCCATAAACTGCGTAATACGAAGTTCCTCCTGGTACAATTCAATCCTGCAACGAATGTCCAATTTTTCCAGACTTTATCAGTGAAATCCTGCACTCTTGCTGGACTGATACTTTTCGTGTGTGGAAGAGGAGACTTGGTTACTGTTTTCCTCTACATTTCTGCTGAAGAACGGTTTTTTGTGAAGCAAGCGTTCAAGACATCACGCAGGTATAGGTCCCCTACGTTAATACGTTAGCGAGCACGAATCGTTCAGTTAATGAAGGGATGTATTTCAGCCATTTTTAGCAGTGTGTGAAACGGGCGTGATTGAAGGCGTTACCTCCCGCCGCCAAATTGCTGGAAATTCCGGCAATTACTGGTGGACAGCTTTTGTTGTTCCACCCGCTCTGGCGGCGTTTGAATTTTCCGGGAGGTAGCTATCTACATGAGACCAATATTAGCTGCCCAGCGACTGAATAAAGGACGAAATATGATTAAATCTAATGAAAGGAAGCCGCAACAATAGGGCGGGATCTCTGTTTTAGAAAATTAGGGTCGCTTATTAAGTGATTCGGATCAAAATTCTCTGAAGTACTGCAGATTAAATTCGCTCAGCCGTTGCGTCGATAATAGGTGCGGCTCAGTACTGCACGCCGAACTGAACGAATCGGCGATGGCTGCGAATAACTTCGTTCTTTTTGTGAATTCTTAAGCTCGCCTTTGCAGAAAAATCTCCATTGCGAGAACAAACTACGTTTATTTTACGGCATTTGTTTAATTTAGAGGCTGCCGTGGTAGTTTTGGTTTTTGTAAGCCGGTATCTTTACAGACGAAAATATAATTTTCAAATTCATAGAACCAATAAACCCCATTGGGCAGCATTGTATTTCTTTAACAACATGGTTAGTGGTTGGTTTAGCAAATGTATAGATACTAATAATTTGACACTGTGCCATGATAAACATAGGACAGGATCGGACTGGCGAAAGACAGAAGAGTTTTAAAATAAAGTAAAAGAGAAAAAGCGCTTAGTACGGTAAAAATTCCACACTGAATTAGCTTATGCACATGACAGTAAGTGTATTATCAGTTGCTTTGACGAAATACACCTCCCGTTAAACAATATCGATTCGTGTTTACGATAGAGCGAGATACAATTCGCCGGTGTTGAATATTGCAGGAAATATGATTACGTATTTACATATGCGAAATATCAGGTATATGCTGATACCTGATATAACATACGACAGCAAGATCATACTGTGGGTCATCATGCGAAAGTCTAGAAAAAAAGATTAATCATTGGGAAACTTCGGATATGATTCCTAGAAATTAAAGATGTAATACAGTTCATAGAGATGACAAAATGTCGTTAAGATATTGTAAGAGGTGCTACCATCGATGATGGCATGACGTAGAAATCATACTCCTTATCTATGGAACTTGCGGAGACGAGCTGACCCCTTCCAAGAGGGGCACTGTTTTGCTGAGATATTCAAAAATGGCCAGGTGTTAACGGTCACGCACTAGAATTGGAATAGTTTTCTGATGTAAACAAATATGAATTTGTTAGTTTCTCGTCGATTACACCGGCAGTAGTCTTTATTCCATTTATTCGCAGAGGTTACGCGTAATAAATGGACAAAACATGTCGTCGTTCCTAGTAGTATCCGTTGGCAGCACATATTATTAGTTGCAAAATTATAAAGGCTACCTTGGACCGTCATAGCGTGAATGATTTATATGGAAAGCAATACAGTAATGAATAATTTCAATGTGAAAGTGCAACAAATTTAACAGTTAGTAGGAGCATGGTTGGTGTCTAGGCATTGTCAGGAAGTGCATTACTTTCGCAATTAATGAACGGCAGATGGACATTCTGCTATCCTTCCAGAGCAACATTTTTCTACCAGAATTTGACGAAGTTTAATATTCGTAAAAAGACACGTTTACAGTTTAGGCAACACAGTCAGACTGCAACGAACGTGTTCTCTCCGTTAACCATCTCTTGCCCATCTCCGATCACCATAAAGTAAAATATAGGTCGAGGGACGCTACAAAATTATTCCAGACGAAAACAGAAGCGAACTTGACTTAGCAAGAAACAAATGGAACTAAAACGAATTTACTTATATTTTATTAAACCACAAGGAAATGAACGTGATATGACAATCCTCGACCACTTTCAAACTGGAAGTAATCATAGATTCTGAAGATGTGAAAACAGACGAAAAAGCTGAACAAATAGGATCATCAGGCAGGAAGTCAGAGCTGCAAATTATGAGGCCCTGTTTAGGTTTAGGGACATTACTAGATCAAACTAATCAAAAGCATAACGTAAAGTTTACATTCCATCATTTGAGATTGCAAACGGCGTAGTAACTACTAGCACAGAGCAAAATGCATTTGTCTTCAAAGGCTGTTAAGAAAAGTATGTACCAAAGGCGCTATGCGTACTAACGGCGCTGGAGGAATTAAGAATTTATTCGACCTGCTTTACTGTACTGAAGAATATATCCGTAAGAGGTTTGATGAGGAATGGGTGCACAGTGTTTATGTAATTGTTCAATATGATAATTACTGATTATTCTTGCAGCTGCTTGGAAACGATGTGTATTGGACATTGCAGTCGCAACAAATAAAACCTTTGAGAGCCATAAACGGTAATAGCTATGTTCTATATCCATCACTTCGACATCTTCCATTAGATCCTTCAGGATTTCGGGAAATTCCGAACTGAAAGAGATGCCAAGCAAGAAGATTCCATATCACTAAAATTTTTCCAATACTCCTAGTGGAAGAATTGCGTTTTGATGGAACGTATCTAAACCACCTTCATTTTAGGGATGGGTTTATACAGTTTGCCCACGGCGCATACGAACGACAACAGTGCAGTAACTTTTGGAACATTTAGAAGTAGGAGTGAGTATCAGTAAAAAAAATTGTTCAAATTAAGAATGAAGCGCAGACCAGATTTCAAAGGCACGTTTCAAAAGTGTAAGAAATAGAAATTTTACGTTCAGTTTGTATCGAGAATTTCTGACCTAAGGCCGTGGGAGATAGAGTTTTGTTACGCAAAATATTAAAAATCTTAACAAACTGTGGAGAGATGCATGTTGTAAATTACTCGAAAGGACAAAGATAACGGATTAAAGAGCGAACTGAAGTGGCAGATGTAATTAACGCTGTATTGTCGATAAGACGGGAGCGAACTAGACCCATAACGAAGCGACTGTATGATAGATTTTAATTAATTAACTAATGACTAATTCACTACATACTTGAGAAAAGAAAAGTTATTTTAATTACTTATTAGTTGACTATTACAAAGTTGGACCCTATGTTCCCTATTGTTCGTGATATTTGTGAACGATTCACGGATTCTATGTTCTTCAAGTTTTGTATATTTAAACAACTTATTGAATTTATATGTTACGATTCACATGTGTTAATAAAAAATTTGCATTATTTCCTTGTGTATTTTTTGTCCAAGGTGGTTAACAACACGTGAATTGCCTCATTTTTAATTTGTATTTTCTTAGTATCAGGCACGCTCACTCAGAGGACAGGTAGGTCTTCACATCGATAAAATCGTTTGAGACGTAATTACCGAAACCGCCGAGGATGAAGGATTTCGTCTGCTACTTCGTATGCCAGCTTCCTGGCAGGCGCCGGTGTTAAATTACTTCGTCTTGATGACCGACTCTTCGATACTGAAGAAATCCAATTACACACCCCTGCCTGAGGCTTCATTACAAAAACCCTCGCTAACAGGGCATGCACTACTTATGAAGCAGGTAGGGGCAAAACTGGGAAGTGAGCATACAGACGCTCGCTCGCTTGCTCGCACGCCGCACGTGAGATACATCACGCACTAAGGTCTTGCAGATAAGCGGATAGGCTGACTTGTATAAGTTGAGCATTTTGCTGTATGAGATTGAGTTTGTAAGAAAAACGGAATCCATAGTGAGCATTGTAGTAATTATGTTGTGCTCGTACAGTTTTCTTATTTTGTTAGTATAGGGAAATGTGTGTTTTCACAATGATTTATTTTGTAGCAATAGGCGTTGTAGGTAGACTGTTGCTTAGGTAAGACGAGGGTGTGTTGACGTAACAGTACGAGTTGTATCGTCATTTGTGTGTAACACTGGGTCACAAGAATCCACTATTTCGAGATATTCCGCTGAGCTGCTTCCAAAATACCCTCGGATTATTCTGTTTCCTATAGCTTCAGCTGCTGCACAGAGGTTCTCCAAATCCTCGTGATACATCATGTACGTCTTCGAATAGCTTACTAAGCGTGGTTTGTCCGTCTGCATTAGGCTTCCGTCTATCCCAGGACCCAGCCTTTCCGTTGTTTCTAGATCACCTATGAGTGAGAACACATCCGTCGTTGTCTCACCTGAAAAAGGGATAATATGACTGGCAGCAACTGAATGTAATGTACCAGGGAGGTGATTCCACTGGATGCAACTTTTGATTCCTTTGCGTCAGCTAATTCCCTGAAGATTCGTGTTCCGTCTGCCCTTAGAGCCTCTACTCGCGACATCAAAGCTCGAAACGCCTCTTGCGAGGAAACACCATGTGAATGTGACTCTGCTTTGCGAAACTTTTACCCACCAAAATTTAAAACAAAAGTCACACAAAAATAATAAAAGTAGACAGCAAGACTTCAGGCACTTCAAAGTAGAAAAACACTGTCTTCGCGTCTAATCATCATCCACTTTGTTCACAACTCAGCATAGCGACCACAGCGCCGACACTTACAAGGCTTGACAGGTGCTGGCTGTGCACAAAGCGCTCTGGGGTCCCAACAGACTGCACTGAGTACATCTAACTGGCCGCGTACCAACATAATATTCGCTAGTACGCCATATGAATTGAGACAAATCGGCGAGTCCCTCATTTCTGACAAACTCCAAGTTTAAATATCCGTGGCAATCTGTTTCCCAATCATCCCTGTACTCAAGAACAGGAGGGGGAAACAAAACAATAAGTCCACTCAACACACTGCGTCATCAAAGATGCAAACTGGAGCTGTTGGTGAAGACACGATCACGCCGTTCGTAGCAGTCGAGACCTCTCACACCGAAATGTAGAGGTTTTAGAAACAGCTTCTTATTCACAGGTGGCGGCTGTTTATATTGCAATGACCACTTCTGCCATCAAAATGTAGAAGCCGGTGTCTACGACCTGTATGGGGGCAGGTGAAGCTGGCTGTAACATTTCAGGATACAGAGAAATTCAGCTCCATGGCATGGAAGCAGTGGTGTGGTGGTAGGTGTCGAACAGTGGTCTGTCATGGAAACATGTATAGTTGAGTAAGTCTTTTATTCCTTAGGAATTACAGTGCTGGAGTCGGAGCTGGAGAGACATTCAACGGCCTCTCTGACAGGTTATCACAATCAGTAAAACGGGCAGGTGACAGCAACAGCCAACAGCAGGACAGCATGTGGTGTGTTTCGACTGCTATTGTGGCTGTCGGTGGGATGCCGCGGTCAGCATGGAAAGAGGTACTGATGCAAAGCAGCGATGGCTACCAGTGGTGGACAGGGAAAAACGGTCTTTGTTAGTGACTGTCTTTTGCAACTTGGCGCGAAGCACATCCGTGCAGGCAGGATGAAACGTACCCTCCAGTTTGGCGGTTTATGAAGCTACGAGTCAGCACTGAGTGATGGAGAGCAACAGCATGCACCCGACAGGGTGCCTTCTTGGGCAGTGGTGTTTGGGAAACTAGATGGCTCAGACTAGGACCACTGCTCACCAGGAAGTCAGTCATGAGCAGATGATAGTCGCCCAGTGGGTAGACCGACAGTGCAACCGCAGAAAGTCGACAGCACTCAGACTGAGCTCAGGAAGTAGCCTGCAGCTAATGGTGGCAATGTCTGAGGATGCAGTTATTGTAGTGTCTGTGTTTTACACATAGACACTAGGAGGCGTGCTTGGATATCCAAAGTGGTTAAGCTGACTGCTCGTGATTAATAGGAATTCTGGGTTCATGTCTGAGCCCTGCACAAATTTTCATGTGTTTCTAGTAAATTAGTACAGCTAGTGAATAATCGCATTCGCAATTTGCGAATAAGTTTCATGTATAAAGTCTGAGGAGGCTGCTTGCAGTTTCATACTGGACTGGAAGTGGACGTGGACCTCGTGATTAGCGGCTGATGTCGACTCCATAACTGAGCGTACTGAACACAGCTGAACACAACTGAGAGTCTGAATTAAGTGACATATATACATCTACATCTATACTCCGCGAGCCACCTTACGGTGTGTGGCGGAGGGTACTTATTGCACCACTATCTGATCCCCCCTTCCCTGTTCCATTCACGAATTGTGCGTGGGAAGAACGACTGCTTGTAAGTCTCCGTATTTGCTCTAATTTCTCGGATCTTTTCGTTGTGATCATTACGCGAGATATATGTGGGCGGTAGTAATATGTTGCCCATCTCTTCCCGGAATGTGCTCTCTCGTAATTTCGATAATAAACCTCTCCGTATTGCGTAACGCCTTTCTTGAAGTGTCCGCCACTGGAGCTTGTTCAGCATCTCCGTAACGCTCTCGCGCTGACTAAATGTCCCCATGACGAATCGCGCTGCTTTTCGCTGGATCATGTCTATCTCTTCTATTAATCCAACCTGGTAAGGGTCCCATACTGATGAGCAATACTCAAGAATCGGACGAACAAGCGTTTTGTAAGCTACTTCTTTCGTCGATGAGTCACATTTTCTTAGAATTCTTCCTATGAATCTCAACCTGGCGCCTGCTTTTCCCACTATTTGTTTTATGTGATCATTCCACTTCAGATCGCTCCGGATAGTAACTCCTAAGTATTTCACGGTCGTTACCGCTTCCAATGATTTACCACCTATGGCATAATCGTACTGGAATGGATTTCTGCCCCTATGTATGCGCATTATATTACATTTATCTACGTTTAGGGAAAGCTGCCAGCTGTCGCACCATGCATTAATCCTCTGCAGGTCCTCCTGGAGTACGTACGAGTCTTCTGATGTTGCTACTTTCTTGTAGACAACCGTGTCATCTGCAAATAGCCTCACGGAGCTACCGATGTTGTCAACTAAGTCATTTATGTATATTGTAAACAATAAAGGTCCTATCACGCTTCCCTGCGGTACTCCCGAAATTACCTCTACATCTGCAGATTTTGAACCGTTAAGAATGACATGTTGTGTTCTTTCTTCTAGGAAATCCTGAATCCAATCACAAACCTGGTCCGATATTCCGTAAGCTCGTATTTTTTTCACTAAACGTAAGTGCGGAACCGTATCAAATGCCTTCCTGAAGTCCAGGAATACGGCATCAATCTGCTCGCCAGTGTCTACGGCACTGTGAATTTCTTGGGCAAATAGGGCGAGCTGAGTTTCACATGTTCTCTGTTTGCGGAATCCATGTTGGTTATGATGAAGGAGATTTGTATTATCTAAGAACGTCATAATACGAGAACACAAAACATGTTCCATTATTCTACAACAGATTGACGTAAGCGAAATAGGCCTATAATTATTCGCATCTGATTTATGACCCTTCTTGAAAATGGGAACGACCTGCGCTTTCTTCCAGTCGCTAGGTACTTTACGTTCTTCCAGCGATCTACGATAAATTGCTGATAGAAAGGGGGCAAGTTCTTTAGCATAATCACTGTAGAATCTTAAGGGTATCTCGTCTGGTCCGGATGCTTTTCCGCTACTAAGTGATAGCAGTTGTTTTTCAATTCCGATATCGTTTATTTCAATATTTTCCATTTTGGCGTCCGTGCGACGGCTGAAGTCAGGGACCGTGTTACGATTTTCCGCAGTGAAACAGTTTCGGAACACTGAATTCAGTATTTCTGCCTTTCTTCGGTCGTCCTCTGTTTCGGTGCCATCGTGGTCAACGAGTGACTGAATAGGGGATTTAGATCCGCTTACCGATTTTACATATGACCAAAACTTTTTAGGGTTCTTGTTTAGATTGTTTGCCAATGTTTTATGTTCGAATTCGTTGAATGCTTCTCTCATTGCTCTCTTTACGCTCTTTTTCGCTTCGTTCAGCTTTTCCTTATCAGCTATGATTCGACTACTCTTAAACCTATGATGAAGCTTTCTTTGTTTCCGTAGTACCTTTCGTACATGATTGTTATACCACGGTGGATCTTTCCCCTCGCTTTGGACCTTAGTCGGTACGAACTTATCTAAGGCGTACTGGACGATGTTTCTGAATTTTTTCCATTTTTGTTCCACATCCTCTTCCTCAGAAATGAACGTTTGATGGTGGTCACTCAGATATTCTGCGATTTGTGCCCTATCACTCTTGTTAAGCAAATATATTTTCCTTCCTTTCTTGGCATTTCTTATTACACTTGTAGTCATTGATGCAACCACTGACTTATGATCACTGATACCCTCTTCTACATTCACGGAGTCGAAAAGTTCCGGTCTATTTGTTGCTATGAGGTCTAAAACGTTAGCTTCACGAGTTGGTTCTCTAACTATCTGCTCGAAGTAATTCTCGGACAAGGCAGTCAGGATAATGTCACAAGAGTCTCTGTCCCTGGCTCCAGTTCTGATTGTGTGACTATCCCATTCTATACCTGGTAGATTGAAGTCTCCCCCTATTACAATAGTATGATCACGAAACTTCTTCACGACGTTCTGCAGGTTCTCTCTGAGGCGCTCAACTACTACGGTTGCTGATGCAGGTGGTCTATAGAAGCATCCGACTATCATATCTGACCCACCTTTGATACTTAACCCAGATTATTTCACATTCGCATTCGCTAATAACTTCACTGGATATTATTGAATTCTTTACTGCTATAAATACTCCTCCACCATTGGCGTTTATCCTATCCTTGCGGTATATATTCCATTCTGTGTCTAGGATTTCGTTACTGTTCACTTCCGGTTTTAACCAACTTTCCGTTCCTAATACTATATGCGCACTATTTCCTTCAATAAGAGATACTAATTCAGGAACCTTGCCCTGGCTACTCCTGCAGTTTACCAATATTACGTTAACTTTTCCTGTTTTTGGTCTCTGAGGACGGACGTTCTTTATCAACAATGATAATGTCCTCTCTGGTAAGCCGTCAGGTATTTTATCGTTTCGCCCAAGGGGGGGGGGGGGTCCCTCTAACCTAAAAAACCCCCGTGTGCACGCCACACGTACTCTGCTACCCTAGTAGCTGCTTCCGGTGTGTAGTGCACGCCTGACCTGTCTAGGGGGGCCCTACAGTTCTCCACCCAATAACGGAGGTCGATGAATTTGCAACCATTATAGTCGCAGAGTCGTCTGAGCCTCTGGTTTAGACCCTCCACACGGCTCCAAACCAGAGGACCGCGATCGACTCTGGGCAGTATGCTGCAGATATTAAGCTCAGCTTGCACTCCGCGTGCGATGCTGGTTGTCTTCACCAAATCAGCCAGCCGCCGGAAGGAACCAAGGATGGCCTCAGAACCCAAGCGGCAGGCGTCATTGTGCTACTATCTGCAGCCGGTCACACCCAGTGCGTTCAATAGCTGCCGGAAGGGCCTCCTCCACATTACGGACGAGACCCCCCGGCAAGCACACCGAGTGCACACTGGCATTCTTCCCCGACCTACCCGCTATTTTCCTGAGGGGCTCCATAACCCGCCTAACGTTGGAGCTCTCTATAACTAATAGGCCCGCCCTCTGTGACTGTCGGGACCTTGCCGGAGAATCGGCCACTGGCCCAATAGGCGAGGCATCCTGTGGTGGCTCGGAAACGATGTCATCACCACTAGGAAGCACCCCGTACCTGTTGGAAAGGGGTAAGGCAGCTGCCACGCGGCCAGATCCCACCTTCGCCTTTCGGCCAGGCACGCGCGAGCCCACCACTGTCCGCCATTCACCCTGGAGTGATGGCTGACCGGTAAGATGCTCACTGCCGGAAGACGCAGCGACATCAGGGGTTCCATGTGATTCCAAGGCCACCGAAGTAGGCATAGGTCTCACCACAGTTGCCCCAACGCCACTACGAGCCGACGCCTGCGCCTCGAGCTCGATGAGCCTAACAGACAAAGCCTCCACCTGCCCCCGAAGAGTGGCCAATTCTCCTTGCGTCCGCTCACAACAACCACAGTCCCTACACATGACTATGTTTACCCTACTCTATACGGTGACAAATTCCCAAGGTATACGAGCCGGGATAGCTAGCGTTTCTTAAACGGCATCACTCCTGGTATCTAAGTCGTAACATGCTGGACCTGTTGTGTGGAATTGTTGGGAAATCATTATAGGATTTGTCCTGACTTCTTTGTCTTGTCAGCTCCTCTAGAAGCCCAGTTGGTGATGAAATGTGTCGTAGCTCCAACTTTCAGAAGTGCTGGCGGTGCTCTCTTTATTGTCACTGTACTGAATATTTGTTGCATACTGGGTATGCGTTGTTGTAAAATGTAACCTACTTACCGAACTGACTTGTAATACCATCCTTACGACATTATGCTGAACAGGAACAGGGTCTGTGCGCTTCACCAGGCGGAAGTGTGGCGCAGCATATTGGTAAAACTTTTTTTTAATTGCCGAGTTCTGAGTTCAAGTATCTCATGTCTTTTCTGACTGATGTTAGCTTTGTTAGTTTCTCGTTATGAATTTGCTGTTTGATATTATCCTGTTAGATCAGATAACATTGTGTGCTACAAAACAGGTTTTTAGTTCTTGTAAGAATGTTGTGTCAAGTCAGGATTGTCTGTATCCTTATTGTGTCCTATTAATTCTGTGTAATTTAAATTTTAATAGTGATGGTATCTTCTGAGTCTTACGTCAAGGTTTTAGTGTTGACTTGTTGATTTTCTCTCTGAATGAGGATATCTAGAATGTTGAATCACTGAATCTATCATATAAGATTTTCGTGGTATTGTTTTGGATATTATTAAATGTGAACGAGTAGGGTTTCCTCATAATTATTACATTCATTTTGAGTAATCTATTTTTGGAAGTGCTTTACTCAATATTTTAATAATTGTGTTCGCAATAACATTGTCAGTAAATGAATTCAATGCTAGATCGTATTTACATCTTCAAAACCTCAAGCCAGTTCCACTCCACTACCTAAGTTGCTGTTTAAATTCACACTGTGCCAAACCGTAGGAGAGCATGGTTGTGCTCGTGAAGGCATTCTAGCTATTGTATAGAATTAAGCTCGAGATGTGTGTATCCACTACCTTGGTGTGTGACATTACTGCCACATACTACACAATATCGATTTGCTGCCACTACTTCATGGATGAGTGAGAATACTGGAGCTGCGTGTTTGGAAAGATGGCCCTGCACCCTCCATGCTGGGATGGTGTGCTGCCAGAAATGTCCCTATGACCTCTTTTGCCAGTCTGTGGATCACATTAAGTGAAGAGCGCCTCCTCTAGAGATGCGGTCAGTTTTGAGGAAGTTGGGTAGTGACCCACTCCACGGCTTTTGAAAGCGGGGCTGGCACATGCCTTATTGCAGCCAGTGTTCGCTGCGATCACCCTATGGTCCCCAGAGAATAAGTGAGCATGACCATTTTGCCTTTCTGCGTGAAAACCTCTGGACCTGACACCACAACACTATCCACAAAGTATGGGAGAGTCAGTTGCGTTCGCTTAAAAGTTTGGTTTAGCTAACAGAATTGAGTCGCTCCAGACACTGTTCTTGGGCTGCAAGTCTGACCAATTGTGAAGATACTGCTTTGGCCCAGAACCAACTTTGTGCGTAAAAATGTGCGTCTTGTGGGCAAAAAGAGGGAAGTTACATGTAGCACCCTTGCTTTTTCATGAATTTAGCCACGACTCTCACGTATCACATTGGGAACAGCATTGAGTCGTCCCCTCCATGTACAGTTTTTTGAAAGCGGGATTTGGGAAAGAGCAAGTAAGAGGGGGAATCGGCGGTCAGCTACCATCTGTAGAGGTAATTTGGAGAGATCGCCTCCCAGCGATTGTTCGGTGCCGTACTAAGGTGTTCTTGAGGAAAGTTCGTAATCTGCGTTAGTGAGGTCTTTTTCTGCATAGCTCGCATACTTGTGTGTTTCTAATACGCAGTTTGCGTTGCCGATTTGATTTATTGCAAACTGAATTTTGGAGCCTTTAATTCTGAATTCGTGAACTGCACAGATAAGGATCTTGGTGCTTTACTCTCCACACAGTCCTCTGGATAAATTTTGGTGCC
Source organism: Schistocerca serialis cubense (assembly GCF_023864345.2). Lineage (NCBI taxonomy): Eukaryota > Metazoa > Arthropoda > Insecta > Orthoptera > Acrididae > Schistocerca > Schistocerca serialis. The sequence continues at coordinate 738,475,271 of NC_064639.1, read as the reverse complement.
TCCCACAGTGTCAGCCTCGTACTTGGTCAATTTAATTGAATTGGCAGATAACTTTTCTCTCTGTTGTTAACTTCTGAAGCACATAGAAAAAAAACTCCTTTTATACGTAGACTTGGCTTAAATTTCAAAATCCTTTAACATGTCCTACAACATTTCCTGATTAGGTTGCCTATTAAAAATAGGTGTAACCTGTTGAATACCCAACTGCTTATGAGCCGTGCTGCAGCTCGTGTTGGTGCTGTTTGTAGGTTTCCGCCCTCTGTTGCAGGCCAGACGGTATCGTTTAGTTGGAATGGTTGCTGTTAGTTGTCTTCTTCTCGTGTTGACTGGCGCGACTCGGTTTCGCAAACGTTGCCTGTCCGCTAGTGGAAGCAGCGGCGGTTATCGATATGTAGTACTAGTACTGTTGCCCTATCTTTGGGGCGACGTCGTTGTTTTATCGGGTCGTGTGAGTGTGCCAGTTCGGTTGGGGACTCCGGAGAAGACAGGTCCACGCAGTGGAGAACACGACGGGACCGCTGACGGTACACATGGACTGCCGGATGGAAGGTTCAAATGGTTCAAATGGCTCTGAGCACGATGCGACTTAACTTCTGAGGTCATCAGTCGCCTAGAACTTAGAACTAATTAAACCTAACTAACCTAAGGACATCACACATCCATGCCCGAGGCAGGATTCGAACCTGCGACCGTAGCGGTCGCCCGGTTCCAGACTGTAGCGCCTTCCGTCCGGCCGGCCGGATGGAAGGGCTGTGGTCACGAGGGTGCACGAAATCATCGTAAACCGGATCCAGCAAGCTTTAAGATGAGTGCATTTCCATCCAAGTAGAGTGGAGTCACCCATGTGGGCCCCGTAGTACACATGTGATGTTGTGACAGATTATCATCGCACTGTTATGTGCAGTTTGATGGATCTGCGTACCGCTTAGTACTTGAAGACCCTACTGTGTTAAAAGCACTTGGATCAGTGATTTGACGATGTGGTTACTCAGCTGTGAATTAATAAAGTAGTGAAGAGATTTGTTTCATTCTGCCAACCGTCGTCAGAGTTGTCACAGTGAGTTCAGTGTGCGTTTGTGCTCATTTGGTACTTGGTTTTGGCTCGCTTTGCGATTGTTTCCGCAATGACGTGTGGTTGCTGATTCTGGTTGGTTACATTTCGTTTTGCCTCGCACGTAAATCGAGTGGGGGTTTAGTTACTGTTAGTTTGTCTGGTGTTCTGTACTGTGACTTGTTTGTTCAGATTTTCGGGTTTGTGGAATCGGACGGAAATCTGGTAGTGTTTCATTTTCTCGTTCTGGGCGCTCTAAACAGAGTATTCTGGGGACGTAGTGCAGACCGTCGGTTCCGGCTTTGGTGTATTGTTCCATCGTTGCATTTGGTTTTTCGGACGTCGGGTAGCTTCAGCATATTATCATTAATCATTTGTTAGACTGCCTCTAGTATGAGTTACCACCCTGTGAAGTGAATGCAACTCTTGGCTGCCTATCTCTTCGCTAGCGAAAGTGTTTGTTCTCAGAGGTCGATTCCTGGAGCACTGTCTGTGACTGGTCCTTGCGTTTTCGTGTTGTATTATTTATTTAATACTTTGTAATGCCTACATTAAAGGTTATGTATGCCTAGTTAATAGTTCTGGTCGCCTTCTGGAATAAATCTAGCAGAGTAAGGGTTGTGTTACAAGGTTTACCATCATTTTAATTCACCCGTTTGGTGATCAGTTGCTTGTTTTTTTTTAATTAACCTTTACTTGTATTTGGTGTTTTACAGCAAGTTTCTAAATTTCTTATATAATCGACGTTCCTGGCATTTAAGTTCTTCAGCTGTGATTGTGGTCATTTGCTTTGAAAAAAATAATTCGATATTTGTATTTTAGCAGTAAGCCGTAAAACCTTATTTACTGCCATTCCTGTGGTCTGATACCTTCTGCTGTGTTTGTGGCCACTTACCTTTTAATATTTCAATACCTGTAAGTTGTAATTGCAGCGAGTTCTCAAACATTCTTAATTTATTGCCATTCTTGGCATGTAAGACTTTCAGCTGTGATCACAGTGGCTTGTTTTTTTATTTAAAAAAACATTATCTGTATCTGTATTTTATGGTGGTTTGCTAAATTGTAACGCACTGAAAACACTATTATTTACACTGTTGCTTATTCCTCTATGAATAATGTGTGGTATTTCTTTGTTTATTGTCGAGTCTGGAATTACAGTTTTAAAAATAAATGTGTGTAACTGTAAAAGGTAACGGATAGTAACTGATTACGCTCCCGTCTACAATCGTAACCCAATCCTCCCTTCTCTTGACTACCCAAGGTTTCAGCTTAACTTCAGAGTGTTGGCGGTGACGTTGTACACAGTGGCCAAGTATAAAAATTATTTACTTACTGATATCTGACAGTACCAAACATTGCACTCGCTAGTCTTGTATTGCTACGATTTGGTTTATTAACTAGGGAGACCTGACTATACTTCCCCTGTAGGTATAAGAGGTCGTGGGCTGGCACTAACTCACAATTTAAACACCAGACCAAGAAGTTTCATGGCGACCCAGTCAGGATGTTACTCTTTAAGTTCTTGCAGTTAGGACGGCGCAGTGAAACACTTGTTGGGGCACGAGAAGTTGTAGTGATCATTTTGTGCCCTTTCACATTCATTTATGTTTGAATCAGCTGCAGCATTTGATGGCAAGATGTATGAAAACATTTTTTAGGTTTTTTTATATTGTAACTCTTTGTTAATAAACAAAAACGGAGATCTGCATATTTCGTGCTCTCTTATCACTGTTGGCCAGTATCTGCATCTGTTTAAAGCCGAACATTCACCTTTACTTTCAGTATTCGACACTCAAATTTGCGATAAGTGTGATGACTGTGTGTCAGGGAGAAGGGGCCACAGATAAGTGGCTACTATTTTAATATTGCCGTCTTTACCATAGTATGCTATCATATCGAAAAATATCGTAAAATAAAAAGTTAAGACGATAGACTGAAACATATATATTTTCTAATTTTGATAGTCGATGTCCCAACCGACTTGTAATGGGGACTTGTTTTTGTTATTTATTGCTGTTTTGTATGTACTTGTATTTTGGGTATTTCATTGAGATTTGTGTTTTGTGTTTGAAGATTTTGTATTGTGTGTGAACATTTTGTTATTCTCGCATGTGAAGATTGTGTATTTTCATGCGAAAGCATTCTTGTGTGCAGGTTTGTCTGTCAATGTTAAATTTTGTGGCATAATTTTCAGTTTCAGCTCCTCCATAAACGAATTGGGCTAGTCGAGTGCGATCTAGCAAGGAAAGTTTTTAGCTAGGAGGATTCGATGGAATGAGAACAAGCCGTATCGGAAAATTGTGTGAAGAGGCATCAGCAACGACTGCGTTGTCTGAAACCTAGTAAAGTGTAGCAGCACATCAACAGAGCGAAACGAGCGAAACTGAATCGACAGTAGCACAGAGCAATTAAGACTCTGGAAACTTGGAGGTATTCCAAAGCAGATGCTAGAAAAAGCGAAGGCAAACCGAGAAAAAACTGAAGCACAATGGGAACAGGCAGAGAAAAGAGATAGAAAAGCAGAGGGAGACAGAGAAAAAGTGGAAGCAAACAGAAGATAATTTAGGGAAGAGATGTCAACATTACGAGGGCAGTTTCATCGTTGTATTAAAGTGATAGAAGAAGAGATGGTTGAAGTGTCTAAGTCAATCGAAAGCAACATGACCGGGCAGGTCCAGGCGCAGGTGAATCTGAAGAAAGTGTAGGAGACGAACAAATCGCTTTCTCAGAGTGCTGGCTCTAAGGGGCATTCGGACACTGAAACCACAGAACGCGTGTGGTTCTTAGAAACTGAGGAGTATGTCTCACTTAAAGAAGGTATTGGGAACCTGAGAAAAGAGAATGAGAGCGGCGAGTTGCGCAGCCATTACTGTCCCCTGGCAGAGAGTAGTTTTCTTTTGTTTTTTTTGGGGGGGGGGGGGGGGGGGGGTCATCAGTCTTCGCACTGGTTTGATGCGGCCCGCCGCTGTTTCCTCTCCTGTGCCAACCTCTTCATCAGAGTAGCACTTGCAGCCGAAGTCCTCAATTATTTGCTGGATGTATTCCAGTCTCTGCTTCCTCTACAGTTTTTGCCCTCTATGGCTCCCTCTAGTACCATGGTAGTCATTCCCTCATACCTTAAAAGATGTTCTACCATCCTGTCCCTTCTCCTTGTCAGTGTTTTCCACATATTCCTTTCCTCTTCGATTCTGCGCAGAACCTTCTCATTCCTTACCTTATCAGTCCACGTAATTTTCAACATTCGTCTGTAACATCACATCTCAAATGCTTTGATTCTTTTCCGTTCCGGTTTTCCCACATTCCATGTTTCACTATCACACAATGCTATACTTCCCAGACGTACATTATCTGAAATTTCTTCCTCAGATTAAGGTCTATATTTGATACTAGTAGACTTCCCTTGGACAGGAATGCCCTTTTTGCCAGTGTTAGTCTGCTTTTGATGTCCTCCTTGCTAGGCCCGGCATTGGTTATTTTGCTGCCTAGGTAGCAGAATTCCTTAACTTCATCTACTTTATGACCATCAATCCTGATGTTAAGTTTCTCGCTGTTCACATTTCTGCTATTTCTCATTACTTTCGACTTTCTTCGATTGACTCTCAATCTGTACCCACTACACTGTTCATTCCATTTAGCAGATCATGGATTCGTCTTCACTTTCGCTCAGGGCAGCAGTGTCATCACCGAATCGTGTCGCTGATATCTTTTCACCTGGAATTTAAATTCCACTCCTCAACCTTTCTTTCATTTCCATCACTGCTTCTTCAATGAACAGATTGAGCAGTAGGGGTGAAAGACTACATCCCTGTCTTACACCCTTTTTAATCAAAGCACATCGTTCTTAGTCTTACACTCTTCTTATTCCCTCTTGGCTCTTGTACATATTGCACTCGTATATTACCCGTGTCTCCCTATAGCTTACCCTATTTTTCTCAGATTTTCGAGCATCTAGCACTATTTTATCGTCGAACGCCTTCTCCAGATCGACAGATCGTTAGTCTTACTGCCACAATCAAACGTAAAGTCAGAATTGCCTCTCCACAACCTTCACTTTTCTTAAAGCCAAACTGATCGTCTTGTAACATATCCTCAAATTTCTTTTCCATTCTTCTGTTTATTATTCTTGTCAGCAACTTGGATGCTTGAGCCGTTAAGCTGGTTGTGCGATAATTCTCGCACTTGTCAGCTCTTGCAGACTTTGGAACTGTGTGAATGATATTTTCTCGAAAGCCAGATGGTACGTCGCCAGACTCACACATTCTACACACTAACGTGAATAGTAATTTTGCTGTCGTTTCCCCCAACTATTTTAAAAATTCTGATGGAATGTTATCTATCCCTTCTGCCTTATTTGATCCTAATTTCTCCAAAGCTCTTTTACATTATGTTTCTAATACTGGAACTCCTATCTCTTCTAAATCGACTCCTGTTTCTTCTTCTTTTGCATCAGACAAATCTTCCCCCTCATTGAAGCTTCCAATATATTCTTTCCCCGTATCCGCTCTCTCTCCTGCATTTAACAGTGGAATTCCCGTAGCAGTCTTAATGTTACGACCCTTGCTTTCAGTGTCACCGAAGGTTGTTTTTACTTTCCTGTATGCTGAGTCAGCCTTCCAACAATCATTTTTTTCCATTTCTTCACATTTTCAGGCATCATTTCGTCTTAGCTTCCCTGCACTTCCTATTTATTTCATTCCAGCATTTCTGAATTTCTCTGAAGATTTTTGAACATCCTGCTTTCATCGATCAACTGAAGTATTTCTTCCGTTACCCATGGTTTCTTCACAGTTACCTTCCATGTAACTATGTTTTTACTTCCAACTTCCGTGATTGCCCTTTTTAGAGACGTCCATTCCTCTTCAACTCTACTGTGCACTGAGCTTTTACTTATTGCTGTATCTGAAGCCTTAGAGAACTTCAAGCGTATCCCTGATTCGTTCTGACTAATCTTTTAAACCTCAGCCTACTCTTGATCACTACTTCATCGTGACCTGAGTCTACATCTGCACCTGGGTATGCCTTACAATCCAATATCTGATTTGGGAATCTCTGTCTAACCATGATGCAATTTAACTGAAATCTTTCCTTATCACCCAGACTTTTCCAACCTCCTCCTATTGTGAATCTTGAACAGCGTATTCCCTATTACTAGCTGTAATTTCTTATAGAACCCAATTAGTCTTTATCCTCTGATTCCTTGTCCTAAGCCCATATCCTCATGTAACGTTTTCTTCTGCTCCTTTCCCTAATACAGCACTCCAGTCCCCCATGAATATTAGATTTTCATCTCCCTTTATGTACTGTATTACCCTTTGAGTATCCTCATATACTTTCTCTCTCTCTTCATCTTTAGTTTGCAACGTCGGCATGTAAACATGAACTATATTGTCACTGTTCGTTTACTGCCAATTCTTATAAGAACAACCCTATCACTGAACTGTTCACAGTAACAGACTCTGTGCCCTACCTTCCTATTCATAACGAATCCCACTCCCGTTATACCATTTTCTGCTGCCGTTGATTACCCTATACTCATCTCACCAGAAATCTTTGTTTTCTTTCCACTTCAGTTCACTGGCCCTCTGTAACTAGAATGAGCCTTTGGATTTCCTTTTCCAGATTTTCTAGCTTCCGTACCACATTCAGGCTTCTGACATTCCGTGCCCTGACTTGTAGAACGTTATTCTTTCGTTGATTATTCTATTTTTTCCTCCTTGGCAGTCCCCTTCCGGAGACCCGAAAGGGGGACTGTTCCGGAAACTTTTGCCAATGGTGAGATCACCATGCCCTGTGGATAGACGTTACGTGTCTTTAATGCAGTGATTTCCATTGCCTTGCACATCCTGATGCCGCTGATTATTGCTGATTCTTCCGCCTTTAGTCACAGTTTCTCACCTCTGGGACAAGAGAGTGCCCCGAACCTCCATCCGCTCCTCCGCCCTCTTTGACCAGGCCGTTCACAGAATGAGGATGACTTCTTATGCAGGGAAGTCTTCTGCCGCTATTACTGATTATTAATCAAAATTTAAGCAGTGGGGAGGTTTCGAACCCGGGACCTATGATGATATGATTACTAATCAAAAACACTACCGCTTCTTTTTTTTGCATTTTGTTCGTTGTGTTTGGTCGTTGCGGACGTCACATGATATCCGTTCAAATTCCGTTCAAATTCGTCTGTTGATCCTTCCACTCAGTTTTTTATTACAGAGGCCAGAGGCCAACCAGCTCTCTGACCGAACACGCTTTGTTTTAAAATTTTTTTGTAATCTCATTTTTTTTTCGTTCGTTGCATCTGCGGACGTCGCAAGACACCCGTTTCATTTTTTTTCCTTTTTTTTCTTTTTTTGCTTTTTTTTTTACTGAAACCCTCAGCTGCCGACAGGTGTTGTTGAAATACCTCGATGGGGACAACTGAAAATGTGTGCCCTGTCCGGGACTCGAACCCAGGATCTTCTGTTTACATGGCAGACACTCAATCCATCTTTTTTTTAATTTTTTTCTCCTTTTTTGTTTTTTTTTAAATGGAACTAAAAAAAAAAAAGTGCCACCGCCACTTTTCAGCCTATAACAAAAAATCTAGGCCACTTCAGGCGTTGGCTCCTGACGAAACCTACCCCAGAGAGCTGCCTATATACCAGGGGAAATACGGGAAATCAAGGTTAGGGCTAACCTTACAAACAAAACAAAATCTTACTTTTTCTGAACAACCTTTTTTTTTTTTTTTTTCTTTTAAAGTGATCAGAGGCCTTTTGCGCCCCGCTGGTAATATGTTGAGTCACGTCTTCTCGAAATTGATGTGTTCCGTTCAATTGTTCAGAAATGTTCATTGGTTCAAACAGGAGACCTTCTTCTCTCTTGGCTTAACACATTCCAGCTGCGAGGCGGCTCGTGGAAAGCACTCCCAAGGAAGTTCGAGAAAAATTGTCTGTATTTTGGGTGACGGACAACGACATAATGACGGTCATTGAGGTATGTCCAAAAATCGAGTACAGAGTCTACAGTTTGTCCACATAAGTAGTGAATGGCATGTCCGCGAATCCAATTCACGGCATTGGTCTTTGTCCGAGGAAAATAGTCACGTTCCGGAAATAATAATGAAAGGGGAAGTAATCCGATCCGGAATGTCCCGCGATAGAAAATCTACAATACGTCGAACCAAGTGCCAAACCTCCGCCGCCGGTCCGCAAACAAACCGATGTTCATCATTGTCTGGCACTCCACACGTGGAGCATAGAGGTGATTGGGCGAGGTGGATACGATGAAGGCGAAATTGGTTGATTTGCTTACCATTGACAGTTAGGCACCAGGCAGATTGAGCATTCGTGTCAAGGTAACAGGCGAACACCGCGCGCCATACATGACGCCAGTCAACCTGGGGGAACTTTTGTTCAATCGGGTTAGGTGGACGACCTAATTGGAGGACATTGTATACTGCCTTTGTCTTGAGTAAAAGCTGTCTTGGTAAGGTGAGGCGGAGATAACTGAGTTCCAGAAAGAAGCACCGTATATAATGGAACTGGGCCGGAACATCCGAGATCATCACTGGGGCTGACAGTGAGACCGGAGAGTATGCCGACAGGAGGAGACCAGTGAGGCTCGTTGGGCAACGTGTCCATACCGTCATCTGGCTCTGAGCACTATGGGACTTAACTTCTATGGTCATCAGTCCCCGAGAACTTAGAACTACTTAAACCTAACTAACCTAAGGACATCACACAACACCCAGCCATCACGAGGCAGAGAAAATCCCTGACCCCGCCGGGAATCGAACCCGGGAACCCGGGCGTGGGAAGCGAGAACGCTACCGCACGACCACGAGATGCGGGCCCGTCATCTGGGAGCTGATAAATATGGCGCGAGCTCTGTCTGGCACGTGAAACAGACCTATCCCTCCTCGTTCACGGCGAAGTGTAAGGGTTGCATAGTTAACTTTGAACAACAGCCCAGAGCTGACGAAAGATGCCATCGCCGCCAACATGCGACGTGCCACAGTAAGCGGGAAAGGTAGAACTTGTGCTACATGGGGAACTCGGGATGCGATATATGTATTGACATATCGAGCTCGTTGGAGAATATCTAGGGATCGAAGGCGATGGTCCATAAGACCTGCTCTGATCATTAAAAGGAGGCGTCGGCAGTTGATGGTGGCTGAACGCCGGAGATCAGATGAAAAATCGATTCCCAAACAACGAATGGTATCAACGGTGGTGAGAGGTGTAACGCACTCCACGGGAAGTCCCGTGCCAATGAACATAACTTGTGACTTACGTACGTTTAAAGAGCTACCCGACGCCTCACCATAAGTCGCTAGCCACGTCAAAACAGCTCGAACCTCGTCGGCATTACGTAAACAGATGACTACATCGTCAGCATAGGTCGTGCAACAGAACCGGTAGCGATCTATGGACAACCCTACCAAACGTTGTCTTAGTCCACATAGCAAGGATTCCAAGGAAAAGGCGTACAAAATTGCTGATAGAGGGCAGCCTTGACGTACGGATCGACCTATTATTATCGGTGGAATGAGTCTGCCATTGTACATAATCCTTGATGAGGCACCCCGCAGAAGGCGCATCACTACCGTGATAACGGCGACTGGGAAACCCATATGGTGGAGAACGGCCGTAAGGAACGAATGGTCAACCCTATCAAAAGCTTGACTAAAGTCCAAAGACGCAAGTGCCCCAGAGAGGCGTTGTGCCTGGGTAACGGCGATCATATCCCTGTAGCGGCATAAAGCCGTGCGAATATTATTATCTCCTCCCAAAGATGCTTGGTCTGGCGACACAACATATCGGGCAACGTTTCTAAGTCGTGCTGCCAAAAGGCGAGTGAAGATTTTCATATCACTGTTAAGGAGGGTGAGGGGCCGATAATCACTGATATTGTTGCCACCGTGCGGTTTATGTACAGGAATAATAATTCCTTCCATGAAAGCGTCCGGCACAGGTACTTCCGGAGACATCAGTTCCCGACAGATGGAGGTGAAGGTGGACTCTAACAAATCACGGAAGGTGCGATAAAATTCGAGGGGAAGACCGTCGGGTCCTGGGGAGCGATTGATGGTTCCTGCCCGGATCGCATCGCGGACTTCCTCATCAGTCACCTCTGACATCAAGTCAATCGCCGCATCTCCTGGGACACCACCGAAGTTGAGCTGTGAGACTTCCTCGATCATCTCTGGGGAATGTGGAATTGCGGCGTAGATCTGCCGGTAGTGGGCGTGAAGCACATTCCCTATTGCTGATTGGGTTACGTAGCGACGCCCTTCTTGATCCGTTAGGACGTGAATCAATTTTCGGCGTCGATTTTGTCGTTCTTGGATGATGTGGTACATCGACGGATGTTCATGAGGCATGCGATCAGCAGTACGAGATCGTACTATCGCTCCTTCCAAATGCCATCGCATGAGATTGGAGATTTGGGCCTTAGCTTGGTTCATCCGTGTACGGCGCTCAGGGGAGGCTGGCATCGTGGAGCATTCTCGTAGGATCCTGTAATAAAAGTCCATAGTGCTCTTCCTCCAGGCGACAACATCTTTGCCATACCGTATTAAAGTTTTTCGAAGAGCAGGTTTTGCACACTGGATCCACCAGGATATGGTAGACGGATACGTGGGTCGGCGTCTATTACATGTGATCCAAGTGTCTTCTATTAGAAGTCGACAGTCAGGTGAATTAAGAAGTGCCGTGTTCAGTTTCCATAAACCACGTCCTTGCCATACTGCCTGTCTTGTGAGAACAACATCACAGAAGTAAGCCTCATGGTCTGAGAAAGCAACAGGCCAGATTTCAGCCTGTCGAGTGTGTTGAATTAGGGATCGCGAGATGTAGATGCGATCCAGTCGGCTAGAGGAGTGCGCAGTGTAGTACGTAAAGCCCAAAAGATCACCGTGAACATGTCTCCACGTGGCGACAAATTGCAGCCGCGTGACGACTGTTTCCAGAGCTGCGCATGGTGAGTGACGCGGCAATTGATCCTGAGGTCGCTGGGTGCAGTTGAAGTCTCCACCCATGACCCAGTCATCGTGTGGTCCCATAAAAAGGGGTGTAACTTCATTCGCGAAGAAGGCATTGCGTTCACGACGGTAGCTGGAGCCCGACGGCGCATAAATGTTGACGATGCGTACATCAAAGAGAGTGAGGGCCATACCTCTGCCGCTGAGGAGATATAGGACATCTTCGGCAGGAAGACCTTCGCGTAAGATGATGGCAACACCACTACCGGTGTCCGAAGCGGGAGAAAGATGCACCGTGAAGCCATGTGGTGGTGAAAAATCGGCGACATGCACTTCCTGAAAAAGCGCAATATCTATGTCCGCATCATAAATCATATCGCGAAACAGCGCCAGTTTGTGGGGCGCACGAATGGTCGCGAGGTTAATCGTTGCGACACGATAATGCTGGTGCTGGAGTCCCACAGGCACAGGTGGGGCTTCTTCTTCAGGAGCGAGAGGTCGTCGATCATGCCGGTCCGCTGAAGAGGCTGCTATTGTGGAGAGTTTGCGGGCGCGGGCGCAACCGATGGGGGTGCCCCATCATCAGCAGCGTCCACCCCAGTCCCTTCGATCTCCACGTCGTCTGCCCAGGAGACTGATACTGCGGTAGGGCATCGGCTGTGTACATCATCCACGTGGAGAGGAGACGTAGTTTTCGTCTCATCGGATAGGCTCTCTTCAACGTCGACCTGCGGGGGCGACGGCGCCAGTAAGGAGGGGTGTTCGTTGCCAGTGGTCGCCTGTGGCGGGTCTTTCGCATCAGACGTTTGGTCATCAAAGAGCGGTTTGTCGTCCATCTTCGGGTCTGCATCCCTGGTATCCATCCGTAGAATGGATTCATCAGGGGGTGTACGGCTACGTTTCTTTCTCTTTCGTGTCGACCCTTGTTTTCGAACAGGTCGTTCAGTGTCCGATTGCGGGTGGTTTTCGTCTGACTCCGGACCAGTCTGAAGGAAAGCAGAAGTAGGTACCACTCCCGGATCAACGTCCATCTCAGTAGCATTTTCAGTCACAATGCGCGATGATTCGGCAGGTCAGGATCTGGCGTCTTTGGCACCTCAGAAGGAAACCCAGAAGCGGTTGCATCTACCTGATCAGACGACGTCAACGGAGCAGGAAGACTCTGTGTATACGTGCTACCTTCCTGGGCAACCTTGGCGTATGTGACAGGGATCTGAGTCATCACTGCTGGGGACGCTTCCTCGCCGACCGGCGTCTGGATCAGGCGGCGTCGCATGCAGGCGGATCTGACGTGGCCTTCTTGTCCACAACCCGCGCATGTTCGGGGTTGGCCGTCGCACATGTCAAGGGCTCGCACCCCGCCAATGGTCAGGTATGATGGTATATGTTTTTTCAGTTCAATTTTGACCTGACGCACACCATTAAGGACATGGTAGGTCGTGAAGGTTTGCCATTTTTCCTCTACGTAACCGATGACGTTACCGTATGGTTGTAACGCAGAGACAACTTCGTCCTTCGGCACTTCAAAAGGTAGTTCAAACACCCTAATCGTGCGTTGACCGTACTCTGCGAGTTCAAGTGTTACAGCTCCGACGTGACCATCAGAGTATTTGAACTTAAGTCCATTGGCATGGCGGCGAATAACATCTTCACACACCTCGGTGTTTGTCATTTTAATATGAACGACACTACTCGTGATCGAAAAATGGATTCCGATAACGTGGTTAGGATCTAAACGAACTTCTTCACGTATGAACGTTTCAATTTCATGTGCACGAGGTCGCGCATGTTCAGCTGGGAAGGAAACTTTAAGGGTCGCACGGCGGTAAGCGCTCGACATGTTGTTCACGGTGGACGGACACAAGCCTTAAAGCTACGACGCGGAAGTAAACAACGCCTGCAGCGGAGCACTGGCCGGCGCGCGGGGCCGTCCGCACGCTGCCACGGCTGAGAGCCGACTCTTCAGTTCGTCGTTGATCCATTAACTCAGTTTTTGTTATTACAGAGGGCAGCTAACCCTCTGACCGAAAGCTCTGAGCTACCGTACCGGCTAGGAGGAAACAAATACATCCTTGTAGCTGTTGTGCTAGTGTAGAAATACGTCACACACACACGTCTTGGAAGTCTACCTGGAGACCCGTTGTGAAGACGTTTGTCAGAGAATTCCTGGGTGTGTCTGGGAATGTAAAACACGTGCTGTCGGACAACAGAAAAGAGTTCGTTTTGAAGACGTGAGAGCGAATGTTCAGTGGAGGAAGATGAGGGGAATTTATGCTACCAAATACCGCACACACGTGAACCGAGTGGAGTTGATTATACGAGAGCAGTGGAAGTTTTACTAGGTCTATTGTAATATAAGACACAACACATGCGATCAGTAGGTCAAAGATTTTAAGTTAGCGGTGAGTCAAGCATCCCACGACTGAACCAAAATGGCTCCAACTAAGGTTTTAACGAACCTAGACCCAGAAGACAGAAGAAGAGAAGTGGTTGCATTTGTGTCACAGCAACTGTCCAGACGTAGGCATGTGACAGCGGAGAGAATTACCAACATAAAGTGGTAGTGCAGTGGTAGAGGGAGGATTTCAAGAATATAAAGCAGTGTTTCTTCTAAACAGGGCCGAAGGTGCTGGTGAGAAATCACCGCCCCTCCTGCAAGGCGAAGAATAAATCGTCTAAACCATTTCCCCTGTGCATTTGACCTATCCGAATACGCGACTGGTGTTTGCAAACGCTCCCATGCTGGCGAAGTTACGGTCGAGGAGAATAGATGGGAGAAACCCCTTCTCCAATCTCCAAGTTTTTGTACAATTAGGCTGCTTTAGTTTTTGTTTATGTTGCATAATTTGTGTCTGTTATGTAAGTTATTTATGTAGATAGGGCCTTTAGAGGTGTGTTAAGAGTAAAAGATGCGCAGGGAGTCTGAATTAGACACGCCTCACAAAACATTTTTTAAAAATGTGTCTGCAAACCCACGTCTATTGATCGCAGAACTGCATGGCACAGTGATTCCTAACTGCACAAGAAGAATGACGGTTTTGCAAATGTTTTAGAATGAAAATCAGTCATTGTCAGCGATAAACATTTGTTGTTCGTGACAATATAGTTGTAATTATGTCTCAGAATTATAAGGAAGATATAAAGTATCAGAGTATGGTATGTACTCCTCTAAAACTGTTTTCTTTATGGTGTATCACGTCATTGTTTTGTTTCTCAATGTGTAGTCCTGTGTTGTCTGACTTACGTTTCCTGGTGAGATAGTAAATTTTGTTTGGGGAAACCGTTATTTTCAGCCCTTGTCGTAGAGTTTTGAAGGGTTTAGCAAAGCACAACGTGTTGTAAGAGGTGACTTTCGTGTGCGGCTCGAGAAGGATTAATGGATTTCGTGTTCTGGCTGGTCATAGAGTGGACTATGAATGTTAAGAGTTTTTTGGCCTACCGACATCTGAAAAGAATGCCCTGCAGTACTTGCAGAGTTGAGTTTTGGGATTTATAGGACGCTAGTTTTTGCCAGTAGAGCACTGAGCGATCTTAACCGTGCTTTTATTAGTTATTGTGTACTCCTCTATGCCACGATTTTGTAAGTTTACCAGCTTGTACAGCTAGTCTGAATTTATGCCACATTCTCTGAGCTTCACGCATAACACACATTTCACTTGGATCACCATATGGACAGATCCCTGCAGCGGAGCGCCAACAATAATTTATTAATTTAAGATTTTTGGGAATAATCACTAGGGAAGATTTTTCAGCCAGGATTCGAAAATTTGCTCACTGACATTTATGACTGTTTCAGAAGCAGGAAGGTTGCGAGCAGGCACAAGAGGAGGATGAGCTGGCAGGTGCAGAGGGGGTCTGCCGTCCATCGCAGGGGACTGCCCCGCCCAAGGGGCCAGGATGCGCTGGGGCACAGTTGCCGTCACACGTCGGTCTGCTCGGAGTGAGGCTCAGCCAGTTGCAGGTGTCAACAGGTGCCAGCGTCACTGAACCTGCAGCCACTGGAGTGACACTCTGTTCGTCAGAAGATGCACTGAGCGTGATAAGTTAAGCTTTTTCGGTGTAAATGCAAACAGTGAGCTCATGCAACGACAGTTCGTTTTTGTGAATGGACACATCAATCTATTTAATTTCATTTTGATATTGGCAAGCACAAGGAACGTAAATGATACTCCACACACTTTTCTACATAAAACCGTGGTAGTCACTACCATAAGTAACGTAAATGGTATTCCACACACACTTTTCTACATAAAACAGTGGCAGTCACCAACATTTAATAATGTCACTGAGCCGGCCGATGTGGCCGAGCGGTTCTAGGCGCTTCAGTCTGGAACCGCGCGACCGCTACGGTCGCAGGTTCGAATCCTGCCTCGGGCATGGATGTGTGTGATGTCCTTAGGTTAGTTAGATTTAAGTAGTTCTAAGTTCTAGGGGACTGATGACCTCAGCTGTTAAGTCCCATAGTGCTCAGAGCCATTTGCACCAATAATGTCACTGAGCCTCCGGAGCGGATACTGTGTCGGTTCATCCTTGTGGCAGCGCTTTGCCGCGGTGCGATTGGTCGCGATCGCCTATCGAGGCACTCGCGGAACGATTCGAAGGCGACTCGGCACAGCAGCGAGACGCGGTGGAAGTTACGCTGGTTACCGAGAGATGGCAGCGGCCCTGTCAGTCGTCGTCGTTGCAGTACTGGTCGTGCCGCGGACGGTGGTGGACCGCGCGAGCTCGGAGTTTGTTTTGGTCGAGTGCGTAAGCAACGCCCGTGAGTGGACGACGTGGCGTGGGACTTCACGCTAATAGCGGAACTGGGGCTTTGCTAC
The DNA here is from genome assembly GCF_023864345.2 of Schistocerca serialis cubense. Classification (NCBI taxonomy): domain Eukaryota; kingdom Metazoa; phylum Arthropoda; class Insecta; order Orthoptera; family Acrididae; genus Schistocerca; species Schistocerca serialis. The sequence continues at coordinate 738,459,442 of NC_064639.1, read as the reverse complement.
GTCTGGAGGACAGTGTAGCCGTGAAGAGGCCGAATACAACCGTCTGCATCCTGTCACCGTGCCAGACTTCTGTCTGCCGGTGCCACCTTCAGCTGTGTTAATTCTGCCTGGGAAGCTGATTTCTCATCCAGGATCGTTCTTGTACGATTAACTGTTTCGTGGCCCTTTACGATTTTCATGTTGAACTGTAATATGTCCAGTCGCGTTTTGTGTGTGGGAGTTCCTCGCTCTGTACGTGCCGTATTGCTTACAAGTACCACCTGTGTCTATTCCGTAATTTACTGAGTTTAACGTACGAAAGCTGTGCAAGTTGTTCAAACAATTCGTGACCTTCCATACCCTTCCAATCTAATATTACGATAGACAACCACCGCGAAATTCAGGTACAAACTGATAACCCAGTATTTCTCCAACAATTCTAATACGATACTGACTGACTCTCCAGTGATGCGGAGTAAATGATAAGCGATTCTTTCCCTTTTGCCGACCAGCCCCCAAAGTATTTGTTTTACTTTTTCCATAAGTATTTACAGGGTGTTTCAAAAATGACCGGTATATTTGAAACGGCAATAAAAACTAAACGAGCAGCGATAGAAATACACCGTTTGTTGCAATATGCTTGGGACAACAGGCAGACAAACTTTCGGAATTACAGTAGATACAATTTTCAACAACAGATGGCGCTGCGGTCTGGGAAACTCTATAGTACGATATTTTCCACATATCCACCATGCGTAGCAATAATATGGCGTAGTCTCTGAATGAAATTACCCGAAACCTTTGACAACGTGTCTGGCGGAATGGCTTCACATGCAGATGAGATGTACTGCTTCAGCTGTTCAATTGTTTCTGGATTCTGGCGGTACACTTGATCTTTCAAGTGTCCCCACAGAAAGAAGTCACAGGGGTTCATGTCTGGCGAATAGGGAGGCCAATCCACGCCGCCTCCTGTATGTTTCGGATAGCCCAAAGCAATCACACGATCATCGAAATATTCATTCAGGAAATTAAAGACGTCGGCCGTGCGATGTGGCCGGGCACCATCTTGCATAAACCACGAGGTGTTCGCAGTGTCGTCTAAGGCAGTTTGTACCGCCACAAATTCACGAAGAATGTCCAGATAGCGTGATGCAGTAATCGTTTCGGATCTGAAAAATGGGCCAATGATTCCTTTGGGAGAAATGGCGGCCCAGACCAGTACTTTTTGAGGATGCAGGGACGATGGGACTGCGACATGGGGCTTTTCGGATCCCCATATGCGCCAGTTCTGTTTATTGACGAAGCCGTCCAGGTAAAAATAAGCTTCGTCAGTAAACCAAATGCTGCCCACATGCATATCGCCGTCATCAATCCTGTGCACTATATCGTTAGCGAATGTCTCTCGTGCAGCAATGGTAGCGGCGCTGAGGGGTTGCCGCGTTTGAATTTTGTATGGATAGAGGTGTAAACTCTGGCGCATGGGACGATACGTGGACGTTGGCGTCATTTGGACCGCAGCTGCAACACGGCAAACGGAAACCCGAGGCTGCTGTTGGATCACCTGCTGCACTAGCTGCGCGTTGCCCTCTGTGGTTGCCGTACGCGGTCGCCCTACCTTTCCAGCACGTTCATCCGTCACGTTCCCAGTCCGTTGAAATTTTTCAAACAGATCCTATATTGTATCGCTTTTCGGTCCTTTGGTTACATTAAACCTCCGTTGAAAACTTCGTCTTGTTGCAACAACACTGTGTTCTAGGCGGTGGAATTCCAACACCAGAAAAATCCTCTGTTCTAAGGAATAAACCATGTTGTCTACAGCACAGTTGTACGTTGTGAACAGCACACGCTTACAGCAGAAAGACGACGTACAGAATGGCGCACCCACAGACTGCGTTGTCTTCTATATCTTTCACATCACTTGCAGCGCCATCTGTTGTTGAAAATTGTAACTCCTGTAATTTCGAAAGTTTGTCCGCCTGAAAATGTACTGTTGTCCCAAGCATATTGCAACAAACGGTGTATTTCTATCGCTGCTCGTTTAGTTTTTATTGCCGTTTCAAATATACCGGTCATTTTTGAAACACCCTGTACAAGTACTCAATGATTGTTTTCGTTAGCTGCCCTGACTTCTCAAATGTGGAACCGGCATACAATTTGACGTAAGTGTGGTGCTCATTGCTTCAGTATTTCTATCTTATGACAGACAACAAATATTAAGAAATATATTATTATTAAACACATGAAGTACTATAATATTTCATTCATTATATTTAAGAGCTAACAACGTAACGTATTGAAGTGATTTTCAAGCGTCACAATGTTTTCTGTGCTTAATGTAGTCTGATGGCTGTTCATGAACATTGTACTCCAGGACTTTCGATACTTAATGTAATATGCTGATCCACCTGTCGTCGCCTGATGCTAATACTAATTCCTGGTGGACCATAGAACTGGTGTAAGCAATTCTTCCATTTGGGTGCCGATATGGCGCGCGCCGCTATCCTGTGATCTTGTTTAGAGCGCACGCTATAATCGATTATAGTTCGCTGTTCTGGTGCGGGTGGCGCTCCGGTGGTGATTTGCTGTGACGTCGCTAGCGTGTGTTTGCGGTGGCCGGCGGAAAGCGAGAGGGTCGTCGGTTTCCAGGTATTGCACGGAACGTGAAATTCGCTCTGCCTGTCCTGCTGGTGACTATCGCTAAGGTTGTTGTGCCTCACAATATGAGCAGAGTGGTCTGGGGCGGAGGCGACTCGCCGCTGTGCTGGCCAGGCGGTGATGAATAATTGGAGTCGGCGTACTTGTTCTGCCTGCCTGCCTGTCTGACGTGGAGGTCCGGTGGGGTTCTGTGATACTCTGGCCCGGAGGCAACTAGTTGCTGAATTTTGGAGCCGTCTGCCAGGTCAGCGTGTGGGCTCGGTTGGCTAGTCAGATTTTCCGCTGGAAGTTCCAGCAGCGGTTTCTGAACTTCATTCTGATGTGGGACGGCGTTGTTGGAAGTTTTTGCTCTCTCTCTCTCTCTCTGTGTGTGTGTGTGTGTGTGTGTGTGTGTGTGTGTGTGTGTGTGTGTGGGGCACGTTACGATGATTGTTTGTACTATTTTATTTGCTCAACTGGAGTATCTGTTGGTTATCCCGCTGAGTGGGTCGTTGCCCACCCGGTCTGCTCAGCGTTAACTTTGGTGGTGCCTGTTTGTTCCTTTTTGAATGAATTCACGTAAGTGGTTCCTTTTACCTGCCCGGAGTTGCGTTCATGTATGGTATATTTGGCATTTGATGTGTTGGGTCAAGTCTGCCTAAGAAAGGCGGTTTTGGACAGTACATGCATAGCGAATTACTGCTGCTTGGTATATGTGGTCTTCTGGGACCTGAACAACACGATCTCGTCAATTTGGTTTGTGTAACAGCATTTAGTGGTATGTTCTGTATTTTTATCTCACTGTGTTATTATTAACTTGGTGGAATAGTCGTGTTTAGTGTCGTGAAGACATTTTTAAGACTGTGGTTTGACTATTCATGTGCGCTTGGCTTTTATTGTTTTGTTTTAAGAAGCCAGAATTGTTTATTAAAATTTGTGTGTCTTGGGTCCTGCACTCGTTAAGAGCGCCCGAGTTAACGGCACCGTGGTTATCATGTGCTGTCGGGATGTTATATTATTTCATTTTTGAATTTTATCTTGTGTTATTATCTGTCGTGTTACAGAACATAACAAAGGTGCGTAAGTGATGGGCAGTTGTGGGAGGCATGTCGGGGAGCTCTCGGCGGTTTATTTCGGGGACCGTTTCTAGTGGGAAGGCTCCGAAAACCTCGGGCCGAGAGCAAAGATAATTGTGAATCTGTACCAAACAGTCACATAACGCGAGTGCAATGCCTCTTAATGCAGAACACGTGGTTTAACAGGACCCCAGATTCAGCAGTTATGTACGAGGGCGGTTCAGAAAGTAACCTCCGATTGGTCACAGTGCAGGTTGTGGGGGGAGTAGCGACGCCATCTGTGCGTTCACGCACTCAACAGGTCAGTCGGCATCAAGCCGTGGTCGAGTGAACGTCGTACCTGCGCTAGTTTAGTTTTTGTGGCAGTTTGAAATGTGTGCTGCAATAGAAAACCCCGCCAAATGTGAAGTGCGTGCTGTCATAAGGTTTTTTACAGCCAAAGGATATTCTGCAGCAGCTATTCATCGTGAGCTTTGTGCCGTGTACGGACCAAGAGTTATGAGTGAAGGAGTTGTCCGTGAATGGGTACGTTTATTTAAAAGTGGACGAGAAAACGTTCATGATGAAGAGAGGAGTGGTAGACCATCATTGGTGACTGACAAACTCGTTCAGACAGTTGATGCAAAAGTTCGTGAAAATCGACGTTTCTCAATGTCGGAGTGGTCTACTGGTTTTCCACAGATTTCTAAGACTCTCTTGTACGAGATAGTGACAGCAAGATTGGGTTACCGTAAGTTCTGTGCACGATGGGTGCCCAAAATTCTTACCGACCACCACAAAACTCAAAGAATGGCTTCTGCATTAGACTTTCTGTCACGTTATGAGGACGAAGGAGAACCATTGTTAAACAGAATCGTGACCGGTGACGAAACCTGGATTAAGTACGTGAACCCTGAGACAAAAGAACAATCAAAGATGTGGGCACATTCAAATTCGCCTACCAAACCAAGAAAAGCCTCGCAAGATTTTTCTGCCAGAAAACTGATGGCAACGGTGTTTTGGGATGCCAAAGGGGTGTTGTTGGTTGAATTCATGGAACGTGGTACGACCATTAATCAAGACGTGTACTGTGAAACAATAAAAAAGTTACGACGGGCTATACAGAACAAACGCCGTGGTATGCTGACTTCCGGTATCGTTTTTTTGCACGATAACGCCCGTCCTCACTCTGCTCGCAGAACAACGGCCCTTCTTGAGTCCTTCAAGTGGGACGTTATCAACCATCCACCTTACAGCCTAGACCTGGCGCCAAGTGATTATCACCTCTTCATGCATTTGAAGAAATGGCTCGGGTCACAGCGGTTTGATGACGACGAAGAGCTCAAAGATGCGGTCACAGGCTGGCTCCAGGCACAAGCGGATGATTTTTATGCAGAAGGAATTTCAAAGCTTGTGAAGAGATACTATAAGTGCCTCAATCGCTATGGAGACTATGTAGAAAAATAGTGCAAAGATGTAGTTGTAAGATGTATATATTAAAATATTTTTATTTAACTTGATGTATTTTCTTAAATCAACTGGAGGTTACTTTCTGAACGGCCCTCGTATATTCGTTGCACCTTGTAGTGTAAAATGTGCCTCGTCGCTCCACAGAATACTGTCCAGTCACATATCAACTTCAATCCGTGCCAGAAACCGAAGAGAAAATTCAGAAAGTTGCTGCGAAGCATAAGGGTTCAGTTGCTGGACCATGTGGAACTTGTACGGGCACCAGTGTAAAATAGACCGCAAAACTTTCCGTACTGTTGACCATGGGATGGACAGTTCTTGTGACATTGCACGATCACTAGGACTACCCGTGCACGTGCCGCACGGACAGTTACAGGAACAGTAACCTCATCAATAACTTCCACTGGGATAGGACGCTTTCTTCCTCCAGGTGCCCGCTAAACTCACCCGTCTTTCCGAAATTCATTATCTTCTTTAAACTAAATTGCTGTGTTCACATAAAACAGTTTCACTAAAAGCACACTGTCTCTCGTCTCAACAGCTGTACTGCTCAGTCACGTTATGGCTTGTTAAGTGACAATGCGGATGTCATGCAGTTATACTGTACAGGCGCTGACAGACTGAGTACGGGAGCCCTTTATTTTCAATAAAAGAAAAGGGAATTTTTTTTCCCTAAATGCGTGAGCTATAGATGGCAATGGATCCTCACAAAGCCGTGCACGGGCCCTGGGTTGGTGACACATCAGATTTTTCCAGTATGTGCCGCTATCCCACGGCTTGTTCACGTGCTCGACGAACAAACAACCTTTCTGCTGACGGGGTGACGCTGAGGGAAGCGTCGCTTGCCTGGGCAGAGCTCCTACAACAGCCAGTCAGAAAGGTCCAGGAGATCGCGTGTGAGCGTCCACCGCGCCGAGCTGCGCGGACGAGGCGTGTGGATCGCCCTCTTTTACTGACAGGCCCCTGACGAGATCAGACGCATTGGCCGGTTGCCTCCGTGCACTTTTCGAGCTCTGGCTCAATCTGTTCGCGCCTTAGGGCCGCTAACCTCACATCAGCAGATGTTTTTTCAATAAACGGGAGGCAGTTTGCCGACCGGAGTTGAAAAATTAACACTTGCTCTTTTTTAGACCCCACTTCCACCTCAGCCACATCCTGACATGTACAACTGGCGTCAGAAGTGGGATCTGACCCACCATGCGGTCTAACAAGTATTGAAATTACGGCTAGATGCCGGGACATTTTCTTTGACCTGGGGGCCGTGCAATAAATTAACTTCTTGTGGTGCTGGAAGCACCGATACGACACTGCATTATTACATGCAGCTGTCCTTGTTGCCGTCGCGTCGGCCCTGGTGGCCCGTTGTGTTTCAGCATTAAAGCACGCGATACTGCGACATCGCCGAGCGTTGACCATCACGCCGCCAGCCGAGTCGCAGTCAGCCGGATGCCACTGTATCAGATGCTGCCGGGGCAGCACTTCTCACCGCCGCTGTAGCGTCGCTGCGCAGCCGGCAGTCAACGCCCGGCTGCCGCTTCGTCTGCCTACGCCGCCTTCGCCGCCGCCGCCAACGTCGCCGCCTCCAGCATAATGTAGTTAAGTCGGGAGCAATTGCAGTAGCCTGGCCTCGCTATCTTTGTAGCAATTCCTTGAGTTGTTTATGAGGTCATTTTGTAAACATGCCTGACACCCGTTCAAATAAGCAAGCAGGAGCTGCTGCCGAAATTTCTGGCGCAGACCCTGTCACTGTTAGAAGAACAGATAAGGCAGTTAACTGTACAAAAGATGGAACTGCAAGAGCAGTGCAATGCGCCTGCGGCGGAAAGCAACAAAAAAGTTACAATTGAACAAGCAGCTGCAAGCGCTAGTCGCGCCTCTGCAGTTAGCCCAGTTCCGCCTATGTCTACTCTTGTTGGCAGTTTCCCTGCCGTAAATTTCATCCCGACTTTCGCGGGTAAAGCTAACGAAAAGTAACGACATTTTTGCAGTGTGTCAAAGATGTAGGTAGGACTTGTGGGTGGACTGATAGTTTCCTTTTGAGTGTGCTGAAGCTGAAACTAGCAGGAGACGCTCGAACATATGTTGAGTCAGCCGACGCTCTGCGAGATGCTATCACTTTTGAAGCCTTGGCTAAAGGGTTAGCAGAGCGCTATTCCGATAAGAGAGGTGTCAGTTATTATCGGGATTTGCTGTCTACCTTACGATAGAAAACCAATGAAGATTTAGAAGTAATTGCTGATCGAATCCGCATGGTATCGTGTCGCACTTATGTGCTTATCAACTGCCAGGCCCATAATGAAGTTTTAATAGAGGAAGCAGAAGGAAGGGCTATAGATGTGTTCATTCGAGGGATTAACCCGCAAACCGAGACAGAAGTGAAAATGGCTTCCCCTACTACATTGCACGAAGCTGTGCGAATTGCACTGCTACGTGAGGAAGCAGGGAGATTTGTTACTAACCCATCGTGAAGTAACGAGTCGCGGCGCGTGTTTCTTAATGATGCAAAATGTCAGCGCTGCGGGAAGTTTAATCATACTGCTGCGCGCTGCCGCGCACCGTGTTGTGGCAGATGCCACAAGATTGGGCATACTAATGCCACATGCCCCCAAAACTATGTAACCAGACAAAGGCAGCAAAATGTTCCACAGACAAATAGGCAACGGGGTTGTTACCAACAGGGAAATGGTCGGGGGGCAGGCTCAGCCACCAACCTTCGCCCCCGATAAAAGTAATGAAACCGGTGTATAAAAAACAACAGAAAGATGAGGTGGCGAATGTTTTGCTAGAGGGTAAATTCAGGGGTAGAACAATTAGTGTTAGTACACACGGGAGCACAAATTAGCGTGCTGTTTGTCCCCTATCACGATAAGCGGAGGTTGAAACCGCCCCGCTATCACATTGCTGGATTGAGTGAGGGACTGATCATTCCTGCCGGGTCATCTTTCGTTAGTTTTCAGGTACGTAAGAAACATATGGTTTTAATATGGAGGTTGTACGGAAACGTAGGAGGGACTTTGATATCATTCTAGGAAATGATTTACTCAGTGAGTACCAAGGGGTAATCGATTATAGGACGCACACCGTCCGATTTGGTGAGGAAACGCACTTTTTCGGCGGCGTTCGTACCGAAAACGCGCAAGGAAACTGTGAGGGACGGCCGCTCTCACAGGATCCGACAGACCGCGTACATGGCCCATTAAATCGTTACGCCCAGTTACCATTGAGAGTGGAACGGGCAAGGTTCTATGGACTGATATCAAAGCTCCATTGCCTAAAAGTTCAATCGTTCTTGTGGATCCGCTCCGTCAAAACGATGTGTTGGACAGGTTACAAGTTCATGTGAAGAGAGGTTTATGTGCTGTAGAGAAAAGGGAAGAAGTTTTGTGTACCTGTATGTGTCGATAATTTTGGTTTGAGAAAGATAGAGATTCCACGTGGAACAGTTTTAGCAAGTGGTCAGGAAATAGATGATGATTTTTCAGTGATAAATGAAGGCAAGAGTCAAAATAGGAAGCAGTTCCATATTAGAAATGTGCGTACCCTGATACCCTATTTGCAAAAGCAATTTAATGATAAGTTACAGCATTTGAGTAAAGCAGAGCAGAGGCTAATATGGCCCGTATTGGAAGAATTTGCGTGGTTGCTTGAGGAAAGGCAATATTTGCTTGCTACTGACCTCATACAGCACGAGATTGCGACCGGAGATGCTAGACCTATATCTCAAAGGGCATATAGGATCCCTTATCATTTAAAACCAATAGTGGAAGACACAGTCCAACAGCAGCTAGCAGCAGGGATTATTCAACCCTCTGCCAGCCCCTGGTCGTCTCCAATCGTTCTGGTTCGTAAGAAATCAATCAATGGCGAGAAGAGTTATAGGCTCTGTGTCGATATGAGAGCAGTGAATAAAGTAACAACACCTGATACTTATCCTTTGCCTCGTATTGACGAAACCCTAGATCAATTAGGAAACTAAGTATTTCACCACTTTAGATATGCGATCAGGGTATCATCAGATTCCTATAGCTCCCAAGGACAGACCTAAACCGCCTTCATTGTGCCTTCGGGTTTGTATGAGTTTTTACGCATTCCATTTGGTCTCAGGAATGCTCCTGCAACCTTTCAAAGATTTGCTGATTTATTGTTACGTGGTTTAAAGCCCACTACATGTTTAGTTTATTTAGACAATATAATTGTATTTTCTAGAACTGTTGAAGAACATGCAGAAAGGTTGAGGTGTGTTTTGTCACGTTTGCAGAATGCCAATTTAAGTCTGAAGATAGAAAAATGTTCATTTGCACTGTCACAAGTCCAGTACTTGGGACATGTCATTAGTGCTGAAGGTGTGAAACCAGATCCTCGGTTGACTGAGGCTGTGAGAGATTTTCCCACCCCAACCAATGTAAGAGAGTTAGTCACTGCTTGGCCTATATAATTACTATCGTCGGTTTGTGAAAGATTACGCCACCATAGCTAAGCCATTAACCAAGCTGTTGAAAAAGGTGCAGTTTTCGAGTGGTCAGAAGAATGTGAAGTAGCTGTAAAGAAGATTAAAGAAGTACTAACAAGCTCACCTCTGTTAGTCTATCCAGATTTTGAAAAACCTTTTATTCTTGCAACCGATGCTTCAGATATTGCTCTGGGTGCAGTCCTTAGCCAAGAATATAACGGAGAGGATAGACCTGTTGGGTATGCCTCCCGCCAGATGAATCAGGCTGAAATAAATTATAGTACTACTGAAAAGGAATTACTTGCACTTATGTTCGGGGTAAACTATTTTAAATGTTATTTGTGTGGTAGAAAGTTCACCGTAATAACAGATCACGCGGCATTAACTTGGATGTTGAATCTGAAAGACCCTAGCAGTGGTTTAACTAGATGGGCTTTAAAACTTGCTGAATATGACTACGAGGTTAAGCATAAACCTGGTAGACTGCATTCTAATGCTGACTCCCTGAGTCGTAGAGTAAGGGTAGTTCAAATGATTTGATTGAGGAACTGAAAGAGGCGCAAAGCCGAGATGTTCAATGTCACAGGTATGTTACCAGTGTAGATTTCATTACTGAAGATGGTATTTTATACAGAAAGACTCCGGGTGGTAATAGAGTTGTAATTCCTAAGGAATTGCAGTCCAGAATAATAGCTCAATGCCATGATAGTTTGCAAGCATGCCATTATGGGCGAAGAGCACCAAATGCGAGGATAGCTACACGGTATTGGTGGAAAAACAGAAAGAAAGATGTTCCATCATCTTTCGGGCGTGCACTCGGGACAGCGACAATTCTTCTTGCGATATTTCGGCTAGAAACCTCCCAGCCATCTTCAAGGCGAGCCGGAGACTGAGTTCATAGCGTTTGCGCGTGCCTATTTATACGGAGAGTCACGTGATACAAAGCTGCTGAGGATAGAAAGCACATGCGTCAAAGATATCAAAGTCGCCACTACTGCGCTAGTCATAGATAAGATGTATATAGCAAAGATAAACATATAAGCGCAGAGTGCAAACAAAATAGTGCTGCTGCGAATCCACAGTGCTTGTAAATAAATAATTAATCTTTAAAAGTGGTAACATCTGTCGGAAATGAAGATGCAGAAATTCTTTCCGAACGAAGGTGTGAAATAAGCGGTTTCCAAGCATTGTCAATATTAAATCCTTCGTCACGGTTTAGCAGGTTGTCGGCTAGTAGTATTTCTACAGCTTCCTTAACAACTTAGTCCCAGAAAGATGAAGCAGTAGTTAAAATCTTAACATCCTTATAATCTAACAAATCAGCAGTTGCCGAACATTGCATTTCTACTGGCCATGCCATGGATTATAAAGATGTTAAGATTTTAACTACTACTTCATCTTTCTGGGACTTAGTTGTTAAGAAAGCTGTAGAAATACAACTAGCCGACAACCTGCTATACCGTGACGAAGGATTTAATCTTGACAATGCTTGGAAACCGCTTATTTCACACCTCCGTTCGGAAAGAACTTCTGCATCTTCACTTCCGACAGATGTTACCACTTTTAAAGATTAATTATTTATTTACAAGCACTGTAGATTCGCAGCAGCACTATTTTGTTTGCACTCTGCGCTTATATGTTTATCTTTGCTATATACACCTTATCTGTGACTAGCGCAGTAGTGGCGACTTTGATATCTTTGACGCATGTGCTTTCAATCCTCAGCAGCTTTGCATCACGTGACTCTCCGTAACAAATAGGCACGCGCAAACGCTATGAACTCAGTCTCCGACTCGCCTTGAAGATGGCTGTGAGGTTTCTAGCCGAAATATCGCAAGAAGAATTGTCGCTGTCCCGAGTGCACGCCCGAAAGATGATGGAACATTATGTCCGCCGGGAAAACTTCAAGAATCACAGAAAGAAAAATGTTCAAAAGTATATTCAAAATTGTTTATCTTGCGCTCAAAGAGCACCCCCTCCTAGGACCAAAATACCTTTACAAAGCCTTCCAGAGGCGACGAGAGCATTTCAAAATATTTCTCTGGATATCGTCGGTCCTTTTCCACAAAGCAATCAAAACAATAAATATATCCTGTCCATTATGGACCACTTTTCTCGATACCTTGTTTTGGTACCTCTCGCTGATATGACAACAGAGACAGTTGCTAGAGAATTTGTCAATCACTTAGTTTTGCCTTTCGGCAGCCCTGACGCTGTTATAGCAGACCAAGGGACGAACTTCATGTCGGCTTTATTTGTTCAAGTGTGCAAGCTTTTAGGAATCAAAAAGTGGAGAACCACCCCCTTTCATCCAAAGGCAAATGGCCGCCTGGAACGTGTCCACAGGACAATTAAGAAAATGTTAAGTTACTATGTAAACAAAACGCATTCAGATTGGGACCGTTATATCAATATAGTAGCTTCAGCCTATAATAGCCGTGTCCATGATCAACAGGCTATAGTCCTTACGAGATAGTTTTTGGCAAACCTATGAACTCACCTTTTGAATTGGACAAATTGCCGCCAGGTGTGGACACAACTGAAGTCAAGAGGTTAGCTCGCCGTTTCAAGTCAATTTGGAAAAAAGTTCAAACCAATAATTTCAATGCCACCAAAAAACAATTACAGTGGAGTAATAAGAATGCAGTAATGCCCCTTTACAAGACTGGAGATTCAATCTTGTTGCATAACCCAACAGTAAGACGAGGTAGAACATAGAATTTTGCACCTCAATATGAGGGACCGTACCCTATCATTCGGTTAACCTCTCCAGTAAATGCTGAAATCCAGTTGCCAGATCGGTTAGTGATAGTACATTTTGATCGTCTGAAACCCTTTTATGGAAAAGCAATTTCCATTCCGACAGTTTTGCCTGATCCATCGCCTAGTAGTGTATCAACTATGCCAGGACCTACAGTGACTAAAGTAAAGAAAAAGAAGGTAAAACCTTTACATGCCAGACCTAGATATTCCTTAAGAAACAAGCATCCTTATGCATCGAGGTCAAGAGATTAAGTTTGTATCTTGTTTTGTAGTGTATCAAGCGTAGCTGTTAAATCATATTCATTTGAAGTTTCATGTAATACTTGTTCAGTTGCATGCGCTGCTGCAGCCTTAATTGTAGTTTACTAATATGTAAGTGCAAAGTGTAAAGTAAGTAGCGAGCAAGCAAAGTGCTGGAAGTATGGGTTGCAACGGCATTATAATTATATTCGGTGAGGAGATATCTGCTCAAATAGTACGATAAGTTGTCACAAGGGCTCCTAACCACATCCTGAATGGAAAAAGTAATTGACAAATAATACGAGACTATCATGATCCTACACTAACAAGAGTTTAAAACTCAATCCTGGGATATTAGATCAGTTATAGCCACAGTATCTTCCCCAGAGCTTAAGATAACAGAACGATTACAGCTGTCCACATTTTCTGCAGTTCCTGTGTATCACACTAGAGGATATTAGACCCAATGCTTGTAATCGCTGGATCACTCTCAAACTAGCTTCATCTGCCTCGTTGAAAATATCACACCACATCTCTCTCTCTGTTTCCCACCCTGAGAGTACAAATCCATGCTTGAACTATAGAGTTTACTCCAGGGTTTAATATATGTATCAATAAGGTAACAGGACGAGAATGGTGAGGTTTTGGAATCATTTATTATCGAAAGAAATAATTACACAGAACATACAAACCTAACATTCAGCCTGGAAGGACACATCAATTTTAATGATATTTCTTTTCACACGTTACACTGTCCATCTACACCTATGCAAAATACGTATGACTGTGTGACAAAATACACCTACTAGTGCCACTGTAATGAAAGAGAGGTGGTAGCTGCACCGAAGTTTTAGCGCGTCATATGCCTACACTGAAATGCTGGAGAGTATGACAAAGAACGTTGAAAGGTAAGTGTTCTGTGAAGAGGAGTGATCTGTTATGGTACCTGGTTATGGGAACTACACTTGTAGTATTTATGCCATTCATCCTCCATACGACAGGACTGGTAACTTCCCTTTTGAATATCGTTGCAATAGATATTAACCACAAATCATTTTGCCTAATGCTCAAATAAAGTACACCTTTTCATAATGTCTGCCGACGTACACAACACAAATTGCTATCTTTTAAGATGAACTTTTATTGATTGCCCAGCAGAAGCTAGTGAAAACTTTTCCCAGGTTACAAACCAAGTGAATATTCAATGCAAATTCTTCAATACTATGCGATGAAAAAGTAACTTATTTAGTCAAAGTTCACATGGAAAGATACTGGCACTGCTACGTAATGGTAGAGGACACAATCATTTCTAATGTAATGTATCTCAGTTCGTATAGCGCCCAATAATATTTTTCCGCTATCTTGGAAAACAGGGATCAAAAGTTTTTGTGTTCCACCGTTAAAGAGACTATTGGTATTCGCGGTTGCAAGTTAAAGGAAGTAGTTCCGCTCTTGGGCGTCTTCGGGCGTACTCCTTCGCCATACACATTCAGGGATTGGCGGATATACATAACTTAGTGTAGCCGGCCACTACGATGTGCATTTCTATATCTGGGCTCGGAATCGTCCGATAGAGAGCACTACTTTAAGAAGAATAGAATCAGAATCGTAGTTAGAGTTGAAGTATTGAGTATCGCAACTTCAATAGTTTGGCATAGTCAAACACTAGTGTGCTAAAGTCATTCACCCACATAGTGACAAATAACAGGCCACGCCATCGCAGGCAAAAACACAACATAACTAAGCGTACGAAGGAGCTGACTGATAGAGCGCCCTTGCTGGAGGCGCCAGAGCAGCGCATTCCGCTAGGAACGCAGCCGCACGCACGCACACACACCCACACACCAGTACACACTACGTCGAATGAATCACTGCGCCACATTTTGTAATTTGTTACGTCATATAATGAACCACACGCGTCCTAGTTGATGAATTACACTACTACACGAAGTATCTTATACCTATCCAAACGCAAATTACGTAACACACTAGTAAACGAAATTATTCCTACCTTATCTACAGCCTTGCAACTAATTCACACTCTTATGCTGTCTTAAATGCAACCTAGGGCATTCAACAAGCACGTATGAGAATTACAGGATACACAATGCCGTGATACGCCGTGAAACGGGTTCTGCACTACTAGTGTAAATACGTCTCACATTTACACATTTGTTGTCTTCTACAATGCAGATATTTATTTTTCTTAGCTAATGAAGAATAGAACACTATTAGCTTTCATACAAGTGATCATTAGACAAGGCTAACTCAGAGAATTATTCACTGTTTACATACGACACACCTATAAAATTGTCTTACTGATCGCAACAGCGGCTCACCGAGCAGACGCCACAGGTAAGTCATGGATCGTCGAGATGTCGCCGTGGTGCTACAGTACGTGCTCAGGTAAGTCTCCAGGATTAGGGAGATACATGATAGAAAGAGGATAGGACATGACGCACACCTACTGACAAAATAGAGGCAGAGTTAATGACAGCGGGTCTGCATAATTACTCTTGCAAGTCTATACTTAGTCAAGCTCAATAGGGAATTCTTTCTTCACTAACGTTTTCCAGTCTGTTCCTTTGGCAGTGGTCCCGCTAGATAGCGGATAGGAAGCGAGGATCTCGTCAATCCATTCATGCGCGTCACTAATTAAGACGAGACCCTCACGTATCCTCACAGCCGTCGTTATTCAGCATGGAATAGCATAACTATAGATAAAATATGCATACTTTAGCACAACAGAGTAACTGGATTTAAAGAAAGAACCATTTATTAGAGAGTGTGGCAGGGGTTATAGGTGTGAGAGAATCTCATCATTTCACTGCCACGATTTTATTACAATTTAACACCTTAATGAATTACATTTGACTCATATCACCACAGTCCCACTCGCTCCTATTTGCTATTACCGTCATTTACGCACTTTGTACCGATCACACCACCTTGCATTACAAGTAATGTTTTCACACGCCAGTAATGGATGTCCTTAGTATTAATAGGCATGGACCATGACAGTCTCCTTTCAAGTGACGTAATTCGTCCGCAATTAAATGTCTTAATGCCAACTTGTAGCAGATTGCACATCTATTAGTCCAGAGACGACTATACTGCCTTCCAGTCGCTTTGCAATGCTTGCTCGCTGATCTAAGTCATAAGCTAATTCATACTGTGTGTTTCATGTTATTGTTTTATATTATTTTATTGTGCTGCTAATTGCATTATGTCTCATGTCAGTTTATTATGTTATACGTGTGCATTTTTTTTGTCATTTTATGTTGTGTACCTTCAGTTTGTATACGCAGGGAACATGGGGCCATGTCTCAACCCTCCTCCTCCCTTCACTGTATTAAGGGATGGTTACTATTATCTTTCCTTTATGAATCAAATAGTATCAGCCATGCTGGTAACTCTGCTACCTTGCATAACAAGGAGCGGCTCCGCGATAAAGACTAATACACCTGTTTGTCTGTGGGAATGCTTTGCTGCCACCGCAGCGATGGAAGACTACCTGACACAGTCACTGACGTGTCAGATTGATAGGCTGGACTCAGTAAATTATGGGAACTACTCAGGAATGGGCTCAAGCGCTACGTAGTAATTGGCCAAGGGTAAAGGAACGCCTGCTGAGTTGGCCTGAACCCCAACTGGTTAGTTCAGCGAGAGACAGATTCGCACTCACAATAGACAACGAGTAATAGGGACAACTATTTCATTGGCTCGGTTTTTCCACGCTACTGACAACACACGGCTTGCTGGTATCCGTGCTGCCGAATCGGTGGATACCTGCAGTCGCCTGTGATTGCAGTTAATGTTTGAAGCCCTCCCCTTTTATTACTTACTCTACTGCCGAGCTCTCGGATCTATCCTGTCTTTCTTCTTTTGTTAATGAGTATGCAGAGGTACTGTAAATTACTCCAACAATACCGGTCCTATCCGTCTTTCCAGCCATTTTTTTCATCGAGGTATCGCTCCTCCCTTGTTGCAGTGTCCATGTTTAAACTATTCTCCGACGATCTATTGTGAAGTGAGAATCGTGTCTCCGCTATCTAGCTTAGCGAAGAATCATTGTCCTTCAACCGTAGGCGAAAATCTGCGTCGGAATTTTTTTGAGACGTAACCATGGGCATTACTTAGTTGTTCCTAAGGAGAGCTTTGTTCCTCCCTTAAAGTACATAAATACAATCATCGTGTTCTCATTTTCACTTTTCCTTGCTGCCCGTTACTTTTCGTGACACTAAACACAAGTGCAACGATACGATACGTACTTGGAGGAGCCACCACACAGTTCTCAGTGCCAATATAAATTATCTCTCAGCGTAACTTACTAAACTAAGTACGCCAATACTCGGTCGTGTAAGAGGGAAGTTTTATTCCCCGCGCGTACTACTGTAAAGCAGTGCAGCGCGCAACACACGTGTGCGTACGGGCACGAGCTGCCTGATCAGCAGCCACGCGCGTGCGTATTGTAACCGGTAAACTTTATTGTTCAGCTACGCTTCATCTCTCAGAATCTTTATCCACAGAATGGGCGGTAAGTCACTCTGAGCTTTAAAATGCTATACAGTATTACAATGTTGATCCGCCTTTTCTTATATTACAGTCATTACATACTGCGTTATTTCGCTGCCTTCTTAGAACCCGAGTATTATGTCAGATGTTGGCACATTTCTCGATTAGTCACGTCAGCGAATGTCGAGTTTCATAGAAGTAAAGAGCTGAAGTCCCTGTCTTAAGTTGCTGTTTCCAATTTGCCTGAAGCAACCGGGGTGTAGTCACCACTTCAGTCATGCTGTTAATTGCTTAATGCCTTGATATCATAAAGAGTGCGGTCCTTGGTTGTTGCCAATGCTTCTCACGTAACCATCGCTCCGCAAATGCTTGCTATTTCATCCTTTTCTACCATGCTCTGCCTTACTTTTACCTGATGCCAGGAAACATTTTGTTATCCTCGTAAATATGCACTGGTTTGCTTAATCCACGAATCTCGACCATTGAATAACAGCAGTAGCAAGTCCTCCTTCAAGTTAGTTACTACTCAGCCCATCTGGCAATCGCAACCTTGTACACCAGAATCTCTTTTACGGCCACTATCATCGGTTTTTCCTCTCATTACCTCTGGTGCTTCTATGATGATGAAGTCCCATCTCGCTTTGGCAACCCATAGCGAAGAATAGCCACATATTGTCAGACATAGTGTATGAACTACATGTTATCGCTTCATGAACACCCGCACAACGTTCCTTACACATTCAGACACCTCATCAACATGATACGTATACAGTCATACTCACCACTCCCTGAAAGGGAGAGTATAAACTCTACTACAGGAGATGTATTAAAAGGGTTCAGCTGCACTTGTTTTGTTTGCATTTCTGGCGGTTAAACCCTCTATCTGGTTATCGCTTTTGCATCTATTCACTTTATTTGGAGAGAATTATTCGTTAAATACTTCTCACCGGGAAAACCTGTTACAATTCGCGCAGAAAACGCTTTTCAACATAGTGCGCAATGTGTTGTCTAAGGTAGCTGCAGCGATTTGAACAGTCACCCCGGAAATAAAAACTCCGTAGATATAGGGCCTATGGAAATTTCTGAAAATTGTTGTCACTTACAAAATGTAATTACCGCCATCCTCTACCTGTGTGTAACCTCTGTAAAGGATACAAGCAGTCATGTAGTTTATCGCATGGTTAAGTGCTTCCATCAACAAGCTTAACCGTTTATCTGCATCTAGCGGCTAAGAAACCTTCCACCTAAACAGATTGACTCTCATTGATATCGCACCAATATCCTGGGTAAAGATCCATAAATATCTATATATAAAACAAAAACACACACAAATAACACGTAGGCACTGCTGATCCTCTTTGTCACACTTCTTACATAGCCGCGGGCTTATTCCGCTGACTAATTCACTCAGATTGTGAAATTTCCGTGTCAGTCTTCTACACGTGATCGCTGACTATAGGTACTTGTCAGCAATGCTGACAACCCTCTTTTGGCTACTTGCTATTGTATAAAGACCCGTGGCCGCTCACTTACTGGCCAGTTCAGTATTAACAGTAAAGTTGCATCTGCCTTAGCGGAACGTACTACTCTCCGACTTCGTTGCACGGTAAATATTAACCAAACACTATTACGCACTGCTGTGATATATTCTGTCGTCATTACTACATACAGTCGCATAGAGATATTCTCTGGCCTTCTGTCTCTTCTGAATACCGGACACTACTACACTCTGTCGTTTCATCGGCCACTTGGCGGTGTCACTCATAATCTATTGGAGTTGTTGAGTAACTACCAGGAGAATATCGACCAGACATTACACCATGAGATGCTGTGCTTTGTTGATTCTTTTTACTGGAGCTGTCAGTCTCCCACCCTTTAGTAATCATCCGTCATCGTCAGGCATCATGTTTGAACGACTGAACAACTTGCTATATACAGCCCCCCCCCCTCCCCCCCCCCCCCATCAAGCGGTAATACGTGCCGATATACAACTAACCTCCATTAAGGAAGAAAACAACTTATCAATCGCCTATTGCCCTGTGAACCTTTACTTGAACAATCAGGGCAGACTCCCACCTTACGCAGTCTGTGGGATTTAAAACAAGCACTGCTAAACACCCAAGAACAACTACGAAGCATCTTCGACACTGTGCCCCTAACTCGGGTTAAGAGAGCCTGGTTCAATGCCGGAGGTGCGATACTCAAAACTATCTTTGGTACCCCCGACCATGCTGACGCTAACCGCTGGGACCAAACCCTTCGCCAAGTACCTTTTACTACTAACCAAAATCTGGACGTACTGGTCCGCCAGCAATTACGCCTCACCCATATTGAAGACAATTTATTAGCTACTATTAGGAAAATTCGTGTCGTAGCAACTGACCATGTACACCGGTACGAAACATTTAGGAATGTTATCCAACGGGACCTTGAGTTTTTACATCATACCATAACTGTGACCTACACTTTGGACATAACGAGAGCGCTACAGATCTTACTATACAAAACCCATGCCATTCAGTTACATATTAACACCTTCCATTCTATTACTCTGCTAGGACTACAGCTATGATGTATCATGCAGCGTAACTTGCTGTGACAGTGCGAGAGAGAGACAAAGATATTGTTTATTACTCTGTGGCGGTCAGCGCTCACATAATTATTCTTAGGATATAGAGTTTTTTTGTTCTTGTTAAGAGTAATTTTAGGAGGAGAGAGCCATTCTTGTGATGTAAAAAATCGGCGCCATTGAGAGTTTTGATTCAAATTGTAAAATATAAGTGCATATGGAAGGAAATCAGTTAATAGAACAATAAAATATTGTTCATTTCAAGAAGGTACGCCTTATTATACACCCAGCGATATACTGCTATTGTGATTTACTAATAAACACCAGCTGAGAATAGTTCCGACGAGAGCGTTCAGTTCTAGTGAAATAATTCGATGTTTTCTTCGGAAAAGAAGTCACTTCATGGATCATTCAAATCCACAATAGTAACTGGACATTTCTCAGAACTGAAAGCAATCTGATTGCCATGCAACAGAGCCCCGAAGAATATTTCTCCGTACTTTGGTTACCACTTTCAGCTCAACACGGTATCTGCAGCATCTGGAGCAGATTTCTACAACAGCGGAAGCGTGTAATCGCTATCAGTTTCACACACCGCCCTGTGTACGCTGTATGTATTTACCCACAACAGTGAACATACAGCTACTCACACACATAGAAAGACAATACTAGGTGGTGTGGGGAAACATTTCAGTATAAAGGCCCTGTAGAGCTAAACAGTAATTAGCCTAGTAAGAAAGGAGTCTTTATACAGCATAAGCTTAGCCCTACGTTAATGCCTGCAGAACTGTTCCTGCAAACTCTGGCTAATGTTTCGTTTCATCTGGCATCGCCAATGCAAATGCTTTACCCTGTATGGGAATCTTCGCTACCCCATTATTATGCGGCAGCTACAGTACATCTTGTGCGAACTTCTCAAGGACTGTGCGCACAGATTTCTCTGCCCATCACATGCGCCAACTGTGAGTTTGAATGCTACCGACTACACACCTTTCCGGTTACTTGGGTTGCCCTACGAAAGCAAGTGACTTGGCAAATTAATGATATCTTAGCTATTAGCAAAGATCGCCAAAGACATTCTGTCATGCAGCTGACTGACCTCCATCAGTGCCTTAACACTAATTACTATATGTGTTCAAACTTATCCATTCATACTGGAGCTAGGGACTATGAGGTGGCCTTGTTTTTAGAGGAAACAAAAACCCTCCCTGTCCTTGTATGTTATCGACCTTGCGTGAGCATTGGTTTAAACCAGTAGGGGATAGTTTATTATATTTTGTACCTCAGACATCTACAATTGCTTTAATATGCTATGACCATGTTTTCGTGTCTCGGACGTATCGTTTCGCACTAGAAAACAGTGGATTACTGTTCAACATGTCCATCTGTGATTTAATAACACCTACTGTCAAAGTCCCCCCATGAACCATGGACCTTGCCGTTGGTGGGGAGGCTTGCGTGCCTCAGCGATACAGATAGCCGTACCGTAGGTGCAACCACAACGGAGGGGTATCTGTTGAGAGGCCAGACAAACGTGTGGTTCCTGAAGAGGGGCAGCAGCCTTTTCAGTAGTTGCAAGGGCAACAGTCTGGATGATTGACTGATCTGGCCTTGTAACAATAACCAAAACGGCCTTGCTGTGCTGGTACTGCGAACGGCTGAAAGCAAGGGGAAACTACAGCCGTAATTTTTCCCGAGGGCATGCAGCTTTACTGTATGATTACATGATGATGGCGTCCTCTTGGGTAAAATATTCCGGAGGTAAAATAGTCCCCCATTCGGATCTCCGGGCGGGGACTACTCAAGAGGATGTCGTTATCAGGAGAAAGAAAACTGGCGTTCTACGGATCGGAGCGTGGAATGTCAGATCCCTTAATCGGGCAGGCAGGTTACAAAATTTAAAAAGGGAAATGGATAGGTTGAAGTTAGATATAGTGGGAATTAGTGAAGTTCGGTGGCAGGAGGAACAAGACTGTTGGTCAGGTGACTACAGGGTTATAAACACAAAATCAAATAGGGGTAATGCAGGAGTAGGTTTAATAATGAACAGGAAAATAGGAATGCGGGTAAGCTACTACAAACAGCATAGTGAACGCATTATTGTGGCCAAGATAGATACGAAGCCCACGCCTACTACAGTAGTACAAGTTTATATGCCAACTAGCTCTACAGATAACGAAGAAATTGAAGAAATGTATGATGAAATAAAAGAAATTATTCAGATTGTGAAGGGAGACGAAAATTTAATAGTCATGGGTGACTGGAATTCGAGTGTAGGAAAAGGGAGAGAAGGAAACATAGTAGGTGAATATGGATTGGGGGACAGAAATGAAAGAGGAAGCCGCCTGGTCGAATTTTGCACAGAGCACAACATAATCATAACTAACACTTGGTTTAAGAATCATGAAAGAAGGTTGTATACATGGAAGAACCCTGGAGATACTAAAAGGTATCAGATAGATTATATAATGGTAAGACAGAGATTTAAGAAACCAGGTTTTAAATTGTAAGACATTTCCAGGGGCAGATGTGGACTCTGACCACAATCTATTGGTTGTGACCTGTAGATTAAAACTGAAGAAACTGCAAAAAGGTGGGAATTTAAGGAGATGGGACTTGGATAAACTAAAAGAACCAGAGGTTGTACAGAGATTCAGGGAGAGCATAAGGGAGCAATTGACAGGAATGGGGGAAATAAATACAGTAGAAGAAGAATGGGTAGCTTTGAGGGATGAAGTAGTGAAGGCAGCAGAGGATCAAGTAGGTAAAAAGACGAGGGCTAGTAGAAATCCTTGGGTAACAGAAGAAATATTGAATTTAATTGATGAAAGGAGAAAATATAAAAATGCAGTAAGTGAAACAGGCAAAAAGGAATACAAACGTCTCAAAAATGAGATCGACAGGAAGTGCGAAATGGCTAAGCAGGGATGGCTAGAGGACAAATGTAAGGATGTAGAGGCCTATCTCACTAGGGGTAAGATAGGTACCGCCTACAGGAAAATTAAAGAGACCTTTGGAGATAAGAGAACGACTTGTATGAATATAAAGAGGTCAGATGGAAACCCAGTTCTAAGCAAAGAAGGGAAAGCAGAAAGGTGGAAGGAGTATATAGAGGGTCTATACAAGGGTGATGTACTTGAGGACAATATTATGGTAATGGAAGAGGATGTAGATGAAGATGAAATGGGAGATATGATACTGCGTGAAGAGTTTGACAGAGCACTGAAAGACCTGAGTCGAAACAAGGCCCCCGGAGTAGACAATATTCCATTGGAACTACTGACGGCCGTGGGAGAGCCAGTCCTGACAAAACTCTACCATCTGGTGAGCAAGATGTATGAAACAGGCGAAATACCCTCAGACTTCAAGAAGAATATAATAATTCCAATCCCAAAGAAAGCAGGTGTTGACAGATGTGAAAATTACCGAACAGTCAGTTTAATATGCCACAGCTGCAAAATACTAACACGAATTCTTTACAGACGAATGGAAAAACTAGTAGAAGCCGACCTCGGGGAAGATCAGTTTGGATTCCGTAGAAACACTGGAACACGTGAGGCAATACTGACCTTACGACTTATCTTAGAAGAAAGATTAAGGAAAGGCAAACCTACGTTTCTAGCATTTGTAGACTTAGAGAAAGCTTTTGACAGTGTTGACTGGAATACTCTCTTTCAAATTGTGAAGGTGGCAGGGGTAAAATACAGGGAGCGAAAGGCTATTTACAATTTGTACAGAAACCAGATGGCAGTTATAAGAGTCGAGGGACATGAAAGGGAAGCAGTTGTTGGGAAGGGAGTAAGACAGGGTTGTAGCCTCTCCCCGATGTTATTCAATCTGTATATTGAGCAAACAGTAAAGGAAACAACAGAAAAATTCGGAGTAGGTATTAAAATCCATGGAGAAGAACCTTTGAGGTTCGCCGATGACATTGTAATTCTGTCAGAGACAGCAAAGGACTTGGAAGAGCAGTTGAATGGAATGGACAGTGTCTTGAAAGGAGGATATAAGATGAACATCAACAAAAGCAAAACGAGGATAATGGAATGTAGTCGAATTAAGTCGGGTGATGCTGAGGGAATTAGATTAGGAAATGAGGCACTTAAAGTAGTAAAGGAGTTTTGCTATTTGGGGAGCAAAATAACTGATGATGGTCGAAGTAGAGAGGATATAAAATGTAGGCTGGCAATGGCAAGGAAAGCGTTTCTGAAGAAGAGAAATTTGTTAACATCCAGTATTGATTTAAGTGTCAGGAAGTCATTTCTGAATGTATTCGTATGGAGTGTAGCCATGTATGGAAGTGAAACATGGACGATAAATAGTTTGGACAAGAAGAGAATAGAAGCTTTCGAAATGTGGTGCTACAGAAGAATGCTGAAGATTAGATGGGTAGATCACATAACTAATGAGGAAGTATTCAATAGGATTGGGGAGAAGAGAAGTTTGTGGCACAACTTGACCAGAAGAAGGGATCGGTTGGTAGGACATGTTCTGAGGCATCAAGGGATCACCAATTTAGTATTGGAGGGCAGCGTGGAGGGTAAAAATCGTAGAGGGAGACCAAGAGATGAATACACTAAGCAGATTCAGAAGGATGTAGGTTGCAGAAGGTACTGGGAGATGAAAAAGCTTGCACAGGATAGAGTAGCATGGAGAGCTGCATCAAACCGGTCTCAGGACTGAAGACCACAACAACAACAGCTGTCAAAGTGTCAGCACACCTAAAACAAGTGCAACATTTGAGCCTCGGACGCCTTTTACTTTATTTACCTGAGGTACCCGTGGTACTACCATCACCCGATAGTGTACCCTGGCAACCCAACGAGTCCGATGCTCGATTACTTCAGTCAATTGACGAATTACTAGCTCACGAAAAGGGGCAAATTGCCCTGGATCGAGCTGTTGCTCACATAGCTACACAGGAACAATTGTATACGGTTACTCTGCCTAGTGCCCTGACTGTTCCAACCCTCATTGTCGCAGGAGCCGTCCTCTGGTGCCTGTATAAGAAAGGATATTGTAAACACATTAAGTCAACACAACCAACTGTCCCCGACGCACAGCCCGAGGGTGAATTTCGACAAGAGTAATGTCAGGCATGGTCTACCATAGTGAAATACACTCTTTAACTGAAATAAAGTTTGTATTGTCTAATGTTCATTTACTATTATTGTCATCATGTATCAATGTATCTAATCATGTAAACTATTGGGTAAAGATACTAGAGATGACCACTGAATGTAGGAAACCTTAGTTTATTTGCTACTGAAGCCCACCCCCCTGCAAACTTTACTGATACAATCCCTGGGGGAGTGTTTCAGTACCTGCCTACACAATAAGCAGCTGCCACCATGTCAGTGTATCCAACGCTGCGCGGCGCCCTGTGCTGCCTCGCTCTCCGTCAGTGGCACATGGACCACCCCATCACAGCGCCGCATCAGACCCAAAAATTCTCACTCTGTTTATTTTTCAATGATTGTCTATATTATATGTGGAATATATACCATCGACAGTTGGAACTTTGTGTTTAACCAACTGCAATCAGTGTCCCTACACAGAAGCAAATGCCTTTTATGTTACATTATGGACATGTTTAACTTTCTATTGTCTTTATATGAAGCAATTTATTTGGTTGTTAGTGTTTCAATAAGTCTTTAATTATTATTTTGAAGCTATTGACCATAGAAACCGCCTCTGTTTGAGAATTTCAATGTTTTATTTAATTATTTTCTATCTTCATATTCTGTTTGTTAACTATGTTTGTCAATTGAATACTTTTATTTTATAGAGCTAACTAATTTGTTACAATTACTACCTTCATATTTTAGTTTATATTCTGAAACTGATTCCACTATGTAGCAACGAGTTTAACGTTTGCCAAACAACACAAACAATTACACATTTCTAGAGGCGCCTGTAACCTTCAAAAGATCAGTGCTGATTCAGTTCGGCCAGCATCTAAACTTCTGCTATACCGAGTTTAGCGTTGCAAGTATGTATGAGTAACAGAATTTGTAATACTTCATTCCAATGTTGAGAAACTTTTGACATACTTTTAATTTTTTGTGCTAAGATTTGCATTCTGATACAGTAATGATGGGAAATCATCGTATTGAATTATGTGTGGAAAGATCAATGTCTCTAAATGTTTTATGATTTTGATCATCAATCTTCCTGTATATCGTTTTTTTTTTTTTAAAGGGACTTCCTTTTTATGTTGTAAAATCACTCCAGTATACATATGTTTTTGTAAAACTTAGATTCACCCCACGCCCATTTTTGCAAATATTAGCACACCCGACCAAGGGAGCAAATTGTTTTCTTTTATCAACGACCAACAACTAATTTTCACCATAAAACCTCGCTCCCGCGGAAGGGGAAGGAGATGTACAGGTGCTGACAGATTGAGTACGGGAGTCCTTTATTTTCAATAAAAGAAAAGGGAATTTTTTTTCCCTAAATGCGTGAGCTATGGATCTTCACAAAGCCGTGCACGGGCCTTGGGTTGGCGACACATCAGATTTTTCCAGTATTTGCCGCTATCCCACGGCTTGTTCACGTGCTCGACGAACAAACAACCTTTCTGCTGACGGGGTGACGCTGAGGGAAGCGTCGCTTGCCTAGGCAGAGCTCCTACAGCAGCCAGTCAGAAAGGTCCAGGAGATCACGTGTGAGCGTCCACCGCGCCGAGCTGAGCGGACGAGGCGTGTGGATCGCCCTCTTTTACTGACAGCCCCTGACGAGATCAGACGCATGGGCCGGTTGCCTTCGTGCACTTTTCGAGCCCTGGCTCAATCTGTTCGCGCCTTAGGGCCGCTAACCTCACATAATGTACCCCGGCCAGGTCATCAGCAGATGTTTTTTCAATAAACGGGAGGCAGTTTGCCGACCGGAGTTGAAAAATTAACACTTGCTCTTTTTTAGACCCCACTTCCACCTCAGCCACATCCTGACATGTGCAATAGTGTACAGCGCCCGATCTGCACCTGGTGGCCACAACTGTAATTTTTTTTCAGCGTTAATTCGTTCCCCATTAATACAGTATCATATCTACCAACTTTCGCTGCCATAAGATAATTACAGTTCACCCTGTCCTCCGTGAGTAGCTGCACTTCAGTTATAGCCACCCGGTACACGTGCTTATTGTACTATTTCCTACAGCTTCAGAAGAGATTCTCAAGATTGAGGTATGTACTGAAAGTGTAGACATGTTTTAAGAAAAATACCTTGTCACGGAAGTGCTGTGTTGTGGCTGACAATGTACAGAACTGACTGCTGCAAATATTTCACTTGGTATGAAATAAAGACACCAGCACAGTTACTGCAGGAGCCTCATGGAAACAGGTCAGACAGTGGTCGGCCAGACGAAGTTACATCAGGAGCGACCTGCTCATGCAACAAGTGCTGTCACAACAGCACGAGGCAGTTAGCACGCAGCCTGGCCCAGCTGGGAGTCGCAGTCGTAATGTCGTTGACGTAGTGGAAAGTTAGCACCGCTGTTGTGTTGGCCCGCATCTCGTGGTCGTGCGGTAGCGTGCTCGCTTCCCACGCCCGGGTTCCTGGTTTCGATTCTCGGCGGGGTCAGGGATTTTCTCTGCCTCGTGATGGCTGGGTGTTGTGTGCTGTCCTTAGGTTAGTTAGGTTTAAGTAGTTCTAAGTTCTAGGGGACTGATGACCATAGATGTTGAGTCCCATAGTGCTCAGAGCCATTTTTTTGTTGTGTTGGTTATCTAAGTGCTGCACGACCGAGCTCTGTTGTGGCTTGTGGGGTGGGAATTGGTGCCTTGGCAAAAGAGGGACGAGGTTAGCTGGTATAAATATCCCTCAATTTTAGACGAAGGTATGCTGTCAGACAGCTGCCAGCTTCAAGGGATCTACGCCACTCTTCTAATGGATAAGAGTTGTCAAGCCGCCACCAGTCAACTTGGTCGCTGCTAGCAGTGGGTCTGGTTCAAATGGCTCTGAGCACTGTGGGAGTTAACATCTATGGTCATCAGTCCCCAAGAACTTAGAACTACTTAAACCTAACTAACCGAAGGACATCACACAACATACAGTCATCAAGAAGCAGAGAAAATCCCTGACCCAGCCGGGAATCGAACCCGGGAACCCGGGCGGCAGTGGGTCTATCAATGTGCACCAAGACTAATGCCGCTGATTTAAGCCATGTCCTACGTGTGCGACGGAAGCGAGCGACAGCGCTCCGCAGCTTCAGGCGACAAAACACAATCGCAGGTGTAGTTATGGAAGTGTCCTACGTGAGGGACATCTGTGTCGCTGCCTGTCTCCTGCTGCAACTGGCGACGTTTGAATTCAAACGTGTTTGAATCTTGTCGCTGCACCACGAGAGACAGAGATCGACAGCCACTTGCCTTTTCGGCAAAGTAGTGGAGCGAACGCGACAGCAGCTATGAAATATTTGTCATCCGATTTTAAGAAAACTATTCTGTGAAAAAAATTGATTCTTCCGCATCTTATAGCCTGATATCTTTAAACGATAAAGATCTGAATTTATTTTCGTTATTCGTTGTAGTTACTGTGCCGCACGAAATTGAGTACATGGCTGCACGAAATTTTTAAGAATTTGCAGAGGTAAAATCACACTGCGCAGACTTTCCGTATGGTTGATTTAAGGCCATACATTATTGCGTATGAAATGTAACCAATATATCCTAATTGTATTTAAAGTTGAGACCAGAATGATATCTCTTTTCATTCTTTCCTGCGTTCCGGGAGTCAAATGTCCGTAAAAATCGTCGTATCTCATAAACGGTTCAAGATATCGAAACGACGATTTTTGGAAATGACAGCACGTAGAAGGGACTATTTTATCGTATAATTAATACTCGATACGTTTATGAAATCTGATGCTCGAAATCATGAACAGAAAATGAGTTGCAGCCTACGTTTCACTAATATTTTTTATTTCATACTTTTAGACAAATCATTACACAAAACATTTGACTTTCTTTTCAAAACTTTTGTATGTTTTACTTTTAAAGACTTTTTAGATTAATTGAAACGCTTGACATTAACACTAACTGCTGATGAAATCCGTTCGCAACATCAAATATCTGTAAAATTCCAAGGTTCATTGTTATTTATTAGGAATTCAGCGTGTCTGATAAACCGAGATAGGTGTGTATCACATACAGATGAAGTTCTTTGGCAAGACCTTAAAATGAACTTTGCGATGCAGTGTAAACAGTATACATAAAAATAAATACACAGAATTGCAAGTAAGTCAGTTAAAACATAATCAGGGCCAGGAAGCGAATGCAGAACCTTCCCCATGCACGCAATCACACTCTATGACGCTACCACTACACCACAACTGCAAAGTTGTATCTGTAGTCTATTAGTGTGCTTATATGAGAATTTAGGATAGTCATGTAGCCAGTCATTCTTCCGCATTTATTGGCTGTTAAAAGTTATTGATCATGTAAAAACATTCGTATTTAATTTATTGATGAGATAGTCGAATGTTCCTCCGCTCATTCAAGTGTATTTGAAAAATTTGTCTAGTGATCTTCATAGTTGATGATATTTATGAACTTTTCCATGGAGATTCCTCCCTTTGTAAATTTCATGCACAGTATTCCTTTTCGCTTTATTTCCTTAAGTAAACCTAATTTTGTAACCTTACTCTCTAGCTACAGTATTCTACAGTTCAGGGGCGCCGTTTTATAGAAACATCTGGTTGGTTCTAAGCAGCCATCTTGTAGCACAACATGGTCGCTCGCCTGTAGGACACCAAGCTTTTCGCCCGATGCTGCTGCTTGTCGCTGGAGTGTCGCATATCCAGAATCCAGAAGTTGCTCGCTGTCGGCCGCTTCTGTTGCTCACGTAGGACACGGCCTTAGCGCCTTTCAGCTGGTGGGCGACTTCCAACCGCTGTCATCCTCCTGTCCTTGCGATGTGTGATTTGAGCCCAGCAACGTGCACCTGCTGAATGGCCTTCGCTTATGTGGGAAAACCTTGCTGCTGTCCGTCTCAATTTGGCATGGCTTAAGAGGCGCCTCCTCCACTCTGGGTCCACGGAGCGATTCTGTGCGCTCCGGAGCGTCCTGCCCAAGCCACGAGGTTGCCTCTAGGCTGTGTTGCTGCCGTTGTGGGCTGCTGTCCACTGCTGAAGTCGGCGCCCTTGCTGACTCGCCGTCATCGTATCACCCCCGAGCGGCGCCGCAAGCTGACAGTGACGACCGTCCACTTGCTCATAGCAGTACACCATCTCACCGAACGTGTACGGCTTACGCTTGGAGGCGTTGACACTTATCAGCTGCGTCGTGACTGTTGCAGTTTCGTGTGCAATAACATGAATGTTTAACAATGCTGTTTGCTTGACATCATGTCTGTCAACAAGCAGGTCTAGTACACCATTGAATTACATCACACACATATGCTTTCTTATCTGTCGCGGGCCTTTGTGGCCGAGCGGTTGTAGGCGCTTCAGTCCAGAACCGCGCTGCTCCTACAGTCGCAGGTTCGAATCCTGCCTCTTGCATGGATGTGTGTGATGTCCTTAGATTAGTTAGGTTTAAGTAGTTCTAAGTCGAGGGGACTGATGACCTCAGATGTTAAGTCCCATAGTGCTCCGAGCAATTTGAACCATTTTCTTATCTGTCATTGGTGGTAACCCGGTGTAAAGAAACGTAATCCGCCGTTACGTGCAACTACACTCCTGGAAATGGAAAAAAGAACACATTGACACCGGTGTGTCAGACCCACCATACTTGCTCCGGACACTGCGAGAGGGCTGTACAAGCAATGATCACACGCACGGCACAGCGGACACACCAGGAACCGCGGTGTTGGCCGTCGAATGGTGCTAGCTGCGCAGCATTTGTGCACCGCCGCCGTCAGTGTCAGCCAGTTTGCCGTGGCATACGGAGCTCCATCGCAGTCTTTAACACTGGTAGCATGCCACGACAGCGTGGACGTGAACCGTATGTGCAGTTGACGGACTTTGAGCGAGGGCGTATAGTGGGCATGCGGGAGGCCGCGTGGACGTACCGCCGAATTGCTCAACACGTGGGGCGTGAGGTCTCCACAGTACATCGATGTTGTCGCCAGTGGTCGGCGGAAGGTGCACGTGCCCGTCGACCTTGGACCGGACCGCAGCGACGCACGGATGCACGCCAAGACCGTAGGATCCTACGCAGTGCCGTAGGGGACCGCACCGCCACTTTCCAGCAAATTAGGGACACTGTTGCCCCTGGGGTATCGGCGAGGACCATTCGCAACCGTCTCCATGACGCTGGGCTACGGTCCCACACGCCGTTAGGCCGTCTTCCGCTTACGCCCCAACATCGTGCAGCCCGCCTCCAGTGGTGTCGCGACAGGCGTGAATGGAGGGACGAATGGAGACGTGTCGTCTTCAGCGATGAGAGTCGCTTCTGCCTTGGTGCCAATGATGGTCGTATGCGTGTTTGGCGCCGTGCAGGTGAGCGCCACAATCAGGACTGCATACGACCGAGGCACACAGAGCCAACACCCGGCATCATGGTGTGGGGAGCGATCTCCTACACTGGCCGTACACCACTGGTGATCGTCGAGGGGACACTGAGTAGTGCACGGTACATCCAAACCGTCATCGAACCCATCGTTCTACCATTCCTAGACCGGCAAGGGAACTTGCTGTTCCAACAGGACAATGCACGTCCGCATGTATCCCGTGCCACCCAACGTGCTCTAGAAGGTGTAAGTCAACTACCCTGGCCAGCAAGATCTCCGGATCTGTCCCCCATTGAGCATGTTTGGGACTGGATAAAGCGTCGTCTCACGCGGTCTGCACGTCCAGCACGAACGCTGGTCCAACTGAGGCGCCAGGTGGAAATGGCATGGCAAGCCGTTCCACAGGACTACATCCAGCATCTCTACGATCGTCTCCATGGGAGAATAGCAGCCTGCATTGCTGCGAAAGGTGGATATACACTGTACTAGTGCCGACATTGTGCATGCTCTGTTGCCTGTGTCTATGTGCCTGTGGTTCTGTCAGTGTGATCATGTGATGTATCTGACCCCAGGAATGTGTCAATAAAGTTTCCCCTTCCTGGGACAATGAATTCACGGTGTTCTTATTTCAATTTCCAGGAGTGTATATAGATACAGCAGCATATGCAATAATAATACAAATGTGGTGGAGTAATTAGTGTTCAAGGTCACATACCAATAAATTGGTACGACGAAAAATAATATAAAACAAATAAAAAGTAAGTACAAAACTGAATTCAGTGTCTTGTGAATTTTATTGATCAAAATATTTGTTTTGTTCGCAGACTTGTGTCCTGGACGAAATTAGCTGTTTATAACATTGTAATTCCCGAAGCAGAGAAAAATGGCATATGGTGAAGAAACTATTTACTGGGACTGAATTAAAGGAAATGTTACACTTGCCTGATTTTGGCATTGTGAACAGTGTGCTCCACGTTGGTCAACAGTTTTCTGTATACTTGATAAAGTTCAGGTGTGGCAGATAATCTACGTGTAATGTCTTGTTTATTCTTTATATAAAATGGTCCCATGGTCAGTCATGGAGCAGGAGATCTCTTTACTTTGCGCGTTGAAGGGGATTGTTTGTGACAAAGCGCCGCAAGTCTACGACTGATTTCCCGGAATTCACCGTTGACGTTCTCCGATCTTAATGCCCTGATAGTCTACGGGAGGTTGATACAATAATCTTTATTCCTTAGTCTGCTAGGGCTGACGGCATATTTGTTAGCTCAAATACGTTCAGTGTCTTCATGATGATACGTCAATCATAGAGTCTGATTTAGTTTCGTAATCTGAGTATGTGGATGAGAAGGATGCATACGATGCGTAGTTTGTGATGTTGTGGCTGCGGAAAAGAATTTACAACCAAAGATCCAAACGTGAACGGTTCTTTTTTTGACAGTGAATACTGCGGTCACTGTCCGCAGCGCCGGATTATCCGTCTTGCCCTGTCCGACAGTCTCTCAAAATTGCTGCAACGAAGCGTGCTCGCACGCGCCGGCCTGACACTCACATTAGCGCTAGCGGCGGAAGCCGAGTGATTTATCATCAAAGGCGGCAGCGAGCGCCTCACCGCAGAAGCCCGGCAGAGAGCAGACGGGAAACCGATGCGCCGTTCCGGCCACCGCCGCTGTCGCTGCTGGTTATTCATGAGGGCCGACCGGCCGCGCCTCTGACGGGCCCGCACTGAAGCGTGTGCGAGGACTCTCACCGCCACGCGGCCCGTAATTACGTCGTTTCCAGGAGGAATTCAATAAGCGGATGTAGTTCAAAATTGACAGCATCAACCAGTTAAGTGCTAACGAACAGTCACCGAAAGCATAATTATCATATCGTTGTAGATGATATGTCTGGTTGTGGGTAAGCTATGATAGATGTAAAGCGCCACCGTCTAGTGCGCGGTATAGCGTGGTGTACGGTGACAACGTATCATTTTATGATTGAATTTTTCACTCTGCAGCGGCGTGTGCGCCGATATGAAATCTCCTGGCAGATAAAAACTGTGTGCCACACCGAGACTCAAACTCTGGGCCTTTGCCTTTCGCGGGCAAGTGCTCCACAGATTGCGCTACCCTAGCACGATTCAGGACTCGTCCTCACACCTTTAAAGCCGGTGGTGAGTCGTGCTTGGGTATCTCAGTCTGTGGACCACTTGCCCGCGACAGGCAAAGGCCCAGAGTTTGAGTCTCGGTGTGGCACACAGTTTTAATCTGCTAGGAAGATTCGTATCATTTCGTGGTTGCGTCCTTGGCTACTGCATGCACCAGGACGTGTTTCCCGTGAAACCTTCCCGTCTCCTCTATGTCTCTTTTGTTACGCAACCTTCCCTTAGTATTTCTATCTCTTGCTTAATACTAACGAATGAAATCTTCCCTTTGAAATTAATTCTCTTTCTCAATAATAATAAGTGCGATCTTCGCATACAAATTTAAATGCTGCTTATTAAAAGTGATTTGCTGATTATTTCGACGAAACATAGAATGT
This sequence comes from Schistocerca serialis cubense, assembly GCF_023864345.2. NCBI lineage: Eukaryota > Metazoa > Arthropoda > Insecta > Orthoptera > Acrididae > Schistocerca > Schistocerca serialis. Next base: position 738,425,790 of record NC_064639.1, on the reverse strand, counting down.
GTCGTCGTCGTGGCTCTCAGTCGTTACCTGCAATAACCCAAAACTTTTCCTTACCTTTTTTACTGTTACTGGATAGCCATCTGACTGCTACATCGAACTGTGACATGAATATACTTACTCTGTTTTACTATACTCTATTAGCTGCTGGTGGGTTGTCATAACAAGTGGCTGTATTTATTACCAAAGCTGACGTTATTCGCCCGCATCTCGTGCTCGTGCGGTAGCGTTCTCGCTTCCCACGCCCGGGTTCCCGGGTTCGATTCCCGGCGGGGTCAGGGATTTTCTCTGCCTCGTGATGGCTGGGTGTTGTGTGCTGTCCTTAAGTTAGTTAGGTTTAAGTAGTTCTAAGTTCTAGGGGACTGATGACCACAGATGTTAAGTCCCATAGTGCTCAGAGCCCCTTTTGACGTTATTCTTTAATAGCAAAGCTGACGATATTATTTAATTAATTTGACTGAAGTAACGTAATTCATAGTTAAACTTTTTCTTGACAACAATAAAATTTTGCAGAGTTTTACTTTGATGGTTTTTGGGATGAATGCAATATTGCTGGCAAAAATTAATTATATTCTGAAAACGATTCCTCATATATTTACTGTTCGTAATGTAATGATTTTACAAACGTTCAAATGGGACTTACTTTTTATAATAATCTTACAACTAGCGTTGCGCAAACATACCTTCAGTAGTCCTGAGTTTCTAAAAAAATAATTCAATGATATTAGTTCCTCTTATGATAATATTTAGCTGGTGTCTCTGTACATCCGTTTATAATCTCTTGTAAATCATAGCTGGTGGCTGGCAGGCACACCGCTCCTCTCAACCTCTCGCTTCAGACCTGCTACCGACTTGCTTCACATCTCGCTTGCTACTGACTTCCTACGAACGCTTAAAGTGCGGACTCTCCCGCCAACAATGCTTTCTTGTGCAGACAGTCCCTGCTACCACTACAAAATGTATGGTCTTTCCCGCTCTTTTCTTAAAATGTATCCATACGTGGTCTCTCCCACCCTTTTTAAAATTATATCAATGTGCGGTCTCTCTCGCCAACAATACTTTGGTGCAGACATTCCCCGCTACCACAATTATTTCCCAAATGACAAATATTAATTATTCCTACTTAATCCTATTAGTAAAATATAAACATCTTTCATAAATAGTGGTTTGACAATAGACAATAGAAATATACACGTCTTACACCCGTATCCACGAGGAGGCAGGATGGTTCGGTTTTTCTGCAATTGTTTTGAATGTGGCCAGAGCCACCTATGCTATGGTAGCTTAAAATTACTGGCCTTCCCCTGATAACCGGTACTTGCTAACACGTAATAGCAATTAAACATTGAGAAATCCTGACAGGAACTAAATTTTTTAGATTAGTGGTATTATGAGCTGATTTACACTTTAGTTTTTCCCATCATTCATGATGCGCCATCTGACGCATCATTACAGTTGCAAGTGCGTAGTTGCCAGCGTTGGGTGTGATCATCAAGGGCAGTTCTGGATGTAGTAGTTTCTGTGAAAAGAGGGTGTAAACACAGCGGATATTCGCAGGCGTTTGTTGGCAGCCTATGGAGCGTGTGCATCATCACGGAAAATTGCTCTTGCAACACGACAACGCTAGTCCCCAAACGAGTCGGAACAGCACGACTGACGCAACCAGGTACTGGCTTGCCCTTCTAACTCCTGTAGGCCATACTCGAACCATTTTTCTGGAGCCTGTTACACCTTCTGCAGGACAGCTGCTCGCAGTTCCTGATAGTCTGTGAAATGATGACCGTGCAGACGTTTCTTCAGAGTACCGAATAGGTGGTAGTCAGAAGGGGCCAAGTTAGGAGAATATGGAGGCTGTGGCTTTACCTGGTACCCCATTTCAGAGATGGCAGCAGTCGTATGAGGACAAGCGTAATCGCGTTGCAAGAGCATTTTGTCGTGACGGTCGATCACACTGCCAGCATTCGCCTATGAATATCCACAGTGTTTACACCCTCTTTGCAAAGATACCACGTCGTCCAGCAGTGTCCTTGATGACAAAAGCCCATGTTGACCGCTCACTTAGTGACAGTAGTTGGGAAAATGTGCTGTACTGTGCGTGGATTATATTGTGCGTGGACTGTCCTACTACCTTAGGTTAGATCAAAGTACTACATACATCCAATAGTAATGATGAGTTAAATAGGACGCCATGAATGATGCGTAACAATAAAGTGTAAATCAAAACTCAGTGTGGAACACCCGTCGTAGTTGGAACAGGAAATGGTCGATTGATATTATATTTATATTGTGGCCCCGAGTGCGATTGGCTGAAAGACCTGAGTGTTGAAACAATATCGTGGAGATGCTTGGAGTTCGAGAAATTGGATAACTCAATCGGCAGCTCTCCTGAGCCTTGGAGCTGTGAGTTCTGTGGTGCTGATTTAAGAGTATTACCAATTTCTGAGTTCGGAGAAATAGTGATCCCCTGTAATCAGTGAAGTATTTCTTCCAGGCGGAAATCTGAGAGAACTGATGTTTTTCCAGTGCTCAGCGGTTTTCCGATCCTTGTAAGCAAGAGTGCTGTTTAGATGGCGTTCGCAATGTTTGAAGGAAGACGTCTGTATCAGACCCTGAAATCATAAGCTATCTGGAGGCGGAGTTTTGAAAAATTCAACAGACTTTGAAGCCAGAATATTCCTGCACGCTTAGTTGCAGTAAAAACTTGAAGTACGATCTTCTTGTGTACCTTTTGATTATTTGACTTTGTACTATTATCGTTGAGCCGTCCGTGGCTCGTGTTCGTGCCATCTCTTATTTAACACCCTGTTTTTACCGTACTGCCGCTTCGTTATGTTAATTTTCAATTACTGGTGTCACTGAGTTGCTGCCTTGCCTGCCCGTGAGAGGCAGCAGCAGCGCTTATCGATATAGGCCCTGCCGTATTATCTCTGCTGGACTACTATCACTTCCTGCTCGTCGCGTGTCGTGCGACGAGTTGGAACGCTCCAGCAGTGCAGTTCGGATCGGGCAATGAAGTTAGATGGAACGCACCAGCAGTGGAATTCGGACCTCGCAGTCGGACAGTTGGGACGCGGCAGAAGTTCGGTCGGGTTGGAGCGGCAGTGAGATTCGGATAGCCATGACTCGCCCGACCGTTGCCGGCACATTTGGCTGGGGACGGTCTTGGTTGATCTTCGGTTGGTCGTCTTACCGGACGACGTGTATTTGCTAGCCGATCGCTTATGCGTTGGCTGTGTGTGCCAATTCGTGATTTGTCCTTGTTTTGCTCAGTCACTGCCGTTAGCACTGTCTAGTTATTCGTGCAAGTGTTCGTGAAACTGAATGTAGTTTATGTGGTTTTGACTGGCAAGTTATTTAATGGTTGTCGGCGTACCGGCTCTGAATTGGTCGGTTGGCGTGGAGTAGCGAGGAAGGACAGGATAGCCATCACTCGGCCGACGATTTGCCGACAAACACGTTTGAGTGGCAACGACTTTGCTTGGCCGTTTGGTCGGTCGTCTGATTTGACGACGTGTATTTGGGTCATCCACCGCTTGCTTATGGATTGTCTGTGATCCGTTCTGGTTGTTGCTCCAGTCTCCGCTGTCAGCTGATCTTCTTCATTGGTCTCTTGACTGTCTGTTGGCTGGGTTCCCAGCGGTTTGGAAATAGTTGTGCCGACTGCCTGCCTCTCCTAAGCGAGCGTTAGTGTTTGAATTCCAGCCCGACCCACGAACATCTGAGCACCCTTGCGTGTACCGCCTTTTGCTCTGTTGTTTGTACTTGTATGCCTTCTAGCCGATTTTTAAATTAAGGTTGTTTTGCCCTTAAGGCGTAAGATTCTTTAGGCCTTCAGCCTAATTTAAAGAACTGTTTCACGTAAGGCCTTTGGTATTCAAAAAAATTTAATGTTATGAAGTTTTAAGTGTTGGGGCTTCAACCGATTTTGAATTTAAGTTGTTTTCTCTTAAAGTGTTTGATTTTATGGGCCTTCAGCGTGACTTAAGAGCTGTTGTGAGATAAGGCTTGCCTTTTAAATTTCTGATTATGCTTGCGTTTTAAGTTATTGGCCTTCAGCCGGTTTTAAATTAAAGTGGCTTTCAGTCGGTAATTAAGTCCCAAAGATTAACGCTGTGTGTTTAAAAAAATTTTTTTTGCGCTCTTATAATGTTTGACCAAATAATAAAGTTGTATGTTCGAGTGTAACTGACAGCCCCTTCTTTCGGCCCCTTTGCACAAATCAAACTACCTGTACTGTTCTGCGGGTTTAGCAGGGCGTCTCAATCGTGTTTTGTTTTGGTGGCGATTATTAGCAGAAGATTCTGGATACCAGTTGTAAGTGGTAGCTAAACAGTTAACAGTGTACATTTTCGAGTCCAGCGGTCAGATCTCGGAATCCTTCTGAAAATAGGTATGGAGCTTTAATTATTGGCTTTAGACTAGTAACAAGTTTAAACCTGTCTTATGGGTCAAAGCGAAACTGAAGACCCTTATTTGAGTGTAATTTTAATAGCTAAGCAGTGCAGAGCATTAATATGGATCCGCCACTAAAGGATACCAAGTAAATTTCCCGAGCAGTATGTCTTGTAATGTGTCTCGCACAACACTAAGAGTCTGTGGAATCAGGCTTTGAAAATGTTGGGACTTCGTGTGGTACAAAAGAAACTCTTGTAACTAGAGATGAGCGATCAGCTGCTGAACTGATGCAAAGAGCTCAATACTTCAACAGAGTGAGCGATAAGCGGCGCAAAAAGAAGAGGTAGCTCTTAGGATCAGTTGGCGAAAGGAGATCCCTGACAGTTGGCAGCACTGTTGCGTTACGTAATTGGTTAACGTAGATACGTAAAGCAGACTCAGTCCTGCTCCCCTACCCCCACAGACTCCGCACAGTGCAGAATGGAGGCTCCCCCTCAGGAATCATCATCCCACTCATTCTGCTCTTGACCCACTCAATGATTCAGCTTACAGTGCTTATGGTTCAATGGCTCTAAGCACTATGGGACTTAACATCTGAAGTCATCAGTCCCCTAGACTTAGAACTACTTAAACCTAACCAACCTAAGGACATCACACACAACCATCCCCGAGCCAGGATTCGAATCTGCGACCGTAGCAGCAGTGCGGTTTCGGACTGAAGTGCCTAGAACCGCTCGGCCACAGTGGCCGGCACCGTGCTTATGCCTTGTTCACTTATCAACCTGATTCTCTCTGACACAGAGCTTTCCATTCGATGAGAGGGAGGCTATTGTTATATAGATCAGTGAAAACCGAATACTAAGCTGTCATAGATACCACACAGAAAAGGAACTGGAAACATTACGTTCAAAGGCAGCTAACAATGGATGCACGGAGTCCTCTCTAGCAGAGAAAATATAAACACCAACTGTAGTGTCTACATTACGCAAACAAAACTACAGGCTAGAGGGAATGCACTGAATACCTGCCGAAGTCGGTACTTCCAGAAGATAATAACGAAAATATGGCGATTATAAAAAAGGGGTATGAAAAAGAATCTATGCCCCCTAAACTTTTACGTTAATGACCGTTACCTAATGGATAAGAGCTGATCAGTCTTAACTGCTACGGGAGTTGTTCCCACGATATTGTGGCTGCTCAGTAATATGATACTCAATGAATAGAGATTTTGCAGTAATCCACTATCAAACACGATCTGAGACAGTCACTACCTTTGTCATAAACATCTATTCACGTCTAATTTCATCTCATGTCCATCACATCGATATATCATCACACGATGTTAGTGTAATCTGCACACGTTATCCTTACTGCAATCCACTGGCCAGCACGGTATAGGAGAACGCGCAATATTGACACTCTGTACTTATAATTCCTTTTTGGTAAAAGACTTTGTCACTTGCTTTTATACTTCTTATAGTTTGCAAAGGGTCAATCGACGGCGATGGAGACACAGCCAGCATTATATGTCTCCTCCCGCTACGCCATTCCAACAACCACTTGCACACTGCCTCGACAGCATCTGACAAGTCACTCGCTGGGCGCTGTGCGCTGGGCGCTTCACAATTGATGCTTTACCTATCCTCGACCTTTGCGAGCAAAACGTGGCTAGCTCCAACCGACTGTGGATCTTTTACAAGCTATTATCACTCAGTTAAAGAATGGAATAGCTTACGGTCCAAACTATATTCAGAAGTAAACGCTGAAAGCAGACAAGACTGAAATTATTCCATTTTTCACACGCCCATTGAATGAATTACTGAGACAGAGAACAATTTCTATAGTTGCGAAGTTCGCATAAAATGTAGTAATTCAGGAGAGCATGGACAGGGATTCAGTGATTACTAAGAGTTACAGACCAATCTATCTTCTCAGCAAATGGCTTAGGAAGGGCTGGCTGCACTTCGAAAACAGCTGAAGACGCTTTTGGCCGCCGTCAGGCGATCTTCAGGCTGCTGCCTCGGGGTGTAAAGGTGGCGAAGACTCTGGCACGTAGCATGGGACACCTCAAGTGTTGCTTGTTTCGCCCATGGGCTCTGCTGCTGATGCACCTTGCAGTGTATCCGATGCCGAGGACCTTCCCCCACAGAGGGTGATTGGCGACTTGTAGTGTGTTCATGATGCTCGAGGCGGAGAGTCGATGTGGAAGTTGGGCGTCGAATCCCGTCCATTCACCGTGTGAGTGGATAGATGGCCGTTCCTTCAGCGTGGTTCGAGGACACGTGGAGAGGTTTACCAGTTATCGGAGGCTCCAGTGTTACGCGCGTACTGGGCTAGAAATGAGTCAGATCTGCACTCGATACGCTTGCCTGGGGCCTCATCCGCGATGTGGAGGAGGCCTGTCTGTGGTTATCTAGGGTGCAGGGCGCAGTTCTCTGCAAGTTGTGGCTCACGTCGGCACGATTGATGCCTGTCGCTTGGTTCAAATGGTTCAAATGGCTCTGAGCACTATGGGACTTAACATCTGTGGTCATCAGTCCCCTAGAACTTAAACCTAACTAACCTAAGGACATCACACACATCCATGCCCGAGGCACGATTCGAACCTGCGACCGTAGCAGCCGCGCGGCTCCGGACTGAGCGCCTAGAACCGCTAGACCACCGCGGCCGGCTGACGCTTGGGTCCTGAAGTCATTCTTAGTTCGCATGTGTGGCTCGTGGAAGTGATGGGAACTGTTGGCCTCGTTCGCAGGTTGCAAACAGTGCTGACAATTTGCAGCATCAAAGCGGAAATGATTGGGAGTCTTTTGGTCTGGAGCCGAATTGAGGGTCTCAACCAAAGGCTTTGTTGGCTTTGTGATGATACAAGGGATTTATTAAGGCTAAGTGTAGTCTGAGGTCTTCTTATGAACGCTCGCCTGTCGATATGCAGAGTGCGCTCAAAATAAGCCCACTTGAAATGCTAAAATGTTAACAGGAAATTTTCGAAGTACTCGAAACAAAGTTCCTGAGTTTACTGCCCTTCTGGAAAGTTGTCATGCTCAAATTACTCTCGGAAATGAGAGCTGGCTGGATCCGGTAGGAGAAAGCTCTAAAATATTTATAGAGGTGTGGAAAGTATATCTAAAAGTGTTGAGTTCCGTAACTCACTTGTCACTGTAAGAGCCATGTAGCGGCAGTTTGAAAACTGGGCAGGTCAGACCCGTATAATCTACTCCGTTTCAGGAAACATTGCAACTGTGTGTGCGGAAGTGGACTTCCCAGCTCCCTTGTGCATGCATATAAGCTGGCCGGCTGCTGTAAATGGCCAGCTGATGTCCCGGAGACTGCAGACGTGTCTCGTTCAACCAAGGGCCGCAACTCGCGGGCACCCTGTGCACTTGTTAGATTTTGCTGAGTAGCACCTGTAAAGTAATACGGAATGAAGTGTCTATATATCAAAACGGTTTCTTCCGTCTAATTATTGTAAGCGGAAACAAGGGGAGGACAGTGAGTCCTCTCGCACTACACGCTCAAAACTTAAACGTTCCAACGCAGGAGCAGAGGCCTGCAAGTGAACTGCGTAGAAAAAGACAATTTAGACACCATGGGAGGAGGAGAAGTGTCGGCAAAGAAATCGCGTATATCAACGTCTAAATCGAGTCTAACTGTGAAGTTATCTGGATGGGACTAACAGGCCTAGGTGAACTTAAGTTAGTTACGGGATGCTTTTACCGGTCACCTGGTCCCACCGTGACAGTTTTAGAATCATTAGCAGAAAGTCTACGCTCAACAGCGTGGAAATATCCAGATCATACAATTTTAGATGGAGATGACTTGAACCTACCGAGTACAGACTATGGACTGATTACAGGTGGTGCAGATAGACAGTGTTGTGAAGCTGTTTTCAACACGTTTTCCAAAAACTGTCCTGAGCAGCTGGTTCGAAATATCTTAGGCCGTGTAGCTACAAACAGGTGTAGCCTTGTCGACAGTGTCAGCAGAGAAGCAGGGTTTAGAGATCATAATGTCATCACAACGAGGATGGTTACTAAAATTAATAAATTCACCAAGGTCAGGAGCGTATTTGTGCTATAAAGAGCAGATAATCAGTTGTTATCATGTCATGTAGACAATGAAAGGACATAATTTAGTTCCAATATGATGAACGTAGAGGAATTAAGGGCACAATTTAAACTTTTTGCGAATCGTGCTCTGAGGAAATATGTGATGAGTAAGTGGTTAAAGGACGGAGAAGATCCACCGTAGTTTAATAACGAAATTCGGAAACAGCTGAGGAAGCAGAAACTGTCGTATTCTAGGCTCAAAGAAGAACTCGCATATGACGGAAGGCAAAAGCCAGCATAAATCCGTGCACCTGTAAAAAGATCGACGCTGACGGCATACAACTACTTCAACCATCATAATGAGCCGTCCCCGCGCCGGTTTTCTGTCGCACACATCAAATGCACGTATCTATGGCTGCGACCCTGTCTTTGGCCGTTTGCTAGGAATGAGACCACGCTGTCTCGTGTGGTGTTGGGTTGGCGGACGGTTGCCCTTCGATTTAAGGTTGTGTGCTGACTGGCTTAAGGAGGCAGCTTTCTTTTATTTTTATTTTTTTTATTCGCCTTCAGGACGTGCTCGTACGGTGATCTCAACAGCGGATGTAATTCCTTACGATAATAACATAAGATCAGTACAATACCCAACCTCAGGACGTGCCCGTACGGTGATCTCAAGAGTGGATGTCATTTCTAACGATGATAACACAAGGACAGTACAACAAGCAACCCTAGGCGAAGAAAATCTCAGACCTGATCCGGAATCGAACCCGATCCCTTAGTTACCAATCCGCCGCGCTGACCGTACAGCTACCGAGGCGGACGGCGGTCTTGGGAGGCAGTTGAACTGAATGACTGGAGGCGATCGGTGCTGTTTGTGAGACTCGCTGGCCGCGGCGTGTTCTCCCTGGCGGTGCACAGCTGAGTAAGGACGAAGTGCTGGTCTGGCCTCGTGTTCGTTGCTGTCTGTCAGTGATCTGAATTTGACCTGCCTAGCATCTTACACCATTGCGGCGCTAGCCGCAGCACAGAATTATCTTATTTTTTTAAAGCGGTGCAAATGTTAATCGTAAGCGTCGGTTTTGGCTTTATGTGGAAGTTTCTGCTGCCTGTTTCTCAAAGCTTCTTGCTTTCCAGTTTCTTCGGTTGCGTGCGCCTTGTGCCATCTGGCCATAGTGTATGGGCGCTTAAGTTGTGAAATTTCTTTCTGCTGTGCTTGTTGGACCCACGAATTGTGAGTCATTGCGTGGCTCTGCAAAGAATTTAAACATCAGGTTAAGCGTACTGAGCGATCATCTGTCATGATTTATATAGCTTCAGATGTTTTTAATGCATATTTGTGTGGCATGTTCAACGGTAGCAGCTTGTATTTAATTTTTTTGTTTTAATATGCTGTAAAGTGCACCATGCCCGCTGTTGTTATACCGTATGATAGCTGTTCGGCAAGTAGCAAGTATCCTTATTCCTTTTAGTGTTTTGTTCTGTTGTTTGATGTCCATTAGTAGTACCTTAGTGTACGGTTGCTATTTCCAATTTCAGGGGTGAAACCAAGCTGGTATTTGTGCTATTCGCGTGTCGGACGTGGTTAGGTTGTAATGTCCGTTAGTACACTGAAGAGCCAAAGAAACTGGTACACCTGCCTAATAATGTGTAGGGCCCCCGCGAGCATGCAGAAGGAATTCAACACGACATTGCATGCACTCGACTAATGTCTGAAGTGATGCTGGAGGGAAATGACACCATGAATCCAGACTCGTCCGACCAGGCAACATGTTTCCAGTCATCAGCAGTCCATTGTCGGTATTGACGGGCCCAGACGAGGTGTAAAGCTTTGTGTCACGCAGTCATCAATGGTACACGAGTGGGCCTTCGGCTCCGAAAGCCCATATCGATGACGTTTCGTTGAATAGTTTGCACGCTGGCACATTTTTACATTTATACTCCGCAAGCCACCCAACGGTGTGTGGCGGAGGACACTTTACGTGCCACTGTCATTACCTCCCTTTTCTGTTCCAGTCGCGTATGGTTCGCGGGAAGAACGACTGCCGAAAAGCCTCCGTGCGCGCTCGAATCTCTCTAATTTTACATTCGTGATCTCCTCGGGAGGTATAAGTAGGGGGAAGCAATATATTCGATACCTCATCCAGAAACGCACCCTCTCGAAACCTGGACAGCAAGCTACAACGCGATGCAGAACGCCTGTCTTGCAGAGTCTGCCACTTGAGTTTTCTCAACATCTCCGTAACGCTATCACGCGTACCAAATAACCCTGTGACGAAACTCGCCGCTCTTCTTTGGATCTTCTCTATCTCCTCCGTCAACCCGATCTGGTACGGATGACCAATACTCAAGTATAGGTCGAACGAGTATTTTGTAAGCCACCTCCTTTGTTGATGGACTACATTTTCTAAGGACTCTCCCAATGAATCTCAACCTGGTACCCGCCTTACCAACAATTAATTTTATATGATCATTCCACTTCAAATCGTTCCGCCCGCATACTCCCAGATATTTTACAGAAGTAACTGCCACCAGTCTTTGTTCCACTATCATATAATCATACAATAAAGGATCCTTCTTTCTATATATTCGAAATACACTACATTTGTCTATGTTAAGGGTCAGTTGCCACTCCCTGCACCAAATGCCTATCCGCTGCAGATCTTCCTGCATTTCGCTACAATTTTCTAATGCTGCAACTTCTCTGTATACTACAGCATCATCCGCGAAAAGCCGCATGGAACTTCCGACACTATCTACTAGGTCATTTATATATATTGTGAAAAGCAATGGTCCCATAACACTCCCCTGTGGCACGCCAAAGGTTACTTTAACGTCTGTAGACGTCTCTCCATTGAGAACAACATGCTGTGTTGTGTTTGCTAAAAACTCTTCAATTCAGCCACACAGCTGGTCTGATATTCCGTAGGCTCTTACTTTATCAGGCGACAGTTCTTGCAGGCTTCTTTTTCCGGCCGCAGCGCAGCTTTGGCTTTTTACTGGATTCCTGATATTGATGGTCGTACGGGAAAAACCACACTCCATCTCTACCTCGGAGATGCTGTGGCCCACCGCTCGTGCGCCGACTAAAACACCACGTTCAAACTCACTTAACTTTCCGAATCTCTGTCGTCAAACACCTTCATCTCGCCATACTTCCTCATCATTTTCTATTCCTCTTCCCTCTATCGCATCTCCAACAGCACTTTCCCTGGTCTTCCCATTCTTCTCCATCCAGGAGGTTGACAAGAAAGTACTATCTTGGGTCATCTGTTTTCATGCATTCTTTCGACGTGCGCAAACCCTCCTAGTTGCATTTTTTTCTGTTCTAACAATAATACCAAAATGAGTCTGTGTCCTTTCTTATTTTCTCATTTCTTACGTGATCAAGTCTGGAAACTCTACACATTCTTCTCAAGTGGTCCAAATCTAAGTCACTAAGTGTCTTTTTATTTCTTTGTGTGAGTTCCCAGGACTGACTCTCATAGCTTGTTATTGGTTCCACGATGAATTTGTATAAATGCACTTTTATCTTTAAACACATGTTTGAGGACCAAAGTACAGAATTTAGTATTTGGATAGCCGCTCTTCCCTGCCTCATCTGTTGTTGGATATCCCTGTCACATCTTCCATCTTTAGGGTAGTTATTGAAACCCTCATTTCTCTACCATTTCCCGGATTCTCATTTGAAGAAGACTGACTCTTTCTAGAGCTACCTTCATTTTACTTTCATCCTATTTATATCGCGATACCTCTGCATTTGTTTCTTAAAGAAAACATACAAATTTAATGTTTTTGGTATCCGTCAACTTGAAATAGATTACTTCTATACGACGCTAATTTACCACAGTGGTAGTTTAACACTCGCAGCGTTATTATCTGTGCTGGACATTGTCGGACCCTACAATACTGGTAATAGTATAAGTAGTATCCGACCTTCTTCTAGGTGTTTAATTTGACCTCCTATCATACATGTACATGTGTACATGTAGATAGGACATACTGTGATAAAGTATACTGTACGAATATGCTCTGTAATTCTTTTACTTTTATCCGAATGTATGACACGACAACTTTTCCACCAATAATTTTCCCCTAATAATGTACATGACCACAGGTTCAAATGGTTCAAATGGCTCTAAGCACTATGGGACTTAACATCTGAGGTTATCAGTCCCCTAGACTTAGAACTACTTAAACCTAACTAACCTAAGGACATCACACACATCCATGCCCGAGGCAGGATTCGAACCTGCGACCATAGCAGCAGCGCGGTTACGGACTGAAGCGCCTAGAACCGCTCGACCACAGCGGCCGACGTGACTACAGGAAATACAGGGTGTTTCAAAAAGAATATACGGGTTTTAAGACTTTGTACCGTTTATTACATTCAACTTACAGTTATAAACAATACATAAAATGAAAAATCAAATGGCTCTGAGCACTATGGGACTTAACATCTGTGCTCATCAGTCCCCTAGAACTTAGAACTACTTAAACCTAACTAACCTAAGGACATCACACACATCCATGCCCGAGGCAGGATTCGAACCTGCGACCGTAGCGGTCACGCTGTTCCAGACTGAAGCGCCTAGAGCCGCACGGCCACACCGGCCGGCATAAAATGAAAGGTCAACTTAAACAGTTTTTCTTACAAGTGTTCAACGTGAGAACCGTTCTTCGGACTTGGAGTCGATACGCGAGTTCTTACTGAGCTTTCATCAGTGTGACTCGAGTAATTGTTGCAAAAATTCTATAGCTAAAGTCAGACAGATCAGTTGGTAATGGAGGCACTTACAAAATATCCTTTATGAATCACCAAAGGCTAAAATTCGCATGGCGTCAGATCGTGTGTGAAGATCGAGGTCATGCAAAACAAGGCTTGTCATCTGGTCCCTTACGACCAATCCAGTGGACGAGTACAACGTCGTTTAACCAGTCGCTACTGAATTTTGCAAGCGAGACAAGTTCTGTGGTTCAGCTTCTTCCAATAGAGCAAAGTACCATAGTTCTAGCGCTTCAAGGTAAGAAACACCAGTTACGGTTAATTCACCGAAGAATAGAGGCTCATAAACTTGCCGCTGGGATATGGCACAAACATCATTTATTTTGGGGGAGTTTCGTTGCAACTGTAACATCTCGTGGGGATTAGCTGACCCCCAAATGAGCACGTTATGTGTGTTCTCTTCTCCATTTAGATAAAATTTCGATTCATCACTGAAGAGAACACGATCTAGGAATTCTCAATCGCGATGTAGCAACATTTCGTTTGCGAAGTTGGTACGTGAACAATAGTCTGAACGCTTCAGAGCTTGTAACAACATCAGACGAGAATGACGTAGTTGTAAACGTCCCCTTAAAAATAACTACACAAACGTCGCTGGAATTGTTAGTTCACGACTAGCCTTCCGAACTGATTTCTTGGGGCTACGCATGAAAGACTCTCACTCGTATTCATTTTGAAACACCCTGCAGTACGCTCTGCTTCTTTCCTTTGCCACATGTATTAGATGAGTGTTCACGAACAGTTGCCACTTTTCAGGAAGAAGACTACCCATTTCTGTAGTAGTGATGAGCGCTGCTGGCCCTCCAGGCGGATACCGGATAGGTTAAACTGCGCTTCCCTACATCTACCAGAGTCATGTTTTAGCACAACTCTGTCTCGCCAGACTGGGACGTATCTTGAAAACAAATGTAGTACGTTGTTTTTTCGGAGCTGTTTCGTTTAGGGTACTACGCTAGCAGTGCTTCGCGACGTGTGAGCGGACAAATTATCGGCGAGGGCGAATTATCAGCGACCGCAGCAGCAAACTGTGCGAACCGCATTTCGCGGACTCGAGCGAACATTTATTAGGGCCAATAAAACGCTTGTCGCCGGTCGCTGGTGGCCGGTCGCACTCAATTATGCCGGCAACTGGCCACCGGGGAGCGGTGGGCGGGCTCAGCTGCGAGCGCAGTCCAGCGCAGCTCACGCCGCCACCTCGCGCCTTGTTTATCGCCGCGCTCGCGCACCGCAGTAAATATTCTCATCAGCTGACGCGCACCCACTCCTGCTAAATGGCGAACGTGCTCTCCCTGGAAATTACTTTAAATATGGAGCCGCAATCTGCATTCTAGGTAGAAATTTGGGAACGAGTAGTTCGAAACATCTCCGTCTTTATTAACAGGGCATTAACACTGCTCTCAGATAGCTTCGCACCATAATGAGAAGTCACCAGTTGTGGAATCTCGTACGGACTGATTCCTTTGATGCACATTGTGTTCGAAACACTTGCTAAGGTTGAATACCAGTTCTTTTTTTCTTTCTCAGAAATAAGAAGAACCAAGAAACCTCACCTCCATTTGCGAATTAATTCGTGCATCATCAGAATCAGCATCTACGTCCATACTAAGCAAACCACTGTTTAGTGCACAGTAGAGACTACATCACATGCCCAACGAACCAGTTACTAGGGCTTCTTCCCATTCCATTCACACTTGCAAATCAGGAGGGAAGATTGTTTAGACCTGGATTACTAAACTCAGGTAAATTTACGACTGCAAGGTCCCCGCCACTCTGGAAGTATGAGCGACGCACCTGATGGTAAATATTGTTGCTAACAATGACTCAGTTGAATAAAAAGTTCGCGAGTTTTCAGCTGCATCAAGTGATCAAAATACACGAGCTTTCGGCCAAGCTCTCCATGCCCATTGTTAGGTCGTATGACTGCCATTGGGCTGCTGGTACGCCCCTTCAATACACTGCTGCCGGTTGTGACGTCACTGGTGCTTGCGGCGTCGCTATATGTGGGCACACGTTGTTCGGCGTTCGCTGTCATTGTGTACCCCATATGTGGCGATGCTGCAAGCACAGTGGCGTAACAGCCGGCAGGTAGTGTACGTAAGGGGTGTACAAGCAGCCTGCTGGCAGTCGTATCACTTTGCAATGGCCAGGGAGAGCTTGGCCGAAAACTCGCGTAGCTTTAATCACTTGACGTGGCTGGAAATTCGGCAACTGTTTATTCAATGTTACCGCCGAGAGACTCTGCATTCTTACAATTGCTGCATTATTTATGACCTAATTCCAATAGTTTACTGACACACTGGCGCTCTTGTCGTAAGTATTGCCAAAATTTAGTAACGGTGTGCCTGTTTTCTAATAGTAGACTTTATATTATTGGGGCTACTAAAGTGAAACATCAAATAGTTACAGTTACAAGAGTGGTAGTTTATAACACATTGGCCCTCTTTAGAGCATATCTCGTCCTCTGCTACTGAAATTAGCACAGTGTGGATGGTGCTGAATTTGATTTTGACGCTGACATACCGGGTGGTTTACTTGAAGAACTTCACCTGAGAAGCAGCAGCAGAACGTAAAACAACTTCAGGGAACAAAAGTACGCTAATTTTGTAATTCGACAAGACGAAGATTGATGACGACCTTCTGTAACCATTGCTGAAGCTCAACACGCAGCTAAGTTTTGCTTAGATATATTTTTTAAAACTTAATATACTTAGTGTAAAATACCTCTTGATTTACAATAATTGTAACTATTGCATAACATAACTTATGAATTCTCTCGTAATAACCTTTTGAGCAGTAGAATTGTTGTTGTAGAATATAACACAGCACTTTTATACTTATTTTGTATGTAACATACAATTGGACATTAATATTTATAATTAACCAACGCTTAACTTATAACCTATCACTTACTTTCAATAGAATTTCTAGTAGTAAAATACACGATGGTTTGGCGGCAGTGTAATTGTTTCCCACTTTACTGCTCTAAGTTTAAACGCCTCTGCGAGCTGTAATAAAGGTAAACTTGTCCTCACGATCACTACGGGAGCGGTATGTAACAGGTTGTAATATATTATTAAATTCATCATTTAAAACATATTCTTGAAACTTTGTAAATAGGCTTTCTCAGGATATTTTACGCCTGCCTTAAAGCATTTGCCTGTTCTGTTCTTCCAGCATCTCCGTGACTCTCTCCCATGTGGCAAAAAAAAACTTTGACCATTCGTGCTGTCCCACCCTATATACTTTCCATATTCCCCATGTCCTATTTTGTACAGGCGTAACACACTTGTGCAATATTGTAGGATGATTCGCACGAGTGATTTGTAGGCAGTCTCCTTTGAAGACTGTATTTCTACTGAAACGATATGTGCTATCTGCTTCACCTACAACAGAGCCTGTGTCCTCTTTTCTTTTCGTATCCCTACAAGTTATTACACTCACGTTTTTATATGAGTTAACCAACTGTAATTGTGACTCATTTATATTTTAGACATAAGATACCCATTTTTTCGTTACATTTCTTAACAATTAAAGCAAGTTGCGTATCTTTGCACGAATTTTTAATCTTATCAAGATTACTGTTTGTGCAGATTTTTCTATATACTAGTTCACTGTAGATAACTGTGTCATCTGCAGCCCGCATCTCGTGGTCGTGCGGTAGCGTTCTCGCTTCCCACGCCCGGGTTCCCGGGTTCGATTCCCGGCGGGGTCAGGGATTTTCTCTGCCTCGTGATGGCTGGGTGTTGTGTGCTGTCCTTAGGTTAGTTAGGTTTAATTAGTTCTAAGTTCTAGGGGACTGATGACCATAGATGTTAAGTCCCATAGTGCTCAGAGCCATTTGAACCATTTTTTTGTCATCTGCAAAAATTTTTATGTTACTATTAATATTGTCTGTAAGGTCACGAATATACGACATGAACAATAACGCTCCAAAACACTTTTAAAAATGCTATGATGAGGGGCTTAGACAAGACGAAACCGGTCACAAAACGAAGTGTGCACTTCTTACATGCTACCTAGCCTGTTTTATTGAAGTAATTTTAATACCGATTGTCTTCCATCCAACATAACATGCTGCGTCCTCCCTACCAAGGAATCCCCTATCCAGTCACAGTTTCACTTTATACGCCATACGATACGATAGCAGTTTTGACAACAGGCCAAAGTGTGGTACTGAGATACATGCTTTACGGAAACCAAGAAATACTGCATATACCTGTTTGCCTTCATCCATGGCTTTGAGTATTTCGCACGAGAATACATGCTAGTTGGCTTCGAATGATCGACGCTTTCGGAATACGTGGTGTTTGGCATAAACATCAATGTCGTTTGGTATTGTTGGCTGGGATATCACACGAGATGGATTCAGCCACCAGTCGGGAAGGGTATTCTTCGTCCGAGCGCAATAGCCTCTTTCTGTGCGGGTATGCGGATGTTTTGCAATATGTACCTTTTTCGAGTGTAGGTGAGTATCAGGTTCATGTTGCGTGATAATGATGAGAGAAGGGACAGGGTGAAACCTGGTTCCGGTACATACTCTACTTCTCTCGAATAGCACCAAGTTGATCCCCAAGCTTAACGTCCTCATCCGACGGACTGATCGACACCAACAATGTCGCAAGCCCTCACTGCATGACACAGGAACTTTGGGCCACCACCTCCCCTCCCTTTGCTGGACAAATCCTTTCAGAGAAAATTACCGTCGACTAGAATTCGAACGAGCTTACCTCAGAGTCACGTGCTACCGTACAAGCATGGATTAGCGAACTCGGCTATGGGGAGGAAGTAATCTGGTTTAATGGAGGAAGTCATTCTGTCCGAGACACATCTTCATGTTTGAGCTCAGAATATGCTCTAGGGCGTACAATATATGGGTCAAATGGCTCTAAGCACTATGGGACTTACGATGTGATGTCTTCAGTCCCCTAGACTTAGAACTGCTTAAACCTAACTAACCTAAGGACATCATACACATCCATGTCCAAGGCAGGATTCGATCCTGCGACTGTAGCAGCAGCGCAGTTCCGGACTGGATCGCCTAGAACCGCTCGACCACAGCGGCCAGCAATTAACCCCTCTCCGCTGCTAAACCCTCCCCTCCACCCCCCTTCTTCTCCCCCTCCCCTCCTCTACCTGGAAATTGGCGGCTCTGTGGTGGAGAGGAAGAATCTCACGACAGGAAATTCAACAGTATATTGTTTATTTATAAAAAATTCAGTTTGCGACGGCTGGATTTCTCTTGCTCATCATTCTCTGCTTTTGGGAAGATGCAGGTCTTGTAAGAACTAATTAAATCGATCGCCTTTCTTTTTATTCCAATTGTGCAAGGCATACCATCATTAATCATCTATCACACATAAGTATACAGTTAAAAATCTTTCCATCGCAAAGCATGCGCTGTCCACTGGACTGAACAGAACGCCACAGCCATACTATCAGGAGTCGGATGAACCGGCGGCCCCTGCAAAGCGACGAAGCAGCCATCAGCTGCTGAGCCAAGTGCAGGTGTCCTTTCGGGTCCCACAACTGATAGACTGCGTGTGACTCTAATCCTCAAATGGAAGCATGAGGTTGTGGTGTCCCTTTCATACTTGATACCTGAGAAATTCCTGTCGAAACACATGTTAAAATACCTAGCCACTGTGGCTGGTGTGCTGATGCATTGCCTTTGTACATGTGGGTCCAGCACTGGTCTAATTGCCGAGCGACATATTTGCCTAGCGACGCACTCTTGCAGGTGCAGCTAAGAGATTGTCAGTGTTATACTGACATCTCATGTCTATGTAAATAAAACAGCCAACTCTCCCTCTGCACATTCTATAGAAATCTTCTGCAATGCTTTCAGAAACTGTTTATGAAAATATCCCGGAATAACACAGGATGCATTCTTCCTAGCAATCCTCACAGGACAGCCCATCCATTAAATATCAACCCTTCCCAGAAATCGTGAAGTGCTGCAGAAATAATTAATGGTCGCTTTTGTTATTGGAGCTTTCGTGATGTCTCAGCTTGTCTGCATAGAAAATCTTGTCCTAAGAGGACCTGTTTACGAAAATATCCCAGGATAACACCGAATGCATTCTTCCTGATGGTCCTAAAGAGGCACCCCATCCATCATGTGTTACTCTTGTCGGAATGTCCTGCTTGCAACATATGTCTTAGAAATGGTAAACGTTTGCTCGTGTTCTCACTGCTAAAAGCCTTCACCATGTCTGTGCATGCTTGTCAAAACACCGTTAATCATAAAAGCAATCTTGCTGTTGGGAAAGAGAGCTCCATCTGAGCACAGACGGGAAAATAAAAACAATTACAGAAACAGAGTTGGAAGCACAATCCTACAGAAGAGAAAAATGGATGGAATTTTCGTGTCCCATAGCTGCTGGTCTGGAGCTGTCCTACATACAGGTACTGCAGTCCGAAGCAAATGTGCATCTCTCAGGGTCCATTCACGTCTATCACCCCAACATTCTCTCTACCATATACCACCCAACAGAGAATAAAAAACTACAAACTATAAAAAACGATGCTTACTTCACCTGATAGAGAACTCGATATATTGATCGAAAACAGATACTGTCTACTTGCTGATATCGAAAATACGTGGAAATTCTATTAAATATACAGGTACTGATTCATTGGAGCAGGTGACCAGTGATCAAAGTCGCTTGCACAGACCAGTGTAAAGTTTCATCGCCCATACTGTAGGAGGACCATATCCCACAGACTATCATTCGCAAGAGAGGGTCCCTATTTTGTTGTTTGCTATATTGGTTTTTTTCTGTTGTAACACATTCGTGCACTGCCATACATTTTGTTTGTTCTGTCACGAATTCGAAGCCTGTTCAGGTTCTAAACTGAAATTAACGCATGCTGATCCATTGCTTCTCACAGAAAACTAAACGTCGCACAGTGTAAATCACGTTGTTGCTGCTGCTACCACAACACACACAAACTGGATATTTTAAATAAAAGATAGTCTCAGCATGTGGAAACTGGAAGAATTTTGTGGTGTTATGGAACGTTTCCAAATGCTGTCTGAAGGTGATTGACGGCCTCTACATTTAAACTCATCTTTCACAGTGACGGAATATCTGATTTCTCAGTGTTCCATTTCGATTGATTCCTTATATTGCAGTCATGCACGCGATAACTGTTCGGTGCTAGCCGTCCCTGGAAGGTGTTGCCTCTCGACCATGACTCTTTATCCATCTCAAACAAACAATCTGTCACTCATTACATGGTAATCAATAGCATGCTGGTGAACGGGTGGGATGGAAAAGACTCCATCGATATACCGTAATCACAAATGATAGTGCGAAAAATTTTAGCAATTTAACCGTAATTTCAACACCAACGAATGACGTGGCAGCATGCTTCCTAGTTTCAGTATCATCGCTAAACCACCCCTCCTCTACTTTGTGAGTACTATCGCGAATGTAGATAGATGACTGTGCAGGATGTCCATTCATTGTAAATTCTCAAATGTATACATCAAAGTATACCAGATAGCGATCTACATATTTCTGGCACTTCGAGCATAGTGCATAATTTACGATCTTTCTCTATGCAGATGGGGAGTCACAAGGCGTTCTCCCATTCTTAGGATAAAGTTAGAGACTGAAAGACCGCCTCACACTGTCTTTGAGCAACCCGCCCTGCAGCACTGTCACCGATTTAATCTGCAGCGGACCAGAAGTAGACCACTACATTCCATGTCTTGTGAAAGAATGGAGCGTGCTGTGTCTTTAACTGCTGTTCTGCACCCATCCAAGAGCACAAGATTTCTTCAGACGCGCACACGTCGAAGAGGTTAGCACCTCTCATCGATGTATAGTAGTGGATATGAAATTTTGTGATCGCGAGGCTTATAAAGTGTGTGTGTACAAAGAAACTGGGTATGTCATGTTGTAAGGGAAGGTATGGATTTGACGTGGAATACTGCGATAGCAGCAAAGGGAATGAAAGATTTTTTTTTTTACTTTGAAAATTATGTCCAGTCACAAGAATGGTAGAGATATTTCTCTTTCCAGAGCGACAGTGGTCAGGAGGGGGTATTATACTTCGCTCATTGTTGGATGTCGTCCGATTGATGGTAAGTACAGTGCTCAAACATATACGTGGGTGAGTCAAGTGAAAACCTCAAATTTGTAATAACAAATCAAAATTTCGCGCCGTTATCCTGTAAGTTGGTAAGCGTGCTACAAACAGCGTGCAGAATGACCTGTAGGTGGCAGCTTAGTGCAGATGCACACATACCGTCGCAGTATCAGTATAAAGATGGCCGCCCCACGTGCGATTTGCACCAGGGAGGAACAGCGTTCTGTTATTCGGTTTTTGCGTAGTGAAGGTGTGAAACCAAATTCATCGACGAATGAATGTTCAGTACGGTGATGCATGTTTGTCACAGCAGCAAGTCTACGAATGGAGTAGGAAGTTCGTAAATGGTGTGACTTCAGTGGAAGATGCTCCTCGTCCAGGTCAGGCACAACGAGTTGTGTCTCCACAGAACATTGCAGCAGTTGAAGCCATAGTGAAGGAAAACCGCCGAGTGACACTGAATGACATTACAGCATGTTTACAGATGAGTCATGGGTTAGCACACTACATTGTGCTCCAGTTTCACAAAGTGTCTGCAAGATGGGTGCCACGGCAGCTGACTCCTGAAATGAGAAAACGACGTGTTGACGCTTGTGAAGAACTTCTTCGGTGTCTTGAACGAGAATGTGATGGCTTCCTTGCAAGAATCGTTACTGGGGACGAAACCTGGGTTCACTTCTACCAACCGGAAACGAAGAGAGCGAGCAAGAAATGGCGTCATTCCTCATCACCAAAACCAAAGAAGTTTCGAACAGAACCATCAGCTGGGAAGGTTATGCTGACTCTCTTTTGGGACGAAATAGGCTTCATCTTGGAGCATTACATGCCTAGAGAGACCACTGTCACCATTGCATCACGCACATATCTCCTAAAAAATCATCTGCGGCCTGCAATCAAATCAAAGCGACGTGGATTTCTGTCAGCAGGTGTCCTTTTGCAACATGGCAATACAAGGCCCCACACTGCCCGTACAACAGTTGCAACAATCACAGACCTGCATTTTGAGTGTCTTCCTCATCCACCATACTCACCAGACTTTGCCCCAAGTGATTTCCATATGTTTGAACCACTCAAAGGCGCAGTGGGAGGAAAGAAGTTCCGTTCTGATGAAGACTAGCAAAATAATTTTTTTCTAAAGGAATTTATGAACTTTGTAAGTGCTGGAGGACTTACATTGAGCATGGGGGAGATTACGTTGAAAATTGATACAGCTTTGTTCTACTTCTACACAATAAATAATATTTTAAAAAATAGTTAAGGTTCTCATTTGACTCAGCCTCGTATTTGTGTTTGTGGTATATGTACGAGTGCCTGGTGGTCGACAGTTATTTGCAGGATGCAGAAGTGGTGATTTTGTGTGGCGCAGGATACGATTTGTGTCTTTACTACATCGATATGGTATGTGGTGATATAGCTGGGCTGGAGATCAGCTTCACACTCAAATATTCAAGCTTTCCTCGATAGTAGCAGAGCAATGCAATTGAGGAAGTATCTTTCTGTATTTCATGATCTGAAGACTACTTTTATAAGGTTTAACTGTCAGAGCAATATGCCAGTCTGTGAAAAATAGTTTTGCCATGGAAAGTCTCATCTGCAGAAAATTACGGACAGTGCTCACACACCAGCAGCATTGGTTTGGTGGCTTTCACCCCGAAAAATTCAAGCTTTGCTCAACAATAGCAGAGCAGTGTAATTGAGGAAGCGTCTTTCCATATTTGACAACCTGTAGACCACTTTTGGAGGGTTTAACTGTCAGTGCAATATGGTGATCTGTACAAAACAGTTTTGCCACTGAAAGTCTTGTATGCAGAAAAAAAATGGCGGACAGTGCTTCCACACCGGCAGCTGCACGGGTTTAACAGGTAAATTCAGTAAAAGCCAATCAGAATGCTCCATTAATTCACAAGACATCCTTTGTGCTGGGACATAGGAGCCTCTACAGACTGGTTTGAACAAGATGGGGGCAACGTATCTGCAGAAAGTTCCGAGAGTAACGTGATGTCTTCTTTGTAGAAGTGTCCAAAGACAAGTTGAAGCAGACCAACCATCTCTGGTGGGATGCTGTCCCTCATCCGCCATTGTGGTGTTAGGACATCTTCAGACCAGCAACTTAGGACACCACATATACCAGTCATTTCTCTTTTCTGTGGGACAGTGTTTAGAATTCTGTTTATGTAATTATTACGGTTTTCCCGTCTGTGCCTATAATGAAGCTCTCTTTCCAAACACAAGACTGCTTTTATGACTAATGGTGTTTTCGTAAGCATGTACAGACGTGATGAAGGCTTTTAGCAGTGAGAACACGAGCAAACGTTTTCCATTTCTGAGACATATGTTGCAAGCAGGTGCCTCGTTAGGACCATCAGGAAGAATGCATTCGGTGTTATTCTGGAATATTTTCGGAAACTGGTCCAGAGGGAGACTTGGCTGTTATTTACATGTAACTGAGACATCAGTATAACACTGACAGTCTTTTAGCTGCACCTGTGAGTGTGTGTTAAACATCTCGCACGGCAATCAGGCTGGTGCTTTGTCTGCAGGTACAGAGGTGATACGTCAGCACAACAGCCGTTATGGTTTGGTAAACTAGTGTTTCGACAGGAATTTCTCAGGCATTAAGTATGAAAGGAACACCACCGCCTTATGTTTCTTTGAGGATTAGTGTCACATCTTACCTGTTAGTCACGGGACCCTAATGGACATTTGTGCTTGGCTCAGCAGCTGACGGCCGCATTGTAAGTTTCGCTTTGCAGGAGCCGCAGGTGCACCTGACTCCTGGCAGCGTGGCGGTGACGTTCTGTGTAGTCCAGGGAATGGCGCATGTTTCACGATCGAAAGATTTTTAACTGTGTAATTACGTGTGATAGGTGTTTCATGATGGTATTGCTTGTGTTACTGGAATAAGAAGAAAGGCGATCGATTTAATTAGTTCTTACAAGACCTCCATCTTCCCAAAAAGCAGAGAATGATGAGCAAGAGAAATCCAGCCGTCGCCAACTGAATTTTTATAAATAAACAATATACCCTTGTATTTCCTGTCATGAGATCCTTCAACTTCACCGCAGAGCCACCAATTTCGAGATAGAGAAGGGAAAGAGGAAAGAGTTGGGGTTGGTGGGAGGGGTTAGCAGAGGGGTGGTGTTAATTGTTTGATCAATTTAATTAAGAAGCCAACCAAATTCATAAGAGTTAGAGGGGGCTATTTGAATAGCTCAGACCTGAAAGTGTACCTGTATTAGCGAGGGGGAGGGGGTTGGTTGGAAGTTTCCTAAGGGGTTGGGGAGACAGGGGGAACAATAGGTTAAGGACCTGTCAATCAAAAGGGTAGATTATCACCAGGGGGTCATTACCTGTCAATCAAAGGAGAACATAGGTTTCCCCCTGATGTAGGCAACCCGCAATCTGTCACGATGCCGGCCTTGGTCCCCTATTCATGCACCTATACTGACTGCTGTTTGTTGGCGACGAAGGATGGAATTTGCCTGCCAATACCGCAACTCGGCGTCCACTGAGTGGTGAGAGGTGGCCTTTTTACATGAATCACATCTAATCAACGGGCGTCGGCGAGAATGGCGTAAAACGTCTGAAAGCAAATACCCTGCAACAATTGTCGGAAGGCTCCAGGCCTCAGGAGGGAGCGTTATGGTCTAGGGAATGTTTCTGTGGCACTCCATGGGTCGTCATTCTGGATTAGCAGAAGTATGCAACTGCCCTTGGATACCACGTCTACCGCTTCATGTGGTTTATTTCTCCTCGGTACAGTGGCATCTAGCAGCAGGACAAGCAACGTCACAAACAGTTTGGAATTTACGTTCGTGGTTCGAATAGAACAGGATGAGTTTACCGGAATTAAAGCCAATCGAGACTCTGTGGGACCATCTCGTTCGAGTTGTTCACGCTATGGATCCTCTAACGAGAAACCTAGCGTAGCTGGCCACAGCACCGGAGTTAGTATGATACCTTGTCCTAGCCGGTACCTTCCAGAACCTCACTGACCCTCTTCCTGCACGTCTCGCAGTGGTCCGCACTGCAAAAGGTGGTAATTCAGGCATTTAACAGGTTGTCACACTAATCTGACTGGACTGCGTATATGTATGAGGCTTTTTTTACGACTGGACGGTCGTCGTCTTCCGCTTCTCGAATTGCATGCCTCTCTATCTGTCCAGTCTTCCTCCTGAAGGCCCCTTGATATCATCTTCTCTTCAAGGATGATGCGAGGAGACAAGGATGGTGCTCTATTTAATCACAGAGCCATATTTATAAATACAAAACTCGTCTCTGGCGAATTTTTGAAAAATGAAAGATATTTCCAAATCTTTATATGTTACATTTTTTCACAAGCCGTTTTCACATAGAATTGAGAACCTGTATTAAGTTCTAGTTATTTTAACGTATGCCCAGTCGCACAAGTTTATTCCTGCTGCACATTCCAGTACAATCTAATTTCTTCTGGATGTGTTAGTCTGTGTCTCATCTACTGCAAGGTACATGTGTCAGAGGCAGAGATGTGTGACGGGTGGTACTTGTACCACTATCAGTTTTCCTGTTTCGTATTTAATTCACGAAATGTACACGTGAAGAACAATTGTTGTAAGCGTCTCCCTGAGCATTAATTTCCCCAATATTCCGTCGCAGACATTTCATGAGAAGTACTATGTTGCTTGGCGTTTCTAGGAACGTACGCTCTTTGAATTTCAGCAGTAAATCTCTCAGAAATGCGCAACGGCCCTCTTGTAGCGTCTGCCGCTGAAATTTGATGAAAATCTTGTAGGGAAGCAGCCTACTCACGCTATAGTAAATTCACATCAGTTTCCATTGTGTGCCAGCCAGTCTGCTGTAACTAGCTCTGACGTCATAAATGTTGCGCAATACCTTAAAAATCAAGCAAATGAACTAAAACTTTTCTAGCATGTCAGAAATATTACTAAATTAATGTGTGTTAAATATCAGTTCGATAACTTCAGCCATTTCCGAGATTTGGACGTTTTTCTGAAAAAATCATTGGCGCAACAGAACAGAGCTAGAGACTTCAAAATTTATATTTAGATTCATCTTTCATAATGATTTAATAAAAACAGTACTTTGGATTTCACAAATTAAGACTTTAGTGGAAATTCATGATTTTCTGGTTTTCGTCTCAAAACTGAAGGAAGCAAGATAGATTAAGTAGGCTAGTAAATAAGGCTAGGATGTTTAGATTTAAATAGGTTGGAGGTCCGCTATGATTATGAAGATGTGTAAAGTTTCTTTTTAATAC
This sequence comes from Schistocerca serialis cubense, assembly GCF_023864345.2. Taxonomy (NCBI): domain Eukaryota; kingdom Metazoa; phylum Arthropoda; class Insecta; order Orthoptera; family Acrididae; genus Schistocerca; species Schistocerca serialis. The sequence goes on along the minus strand of NC_064639.1, from coordinate 738,399,215 downwards.
CTATAAAATTATAGCGATAGCGGATCTCAAAAGGGACAGTTCAGAGCTCATCTGCTGTGTGCAGGGTAATTAGATTAATTCTCTCGCCCAAAGTATTTAACTTAGCCACGTCAAAATTTTATTATCAATACTTACCTGCGTGCTGAATGCGCGTTTAAATTAAGAGCTTCTTCGGCCATCAGCCAAAGAAGCTATAAATTATTATGTATCTTGAAGTGGTGCGTTACTAGCCCAGCGGCTAGTCGGGAGAGCGGATTTGATCAGGCGATCCCTCAGCCGTCCGCACCGCGGCTTTATATATAAGAACACTGCGCGAGGAAGCAAGGCCCCAGTTCTCTCCAGACGCTGAATGACACGCCATCTGTGTCGGTAGTCGCGTCGCATCAGTGTATCTGCTACAAACAGCCTCGGGTGCCGTATTAAGTTACTAGAGATATGCGGAACCATGAATACATTTTATGTGAAGTGTTAATTCTGGAATGATTTTCATTATCTAGCTTCAGTTTGCGTTTGGTCGTATTTTCACGTGCCGTCGCGGGACAGTCATTCTACCAAATATTTTGCGTGGCGTTTGATGAAATATTTTCATCAAATTATGGCGAGCATTCTTTTTAACATTTAATTCGGACATTTATAGTTGCATCAGCGCATTAGACTCTGAACTGCTCTGTTAGTTAGGTTGTAGGGATACTTGTGGTTTTTATCAGTGAATTTCAGAATATACTCAACTATTTTGGAAAACCGTTTTTGATTAGAAATCCCGGACAATCTCCTAATTCCTCAGAGCTATAAGCTGCAGCTATAAGAACATTCTCAGGTAAAGTGGGCACTAGGATATCTATTTACTGGCTCCAAGTTTTATTAAATCACTTTCTGGGGGTCACGGAGTAAATAGAGAGCCAATGTTGAGAACGGCAAAAGACAGCAATAACAACATTCTAAAAGCTAGAAACTGATTCAATATGCAAGCTTTTATATGCAGAAAATTATTATATCTACAAACTTGCACACGCCGCCCCACATATGGTGCATCGGCCGGGAAATCAACTAAGTGAAAGTGATTTTAACTATTCGGATTCGCGAGTGAAATGCGACACGCAACTGAGAATAGAACAGTGAATGTGTTACGTGTGTATGTGGACGACGCAATTGGATTAACAACGCATCTGGATTGACGGAGCTGGCACTGAGTCTAGCGGTGCTGCCGGCATCGCGAGAAACCAGTTTTCGCCGTACCGCAGTCGTCCGCTGGAGCAGCCGGCGCAGAGCCTGCAATTGCGGGCCACGCAAACACACAACAGCCGTCGGAGAGCCGTCTGCAGTTCAACGTGCCACGTCGCATCAGGAATCCTGGTACGCCGCGCCGGCAACGCCCTACGTCGTGCAGAAGGAACTAAGTTAAGTGAAAAGCTGTTAAAAATTTTACTAACCTGCACTAAAAGACTGTCGGCGATGGAACCGCCAAAAGAAACTGAGGTTAAACTTAAATCAGAACCTATGTCTGTTGAGGGAACTGTAAATACAGACAACGGTTCAAGTGTAAATATGCTTGAAAGTAGTAATGTTGAGGTGAAATATGAAGTATTGTCTCCTGACAGTAGTGTGGGAAGGGGCAATGATTCAATAATAGAGACCCCTGTAGTAAAGCGGAAAGTAGAAATTGTAAATTTATTGGATGATAGTTTCTCTGATGAATTAAAAATGAAACAGTCATCAGAGATGGTAGAATTTAAGAAGGAGCAGTTAGATATGACTAATCAATCAGAAGTTTCATTTGGTTTTGATGATTCTGGTATTGGAGCTAGTTTTTCGTCACCTGAGTGTGATAAAAAGCCAGCTCGTGAGCAACCCAAAGATGCTGGGGCTGTTGATCTAAATGTTATATTACAAGCAATAGCTGCCAGTCAAACAAATTTTAATATGCGGTTTGAGGCAATGGACAATAAATTAGAATCCAATAATGCTGAATTAAAGTCTGAAATAAGTGAACAGGTCAAAAGCAGTAATGCTGAATTAAAGTCTGAAATTGTGGCCAGCCAAACCAATTTTAATAAACGGTTTGAGGCGATGGACAATAAATTAGAATCCAATAAAGCTGAATTAGAAAATTCTTTCCAGGCTAGTTGCAATAAGTTGAAAGAGGATCTGGACAATTTGAATTATAAAATTGATTGCAATCATGAGGATATTAAGAAAAAGGTTGCTCAACAGTTTTCTGAAATGTATAAAACAGTTAAATCCGAAGTTGCTGAGGTTCGCAAAGACTTCCAAATGGAAGATGCGAAGCTGGAGCACAAGTTAACAGAAAAGATCGAGGCGGAATCTGAAATGTGCTCAGATAGATTTAAAAATGTTAATATAAAAGTAAACATATGTCAAGCAGAAGTAGAAGCAATCAAAACTGACACTACTCATATTGTACAAAGAGTAGATAATGTTGAAATGAAAGTAGAAAATATAAGTACTCACATTGCTAACATTGAGAGTAAAGTAGCTTCAGTAACTTCTGGTAATGGTAGTATACAACAAGTTGTAGCTGCAAACGCCGCTTTTATCGGGTGTCGGCAGTTCTTGCGGTTCGATCCAGATAAAAATATCCACCCGCTAGATTTCTGGAACGATTTTGAAGATGTGATTCCACCAACTTGGTCTGAGCGAGAGAAAATCTCATTTATTAGAAGCCATTTAGCAGGTGACGCCATGCGTTGGTCAGCTGATGTTATGTTGAAATGTAAAACATTAGCGGAATTTAAAACAGCTTTTATTAATGAGTATTGGTCTAGCAATAAGCAAAATGAAGTGTTGAGAGAATTTTGGAGTGGAAAACGCTTCAATGCAGGCAAGGAATCAATTAAAGAGTTTGCTAGGTCATGGATCTCACGTTTGTCACATTTGGCGGAAAAGCTGAAACCTGAAATGATAATACTGGGTCTTGAAGCCAAACTGCCATGGTATTGGCAAACTAGAATTATATCAGCCCCTAGAGACAATCTGGATCGTTTCATTGAATATTTGGAACGTGTAGAACGTGTTGCTGCCAATGAGGAGCAAGCACGTAATAACCGTAATGCCAATAATAATAATAGTAATTTTAGGAACGAGCAAAATGGCAATGTAAACATCAGAACAGTAGGTGTTCGTCATCCTAAGAGAGATAGGAATTGGGGAAATAATTATCAGAACCAACAATGGCGTCCAAGGGATAATAATTTTGTTCCAAACAGAAATATGCATGTAAACAACAGTACGGAAAGTAAGGCTATGCCAGCTAACTATAATGAAAATAAAGGAAACAGTAGTAGACCTAGGCAGGAAAACTAGTTCCCGTCTATGAGGACACTGGCGCTCACCAGGCGGTTACTTTTCCTAAGCCAGTAGTTAAGGGAATGGGTAAGACAGATCAGAATACTCAAACTGAACAGATGGATGAAATGTCGGTAGCACCTAAGGATACAACAGAAATATTAGATCACTCACAGTATTTGATAGATACCGTGTTAGAAACGCTTTCTAAGTGGGAAGAGAAAGAGAAGGCGCAGCAGTGTAACAGTAGGGATGAGCTACAAAATACTGAATTGACAGGTGAAGAAGCAGAAGAAATTCATGCTTATATTTACGATGAGGATGATGTGCTCTTATCTAAAGTGCCTGTGCAGGATATTGATAATGTACTAATAGATTTAGGACAGGAGATAAGTGAGAATGTAGAGGGTAGGCTGTTGAGGGTCGATGAACCCAGTAGCTGTGACCAGTTGTCACTTGAGAAGGAAACCGACGATAATGGTGAAAGTGGTTTAGCTGTAACTAGTGTTATGCCCGGTCTGGAGACGCAGAATCGCTCAGACTACAGTAATTTGGGTTATGTTCAGCAAACTAAATGTAATGAAGTCGTGCGGTGTTTTGATTTAAAATTAATAGACCGACTGGAACAGGCAGCTGAAAATGTAATTCAGGAAACCCCTACACACTGTGACCTAAATGTAATGAAGACAGATGTCGATCACTTTAGTTGGAGACAAATCCAAAAAGAACTACTAGATGAATTTGAGGAACCACCTGTACAACCTAGAATAAGCCACCCTATAATAATAGTGAATATGTTGGGTATCAATGTACGTTGTCTCTTAGACAGTGGAAGTGAGGTGAGTGCAATATCTCAGTCCTTCTTTGATGCATTACCTGGTAAAGACAAGCTTACAGTAATGAGGGTATCAGGACTAAGAATAATTGGTGCTACTGGCAAGGTGTCAAAAACGGTAAAGCAAGAAGCTTTACTACCCTTTAACATTAATGGTAATTTAATTGATCATCCATGTTTAATTGTAAACAATCTCAGTATTGAGGTTTTAATTGGCATAGATTTCTTGTCAAAATATCAGAGTGTTGTTGACTTTGAAAGAAGCCAGTTAAAAATGGTATTGCCAATAACCGGAGTAATTACAGTCCCTTTTAGTGATAAACATGTAGTAACTGATGATGGAACTTGGGAGCTGCCTATACGAGTTCTGAAAAATAGGAGGTATTGGGACGAGGATGTTAATCTTGGTACAAGTAAGCTAAACACAGAAGAAGAAGAAGAAGCAATTATTTTAGACAAGATAGAAGCTAAGTTGCAGGAAATCGATTAAATTTCCGCCAATCAGAAGGAAGAACTGAGACAGGTTTTAAAAAGGCATCATAAAGTATTTTCAGATCGACGTGGCGTGGTCAAAGGTTATGAATGAATGCTGTAGGGAGGAGGTTGTTCTGTAACCTCTACACAGTGTGGCAGCTGTGCAGTCCCAGCTGTGTGAGATCTTCTTTCCATTTCAGGTCTCACTCACTCTTCATCTTTCCTATCTACAAAAAAATTCGACATCTTCTTCCAAGACATAAAATTTTCCGTTATGGTTACCAAGCCAACATTAAACCAATGAATGCTGTAGGAAGGAGGTTGTTCTGTAACCTCTACACAGTGTGGCAGCTGTGCAGTCCCAGCTGTGTGAGATCTTCTTTCCATTTCAGGTCTCACTCACTCTTCGTCTTTTCTATCCACCTAAAATTTCTAACTCTTCTTTACAGCATTAAACTAATGAATGCTGTAGGGAGGAGGTTGTTCTGTAACCTCTACACAGTGTGGCAGCTGTGCAGTCCCAGCTGTGTGAGATCTTCTTTCCTTTTCAGGTCTCACTCACTCTTCATCTTTTCTATCCACCTAAAATTTTCTAACTCTTCTTTACAGCATTTAACCAATGAATGCTGTAGGGAGGAGGTTGTTCTTTAACCTCTACACAGTGTGGCAGCTGTGCAGTCCCAGCTGTGTGAGATCTTCTTTCCCTTTCAGATCTCACTCAATCTTCATCTTTCCTATCCCCAAAAATTTCGACCTCTACTTTCCAACACATAAAATTTTCTGGTATGGTTATCAATACAGCATTAAGCTAATGAAGGCTGTAGGGAGGAGGTTGTTCTGTAACCTCTACACAGTGTGGCAGCTGTGCAGTCCCAGCTGTATGAGATCTTCTTTCCCTTTCAGGTCTCACTCATTCTTCCTCTTTCCTGTCTTCAATAATTTCGACCTTTTCTTTCCAAATACTAAAATTTTCCGTTATGACTATCAAGCCTTGAGTTATGTAACCATTCTATCTACCGATTAGTGAAAAAAAAAAAACCTAATGTGACAAACCTAATAGTGACAAACAATAGAGAAGTATGACGTAATTAAGATATAAAATGTATTTGAGTAACAAATTATGTAACCATTCTATCTACCGATTAGTGAAAAAAGAAAAGAAAAAAAATACCTAATGTGACAAACCTAATAGTGACAAACAATAGAGAAGTATGACGTAATTAAGATACAAATGTATTTGAGTAACAATTATGTATAGTACCCTGGTAACTACAAAGTGTTGTTTTATTGGAAATGGTCCACCACCAGTAATTTAAAAAGATATATGAATTCGTGTACAAGCAGGATCTGAAGTGGTAGTGAAACCTAGTGTATGCTATAGAGCTAACTAATTAATATTAAGAAAAAGATTGCTTAGTGTTATGAAAAATATGCAGACAAGTTGTAAGAATAAACTCACCTTGTGTAGCAAGGAAGGGCAGTGTAATAGAATTGAGCAGTGTTTGTGGTTGAGACGTGAAGGACACGTCCCTGAAGTATTTATAAGGTTGGAGCTGGCCATTATTTTAGTGTAGTGTGTGACAGGATACACCTACACGTGTTGAGGTTATGAGTTGGAGGCGTGAATGCGACCATAGGTACCCTTATGTTAGATGAGACAGAGCAGCTCATGGTGTCCTATAGGTTTAAGGAATTTAGCATTACGCTCGTCCATAATTATTTGATGCAGTTTAGTGGTAGGTCCGAGAGAGACTACCTGAGGTTTCAGCGTCCGATCGAGTGGAAATGGATTGCCACGTGAGCAAACAGATCAGCTGCAATACACTATGAATATGAAATAAATGTGGTGTCCTATGCTTTAAATTTAAATGGAGTGAGTATTACTTAAGTTCATACACTAGCAAAGTAAGTAAGTACATAATGGCAGACGTAAAACATTATTTTAGCTCCGCATAAATACACTTCAAAGTAAGTAAGTACCTAATTGCAGATGTGGAACTGACAACAGCAGAGGACCAATAAGTGGATTTTGTAGTCAACTAAACGTAGTGTGTTTTGAACACTCACAACTGTACTATTACCAAAAGCTACTCACATGTACATGGAAGCTGAGAAAACAACCACTAATCATACTCATACTATCTCTAAGAATAAGGTAATCAAAGATGAGTCAGTTAAGTGCTTAAAATACAAATGTATCAGGAATGTACCGAGCATTGGTTCAGTGTTCCGGCCCAGAAATGATAAATTCAGATTAAATATGATTTATGACTGTATGCCTTGAGCATAAATTTTCTCAAGTACGTCATTGACGGCGTTTTGAGCCACTTGTTTAACGATTTTATGACAATTAAGTAACCGCGAGAGTAATACTGAAAAAGTTCTGTTAACTTTGTTCCAGTAACATGTTGGAAGAGAAAATGTATATATCCCCATTTCATTGTGACCCACCCTTAGATAATAAGTGAACAGAGTCTGAGGCACTCTTTTTGTTTGTTCTACAGGACAAACCAGATAATGGCAGCCTGATAGCTGCGTGAAAGCGTGGAGTGGCTTGGACACAACTCACAGTGACCCCTCCCCTTTCCCCCATGTAATTTAGAGAGAACGTGAAGGACGCACACCATAGCAACTTCCCCTTCTCTACCCTGGTGAATGAAAGTGTAGGACGCCAGCCAAAGCGGCTACAACCAAGTGTGTAAAAATTATTTGTGAACTTTTCTTTCAGGTTTAGAAAAGACTGCTAAGAGATAATCATCTGTTTATGTGTCATGTTATTTTCTTTGAATTTGTGTATGTAAAAATGTATTTAATGTAGTTAAGATTTTTATAATTTTTCAATTTCTATGTGTTTGTTTGTCTAAGGCAATATGTATGCCAAAATATTTCATGACTTTGCTTTAAAAATTTGAGTAATGACATTGTTTAAAAAGGCAGTGAATATGCCTACAATTTAAATAATTAATGTAGGTAATAAGTTTTCTTTAATGTTTCTACAGGTTTATATTTCAATTTTGATTTTTCATAGGGAGTTAAACTTTACTCTTGCTTCCCTTTTTGTAATTAAATTTTTTTTTCATTCATTAACATTCATAAACAAAAAATTTAAGTAGAGGGTGATGTAGGGAAGCAGCCTACTCACGCTATAGTAAATTCACATCAGTTTCCATTGTGTGCCAGCCAGTCTGCTGTAACTAGCTCTGACGTCATAAATGTTGCGCAATACCTTAAAAATCGAGCAAATGAACTAAAACTTTTCTAGCATGTCAGAAATATTACTAAATTAATGTGTGTTAAATATCAGTTCGATAACTTCAGCCATTTCCGAGATTTGGACGTTTTTCTGAGAAAATCATTGGCGCAACAGAACAGAGCTAGAGACTTCAAAATTTATATTTAGATTCATCTTTCATAATGATTTAATAAAAACAGTACTTTGGATTTCACAAATTAAGACTTTAGTGGAAATTCATGATTTTCTGGTTTTCGTCTCAAAACTGAAGGAAGCAAGATAGATTAAGTAGGCTAGTAAATAAGGCTAGGATGTTTAGATTTAAATAGGTTGGAGGTCCGCTATGATTATGAAGATGTGTAAAGTTTCTTTTTAATACCTATAAAATTATAGCGATAGCGGATCTCAAAAGGGACAGTTCAGAGCTCATCTGCTGTGTGCAGGGTAATTAGATTAATTCTCTCGCCCAAAGTATTTAACTTAGCCACGTCAAAATTTTATTATCAATACTTACCTGCGTGCTGAATGCGCGTTTAAATTAAGAGCTTCTTCGGCCATCAGCCAAAGAAGCTATAAATTATTATGTATCTTGAAGTGGTGCGTTACTAGCCCAGCGGCTAGTCGGGAGAGCGGATTTGATCAGGCGATCCCTCAGCCGTCCGCACCGCGGCTTTATATATAAGAACACTGCGCGAGGAAGCAAGGCCCCAGTTCTCTCCAGACGCTGAATGACACGCCATCTGTGTCGGTAGTCGCGTCGCATCAGTGTATCTGCTACAAACAGCCTCGGGTGCCGTATTAAGTTACTAGAGATATGCGGAACCATGAAAACATTTTATGTGAAGTGTTAATTCTGGAATGATTTTCATTATCTAGCTTCAGTTTGCGTTTGGTCGTATTTTCACGTGCCGTCGCGGGACAGTCATTCTACCAAATATTTTGCGTGGCGTTTGATGAAATATTTTCATCAAATTATGGCGAGCATTCTTTTTAACATTTAATTCGGACATTTATAGTTGCATCAGCGCATTAGACTCTGAACTGCTCTGTTAGTTAGGTTGTAGGGATACTTGTGGTTTTTATCAGTGAATTTCAGAATATACTCAACTATTTTGGAAAACCGTTTTTGATTAGAAATCCCGGACAATCTCCTAATTCCTCAGAGCTATAAGCTGCAGCTATAAGAACATTCTCAGGTAAAGTGGGCACTAGGATATCTATTTACTGGCTCCAAGTTTTATTAAATCACTTTCTGGGGGTCACGGAGTAAATAGAGAGCCAATGTTGAGAACGGCAAAAGACAGCAATAACAACATTCTAAAAGCTAGAAACTGATTCAATATGCAAGCTTTTATATGCAGAAAATTATTATATCTACAAACTTGCACACGCCGCCCCACAATCTTTGTAGTGCTCACGTAATTACTAAAGGAAGATATGATGAAAAACGCTGTGCTTCTTTGGGAATTTACTCTCTAATGTATTCCTTGACCTTTAAAGAATTTTCATGAACTTCATATATCATCTGTTCTCCATAATGCCTCTCATTTTGTACCTTTGCCCTGTTATATCAAATTTTAACTGCTTCCAGATTATTCTTCTCCAGTTCTCGTGCGCTAGCCGGTTATTTTATTTACAATTTCAGGAACTTCTGCTCTGCGTCAGTTTAAGATAACAGCATAAGTCTTTTGCTGACGAAACGTGGTGCTAACTTTTTACCATATTTTCATTTTTAAATGTAACCTTACTTCTTAAACAGAAGTAATCTTTCTAACGTACACTGACGGAAAAAAATCGCACCACCAAGAAATAATTAATGTAGTGTAATGAAATATTGGAAATGAATTTGTCTAGGTAGCATGTTTAAATGATCATCATTTCAAGATCACAGGTTAATGCAAGCGCGAGAAAAGCCATTGTAAATACGAAATACTGATAATTAATAACACGTGAATCCGCCGGACTGTTGAATGCAAGCATGCAAACCTGTATGCACTGTATTGTACAGGCGTCGAGTGCGCTTTGTGAGATGGAGTTCCACGCTTGTCGCATATGGTCGGTTAATAGAGGGACAGTTAATGCTGTTTGTGGATGACGCTAGAGTTGTTGTTCGATGATGTCCTACGTGCGCTCGATTGGGGACAGATCTGGCGATGGAGCAAGTCAAGGCAATACGTCGACACTCTGTAGAGCGTTTTGGGCCACAACAGGGGTAGGTGGGGATGTGTGGTCGAGTATTACACTACGGGGAAAAAAAAACCTGGAATACTGCTGGTCATGAACGGCAGCACAACAGGTCGAATCAGTAGATTGACGTACAAATTTGCTTTCAATATACATGCGACAACCTCAAAAGTGCTCCTACTGTCATACGAAATCGCACCACAGACCAATCTCCAGGTGTAGATCCAGTCTGTCTAGCACGCAGACAGAGTGGTCACTGGCCCTCAGCTGACCTCCTTCTAGTCAATACACGGCCATCACTGGCAGAAGCAGCTCTCATCAGAAAACACAACAGACCCCCACCTAGTCCTCCAGTGAGGTCTCACGTGTCATCACTGACTTCACAAATGCCTGCGGTTTGGGATCAGCGGAATCCACTTCACAAGGCGTCCGGCTAGGAGTCGTCCTTGAAGTAACCTATTTGTAACAGTTTGTTGAGTCACTGTAGGGCCATCCGCTGTTCAGATTGCTACTGCAGATGCAGTGCGAAGCGCCAGAGCTGTACGCCAAAAGCGATGACATTTCCATCTCGGTCTTGCTACGGGACCATCCGGAGCCCAGTCTTCTTGTGACCATACATTCTCGTGACCCACGATGCCTGCACAGTGGTTACATTCCTGCCAGGTATTTCTGCAGTAGCGCTGAAAGATCATATAGCTTCTCGTAGCCCTATTACACTACCTCGTTCAAGCTCAGTGAGGTATTGATAATGGCGTCTTTGTCGCCTTAAAGGCATTTTTGGCCAACATCAACCCACCACGTCAAATTTCAAAGGTAGCTAAAGCTCACGGCCGTTACAGCGAGTATTTAAAGCAAATCTTATTTGCTTCCTCTTACACGACTGGTTGAACAGACATCATCTTTCAGTTTCAGAAACACGCCTACCTACTTTCGTTTAGTCTCTGTATGTTCATCTTTTCAGAGGTGGTTGCGGGACTCGGCTGTTTGCTACAGGATGCCAAATAAAACACCTTTCAGCCGTCTAATTTCCAAAGCGGCCAGTTTCGGCAATTTACTACGCCATTTTCAGGCCATTACCCGACGTGCAGGAAGATTCCAACATCGGTTCCAATCACTTCAACTTTCGTTTATGTCACACAGCTCCTTCCCGGTGTTGCGATTTTTTCCGTCAATCCTTAGTGACTATTCTTTGCAAAATAGACTGTCTATTTCAGTCAAAATTGGTACTTCCAGCTGTATGGGTTGTGTCGTTAGCGACCCAAGAATCTTCGTCCTGATACCACGGGATTTTCATTAACCTTCCAAAATTGTCTTCCATGTTCTTCTTTACGTCTTCAACAGACTGGTTGAGGATGAGGGAGGTAAATGTTGACCATTCCCTACAGCATTCTCAACAAGACTTTCTAGTTATTATTCCTGCCACTTGGTATTTCTAAGATTTTGAGCTGTAGAAATTCTTCGCTCGATTTTGGAAATTTTATCCTTCTTAGATTTAGGTCACTGAATTTTGAAAACTGATTTGTAATGCTTCAATTTCGGCTAGTAAATTTAGTGTAGTTTTGTTGTTGATTATTCCTTGTGTTTTTGGGTCAGCCTTGTGCGGATGTACAACGGCAGTCTTTAATAGATGTGTGTGTGGAATTCCTTAGCGGATAGCTTCCGTTCCCTCTGCCACACGTCAGGAATACTACACATTACTACGAGGAGCGTTCAGTCAGTAATGCAACACTTTTCTTTTCTGAAAGCAGATTGGTTTTATTCGGGTGTCCAACACACCACATTATTCCCCATGCTTTTGTCTACAAAACCCTATTGTCAACAAAATCTCCGTTCAGTGCGACGGTCTTATGCGTCTACCCCTCCTTAATGGGATGGCCCGTACGCTCGCGTGTTATCACTCTTCTGTTCGTCGTCTAAGACAATGTCTTGCTGCATCAACAACCTCCCCATTATCCGCGTACTGCTTCCCGCGGAGTGCGTCCTTCACGGGGCGATACGGATGGATGTCGGAAGGTGCGAGATCAAGGTTGTAAGATTGATGAGGAAGAACAGTCCAATGAAGTTCTGTGAGCTCTTCTCGAGTGCACAGACATGTGGGGGGCTTTGCACCTCATGGAGAAGGAGCAGTTAGTAAGCACTTTCGTGGCGACGAACAAGCTGAAGTCGTTTCTTCAATTTCCTGAGGGCAGCACAATGCACCTCAGAGCTGATTGTGGCACCGTCATGGAGGATATCAAACATAATAACTGCTTCAGAATGTCAGAAACCCTTCGCCATGACTTTACCGGTTGGAAAGGCGGCGTGGTGCCACTCCATGGATTGCCGCTTTGCTTCCGGTTTGAAGTGATGAACCCATGTTTCACCGTCTGCGACGATGACCGACAAAAAATTGTCACGATCAGCTTCGTAATGCGCGAGAAACTCCACACAGACATTCCTCCGTTGCTCTTTACGGCCTTCTGTTAGGCAGCGAAAAAACGAGGTGGCACGCAGCTGTGAGTACCCCACCTGAGGACGTGTATGTCAGCACTACCAACGGAGACGTCCACTTCAGCAACGAGATCTTCGATTGTGATACGTCGGTCACCTTGAATGAGAGTGTCCGCACGTTACAGCATTGCAGGAGTCATAGCTGTGTGTGCGGCTGGCCGGCACGTGGGAGATTGAACAGGTCTGTAAGACCTTGTTGCGATGATGACAGACCACTCGCCCAACGACTCACCGTGCTTTTCTTCACTGCCAGGTCTCCGTAGACATTCTTCAATGCGATACTCCGATTTTCCGCCACAAGTAGCTCAGTGACAGCTCTCTGCTTGGAACGCACCTCCGTTACAAAAGACATTTTCAAGACTACTTACAGCGGCGCAGTGTATTGGAACTTCATGAAACTACAGGGGCTGAAGAGAGAAAATTCCACGATGTCCCAAAGCAAATTCCGCATTTTTTCAACAGAAATTAGCCACGAAAAAAGATTGTTGCGTTACTTATTGAACAACCCTCGTTGTAGGGACTGGTGGGACTTAGGAAGCCGCCGCCGACTGCTGCCTGACCCCGGGTGCTGCGGTGCAGAGCCAGGCGCGCGCGGCCTGCCGTTCATCACACCAGGTGGCGGACAGACTCGCGCCGCCATATTTCAACTGGATTACCGAGCCGGCTGCTAGCACAACGAGCATGGGATGCCACAGGCACCGGTGGCAAGTACTGCTCTCTGCTCCCTCTCTCTCTCTCTCTCTCTCTGGTGCGCCGCGCTTTGCGTCCAGCGTCGCGCACCATATAGTACTGAAAGTGACAAAAGTATGTCTACCTACGTATTCAAGCCACTGTGCAGAAACTGCTGAGGGTAACCACTTGAGATCAGAAATGAGTTTCGTACACTCACTTTGAACTCACCAGTGGCTCTCCGAACTCGCCGTCTCCGTATGCTGGGCGACTCGCCACTCGGTGGTGAAAACTTGTCACTTGAGTCTATTGTCGGGTACAGGTGAACTTTACCAACATAGAAAAGAGAGCAAACATACGAGTACACAAGAATAACCGAGGACTCACTGCATTGCCGCTACATACGCAACCGTTGGGCATGACGATCATTTTACACAATAATTCTTTGGTGATATTACAGACTTTCAACGATGGTGGAGAAGTGTAAATCTATAAATTTGAGCTAAGGGACTCTGTTCCGGAAACGACCGAGTCCAAAGTTATACGCGACAATCCTTTTGATACCTCTGACAGTGGTTCTCTTCTACTGCAAGCTCTTTGCTTTCCACATTTAGGGAGGAGGTAGTGTGGATCAAAACAAGAAAACATTCCAGTAAACATGAGCTCTCAAGTGCATACCTTAAGCACTTGTTGGTCTTTCTTAGTGTGAAACGCATCTCTTCTACTGAATAAGTACTCATAGTTCTTAAGGTATGTATTTTACAGCCCATGTTTACTAGATATCTTTTGTTTTGTTTGGTTCGTACCACCTCCTATGGAAAGTAAAGAGCTTGCAGAAGAACAGATGCACTGTTAGAGGTATATGAACCATTTTCGCTTGTAACTTTCGACTCGGTCGTTCCTGGACTAGGGACTCTTACCTCAAAATCATACATTTACCATTCTCCATCATCCCCGAAAGCCTGTAATATCATCACTGATTTACCCAGTATGTACAGGATGTAATTGGTATTAATGCAGATAGTTTTACTGATGACTGAGAACAATGTACTGAACAACACAAACATCAGTATTTACTTCATTTGCAAACTACGTGTTAGGAATAGTGTGATTTTAGGTTGCTTAGTACCTCGAAGTACATGTAGCATATTTATTTTCTGCTGGGCGGGGCATTAGGTGAGGCAGTGTGGATGCATGTAGATAAAACTTTTCGTCTCTACTCACAGTTTGTAACGTAGCAAGTTATTACGAGATGACATTCGATGCAGTTCAAGCACGCAGCCGTGTAGCACGGTGGCTTCAGGATGGCTATGTACACTCCTGGAAATGGAAAAAAGAACACATTGACACCGGTGTGTCAGACCCACCATACTTGCTCCGGACACTGCGAGAGGGCTGTACAAGCAATGATCACACGCACGGCACAGCGGACACACCAGGAACCGCGGTGTTGGCCGTCGAATGGCGCTAGCTGCGCAGCATTTGTGCACCGCCGCCGTCAGTGTCAGCCAGTTTGCCGTGGCATACGGAGCTCCATCGCAGTCTTTAACACTGGTAGCACGCCGCGACAGCGTGGACGTGAACCGTATGTGCAGGTGACGGACTTTGAGCAAGGGCGTATAGTGGGCATGCGGGAGGCCGGGTGGACGTACCGCCGAATTGCTCAACACGTGGGGCGTGAGGTCTCCACAGTACATCGATGTTGTTGCCAGTGGTCGGCGGAAGGTGCACGTGCCCGTCGACCTGGGACCGGCCCGCAGCGACGCACGGATGCACGCCAAGACCGTAGGATCCTACGCAGTGCCGTAGGGGACCGCACCGCCACTTCCCAGAAAATTAGGGACACTGTTGCTCCTGGGGTATCGGCGAGGACCATTCGCAACCGTCTCCATGAAGCTGGGCTACGGTCCCGCACACCGTTAGGCCGTCTTCCGCTCACGCCCCAACATCGTGCAGCCCGCCTCCAGTGGTGTCGCGACAGGCGTGAATGGAGGGACGAATGGAGACGTGTCGTCTTCAGCGATGAGAGTCGCTTCTGCCTTGGTGCCAATGATGGTCGTATGCGTGTTTGGCGCCGTGCAGGTGAGCGCCACAATCAGGACTGCATACGACCGAGGCACACAGGGCCAACACCCGGCATCATGGTGTGGGGAGCGATCTCCGACACTGGCCGTACACCACTGGTGATCGTCGAGGGGACACTGAATAGTGCACGGTACATCCAAACCGTCATCGAACCCATCGTTCTACCATTCCTAGACCGGCAAGGGAACTTGCTGTTCCAACAGGACAATGCACGTCCGCATGTATCCCGTGCCACCCAACGTGCTCTAGAAGGTGTAAGTCAACTACCCTGGCCAGCAAGATCTCCAAATCTGTCCCCCATTGAGCATGTTTGGGACTGGATGAAGCGTCGTCTCACGCGGTCTGCACGTCCAGCACGAACGCTGGTCCAACTGAGGCGCCAGGTGGAAATGGCATGGCAAGCCGTTCCACAGGACTACATCCAGCATCTCTACGATCGTCTCCATGGGAGAATAGCAGCCTGCATTGCTGCGAAAGGTGGATATACACTGTACTAGTGCCGACATTGTGCATGCTCTGTTGCCTGTGTCTATGTGCCTGTGGTTCTGTCAGTGTGATCATGTGATGTATCTGACCCCAGGAATGTGTGAATAAAGTTTCCCCTTCCTGGGACAATGAATTCATGGTGTTCTTATTTCAATTTCCAGGAGTGTATTTTCTTCGCTCTGGCTCACAGCGTAGCTGACATTACGAGCCGTGAGAATGGTCTCTAGTAACATTCAGTCGGTACGCAAACTCATACCCCCTACGAATCTAAATAAACCATAGTAATTATGATCCAATTTTGTTCAAACTTGGTACGCAATGTTTTGTTAGTGAGGAAGGGATTCTGTCAAAATTTCAGATTTTTATCTATTATAGTTATGGAGATTGAGAAAATTACTTAAATGTCCTAAACCCGACACTTATGTTTAAAAAGGGAGTTAGGAACAATATCCAAATGTCTTTTATTATCATCTGAAATCATAACGAAGCTCACAGTATATAAAAACACTCAATTGGAATTTTCTTTTCAAAACTTTTATTACTCTACGTTATTAAGTATAAAAATCATTAAAAATTATTATTTGTTTATTATTTTGTTGTGTGAATACATGGGAATGAATGAGAGTGTGTGTGCGGGACATACGTTAAAGCTTAATGTCATTTTAAGTAAAACCTTCTAAAATTGAACTGTGGGAGAATTGTGTTGCAACCACGATGCTGATGACGCATGTCGATGGGTGCTTGCTTTTGTAAGACAGCATCCAGAAGAAAAGTCTGAAGCGGAATAAGTTTCTATATTAATTTAAAGAATATTTGGCATTTCGTTTTATTTTATTAAGCAATATATTAGAAATTAAAATTGTAATGACGTAAATGATTATGTGATTAGTGGCTGGCTAAGGCAAATTTTGCCGCGACAATGATCTGGAAGGATCATTCTGATTGGTCATTCAGATCAATAGCCAATCAGAACCAAGCGGCTCCTTCGTGCAGATAGATAGGCAAAGAGGAGAGGAACATCGAGATAGTTGCTCGCTAACCTGCTTGGGGGTAACACCATGCTAGATGTATCCGTGAAAATACTATGTAAAATAAAGAGCTAGTGAGATCATTTCAGATAGAACGTGTCATGACTAAAACGGCTTAAGTTACGAAAATTTTGGTGAAAGTGCGATATTTCTGAATTAATTAGTTGAAGTTTTATGAACGTGTGAAATTTTCGGTCATAGTGACAATTACGCGTGGCATATTCCGTGTTCTTTATGGAATACTTTGGCGTGCACTTCTAACATAGAAGACCACTGAAATGACCGAATTTTCAACTCGCTAGTAGTGGTGTGTCAGTGACTGTTAGGTCGCAAAATTAGTCGGGTCGAACTGGCAGAAATTCTGGCTGCTTTTCCGCGTGAAATATGTTGGAAAAACAGTGAACTTGGAATGATAAAGCGTTTGCATTATTAAACACGGACTTGATAGCCATTTCATGTGCTTCCTTATGAATAAAAAGACTTTAATAGAATTTTCAAATGCTTACAGCAATTAAACTGTATTCTCCTACCACCCGAAATTTGTGAAAATGTAGTACAGGAACTGATTTGCAACTTGAGTTACGCGGCCTATGTGTGGTAGGTATTAGGTACTGGTTTCATCAAAACTGCTTTACACTGCCTAGCGTGTATCTACTACGGCAGAGTGAAGGGACGTTTAAAGGAAAAAATATAGAGGTAGGTGAACTGTTCGATGAAAGTGACTGAGAGTGAGAGTAAGGAGACGAAAGAACGACAGAACTACCCCGCCCCGCCCCACAAGTTGTAACACACTTCATATTGCAGTTGCGACCCTGTACAGAACATCAGGTAGTAAATTATGTGACTTTTCGCGGAAAGACTGTTAGATGCAGAGAAAAACAACTAATGCACTGAAATGGGTGCATATTAAGACACCAAGGATCAAAGTATCCGCACTTGTATCCCTAACACACTGTATTTGTATATATGCATGTATATATAGGTAAATACACTCCTGGAAATTGAAATAAGAACACCATGAATTCATTGTCCCAGGAAGGGGAAACTTTATTCACACATTCCTGGGGTCAGATACATCACATGATCACACTGACAGAACCACAGGCACATAGACACAGGCAACAGAGCATGCACAATGTCGGCACTAGTACAGTGTATATCCACCTTTCGCAGCAATGCAGGCTGCTATTCTCCCATGGAGACGATCGTAGAGATGCTGGATGTAGTCCTGTGGAACGGCTTGCCATGCCATTTCTACCTGGCGCCTCAGTTGGACCAGCGTTCGTGCTGGACGTGCAGACTGCGTGAGACGACGCTTCATCCAGTCCCAAACATGCTCAATGGGGGACAGATCCGGAGATCTTGCTGGCCAGGGTAGTTGACTTACACCTTCTAGAGCACGTTGGGTGGCACGGGATACATGCGGACATGCATTGTCCTGTTGGAACAGCAAGTTCCCTTGCCGGTCTAGGAATGGTAGAACGATGGGTTCGATGACGGTTTGGATATACCATGCACTATTCAGTGTCCCCTCGACGATCACCAGTGGTGTACGGCCAGTGTAGGAGATCGCTCCCCACACCATAATGCCGGGTGTTGGCCCTGTGTGCCTCGGTCGTATGCGGTCCTGATTGTGGCGCTCACCTGCACGGCGCCAAACACGCATACAACCATCATTGGCACCAAGGCAGAAGCGACTCTCATCGCTGAAGACGACACGTCTCCATTCGTCCCTCCATTCACGCCTGTCGCGACACCACTGGAGGCGGGCTGCACGATGTTGGGGCATGAGCGGAAGACGACCTAACGGTGTGCGGGACCGTAGCCCAGCTTCATGGAGACGGTTGCGAATGGTCCTCGCCGATACCCCAGGAGCAACAGTGTCCCTAATTTTCTGGGAAGTGGCGGTGCGGTCCCCTACGGCACTGCGTAGGATCCTACGGTCTTGGCGTGCATCCGTGCGTCGCTGCGGTCCGGTCCCAGGTCGACGGGCACGTGCACCTTCCGCCGACCACTGGCGACAACATCGATGTACTGTGGAGACCTCACGCCCCACGTGTTGAGCAATTCGGCGGTACGTCCACCCGGCCTCCCGCATGCCCACTATACGCCCTCGCTCAAAGTCCGTCAACTGCACATACGGTTCACGTCCACGCTGTCGCGGCATGCTACCAGTGTTAAAGACTGCGATGGAGCTCCGTATGCCACGGCAAACTGGCTGACACTGACGGTGGCGGTGCACAAATGCTGCACAGCTAGCGCCATTCGACGGCCAACACCGCGGTTCCTGGTGTGTCCGCTGTGCCGTGCGTGTGATCATTGCTTGTACAGCCCTCTCGCAGTGTCCGGAGCAAGTATGGTGGGTCTGACACACCGGTGTCAATGTGTTCTTTTTTCCATTTCCAGGAGTGTATATGTTTTTATGTATACATATTGGCCTGTGTACATAGCTATAAAACGTGCTGTAGATTTACTTAAATATGTAATCTATATTCAGAGGATGTCTATCAATGACGTTGACATTCACACAGTTTTGAAATGTTATCGAGGCTGTTACCAGATTACAGAAAAACAGGACATAGGGATGATACGTATTCTCTAAAGTTGACTGATTATTAAAATCAATTTACAGCAGTTTTCGCAAAAGTTGCAGAAATGAATGATAAGCCACACAACCCGCTAACGGCCGATAAATGCAAGTTGCTACTATCAAAAGAAATAACAAATAGTACATTTTTTATTCTCAAGGACAGAATAATGATGTTCCTCTACTTCCAGTTCTCGATTGACGTAGCATGTGTTTTTCTCATAGTGGAGATGGAACCAACTGGAACACATCCATTTGGTTTGCGTTGGACGAAATTCGTACGTTTTTAGACTGAAGCACAGAAAGATAAATCGCTTCCTCTTAATAGCCACATTTTCAGTTGTACATAGTACATCAGTCAATTTTCGTCTTGCACCCTCCACAGTTCGTTAGAGATCATCTGATCCCGAGAGTCGGTCATATTTACTCTGTTGGTGGTACTTTACAGTAGGAAGTTTGAGCACTGAACCTCAGTGTCACATTAAGACGCTACACTCCGGCGCACTTTAGTGAGAGGGAATGAGTTGATGAGCATGAAGTGAGTGCAGCGCCACCATTCTCAGATGTCATACTCGCGGAACTACACAGGAAAAGGAGGAAGCTAGTATGGCACTGACTTAACAGTGGCGCCTTGAGTTCCATTGCATGGAACCCTCAACAGTAGACTCAAACTGACTCCATTTTTTATCTCTAGTAACTATTCAAAGTCCTAGTGACATACTTACCTGTTTAATTGGTGAATGGATCAAGGAAAAAACGACTGCCTGTAATCCTCCTCACACAGAGGAGAGACGGAGTTGTAGCCTGACTAAAGGAATACAATTAGAAAATAGGAAAAGGAATTCAGGAAGAAGTCAAAAAGTCTTTGAGGTTTACTGGTGACACTGAAATTCTGTCAGAGACTGCAAAGGATATGTATCCCGTGTGAGGCGGTAGAACTGGTATTCACTAGACTTAGAATACCAATTCTCTAAATTCATCCAACAGAATATCATGACAGCAGAGTCTCTTTTCTTCCATCAATACAAATTAAAGACTTGTAGTACAGTTTTGAGTGGACTATTCTGGCGTATTGTAACCCTAATACAGCGTCTGTTAGTTGCTTAGACTCTTTCTTCTGGCCCACACGGTAAAGATGCTAAAAACTGGAAAATATAGTAGAATTGGTTACGCTAGTCTTTTATGTGATAAGTTAAGCAGAGGTGTTGCACTTTCTGGAGATTTTTAATACTGTCTCTAAAGTTCTTCATGTAATTTTAGTCAAACATTGTTGAAGCACTATCGAAGGAATGTGGAAAAAATTATCCTCCGACCTGAAGGTATTTTTTCTTTTTCAAAAGTTTTTATTCATTTTATCTGTGACTGAGGTACTACTCACAGTTTAGCTAATCACACTCAGGTGTTCGGTATATTATCCATTTGGGGTAGGTAATAAGTGGGAACAAAGTCCAAGCCTATCCATCACTCGGCTGCAAGCACTACTTCGGCGCCCTCATCAGATACTGCAGTAAGGCTGTCTAGCGAATCCATCGCAACAGTCTATTCAGAATCAGTTTAGGGTAGAGCACTTCGACAGAAACACTTAGAAGAAGGAGTTGCCACGTCCAGCACAGGTGCCGAGTTTTTTTCTTCATCTTTTTCTGTCTCGTTTACTTTCAAAATACAGTTTTGGCTAGCTATAATTTAATTGTAATCTATTATTTTATATACAATGTAGAATTTTCTAGCTGGTGTTTACTTCAGTTAAGACTTCTGGGCTGCGAGGTCTTAAGTGAAACATTTTTTTTTTCTTACCCTTTGTTATACAGGGTAGGATCCTGTTTCCTGTTGTTCTATTAAAATGTCCAAGGATCATTAAGAATAAAAAAAATACTCTGGCACTATTTTGCTAATATGGTATTTGTCTCGAATTTTGTAAGAAAGGTATAACGTTCTTTTTAGCAGTGAAATTTGTAACTTGGAGTGCTTTTTACTTTAAAATAAGTAACATTAGAAATTAAAAAGAGATACCAGTACACATTTTTCTACTGACATTTTTGTATTATCTGTCTTAAGTGTCGAGTAGCGTGACAATTTCGGTCGTTTCTAATCCAATGTCCGCTCCATTACCTATACTCCTTTATTCTTGTTTAATTATAGTCGATGTTTATCTTATGGCCTCTTTTCAGTAAATTATTCATTCTGGTCAACTGATTTTCTACGTACTTTGCAATCTCTGACAGAATATCAGGCCGGCCGCTGTGGCAGAGCGGTTCTAGGCGCTTCAGCCCGGAACCACGTGGCTGCTACGGTCGAAGGTTCGAATCCTGCCCCAGGCATGGATGTGTGTGATGTCCTTAGGTTAGTCTAGGGGACTGATGACCTCAGCTGTTAAGTCCCATAGTGCTTAGAGCCATTTGAACATTTGAACAGAATTTCAGTGTCACCAGCAAACCTCAAAGATTTTATTTCTTTTGACTGAATTCCGTTTCCTAATTTATAATTGGATTCCTTTAGTCAGGCTACAACTCTATCTCTCCCAATTCGAATGTTGCCTCCAATTCACGTTCTTTGACACTTGTGAACTCTAGTCTGGTTTCTGTGCAAGCTGTAGGTAGCTTTCTGATCCCTGAATTTTATCACTGATGACTTCAAAGAGACTGTCTAGTTTCTGTGAAATGTTTCCTCTATTCTGCTTGACTGCTGATTTCAGAGTTACTTGTGAGAACATGGCTCGTTTCTACAGCGAACAATGTTTTTAGTCATATGATTTTACTTATGTTAGCACTGGCGGGACTAAAAATATTTGAAAAATTGCTCGAACATTTAGTGTTCAGTTCATTTTGGTCATTCAAAATCATCTCTGGGTTAAAAAATAAAGTTTGTTTTTGTATTTATTAACATTGCGTTTGCAAAGTGGAAGGTGGATAATACTAGTTTGCTCATTGCCAAAGTTAAAACGCTATGCGGTGCAAATAACTTCATTGAATAGCACTGATGACTTGGCCTTGATTAGTGCAAATAATGTCCTTAAGTTACAGCATAATCCTATACTTCTGTGTAATTATTCTGTCATCTACATTTTAACATCCAGTCATACTATTAATAAAACTTCTCTATTACAAGGGACAGATGACTAGCTGTTGTATGATGTATGCCATGCTGCATTTGTAATGTGGCACCCTATGAGGCTTACAGCGTATAATTTATAAGTTGGACGTCTGTGTGCATACACAAACGCAAAGTCTGAAATATTATTATAGTGAGTAGTAGCGAGTGAGCGAGCGAGCAGTTGTCGAGGGGAGTCGGAAGTGATCGGACGCAGGGTGCGGTCGACAGAAGCAGCGCGACAGGAGAGATCGCATCCTGGCGTAATCGTGCTAATAGCGCTAGAGGATTTCTGGTAATTTACCATTTCGCTGCACATAGTTGTTGGTTGCTTGCGCACAGGAGGGACTTAGTCAGATTTATGTGTGTATACATTCAGAGTTATATTCGTATCTTTGTTGTGGCCACAAACGTGTTTATTGAGTACAGACTTTGTGGAATAATGAATAGTCTGTGTAAAATTTGTCAGCATTTAAGTCATCAATTTTCTGACTACAGTAAATTAAAAGTTTTTATTGATTTCTTTCATTTTTCTTTACGTTGTTCGAGGTCAGTTGACCAAATCCTTCCTGATCATTAAATTTCTTTGTATAAAAGTGTGGTAGGAATTATGTAAGACTTTCGTGGCCGATGTGACTAATGGTAAAATCTTCTGGATTGTTAGGCCACGTCATATTTCCTTCTAAAATAAATGTGACGCCGCCTAACAGTACATAAGATTTTATCTTAATGGCAGTAATTGTTGCAATTAGTCCAGGCATTGTGAGACCTTAACTTTTCCTGGCGAATTGAATGTTCAAATAACTTACGGGTTTGCTCCTGGGTGACGTCGTCCACCACCGCCGATATTTCGACAGGAGCACACCCTGCCATTCTCAGGGCATAACTGCAAGGAGGGAGCAATGTGCAAGGGAATTTAATACCTCGGTTCACAGAGGAGAAACAAGGAAGATACCACAAACAGAACAAGTAACCGCTGAGTCAACACACAACCAAAGATAACCAACATCATAAATATCGATAGTGACTATTGATCAACAGGTGAGGTAGCACTAATTCTGTCCCTCTGTTTTTTGACGAGAGACAGACCCGGATTCCAAGCAGCATTTAAACAAAATCCACCATCTCTGTTTATAAGGTTGCTTGATAGTTTGGTTTCAACAGCTTCCTTAATAACACTATCCCAATAGCTGGACGTGCGAGCCAGAATCTCCGTGTTGTTGTATTCCATAGGATGACCGGTGTCAAGGCAATGTTCTGCAACAGCGGGTTTGCTCGGCTGTTGTAAGCGTGTGCGACGGTTACGTTCAATACACCGGTCTTCCACAGTCCTGATTGTCTGACCAATATATGACATTCCACAACTGCAAGGAATACGATAGACCCCAGCCTTACGCAAACCGAGATCATCTTTTACGAACGCCAACAGGGCCTTAATCTTAAAAAGATGGTCGAAAAACACATTTCACATCATATTTCCGCAAAATAGGCCAATCCTGTTGGAAATGCTTCCTGCGTAAGGCAAAAAGGCCGTAGACTTAGGTGCCACTTCGTTGCTATCGTCACTCACTCGTTGCACAGAAGGCTGATAGCGCAACGCACGTTTGATCTGCCTCTCACTATAACCATTCTGACGAAAGGTGACTTCGAGGTGTGATAGCTCAGCTGCCAAACTTTCAGGGTCTGAGATAACGTGGGCCCTGTGAACCAAGGTACGAAGTAACGGTGGGCTGGATGATGACAACTATCAGCTCGCAGATACAAGTCAGTGTGAGTAGGCTTCCTATAAACAGAGTGTCCCAACGTACCATCGGTCTTCCTTCTGACCAGCACATCTAAGAAGGGAAGGCATCCATTCTTTTCCACCTCCATAGTGAACTGAATATTCGGGTGGATTGAAGTCAGGTGTTCCAAAAAACCGGTTTAAATTATCACTACCATGAGGCCAAACAACAAAAGTACCGTCTACATATCTGAAAAAACACGCAGGTTTCATGGTAAAATAATGAATTTCGCACCGACGCCTAAGAGTTTGCCAGACGTTGATTTTATTAGAGTGGAAGACCAAGAATGAAGTGCAAGGATAAAAAACCGTGTAAGAGACGGATGTATTCTTTCACCTCTGCAGATTATCACTTGGTACAACCAGAGAAATCAAAGTATTAGTGGCTGGGTCGGACCACCTCTGTCAAATAGAATGGAGACACTGACGTAACGAACGCGCAGCGTTACGGGATGAGAGAGGCACGGCCGCAAGAGGAAGAGCCGGCTGCTGTGCACAGCACACTGCGCCGCGCTTTGATGCGGGCCAGCGGCGCGTGTGCGGCGGCGGCGGCGGCGGCCTCGGACGGGCTGTGTCAACGCCGGGGATCGCCGGCAAACAGCCGGGACAGGTCCGCCGCCGCCGCCGCCGCCGCCTGCTTGCCCGCGGCACGCCCGTGGGAGTCGGCCCCCATGCAGTATGCACACCTGCCAGCGCCGTCGCCCACCGCCACTCACGAACGCCACCGCAGCTCACTTCAATTTCCCTTCGACATCTCCTTGTGGAAATCTGCTCAGCATCAATGAAAATACCCGAAGACGGTGCAGCCTCATTTACAATGTAACTCTTTACGTCTGTAATTTGAAGATTCGCGAGAAGCAGGTGACTCCGTGTCTTCTTAACGAAGGGAATTTGTGTAATGAAATTCGTCAATCGTACACTCTTCCTCTATTGAAGAATACGGTACCCTGAATTAGTAAACAACACGATTCAATGAAACTTCTCAAACACTAATATTTTTTCTATGTTTATAGAATGGATACTATCTACATGACATTAATTTATGCATTATTCCAAAATGTATGTAAAAATTATCTTCACTCAAATGCTATTTCAAAATTGCCATATCTCGTTGTCTAACTATTATTATTACCAGTAGTATTAAAATACTTGGAAATACTGGGTGGTTACAATTAAACTGCAGCCACTCACAGAGGCTCAGTGTGGGCTCTAATGGCAGCGAAACTTAATAGATGTCCTACGGTGTTGATGCAGAACCGATTTACAATGAAAAAAGCTAGTTTCAATTTTGGCCATCAGGTACAAATCTGGCGCAGCGAATGCGAGATAGACGTATAGAAATATTTCCTTATGTAATGGATGAAACGTCCCCTTTTGAACAATTATACATGACTGTGCTTAAACTGACACACAATATTTTGTTAGCGCAACGCAATCTGACTTTCAAAATTCCCTACAAAAGAATGGCCCTGACTAACATTAAACTATACCTTTCACAAATCACTTACCTCACAAAAATCTTCGCTGCTCAAGCTACTGCAATACAGCGAGCGCCACTACTGCCAGCTAAATAAAAGATTCAAACTATGGAAGGCACTAACTACTGATAGGGATAGTTAGCAAATGAAAGATATTAATAGAGAACAAACAATGTACACTCCTGGAAATGGAAAAAAGAACACATTGACACCGGTGTGTCAGACCCACCATACTTGCTCCGGACACTGCGAGAGGGCTGTACAAGCAATGATCACACGCACGGCACAGCGGACACACCAGGAACCGCGGTGTTGGCCGTCAAATGGCGCTAGCTGCACAGCATTTGTGCACCGCCGCCGTCAGTGTCAGCCAGTTTGCCGTGGCATACGGAGCTCCATCGCAGTCTTTAACACTGGTAGCATACCGCGACAGCGTGGACGTGAACCGTATGTGCAGTTGACGGACTTTGAGCGAGGGCGTATAGTGGGCATGCGGGAGGCCGGGTGGACGTACCGCCGAATTGCTCAACACGTGGGGCGTGAGGTCTCCACAGTACATCGATGTTGTCGCCAGTGGTCGGCGGAAGGTGCACGTGCCCGTCGACCTGGGACCGGACCGCAGCGACGCACGGATGCACGCCAAGACCGTAGGATCCTACGCAGTGCCGTAGGGGACCGCACCGCCACTTCCCAGCAAATTAGGGACACTGTTGCTCCTGGGGTATCGGCGAGGACCATTCGCAACCGTCTCCATGAAGCTGGGCTACGGTCCCGCACACCGTTAGGCCGTCTTCCGCTCACGCCCCAACATCGTGCAGCCTGCCTCCAGTGGTGTCGCGACAGGCGTGAATGGAGGGACGAATGGAGACGTGTCGTCTTCAGCGATGAGAGTCGCTTCTGCCTTGGTGCCAATGATGGTCGTATGCGTGTTTGGCGCCGTGCAGGTGAGCGCCACAATCAGGACTGCATACGACCGAGGCACACAGGGCCAACACCCGGCATCATGGTGTGGGGAGCGATCTCCTACACTGGCCGTACACCACTGGTGATCGTCGAGGGGACACTGAATAGTGCACGGTACATCCAAACCGTCATCGAACCCATCGTTCTACCATTCCTAGACCGGCAAGGGAACTTGCTGTTCCAAAAGGACAATGCACGTCCGCATGTATCCCGTGCCACCCAACGTGCTCTAGAAGGTGTAAGTCAACTACCCTGGCCAGCAAGATCTCCGGATCTGTCCCCCATTGAGCATGTTTGGGACTGGATGAAGCGTCGTCTCACGCGGTCTGCACGTCCAGCACGAACGCTGGTCCAACTGAGGCGCCAGGTGGAAATGGCATGGCAAGCCGTTCCACAGGACTACATCCAGCATCTCTACGATCGTCTCCATGGGAGAATAGAAGCCTGCATTGCTGCGAAAGGTGGATATACACTGTACTAGTGCCGACATTGTGCATGCTCTGTTGCCTGTGTCTATGTGCCTGTGGTTCTGTCAGTGTGATCATGTGATGTATCTGACCCCAGGAATGTGTGAATAAAGTTTCCCCTTCCTGGGACAATGAATTCACGGTGTTCTTATTTCAATTTCCAGGAGTGTATTTACCTTGATATCATCATATATAAATATAGCAGTTCATGACAAATTTCAAAACTCCGCCATCTCTCTCCCCACATCCACCACTGCTGGCTGCTCACCTCCAAGTGCACAACGCTACACGCTGTTCACATCCAGCTGCCGCTGCCCAACACTACAATGGCAGACAACAATGCAAACTAGACACAGACTGCACACAGCACAGCCAGTGATTTTTATACAGAGGTGGCGTTACCAATAAAAAACCTAAACAGCCTACTTACATAGCCCCCATGCTCCCCACAAAAAATTTTACAAATTGGTTTGGGCAGTGGCCAATACAGATTTGAAAAAATTTTTCATAATTACAATAACAAAGATATCAAATGCACACACTTATTGATACAATGTTGGTCAAAAGCTAAAATTTTCTCACATTCCATAAAGACAGTCCTCATCATTCGTCACAGTAAAACAGCAGTGTTTTTCTCAAAGTCTGAGCAGTAAAAGAAAATGCACACAGAAGTAGTGGATTTCCATGCAGTCTTGAAGAAGTAGTGTTGTCCTTCCAACGGAAAGACAGTGCTGACTCTCGACATGCAGACAGGTAATGCGCCACAACAGAGCAAACCCACAGCAGAGTCAGTCGAAGTTTTGAAGAATATTGGTAGGTAGGTCATCACTGAGTAGACCCACTGTAGTCCTGGTAGAGATTACGGTATTGGTGGGCCACCAGAGGTGCAGACCCACTGCAGTCCTTGTAGAAATAATGGTATTGATGGATCATCAAAGATGTAGACCCACTGTAGTCCTTGAAGAAATAATGGTATTGGTGGATCATCAAAGGTGTAGACCCACTGTAGTCCTTGTAGTGATGGCCAGCAGCCATCTGCTGCGACTGTGCAGGTGCACAATCACCATCGAAGAGTCTTGTGGAGAATATAGCAAGTCCATAAACCACCACTTGTGCACTCACAAAAAAAATATTTTGAAATGTCCTTAGAACCAGCAATGCTGTCATCCAGTCCCTTGCTGAATTATTAACACACGTGTAAACACTATCAGTCCCTACTTCTCACATATTGTCCATATACCATGACCAACAGAAACGTGTGCAGTGAAATGTAACTTACAAGTTACTTAATTTGATGACCTGGTGTCAATTACAATTATATAACATAAGAAAACAATAACAAAGGTACATAATACATCATTAAAGACATAATAATACAGATAACATTTGTAGTAATACAGGCTTTACCAAAGAATAGAAATAGATATATACATCAGTGTTACAGGAATTATGACATAAGTAAATACATAAAAGATCAGAATAACTTTTGAAACATCAACTTCACACATGAGCATTAAAACAGACCAGAATAAATAATGTCTAAACATCTTTACAAAGAAAATAACATATTATAAATGCAAATTATATTTGAGGATAACAGTATTCCTCATCATAGTGAATGTAGCTTAGTACTAGAACAGAAAAAAATTTCTATGAAACAGTACACAGAGACAGGAAGAAAAGAAATACACAAGGGTACACAAACACATAGCATAATAATACAAAAGGAAAGGACAGGGTTTGTTTTACTGCAGTATTTTGCAAACAAAACTTTCTTTACCTCTTGGAGATCTCCCTTCATTCATCATTATTCCCAAAAAGTCCTATCTATACCTGCTTTCTGTATTCTATTCATATTTCTTTCAAAATAATTATTTCTCAGTGCACAATACTCATTTTTACCAAATCTGTTTCTTATATCTTCTCAATGCGTTTCTTCCAATTCATCGCAACTCATTCTCTTATATAGTCTACCCCCTCTTAAGCTAACTTAAATCTACTGAGCTCAGATGCTAAACTAAGGGACGAGGCAATGCAGCAGCACAAAACAATTAACGCAAACAGCAATGAAAAAAAATGGAAATTTGCAAAGCAAGCTACAGTAAATCTAAATTACCAAGCAATTCAACATTACAACTAATATGAGGCAATGCGCAGCAAACAAGAAAAATAAATCTGGCTTAGCAGAGTAACACAAATTGAAATTCAGTAGCACTATGCCTGGCAACCAACAACAGAAAATGAAATAACTTATACCTAAACACGACAAAGCTCAAGCAGAAAAAATATTACACTGAAAATGACCATGTCTAATACCTATGTCACATCTTAACACTAGAGTGATGCATCACAATTTATTCTAGAAAAGAAATTACCAAGTCTATTTGTGCTCTCTTTTCCAAGAAAGTTTATCAGAAACGTATTCTTTACTGGGTCTGTAGACAGAAAATAGTGATATTAGTACATCTACTAAATTTTATAATAAGCAATGCTGCAGTGCAGCTAGAAACTAGATATGAAAGAAAATGAGCAAATATGTACAAAGGAAGGCATGAAACATCATTCATTAGCCATATGGCATTTCATAAGGTAGTAAAAAATTCTCTCAATTCACGAGAAACACGCTTGTCATAATCAGGTGTGCAGATGTAAGTATCTTTCCAAGTAATGAGCGTGTCGTATTTGCGGTGCTTTCTACAAAGGTATGTCAATAGCGAGGATATTGGCTTCCCTTTTTTTTCCCACCTGTGCCTCTGTAAGGCACACGCTAATGGCTTTATTTTTTCAGGCGACTGTCGCCCACCTGGGTGCCCACGCCGCATTAGGTGCAGGTGGTCACTTAACTTTCTTACCGAAATATTTACGACACCAGTTTTCGCCACAGTGACCGTCTCATATAATAATTTCACAGGTCGAAAATTTACGTTACAAATGTGTAGAAACAAAATTCTGTAAATATAACAGTGTCCAAAAAATTTTCGTCGGCATTGTGGTACATTCAAGCATTTACACACATTTCATAACTCTTAAAGCACGATTCTTGGTTTCCAACATCCTCTTTCACAAGTCAGAGTCCCTAACCACTAATCATTATTCCTTACCTTATTACACATATACATATTCGTCGACACTTTTTCAATATTTTATCATAATAAATATGTAGCATAATCAAATTCCTCATTTAGCATCAGCTTATTGATCATAAACATACCTCAACAGCATAATACACATAGTCATCTAATAATAACATCATAACACCTCAGTCAACTCTCAAAATCGTTGTAGCTTCCTCCAATAATTTCAAAACCCAAAAAAAAAACTCTCTGCTCATGTCAAAAGAGTCATCTGCCTCAAACGTACTTTAAAAATCGTGATCCCATACCAAATACATCATTCAAAGCTCTCATAGTATCACAATGGTTCCGAAAAAATATGAACAGTTCACAAAGTACAAACAACATACAATTTTGTAAGTGTGAAGTTGTCCAACGGTGTAATTACGTAAACATCTGTCACTGATGTAGTAAAAAAAAGTTTCTTTCTCTGTTAAATGATAAGATAGCTGTGTAATTCTATGTTAGAGAAATATGGTACCGATGTGTAAAGTTGTATAAGCAAATACCATATTAGCTAGGGCTCCTTGTGCTTGCCAAACACATGGTACACAAAGTGAGCGTGTACCCCCCTGAGGATTAATGAATAATACCTTCAGGTGTTACAGATTACAGCAATGGAATGAAATGTGTCACGGAAAACCTTTGTATCATTGTTCTTCAAATATCTTTAAAAATAAATGATTTAAGTGCAAAATTAATCACTCAAATACGTGTACTGTAGCGCTAAACTGTGCGTCTTGTTGTAAGATAATCTCTGTGGAAGTGCCGTATTTATCGTCCTCCGAAAGCTAAGTTCTGCAAAAGACAATGTACTTACCTCATGATAAACAAAAGTGAAATGCTTTGCGTTTAGATATCTTAGTTATTACGCTTATTGCCGTGATGAAGAAAGTACTGTACTGTAACGTATTGTTGTGCTACGGAAAAGGCAGTCTCATTGTAGCTATACCACAAAAGTTACTACTAAAACATGTTTTACTTTCCAGAATAATACAGAAAAACTGTGCAGAAATAAAACAGAAACACTGCAAAAGCAACATTGTATATTGTCACTCATTAGTAGCGTCGTGATAAAATCGTGTAGCTGTCACATAAACTAACACTGTGTCATCTGGTATCTCACAGAAAGCACCTTGACTCCATAATGTATTTTCAAGTAAACCAAAATGTTGCATTAAAATCACATTAGCAGTACTGGTAAATGTTCTAAGTATGTAAGCCTTATAGTTGTTACGTAATCGTGCAACTAACAAGCAAGAATGTACACACACAATAACACTGTGACGTCTGTTCACTATAACAATGCATTCGTAATTTCTGTTTAAATATGTTCCCTAGGTTCTAGACTTGATATTTAACTTCAAACATTGTTGCATGTTAACAGTTTCTTAAGTCTGACAAAGCATACTAGAAATGTGAAGTGAAAAGTTTTATGGCAAAGACTAAGTTAAACAGCAGATTATCTTTCAATAAACGGTTTTACATGTGAAATGTGGTGTAAACCTTTACTCTTCCTAGTACTCAGAGTTTCAACTTGAATGGAATTATCATGCGGTATACGTCGGTGAGGAGTGCTAAAATTTTTCTCAAGGTTAGCGTCTTATGTTATTTTTCTCGGAGCCAGCGGGCGCACGCGGCTGCCTGCTGTGTGAGTCATTGTCTGTCTCTTTGTTGGCGCGCGCCGTTATTGGGATTAGGAGACCTAACTTCTACAAATTCACTCTGACGAGAAGGCCCTCCTCTGTTTGAATCCTGCCAGTTCTGATGCAATTCAGGTCTGTCGTTACGATCACATCGTCTGTCGTCATGTCGGTAGTTCCTGTAATTTCTTTCTTGTCGGTTCAGTGGAGGAGAACTTCTCCCTGAATCGTAACTGCGCGCTGGACCGTTGCGTCTAAAGTTATTCTGTCTCCCGTAATAATAATTATTTTGGTTCCCATATTGTCTGTTTCTCTGATTGTCTCTGTGATAGTCACTACCGCGGAGAGGTGATCTTTCCCTGTAATTATTACTACTCTGCCAACGGTTGTCGTACGGATGGTGTCTATTTTGGTCACGATTTGCGTTGTAAGAATAGACCTGTCGTGTTCAGTTATTGTTTCTGTCGTCACGGAATTGTGACGGAAGTGACCTGTAGTGATTGTTTTCCTGTTTTCGCATCCCGCGACTGTCTGTGTCAATTTCCAGTTCTTGTAACAGTCCCTGAAAAGCCTCAATGTCTTCTTTGCAACGTCCTGCTAAAATAATATGTCGTAAATGTTCAGGCAATTTGAGTAAGCAAATGTGGATGAGTTCTGAGGGGCTGTATGGGTTTGAAAGATACTGATTCTTATGGAACATGTCTTCAAAATATTTCACAAGACTGGAAAATTCAGATTGTTCGAAATGTTTCATCATTATGATGCCATGTTTTACTCGGTCTTGTGTGGCTTGAGACCAATACGCTGAGAGGAAGGCATGGTAAAATTCTCCTTCACTGTGGCAATCGTGAATGACCGATCGCATTCTTACAGCTGGTTCATTCTCTAAATAGCCACACATAAATTCTAGTCTGTGTTCTAACGACCAGTTGGGAGGAAAACAATGAGAGAATTGATGGAGCCATGCTTGTGGATGAATGTCGTTGCCAGAATTCTTAAATGTTTTGAATTTACGTGTAGTAATGAACAGCTTATAGTCAAAATCGTCATGTCGGCGAGTCGCATGTCGGTCATTGTTACTTCGTTTCGGCGGTTCCATCTCAAAATCCAATACGCCTTGCCAGTTTCTTTCATAATTTCCGAAGTGTCCTGTGTTATTATTTTGTGTTTGTTCCGTATTTCTATGTCCCTCTTCCCGTATTGGAGCGCGAGTGTCCTCTGAAATACGTAATTCTTGTATTACCTGCGTCAACTGATCTTGTACTTCCCGGATTTCTCTTTTGTACTGTGTATTGATTTGATTTTGATTTTGTTTGAATTTTCTTATTTGTTCATACTCTTCTGTGTCAGTGAAGGCTACGGGTCTTGTGTCATTCAGATCATCATCTACCTTTGTAGATAAATTAGTGACCTGATCCGAAAGTTCGGCTACTTTCTCCGATAGTGTACTTATTTCCTCCATGTGTCTTTCTGAACCAATTTTCAGGGTATCTACTGTGTCCTTTAAGTTTTCCTGAGTTCTTGCATGTTGCGTAACCGAATCGGTAGATGCAACTGAGTCAATTTTAGCTTGCAAGGTCTCATGATTTTCATGAACAATAGTTTGCAGTTCTGTTATGGCTGCTTCGTGATTCTGTAATACATTTTCATGACGCGAAAAAATAGGTTGGAAATGCTCACAAATTTGTGTTTTTACGTCATTACAGACCTTTTGACATTTCGATTCGATGTCATGTAACTCAGTGGTTAAATCTTCACCTGTTTGTTCAAGTGTAGTGTCTAACTTTTTGAGATTTTGTTCCACTGTGTCTAACTTTTTGAGATTTTGTTCCACTGTGTCTAACTGTTGCTGTGTTTGTCTCTGGTGTTGTTCCATTGTGTCTAACTTTTCAAGCTTTTGTCCCATTTGTTGCATTAATTGTAATAACAATGCACTGGTGTCTGAAACATGTTCCTCAGTGCTTTTCGGCAGTGAAGTTGCACCGGCAACATTCACATTTTGACAAGCAGAAAATGTGTCTTGACTCATTTGAGAAAACGGTGAGAACCCAAAACGTGAGTCTACAGTATTTGCAAAATTGTGTCCTGTCATTCCCGATTCCTGAGGCAAGCTGTTGCCGACCGATCGATCAATAATGCGTCCCTCTTCACTAATTGTTTCACTGTCCACGCCATTGTTTGCCGCCTGCTCCATTTCCCTATGCACAGTTACCAAATTACTACTTTGAATGTCTGTTAATTCATTACTCTGCGGCGCTATCACACTGCTTTCGTCTTCACTGTCATTTCTCAGTTTACTTTGGAGCCTAGTACTACGTTTTTCACACGCCATTATTGTCACAATATTTCACACGACAACACAGAAAAGCACAATTTGAAGAGCAAAAATAAGAGAACACATTAACATAGCACTGAAAATAATATTTAGTTAATTGCAAGCGCAGCTGCGAAAAACTTGCTGCAAATCTACATGCATGCCACAACTGTTTTACTGTACAACAATGAAAAACTACAACTACAAAGGAAATTCTCTCTATAATTATGCGCTAGCAATAAACAAAATCTACACTAATTACACAAACTACAAGAAAAAATCAGAAGATTCCAGTGAGGTATCCTGGCAGGGTCGCCATATGAAACGTCCCCTTTTGAACAATTATACATAACTGTGCTTAAACTGACACACAATATTTTGTTAGCGTAACGCAATCTGACTTTCAAAATTCCCTACAAAAGAATGGCTCTGACTAACATTAAACTATACCTTTCACAAATCACTTACCTCACAAAAATCTTCGCTGCTCAAGCTAGTGCAATACAGCGAGCGCCACTACTGCCAGCTACATAAAAGATTCAAACTATGGAAGGCACTAACTACTGATAGGGATAGTTAGCAAATGAAAGATATTAATAGAGAACAAACAATGTATTTACCTTGATATCATCATATATAAATATAGCAGTTCATGACAAATTTCAAAACTCCGCCATCTCTCTCCCCACATCCACCACTGCTGGCGGCTCACCTCCAACTGCGCAACGCTACACGCTGTTCACATCCAGCTGCCGCTGCCCAACACTACAATGGCAGACAACAATGCAAACTAGACACAGACTGCACACAGCACAGCCAGTGATTTTTATACAGAGGTGGCGTTACCAATAAAAAAACCTAAACAGCCTACTTACATGGTTTAGGTAAGATAGTTGGGAAGAAAAGGTAAAACGAGTGAGGAAGGCAAGATGTTCATTCAATTGTTAACTGTCACTTGCACAGTTTGTTCAATATCAGCACCAGAGACGTTGATAAGGTGCAGTACAGTGCCAGATTTGCACCTATATTGGAACTAACTATTTTCCAGCGTAACTCGGTTTTGGATTAACGCATTAGCATACCTACCAAGTTTCGCTGTCATACTGCACCCCTATGAGTAGCTGTACTTTAATTACAACCACATGGTAGTACATTAAAAATGAGCTGCAAATGAAAATGTTTTCCGTTAAAATACTAACGTTATCGCTGGAATAACGTTAGAATGAAATATTTTTCGCGGAATTGCACCGTGAGTACCACGCATGAATTATACCTCGTGTCGACTGGACATGCTCACAGAAAAATACTACAAAATATATTGATTGACATGTGCAAGATAGGAATCCTATTACATTTCATTTAAAGATATATGTAAAACCACACAATACACACAAATATTTTCTACGACCACGAGTGTCATCCCTTCAAACAAAACTGTGTCACAACGAGAACAAGGAGTAATGCGCAACGAGCTAAAGGAAAGTAAAGGTTCATTTTTAGCAACGTCAATTTATATTCGTAGACAATCTACCATTTCATAATATTTGTTGCCAGGGTATGACAAAATATTCGCAGAACATACTTGTGAGGTTTGCAACTCAAAATAACTTCACTACTCTGAAGAGCCAAAGAAACTGATACACCTGCCTAATATCGTTTAGGACCCCAGCGAGCACACAGAAGTGCCGCACCACGACTTGGCGTAGACTCGACTAATGTCTGAAGTAGTGCTGGAGGAACTGACACCATCAGTCCTGCAGGGCTGTCCATAAAACCGTAAGAGTGCGAGGGAGTGGACAGCTCTAATGAACAACACGTTGGAAGGCATCCCAGATGTTCGGTGGCTATCGGAAGTATTTAAATTCAAGTCTTCCTAGAGCCACTCTGTAGCAATTCTGGACGTGTGGGCTTCACTGCCGGAATTGCCCAAGTCCGTCGGAATGCACAATGGACATGAATGGATGCAGGTGATCAGACACGATGCTTACGTGCGTGTCACCTGTCAATGTCGTATCTAGTATGAGGGGTCCCCTGTCACTCCAGCTTCACACACCCCACACCATTCCAGAACCTCCACCAGCTTGAACAGACCCCTGTTGACATGCAGGTTCCGTGGATTCATGAGGTTGTCTCCCCACCCGTACACGTCCATCCGATCAATACAATCTGAAACGCGACTCGTTCAACCAGGCAACTTGTTTCCAGCCATCAACAGTCCAATGTTGGTGTTGACGCGCCCAGGCGAGGCGTAAAGCTTTGTATTGTGGAGTCATCGAGGCTACATGAGCGGACCTTCGGCTCCGAAAGCCCATATCGATGATGTTTCGCACGATGACACTTGTTGATGGCCCAGCATTGAAATCTGCAGCAATTTGTAGAAGGGTTGTACTTCCGTCACGTTGGATGATTCTCTTCAGTTGTGTTGGTCTCGTTCTTGCAGGATCTTTTTCCAGCCTCTGCGACGTCAGAGATTTAATGTTTTACCGGATTCCTGATATTCACGGTTCACTAGTGAAATGGTCGTAGGGGAGAATCCTAACTTCATTGCTACCTCGGAGATGCTGTGTCCCATCGCTCGTGAGCCGACTATGACATCACGTTCAAACACACTTAAATCTTGATAACCTGCCATTGTAGCAGCAGTAACCGATCTAACAACTGCGGCAGACGTTGTTTTATATAGTGTTGCCGACCACAGTGCCGTATTCTGCCAGTTTACATATCTCTCTATTTGAATACGCATGCCTGTACCAGTTTCATTGGCGCTTCAGTGTAAAAGGTAAAATGTGTTGCGACCCCAACTGTTCATATTGTACAGGGTGATGATATACCTTCTATATTCATCGATATGATGGTCAACTGTGGTCCTGAAAAGGACCAAGATGATGTTTCTGGTGTGAAAGGATCAGCCGCCAGAGCTCATGCTTTGAAAGAGTGGAAAGAAACCTGACAACAGCACTTAGAACACTGTCAAGCTACACAATCGGAACCAACTCAGACCAAACCCTTCGAAGGCACAAGTGTGTGCCTTCCATTTAAGGAACAGGGAAGCTAATCGTGAGCTACATATTGCATGGTCAGGCATCCAACTCCAGCACCATCACGCACCTAAATACTTGGGAGTCACTCTCGATAGAGCCCTGACATTCAAAACTCACTGCAAGAACACCAAAATTAAAATCTCCGCTCGAAACAACCTAATTCGCAAACTAGCGGGAACACAGTGGGGATCACATCCACAAACTATTCGCTGTTCTGCGATGGCATTGTGCTTTTCTACTGCTGAACATGCTTCTCCAGTCTGGTACAGGTCATCTCATGCCAGACAAGTAGACATTGCTCTCAACGAAACCTGCAAGTTGATCACAGGTTGCTTAAGGCCCACCCCAACTGATAAGCTCTACTGCCTGGCTGGTTTGTAGCAAATGGTGGCTTAACTCACCATGTTTTTTTATCGATGCTCCACCACATGTGTTCCGTTGGTTGTCCGTAGAACGCCTAGTCGACACTCAATTTCTCTACACGTCTTTGCTAATATATCTTCCGTCACTGCCTCTACAGAATCTCGTATTCGAGCCGTAAGATTTTGCACATCAGGAAGTGGAGAACTTAATGCTTTATCATACTTCATCCTTAGCGTACTGCACAAAAATGTCAAGAGCATTTATGGCTGGTGTATGTGGTGCAAAGAACTGGCGAACAAGTAACTGACAGTGTGGCGGTCTACCATCTTGTTGAAAGACTGCCATTGCTTGAAATTCCTGAGGTACCCATCCAGTTATGTGTGTATGTTAAAGCGCCTGTTTCCAGGAGGGGAAGGTACGCCAGTCCTGAAACGTATCGGCCTGGTGGATTATCACCGGCGGTGGTTGTACCGGCCAGCCTGGATGTATTTTAAATGATTCCCGCAAACCCTAGGTGAATACCCACGTCCCGTCTCACATAGACGCAACGCGAACACTTTCAAAACTTTCCCACACTCGCACATAAAAGGGAGATTCGAATAAAAACCTTAAAAGTGCTAAATATTTTTAATTGTAACAATGAACAGAAAACTTACACGTCATTTTTCGACGTAATCGCCCTGTCGTTAAATGCACGAATTTCACCGCTTTGGAAATACGTAGATACCTCAAGGAAAGAATTTCTTTGGTCGTGTGTGCAGCCAGTCATGCACAGTGGTTTTCACCTCTTCGTCACTTTTGAAATGCCACCTCCCGTTGATTGTTTGAGTGCACCAAACGGATAAAAGTCACCAGGAACGAGGTCTGTCGAATAAGGAGGATGTAGCAGACGTTCAACTGTCTTACTGGCCGTATACGGTCGGGTGTTGTCATGAAGTAGCAATACTCCTAAAGTCAGAAGTCCTCATCATTTACCGGCCGCGGTGGTCTAGCGGTTCTAGGCGCGCAGTCCGGAACCGCGCGACTGCTACGGTCGCAGGTTCGAATCCTGCCTCGGGCATGGATGTGTGTGATGTCCTTAGGTTAGTTAGGTTTAAGTAGTTCTAAGTTCTAGGGGACTGATGACCTCAGAAGTTAAGTCCCATAGTGCTCAGAGCCATTTGAACCAAATCCTCATCATTTACTGCTGATTGCAGGGGGAAGTTGATTTTTCAGAACGTCTGAATAAGGCACTCCTCTATCCATGCAATGCTCCAAAGCAACTCCATTTGCATCCCAGAAGAGAATGAGCGTGACTTTTCCAACTAACGTTTGAGTGTGAATTTTCATGAATTCAGCGGTGAGCTGTGGCACTGTTCCTTGCATGACCGTTACATTTCTGGTTAGTGATAGAGGAGCCAAGTCTCATCGCCTGTAACGATTTTTCCCTGAAATACATCACCTTAGACATGGAAACAATGCAAAAGTTCTTCACAGGCATCGGCGCAACGGTCTTTCAGTTTACCAGTGAACTGACGTGGCACGCATCTGGCAGACAGGTGATTGAAGTACGGTGTGTGTGTGTGTGTGTGAATGAATTCCTAAGGGACCAAACTGCTGAGGTCATCAGTCCCTAGAGTTAACCTCCTCGGGAGGGGCCGCACGATTAGTGGCATGGCACCTCTAACCGCGCGGCCACTCCGCGCTGCGAAGTATAGTACACCGTAAACATTATTCTGTACTGAACCAATACTAATCTTCATATTTATGGCTATGTCGTTCACAGTTAGGCGTCTTTCCTTCTTTAAAAGCTCACTAACGCAATGTTCTCGTCTGTCACTACGCTGTGAGCCTGCCCTGGTCTGGTCCTGGGACATCCTCCACAGAAGTCACACCGCTTTTAAACTTCCTACACTGCACGTACACTGCTGTTACAACAAATACGAATTAACGTACTACGATGTCATTCTGCAACGAATTTCGATTGATTTGACACCTTCTCTACATAAAAAAGCATCACAGATCGCTGTTCAGTCGCGGTGCGTGTGGACAGCGGGCTGCCCATCTTGTTGTGGACGCTGCTGCCTTTTCCTGCACTGTACAGTCACTCTGCGACCTGTCTGTCACTTTCTGAACGTCAAGGAATACTAATGCCATCTACCAAATCCCACTTACCAACTGCATCACATAACTTTCCCAAATTTTGTGGAACTTTTTAGGTTTCCGTTTGAATCACCCTCATGATACCTACTCTAGACGTAGAAAGATGGGGTGCTCAAAATTTCGTCCTGTGGGGACGGGGTGGGGGGGGGGGGGGTGAACTGAAGACTGGAGACGTTAGATATTTAATCTCCTTAAACGCATAATGAGATGTAACTGAGGTGCAACGTTTCAACAGATAGAAGCAAACTGTTGCCGTTTTGTTAGGCTCGCTGAGAAAGAACGGACCAATAACTGTGTAGTGCACTGAGGCACACCACACATTCAGCTTCAGACTGTAGCTTACCTGTTGCACCGCGATATGTGGGTTCCCCGACTCATAGATTCGGATATTATGCATTTTTATTTTCCAATAGATGCGAAAAGTCGTTTCAAATTTATTAAGTTAGTCATTGTCTACATCGATTGATTCCGACGTGTCCCTAGTAGAGTCAGCATGTCTGGGCCCATCAGATGGCTGCGAAGCTTGCTGGAGTCACACTTCGCGTGCCTGGAAATGCGGCCGTTTGTGCCAGATCTTCACCATAGTGCCCTATGGTATGCCTGCTTCTCTGGAAATAGGACGCGTCGATTTTCGCGGACTGCGTTGGAATGCTGTACGATAGCATCAACAATATCGTCACTCTCTCTAGGTCTACTGCTACTTGCCTTATCACCGCCACTGACAATCTCTATAAAGTTTTCATAGCATCCCTTGATGCTCTTCGCATCTCACATATCTAGACGACAGGCACTTCGGAACCGTCGCTGAACCGTGACAGGCGACCCTGTCTCATGCAATCACAAAACAAATTGTACTTTCTCCTACAGAGACACCATTGTGACAACAGCGCTCATAATTACGTTACCTGTAACAAGAGCCAGGGAAGAGAAATCAGATGCTGTCAGAGAAATGTGGATGCATATGCATGAAAGAAGTTGATGAGTTAAGCTACCACCATTTACAACAACCTACATAGCTATAAGTAGAATCGTTCCTTAGAAATAAATGCCGCCCGGGGTGGCCGAGCGGTTCTAAGCGCTTCAGTCTGGAACCGCGCTACCGCTACGGTCGCAGGTTCGAATCCTGCCTCAGGCAGGGAGGTCTGAGAATCTGAAAATGGCAGCTCGTTACTGTCGAAAGTTGAACTGAAATAAACAGTTTCACATTGAACGACCTTGGTTTCTAATATTACAAAAGTAAAATTAACTGTTGTGTGGGTGAATGAAATGTAGATGTATTGAAAGAATAGTAACATGTGGTGAATCTATTGCCGAGTTTGGAAACTTCTCGAAGTCGGATGGAACTGTGAAGTTGAGGAAATTAAAAAAAATGTTCTGTGAAGTTGAAAGAGCATAGAGCGTTGGGGATTTAGCCCATACGAAAGTGTGTCGCAGATGATCAAGAAAGTTAAACATTAATCGTTGGTAGTATGTGACGTTGGTGTCGAGAAACGCTATTGGGTAGCATTATTTGAGGTAAGTAGGTCGACTAACATCCTTTGTGAAAGCACGAAAAGGACGAAAAGAAATAGATTAGGATCCTTACAGTTGTAAAATCAAAAATCTTTCCAGCTATTTTTTAATCTGTCCTTCATACTTATTATAACTGCACAACTGATTCGTATCCATACTGCTACATAAAGACAAGTCATTGTTTAACGTTGTTACCTGAAATATCCAAAATTGCTTGTCGCTTTTCTTCAAATTTTTACACAATACTCTAGTAAACTTTCGAACAGGCACAGACTATCTATTTTAATAATTATAGAAGTGAAATATTGTTCGCCAAAATCGAGGAAAGTTCATGATCGATTTACTTCATATTTTTACGCGATACTGTAAAAAGCGTTCAGAGAGGAACAGGATACATATGCACTTCTCTTGAAAATGGTTCAAGTAAAAGATGTCCCAAAAATATATGATACTGAACGACAAGGAACTAAAGATGTAAGAATAGTTAGCACCACAGGCATGTCAGAAGAAGAAATATAGTACATTTCGTACGAAGAATTAACTGTTTAACCAAATAGATGCTGTATTTGCCGAATTGTGACCGAAACTAAATGTGAAAGCAAACCTTTCAGCAATGTTTGATCATTTGAAAACAAACCTACCGATTTTTCGCCAGTTCACCCGGACTGAGATCTTATGAAAACTTTTTCATTATATTCCAAATGGTAGTATCATAGCTGTCGAATACTGCCAGCGTCATATCGAAAAAAAAAAGTGGGAAGGGGATTCATTAAAGAGGAAAGCTTCGTTTTTTTAGCCTAGTGCACCTCCTCACAAAAGTGCTTTCGGAATGGGGGAAACGGTTGAACAGCAAATAATAAATCTTTGAACATCAACCCTAAGATCTTCAGAATCTAAAGAAATTTGCGGCAGTAAAACGTTTCATGTCTAATGGAAAGGTTGTGGTAGCGGTAGAGATTGTTTTCAAACCTTTCAGAATCAAGCTTCATGGATGAAAGCAGCTCGCCAGAGGCAAGTTGATCCAAGACGAGACTACGTAGAGAAATAAGTAAAATTTGCCTTGAAAATTCCAGCCTCTCACTGCCACTTCGATAACTTCTCAAATTTCCCTCGTAATTGAATACGTTTCATTTAGAGATGGTTTCATAAACAGTATTAGTAAACTTTGAATAAACGCCCCCGTATTCCCCAACACATAGGAA
Organism: Schistocerca serialis cubense; assembly: GCF_023864345.2. Classification (NCBI taxonomy): domain Eukaryota; kingdom Metazoa; phylum Arthropoda; class Insecta; order Orthoptera; family Acrididae; genus Schistocerca; species Schistocerca serialis. The sequence continues at coordinate 738,356,734 of NC_064639.1, read as the reverse complement.
TCCAACAAATATGATCATTAATTATGCCAAGGAACAGACGTTCAGGTTTCATAACAACGGTGAAAATTATCGATTTATGAATGAACTTAAAAATTAAATCTGAGATTTTGATAGAAAATCGGCCTCTGAACCAAGTATTTTCACTTACGGTAAGTTTACGCTCCAAAATCATTTTTCGTGTTTTAATAGTTTTTATGGCCCTTGTCTGTCTCCTGGGCAAAGTCTTCGCGGGTAACTTCGTGACATCATCATTACGTTGAGACATCACGAATAGCTTGTGGGATATAGAGAGCTGGATGTTTCGGTGATAACTGTCAATTGCGCTACTCGAAATATGTTGTTAATGAATCACGGAAATGACAAGAAACGGTATATTACATATTACGAGTGCTGGGATAGTTGTTTACCTTTAGTAAATATTGTTGATTAGTGATCGAAAACATTTTTAACATGATTGAATTTTCTCACCTGGAGAGGGCTGAAGGGTGACCTGTTTAATTCATCAGTCAAGATTGCATTATTTTCTTGTTATTTAAGACAACCCGTTTCAAAACACTATGCTGCCATCCTTTTGTTGTAAAACATGTTCATTTTACGCTGACATCACACATAAGATAGTAAGTGAATAAAAACAAGCACATTTTGGCGATGACAAACTTTTATAATGTGCTCTTTTTATGCACGTGACATCTTGTCTGTGATTTCAGCGTAAAATAAACATGTTTTACAATAAAAAATTTTAAGACCTGAAGATCACAGCGTAGTCTGTTGAAACAGGTTGCCTCAAATAAAAAAAAATATTCTTGCGGTATTGGCTGCTGCACGGTTTTTATCAATTTTTAACAGGCCCCAGTCCGCCACAACCTGCAATTTTAAATGAGTCCTATCACTTGAAGATGATGTGACTAAACCAATGTACAGTCCCTTAGCGGCCTCAAGAAATCCTTCTCATGGATGTAAACACGGTCACTGATGAGGATTACGGCCTAGAGACCTCTGTAATTTGAGTATAAATTACATCATTTAAACAAAAAGCGGTATTTACATCGTAGCATTTGGAAGAGCATTTCTACTTATTTACAAGCAGGTGTTATTGAATGAAATATTTTTCTGTAAGAAACTGACATCTTTTTTATGTGGTCTAGTTCTGGACAGAATTATTGTCAACACTTGTAACCTCTGCATATTATTTTGAGTTCAGGTAAGTTGTGGAGTGTACACATTCTTTTGTTTCTTGTCTAGTAATAAAGGGCGAGTACTGTCATAATATTGTGATATTTTGTGAAACTTAAGGATATTATTTGCAATTTTCTTAGAGTTAGCGTAAATTAATGAAATTATTTCGAAAAACCCATGTTTTGCTGTGCTATATCTCATGAACCTCAAACATCGAAAATTTTCCAAGTTGAATTTGCAGTCAGATTCTGATATGTAGATAGACTGTTTTCATTATATTCAGTTTATTGAACAGTAACTGCAGAAGCTCAGCCATTTATATGAATCGTATTTGGTGTCCGACGACGAAATTCCCTACCGTAAACCTTGGTTAAGCTTATGGGGACTGCAGGGATATCTAATTTTGTGGCGAAATAACTCTGCTACCGTGCCCTAAATAAGAAGCCGCAGCAGGCTTTCCTTGGCTTTACGGTAAGTAATTCTCGTCCCTCGGGAGAGGACGCAGTCCGCCCCCGTCCTCCTACTAACAACAAAGAACGCGACGGCATTGCTGTCTGAGCACGACGTGAGACCGCAAGTCGGCCATATGGTATTTCACTTCGAATATGAGAAACCGACGCTTATTACGCCCTTGTCTTACGTTCGCATTGTTCATTTTTGTGATGCTACCAAATGGCTTTCTTAATATGTCCTCACTTTATCCGAGACAGCACGGTTATGGCATTTGAACTTCAAATGATACTTTTAACTGAAGACTGAGGACGAACCATCTGTATAGTTGTGTTGAAGAAAGAGGTCTATAACTTAAGAATTCATTTTCCTTAAACGGGGTGTAATGAGAAGTTTATAGAAAGCAACAAACACAACGTCTTATTTCTCAGTTACGTACTTAGCTCGACCTTTATACAGGGTAATTTATCTGCCCCTACCGCTGGGTTTTATGCCGTCTGCAAAGCCTTCAAAAACCAAATGCAAGATCTGCATATTCTCTCACTTGCTATGTACAAACTATTAGTCCTACAGAAATAATGAACAAGAATGTTTTTTAGGAAATTTAATGTAGTTGAATTCTGAACATGCAAAAATGACCTCCAAACGTGTTTTTCTTGAATAACTCGAAAATCGAGGCTTCCAGCAAAAATGTACCCCAATACAAAATTTAACGGCACAAAAAGAGAATGTGACAATCTTGCACGCGGTATCTGAAGGCGTTACGGGTTGCATAAAACTCAGCAGTTGCGGCAGCTGGCTCACCGTGTGTGTGTACCACATGCGGAAAACACCAATAAACTCGTGAGACAGTGTAAATAACTTCATAATAGCGCAGTTATCCTGTTGTCTGTGTCGGTAGCGTCAGGATATTGTGACTGCTTCGTAAAGGAGACTTCATCACCCTCCATGGCCATGGGTGAGAATTTCAGCAGGCCGCCATGACGGTAACATAGCCTCACAGATGACGAAATCTTTTCAGGCTTCTATCTGAGTACCAGTGCTGAAATTCCGCAACATTTCTACGCCTGTCACTCTCATCATATTGTGGAGACTTCGCCAGACATGATAATCGAAACATCGCGGAATCTCAACACAGCCATCCGGATAGAAGCTCAGGATTTTGTTAGCAGTATGCGACGGAGAAGTATGCATTCACATAGCCTCAATTTTCCTCTCTTCCTTCTAATAGCACTCGTATTTAAATATCTGTTTACCCACTTATTTTCGTTTCAGAAGGGTGTTTCTTTAATGTGCCCATACTATGATTAAATTATGTATTATATATTCCTTGAAAATATTATTATGTTAATTAAATATTACAATTTCAGTGAAATTGTCTGTATGTGGCGTAATGTTACTACAATTGATAAAACAGGAAAACTAATCTAGAAACACTATGTAATTCTACCGACATACGATCGATATCTTATGAACACATTAAAATACAACCAAATGCACCCTGATAACTATTCGTGAAAATAAATATGCTTTTAGTTGTCACTTTGCTTTTCAGCGTACTACCTCAAATATGTTCACTCTGTGTCATGAAAGTCATCGTCCTTTTGACGTAGTCCTGGCCAGAGCCTAATTCCACACAATACATTAAAATGACTGGCAAATTCGTCAGTAAAATTGCCTAGTCTAGGTCTCCAACTTTGCTAGAAGAAAAATTATTAAACGATCTGCGCTGATAGTAACGCGCCTGAAAAGCAATAATGTAAATATTAAATGTGGCGCGTAATGGCGGCGGATTGCAGCGCTCCAGCGATGCTCCTTTCCCTGCGCTGCAGACAATGTAGTTGTTTTGAAACCTTAGATCATTTGACACAGATTTAACACTTCTACAAATAAAACTCAGCTGACATGACATCAGCTCAGTAAATTACATTGCATTACAGACCTGGACAATAAGTACTAATAACGCTTTGGGAGACAACCACACACACACACACACACACACACACACGCACACACACACACACAGAGAGAGAGAGAGAGAGAGAGAGAGAGAGAGAGAGAGAGAAATGGAATCTTTACATATGTAAATCGGTTGAAGATGCCAGATGAATGATATAGTTTACTTTCAAATACATCATTACTGTCTGTTTTTTAAACTATTAATTTTTGTAATTGTTAGCATAAAACACTGTCTTTACGCATTCCATATTCATTTTTAAGAGTTTTTGCGTGTCTCACTTCACTTTCAAAAAATATTATTTTACATATTGGTATGGGGACCCTGTAGTTCCAACCTTATAATTACTGTTTAGAGCAATTTCTTGACAATGAATACTATGCGACTGGTGCTACGCGTCAAAAGACATTCACATAATCCATCGGAGCCTGTGGAGGAGTTTTTTCTTGAGTCACCGAGGTAAAGTGAACATACAGCTGCTGTTGAAATATCTCAGAGTCGCAAGGTGCCAATGAAAGTCACTGAAAAGTGTAGCTCACGATTCTTCTGTCCTAATTGTCGTGGTTTGCTGTGCATTATGTTGCACGGCGAGAAAAACATCTTGTTTGTGCAAGCCTGTAAATTAGCCGGTTCCTGCGACTTGGAGTTGTTGATAATCGTGAAGTAGTTTTGTCGAAGAGAATTCTACTTAGGTTATGCGCAGTAACTAGTGATTTTTGTGTGTGTATGTTTGACTCTTTGTACTGATTCTTTGTTTCAACCATCTCCGTCTGTGTCTTTGATTACCATGTCAAAATATGATACATGGATTCATATTCTCTGAATGTGATATTTGTTATAAGAATATTGTATTGAATGAATGTTACTGTGCGTGATTAAGCAATGGTAGTATATGCCTGCATAGTGATCTTGTATCAAGTGTCTTCTTCTACGAATCTGCACTGTTGCACTGACGACTGAAATCAAGTGAGCGTTCCGATATCATACAACTTGTGGAGCTACTTAAGTATTAATGACTATAAGCGCTTTACAGACTAACATTTTCTACCACGTTGGAACGCGATTCCAGCACGTTTGGCCGGGGGTGAGGGAATATGGATTTTATAACTTCTATAATCAGAACTTGTATTACTATTTGACGCCACTTACTGCAGACTACAACTTCAAGTAAAGAAACTCCACAGACTGCTCACCAACCTTGACGTCAAAGCTATGCATTCACTCTTGCCAGAAAGATAATACAGCCTAGGTCTGTTATATTTTAACAAACTTCATCCACCAGTTTCCTGATATTGTGAAGTAACTGCAGAAATGCTAAATCACTACTCCTATCTGATTAACTGTTGCACAGCACGCTACCGGATTATGTGATTCTCTCCTCTCGCCACCTAAGGAGACTGATTATCACAATAGATCATTAATCCAATTATGTATTTAGCTACGATGCAATACAAATCATTTTATAAAGTGACAAAAAATCTGATGTCTTGAACTGTTTCTATATCTGGAGAGATAAATACTTAAATTTCTTTATACTACTGATACCCAATAGGAATTAAATCTACTGATGTGCATTGTCTTAGTTATCTTCTACGTAAGATAAGCATTTAAGTAGATTTTGGGACAAATCATTGACGGTTACCACATGTAATAGAACACGATGCAGTACATAAACACTTTACAGAATTTATTTCCAAAGGCAGGGCGATATGTTTTTAAGATTATCCTTTTCAACCACACGCAAGTAAATAGGTTCTCATGTGAGCGGAAAATAGGAGATCCGGCCCATGAAGAGTCGTGATTCTTTTGCGTCAAGTACCTGCAGAGGTGGAAGGGAGGCAGACGGAGCCTCAGCTGAGAATAGCAGTTTTGGCATTTGCCTTATGACAGGAATTGATTAGAGTAGGTGGAATTACCCTTTTAAAACCTCTAGAGCGGGATAGCTTGGATACAGTGATCCTCGAGTGGAAAGCCACTGAACGATAGATTTACCAAACGTTTATTAACATGATTTAAGGTACATACATTGGTACCTACAACATTCAACAGCGTTACTTATTTCTAGATTCCAAATCGTGACTTGTTTCACTCAAATACAAAAGAAAAGTTAACGTTACTGACTACATCTACATCTACATTTATACTCCGCAAGCCACCCAACGGTGTGTGGCGGAGGGAGGGCACTTTACGTGCCACTGTCATTACCTCCCTTTTCTGTTCCAGTGGCGTATCGTTCGCGGGAAGAACGACTGTCTGAAAGCCTCCGTGCGCGCTCGAGTCTCTCTAATTTTACATTCGTGATCTCCTCGGGAGGTATAAGTAGGGGGAAGCAATATATTCGATACTTCATCCAGAAACACACCCTCTCGAAACCTGGACAGCAAGGTACACCGCGATGCAGAGCGCCTCTCTTGCAGAGTCTGCCACTTGAGTTTGCTAAACATCTCCACAACGCTATCACGCTTACCAAATAACCCAGTGACGAAACGCGCCGCTCTTCTTTGGATCTTCTCTATGTCCTCTGTCAACCCGACGTGGCACTGATCCCACACTGATAAGCAATACTCAAGTATAGGTCGAACGAGTGTTTTGTAAGCCACCTCCTTTGTTGATGGACTACATTTTCTAAGGACTCTCCCAATGAATCTCAACCTGGTACCCGCCTTACCAACAATTAATTTTATATGATCATTCCACTTCAAATCGTTCCGCACGCATACTCCCAGATATTTTACGGAAGTAACTGCTACCAGTGTTTGTTCCGCTATCATATAATCATACAATAAAGGATCCTTCTTTCTATGTATTCGCAATACACTACATTTGTCTATGTTAAGGGTCAGTTGCCACTCTCTGCACCAAATGCCTATCCGCTGCAGATCTTCCTGCATTTCGCTACAATTTTCTAATGCTGCAACTTCTCTGTATACTACAGCATCATCCGCGAAAAGCCGCATGGAACTTCCGACACTATCTACTAGGTCATTTATATGTATTGTGAAAAGCAATGGTCCGATAACTCTCCCCTGTGGCACGCCAGAGGTTACTTTAACGTCTGTAGACGTCTCTCCATTGATAACAACATGCTGTGTTGTGTTTGCTAAAAACTCTTCAATCCAGCCACACAGCTGGTCTGATATTCCGTAGGCTCTTACTTTGTTTATCAGGCGACAGAGCGGAACTGTATCGAACGCCTTCCGGAAGTCAAGGAAAATAGCATCTACCTGGGAGCCTGTATTTAATATTTTCCGGGTCTAATGAACAAATAAAGCGAGTTGGGTCTCACACGATCGCTGTTTCCGGAATTCATGTTGATGCCTACAGAGTAGATTCTGGGTTTCCAAAAACGACATGATACGCGAGCAAAAAACATGTTCTAAAATTCTACAACAAATCGACGTCAGAGATATAGGTCTATAGTTTTGCGCATCTTCTCGACTACCCTTCTTGAAGACTGGGACTACCTGTGCTCTTTTCCAATCAATTGGAACCTTCCGTTCCTCTAGAGACTTGCGGTACACGGCTGTTAGAAGGGGGGCAAGTTCTTTCGCGTACTCTGTGCAGAATCGAATTGGTATCCCGTCAGGTCCAGTGGACTTTCCTCTGTTGAGTGATTCCAGTTGCTTTTCTATTTCTTGGACACTTATTTTTCTCGTTTGTGCGAGGATTTAGAGAAGGAACTGCAGTGCGGTCTTCCTCTGTGAAACAGCTTTGGAAAAAGGTGTTTCGTATTTCAGCTTTACGCGTGTCATCCTCTGTTTCAATGCCATCATCATCCCGGAGTGTCTGGATGTGCTGTATCGAGCCACTTACTGATTTAACGTAAGACCAGAACTTCCTAGGATTTTCTGTCAAGTCGGTACATAGAACTGTACTTTCGAATTCACTGAACGCTTCACGCATAGTCCTCCTTACGCTAACTTTGACATCGTTTAGCTTCTGTTTGTCTGAGAGGTTTTGGCTGCGTTTACACTTGGAGTGAAGCTCTCTTTGCTTTCGCAGTAGTTTCCTAACTTTGTTGTTGAACCACGGTGGGTTTTCCCGTCCCTCACAGTTTTACTCGGCACGTACCTATCTAAAACGCATTTTACATTTGCCTTGAACTTTTTCCATAAACACTCAACATTGTCAGTGTCGGAACAGAAATTTTCGTTTTGATCTGTTAGGTAGTCTGAAATCTGCCTTTTGTTACTCTTGCTAAACAGATAAACCTTCCTCCCCTTTTTTTTATATTTCTATTAACTTCCATATTCAGGGATGCTGTAACGGCCTTATGATCACTGATTCCCTGTTCTGCACTTACAGAGTCGAAAAGTTCGGGTCTGTTTGTTATTAGTAGGTCCAAGATGTTATCTCCACGAGTCGGTTCTCTGTTTAATTGCTCGAGGTAATTTTCGGTTAGTGCACTCAGTATAATGTCACTCGATGCTCTGTCCCTGCTACCCGTCCAAAACATCTGAGTGTCCCAGTCTATATCTGGTAAATTGAAATCTCCACCTAATACTATAACATGCTGAGAAAATTTATGTGAAATGTATTCCAAATTTTCTCTCAGTTGTTCTGCCACTAATGCTGCTGAGTCGGGAGGTCGGTAAAAGGAGCCAACTATTAACTTAGCTCGGTTGTTGAGTGTAACCTCCACCCATAATAATTCACAGGAACTATCCACTTCCACTTCACTACAGGATAAACAACGACGAACACTCCACCACCGGTTGCATGCAATCTATCCTTTCTAAACTCCGTCTGTGCCTTTGTAAAAATTTCGGCAGAATTTATCTCTGGTTTCAGCCAGCTTTCTGTACCGATAACGATTTCAGCTTCGGTGCTTTCTATCAGCGCTTGAAGTTCCGGTACTTTACCAATGCAGCTTCGACAGTTTACAATTACAATACCGGTTGCTGCTTGGCCCCCGCATGTCCTGACTTTGTCCCGCACCCTTTGAGGCTGTTGCCCTTTCTGTACTTGCCCGAGGACATCTAACCTAAAAAACCGCCCAGTCCACGCCACACAACCCCTGCTACCCATGTAGCCGCTTGCTGCGTGTAGTGGACTCCTGACCTATCCAGCGGAACCCGAAACCCCACCACCCTATGGCGCAAGTCGAGGAATCTGTAGCCCACACGGTCGCAGAACCGTCTCAGCCTCTGATTCAGACCTTCCACTCGGTTCTGTACCAAAGGTCCGCAGTCAGTCCTGTCGACGATGCTCCAGATGGTGAGCTCTGCTTTCATCCCGCTAGCGAGACTGGCAGTCTTCACCACATCAGATAGCCGCCGGAAGCCAGAGAGGATTTCCTCTGATCCATAGCGACACACATCATTGGTGCCGACATGAGCGACCACCTGCAGATGGGTGCACCCTGTGCCCTTCATGGCATCCGGAAGGACCCTTTCCACATCTGGAATGACTCCCCCCGGTTTGCACACGGAGTGTACATTGGTTTTCTTCTCCTCTCTTGCTGATGGCACTAAGCCACTTAGAAGGTTCTTAACAAAAGTAGTAAAATTTCTTTAATTACTTCGAATCGCTAGCCACATACATTTTTAAAAAACAAAATAACAACATACAACGACATCTTGAACTAAAGCCAATGGGTACTGCTTCAGATTTCCGAAGTGGCGACATACAATGACGTCTTTACCAAAAGCCAGTGGGTACAGCTTCAGATTTCCGAAGTGGCCACTCATTATATTATCTTCATTCTAAGACAAAACGAACATCCACTAGTGCATGCGACCACAGAATTAGTATGCACTACAGTGGTTTCAAGTTTTCCAAAATGACTTGGAATCTAACCCTTTTAAAATTACAAGACACATGACCAATACTGAAACAAGACAAATTACAACACACTTTTTAAGATAAGGACTGTCAATGACTTACATTTCGGGTACTAGCCCTCCTTGGAATTTCACCAAAACCTCCCAAATCTAAGGCACAAAGAGATTATTCAAACTCCGGCACCAACCAGTTTGAAATGCTGGTTAATAGGCTAATTTTTCTTAAGCCCGATCACGTAAGACGAGTAAAGATAATTTCAGTTTGAAATCAACTACCACAATGAGCAGCACGACAAACGTCGGTTCCCTTAAAATTTAACACCTTAATTGGCGCTTTGAGTTTTTGTCATTAAAGAGTATGATCTTTCAGGTGAACTCAACATCCAAATTAAGCAACATGACAACTGTTTGTTCCTTTTGAAACTTGACCACTTAAGTTTGAGCTATCGTACTTGTCATCCAAGGGACTAACCCACAACTTTACTGTTCGAAATGATGAAACAAGAATATGTGATCACTTACAGTACCTTGAGCCGACAGCCACGTTTTCAGTACTCGTGAATCAAAATTATACTACTCATTCCGTTGCAGACAGTTTAACAGTGCGTTTTGCTGTCTGCATAGAAACCGGCTGTCTGTAAGCACAAGGCATCAGGTGATAACGATGAGCAAACACTATACTCAGGACATTTCGTTGCTTACGTAAAACCTTCCTGCTTCTACAACAGATAACAAAACGAAACGTTAATTGACACGGGGGCATGAAAGACAGCACCAACCACGCTTCTCAAAGCACGAGCAAAATAAATTTTCAACATGCAATGAATGAGATGGATGAAGTAGAACACAGCAACAACTCAAACACTCATGGTGCGCTCGCAGTCGAACACAGGCACCTCACTGGCCCGCTTTCGCCGCTCTCCGGTACATCAAAACAACTGCCGAATACCGACTGCCGAGGCGTGGCCACGTCCACCGCATGTGAATCCTTCAAACGTCTTTACACGGAACCTCTCCCGTTGACAGCCCACAGCTCAATGTCCAAGCTTACGGGCAGAGAGCTTTTTATGTGCTCGGAACGAGTATGACTTCTGGCTTTAGCCGCATCAGTACAACTACACGCCCGATTGACAGGTCCAATCGATACGCTCTTATCAATTACAATCAAGGGAACCCTGCAGAAAACCTTTGTCAGTACCTCTGGATATTAAGTACTGTTCATTTTTTGTAGTGCAACAAGACACCTTAGACTAAGGATGACAATCTGCTGTATTTCTCTGAAAGTATACTGAATGAAGTCGACGACCTGACATGAGCATATCATCTGGGTTGTTCCTGATTTACTGATATCTGCAGCATACCTGAATATACAGAAGAAAGTCGACAGCTTAACGTATTCAACTTACTGCATCTATGTTGCTATTGATGTTGATGGCATTGTAGAACATTGCCGAGAGTTGTGTTTTACTTACATTTTTCGTACGTGAATCCGAGCGAGGAAGAAAAGCAGCGCGGTTTACTCTGACTTTACACACGACAACACTGAGAACGCCTTCAAAACAAATGCTCAGACCACTTAACTTTGATTCTGTTGTTTCGAGAAAAGAGTAATGTTATTACTTGTCTCTGCTTTTCAGAATTCACACTGAACTTTGTGTTGATTGTTTATTTCTTAATTTAAATAGAGGAATTACGACACTGCTGTCAGATCTGCGATCAAAGATAGCGACTTACAATCCTATGTTTCACTCTCTGGTAGCATGACGCGGCATCAGTTTTGAATTTAATACCGAAGTATATCCGCCGATTACTTTAGTATTTAACCAGATAAATAGAGTTTGAAACTGAAGACGATTCTCTTGCGTAAATTCATTCCAGTTGTAAGGTGACCATGTCATTTGCCTCTGCGCAGTGTGATACATTCTTAGTTGAAGTGTGGTAGGTGATGGACGTATTATGTAGTGCTGTGTTGACTTGTGATTGTATCTGTGAGATGAAGAAAGATTATAAAGGACAGTAAGGATGAACAATATATATATATATATATATATATATATATATATATATATATGTGTGTGTGTGTGTGTGTTAGAAAGAGAAGAGAATGTAAATTTTGGATAATGTATTATTTCTGAAGAGAAGAAGTTTGAGGTAAGTAAGACTGAAGCATTGCGCAGCTAGAAATGATTATTGCCGCTAGTTAACTGAGAGAAAAACCACCCACTTCCCTGAGTCATTCATACAATCTCGTATTATCTGATTAAGCTCTTTGGTTTTTATAGAAGTTCTCTGTTAACGTTGCATCCTTTTTAGATCATAGTTCACTCTGTTACGCATAGTATTGTTCAGAGAAATGCTATTTGTAAAGATCAAGCGAAGTTCTGCTCTGTCTTTTCGAATACATACTTCATTCTAAAATCGTTGTCTTGGAATATCTTTTCATAAGAATAGCTACTCTCTGCTTCTTACTGTTTATCAATTCGCATTGTCACTGCTCACAATTTGAATACAGTTGGGAAATTTTATTCAGAAATATAAATCTAACTTTGCCGCTGCCTGCTTGCTGTTGGCCGCTGAGCTTTGCAACAATGTTGTCGAGACGAGAAGTACGTGGTGATTTTGATTAGGGCCAGAAAATTGTTTTACTTCCGTTGCGCATTTAATATACAAACAAGCTGCATTCAGATCAGTTCCAGTTCAACTCATATTATGTTCTGTCTGGTCAAAGTTTAGCAAACAAGTTTCAGCTGGATAACATTTGTGGGGACATAGTTTTGGTAATACATAGACATTTATAGAGTCGGAGGTAAAGTTGGGCAAATTCCATGGAGAAACAAAATATAAAGGGGAGGTTACACTGTAAGTTCAAAACACCCTACACAAGATCACTGGTAACGGGAGTTGTTACACAGAACTTGTAACTAGTCGCAGAGGTTCCAACTGACAAAATATCCGTAGCCCTGACTGTCATATTTGGAACAAGACAGTGAAATTTATTAAATAAAAAATCCCATGCTATTGTATCGTTTGCACTTCATTCTGTAATTTTGAGCCGTTTTAATGCTTCCAGCCAGATGCATATGTTGTACGTAGGTACAAATTAGCTTTCCGTATGCCTTCTTTCATAATGCAACATTTTTTTCAAAACATTTGACATTTTTCAGAATAAGTTAACGTAGTTTACTGTACATGCTGCTAACTTACCAACAGCCTAACACCTGTGCAACTTTCTCCCTCAATTACTTTACTCAGCGACATTAATTAATGACAGATTCTCTTTGGGAATGGCTGTTAGTTTAAAAGAATTTGTACATTGAATTTCACATCGATAAAATGTTTCATAGTCATATACATTTTCATTTTACCCTACGTCAAATTTCATAGATACACAGATTACAAGAACGGATACAACTTATATTACGTGTGATACTGAATTTTAAATAAACGTAATACTCATTCCGATATGACAACTGGGCACTCCCTTTAAGAGTTTCTAATTTTTGCTTACTAATAGCACATTTAACTTCCCTGCATTTTCTATGTGGCCCAAACAATAGAGACGCTAATAGCACCTCTTTATTGGGTACTTCGCGTAGCATCGAACACACTATATGCATGGTTTGTGTTACTGATTTCTTTTTTACACTGTGTTTTAGATTTGGTCTTCTTATTTTTGTGCTCTCGTTGGAGAAACTTTTCATTTTAGTTTTACTTATATTAAAACTTTTTGTGTATGTATGTTGCAGCCTTAGTACTGCAACCAGACGTTGTTGTCATTTTTATGTAAACTGCATCACAATGATTAATTGCAAGCGAAGGCACGCCGGTTTTATTTGAATCCTCAGTGATATAATATCTTAAATGCGTCATGCTGGGGCATTGCTTATCTCTGCCTGCTAGTAGTATTATGTTATGCTGACGTGTTCTCATTTGAGGGCTATTCTTTATATTTCCACGTCACACGCAGTGGTTTTTTTACGTTTCACACAGTATTGAGTGTCACTGGCGTTACGTACTGAATTGGCTTGATAGCACGTGTGAAGTTCAAATCTCAAAGAACTAATTAACAATGAGATTACATTAATGTCACTATAAATAAATTTCATAAATAAGTAACTACAGTAGAATCTGTTTTTCGCATGCACGAAAACATATAATCATATTTTAATATTTTACGTTTAACTACGTTACATATTATTTAAGCTAAAAGATTAGCATTCTACGTCAAAGCATGAAGCGTCGTTAGAGTCTGTTAGCAAATACTGTGTCCTTTGTATGTGCTGATACAAATCATTGTAATCATCACATGTACTGCTTATGTAATTTGGTGTTGGCAACATATATGTACACTAAACGAAAATATAATAAAATACAACAGTCAGCTTTCAATCATGAATACTTTTAACGGCAGTTTTGTAGCAGTGTGCGCACTACTCTCTTACTTACTTCCATCTTAGGTGTCTTGTAAGTGGGATACACAAACATCTGAAACTATAAAAGATACATTTATGTTTCGGAATTGGAATACATAACATTTTACAAAGATCTACAGCTATAAAAGTTACATGATATTAGACATGGAGCTGTCCATTCCAGTATTTCAATTTGCAACGAAACAGAGTATGAGTAATCCACACTATATTATTAATGTGAAAGTAACTCTGTATGTTGAGCTTTCACGACTAAAACACTGACCTGATTTTGTTGAAACTTGCTATGGAGGTGCAGTACGCTTATTGACTTGAGGAATATAACGTGAAGTGTGCAACAATAATTAGTCTTCAAAAAAACTATGTACTCTTTGACTTTTGAACTTTATATTTTGAATATGCTTTTATTGTTTGATATGCTCTATATAATACGATTCAACGTAATGAATACAATGCTTCCATAATCCTCTACACGTTTAATGAGTACTTCTATACTAACGGCACTCACAAATCCGTTGCATTTTAGCTGCTGAGCGTCATGCATTCTTATAGCTTCGAAGACGGGTATCAATATTTGTCAACTGTTGGTGCTCTTGTGATTGGCGATGGACCATAGCTTATCGGGTCCCGGCTTCCATTATCCGGCGAGGTCGAATTTTTCCTCTCACGCGTCAGTGTGTGTGTGTGTGTTGTCACATCATAATTTTATCATCATCGACGCAGAAGTCATCAAAGTGGCGTCAAATAAAATGACATGCACCAAGCGCCCGACCTTCCCGAACGGCGTCTTCCGGCCAATAAAGCCCTACACATTTTACTTCATTTCACTAGTATGCAAAAGCAGCCGCGGATAACAGCTAGTATGTTATAATTCCGAAAAACGTTACTATCTAAGTCCAGTCCTAAAGAACATTAGCGAGATTTAAGTTTAGTGACAACACAAACGTGTTACGTTACAGTCAGATCCACATTATTGTAATGCACTCGATACTTTTTAACACTGTCATGAGCCTGAATTAAAACATCATCTGAGGAGACATTTGGAGAGTTTTTATATACCACGCTGGTGAATAACGAGCCACTTGTCGAATGACCATAAACTGAACGTGCGTCATTTGGTTGGCGGCTGTCCTGTTGGTCTGCAGCGCCGGGAGAGTACTGAAGGTGGGTTATGACTGGCTTTACGACCGACTCCAGGGTGCTATTACAGCCCAGAGTTCTCGAAATTTGTAGCAGTTTTGCTTGTGTATGATAACTAATGGCGCTCCCTAATGTCATTCGCGTTGTTCGCTTTGGAGCGTGCCCATGAATTGGCTATGCTTCGACCCACAGTTCAAAAATGTTCACTGCGTGCGACGGTAACAGACTGTGTTCCGGACTTAGCTCACTCATCATTGTTTCAGTAACGGTCCGTCTACAGATAACCCTTGAATTATGTTGCGCTGGTGTAAGTCTTATAACAGACAAATGATACGCTTAGTGGTGCGGGATGCCTTCCTTACCACAGAAGATCTCCTTTGTTATGAATTATGAGCATCCCGTTTGACACTTGTCGCTGTCGGCATAGCATTCGTAATCAAAACGCCATCGGATGGCCTAGAGTAGTTGTATTTTACAGTAAAAAGCAGAGAATGACTTTATATTTATGGTGGAAATAGCTTCCGAAGACATTTGGTTTTGTACCGTTTGCACCATGTATTAAACTCATGAGCTCTGTGTACGAATTTAACACTTTATCAGTTAATGTTGATAATTTCAAAGATTGTAACACATTTGCATGCAGTTTTTACCTTATAAAAATTTCAGCAGGACATTAAGTAAAACTTGAAACGATAATTGTATTATAATTGTTTATTAGTACGATACACTTGCACACAAAATTTATGATCAGTATAATGGAATTACAGTTTACAGCTGAATGAACACGTCTTCAAGAAACATGTGTAACAATGTTATTCAGCTACAGCTGCTTTTTAGAATTTTATTAAGTTTGCTATACCGGTTTCGGGCTTTATATTGGTTTATTATCAAGTGTATCTGGAAGTTATGATGTAGAGAAGCAACGTCAAATACTAAAAAATTGTTCCTTGACAGCATAACTTCCAGATACACTTGATGATGGCCTAACATAAAGTTTTAAGAAAGCATCTGGAGCGGCCATTCATACGGATGTTGAGTACGAAATGCAACGAAGAGAGGAAAACAACCATTCCAGGTAAAACTCTTTTTTTCGTATCGTATGCTTAAAATAGTATAGATTGTAGTATTACGAAAATTATATGTTACAACACAACATAACTGAAGATATTTTCGAATGAACCGTTTAACTGCATGACCAGAAACTATTTCATTATATTACAGTTTGTGAAAGATATTGTTATTTTAAGACGGGGAATAATTACGACAGCTGTAAGATACTTTCGAGCATGAAACTGATATGCTCAAAGTTTACTGCTCGTAACTTTTATCTCTTTTAGCACTTAAGGGCACGGTATGAGAAACTTCCAGTTAAGAGAGGATATAGAAATTTATATGGGAAAGAAGCAGCAGTGTCCTTTCGTTATAACCTATTTATGAACTAGCATACTGTTATTTATGGAAAAATTAAACAAAATCCACCCTCAAATAACAGTCAAATAGAGACTGACAACTTACAAGATTGTGCCCAAAAAACATTTCTAGCTTTGAGGCCTAAAGCTTAACTAGAAAGAACGGCATAATTTTTGCGTCCGCTCAGCCAGCCTTTTCTTAGCTACGGCATTACAGACACGGTTCATAATAGGAACCACCCGTCTGAGACAGACAGTATGGTATTCAAGACGTACCTGAATAGGTGGATATGTACATATCTATAAGTCAGTCCAACTACGGTTCTGAAACTGAGCAGAGACCAAAGCGAGTCGCAGCACACTGCAGTAATCCGGTGTAATAACCAGTTCCAGTGTGCGTCCGTGTTAGCATAGCGACAGGGCACTGTATGGGGACACTGGTGGCTTTATGTGTTCTGCCTGGCGAACGCCCTGCGTGGTACAAGGAGAGGCGGCTCCGTTGCGGCTCACTTGGAGCCCTCTGGAGCAGATAGCGAGTGTTCGCAATTAATATTAGATCAAAGTACCGCTTGATTACGAATCTTTCCTGGAAAGTAAGTTTATAACGTATTGCTCTGACAATCTCTACTTGAAAGTACTTTTTCAAATTTTGAAGGTAGCAGGAATTAAGTACAGGGAACGAAAGCTTATCTGCAAATTGTACAGCAACCAGGCTCAGTAGTTATAAGCGTCGATAACATGGAAGGGAGGCAGTAGCTGAGAAAGAAGTGAGAAGGGTTGTAGTATATCCCATATGTAATACATCTCACATGTACAATGAACAAGCAGTAATGGTACACAAAGATAAATTTGGAAAACGAATTAAAGTTCTGGTAGAAACAAAACTATTTAAGGTTCATGTGTGTGAGAGAGAAAAGAGAAGATCAGTCGAATGGAATATCTTGAAAAGAGGCTATAAATGATCAATAAAGTTAAAACAAGAGTAAGGGCAAGTATTTGAATTATGTCAAATGCTGCTGAGAGTGCCAGGGTAGGAAATGAGACACGGGAAATATAAGACAAGTTTTACTTTTATGGAGCAAAATAACCGCCGATGGCAGAAGGAAGACGACGTTAAATGCCGACTTCAATGGCAAGTTTTAGGAGGTATAATAAATAGAACAGACAAGAAGAGACGATTGTGTAACGTGGTGTTGCTGAATACTACAGAAGGTTAGATGGGTAGATCGGGTAACTAATGAGGAGCTCCTGAGTCGAAACCGGAAGAAAATAGATTTATGGCATACATCAGCTAGGAGAAGGGATCGGTTGATAGGACATACTTTGAGGAATCGAGAGTTTGTGAAGTAAGCAATAGATGGAAGTACAGAGGGTAAAAATTGTGTAGGAAGACCAGACTTGAATAGAATAAGCATGTGAGCTGCATCGAACCATTCTTTGGACTGAAAGCAACGAACATTTGTCGGAAAAATTTTGTACTCCTGCACGAAGATGCATGTCTAGTGTAGAGAACATGGGGCAGGGAATTCAGCAGCATGAGCGCTTGATAGAGAATCATGGAATCGAGTCCAAACACAAACCTGGAAATTCCTCTGATATGTTGTTTGTCTGTAACGACAATGAGATGCCCATCTACGTCCAGAGAAAAGAAATGATTAGTAAAGTTGGCAATGTAGAGCAGAAATGGTCAAACCAACATTCACGATGAACGTTTAAGTAGAGGATAATCTACTGCGGCGAATGCCTTTGTGGGCAGTTTCGAACGGCTGAAGGACGAAGATGGCGGTCGGATTTGGACGAACTGTGTAAGACAGAAACAGACGCCAATCGACTAAATTTCTAAAAATGGCGCACTATGAGGGTCTCACATGTCAAGGCTGTAAAATTCCTTGATTCTACTGTAGCAGCATATGAAACCCGGATGGATTATTACATATCGCATTATAAAAACTGACCAATGTAATGTCGGCATTTTGGATTGCTGCTGGAAAATTAACGTATCTGTACAAAATAATAATTGACATTCTTTCAGGATCGTTAGCGGACTAGCTACATGTCAATCCATTAACAGTGTTAGGCTCTACGGGGGCATTCAAGAGTATTTCTGATGGCACTGAAAACAAGACGAGAAGGTGGGTGTGTAAGAAAATAGATTTCTTATGCGAAGATGCTGGATAGCGGACTGTACGCTGAGGTCCAAACGATCGTTTTACTCAAGATTTTTCTTTGGGAAGGAGGGAAGTAAGATTAGGGTTGCACGTCCTGCCGACGACGAGGTCGTTAGAGAAGGAACGTACAAAGGTGCAGCACTGAGAAATGTAGTGATAATTGTATAGGATATGAACGCAGCGTATCTTATAACATAAAGTTTAACACTGACACCAGTAGTGCCTTTCAGAAAGCACAGCAAACAGAAGCCAAACGCACCACTTCAGTGCCTCGTCCTGGCTAAGAGTGTACTAGCGGCAGACACTAATAGTCAGGATGTATTTGTATATATGTGATGGCGGAAGTCGCATTCACCTTCATTAATAAATACAGTATCTGGCACAAAGCTTGACTCCTATGAGTGGACAATAATATTTTTGTGTGTGTTGACACTTAGTTTTTATGACGATGTGAACTTTTCTGGGGACAGATTCAGTGAGGTGTCTGAATGGATGTGGAAAGAGAAGGTAGTGATGTTGGACACCGGGGTCTGGAGCGAATTTGTGTTTCTTTGGGTTCAGTCGGGACTCTGGACACGCCAGTCAATTTCAGGAATGCTATTATCCACAAACCATTATCTCGCAGATGCTGCTTTTTGATAGGATACATTGTCACACCATTCAAGCAGTCATCGTTTGATGTGATGGCAGGTAACGTTCTAGAAGCACTGACCAAACCCAAAGCCTCTCATCGGATTTCCACAGGCTACAGCTTGATTCATCATTCCAAATACATTTGTTTCCAATTAGCCACTGTACAGCGGTGTCGCTCTTTGCACCAGCTCAAGTATCGTTTAGCACTGAGTACATAAATGTGTGACTTTTATGGGCTGCTCGACCGTTGCACCCCACTCTTTTCAACTCCCTACACATAGTCGTTGTGTTACCTGAAATGCTGGTAGCACTCTGGAGCTCACGAGTGATTTCTTCCCGATAATGTGATGCAATTTTTCACAAGTACCCTCAGCAATGCTCGACAGTCCCTGTCAGGCAGTACACGAGGTCTGCCACGTCTTGATTTAGTTGTGGTTGTTCCTTTGAGTTTCCACCTCACAATCACATCACCAACAGTCAGAGAGCTCTGCTGATGGATCCACTGCGCTGTTACTGCTTCTCTACTGACTACACAGTATACCCCGCCTCCTTTTTTATACAGGCAAGTTCGCCTCTCGTGGCCTCTACAGATCGATTCCGTGTTACGTAGCGATGTCCGGATATTTGTGATCATATTGTGTAATATTTGAGTTGAAATTGTGTTTCATCCACTTGACGCAGTTTTGTTCCGACTCCAAACTAGATCATCCAATGGGAATATACAGCAAATCGATTACAGTAACCATGAGAGGAGTAAGTCTAAGAGGAGCCCCGCGCGGTTCGCCGTGTGGTCTAACACACGGCTTTCCAGGCGGGAAGGAGCGCCTGGTCCCCGGCACGAATCCGCCCGGCGGTTTTGTGTGGAGGTCCGGTGAACCGCCAGTCTGTGGATGGTTTTTAGGCGGTTTTCCATCTGCCTCGGCGAATGCGGGCTGGTTCCCCTTCTTCCGCTTCAGTTACACTATGTCGGCGATTGCTGCGCAAACAAGTTCTCCACGTACGCGTACACCACCATTACTCTACCAGGCAAACATAGGAGCTACACTCGTCTGGT
The DNA here is from genome assembly GCF_023864345.2 of Schistocerca serialis cubense. NCBI lineage: Eukaryota > Metazoa > Arthropoda > Insecta > Orthoptera > Acrididae > Schistocerca > Schistocerca serialis. Next base: position 738,336,534 of record NC_064639.1, on the reverse strand, counting down.
GTGAGACATTCCCTGGGGGGTCCACCGGGGGCCAAACCGCACAATAACCCTGGGTTCGGTGTGGGGCGGTGGAGGGGTGAAGCGGACTGCGGTAGTCGTCTTGGGGTTGTGGACCACTGCGGCAGCGGCGGGGACGGAGCCTCTCCGTCGTTTCTAGGTGCCCGGTTAACATACAATACAATACATACAAGTCTAAGAGGAGGAAGTATGCTTACACTTTATGACAGCTGCAACGGAACGTTGAATTCCACATACTCTTCAAATGGGTTCGAGGACTCAACGTAGCCTAGCAGTACACTGAGTGTAACATCTATTAGCAACAACGGAACTTCATGTAGAACTGAATGGAAAATTGTTTAGGAAAGTATTAGAAAGAAATCGTGAACTGAGTCAATAATTTTTAATTTGTGAAAGAAATTTTTAGATTATATGTAAATAGTGTATCTAGGCTGGCTTCAGTGCTCTAGTGAATGTGCAAAGTTCGATCTCTGTACTGTACGTGGCGCAAGGCACAATGGACTCTCGGATTAATTACTTTTCTACATAAAAATTATTATGTGGTCCTTGTCCAAAATGTCTGCAAAATGACGTCATCAACATAAGAATTGCAATGTTTACCTTAAGCATTACACTGCTATTTTCCAGAAACATGCATATGTCCGTCAAAATTGGTGCCTAAAACGTTATCACGAACTCACAAATTAAGTGCCCCAATTGTGTTTCTATGCCGAGACACATATGGCTAAAACATAACATACTGAACAGGCAGTTAAACTTCATGTTGAGGCGAAAACGAGGCAATGTAATAAAACTGACATGATCATGTTTAAAACTGAAGAAAATTTATGCTGACCTTACTAATATGCTAATCAAGCAAGCCCACAAACTATTTGGATATTTTAATTACTTCCAGCTACTGGAAGAACTGAAACAATATCTTTTTCTAAAATTATGAAAATATATAAAACTCACTATCTAATAGTCACGCAGTGTGAAGAAAATGAAATAGAATAGAATAGTTTCTGTTTTCTAAGACAGCGCTTCCATGTCTGTATCATTTATCTTTTAAAATAAAGAGATGTTACTAACTTTCGTCCATCAAAACAAGGTTTGTGCCACTTTGTTCTCTGTCCTCTGCTTGATTAATAAGTTATTGTAACTGTAGCTGAAGTAAAAAGTTTATTAGAATAAATACATATTTAAATTTCTTATAGGTGTTTTATTTAGTAGAAATATTTGAAACATAATTTCACAGAAGGCGGTTTTCAAAGGGTCTGCAAGCGCCTCCGTTCAATGTCGATACGATTTGACCTTCATTTTGGCCTTTTCGTTAATTACTCACTCATTAGAGAAATAACCTACTTTTGTGCAAGCCGAATTCCCGTCATGTTAACTTCCTTTGTGTCCATATCCATGGTTTAAGAATTTCATCGAAGTCTAGCGGTCAAAAGGTTACTGAACAACGTCACGAGCAATCCATTATGCACTGGCGTAACATTCAGCGTTCGAAGAATGGAAAACTTAATTACTTAAGCCTCAAATAATTTTTTTTAGCAACAACTAAACTACTTAGATATTGAGAAACAATCTCTTTGCTGTTGGAACGTGCTTTCATGACGACGATAAATATGTAAGGGAAACTTACTCGCATCTTTAAATGTCGCATGAATGGAGGATTCTTTTTTTGATATAATTTTCTCTTTTTGAAGGCTCATTTCAACTGGTGACCATTTTTCCAGGAGCTTTGTTGTAAGATACTTTTTGTATTTCACTGCAATCGTATTACCTTTGTACCATGTACATCAATCAACAAAGAATACATGTAGCTAACTTAAAGGGGACAAAAATGGTTCAATAACAACAGGAATATAATACCTGATGAACAAATATGTTCAGCCAATAATGATGATACAAAATTTTAAAAAAGGAAGATAATTTACACCTTCAGAATGACAGGTAAGGACACTTTTGTCGAATGACTAATCAATGACCTCCACTAAAATTTGTTAAATGTTTTACAGATTTATAAAATGTCTATGTTTAGTTCGCATTGTACTTAAAATTGTTTATAAGATGGCTCTTTTAGTTGAGATGAACCCCAAATGGAATAATGATTTTGCTCTGTCTTTATAAATGCATGGACTGAAAGTTGTAGGTGCATTATCTTTAAATTTACATTGCCATGTATATGCCTGGTAGATAAATAAGAGAAATCTGAGAGTTTGTAAAATAAAGAAATATGAACTATTTACATGCATTATGGTTAAGTTTGGAAAGTTTACAAAAATGTCAGTGAAAATGAATTCCATGTCGATGATTGCAATGTGGCTAATCCTACAACGTACGACGTATGTACCAATTCTGTTGAAATGAACTAAATGTTATTCAAATGTGTGTGAATTCCTAAGGGACCAAACTGCTGAGGTCATCGGTCCCTAGACTTACACACTACGTAAACTAACTTATGCTAAAAACAACACACACACGCACACCCATGCCCGAGGGAAGACTCGAACTTCCGGCGGGAGGGGCCGCGCAATCAGTGACATGGCACCTCCAACAGCGCGGCCACTCCGCGCGGCAAAATGAACCAAATCCCACTCGCAAATATCTGCTATTACTTCTCAGACTTGCATAGAATCAAATCTCATGACTGAATTACTTGACGATCTACGGCTGTAATGGACATTAATTTAAAATTATTAGCAGAACAAAATGCAAACGTCGTTGCTAAGAATCAGTTAAGACAAGTAATAATTTTAAAAGTATTTCTGTCGAAGTTTTGAGCTTAAAGGAAGCATACAAAAATATTCCAGAGACAGTTAAGCAATTATCATCTGACGTGCAACCGATTAAGATGACTCGGATTGAAACTGAGCAGACCAAACAGAAAGTAAGTTTTGAAAATAAATGATAATGACTGTTAACCAAGATCAAGTGTTATGAAAGATTCTGTGCCCAGGAAAAGAAATTTTCTGACAGTTTTATGAAGTTGGTTAACCACAAAAGAAAATTACAGAAAGATTAGACACTAAATTAAGAGTAGCACTGCAAATAGCTAGCGTGAATGTACTGTTCGAGCATAGTACTACTAGAAATGAATTTAATTGTGATTTCACGGAGATGAGAACTGTTTTAGCAAAGGACCTTCCTGATAGGTGTGCTCAAGCCACCGATCAAGTAAATGATGTACGTAAAGAAGTGACAGCAGTCAAGAGTTGTGTACAATACACAACTTTTAATTTACTGTACAGGTTTAGTACTACAAGTCAGTATGACGAAATGTAAAGACACAATGTGGAACAATCTAGTCCATCTCCCAAAGATTCAGCTTGTGCTATGGGGCTGGCATCTAAACTCTCTGCAATATTAATGGAGTAAAGTATCCTGAAACACAGGCAATTTCAGGTTTGCCATCCAGACGTTAAAAAATACATTCAGTTGTATACAGAGTTTTAAAGGTTTTTACCAAGAACGTGGACTGATTATCAAAAATCCCAGTTTTTCACAGCCTGTATTCAGGATGAAGGCGCCCTCCGGGCAACGGTATTTGCCAAAAAATGTACAAAACACGAGCAGTTTGAGCAGGTCTTTTTGGCAAGTATTGATTACCTCGTTTTCAGGAATGTCTTTGTGAGGAAGTTTTTAATCCTGAACAGTAGTATAACAAGAAGGGTAGCTTGCAGGAATGTTTAGAAAGGTATATAAACAAAGCATTATATCGGGACCAACGAATTCTCACTGGGACATCTTGATAATACTGAAAGCGAAAATACCGCTCAATATTCACGAGAAACTGGTTCATGTCCCTGAAAACAATCTGTAAACTTTCTTGTCAATATTAGATTCCAAAGATTTTGTACAGAAATATGCTAAGGGTAATGGTGGCAACGCCGGCATCCTGCCTCCACACTGAAGCGTTCACAGCAACAATCAGAGCCACAACGGTGAATATCGCGATAATGGCGCGGCAATGCCAGCCGCATCTGTAAACCAAAAGAGTCTACATAACACCCACAGTTCCTCATATTTCCGAAGGAGGCAAAGGAATAAAAATAACATGTTAAAGTCATGCTATAATATAATTAATGACGGCCGCTGTCAAAACAACTGACAAGGTCGATTTGGAAATCGGTGGCAGCAAAAATTTAGGAATCGTTCTCCACCCAACATTAATCAGACGAACTCAGAAAGTAGACTGTTTATGAACTTCGGAGCGCTTCCTGATTGTTACTAACATCAACAACAACAACAAAACCATGTCGCAGGCATTGCAGAGTTGACGGGGAAAAGTTCGTCCACACCCCCAGGTGTGATGAACTAAACACGACCACATGAAGCTCCCCAATGCAGGTCGCGGTGGGGCAGTGACTTAAATCAACAGATTAATATGTTAAGGTATAATTATTTAACGTATAATGAAGGTGTTGACATACACGAGGACCTCTGCTACGACCTCGATCTGTGCAACGAACATAGCGAACTCAACCAGCTGTAAGTGCAAGAGTAGGTGGAATACTCACTACTGCTCTAATTGACACTGAACCAGTTGTGAATGTTTTAGCAAGCAATTTTTTCAGAAGTATATGGGAGATGTTTAAGGCGCTACCTTAACGCAGCTATTCATGCTAAATCAGAATGTATAAAAGTACAGACACGAGTTAAGATAGATTTCGGAAGCGGAGCCACTATTTGTACATTTCTTATTGCAAAAGCCTTGTCTGTAAGTTGTGTAATTGGGATGAATTTCTTGCGAGTGAGAAATCCAAAAGTCGACGTCCTAACGGGAAATGTTATTTAGTGACTGACGGACAGAGTATTGGCTCAGAATTTTTAAACACTAAGGCCTGGCATGGTAGATATTGCAGAGGAGTAAAGATTAAAGTGTTAAACCCTGACGGTGCTATATACTGATAGTATCCTGTCTAATGCCCTACAAGAGAACATGTGACAACAATTTGCCGATGTAAAAAGGACTCACCTATGTTTTACAAGAAAACTTTAGAATATGAGTGTGTGAATGACATACAGCATGCTGAACTAGCCAGTTTCTTACCAAAGTATGAAAGAGTTTTCTCTGATAAGCCAGGAATTATTAAAGAATCAGTACAACATGGGACCACTGCCTCACAAAACATACTGTAGTGTAACATTGTCCATCCTATGGGCAAAGTATGAAGTGGAAAAACATTGAATCAAATAATATGTCCAATAACCAGAGTCTGTTGTTCATATTTTATGTATTTCTATGATTTCACTTTTTAAAGTACGCTACTATATTTATGTCATATTTCTGCGTCATTAGCTAAGTACCTGTCTTGTGAAGTGGTAAGTAAACGATTTTGCTGAGTTTCACTAAACGGATTTCTCAAGCAGACTGCGAAAAATTGAACTCCAAACATGAAGAATGTACGAAGGGCATTCAATGAGTACTGAAACAAATTTTTTCTGAAAGCGGGTTGGTTTTATTCAGGATATCAGTGTACTGTATGGTTCCCCATTCTTTTGGCTACAAACCACATTTTTGAGCATAATATCCGTTCAGTGCGACGGCCTTACGCAACCTTGGTACAAATTGCTCTGAGCACTATGGGACTTAACTTCTAAGGTTATCAGTCGCCTAGAACTTAGAACTACTTAAACCTAACTAAACTAAGGACACCGCACACATCCATGCCCGAGGCAGGATTCGAACCTGCGACCGTAGCGGTCGCGCGATTCCAGACTGTAGCGCCTAGAACCGCTCGGCCACCCCGGCCGGCCAAGCGAAGAAGAAGAAGATGGTTCAAATGGCTCTGAGCACTATGGGACTTAACATCTATGGTCATCAGTCCCCTAGACCTTAGAACTACTTAAACCTAACTAACCTAAGGGTGTTGTGTGATGTCCTTAGGTTAGTTAGGTTTAAGTACTTCTAAGTTCTAGGGGACTGGTGACCATAGATGTTAAGTCCCATAGTGCTCAGAGCCATTTGAACTATTTGAGCCACTATGGGACTTAACATCTGAGGTCATCAGTCCCCTAGAACTTAGAACTACGTAAACCTTACTAACCTAAGGACATCACATACATCCATGCCCGAGGCAGGATTCGAACCTGCCGTCTTAGCGGTCGCGCTGTTCCAGACTGAAGCGCCTAGAATAGCTTGGCCACACCGGCCGGCTACGCAACCTTACTAGGAGGTCCTCTATGCCTGCATGGTACCACTCTACTGGTTGACATGGTAGCCAATGTCTTGGTGCATCAGTAACCTCCTCATCATCCACGTATTGCTTCAGCGGAGAGCATCCTTCATTGGGCCTAACAGATGGAAGGCGCGAGATCCGGGTTGCAGGATGGATGGGGAAGAGCAGTCCAGTGAAGTTTTATGGCATCCTTTCGGGTGCGCAGACTTGTGTGAGGCCTTGCGTTATCATGGAGAAGGAGAAATACCTTTCCATTTTTGTGGCGACGAAACCGCTAAAGTAGCTTCTTCAATTTCATGAGGGCGTGCCGGCACGCGTGAGATCTGACATGTTTACGCGAACTTAATGCGACGATGACAGCTTCCTCGGCCAATGACTCACGTTCTTTTGTTCACTGCCAGGTCTTCATAAAAATTCTGCAAGCACCTATGGATATCTGCGATGTTCTAGATTTCCGCCAACAGAAACTCAATGGCCACGTTCTGTTTGGAGAGACGCCATTTTCAAGGTTATGTGTAGCGCCGCCATCTATTGGAACTTCATGAAACCACAGGAGCTGACGCGGGAATATTCTATGATGTCGCACAATAAATTCTGCATTTTTTCAAACGAAATTGGCCGAAAAAGTGTGTTGCGTTGCTTATTCAACGCCCCTTGGTGTTTGCATGGAGATGCAGAACAATGACTGATGAAAAATAGTAATTAAATATGTAATATGCAGTGTATAACGCATTAGTGTGGTATACTGCATAGTTATAAAAACGAGCCGATATAGACGTAATTTTCTATGTCCTTGGAATCAGTAGTCCAAGAAAGAATGGAGAACATGTAATTTTAGGTTTAAGAAAAAATAAAATCTTATCTCATTTTTGTGACTGTGGATAGGCAAATAATTGTATGCTCCACACTCTAGAAGATCACTGTTTTTCATCGTATATTATATACAATGAGTACTCAAAATTGCTTTACTTGGTGAGTAAATATTATGATACAATATTAGCAGGGCCATGGGTTGTCTACTGCGAGCCCGTCTGTAATTACGAGGGGCGTTTGAAAAGTCCACGCAAAGTCAGAGCCATGGCATCATCGGCGCGTATCGAGGTCATGTTTAATCAGTAGCATCTTTGGAAAGAATGCACACCAAGTTTCAGCCATATTGGTCTATTTCTTTTTGTTTGGCATTCGTGTGACTCAAGGAAGTCGAGTGATTGTCAAAAAATGGACGAGAAAGAATTGCGTGTGATGATTAAACATTACATTATGAAAGGCAAAACGCTTCAGGAGACTAAGGAGAAGCTTGATAAATATTACGGTGACTCTGCACCTTGGATTAAAACAGTTTATAAGTGACTTCAAAATTTTCAGAGTGGCCATATGGGCACAAGTGATGCTGGACGATCTGGACGCCCTGTGCGGGTTACTACTCCAGGAGTCATTGATAAAATCCATGATATTGTGACGGATGACAGAAGAGTTAAGGTGCATGAGATTGCTAGTGCTGTGGGCATCTCGAATGAACGGGTACATAATATTTTGCATAAACATTTGGACATGAGAAAGCTATCCGCAAGATGGGTCCGCGATTGCTCAAACTTGATCATACACGGAATCGTGTGAAGTGTTGCAAGGATTGTTTGCAGCAGTTGAGGTAGAATCCGCAGAACTTCAAGCGTTGTTTCGTCACTGTGGATGAAACATGGATAAATTACCATACTCCTGAGACCAAACAACAATCTAAACAATGGGTTACCAAGGGAGAATCTGCACCAAAAAAGGCGAAGACCCTTCCTTCGGCCTGAAAGGTTATGGCGACTGTCTTTTGGGATTCGCAAGGGATAATCCTCATCGACTATCTGGAAAAGGGTAAAACTATTACAGATGCATATTATTCATCGTTATTGGACAGTTTGAAAACCGAGCTGCAAGAAAAACGCCGGCGATTGAACCGCAAAAAGTCCTTTTCCATCACGACAATGCACCAGCACACAACAGTTGTGGTCTTAAAATTAATGAAAATAGGATTCAAACTATATTCACATCCCCCTGTTCTCCAGACATGGCTCCCTCGAAGTGCTATTTGTTCCCCAATTTGAAGAAATGGCTGGCGGGCAAAAGATTTTATTCAAACGAGGAGGTTATTGCAGCAAGTAATGGACTATTTTGTAGACTGGGACAATTCCTATTATTTGGAAGGGATCAACAAATTAGAACAGTATTGGACGAAGTGTATAAGTCTAAAAGGAGACTATGTCGAAAAATAAAAAAGGTTTACCCCAAACACGTAAATAGTTTTATTTTTGCAGCTCAGGCAGTTCCTTCTTGCGGCTTTCGGTGCACTTTGTTTCCGCGTACGCGGTTTTTTTCATTTTTTCTGTGTTGCGTTCCGCTGTGTAGTGCAGTATTAGGATTCGTTGTTCTGAAAGCGAGACAATGATGTCCTCAATTCCTACGTGTCTGTCTATTTAATGATAAGGGAAAATACTTTTATTTCTATCAGACCAATGTGTTGTGTGAATGGTCCAGTAAGGCCATCCAGATGAACGAATTGGAATAAAATTAAAATAGACATGGATAAATACGTAGTTACGTACTGTAAATAGACGAAATCACTTGTAAAGAGAAATCTACGACCCTCGGGGATAAAACTGAAATAAATCCGTTGGAGATAAAATTGAAGTAAATGCGTTACATATAAGAATGAATCTTAAAATGCAAAAGCGTGTACGAAAAGCACGCTTCCATATGTGTATGAACTGAATGCTTAATTGAACTTACAGTTACTAAATAAGTGGACATATTCAATAAAGCTAGCGATATAGGACACTCAGGCGAGTGATTCCCAAACTAAACTTAACGACAAAAGACTTTCGAAACATAAGGGGAAACACAGTGAAATTCACTTACCTATTTTGAAATGGAAGTGTAACTCTTTCGTGAGGTAAATACATGGGTAATCACTGCCTAGCGAAAATTCTGCATGAACTGAAACACACTAGCACTTCTGCACACTAAAGCGAACACATGAATGCAGAGCGATTTTGGTGGTGCACGTCACCAGCCAGTGCAATATTTCTGAATATCGGCAAGTAAAGGTTTGTGTGACCAAATAGAGAGACTTCAGGTACTTAGGAAAATAAATGTGCGCTACAGAGGCGCTTAATTAGTGCTTGTGACAGACTCTCATGTCAGTAGAATCGCTTCAGCGAACTGTATTACAGCTTATGAGCCCACGATTGAATTAGTAAAATAATGCTGTAGGACATTGCCAATATGCAGGCTTACTAACCAAGAACTAGTAAAATAACAAATTCCAGTAAAAGGATCGCGTATATGTTCCATCAGTTTGTCGATACAACTGTGTTAAAGAAAATTTTATTTTACTGCAGCTTAGAGTAGATTTGTTTTTAACCAACACTGATACTCTTCGAACAATGCGTCGTGTACAAACTTGATGAGTTGCGCTACTATATGCGAAGAAGTCCGACTTGGCTGCACACGTAAGTCTACTGTCTTGCCCAACTGCTCTTTGCTGTTGCTGACAATACGTCACGGGTCACGGGGTCAGCGACTGACATCCTATTCCGTTAGTAATCCACTGAACTTCGTCGCACCACGCATAATGAATTCGCAGTCATAGATCGAGAAATGAATATTGCTTAATTTGTATAAAAGTATAAAAGGGAAGAGGGACAAACTATTTACAAAGTCTTAAATCACAATATTTCACCAAAGATAGAAACTGTTTTTGAAACGAGACCAAAAAATTAAAGTAACTCCACAGTCACGATTCATTTCTCGTTTGGGGAGAAAGTTTTTATTGCAAACTGAAGATAACAAGATTGGATCTGAAGGGCTCGACCTGGCTTGTTTTCCGTGATCCAAGCCCAAATGAGATGGAAAAACATACATATTTGAATCCGTGCCAAATTAAATGATACCAAATCCCATGAGGCGCTGAAATAGTCATTATGTACCTGCCAAGCAAGTAATACATATGAAACTATATGATTCCAGAGACTTTTTAGAGTCTCAAACATCTGTAATCTTTATATGCAGACTGAAGCCGTGAACGAAGATTTGTACCAAAATTTGTTTGGACCTTGATGCAAATTTTCATTCGTTGCTTCAGGCTGCATATATACATCAAGTTATACATGGTATTATAGCGCCAAGCACACAGAGGAGTAAACCAATTTTATAACTCAATGCTGGAAGTGTGTGTGCTTTCTTTCTGCACATAACGTCTAGCATTCATGGAGACAATGGAACAATACCTGTTCCTGAAACCGTGAAAATATATTTAAAAAACCTCGCTATGTACTTATCAGTCACGCGGTGTAAGGAAAATGTAATGGCAGAGAATAGTTTCTGCATTCTAAGATTCTGCTTCCATGTCTGTATCATTTATATTTTAAAGCAAGAAGATGTTACTAACTTTCGTCTATCAAAACAAGATTCTCTGTCCTCCAGTTAGTTGGTAAATTGTTGTAAGTGTCGCTCATGTAAAACTTTTCTGAATAATTACTGAATTTAATTCCTTCGATGTGTTTTATATTGTAGAAATGTTTGAAGCATTCAGTTCTTTGTGTTAGTTTCTCTAACCAAAACTGTAATTTATTATTTCACAGGAGGCAGTTTTCAAAAGGACTGCAACCACACCCGTTCAATGACGAAATGATATGAGCCTGATTTTGGCCGTATCGTTAATTATTCACTCATTACAGGATGAACCTAAATTTGTGTGAGCCGAAGTTGGATCACAGTAACCTTTTTTTTTTTTTTTTTTTTTTTTTTTTTTTTACACTTCCATGGTTCAAAAATTTCATGAAAGTCTTATAGTCGAAAGGTCGTTGAACCATGTTACGAGTCATCCATCATGCACTGGCCTAGCACTCAGCAATGGGAGAACAGAAAACTTAATTACCTAACGCTTAAATAAATTTTTTTGGCGGCAGCTACTCAGATAATTTTATTTTATTACAAATGGAATAAAAGTATCTTGCAAAACAAAAAGAAGACTGTACTTAATGTCAAGGGAAAACGATGACTACAAAGCTAAATCACATTAGAAATTATATTGTAAAAGAAAGTAATCAGAACCTCATGATGTATCTATTTTGAAGAAACAATAAATGCCTCTAATGACAAGATAAAAACTATATGGGACATACGAAAAAGTCAAACAGAAGAAACTAATCAGGCAAATAAGGAAATTATGTAATATGTAAATAATGAGTTGATTATAGATACCTCCAAAATTGCAGACACTTTCAACAACTTTTTACTTTCAGTAGCAGACAACTTAGGTTTGCATAGTTCCTCAGAAGACAGATTAAAATATTCAAAAAATGCATTTCTGCAGAAGTTTGACAAAACTCAACTATATCTTACCTCACCGAAAGAGATTTCTAATATTTTTAGCTCTCTTAAAAACAAATGTTCCAGTGGTTATGATGAAATCAGCACTACCATAATTCAATGTTGCTCCTCAGAACTTCGTGACGTACTGAGTTACTTATGTAATGAATTCCTCCACAGTGGTACTTTTCCAGATGGCGTAAATATGCTATTGTCAAACCATTACACAAAAAAGGAGACAAATCACCAGTGGAAAGCTTCCGCCCCATTTCATTTTTGGCAATATTTTCAAAAGCGTTTGAAAGGGTTATGTAGAATACACTTTATAAACACTTAGTACAGAAAAATATTGTCATTCGCAATCAGTTTGGATTTCAGAAAGGCTTGTCAACTGATCAAGCTATATTCACTTTTAGAGATGATATATTAAAATCAGTAAATCAAAAGTTATTACCGTTTGGAATATTCTGTGATCTGGCTAAAGCTGTTGATTGTGTTACACATGATATCCATATACAAAGGATAAAATATCATGGGCTAACAATAGTAGCAGACTCATAGTTCTCATATCCATCTTTTTAAAAGAAAACAGTGTGTGTCTGTATCAGGCTTACCACATAACAATAGTCATTCAAAATATGAGACCATCAGACAAGGGGTGCCCCAGGGCTCAATTTTAGGTCCCTTGTTGTTCCTATTATATATTAACAACCTTCCATATGCAGTGTCACAATATGCAAATTTGGTCTTATTTGCAGATGATACAAGTATTGGTATAAAAAATGGTACCCGTGATCTCACTGAACAATCAGCTAATGAAATATTTGTAAGTATCAATGGGCGGTTCACAGCAAATGGATAGTCACTGAATTTTGACAAGACCCAGTACATACAGTTTAGTACCTCACAAAGAATATCTGATCCTATAAGTATAATGTATTCAAACAATGAAATTAAAGCTGTAGACAGTGTCAAATTTATAGGGTTACAAATTGACCACAACCTAAACTGGAAAACTCACACTATATACTTAATGAAACGCCTTAGTTCAGCTACATTTGCAGTAGACATGACAGCAGAAATAGGTGATTTGAAAATGAAGAAGATAGTTTATTCAGTCTACTTCCATTCACTAATGAGTTATGGAATCATCTTTTGGGGAGACTCCTCTCACAAAGAGAACATTTTCAAAATTCAGAAACGTGTCATTTGAATTATATTTGGTGTCAGTCCTAGATAATCATGCAGAGACCTCTTTCAGAAACTTGGTATTCTAACTACTACTTCTCAGTACATATATTCATTGATGTACTTTGTCATTTCCAACATGTCTCTTTTCACACAAAATAGTGCAAAACATGATTATAATGCCTGAACCAAAAACAATCTGTATAAGGACTACAAAAGCTTAACATTAGTACAAAAAGAAGTCAAATACATGTGTGCTCATATATTCAATAAGTTACCAGAGCATATCAAAGGTCTTATAAGTAATGAAGATCGGTTTCAGAGTGAATTAAAGAACTTCCTGTTGGCCAACTCCTTCTGCTCCCTCGATGAATGTCTTCACAAGGATTATAGCTCATAACTCTGTCTGCATTAGAATTGTACAATATCCATGTATCTGAGTGAAAAAAAAAACTTTGACTCTTTCCACATCCCAGTGACTCCTCTCCAAGGGATCCATGAAAAACGATAAATGTAATAATGAGAAATAATCCTATTGCTGTCGGAATATGCTTTCATGACGCGGAAAAATACGTATGCAAAACTTTTGAGTTACTGCCAGCTTTAAATGTCACATGAATGGAGGATTTTTCCTTTGATATAATTTTCTCTAGCTTCAAGGCACATTTCAGAATATAATTAGGTCCATTTTTTTGGCCTACGCTTGGGTAAAACACAATGGAGTCTAAAATTAACTATTTCCACATCTAAATTCTTCTATAATGCTTGTTATGTGTAACAATGATATCTCCAAGACTAAAATACCTAAAGTGTGTTTGCATTTCAATCCGATGATGTATTCTTGGCGATTCATAGAACGAACTGACATCACGTAGCGTTTTTATAATTTTTTCTGTAATGCTTCACCTCGGCGAACATCATTTTGGGAGGGGGGGGGGCGACAACGACGAAAATATTGCACCACATTGTACACTAGAAAGTATAATTATTGATGTTATTAACAGCCTGATATTCCTTTTTATTTGCGTTTGTACGAGATGTGCTAGAGTTTATGTACAAAACGAACTTTCGAGGTATGTTGGAAAATTTACTGACAGGAAATATGGTGCCAAGGCTGTCCAAAACATTTTACGGTCAGAATTTTCTGTAATCAACAATAAAATAACACCAACCTCTAATGTAAATAAGTGATGTAAGAACAAACGCACAAAACATAGCCGAGGGCGAAAGATCTGACTGAACACGATTTTAGGAAAGAAGGAAGAGCGGAAGTCTTTCTATTTGGCGCGTCTTCGGCGACTTGCGTGTCGATGATAATGTAATGATGATGATGACAACATAGCACCCAGTCCCCGAGTTGGTAAAATCAATGACCCGGCCGGAAAGCGAACTGGGAAAAATACAAGGTAGTCAGTCGCTCTGACAATTCAACTACGGAGGCGGATGAAACTTGTCCAAAGTTGATGGTGCAACAAGACAGAGAGGGAAGGTCGGTATCTTGAAAATACAATTTTTGCCACTGAAGTAAAACTATTATCATAACTACTAATGATTTAGAGTACCGCTTCCCGCTAGAAAATCAGACACGTAGACGTTTCTTATGGTAATATGTAAGGACAGCTGTAGATTTCTGATAACAAATGAAAATTTGAACTTTGCAGTAGAATAAAATTACTTCTAGAAATATGAAGACTTCAACTTGAAACCACATGTGGCTCTATTGCATTCATACTTTAAATGTTCTATAAGATTAAAAAGTACACATGGCCTGGAATTTGGCACTACTGATAAAATTTATCACTTCTGTTGTTGGTAGGAGGGCTCAGTATCCAGTGATAACAGAGGTCTAGTTTTCTAACTTGTTGGATGGGAAAAGGCGAGGGGAAGCTAAGATTGGGCTGCAATGGGACAGAGGATACATCAGCCGTGGTAAAGGTAGCTTCTCTAGGAGAAAACACCCGAAATCACGGTTCCTTGCCCTTCGGAAGTAGAGATTTAGCTAGAGGCCTGTAATCTCTACTGGAAAAGAAATTAACCCATTACAAGCTTCAGCAGATAAATATCCAGATGGATAAAAATTAAGTCGACCATAGCATGAAAAGGCTAAGGAAGAAAGGATATGCAGTACAGGACAGCTTAAAAACATCAATTTTAAATGTCAGAGGACTCACCAATAAAGAACTCAATTAGTTCAAGAACTGAAAGACAAGGAAACTGATATACTAGGTACAATGGAAAATAAGAAAGAGGGAAAAGGATCAAACATGATTAATGACGTGATGACATTTTACAGCAGTGTTCCGGAAGACAAAAGAGCTCACTCTGGAGTGTCCAAAATTCTGGATAAAAAAAGGGCATCTAAAATGACCTCAAAAACTTCTATTAATGAAAGAATAACAAGTGAAAGGTTAATGTAAAACTGAGGCTACTTGACAGTAGTAGCAACATGTGCACCAGAAGTAGGAAAGCAAGAAGAAAAATAACGATTTTATTGTATTTTGCGAAATGAAATATATAAACAAAATAAAAATGACTTAATGATTTTACTGGAAGATTTTAACTCAAGAGTAGGGAAGCAACCTATAACCAACGTAACTAGCACCCAAGGGGAAAGTATTTTAAATGCAGATGGGCAAGAATGAACAAAATTCTCAATTTTTAATAACTAGAAAATTACTAGCATTCTCTTTTTTTTTTTTAAAAAAAAAAGAGAGATATTGTCAAGTACACAAGGTCAGTCAACGGATACAAGACTATAATGAGGAAAGTGGCAAATTCCGAGTATTATTTAGTAATTACTAAAAGGAATATTTTCAACAAGACGGAGAGGAAGTAATAACACTCACAGAAACGAAAGAAACAACATTCAAAATAGACTTATTACAGTATGAAAGCGTACAAACCTTACATGAAAAGAGGATTAAATGAACAATGCTTATAAAGCACATCACTGAAGATAAGAATGGAGAGTAGGAGAATGAAAGTAGTAGTGTTCAGAAGGGCAGCTTTTGAAGCATCGGTAACAAGATTTAAAGACAATGTAATAAGAAGGGATAAATAATATGGAATAAAGAATTAGAGAAAATAATAAGAGAGAAAAAGCTAGCATGTCTAAAATATAAAGAAACAAAAACGCCAGTATTAAGAGCAAAACGTAATCGAAAAAGAGCAATTGCTAAATGAGAATGTAGAAACGCACACAGAGGAAGCTGGGACAGGTATACTGCATAAGTAAACTAGAAAATGACATTCACGGACAACAAGCAATTGCCTATAAAACAATCAAACATTTAAATAGACGAGAAAAAGATGCATTAAACATTAACACAATCAACGACAAACAATGGGAACAACATTATAAAAAAGATGTGGTATGAATAAAACTTAATAAGCAGACACGTGTAAGGGTGGGTAAAGCGGGATGTACTGACATTAGCAGCATTCGAAGAATCTTTGAAAACAATGAAAAACGGAAAGGCACCTAGTCTAGATGGCATTAACAGCGAGTTACTAATTTTGGCGGAATTCTCCTCAAACTAAGGTTTTTACATTTCCTAATTGTATAATGGGAGAAAGCGAGAATACCGGAAATCTGGTCAACAGTTGTTGTGTTCTTGCTTTTTAAAAATGGAGATCGAATATACTGTAATAATTATAGGGAAATAAGTGTTTTAACGCCAGGAATGAGGGAACAAAAAAACAACCGAATAAAGCTAAATAAGAACCATTACATAAAAAAAATTAAATTATTATCATGACTAGACCATAACAGCCACTTCAGAAGAAGAATAGCAAAGAAATACTCTTAAATTAAACAAAAACCGCCAAAATTATATTTTCAAAATATCTACAGCAAAGACAAAAGTGCTCAAAAGTAGTTATAGAAAATAGAATTATCAAGCTTGTAGGTCATATTAACTAGCTGGGCTGCGACAATATCTTTTAGTTATGATAAATTTAGCTATCTATACCAGTAATAAAACTGTAAAATCATGGTGTCAAATCTATTAAATTTCGGACATGCAGCCGCGCAAATACTACTTAGGCGCTACCTGTGTTGTACAAGTGTACCTCTTTGTTACCGATCAGCATCTGTGACCGCGTGCAATGCACCGCAACAGGTGGCGCCTGTGCAAATGTGTCTCTTAGCCACCGACCAGCAACTATGACCCGATGTGCAGTACCGCCGAGGTGGAGCATATAAGGGAACCTTGTCAGGCCTGCAACTCATTCTGAGAACAGTCAGACGATGAGCGGCCGAAATGTCAATTGAAGAATTATTATTTGTGGAACTGCATGCACGAAATTTGATGGATTATTCATTACGCCGAGAGAAATTAAAATGCACACCATACTGTGTGTCTGTTTGTTCAAACATGCTAATCTCCAAAACTACTAGACAAATTCATAGGTGAGATGCGTATAACACGACCACACCATAGCACCACCGCCTCCGAATTTTGCTGTTTTCATTACACAGGCCGGCAGATGACGTTCACCGGGCATTCGCCATACCCACAACCTGCCATCGGATCGCCACATTACGTACCGTGATTCGTCACTCGACACAACGTTTTTCCACTGTTCAGTCGTCCAATGTTTACGCTCCTTACACCTAGCGAGGCGTTGTTTGGCATTTACCGGCTTGATGTGTGGCTTACGAGCAGCCGCTCGACCGTGAAATCCAAGTTTTCTCACGTCCCGCCTAACTGTCATAGTACTTGCAGTGGATCCTGATGCAGTTTAGAATTCCTGTGTGATGGTCTGTCAATCAACAGTCGTGGTCGGCCTGTACGCTTTTGTGCTGTACGTGTCCAAACAGTGGACCTAGGGATGTTTAGGACGTATGACACAAGTGACACCCAATCACCTGACCACGTTCGAAGTTCGTGAGTTCCGCGCAGCGCCCCTTTCTGCTCTTTCACGTTGGTTATTGACTACTGAGGTCGCTGATATGGAGTACCTGGCAGTAGGTGGCAGCACGATGCATCTTATGTCCATAACGTATGTTTTTGGAGGTGTCCGGATACTTTTGATCACACAGTGTATATCCCATGCTCACTGTCGGAAAAGGACAAAAACTGGTGTGAAAAATTACGCCACTTTGAAACTGTCATTAATACTTTGTGTCATAACTCAACCAGATTACCATCGTGTACTGTTTTCTTTGGGAAAAAATTAGACAATCGTTTTCAGAAATACATTAATTTACCACAGAGGGAAATATAATGCAAGAGGATTGGATTAGAAATGCCACACAGATAGTGCAAGGAAAATCACAAGAAAGAAAACATTCTCAGGACACAATTGTGAAACCAATTACATATAAAGTATGCGACTGCATCTTAATTAAAGTGCATACTAAATCCTCCAGAGTGAACTATGAAATAAAGAAATTTAGTCACTAATGTTACGGACCATTTAAAATTAGAAAGATACTTAATCAGAATGCTGTTAAAGTGAAGGTGGCTTAGGCTGGAAAATACTATGATCACCAACATGCAGAAAACATCAAATTGTTCCTTCGTCAAGAGAAGTTCGTAGAGCGAGTGATTAGCGAACAGAATTTCAGTTCCCATATGTTGAAAAGAGAGAGATTTAAATTTTTTTGTCTGTCATATCATGCCTGTCAACTGATGGTAACGAAAATGTGATTAAGTAAAACGAATACTTCATCAATACCATCAAACCCACGTGAATTTATCGGACAGTCTTGAGTAATAGAAGACAGTCAATATCTCTCGTGAGCTTAGGTTAGTGGAGTGGGTAGCTGCTGTGATGAAATTATTAAGTACTGTAGTAGTTAGCTGCAGTGAGCTAGTGATAAATATTGCTGTGAACGGGTGTGCTATGTCAACGCTTTCAGGCAGTGTACTTCGTGAGATGTTACAGCAGGAGACGGCAGTAGTGCACGTGGCAAGTGATCTTTGTCAGTTTCCAGACAGGTAGCCAGGGACATGAGGTGAACCGGGCGCAGCGCGGTAGCTTATTGTTCATAATACTGCCTTATCGTTTTTATGTGTTTGCATGTTGGCGAGACGTTGAGCGGTATGCGGCAGTTCATCGGAAAGAACCACGGGATCCTGACGTCATCAGTTATTGTCTCTCTGCTCACCACTGAAGTCAACAAATCGAGTCGCTCACAGTACATCAGCACGACACTGTATTATTCACACACTTCGCAATCTGTGACGCCACCCACGAAGCCTTCCATAGTCCCCAGTGGCATCGATGTCACAGTCCAATGCTTCAAGAAATTGTGTAATTGTGTGTGAAGTACGGCTCAGCGTGTAGGCAGCGTATTAAAAGCATGTTTACGGCTTGAAAGGGTAGGTGCATCCATGCCCAGTGTTAAAATTAAATTTTAGGCACATATACGTAACTGACCCAATTCATTGTATGTAAATATAAATACTATTGCCGGCCGCTGTAGCCGAGCGGTTCTAGGCGCTACAGTCTGGAACCGCGCGGCCGCTACGGTCGCATGTTCGCACCCTGCCTCGGGCATGGATGTGTGTGATGTCCTTAGGTTAGTTAGGTTTAAGTAGTTCTAAGTTCTAGGGGACTGATGACCTCAGAAGTTAAGTCCCATAGTGCTCAGAGCCATTTGAACCATTTCACCATTGAAGTCAACAAATCGAGTCGCTCACAGTACGTCAGCACGACACTGTATTATTCACACACCTCACAATCTGTGACGCCACCCACGAAGCCTTCCATAGTCCCCAGTGGTATCGATCTCACAGTCCAATGCTTCAAGAAATTCTGTAATTGCGTGTGAAGTACGGCTCAGCGTGTAGGCAACGTATTAAAAGCATGTTTACGGATTGAAAGGGTAGATGCATCCACGACCAGTGTTAAAATTAAATTTTAGGCACATATACGTAACTGACCCAATTCATTGTATGTAAATATAAATACTATTGCCGGCCGCTGTAGCCGAACGGTTCTAGGCGCTACAGTCTGGAACCGCGCGGCCGCTACGGTCGCATGTTCGCATCCTGCCTCGGGCATGGATGTGTGTGATGTCCTTCGGTTAGTTAGGTTTAATTAGTTCTAAGTTCTAGGGGACTGATGACCTCAGGAGTTAAGTCCCATAGTGCTCAGAGCCATTTGAACCATTTGATCGTATTACGGTAAAATTGCATGTGACATATATTCAGACTTACATGTTTGATATATTTGCATTTCCTACACAGACATTATATCGAGCACTTTTACGTATATAGTTAAGAAATTTATGCATATTTACCATGCAATCTGAGGTTTTTGCTATCTTATATAGTGCTTAGGCATGGAATTAGTTACACATGCTAGTTTTACTGTATCCAAATATTAACTCACATTCAGTCGTGTTTTTAATTCTTAACACTTTGGGCGTCTATCCTGTCGAAAGTTTCGGAAGACTGCGCCTGACGTCAGTCGATGGGTACGATTCCTCCCGCTTTTGCCGAAACTACGTATGTTGATGGGCTCGATAGGTCTTCATTGTAAAATTTTGTACGTGGAGTAACAACAATAGGATGAAATCTCCATGTAGAAATAGTAAACAGCCAATCAGTTGCAAAATGAAACGTTTATTAAGACCCTCTTACCACGGTTTCAACATTTAGGAAAAATCTTCATGGGGGAAAACATTGATAGTTGGATTTCACGTTGTGGCAGAGGTACGCTAAAATATAGCCGAAAGGCCACAACGGTAAGTATTCCCTTTTGAAGAACATGTATTTGTAAACTTTGAAACCGTAGTAAATGGATTTTAACAGACCTTCCATTTTGCAACTGATTTGCTGTTTACTATTTGTACATGGAGGTCTTCATTGTGTTGCGAGGGACATGGTTTCTAAAGCAGCCATAAAAATGGCTGCGTTCTAAGAAATGGCAATGCTTACGTGGCGACAGTCAAAATCCTAAAATGAATAATCCTGAGTTGGTTTCCATGTACTTCATCTCATTTGTGTAATTTTTATATAATTTTGCTTCCAATCATTTTCACAATTAAGGGTTATAATGGATCAGTGCAACATAGATGCAGTCATTCACTGCTTAGATAATGCAGCATTGTAGCAGGCTGCAGACCTACCATTTATTTGCTCTGTTTTGTTATTTTTATTTAAAAAAGGATTAATTAATGTAAAACTTTTTTCTGATACATATTATAGAGGTATATGCGCCTAATTTTCACATAGTATTTTTGTGCAGTTAGTGTACAATTATTGAATTTCAGTATGAATATTTTTAACTTTTAATTGAAATTTTGTTTCTGAATTTAATTTGTTTGAAAGATTTTAATTTTGATTGAGGTATATAAGAGTATAGGAACCTTACACAAAGATGCTATCGAATAAATATTCGCTTCAGTTGCCAATAATTTTCTTGCTTTATTCCATGACCGGTTTCGAAGCTTAACGCTGAATCTTCAGGCGCCACCAACTGCGAACAGGAGGAGGGGCTACTAACGACAAGCACTGTGAGGCTGACTTGTACATTAGTAGCCCCTCCTCTTGTTCGCAGCTGTTGAACCTTAAGATGAATCTTTAAACTTCGAAACCGATGGTGGAATAAATTAAGAAAATTATTGGAAACTAAAGCTGATTTTTGCTCTATAAATATGTTCTTCAGTTGAGGACGTCCATCTGATCGAATCTTTCTTACATGAAGTAATTATTGTACGGATGTGACTGCAACATATCCTATAATATAAAGTTTATTGCTGACGCTAACAATGCGTTTCAGAAAGCAGTGCGAAAAATGTGATATGTCCAACCCCCACCCCCTCTTGTGTGTGAAGCACAGCCTGGCTAGGATGCAGATGCAGCTTTTTTCTGTTTTAATTATTTTAAGAGCTCAGTTGTGGCATATACTAACAGTCAGGATGTATTTCATATGTGATGACGGATGTTGCATTTCCCATTAATAGATAGTATTTGAGCTAACATCGTGTGTCGTTAACTCGACTTAGACATTGTCAAATCCCAAAGTAGATCACTAAACAGAAGTAAACAGCAAATCAGTTATAGTAACTACAAGATGTCTAAGAGTCAAGGGAGGAGGTGTAATTACAAGTTGGAACCCGGACTGCAGACGAATGAGAGAGGGAACCGACTGTGTCCCATGCAAGGGAACCGTCCCAGTGATTTACAGACACCACGGAAAACCCAGATCAAGATTTCTGGATGAAAGAGTTGAAACACCGTCCCTGCAAATGCGAGAGCAGTATCTCACTACTTTCCACGTCTTTCCGTTGTTCGTTGGGTCTATAAGATCAAAAGCGCAGTTATTCCTAACTAAGCAGCACGAAGTGACTGAGTTTTGTCCACCACCCGGAAAAGATTTTCCAAAAGATCGGGAGGTGAAAGGTACCGTTACTGAATGCTTAAAGGGAGCTGATGGCAGCAACGTGATTCGCTAGTACACAACAGTTGATAAGCTGCCTGAACAAATATAGAAATCTACTACCGATTACGTGAAGTAGCAATGTAAAAAGTAGTGTAAGTTTCGTGAATAATTATACATCTGGATATTTGAGAAATAAACTCGCTGGATTAATGAACAAGTGACAGCTCTGAATCACTGTAGACGGTATAGAACTGGTACCAGGTGGTCAAGTGAGCATTATGGCTGACGTAAGTCATGGAAACGAAGTAATGTGTGCCAGTAAGAGCAGGAAAATGGGTCGACGTGGAGACGACACAGAATGACGGAAAAGAGCTAATGTATTTAGATGTGCCCATTACTACACCTTGAGCAAATTAGTCCGACTTGCTGGTATTTCAAGGTGGACTGTCTCACGTGTTTACGGGGAATGGTGTACCACTCCCAGCCACGTAACAAGGACTAAGAACAATGGTCGTACGAGGAGAGCGCGAAAAGTAAGAGACTGATTTTTTTATCAACCAAAGTTCTTTTTTTCCAAACAACAGAGTTGTCCAATTCAAAGCAGTTCTCTTCGGCAGCTGTACTACGTAGTTGCAGTTGTCTATAACAAAGTAGCAACGCCATAAGATAGAAAGAATTTGTAGAACGACCAGCAGAGAATTCATGAATGGTGTAGGCTCGGGCACTTCACCCTGAACGTAAATAAATGTAACATATTGCGCATACAGCTAGACTATTGATGAGAAACACTTGGAGACAGCATCTGCTGTAAAATATTGAGGCGTAACTATCCAGAGCGACCTTGAGTGGAATGACCACATAAAAACAAATAGTGGGAACAGCAGACACCAGACTTAGATTCACCGGAACAATCTTAAAGAAATGTAGCTCATCTATGAAAGAAGTGGCTTATAAGGGGCTTGTTCGCCCTATTCTTGAGTATTGTTCATCTATATGGGATCCCTACCAGTTAGGACTGATAGAGAAGATAGAGAAGACCCAACGAAGAGCGGCGCGTTTCGTCGCGCGATCGCTTTGCTGTGAGAGCGTTACGGAGATGTTAAACAAAGCCGGCCGCTGTGGCCGAGCGGTTGTAGGCGCTTCAGTCCGGAACCGCGCTGCTGCTATGGTCGCAGATTCGAATCCTGCCTTGGGCATGGATGTGTGAGCTGTCCTTAGGTTAGTTAGGTTTAAGTAGTTCTAAGTCTAGGGGACTGATGACCACAGCAGTTGAGTCCCAAAGTGCTCAGAGCCATTTTAACCATTTCTTCCCGCGCACTATTCGCGAGTGGACAGCGTTGGAGGGATCAGATAGTGTTACGGAAAGTATCTTCCGCCACACATCATTAGGTGGCTTGCGGAGTATCATGTAGATGTATGCCGGCAGAGTCGTTGTTCCCAGTCTTGGTAGCAGCGCTGGAAAGCTTCAACTGGTAGGGCCTTTAACAAGTCGGTGACAATTTTCTGAATGGCCTCCACAGTCCCAAAATAATGTCTTGTTAAGATATTTTTCAATTTCTCGAAAAGAGAAAAGTCACAGAGACACAGATAATTTGAATAGGGGGGCTTTGGAACAACAGGAATACCTTCTGAGGTCAAAAATTTCGTGACGGAAGTGGCCATGTGACATGGTGAGCTGCCATGAAGCGGCATCCACTTGTCTGCAGTGTCAGGTCCCACTAGATACACTATTTTTCTGGGTGTTTGAATGACGTCTTTGCAAAATACGTGGTTGACAGTTTGTCCTGGAGGAACAAATTATTTATGCACGATAGCACTTCTGTCAAAAAGCACATCAGCGCTATTTTCATCTTTGATTTGTTCGACCTTTTATCGTTCGAGGAGACGTCTCAGTTGGCCACTTCTCATCTTGCCGCTTTGAGGATCGTACTCAAAAATCCAGGATACATCACCTGTGATCACACGACTGAACCATTCGTAGTCATTGACAATCCTCTCAAATACATCAACGCACACGTTTCTTCGATTGTTCAGCCCAACTATGAGGTTTTTCGGCACCATTTTGGGAAAACCTTCTGCATGTGTAAATATACAGTCAAAATTTAATGTACAATAAAAGTGTTTAAATTTAAAAGGTCACCCGTCATCCGTATTGTTAAACGTCGGACTGATCTCACAAGAGCACACACACGTTCGATGTTTTCCTCGGTTATTGAACTGAAGGTCTCCCTGAGCGAGATTCATCTTCAATTTGTTCTCGGCCGTCTACAAATGATTTGTACCAGCGAAAAACTTGTTCTCTTGATCAGGAATGTTCCCGCATAGGCCTGTTTCAACTTTAAAAAGCTCACACTCGCGGATTTCCCAAGTTTAACAAAAAACTTGATGACATAACGTTGCTCTGAATTCCGCTGTTCCGTTTTCGTATCGCACAACAAAAACACAACTTTACTGATGGCGCTCTCAGAGTCCACGTGACGGACTGAGAATCTGAAAGCGATGTACACACCGGTCTTCACAGAACAACACAGCGTTACCAGATCGCTGACAGTGTTGTCAGCCTCATTACTTTTCTCACACACCTCGTAAAAATACTAACCGACTGCAACTGCAGACAACTGCAAAGCCTTATCAGTGACAATAGGTATCAAAATCTACAAGAATTGCTGCTGTCAGTCAGTGAAAATCCATCTCAACCAGCCTCTGGGCTAAACCTGCGAAAGGAAGTGCATGCAGCAGGCATTCGGGGTCGGGTGTCTCGAAAACGTCCATTGCTCACAGCGCGGCAAATAAAGCTGCACCTCCCAAATAGACCAAACAATACAGAACACTGGACAGCAGCTGGCTGGAGGCGTGTGGGGTGGATCGACGCATAGCGATTTTGCCTCTTTTTTAATGGCCAAATCTTGTCTGCTGGGTGTAGTTGAGGCCGGACGAGGTTCTGTGATGTGCTGGAAGTATTTTTCGTACCATGACTTGGACCCACTCATACAGGTTACCATGAACATGAACCAGGATATCTATTTCCAAATTCTCGCTGAGCAGGTGTTGTTCTTTTTTCAACATTTTCATATGAGTGTGCTGTGGACGCCTCCATCTTCTAATATGACAACAGCGGTATTAAAGGGCTGCGTGCCTGCGTTCCTGGTCTGATGAGTGTCGCTCCTCGACTGTCCAGCTAGACTACTTCATTTTAAACCAACAGAAAATGTCTGAGACTGGAACACTGTGTAAAATGTAACAATCAAATTGCAGAAACCTGGAAGCTCTACGGCATCCAATTGCCAATGAGTGTTTCTTCCTCTCTCATTTCTGAACTGAGGCCATTATCAGTACCAGAGACGATTTTACACGGTGTGAGCTTGATATATCGTGTGGATAAACAATTTTTGTGCGCTGTGATTTTATTGTAATCTGACAAATGATCAAGCCTAGTAAATTTGCTAGTTTCGGCTCTACTGATACTTCGTCCATTGTGAACCCATGCACAGAGTGTCTCAAACCTTTTCGGTGAAACTGAAACACGTATTAGTGGGTCTACAATAGATGATATTGAGATAGGGAAACTATGGTGAGAAGTGCATGTTTATTGTGTTATGGACATACAGAGAGCACAGTGCATAACAACAATGTAGCTCATAGTCATGCAAGTGTATACATGGCAACGGCGCATCAAGTTCTCCCAACACTGTCCCAAAGATTGCTGGGGTCTGTTGTACCAGAAGACAGGCAGCCTGGACCCTAGCACCCAGCAACACACCTCACCATGGACGCTGTCTGGTGCAGTGGAAACTGACGCCTGGGATAGTGGTATGCGAGCGCCACAGGTTAATGCGTCGGTGCGATACATGCGGTCGTCACATGACGCAGGTGCTGTGAGCTAAATTTGTGTACAATATGCCTATTTGGTGATCAAGGGTGCGGCCGAACTGTATGCGCCGTTGCAATACGTGCATTGAGACTGATGGTCTCCACTCTGAACAACTTTATGAACAACGTTGTTGTTATGCAGTGTACGCTGTGTATGTCCATAATACAATAAATATGCATTTCCGACCATTGGTTTCCTGTCCTAATATAATCGGTTGTGGACCCATTATCACCTGTTTCAATTTGACCGGAAATAATTGAGAGACACTTAGATCAAAGATTCACTGCCAAGAAAAAAGGCAACACCATCAAGGATTGTGTTCCGTGGCACCGCGGTTGCGATGTTACTGAATCATTTGGCACGGTCATAGTCGATCAGATGGCGCTAAGGAAACCTGTTATCGTACCCTCGCTTTGATGTTTGCAATATTCATTCTAGAGTACAACCATGCCCCACTCAAGAGTATGTATTCCTGTTCAACAAATTCAGCCATTTGAATGGGTTCGCCAATGTATGGGTGGGAAGCTGGATGGATGCATAATGACTTGCTACACATGCTGGGCACAGTGTATCGGTGGTTGTGTGTCGCTGCTTTCGAACCTGGTCTGTGAAACCGTCACTACCTGTTGAACATTTTCCGGAAGTCCGCGTACTACAGACGTACTAGACTGACCCAAAGTGCGAGCGGCGGTGCTGGATTGTACATCGTACAGGGACAAAAACCGAGCGCATGTTGCACCTGCTGTTTCATCAGAGTTCATTGGGATCTGTTCGCTTGCAGCAGGATTAAAATAACACGTGCCTCTGAGCGGGCTACCACCGACACGATGACATGGCAAAGCGTGGTTACCCTCGTGCCATGAAAGAGTTCATTAGAGAGTGTAATGGCTCTCTGTTGTTTACAGTGATGAGAATAAGTTCTGTCCGTATGCAAGTTCACGTGTTAGCGTAGACTTGGTGAGCTGTCTATTGCAGTGTGCATTTGCGACACTAGTTCCCGTTCAATGCATCGTTGTGGGGTGCCATCAATTCCAAATCGCGGTCGCTTTTGTGTTTCTGCAGGGTAAAGTAACCAGCGTCCACTACATTGCACAGACTGTTGTCCCTGTGCTGCTGCCGTTTCTCCGACAGGGAGGTGATGAGCTTTTGCAGCAGGACAGCATACGTTCACATACGGCTGCCGCGACATGACGAGCTTTTCATGGTATACACCAACTGTCCTAGCCAGCAAGATCACCAGATCTCTCGCCATTTGAACACGTATGGGACATGGTGAAAGGGCAAAATACTTGTTCTCCAGGCCCCGCAAGAGTCACCGCGGAATTGCAATAAAAGGCGCAAGATGTTTGGGACAATCTATCACAGCATGCCATTCGTCCCTTTATGATCTTTCCATGAGAGCATACACGTCCTGCATTGCCACGATAGGACGAAAGGGGGGGGGGGGGCGGGGGATGGAGCAGTGTGTACTTTTTTTTTTTTTTTTTTTGAGTCGTCAGTTTTCTGGCTGGTTTGACGAGGCCTGCCATGAATTCCTGTCTTTATCTCAGAGTAGCGCTTGCAACCTGCATTCTCAGTTATTTGCTGGATGTAATCTAATGTCTCTCTTACTCCACAGTTTTTACTCTGTACAGCTCTATCTAGTAACATCGAAGTTATCCCCAGACGTATTAGCAGATGCCTTATCACTCTGTCCCTTCTGCTTGCCACTGTTTTCCAGATATTCATTTCACCTTCGATTCTGTGCAGAATCTTCGCATTCCTTACCTTATCAGTCCACATAATTTTAAACATTAGTCTGTAGGACCACATCTCAAATACTTCGATTCTCTTCTTCTCCAGTTTTCCCACAGTCCATAGTTCACTATCATTCAATGCTGCGCTGCAAACATACATTCTCAGAATTTTTTTCCTCAAATTGAGGCTCATATTTGATACTCCTAAACTTCTCTTTGCCAGGAACGCCCTTTCTACTAGTACTAGTCTGCTTTTGATGTCCTCCTTGGGATTAGCCGAGCGGTCTGAGGCGCTGCAGTCATGGACTGTGAGGCTGGTCCCGGCGGAGGTTGGAGTCCTCCCTCGGGCATGGGGGTGTGTGTTTGTCCTTAGGATAATTTAGGTTAAGTAGTGTGTAAGCTTAGGGACTAATGACCTCAGCAGTTAAGACCCATAAGATTACACACACATTTGAACATTATTTTTGTCCTCCTTGCTCCGTCCCTCATGGGTTATTTAGCTGCAGAGGTAGCAGACTCCCTTAACTTCATCTACTTCATGTTAAGTTTCTCGCTGTTCTCATTTCTGCTACTTCTAATTTCTTTAGCCTTCCTTCGGTTTAATCTCAGTCCATATTCTTTACTCATTACACTATTTATACCATTCAGCATATCCTGTAATTCATTTTCACTTTCACTGAGGATAGTAATGTCATCAGCAAATTTTACCATTGACATCCTTTCATCCTGAACTTTAATTCCACTCTTCAATCTTTCTTTCATTTCCATCATTGTTTCTTCGATGTATAGATTGAACAGTAAGGGCGAAGGACTAAATCCCTGTCTTAGACGCTTTTTAATCCGAGCACTTCGTTCTTGGTCTTCCACTCTTATTATTACCTCTTGGCTCTTGTACATGTTGTGTAGTAGCCGTCTCTCCCTATAGCTTACCCATATTTTCCTCAGAATTGCAAATACCTTGCACCATTTGACATTTTCGAACGCTTTTGCCAGGTCGACAAATCGTATGAACGTGTCATGATTTTTCTTTAGTGTTGCTACCATTATCAGACATAACGTCAGAACTGCCCCTCTGGCGCCTTTACCTTTCCCACAACCGGACTGATCGTCATCTATCACACCCTAAATTTTCTTTCCCATTCTTCTGTATATTATTCTTATAAGCATCTTGGATGCATAAGCTGTTAAGCTGATTCTGAGTGATGTTCTGCGGGTCAATCAATTTTCTTTCCCATTCTTCTGTATATTATTCTTGTAAGCAACTTGGATGCATAAGCTGTTAAGCTGATTCTGAGTGATATTCTGCGGGTCAATCAAACTATTCTCTCAACCAGTTTCATAACAAGCGACAAACAATCAGTTATCTTTAACGGTAATGATAAGAGAAAGGATTAATTCGCCCCAACGCTTCACTTTAGATTTTGCATTTATTGTCACACTCTTCAGTGTAAACCACAGAACAAGCAAGAGTAACAATGAGAGAATATTTGCACTCGTAATATTTGCTATATAACTTAAAAATTACTTAATAAACAATAGGAATCTAAAATTAGTCCTTCTTAACAAACATTTTTAAGACCATAAACAATAATGATCAACGGTTAATAAAGCCCCATAAACTTGAGCAAGGATCACCCTTTTCAGTCTCTGAATGAAGTCAGTAGGCGACATAGGGGACAATCGGACGTACATTAAATGTTACACCATTAAGGACGATCTCTCATTAAGAATTATAACCACAAATTAAAGGAGATTCATTTAAATCAATTAACATCAATATCAAATAATTAAGTCACACCTCAGAAAATTTATCAAAACCAAATCTTTCAGTTCTACAACAATGTTGGATCGTGGAATACGCCGGATTACCGACACAGGAGGTTACATTTTGCCAAACAGCAATTTCTCCAAGCCCAAAACTATCTTAATAGTGTACAATACTTAGGTCATCTAGAACTACTCTAATTCGCCTTTGTTGGACATAACGGTGGAGTAGATAATTAACCTCTTATTTCATTCTCCTGGAACACGGAGCGGCAATAGACACTCGGGCAACTCTCGGGAAAGAGGATGGCTCCACCAGGAAGAAGAAACACTTACCCGAACTGGAAAGGGAACTCGTGTAACACGAGCCACTAGGTTGGACGAAGACCAGTTGGCGATTTTTAATCATTAACCAAAGCTTGCTGGCCAGCGGACGAAAATTACAGAGGCAAAGGTAGCTTTATTTGTGCTCACAAGAACTGATAACTTCTGCGAATGAGAGTCCGGCAGAACTACCGCTGTAGTATCAATACGGGACTTCGGAGGTGACGAGAGCAAGTCAACAACGGTCTCTACCCAATGGGCCCAACATTTCAGACAAACCGAGCAACCGACATCAGTCGTGGCTAAGCGGATTACCATATAGAAACTCTAGCACTACCTTAAATATAATTAAACCTTAAATATAATTAAATAGAGCACTTAAATGCCACGGGGACTAAACTCCGTAACACGAGAATATATACACAATAACGACTAAATTTAAATATGCCTACGTACTAAAAGACAACAGATATTGGCGAACATTAACATAATCTCGCATTTCAGACATCCATAAAATTAATTGGCTCTATCTCTCCGCCAGACAGTACAAGGTTATTTAACATTTTACAACGTGCTTGTCCAAACAGTGACTACTCCACCCATCAGAAAACAATGGTTTGCAGAAGGTCCAGAGCCAAAAAAATTTCTTTTTTTTCCTTACGAAGCGCGCCTTAAGTCAGTATGGCGTACAAATGCACGATAATGTACGGGGACAGTAACACACACGCAAGGCAATTTCTGATCACAAACTTAAAGCAGAGGAACGTTGCCACACAGTCATTAACAGCTCCCACAACATCAGGAGATTGGCCCCGCTAGACGACGGTCGTTTCACTAGCTAAATGAAAAATCTTACTTTCAGTGACACAACCTTCCGGAGGTTATTGGCAGCCGCAGACGGACTTCATAGCTTCTCCAGCCCATGAACAGAAACCGAACGTTGTCCACAGATTTACGGCCTCTTGTATCCTCACGCCCCGGGTTTTTGGGCCCATCCAGACTTAGCATAGAGGGACTGAGCGTCCCGCTGCAGATCGGTCGTCCAGGGCCAAACACTCGCCTCAGCTGCCTCCTCCGCCCTCGGCACGGCACACAGCGCCTCCTCCCAGCGGGCGCGCTAGCAGCGCGCTCGTGGAGGCTGCGCAACGCCCTCTTGGAAAGTGCGGAAACTCCAAACAGGAGTAAACCAAGGGAAATACTGGAACCGTGGCAAGCCACACGATTCATTGCGATAATTCTCGCACTTATCAGCTCTTGCTGTCTTCAGAATCGTGTGGATGATATTTTTCCGAAAGCCAGATGGTATATGGACAGTCTCATGCATTTTACATCCAACGTGAATAGTCGTTTTGTTGCCACTTCCCCCAATGATTTCAGAAATTTTGATGGAATGTTGTCTATTCCTCGTGCCTTATTTGATCTTAAGTCTTCCAAAGCTCTTTTAAATTCCGACTCTAATACTGGATCTCCTGTCTCTTCCCTGTCAACATCTGTTTCTCCTTCCGTCGCATCAAACAGGTCTTCCCCCTCATAGAGCCCTTCAGTGTACTATTTCCACCTATCCGCTCTCCCGTATGCATTTAACAGTGGAATTCCCATTGCACTCTTAATGTTACCACCCTTGGTTTTAATTTCACCGAGTATTATTTTAATTTTTCTTTATTCTGAGTCAGTCCTTCCGACACTAATCTCTTTTTCGATTTCTTCACATTTTTCATGCAGCCATTTCTCCTTAGGTTCCCCGCGTTTCTTATTTATTTCATTTCTCAGTGACTAATATCTCCGTATTCCTGAATTTCCCTGAACATTTTTGGACATCCTTCTTTCATCGCTCAGCTGAAATATTTCTTCTGTTAACCAGGGTTTCTTCGCTGTTATGTTCTTTGTACATTACCCGTGGTCTAGGGGTAGCGTCTTTGATTCATAATCAAAACGTCTTCAGTCCTGGTTTCGATCCCGCCACTGCCTAAATTTTGAAAATAATCAGCATTGGCGGCCGAATACTTCCGGCATAAGAAGTCAGCCTCATTCTGCCAACGGCCTTGTCAAAGAGGGCGGAGGAGCGGATAGAGGTTCAGGGCACTCTCTTGTCCTAGGGGTGGGAAATTGCCCCTAAAGGCGGAAGAATCAGCAATGATCAACGACATGAGGGTGCAGAAGGCAATGGAAACCACTGCATTAAAGACACGTAACGTGTATCCATAGGACATGTGGCCTGTAATTGAAGAAGTGTCATGATGATCTCTCCATTGGCAAAAGATTCCGGAATAGTCCCCCACTCGGATCTCCGGCAGGGGACTGCCAAGGGGGAGGTTACCATGAGAAAAAGATTGAGTAATCAACGGAAGGATAACGTTCTACGAGTCGGGGCGTGGAATGTCAGAAGCTTGAACGTGGTAGGGAAACTAGAAAATCTGAAAAGGGAAATGCAAAGGCTCAATCTAGATATAGTAGGGGTCAGTGTAGTGAACGTCAGATGAGTATCGGGTAATATCAACAGCAGCAGAAAATGGTATAACAGGTGTAGATTCGTTATGAATAGGAAGGTAGGGCAGAGGGTGTGTTACTGTGAACAGTTCAATGACCGGGTTGTTCTAATCAGAATAGACAGCAGACCAACACCGACAACGATAGTTCAGGTATACATGCCGACGTCGCAAGCTGAAGATGAACAGATAGAGAAAGTGTATGAGGATATTGAAAGGGTAATGCAGTATGTAAAGGGGGACGAAAATCTAATAGTCATGGGCGACTGGAATGCAGTTGTAGGGGAAGGAGTAGAAGAAAAGGTTACATGAGAATATGGGCTTGGGACAAGGAATGAGAGAGGAGAAAGACTAATTGAGTTCTGTAACAAGTTTCAGCTAGTAATAGCGAATACTCTGTTCAAGAATCACAAGAGGAGGAGGTATACTTGGAAAAGGCCTGGAGATACGGGAAGATTTCAATTAGATTACATCATGGTCAGACAGAGATTTCGAAATCAGATACTGGATTGTAAGGCGTACCCGGGAGCAGATATAGACTCAGATCACAATATAGTAGTGATGAAGAGTAGGCTGAAGTTCAAGACATTAGTCAGGAAGAATCAATACGCAAAGAAGTGGGATACGGAAGTACTAAGGAATGACGAGATACGTTTGAAGTTCTCTAACGGTATGGATACAGCAATAAGGAATAACGCAGTAGGCAGTACAGTTGCAGAGGAATGGACATCTCTAAAAAGGGCCAACACAGAAGTTGGGAAGGATAACATAGGTACAAAGAAGGTAGCTGCGAAGAAACCATGGGTAACAGAAGAAATACTTCAGTTGATTGATGAAAGGAGGAAGTACAAACATGTTCCGGGAAAATCAGGAATACAGAAATACAAGTCGCTGAGGAATGAAATAAATAGGAAGAGCGGGGAAGCTAAGACGAAATGGCTGCAGGAAAAATGCGAAGACATCGAAAAAGATATGATTGTCGGAAGGACAGACTCAGCATACAGGAAAGTCAAAACAGCCTTTGGTGACATTAAAAGCAACGGTGGTAACATTAAGAGTGCAACGGGAATGCCACTGTTAAATGCAGAGGAGAGAGCAGATAGGTGGAAAGAATACGTTGAAAGCCTCTATGAGGGTGAAGATCTGTCTGATGTGATAGAAGAAGAAACAGGAGTCGATTTAGAAGAGATAGGGGATCCAGTATTCGAATCGGAATTTAAAAGAGCTTTGGAGGACTTACGGTCAAATAAGGCAGAAGGGACAGATAACATTCCACCAGAATTTCTAAAATCATTGGGGGAAGTGGCAACAAAACGATTATTCACGTTGGTGTATAGAATATATGAGTCTGCCGAAATACCATCTGACTTTCGGAAAAGCATCATCCACACAATTCCGAAGACGGCAAGAACTGACAAGTGCGAGAATTATCGCACAATCAGCTTAACAGCTCATGCATCGAAGCTGCTTACAAGAATAATACACAGAAGAATGGAAAAGAAAATTGAGAATGCGCTAGGTGACGATCAGTTTGGCTTTAGGAAAAGCAAAGGGACGAGAGAGGCAATTCTGACGTTACGGCTAATAATGGAAGCAAGGCTAAAGAAAAATCAAGACACTTTCATAGGATTTGTCGACCTGGAAAAAGCGATCGACAATATAAAATGGCGCAAGCTGTTCGAGATTCTGAAAAAAGTAGGGGTAAGCTATAGGGAGAGGGAATAATAAGAGTGGACGATCAAGAACGAAGTACTCGTATTAAGAAGGGTGTAAGACAAGGCTGTTGCCTTTCGCCCCTACTCTTCAATCTGTACATCGAGGAAGCAATGATGGAAATAAAAGAAAGGTTCAGGAGTGGAATAAAAATACAAGGTGAAAGGATATCAATGATACGATTCGCTGATGACATTGCTATCCTGAGTGAAAGTGAAGAAGAATTAAATGATCTGCTGAACGGAATGAACAGTCTAATGAGTACACAGTATGGTTTGAGAGTAAATCGGAGAAAGACGAAGGTAATGAGGAAGTAGTAGAAATGAGAACAGCGAGAAACTTAACATCAGGATTGATGGTCACGAAGTCAATGAAGTTAAGGAATTCTGCTACCTAGGCAGTAAAATAACCAATGACGGACGGAGCAGGGAGGACATCAAAAGCAGACTGGCTATGGCAAAAAAGGCATTTCTGGCCAAGAGAAGTCTACTAATATCAAATACCGGCCTTAATTTGAGGAAGAAATTTCTGAGGATGTACGTCTGGAGTACAGCATTGTATGGTAGTGAAACATGGACTGTGGGAAAAGCGGAACAGAAGAGAATCGAAGTATTTGAGATGTGGTGCTATAGACGAATGTTGAAAATTAGGTGGACTGATAAGGTAAGGAATGAGGAGGTTCTACGCAGACTCGGAGAGGAAAGGAATATGTGGAAAACACTGATAAGGAGAAGGGACAGGATGATAGGACATCTGCTAAGACATGAGGGAATGACTTCCATGGTACTAGAGGGCAAAAACTGTAGAGGAAGACAGAGATTGGAATACGTCAAGCAAATAATTGAGGACGTAGGTTGCAAGTGCTACTCTGAGATGAAGAGGTTAGCACAGGAAAGGAATTCGTGGCGGGCCGCATCAAACCAGTCAGTAGACTGATGACCCAAAAAAAAAAAAAAAAAAAAAAAAAAACTACGTTTTATTCTACTGAACTGCCTACTGAGCTATGCTTTAGCGCAGTATCCATACCCATAGAGAACTTCAAGCGTATCCGTTCATTCCTTGGTGCTTCTGCATTTCACTTCTTTGTGTATTGATTCGTCCCGACCAGTCTCTTAAACTTGAGCCGACTCTTCATCATTACTAAATTGTGCCTTGAGTCTACAACTGCTCCTGGGTACTCCTTACAATCCAGTACTGTTACTTTGGCATGTGTGTGGCGTTTGGTCTGAATATGTTATCATATACTCCTACAACGATGAACTGCCTGTCACCTCACTTGTCAATAAAATAAACTTGACCATGAGGGTTTTTCATATTTTTTTCGTGCAGTGTAGTTTATATTACCAGCGATATGTGTAACTGATTTCCAGTATTTTTTCCTACCGCAGAGCACGTATAGTTGCCTGACTCCATACGTAGTAGACAAGGTTTTG
This sequence comes from Schistocerca serialis cubense, assembly GCF_023864345.2. NCBI lineage: Eukaryota > Metazoa > Arthropoda > Insecta > Orthoptera > Acrididae > Schistocerca > Schistocerca serialis. The sequence continues at coordinate 738,301,137 of NC_064639.1, read as the reverse complement.
AGTAGAATAAAAGGCTGTTACCAAAATATCAGAAATGTTTTAAGAGTAAAAGGAGACCACACCCTGCCTATCTAACCCATGTTAATGTAGGCAAGTTTTGAACCATTTCTGAAAAAAACAATTTGATGCAGGATCTTAATATTTTTACTGTATGTTACATGATGCTAATAGAGTCAACTGTACTAAAGTCTACTTTATCCATTTTGAAGTTTTAAGAAATTCTTTTTTAAATTTATTAAGAAAAAATATTAAGCTTTTTCTGTAGGAAATATATTTTTTATGAACTTCCTAATGGGGCTTTTTATGTTATGCAGAGCCTCTGAAAATTTCATTCATTTATCTATGAAAGTTTCTGATATAATGGGGCATATGTACTAAAAATTTTAGTCTGCGTGAGATTGACTTTAAAGAAAAAAAACTTTCGAATTTTGTTACTTACAGTTAATTAAATCTGTCCTGCTGCGTATGATGGCCCTTCTTTGGCCTGTAGCAGGTTTTCCACCTTCTTTTTCACCTTCCTGGATCTTTGTCTTGCTTTCTTGGCCATATTAGGTCGCTACGGTCGCAGGTTCGAATCCTTCCTCGGGCATGGCTGTTTGTGATGTCCTTAGGTTAGTTAGGTTTAACTAGTTCTAAGTTCTAGGCGACTAATGACCTCAGCAGTTGAGTCCCATAGTGCTCAGAGCCATTTGAACCATATTAGGTGCAGACCTGTCTGCATCGGCTATCCTCATTTTATCGTAATGTTGCAGTCCAGTGATCATAATTTCACCAGGATCAATTCCCAGCTTTTTCAGTATCCAACACTTTCCAATATTACCACAATTGAAAGTAATAACAGCATCATGAACTCCCAGTTTCATTGTATGCATGCCTACAAATACAGTTTTAGGACGGCGGTCCCAAATTATGCTGCTGAAACATTCATTTGGATTCTGTGTCTGCCGATGCAGACATTTCCTTACAAGGTCAGGATGAACCAAGTCTCTGATATTAGATTTAATTGCTGTAATAACAACAGCAGGAAGAGAATGCTGGTGATAATGAGATTCTCCAGTTGCCTGAGCCCTGTTGTATTTGCACCACGAATTTTCTCCTGATGGACACAATCCATGACATGGCTTATCATCAGTAGAGGACATGGAAGAATATGGCCCAAACATCTCTTTTCATTGCCCCAGATTTTCTTTATTACTCCTAATTGCCTGCCCATAGTATATCTGCAAGTCTTCTATTTCAGTTTTAGTTAACTGACCCTGTACGGTCAACAATTTTCCATCTTCAAATTTTTTTCCTCTCATATCAACAGCTAGTTTTCTCAGACTTGTTCCCAAACGTTTTTGAACATGGCCTACACATTCAATTTTGCTAATAATGGCAACTCCATATGGCTTAAAGTTGACAGTGTGTGGGTTGACAGTGGGTGACAGAAAAGTGGGCGTGGCACATAAACACACGTGGTAGGAAAATGCTCTTTAAAAGCTCGAAAAATTTTTTTTCGGCAAAATCCTTTTCAGAGTACTTAAACAAACCCTTCATCTATCGAAATATGATGAAAACTGAAAGTCGATTTTTTTCGACCTGAACCACTTTTCTTTAAGACCATGGAAAAAAGGAGTCTTCATCTCGAGGCCGCGCTGCTTGTAAAGAATGAAAGGGGAAAGGAAAACGTTAATGTGTGCTGTTTTCCAAAAAACAGCTTGAGGTTTGAAAAAGACATGCGTTGCGCTGAGGCGTCTCTGAGTGGTAGTTACTTCTTTAGTTTTCAGCCAGACTGGAATATTGCCCAAGGGACGGTGCATCGCTCCGAGCTGTCTCAAGCGCAAGTAATGCTGCGTGTCTGTCTTTGGTGGAAGACGACTCCGGCGCGACGGCGCTGTCTACGTGAGTGTCAGGGTGAGGCAGCGGCAGACAGTGGGGATGCCGACCGAAAGAAGCTCCCCCCCTCCCCCCTCCCCCCCTCCCCCCCCTCCCCCCCCAACAGGCAGACAAGCCCGCCGACTGGAAAACAGCGCCGCAGGCCGGATTACTGTCACGTCTCGCGCCACTTGGCTGCCGGGTCGTCGCACGGGCACTCGCCAAGCTGAGGAGCGGCGCTCTGAGGAATGGGCGAAGGGCGTTCCTCCTGCAGCAGACGATGCTAACAGGGATGTGCTCCCAGCGCCTAGCGGAAAGCTGCTGCAACACGCAAGATTTTTTATTTCTTTACGAAACGTGCGTCTCTCTGTTCGTGGGTCTCGGTACAATCATTCAGTGACATCATTTGATTTTTTTCGTGTTCATTTTGCAGACAGATTTTCGAAATATGACTTTCGATATCTTCGTGTCAAAGGAAGTCCAAAAATACGTTGCTGGGTGCATTCTTACTGGGATCCTAATCTGAACGTGCGTGGTGCTTCTAAGGTTTTTAAACAGTTGAATAATTGTCCCTCTTTTCTTTTACCATTCGAACAGTTGTGGCCGCAATGCAAAGGCAGTAGGTGAACATCTGAAGCATAAATAATTCTCAGCACAAACTTAAGAAATCTGGAAGGAACTACTGGTCGTTAGCGGCAACTATGACATCTGTGGAGTTATGTGCGCTGCTTGCACGGAAATCACATCGAAGTTCTTGGTAAATCTGGACCAACATTTCATAATTACCAAGATTTTGTTTCACAGTTTTGTTTCCTGCTTCAGATGCAACTGGATTATTTTCGTCATTTGACGTTAGAGAGCATGGGAGCAACAGTGATGACAGAGTATTAAAAGAACTTTCGGCAAGGCGTTGGAGGCGAGATGCCGCTTTCGGAACGTGCGCCTTTGCCTCATGAGACCGCAAATTCCCTTACTCAGCTCACTGGACAAAAAATTAGTCAGCAGAGAGAAATCATTATAAGTATCATTTAATACAGTCTAATTCCGCCCCTGGACTTGATAACCGCCTAGGTTCGGTTAGGAAACGAGTCCAGAAGGTTGTGAAGGTACGTCGCATCCACTTTAAGCCGCTCGCAGAAGATTTGATCGCACAAGTCCACCAAATTGCGGGGATACTGATGTCGGCGTTTTGCCCGCTGGTCCCACAGAATTTCCTGCGGAGTCCATGTCAAATGATTTTGAGGCCAATCTAGATGTAATAGGGTGCTGAAATGTTCAGAAAACCAGTTACATATTCTTCCAGGCCGATGTACTTTGCTGCTGTCGTCTTTATGTTCCTATATGAGCAATGCTCTCTTACGAGGTGACCGACACCAGATGTACATTGCGTGAAGGTCCCGTCGCAATGTTCTCTCGGTAACAGCTTAGGATGAACCTTAATTCACTGCCTGCAGCAATTTCTATCCGGTTTGGAAGCAATTTTGATTCACGAACCGTGAAGCTCGCGGTCCCTCTTAGTCAGGGTCTTTTCTCCGATTGAAATTCCGACGTCGTATTTCTTGGCCACGTGTATTACACTACTGCATGCAGACATGTTGAACAGTCCGCCACGAAGCACCAACAAATCTAACACCTCCACACACCGTATGACCATGGACACGGCCGAACTAGCTTCCCCCTTTTTGCCACTCTGTCACGTCCTTGCGTTTACCCATGTTTACGTACAATGCCCGCTTGAAACGTCTCACTCATCGCTACTGCCTTATGCTCACATAACGCAGTGAGTGTGCGGCTACGCACATGACTTGATCGCTGCGCTATCTATACGAGCTTAACGATTCGTCTATTTATGGACACAGGTGTAAGAAATTTTTGGCTGGTGAGCTTACTTTGCTGGCGTATATTTAATTACAGGCTATCTGGGGTAAGAAAGTTCTTACAACGTTCTTTTGATATGCTAGTACCAAAATATACAGAATTGAATATTTCAATAAATTTGAAGACTTAGTCGAAGCTGTTCGTGGTTTACGTAACTTTATGCGCCTTCACGATAGTGTTTATTTCTTTTTAAACTTGGTTTCGGGCCGTGCCCTTTCATCCATCTCAGTAGCAATTTCAATTATGATGATACGAAAGTAAGGACAACACAACATCCAGTTCCAGACCGAGAAAATCTATACTCGATGTTAACAAATTTCTCTTCTTCAGAATCGCTTTCCTTGCCATTGCCAGTCTACATTTTGTATCCTCTCTACTCCGACCATCATCAGTTATTTTGCTCCCCAAATAGCAAAACTCCTTTACTACTTTAAGTGTCTCATTTCCTAATCTAATTCCCTCAGCATCAGCCGACTTAATTCGACTACATTCCATTATCCTCGTTTTGCTTCTGTTGACGTTCATCTTATACCCACCTTTCATGACACTGTCCATTACGTTGAATTTTTGATAATTTGTAATGAAATCAGTAACTAGCTGTCTAATTCTAAATGGTATATTGTTCAATCTGACTTACTTAGAAAGTGGTGAATAGCGATTTTTGGGCATATTTCGCATCTGGAACATCTTGATCCAGCAGTAGTTAGCTAACATATTAGAACTCCACTTCCCTTGGTGCCTCATTTCCATTATAGAAATTTGATGATGGAAACGCTCACCGTGCTCTTCGCTGACAGCCCGAAAATTATCTGGGAAGAAGTCTAAATGAAAGTCCAAGAAGTGCTGCGTTCCATCGGTTTATAAGAATGCAGAACATCAGCCACTATGTTGCGATCGTTTCTACTTTATGGTTTCAAGGAAATTGCAATATATATATTTGAAAACTGCTACGCTGATTTCTCCAGTGGATTTAACAGTACTTCAGAATGCTCATAAACCATCAACGTGGTCGTATAAAAATTCCCTCTTTCAGTTTAGCATCACTGACTTTGTGTAATTTCGATTTCAAATACAAGAATCTATCAGAAAGTTCATCCGTAGCTTTTCGTTACTTCTAATTTAATATGAATGAAAGTAAATATATTTTTTCAGGATCCACTAAAGGGACATGTGACACATTTTTCTGGCCAGACATAAGAGGTTCAAGCTTAGGCCACAATTTTCTTAGTGAGACTTCTTATCTCCGCTGTCACATTAGGGAAAAAAAAAAACAGGAAATTTGGTGAATACAAGTTGCAAATCGAGCAATAAATGACTTTTAAGCCACCACAGATATTCCATTTATATTCTTCATTTTTCATATTTGATTTTCTGTAAAATTAGTTTCATATTGTCATATGTCTCTTTCATATCAGTTGCATGCCGCTACAGGTATTGATGGAAGTTCTTGCCAATATGTAGCAGCACAGCCTTCATAAGCAGTCTATGAACAGCTTTTTGTATGTCCATCCTTCTCACTTTTAGCACCGTACACATATTTTGGCTAAATCATTTTTCAATTAGTTTTTATCTTCTGATGAGATGTCGGACCATGCCGATTTAGGTTTTCCGTGACTTCCCTAAATCGCTCCAAAAAATGCCAGGATGGGTCCCTCGAAAAGGACGCAGAAGACGTCCCTCCCCAACATTGACACAATCAGAATTTTACCTGCAACTCTAATGATCTCGATGTCGACGGGACATTAAACCTAATCTTTCTTCCTTCTTCTTCTGATGACTTCATTGGGCGGTACTGTGTAAAAATCTGAAGGAAACGATCAGACTGATTAAATTCTTTAAACACAATGCTTTATTTCTTTTTTTTTTTTAGACTGGTTTGATGCGGCCCGCCATGTCCTCTTCTAAAGTTTATACCTTCTGCAGCTCCATCTAGTACCACGTATTAACACATGTCCTATCATCCTCTCCATTCTTCTTGCCGGTGATTTAAATATGTTCCTTTGCTCGTCGAATCTGTGGGGAATCTTCTCATTCCTTATCAGTCCATCTCATTTTCAACATTCTTCTGTAGTATCGCATCTCGAACTCTTCGACTCTCTTCTGCTACGGTTTTTCCACTTTCCACGAATCGCTATAATACGATGTTGTGCTCCAAAGGTACATTCTCAGGAATGCATTCCTCATATCCTACATTTGAAACCAGTAGACGTCTCGGGGCAGGAATGTTCTCTTTGCTTGTTCTAGTCCGCTTTTTATGTCCTCCTTGCTTCGTTTGTCAGGGGATATTTGTCTTCCAAGGCAAAAAAATCATTAACTTAGCCTACTTCGTGATCATCAGTGTTAATGTTAAGTTTCCCGATCTTCTCATTTCCCTATTTCTCATTAATTTTGCTTTTTTCCGGTCTACGCTTAACCCTCATTCTGCACTCGCCGATCGTTCATCCAATTAAGTACTACCTGTATTTCTTCTTCACTTTGACTGAGTATAGCAAGGTCATCAACGAATCTTATCACTGGTGTCATTTGACGCAGAATTTTAATCCCACTCTTAATCCTCTTATATTCTCGTCATTGCTTCTTCGCCGTGTAGTTCGAACCGCAGGGGCGATAGACTGCATCCATCTCTTACAGCTACTTTTATTCGAGAAAGTTATTCTTATATTTTAACTAAAGTTCAGTCTTTATCACAACACTTATGTCTCAATAACATAGATGACCGGTTTCGGTTATTTTTACATAACCATCTTCATACCCGTGAATTAATTTTAGAAAATACTAGAAACCAATCTTTAAATAAAATGAAAGTGTCTAATGACGACAAAACTTTTAACAAGATAAAATAAAATTAATTATACCCATGGCTTCATTGGAGGATGGTAGGCGGAGCTCTCCTCAGCTGCTACGAAGTCAGCTGATGGTTATGAGTGCTGAGCATGAGCTTAAATATGCAGAGGCTCCGCCTACTTCCTGTCACACTACTTCACAACTACCAATCAGCGTTCATAATATGACGCATTCGTCAAAGTATAAAAATACGAAATACACTAATAACATAAAACTGATTCATTTAAAATGTCTGATTAACAGATAGTTAGTATGTGTAAAACTTATTTATATTTTAGATAAAAACGATAAACGACGATGTGTAATAGCTGTGTCCTCTATGGGCAACCTTAATACTATTACAGTGTCAGTTACATCAAAGATGTAAAAGTCCTTGGAGTTGTGGTATATATCGATTATACCGAGTCACCTACATCACAATTGCATCTTTGTTGGATGTTGCAGAATCGTCTTACTTTAACTGTAGTTTTCATAGCAACATTATTTATAGCAGTAGGGTAGCAGCCAAGAGTGCGTTAACATTATGTATGTCTGAATAACTGATGAGACCGCTGATTAAGTACACTCCTGGAAAATGAAATAAGAACACCGTGAATTCATTGTCCCAGGAAGGGGAAACTTTATTGACACATTCCTGGGGTCAGATACATCACATGATCACACTGACAGAACCACAGGCACATAGACACAGGCAACAGAGCATGCACAATGTCGGCACTAGTACAGTGTATATCCACCTTTCGCAGCAATGCAGGCTGCTATTCTCCCATGGAGACGATCGTAGAGATGCTGGATGTAGTCCTGTGGAACGGCTTGCCATGCCATTTCCACCTGGCGCCTCAGTTGGACCAGCGTTCGTGCTGGACGTGCAGACCGCGTGAGACGACGCTTCATCCAGTCCCAAACATGCTCAATGGGGGACAGATCCGGAGATCTTGCTGGCCAGGGTAGTTGACTTACACCTTCTAGAGCACGTTGGGTGGCACGGGATACATGCGGACGTGCATTGTCCTGTTGGAACAGCAAGTTCCCTTGCCGGTCTAGGAATGGTAGAACGATGGGTTCGATGACGGTTTGGATGTACCGTGCACTATTCAGTGTCCCCTCGACGATCACCAGTGGTGTACGGCCAGTGTAGGAGATCGCTCCCCACACCATGATGCCGGGTGTTGGCTCTGTGTGCCTCGATCGTATGCAGTCCTGATTGTGGCGCTCACCTGCACGGCGCCAAACACGCATACGACCATCACTGGCACCAAGGCAGAAGCGACTCTCATCGCTGAAGACGACACGTCTCCATTCGTCCCTCCATTCACGCCTGTCGCGACACCACTGGAGGCGGGCTGCACGATGTTGGGGCGTGAGAGGAAGACGGCCTAACGGTGTGCGGGACCGTAGCCCAGCTTCATGGACATGGTTGCGAATGGTCCTCGCCGATACCCCAGGAGCAACAGTGTCCCTAATTTGCTGGGAAGTGGCACTGCGTAGGATCCTACGGTCTTGGCGTGCATCCGTGCGTCGCTGCGGTCCGGTCTCAGGTCGACGGGCACTTGCACCTTCCGCCGACCACTGGCGACAACATCGATGTACTGTGGAGACCTCACGCCCCACGTGTTGAGCAATTCGGCGGTACGTCCACCCGGCCTCCCGCATGCCCACTATACGCCCTCGCTCAAAGTCCGTCAACTGCACATACGGTTCACGTCCATGCTGTCGCGGCATGCTACCAGTGTTAAAGACTGCGATGGAGCTCCGTATGCCACGGCAAACTGGCTGACACTGACGGCGGCGGTGCACAAATGCTGCGCAGCTAGCGCCATTCGACGGCCAACACCGCGGTTCCTGGTGTGTCCGCTGTGCCGTGCGTGTGATCATTGCTTGTACAGCCCTCTCGCAGTGTCCGGAGCAAGTATGGTGGGTCTGACACACCGGTGTCAATGTGTTCTTTTTTCCATTTCCAGGAGTGTATTTAGAACTCATCGATCTAATAGTTTTTATAATAATCAATGTCAATTAAATTAAATTTTATATGTTGTATAGCATATTTTTCGTACATGCGTATCACTAATCTTATATGTTAAAAACAAAAGTGTAGGTGCTTTTTATTATAAAATTTCGTCAAAAAGGTCATAAAAATATTTTTCGCGAAAATCTGATTGTTCATTGAGCAGCATTGATGATTTGGTTTTCAAATGAGCATATATCTCGATTTCTTCTAAGATATTCATAAGTAAGCCTTTATTTTCATAATGAAGAACTTGTAAATTCTGCTCTACTGTCCCCTCAGCGTGATTATCGAATGCTGTATAATGGCCGAATACAGACTTTGTTCGTGAGGTACCCGACGTATGTTCTTTGTACCTTACTAAAAATTTTCGACCTGTTTGGCCGGTATATATTGTCTCACAGTCTCTACATTGGATCTTGTACACTTCTGATCTGGTAAATTTTTCATTATCTTTGCTTATGGTATGTCTTAATTTTTGTTGTAAGGTATTGTCAGTTGTCAGTGCTATTGTTATTCCAGAATTACTAATTTATTCAAAAATTCTTTGCTTAGAACTGGGTTTCCATCTGAGCTCTTGATATTCATACAAGTGGTTCTCTTTTCTCCAAAGGTCTCTTTAATTTTCCTGTAGGCAGAATCTATCTTACCGCTAGTGAGATAAGCCTCTACATCCTTACATTTGTCCTCTAGCCATCCCTGCTTAGCCATTTTGCACTTCCTGTCAATCTCATTTTTGAGACGTTTGTATTCCTTTTTGCCTGCTTCGTTTACTGCATTTTTATATTTTCTCCTTTCATCAATTAAATTCAATATTTCTTCTATTACCCAAGGATTTCTACTAGCCCTCGTCTTTTTACCTACTAGATCCTCTGCTGCCTTCACTACTTCATCTCTCAAAGTTACCCATTCTTCTTCTACTGTGTTTCTTTCCCCCATTCCTGTCAATTGTTCTCTTATGCTCTCCCTGAAACTCTGTACAACCTCTGGTTTAGTCAGTTTATCCAGGTCCCATCTCCGTAAATTCCCACCTTTTTGCAGTTTGTTCAGTTTTAATCTACAGTTCATAACCAATAGATTGTGGTCAGAGTCCACATCTGCCCCTGGAAATGTCTTACAATTTAAGACCTGGTTCCTAAATCTCTGTATTACCATTATATAATCTATCTGAAACCTGTCAGTATCTCCAGGCTGCTTCCGTGTATACAACCTTCTTTTATGATTCTTGAACCAAGTGTTAGGTGTGATTAAGTTGTGAGTGGAAAGGTAGGACAGAGAGTGAGTTGCTGTGAACAGTTCAGTGATAGGGTTGTTCTCATCAGAATCGACAGAAAACCAACACCAACAACGACAGTGGAGGTACGCATGCCGATGTCGCAAAATTCTACCAGGAGGCTTCCTCTTTCGTTTCTTAGCCCCAATCCATATTCACCTACTACGTTTCCTTCTCTCCCTTTTCCTACTACCGAATTCCAGTCACCCATGACTATCAAATTTTCGGCTCCCTTCACTATCTGAATAATTTCTTTTATTTCATGATACATTTCTTCAATTTGTTCGTCATCTGCAGAGCTTGTTGGCATATAAACTTGCACTACTGTAGTAGGCGTGGGCTTTATCTTGGCTACAATAATGCGTTCACTATGCTGTTTGTAGTAGCTTACCCGCACTCCTATTTTTTTTATTCATTATTAAACCAACTCCTGCATTACCCCTAAGTGATATTGTATTTATAACCCTGTATTCGCCTGACCAAAAGCCTTGTTCCTCCTGCCAGCGAAATTCTCTAATTCCTACTGTATCTAATTTTAACCTATCCATTTCCCTTTTTAAATTTTCTAACCTACCTGCTCGATTAAGGGATCTGACATTCCACGCTCCGATCCGTAGAACGTAGAGTTACATAGCAATCAAAATGTCATCGGTCCTGGGTTCGAACCCCGCCACCGCTTACATTTTTAATAAAAATCATCAGCAATGACGGCCGAAGACTTACGGCATAAGAAGTCACCTTCATTGCGCCAACGACCTTGTCAAAGAGGGTGGAGGAGCAGATAGATGTTCAGGGCATTCTCTTGCCCTTGGGGTGGGAAACTGCCCCTAACGGCGGAAGATTCAGCAATGATCAACGGCATGAGGATGAAGAAGGCAGTGCAGACCACTGCATTAACATGATATGCATCCACAGGACATGTGGCCCGTGATTGAAAAGTGCCGTGATGATCTCTGCATTGGCAAAAGATTACGGAATATTCGCCTATTCGGATATCTGGGAGAGAGTTGCCAAGGAGGAGTTGACCATGGGAAGAAGATGTCATAATGCCAGAAGTTTGAAGGTGGAAGGGAAGTTAAATAATCTGAAAAGGGAAATGCTAATCCTCAATCTAGATATAGTGGAGATCAGGGACGTGAAATGGAAGGAAGACAAACATTTCTGGTCAGGCGAACATAGGGTAACATCAACAGCAGCAGAGCAGAAAATGGAGTAAAGGGAGTAGGATTCATTATGAGTGGAAAGGTAGGACAGAGAGTGAGTTGCTGTGAACAGTTCAGTGATAGGGTTGTTCTCATCAGAATCGACAGAAAACCAACACCAACAACGACAGTGGAGGTACGCATGCCGATGTCGCAAACGGAAGATGAAGAGATAGAGAAAGTACGTGAGGATACTGAACGGGTAATTAGCATATAAAGGAAGATGAAAATGTAACAGTCAAAGGGGAGTGGAATGCTGTTGTAGGGGCTGGAGCAGAAGGAAATGTTACGGGAGGATATGGGGTTGCGGCTAAGAATGAGAGAAGAGTATTGAGTTCTGCAGTAAATTTCAGCTGGTAATCACAAGAGGAGAAGGAGGAGGTATACTTGGAAAAACGTCGGGAGAAATGTGCAGATTTGAGTTAGATTACATAATGCCTAGGCAGAGATTCTGAAATCAGATACTGGGTTGTAAGGTGTACCCAGGAGCAGATATAGATTCAGATCCCAACTTAGTAATAATGAAAAGTAGGCTGAAGTTTACGGGACTAGTTAGGACGAATCAATACGCAAAGAAGTGGAATACTGAAGTACTAAGGAATGAAGAGATACACTTGAAGTTCTCTCAGGCCATAGAGGCTGAATGGAACAGCTCAGTAGGCATTTCAGTTGAAGAGGAATGGACATCTCTAAAAAAGGCAATCACAAAAATTGGAAAGAAAAACATAAGTACCAAGAAGGTAACTGCGAAGAAACCATGGGTAACAAAAGAAATACTTCAGGCGATCGATGAAAGAAGAAAGTGCAAAAACGTTCACGGAAATTCAGGAACACAGAGATTCTAGTCGCTGAGGAATGAAATAAATAGGAAGTGCAAGAGATCTAAGGCGAAATGGCTGCATGAAAAATTAGGAAAAATCGAAAGAGAAATGACTGTCAGAACAACTGACTCAGCATATAGAGAAGACAAAACAACATTCCGGTAAATTTAAAGCAAGAGTGGTAACATTAAGAGTGCAATGGGAATTCCACTGTTAAATGCAGAAGAAGACGCGGATAGGTGGAGAAACTACGTTAAAGTCCTCTATGGGAAGACTTGTTTTATGAGATAGAAGGAGTCGCCATGGAAGAGATATGGGATCCAGTACTAGAATCTGAATTTAAAAGAGCTTTGGAAGACTTAAGCTCAAAACAGTTACCGCGGCTAGTTACGTGGGAGCGCAAGTTGTTCAGCAAGGGCAGTCCGTGTTTTGCGGATGTGTTCTCAACTTTACAGTGGAGAAGAGAGATGAAAATCAACATGGTAATAATTGAGTGACTGCTGCAATTGTGCGGTATCCTGGAAATACAGTTAAGGCCGTTGCAGGACTGGAGGCTTTTAATAGAAGAGATATTATTGCTTGTCGCACCTTCCAAGTAAATGAGGTGTACAACCAGGACAGTGATCTGTCCTATTTCACGTCAAATATGCCAATTATTATTAGGACCAAACGACTGTTCACTTTGGTGTGCAGAATGTATGAGACTGCCGATATACTACCTGACTTTCGGAAAAATATCGTCCACACAATTCTGAAGACAGCATGAGCTGACAAGTGCGAGAATTATCGCACAATCAGCTAAACAGCTCGTGTATCCATGCAGCTGACAAGAACAATATAGGCCCTAAAGAAGAACGGAAAAGGAAACTCAGGCTGTGTTAGATGTCGTTCAGTTTGACTTTAGGACAGATAAAGGCACCGGAGAGGCAGTTCTGACGTTACGGGTGATAAAGGAAGCACGACTAAAGGAAAATCAAGACAAGTTCAAATGAGTTTTCGACGTGGAAAAATCGTTCGATAATATTAAATGGTGCTAAATGTTCTAAATCCTGAGGAAAATAGTGGTAAGCTATAGGGAAAGACGGGTAATTTACAATATGTTCAAGAACCGAGAGCGAACAATAAGAGACCAAGAGCGAAGTGCACGGATAAAAAACCGTGTAAGACACAGATGTATTCTTTCGACTCTGCTATCCAATCTATACGCGGAAGAAGCAATGACACGAATAAAAGAAAGATTCAAAAGTGGGGTCGAAATTCGGTGTGAAAAGGTATTAATCTTGTAATTTGCTGCTGACATTGCTATCCCCAGTGAAAGGGAAGAAGAATTACATTATCTGTTGAATGCAATGACTGCAGAATATGGACTGAGAATAAATCGAACAAAGATGAAAGAAATTAGAAGTAGCAGAAATCAGAACAGTGAAATAACTTATCATCATAGTCGGTGATCACGATGAAGTTAAGGAATTCTGTTACCTAGACAGCTAAAAACCTATGACGGACGTAGCAAGGAAGACATTAAAAGCAGACTAGCATTGACAAAAAAGGGCATTCGTGGCCAAGAGACTAGTATGAAACGTAGGTCTTCATTTGAGTAGGAAATTCCTGAGAATGTACGTTAGGAGCACAGCATTGTATGGCAGTGAAACATGAACTGTGGGAAAGGCGAACAGAAGAGAATAGAAGTATTAAAGATGTGGTACTTCAGACTAATGTTGAAAATTAGGTGGACTGATAAGGTAAGGAATGAGGCTGTTCTGCACAGAGTCGTAGGGGAAACGAAGATGTGGAAACACTGACAAGAAGAAGGGACAGGGTGATAAGACATCAGGGAATAATTTCCATGGTACTCGAGAGAGCTATAGAGGGTGAAAATGGTAGAGGAAGGCAGAGATTGGAATATACTCCACGAATAATTGGCGACATAGGTTGGAAGTGCTGCTCTGAGATGAAGAGGTTGACACAGGAAAGGAATTGTCTCTCTCCTCTGCGTTTAACAGTGGTTTTCCCACTGCACTCTTAAAAGTTACCACACTCGCTTTTCTATACTTTGAATCAGTCCTCCCGACGATCATTTCTTAATTGGTTTCTTCACATCTCCCCTGCAGGTGTTTCGCCTCGGCTGCTCTGCACTTCTTGTTTATCTCATTTCCAAGAGATTTATGTTGCTATATTGCTGTCTTTCTCTGAAAATTTTTGTACATCCTTCTTTTGTCGATTACTTGAAGTATATCTCCTGTTACCCAGGTTTTCTTTATAGTTATCTTTTTTGTACCTACGTTTGTCCAACATCTATGACTGCCCTTTGTAGGGATGCCTACTGCTCTTCAACTGAACTTCCTACTCCGGGTGTCCTGATTGCGGTATTCACATCCTTCGCCAACTTCAAACGGGTCAAATTATTCCTCAGTTCCGTATTCCACTTACTTCCATACTGATTCTTCCGGACGATTCTTTTAAATTTCATTCTGTTTTTCATCACTGTTAACTTGTGGTCTGCTGTATCATAACGTAAAATAATGTAATTAAAACGATCAGGTGATCTCCTCAAGGGTTAGCTCCACGTAGATATTTTAATTTCTTGAAGAGACGAGTCAAAGCGCTTATAATCACTGGTTCCTAAAAGTAGTGACTTGGACTCGATATTCTTCGGATTAGATCTCACTTACTGCTTGCAGTTGAATAAAAACTAATTATGAGGAGAGGGAATAAGGCTATCGTTCCAAGGAATGAAGTGCGGAAATTTAGAAATTTCAGTGTAGTTGTGGAACTAGGAAGTTTAATGAGGTAAATGCTGGCTAAAGTTAATATATGTTGACGGATCTACGCTGAAAGGGAGCAGATGTATCTGACCAGATGATTGCGTATGATATAATAGGTAGTGGATTCGCGTAAAGAGGGAGGTGGGTAACACGGTAAGCTACTGTAGCAGTAAACTGACTGAATTATTCTTATGGAGTTGGGTTAGAGTCAATGCCGACAACAATTGTACAAATTTACGTGCCTCGTTACTGATGACGAGGAAATAGAATAAATAGTAAGTTAAAGGAACTGTTACTTTATGTTAAGAGTGATTCAGATTTGCTGGTCTCATGCCATTGGAACTTGTACTAATAAAGGCAACTGCAAAATTTACTACAAAATTTAGACTGGAGAAAAGGTACCGTAAGCATTGGGAGCTCAGCATTAAATTTCGTCTCGTTGTTGTGAATGCCTTTTCCAAGATCGAAAGAGGGGGAGATATACCTGGAGAAGATGTATAAACACCGGAAAGTATTAACTGGACTATGATAAGAACCGTGCCAAATGGCGCAGTGATTAAGAGATTGGAACAAAATTCGTAGCCGTGGTCATTCAAATCTTCTTTTTGGTCATTCAAATCTTCTTTTTCCATAGATTATCTAACCGGTTTAATAGAAATGCCACGATATTTCCTTCCAATACCATACATTCCCAATGCAGGTTTGTAATCCGGCTCTAAAGACCGCACCGAGCGAGAAGCAAGTGAGGGAGATGTTTTCATTATCACAGTATCATAATTGGTTTCCATCTACATCTCAGTATTTAGTACAAAACAATAACGTTTGTTGTACGCAGAATATGATACACTGCTCCAGAGAGTATCGTTTACCATGGCATCTGTGTCAGTTTTACTTTCACCTGACGCGTATATTCTGACATTAATATTGTTCCTTTAACAGTAAAGTTAGGTATCCAGCAAGATGACATTAGGTTGATTTGTGAATCGGCTGTTAGCGCCAAAATTTTAGAAACCAAATTATAGCTATACTCCAGTGCAAAATTTAGAATCCATTAAGTGAGAGAGACACAATAGACCAACAATTTATGAAAGATTACTCACTACCAGAAGATTAATAAAAAGAAAACAATAAATAATTCCGAGGTTAGTGCTCAAATATCGGATCATGAATCAAGTGGTCTGATGGCCCCCTGAAAATAGCACAGGGTGTGTGGAAACCCTTTGCGTGGTTTTATAAACGGTGGCGACCATTGTCGGCAAGTGGGGGTGGTTATCGCCTCACTGCTGTGCATCCGCGAGACTTCAGCGGTTTTCCCGTGTGGAGACATGATGACAGCTGCAAAAAGACCCTGACAAACTGCCACTCGACGGTAATGACGTATGGTGTGCAAATTTATCTTACTCCGTCAGCTAAATTTATCGCTCACTATTAATCCCAACGTGAATTATGTGCCAGTGGATAAAGCGTGTAGCATAATGGATTCATTGTGAGAATATTATCGTAAAATTCGACTAAATATATGTCCGCCTGCGTTTTCCTCCCATATTGGTAGAATTTTAAACTTAAATGTGAAGTAAATCGAGACATTTACCTGCATTAATCGAACGATGTTGAAACAATTGTAAGTACTGAAGCTATTAACTGAGATGCAAAAAGGTGAAAAATGAAAATCCGGAAACAGTACAATAACATGACTGTATTGACACCTGTTGTTTCCGATTGTAGCTTCGATCAGATAGTTTCGGTTATGAGTCTAGTGTGAAAATGGCATGATGGCCAGTGACTGCTGATAGTGTGCTCTTTCGCTTAACATATGCCGTTTTTTCGTAAACCAAAAGTCAAAACAGGATATCGGACAGGGAATCACAAATACTTTTTTTCGTAGTTAGTGTGCTATCCGTTACACTACTCGAGAAAAGTTACATACTGCCTCTTATACTTCGCAAATGGGATACTATATTTCGCTCACTTTTTCCAAATTTATCGCGATTGTTTCTGGCGTGAAATTCTAATTGTAGGTTAGCAGAGTACATTACATAATCTGCCTTCCTGATCGCGATTAAAACTTGCCTTTCGCAGACAAAACGTTACGATTCACAATTCTCCACATGCTTATCCTTGGATTTTCCGAATTCCGCAGACCGACTCCCGCGATGTAAATGAAATAACAACTTCTTGATAATGACGACCTACGAATAACAAACATAGTCTTGCGCTATACACTTTGTATAACTGGACCAGTGGTAACAGTGCGGATTCTCTTATGAACACAACTAAACACTGTGCAAATGATATGTTTTCCGGCACTCTTTTTTTCGATATGTGCAATGGGCTCTATAGGTGGGTATCGTAGCTCATCGTGGCAGGGACTCGCACCTCTTGTGTCTGGGGCCAGTCTCAGTTCCCTTAGATGGCTGCCTGCATTAGTGAAGACAGCTAGCCAGTATGGGAATAAAGCCGAAATGAGGATAGTCTACACTGCTGCCACATTTATTCAAGATAGTGTGTCTACCTGGTTGGTACCCCCACCTCCTCTCCATGGGGGTAGATGTGAAAATTAAACATTGTTGACTTCACCAGCCCCACTTCTCCCGTCACCCCCACATCCCCTCCCCTCCCCCTCTCTCGCCCTCCCCTAATTCACTTCCCCCCTCTCTCTCTTGCTGCCCAGATTGAACCCCAAATCTATCATTTCCCACGCGCCAAGCCCCTTCCACAGCGGAGGGGGTTCCTTGCACCTTTTCCTTTATATAATAGCATGAACCAGTGGTCAAAATACAATTTCTCTTTTACGAGCATATATATTTTATGAAGTTTTATTATTTTTAAACATTATTAAATCTATACAATATACACATAATAAACTTGCACTTTCCCTCTGACAAAAAATCTTTACTAGTACAGAACATGCACTTCGTAGTTACATACGCATAATAACACTGTGTAAACTACTTAAATCTATAACGGTGTTACAAACTATGCTTGCTACAACGAATATTGAACCGAGAACACTGAATCTTGCGTTGGATGTACTACAAAATAAGTACTTAAAGCCATCCTACAGTTGTTAAACATATGTATAGGCAGCAGGTTCTACACATTATGGCGACTAGAAGACGTTGCCAATAATGTAATGCTGGTAGGACCAAACAACAACCCGATAATCAATATTGAGGGAACATTACGAGATGAATGGAAATGTTTTTCTTGTTAGTGGTACCACTGTCTCCTAGGAGGTCAGAGATGTAATCCTCTTATAAGCAAGCAACTATTTTGTAGAAAGAATAGCAACAACTATGTTATACTAAGAGTGGATGCCAGCCATGGTTCTACAGGAAGATGAAACATTGTAATAACATCACACAACTACCGAAAAAATTTTTTCTCCAGGACAGTGTTTGTGTTCTCACCTCGATCTGTCGATGCAGACTAATCAGAACCAGTCTTACCTTCCTTCATATCCTCCATCCTCCGTCCCTCTCCTCCCCCTGTAGGTAATGCTGGCTTTCTTCGCCTGTTCTAACCTGCCACTGATGGTACCTAATCATTGCAATCATTGCAGGTGCTCTGCTTTGGTCAACGTTGGGTTGACAATGATATACTGTTTCAGGTCTGCAGATATCAAAAGTGTTTCTAGGAAATACCGACTCTGGAACAATATCGAAATATTGGATGTTCGTAATGGACAACTCTCTGGGAGAAGAATGGCCAACAACACGCTACGGCCCTTGGCTTCAACTCGCTGTAGTAAGAGGCAACTCTGGGGGCTGCACTCGACAGATTCCCCCCCCCCCCCCCCCCCACCTCCACTTACTGCTGTCGGCTGCTTCCAGCAGTCTCCCATAGCCTGCATGCACTCCTCTCCTCCAGGCATTTAAAATGAGTGTCTGTGGAAATATTATAAATAAATTGTCATGCATGTGGATATTACATACGTTTCAGACACACAAATATCAGTAGAACACAGTGGTTTTAGTTTATCTACTCACATTATGGAAAAAGAAAAACACAGTCATTTTTATAATTACAATTTGCATTCCCTTCCTGCTCGTAATTTCGTAACATCGCACTGAGTAAAACTAGAAACTCGGTGTACGGTATTGTTGTCGACGGTAGGTGAGCAAACTGCCGATGTCGGAGCTCTATAACAGAATATTTGATGACTTATTAACCTGTCGCACATATCTTGTTCATGTTTACTGTGCATAACATCGATAACACATCTTAAACGCGTCGGAAGCTTACACTATTTTTATGAGGACCACAGAATGTCCTTGTTATTTTGGGACATCCATTTCAGTAAAAGAGAGAACTTTAATCTCTGAAAACAGTGAGTGTACAGGAACATCTAAGTTAAAAGTTGTATTGTGACGCAAATTTTCAGTGGAACTATTGTACATAACGTCAGTTTGTCTCTTATAAACGACCAACTACTAACAAAAAATAAAATAAAAGTCTCAATGATAATAAAGCAGTCATAATTACACGAGAACTGAGAAAACTGATTACTTTCAGTTTGCTGAACAAACTGGCATAGTTGTTAGCGTTCCTCACATTCAAAATTAGTGCGTGTGTAATCTTGTAAATAAATTGTCGTACACGTGGTTATTACATGCATTTCAGACACATTAAATATCAGCACAGAAGAGTATCTTTTACACTAGCTATTCACAGGCCGAAGAAAATGAAAAAAAGTCATTTTTATGTTCAAAAGCAAACTGCAATTCACATCTCTCTCTCTCATCGTTATTTTTATAGCATCCAACTGAGTAAAACTTTGCTAACTTCACCTGGTAGAGAACTCAATAATATTTTTACAGCTTCTCTCTCTTCCAATATATCATTAACGAATACTGTCTGCATGTGGACATCGAGGGTATGTGGTGATAACATTAAATACGAGGGTAATCCCAAAAGTAAGGTCTCCTATTTTTTATCAGTACATAGACCTGTTTATTTCTACAATGGTTTACATCAGTTTATAGCTCGAACAGTTAGCTATTTGTCGACATAATGCAAACCTGTCGATGCATTTTTGTAGACGCTGTGGCAGTTTTTGTATGCCCATGTCATACCAGCTCGCCACCATGCTGTTCAGAAAGTATTGAAGCTCTTCTTTCACCTCGTCGTCGGAGCTGAATCGCTGGGACCACAATTAACGCTGACAGGTACTTTGAGACTCTGAAAAAACTCAAACGTGCAATTCAGAACCGGAGAAGAGGAATGTTGAGCAAGGGAGTACACATTCTCCATGACAACGCTCGCCCACACATCGCTCGGCAAACCGTTGCTCTCCTGCAACAGTTTCAGTGGAACATAATCACCCATCCACCCTATAGTCCTGACTTGGCGCCCAGTGACTATCACCTGTTCCTTAGGTTAAAAGAACATTTGGCCGGAAAGCGATTCAGCTCCGATGACGAGGTGAAGGAAGAGGTTCACGAATCAACAGGCGTCCGTTTATAGAATCAAAATCTTGAACAGTTCGATTTCTCAGCTCTTGAAGGGTAGCAGGGACAAAGACAGTCATTCATATACCCTCGCAGACAGAAAATCGCAAGGTGCGAGTTATGTTGATTGGGGAGGCTAAAAGCAATGAACAAGATCTTAATGTTCACCTCTTCCAGTACAGCGTCGGGGTCGTGGTGTTCTTAAGATACTACCGCACCTCAAGGTGAAAGTGTGGCAGGACGCCGTCACGCATAAATATGAAATCATTGGAACTTTCGTGAAGTCGAGGGAACAACAAATTTCGCAGCATGTGCAGGTATAACATTCCTATTACAATTACCTCAGTAACAAAGACGACAACAGGATTTTGTGACGCCCAAATTCTTGCATTGTGGTGGTTTACTTTACCCGATAGATGAAACGTCGATTCGAACGAAGAGATGAGTTGTTCGGAAAACGTGCCTTCTGCCATATCCTGGCGGACTGAAATGCAAAATTCGTACCTTCTGTTATGGTCGCCGGAACGCAGTTGCTACAGTTACTGCAACTGGTAAGGCTTCATTTGCAGGCGTCATGACCAGTGCTCTTTTCTTTGCATATCTAACCGACTCCCAAGGAAGCATGCCAGTCATAACACTACCTGTGCAGCGGCGGCCTCTCGCTGATTCGACGACAGAGTGCACGTTTCACTTGAAAAATGGACTGGCTTCACACAAATTCCAACACACAATGATTTCTGTTATGGTGCAGTCGCCAGGGTACTATAAACATCTTTGAACATTCTTCTATCCACTGACACGCGCGTCATAATTCTACGTGTTATAGTTTGTCTAAAATAAACAGTAGAATCACCCGGTATTTGCGGTTGGAAACACCGCGCATACGGTGCCCGCCGCGAAGTCCACGGTCGGAAAACCTACGAGAACCCCGGCGGGGTGCACCACAGGGCTCGCCCTGGCTCTTCACGCACCTGGTCACAACGCGAGCAACAAGAAATTGGAGAAGTGTGTGCCGAAAATGTGGGTTACGGACGGAAAAGACCCACCGTGGTTTAACAGCGCAATTCGGAGAATGCTCAGGAAGCAAGGGCAGTTGCACTCGCGGTATAAGAACGATCGGGAGAATGACGACAAGCAAAAGTTAGTAGAGATTCGTGCTGCTGTAAAAAGAGCGATGCGCGAAGCATTCAACCAGTACCACCGTCATACCTTAGCAAAAGATCTTGCTGAAAAACCAAGGAAATTCTGGTCTTACGTAAAATCGGTAAGCGGGTCGAAGGCTTCCATCCAGTCATTCATTGATCAGTCAGGCCTGGCAACGGAAGACAGCAAACGAAAGCTGAAATTTTAAATTTAGCATTTGAGAAATTTTTCACGCAGGAGGATCGTACAAACATACCGCCGTTTGAGTCTCGTACA
Organism: Schistocerca serialis cubense; assembly: GCF_023864345.2. NCBI lineage: Eukaryota > Metazoa > Arthropoda > Insecta > Orthoptera > Acrididae > Schistocerca > Schistocerca serialis. Next base: position 738,279,623 of record NC_064639.1, on the reverse strand, counting down.
GATTCCCGTATGGAGGACATAATGATAGACATCCCTGCGGTTGTGAAGCAGCTGAATGGGTTGGAAATAAATAAATCGCCAGGTCCTGATGGGATTCCAATTCGGTTTTACAGAGAGTACTCTACTGCATTGGCGAATCTCTTGCCCAACTTAAAGTCCCGAGCGACTGGAAAAGAGCGCAGGTGACGCCTGTATATAAGAAGGGTAGAAGGACGGAGCCTCAAAATTACAGACCAATATCCTTAACATTGGTTTGTTGTAGGATTCTCTAACACATTCTCAGTTCGAATATAATGAATTTCCTTGAGACAGAGAAGTTGCTGTCCATGCATCAGCACGGCTTTAGAAAGCATCGCTCCTGCGAAACGCAACTCGCCCTTTTTTCACATAAAATCTTGCGAACCATGGATGAAGGGTATCAGACGGACGCCATATTCCTTGACTTCCGGAAAGCGTTTGACTCGGTGCCCCACTGCAGAGTCCTAACTAAGGTACGAGCATATGGGATTGGTTCCCAAATATGTGAGTGGTTCGAAGATTTCTTAAGTAATAGAAACCAGTACGTTGCCCTCGATGGTGAGTGTTCATCGGAGGTGAGGGTATCATCTGGAGTGCCCCAGGGAAGTGTGGTAGGTCCGCTGTTTTCTATCTACATAAATGATCTTTTCGATAGGGTGGATAGCAATGTGCGACTGTTTGCTGATGATGCTGTGGTGTACGGGAAGGTGTAGCCGTTGAGTGACTGTAGGAGGATACAAGATGACTTGGACAGGATTTGTGATTGGTGTAAAGAATGACAGCTAACTCTAAATATAGATAAATGTAAATTAATGCAAATAAATAGGAAAAAGAATCCTGTAATGTTTGAATACTCCATTAGTAGTTTAGCGCTTGACACAGTCACATCGATTAAATATTTGGGCGTAACATGGCAGAGCGTTATGAAGTGGGACAAGCACGTAATGTCAGTTGAGGGGAAGGCGGATAGTCGTCTTCGGTTCATTGGTAGAATTTTGGGAATATGTGGTTCATCTGTAAAGGAGACCGCTAATAAAACACTAATACGACATATTCTTGAGTACTGCACGAGCGTTTGGAATCCCTATCAGATCGGATTGAGGGAGGATATAGAAGCAATTCAGAGGTGGGCTACTAAATTTGTTACTGGTAGGTTTGATCACCACGCGAGTGTTACGTAAATGCTTCAGGAACTCGGGTGGGAGTCTCTGGAGGAAATTTTCGTGAATCGCTACTGAGGAACTTTAGAGAACCAGCATTTGAGGCTGACTGCAGTACAATTTTACTGCCGCCAACTAATATTTCGCGGAAAGACCACAAAGATAAGATAAGAGAGATTAGGGCTCGTACAGAGGCATATAGGTAGTCATTTTTCTCTCGTTCTGTTTGAGAGTGGAACAGGGAGAGAAGATGCTAGTTGTGGTACGAGGTACCCTCCGCCACGCACCATATGGTGAATTGCGGAGTATGTACGTAGATGTAGATGTAGATGTAGAAGGACGTCTGAGACAGTAACACGGCACTGCACATATACGAGATAGATTAATAGAAAAGCAAGTAAGATAAATCAAGATATCTTCTCAAATGCGAGAGTAAGCACGGGGGAAAGCTAGCAGATAGTCCCTCAAATATGGACAAAACACAATAATAAGTCTCAGAAAAAACTAGTTATGGAGGTGAGCGCTGGACGAACGTTACGAAATTAATGAGCATCTAGCAATTGTAGACACCAGCTTTTAGTATACGGCTACCTTCGCTGTCCTTTCCCTTTGAGGCTAGGTATAAAGGAGAGGCGGACTTTCGTTTACTTGATGTGTAGCAATAGGTCGCATAAGCTTTTATACGAGGGGTGATCAGTAAGTAATACAACACATTTTTTCTGAAAGCAGACACGTTTTATTCGGGATTCCAGTACACCATATTATTCCCAATTCCTTTGAGTTCAAACCTCTATTTACGCTCAATGCCACGGCCTTACGCCACCTGATTGGGAGGGCTTGTATGCTCTCATGGTACCACTCTACTTCTCGACGCTGGAGCCAACGTCTTGCTATCAACCAAGTGCTCCTTCCCGCGGAGTGCATCGTTCATCGGGCCAAACAGATTGCGAGATACGGGCTGTACGGTGGATGAGGAAGAACGGTGCAATGAAGTTTTCTGAGATCCTCTGGGGTGCGCAAACTTGTGCGAGGCCTGGCATTGTCACAGAGAAGGAGAAGTACGTTACCATTTTTGTGGCGACGAACGCGCCGAAGTCGTTTCTTCCGTTTCCTGACGGTGGCACAATACACTTCACAGTTGATCGTTTGCACAATAAGGGAGGACATCAAACATAGTAACCCCTTCAGTGTCGCAGAAGACCGTCGCCATGACTTTACCAGCTAAGGTACGGCTTTGAATTTCTTCTTCGGAAGAGAGGTGGTGTGATGCTACTTCGTGGACTGTAGTTTTGTTTCCGGTTCGAAGTGATGAAGTCATGTTTCATCGCCTATGACGATGTCTGACAAAAAATAGTCACGGTCAGCCTCGTAACGCGTAAGCAATCACGACAGATGGCCCTTTGTTGCTCTTTATGGCATACTCTTTATGGTATACACTTTTGAGTACCCGACTGGTGGACGAGTGTGTCACCACAACGAGAAGAAAGCCGGCCGTAGTGGCCGAGCGATTCTAGGCTCTTCAGTCCGGAACCGCGCGACCGCTACGGTCGCAGGTTCGAATTCTGCCTCGTTCATGGATGTGTGTGATGTCCGTAGGTTATTTAGGTCTAAGTAGTTCTAAGTTCTAGGGAACTGATGACCTCAGCTGTTAAGTCCCATAGTGCTCAGAGCCATTTGAACCAGAAGAGACGTCCAGTTGAGCAGCGAGGTGTTTGATTGTAAAGCGTCGATCACATGAAATGAGAGTGTCCGCACGTTACTACAATACGTGAGTCACAGCTGTGTGCGGCTGGCCAGCAGGCACGCGAAAGATCGGACAGGATTGCGCGACGTCGTTGCGATGATGACGGACGCCTCGCTCTACGCGCTTTTGTTCACTGCCAAGTCCCCGTAGACATTCTGCAAGCGCCTGTGGAATGCTCTGGTTTTACGCCAAAAGAAACTCAGTGACAGCTCTCTGCTTGGAACGCACCACCGTTACAGACACCATTTCGAAGGCCATGAATCGGAACTTCATGAAACTATAGGGGCTGAACCGGGAATATACCATTATGTCAAAAGGAAAATACAGCATTTTTTCAACCGAAATGTGTTGCGTTACTTATTGAACGGTCCACGTAGCCCCTCGCAGCGCTGTCCGCGACGTGGATTCGTCGAACGGTGTCCCGCGCGGCGGACAGCGTAGCGGCTATAGCCGTAGCGCCCGGCCGAGGCGAGATGAATGTTGCTGTGTCGGCTTGTTGGCCGCCTGCCGCCGCCGCCGCCGCTGCCGTTTAATGAAAACGCCGGCGCTGTGCTGGATCCTCATTACGGCAGCCGTTCCAACGCCGGCTCTCGGCACAGAGAAATTGGTGTTCAGCGGGGGACGTTGTGTGTGGAGCGTCAGTACAAAGGGAACACTTGTCGATTTCCGCACCCGCCGCCTTTTTAAACACCACTTCCTTTTATCTTTTTTAATAATTCCCTCTATTTACCTCTCACCTTTGAGGGTTTGATTTTATTTGTACTACATTACACTCAAACGATAACGCACTTGCAAGAGAATAGGGTAAGCACTAGGCGTGGTTGCCACGAAGGAACAATGCAGAGTATCATTTATACGAAGAACATACACTGTGTAACGTAACAGACTACTGAAACTATCCATACCATCGGCTGGCGAGCTATGAGGTGCCGTGAATCGATATGAAAGAACAATTATATTAATATAAAATTACAGTGAACTTAAACTGAAATATTATCATTTTATTATAAAAACTAATAATTTGCAGGACAATCGTATTATGTATTGCTGCAGATCTATTTGAGAACACTATTCAATTTTCGTACTATTTTGATGTATAAAATATCTATGCTCAATTCATGTTGGCAAACCTGTGTACTTTGTAAGGTCTTTGATTGTTAATGCAGAAACAGTTTTGCCGAGTGAGGCTGAGAGACAGTCGCATTTTGGTGAGTCTAAGAGACAATGAGTCTTGATAAGTCGAGAGAAACGGACGACTTTTAGACAATGACTTATGTTGGAAAATCTTATATTGGTGAACTACTGATTGTTATGAAGATGATATTACGAAAATATATAATATGGAAAACTTTAAACAGTATCAGTTCTTACGTAGCATATTACAAACCCAAGGACCCATTGTACAAACAATTACAGCAAATCCAGAAGTTACTCCTAGACAACGAGCAAGCAACAACGAGTATTCAAGGTAAAGTAATTAAATTATTTCGTATTCGTTCTGTGAAGTTATCTTCTCTTGTGAAATATTTAAGTCTCTTATGCTCTGTTAATAGAGTGAACAGACTGACGGGGACTTGTGGTCCACTATTGAAACCAGGAAGACCACACAGGTTTTTAAACACGTGTCATAATTTGATTAAAGTAATTGATGATATTTAATATTTGTTCCCCGGACGAGAGAGGTAGCATTGCAACTGGAAAATCATGTTCAGACACATGCCTAGCTATCCAATGTAAGCATCTGGGCACAGGGCGTCAATTTACTGGAATATGCGATATCTGTGATGTAACGCCTAGTGATGCCTGGGGTAGACACATATGAAACATTATGCTATCTGCAAGCTCCGTCTAACGATTTTCTCTCTTGGTCGCAAGACTTTTCTGGAGTTTAATTCTTGGTCTACTATAATTATAGCCAGGATTGTGTAACTTTACAGACAAATTATTCACATGTTAATTAAACCTCCGCTGAGTATGTTGTAGTAATACTGTTGGATTTCGGGCACCCCACTACCGATAGATCTTATGCAATTTGCAACACCTTCAAAAACTACCACGAGATTTTCATATTCTCTCACTCGCTACGGGTAAACTGTAAGCCCTACAGAAAATATTAATCATGGCTGCGAAACAGCAACTATGTAAATCTGAAGAGGCTGAAAAATCAGCCAACCAGTTGCAAATAAAGATGTATTAGCCCTTGACCTAGGTTTCGATGTTTGTTAAAACTTTTTCTTCAGAAGTAGTGGGCCTTGTTACACCTAATGTACCATAGTATGACGTAACATGGCCCACTACTTCTGAAGAAGAAGTTTTTACGAACACTGAAATCTAGGTCAAGGGCTAATAAACCTTTGTTTGCAACTGGTTGGCTGATTTTTCAACCTCTTCCCACAGAAAAAAATGAGCAGGACCTTTTGTGAGCGGGTTTTCAAATATAAAATGAAGTAGAATGATGGGGTGTGGTGGCCCTCAACTACATAGCCTCCAACTCAGAGTTGCAATATTAAAAGTTTTGGCTGGTTTCGTTGCCCGGGGGCTGGGATACGTAGTTGCCCCAATTACTGGCCAAATACTGCTGAGTCTACAGTATACGATACGAATGCACACATGAATCGAATGGTCTAAGGTTTATATCACTTGGCAATTGCGAATTATGAATGTAACATATAAATTTATAAGTGAAAGATTGCAATTAAATAAAATCTGCAGGTACCATCTTAACGACTTTAAATGATGAGTACAATGGTAGAAGTACTTTCGAGAATGCGGTATATTTCTGCAAAACACTTATTGGTGTCGATGGTCCAGCAATTAAATAAAATATAAGTTTAATAACAGGGAAACAATAGATTCCTTCTTCACGTGATTAGTTACGAACAACAACATAGCTCACGAGATATTCACTTCTGAACGCATACTACGTTTTCACTGCAGAAGCCACGGAAATCACACAAGAGCACAGGTCAGCACTCCAAAATATTTCTATCCTCTGTGACCACGTGCAAACTGCTCCACTGGTTGGCTGGTTCAAATGGCTCTGAGCACTATGGGACTCAACTGCTGAGGTCATTAGTCCCCTAGAACTTAGAACTAGTTAAACCTAACTAACCTAAGGACATCACACACAGCCATGCCCGAGGCAGGATTCGAACCTGCGACCGTAGCGGTCTCGCGGTTCCAGACTGCAGCGCCAGAACCGCGCGGCCACTTCGGCCGGCTGCTCCACTGCCCAAGTCTTTCCACCAATCGTGCGTCCATCGCCCAGTCATGTCCAGCACTCCCCGTGTCCTGTGCCATACTGTCCAGAACTGCCACACTGTCTGGAACTCCCCCGTGTCCTCTCCAGAAACGATGCTCCTCCCCAACCTCCATGCGTCTCTCTTAGTAACGAGCGCTGTGATTGGCTAGAGCGTTCCCTCCGTGTCTCCAAGCCAACGTACACTCACAAACATATTGAAACACATTCGAAACTGGATTTACATTTAAGTAACTTGAAATTGAATAAATATTCCTACGTCTGGACCATAAGCAAGCTCTAAAACACATTATTAAATACATGAACAAATTAAATAAATATATATCAAAGGAATGGCAACAAAAGGTAGGCTAGTAGCCTAATGTCTCTGTGCTTTCTAAAACACAGTAAATATTTAACCAATTTCTTCATGAATAGTATATATCGGATATAAACAAGGACATAGATGAATAAATATATTTATAAGCATGCTGCTACCGTTTTTTCGTGTAACTGTAGAGTACTTATGGCCTGACGCGATCGATAGTAATCAGCTACTTTGACCTCCAATAGCTCATGTAGTATTTAAGTTACATGCCTGTAATTCACATCAATTTAGGTTTACACTAATAGCTTTCTAAAGACAAGTAGATCGACGAAATCGGAAGAACCGTTTAGATTTTGGAAATTCGTTGCTGGGTGTTACTTGTATAATTTACCGTCAGATACTAAAATTTAAACTGATTAAGATACTGAAAATCTGGTTACACCATCAGAATCGTCGTGCAAATAATAGTAATGTACATGTTTCTTTTCGAGGTATCATGATTCATCTGGCTACTATTAATTTCTATACGAACTGTGAAATGTCTGCCATTAAGGTTTCACAAAGTCCGCCATCTTTGGCACTCCCGGCGTGTCTCCTTCATCAATACAGGGACATCATGAAATTCCCAGCCACGTGGCTGGACCACGCGCTGGGGCTACCCTTCTCGTCTGACTAACGTTCAGCACGACGTGTTTGCTGCCGGGCCCCGACGCGCCGAGAGACCCCAGCTCGGGACTTAGAAATTTTCAGGGCGCCACAACTCGCCAATTACCTCACAGTACGAAATTTATTGTAGTTAAATTTTGTACTGGAACAGGTTTTCGCTGGAGGCGTTAATATTCGAGTTATTGCATAAAAACGCGTTTGATGGTCATTTCTGGACGTTTTCCTTGATTAATTCTAAAACTATCACACTTATGATGGCGTATCCCACTGTAAAATTTAACTACATTAAATTTTCTACAAAAAGGTCTTGTTTATTTTTTTTGTATGACTAATAGTTTATACATACATACCGAGAGAATATGAAAATCTTGCTTGTGGTATTTCAAAGATTTGCGCGTTGCTTAAAGCGCATGGATAGGGGCAGCTAAATCACGCCGCACGTCCAATAAAATTTTATCAGTTCTCTCACACGGCGAGATCTTCTACAAGATTTTATTGCGTCCACACGCCAAGAGAGACTTCATTTGCTTGTTTATGCAACCGTTCAGCTGACGCACGAGGGTAGGAAACTAAGTCAGCGAACAAATTTTTCAGTTCGTAGCTTTTCAGTATTCATACCATTAAAATACGTCTGTTTCAGCAGTCCTCTGTGAATAGTTCTATCGAATACCTCGGAAGAAATCCCCTAATGAGCGACGTTCTCAATTTTGAAATACGAATTGGAAGACACACTTTATTATTTCTGATTTCGTGGGTCAACCGTTTTGATGTAGCAATAAAAAGTAAAGTCATATGGCATGAATGGCTAGGAGATCTCGAAGGTCAGGTTCAGCCACTTAATTGGAAAGATTTTCCTATACTCTGCACTCGCAGGATCCTTTCCGTAGCGAAGTACGAGAGCTGTGTGCGTGTAAATGAATCTGTGTAGACGACTTCAGTGCTGTCCGTCTACTGTAGTTTTGTGTTCGTGTTCGAGATGATCGCTGAGTTCAACGTTCCCATCCAACGGACAGATGACCATCAACAGTGTCGCATTCCCTCACTTCATGAGTGACTGCGGAGAGGTTTGGAATTCAAACAAGGACATTGGCGCGAAGACCGGTGATCAGGGACATTACGCCACCATCCCTCCTGTCCCCTCTGCCGCAAATGCAAAAATAAAATTGTCAGGAGCACGCAGCGTACCAGGACGGTTCCCCTTCCAAGTATAGTCCATGCCCGACAGTGCTTAACATCGGTCATCTGTTGCGAACTGGTGTACTCACCTCGGCATCGATGTAGCCATGCACTTTTGCGAAACCCCGAAGGTGGAAAGATAAACATAGGTACAAAGAAGATAACTGGGAAGAAACAACGAGTAACAGAAGAAATACTTCAGTTCATCGTTGAAATAAGGAAGTACGAGTATCAAATTTTCAGCGAAATTCGATGGGGAATGAAATAAATAGGAAGTGCAGGGAAGCCAAGACGAAACGGCTGCATGAAAAATACGAAGAAATCTAAAAAGTAATGATTATCGGGAGGAGTGACTCAGCGTACAGAAAAGTCAGAGCAGCCTTATGTGAAACTAAAGACAAAGGTGGGGGAAAGAGGGAAAGGGAATTCCACTGTAAAATCCACAGGAGAGGGCGGATAGGTGGAAAGAGTACGTTGAAGGTCTCTGTGAGGGGGAAGATTTGTCTGGTATGATAGAAGAAGAAACAGGAGTCAATTTAGAAGAGATAGGGGATCCAATATTAGAATCAAAATGTAAATGGGCTTCGGAAGACTTAAGATCGAATAAGACAGAAGCGATAGATAACATTCCATCGGAATTTCTAAAGGTGGCAACAAAATGACTATTCACGTTAGTGTGTAGAACATATGTGTCTGGCAGTATACCATCTGACTTTCGGAAAAATATCGTCTACACAATTCCGAAGACTGCAACACTCGACAACGGTCCGAATTAACGTACAATCAGCTTAACAGCTCATGCTGCCAAGTTACTGACAAGAAAAATGTATAGAAGAACGGAAAAGAAAATTGAGAATGTGTTAGAAGGCGATCAGTTTGGCTTTAGGAAAGGTAAAGGCACCAGAAAGGCAGTTCTGACGTTGCAGTTGATAATCGAAGCAAGACTAAAGAAAAACCAAGTCATTTGGATAGAATTTGTCGACCTGGAAAAAACGCTCGATAATGTCAGCTGGGGAAATATGAACGACATTCTGAGAAAATAGGGGTAAATTATAGGGAGAGCCGGGCTATATACAACAGGTTCAAGAGCTAAGAGGAAATAGTAAGAATGGGAGACCAAGGACGAAGTGCTCGGATTAAAAAAGTTGTAACACAGGGATCTATTCTTTCGATCCTACTGTTCAACCTGTACATCGAAGAATCAATGATGAAAATAACAGAAAGATTCAGGAGTGGAATTTAAATTCAAGGTGAAAGGATACTAACGATATGGTTCGCTGATGACATTGCTACCCTGAGTGAAAGTGAAGAAGAATTGCATGATATGCTGAACGGGACGAACAGTCTGACGAGTACATGATATGAATTGACAGAAAATCGAAGAGAGACGAAAGCAACGAGAAGTAGCAGAAATGAGAAGAGTGAGCAACTTAACATTAGGATTGATAATCACATAAGTAGATGAGGTTAAGGAATTCTGCTACCTAGGCAGTAAAATAACCAATGACGGACGCAGCAAGGAGGACATCAAAAGCAGACTAATTATGGCAAAAAGGGCATTCCTGGCCAAACGAAGTTTACTTATATCAAATATCGGCTTTAATCTGAGGAAGAAATTTCTGAGAATGTACGTCTGGAGCATTGTATCGTAGTGAATCATGGATTGTGGGAAAATCGGAACAGAAGAGAATCGAAGCATTTGAGATGTGGTGCTACAGACGAATCTTGAAAATTAGGTGGACTGATAAGATGAGGAATGAGGAGGTTCTGCGCAGAATCGGAGAGAAAAGGAATATGTGGAAAACACTCACAGGAACAAGGGAAGGGATGACGGGACATCTGTTAAGATATCAGGAAATAATTCTATGATACTAGAGGGAGATGTAGAAGGCAAAAACAGTGCAGGCGGACAGAGATTGGAATACACCCAGCAAATTATTTAGGACGGAGGCTGCAAGTGCTACTCTGGGTTGAAGAGGTTGGCACAGGAAAGACATTCTTGACGGGCCGCGTCAAACTCATCAGAGGACTGATGACTCAAAAAAAAAAAAAAAAAAAAAAAAGAAAGTCTTTTTCCGACGTATAATTTGGCTCAAAGGTGCCTACAAATTTCCTCTGAAATGGTGCAAAATCGTGGCGGCCTTCGACGTTGTAAGTAGTAGGCTGTTTAGGTTTTTATATTGGTAACGCCACGTAGCGCTCTGTATGAAAATCACTGGCTGTACTGTGTACAGTCTGTGACTGGGTGGCATTGTTGTAATATTCGCCATTGTAGTGTTGGGCAGTTGGCTGTTAACAGCACGTAGCGTTGCGCAGTTGGAGGTGAGCCGCCAGCAGTGGTGGATGTGGGGAAGTGAGATGGCGGATTTTTGAGAGCGGATGATCTGGACGTGTGTCCATCAGAAACAGTACATTTGTAAGAATGGATGTCATGAACTGCTATATATATTATGACTTTTGAACACTATTAAGGTAAATACATTGTTTGTTCTCTATCAAAATCTTTTATTTGCTAACTATGCCTATCAGTAGTTAGTGCCTTCAGTAGTTTGAATCTTTTATTTAGCTGGCAGTAGTCGCGCTCGCTGTATTGCAGTAGTTCGAGTAACGAAGATTTTTGTGAGGTAAGTGATTTGTGAAAGGTATAGGTTAATGTTAGTCAGGGCCATTCTTTTGTAGGGATTATTGAAAGTCAGATTGCGTTGCGCTAAAAAAATATTGTGTGTCAGTTTAGTGTTGATCAGAATAGGTAAAGAGCGAAGTGTCTGAGTACGTTCAGTTTTGCTCAGCTGTTTGAAAATCAAATAATGTAAGAGGTTTATCAGCACATTAATTCAATAATTTTTCTAAGGGGACGATTCAACGTCACTCTTGGGCTCGGCGACACTTCAAACAAATATTGTGGAAAACGGCGTCCTGTTGGTCATCACACTGCGAATTGCAGTTTTAGACAGCAAAATGTGTGGGAATCAATGCCTCTCGGGAAGGTGTAGTTTCACTGACGCCATTTATTGCCATCCCCTGAAGCATATTCGTGTCAGTTCTGAGCGGCGGTGGGTCTGAAATATCTTCCTCGGTCACCCATAAGAAAATCGCATGATTTCAGCGCGGGGCGTCGCGCGTATGGCCTCCACCGCAGAGGCGTCAAAAGAATGAGTTCAATTTCGGTAAGAGGGGGTGACACTTTTACGGTGGCGTTTGGCAGAATTGATATAAAATTTGGTGCCGCTGTGAGGTCACGAACCCACCTTACTCCTCACATCAGCTCCTGAGCTCTGGCCTTTTATCCGCTTGTATCGACACCTGGTGGTTTGAAGGGTCGTCGACACCGAGGGTGCTATCGCAGTGTGGTACGCTTTTGCACCATTACAGAGGAAGGCTGTAGGCAACTTTGAGATAAATTTCAATTTGAAACAGTTATGGGGTTTCGAAAAAGCTATCCTTTATGTTGCGCAGCGTACTTGACAATTATTTGCAGGCGTATACTTGAAACCGAGGCTCTCTCGCAATTTCTGTCTAAAACGTACAAGATCAGTCTGTCATGTGTCACTGAGTCCTTTTAATCTCACGTGTACACAGTTGTTTAACAATCATTTACGTGGTTATTGAATAAAGCCTAATTTTCACCATAGCGAACACAAGGGAACGAGTCTCAGGGAACGAGAATTATCTCTGTCGTACAAACTGACGAACACTAGTGAACTGCATACGGTTGTGATCGGTTTGCTTTCGCTGGTGCCAACCGCTGTTGCCGAGCGGTTCTAGACGCTTCAGTCTAGAACCGCGCGACTGTTACGGTCGCAGGTTCGAATCCTGCCTCGGCATGGATGTGTGTGATGTCCTTAGGTTAGTAAGGTTTAATTAGTTCTAACTTCTAGGGGATGATGACCTCAGATGTTAAGTCCCATAGAGCCATTTTAACCATTTTTTCGTCACAGAGAAGGAGCCTTTCGCTAGGGTTCCCTTGTGTGTGTGTGTGTGTGTGTGTGTGTGTGTGCGTGTGTGTGTGTGTGTGTGTGTGTGTGTGTGTGTGTGTGTGAGTGTGTGAATTCCTAAGCGACCAGACTTACACACTACTTAAACTAACTTATGCTACGAACAACACAGACACCTATGCCCGAGGGAGGACTCGAAACTCCGGCGGGAGGGGCCGCGCAGTCCGTCATTCAGTCGTGTGAAGTTAGCACCCCTTTTTTGAGAAATACACATTTTTTTCGCAGATCTTGATAGATGTAGCATAGTTCTAGAGTTCTTTGTACAAAATTTCAATAGTTCTGCAGAATTTAGCGACCAAAACAACAATACTCGAAAAAATTTTCGTATCGAAGATGTTCTTTGGCAGTTTCTGCAAAATGTAAATAAGTACAAGAGTTCTGAGCACAGTTCTGAACAGAGCTCCAAGAGTTCTTTCGAAAATCCAAGTAACATTTTTTTGTGAAGCTAATAGTTTACGAGATAATTGCATTTTAATGAGAAAATCTTTTCACTTACTGTGAAGTTGGCACCCTTTTTTTCAGAAATATATATTTTTTTCAGAGTTCTTGATAGATATGGCATAGTTCTAGAGTTCTTTGTACAAAATTTCAATAGTTCTGCAGAATTTAGCGAAGAAAACAACAAATTTCGAAAAAATTTTCGTATCGAAAACATTTTTTGTCAATTTTCGCAAAAATTAAACTTGTACAACAGTTCGTTCTGAGGACAGTTCTGAACAGAACCCCAAGAGCTCTATCGAAAAAACCCAACAACATTTTTCTATGGCGATAATGGTTTGAGATAAATTGATTTAATATGGGACACACTTTCTTTACGGAAAATATGAATATATTCGTACAACAGTTCTGATGACAGTTCTGGACACCACGTGAAGAGTTCTATCGAAAATCCTAGTGAAATTTTTTTGGGCAGGTAATAGTTTAAGAGGTAATTGCAACTTAAATAAGAATTCCATAAGAGCTCCTACTGTGAAGCTGGCACCCTTTTTTTCAGAAATATATATTGTTTTCAGAGCTCTTGATAGATAAATCATAGTTCTGGAGTTCTCTGTACAAAATTTCAATAGTTCAGCAGAATTTAGTGACGAAAACAACAATACTCGAAAAAATTTTCGTATCGAAAATGTTCTTTGGCAGTTTCCGCAAAATGTAAATAAGTACAAGAGTTCTGAGCACAGTTCTGAACAGAGCTCCAAGAGTTCTTTCGAAAATCCAAGTAACATTTTTTTGTGCAGCTAATAGTTTACGAGATAATTGCATTTTAATGAGAAAATCTTTTCACTTACTGTGAAGTTGGCACCCTTTTTTTCAGAAATATATATATATTTCAGAGTTCTTGATAGATATGGCATAGTTCTAGAGTTCTTTGCACAAAATTTCAATAGTTCTGCAGAATTTAGCGACGAAAACAATATTCGAAAAAATTTTCGTATTGAAAACATTCTTTGTTAATTTTCGCAAATTGTAAATAAGTACAACAGTTCTGAGCACAGTTCTGAACAGAGCTCCAAGAGTTCTTTCGAAAATCCAAGTAACATTTTTTTGTGCAGCTAATAGTTTACGAGATAATTGCATTTTAATGAGAAAATCTTCTCACTTACTGTGAAGTTGGCACCCTTTTTTTCAGAAATATATATATTTTTCAGAGTTCTTGATAGATATGGCATAGTTCTAGAGTTCTTTGCACAAAATTTCAATAGTTCTGCAGAATTTAGCGACGAAAACAATATTCGAAAAAATTTTCGTATCGAAAACATTCTTTGTTAATTTCCGCAAATTGTAAATAAGTACAACAGTTCTGAGCACAGTTCTGAACAGAACTCCAAGAGTTCTATCGAAAACCCAAGTAACATTTTTTTTGTGCAGCTAATAGCTTACTAGATAATTGCAATTTAAGGAGAAAATATTTTCACTTACTGTGAAGTTGGCACCCTTTTTATCACAAATGTATACTTTTTTCAGATTTCTTGATAGATATGCCATAGTTCTAGAGTTCTTTGTACAAAATTTCAATAGTTCTGCAGAATTTCGCGACGAAAACAATATTCGAAAAAATTTTCGTAACGAAAACATTCTTTGTTAATTTCCGCAAATTGTAAATAAGTACAACAGTTCTGAGCACAGTTCTGAACAGAACTCCAAGAGTTCTATCGAAAACCCAAGTAACATTTTTTTGTGCAGCTAATAGTTTACGAGATAATTGCAATTTAAGAAGAAAATCTTTTCACTTACTGTGAAGTTGGCACCCTTTTTTTCAGAAATGTATATTTCTTTCACAGTTCTTGACAGGTATGCGATAGTTCTAGAGTTCTTTGTACAAAATTTCAATAGTTCTGCAGAATTTAGCGACGAAAACAATATTCGAAAAAATTTTCGTATCGAAAACATTCTTCGTCAATTTTCGCAAATTGTAAATAAGTACAACAGTTCTGAGCACAGTTCTGAACAGAACTCCAAGAGTTCTATCGAAAACCCAAGTAACATTTTTTTGTGCAGCTAATAGTTTACGAGATAATTGCAATTTAAAGAGAAAATCTTTTCACTTACTGTGAAGTTGGCACCCTTTTTTCAGAAATGTATACTTTTTTCAGATTTCTTGGTAGATATGTCATAGTTCTAGAGTTTTTTGTACATAATTTCAATAGTTCTGCAGAATTTGGCGAGGATAACAACATTCGAAAAAATTTTCGTATCGAAAACATACTTCGTCAATTTTCGCAAATTGTAAATAAGTACAACAGTTCTGAGCACAGTTCTGAACAGAACTCCAAGAGTTCTATCGAAAACCCAAGTAACATTCTTTTGTGCAGCTAACAGCTTACGAGATAATTGCAATTTAAGAAGAAAATCTTTTCACTTACTGTGAAGTTGGCACCCTTTTTTTCAGAAATGTATATTTCTTTCACAGTTCTTGACAGTTATGCCATAGTTCTAGAGTTCTTTGTACAAAATTTGAATAGTTCTGCAGAATTTAACGAAGAAAACAACAATACTCAAAAAATTCGAATAGCAAACATTCGTTATTAATTTTCGCAAAAAGTAAATTCGGTTAACAGTTCTGAGGGCAGTTCTGAACAGAACCCCAATAGTTCTATCGAATATCCTAATTTCAATTTTTTGTGCAGCTAACATGTTACGAGATAATTGCAATTTAAGGAGGGAACCTCTTCACTTACTGTGAAGTTGGAATCCTTTTCTTCAGAAATATATATTTTTTCAGAGTTCTTAATGGAAATGTCATAGTTCTAGAGTTATTTGTACAAAATTTGAATAGTCCTGCAGAATTTAGCGAGAAAAACAACAATACTCGAAAAATTTTTCTTATCGAATACATTCTTTGTCAATTTTCGCAAAAAGTAAATTCGTACAACAGTTCTGAACAGAACACCAAGAGCTCTATCGAAAATCCTAATAATATCTTTTTGTGGCGATGATAGTTTATACGGTAACTGCTTTGATGTTAGACCCACTTTCTCCACAGAAAAAGTAAATTCGTTCAACAGTTTTGATGAACAGTTCTGGTTAACACCTCAAGACTTCTATCGATAATCATAATAACATTTTTTGTGGTTATAATAGTTTGTATGGTAATTGATTAATTGTGGGGCACTCTTACTAAAAAAAAAAAAAAAATTATGTCTGTTCGTATGCTCTGATGCCAGCTCTGGATAGCATTGTAAGAGTTCTATCGAAAATACTAGTAACATATTGTGTGCAGGTAATTGTTTACGTAGTAACTGCCTTTATTAAGGAATGCTTATGAGCATTTCCCGTGAAGTTTGAACCCCTTTTACGATAAATATAAATTTTTTTCACAGTTCTTGATATATATGCAATACTTCTAGAATTCCCTGCTCAAAACACGAATGTTCTACAGAATTTAGGGAAGAAAACAATAACTCGGCAAAATTTTGGTATGGTAAAAAATTATTTGCCAGTTTGGAAAAAATAAATTTGTATAACAGTTCTGTTGGCAGTTCTGGATAGCACTGGAAGAGTTGCATTGAAAATGATAATAACATTTTTGTGGCGATAATAGTTTATACAATATTTGTTTTAATCTGATACTCACTTTATCTAATATAGCAAATTTCGTAGAATAGTTCTGATAACAGTTCTGAATATCACCCACAGAGTTCTACCAAAAACTATAATAACTTTATTTGTGACGATGACATTAAATGAGATAATTAATGTGGGACTCACTTTTGTCATGTAAAAGTAATAAATTCGTACAAAAGATCTGATGGCATTTCTTAATACGACCCTAAGAGTTCTACCGACAACTGTAATAACATTTTTTGTGGGGATAACAGTTAATGAGATAATAGCATTTTCGAGAGACCCACTTGGTCTACATTATAATAAATTGGCACAACCCTTTTGCTGCAGTTCTGGATAGCACCGAAAGAGTTCTTTTAAAAACCCTCATAACATTTTTATGGTGCCAGTAGATTATAAAACAGATTGTGTGTTCACTCTGCAGTGGGTGTGCGCCGATGTGAAACTTACTGGCAGATAAAAACTGTGTGCCGGACCGGGTCTCTAACCCCAGACTGTGACGAAAGAATATCGTCACAATATCCTTTCGTCCAAGAGTGCTTCTGCAATTTTCGTAGGACAACTTCTACGAAATTGGGAACGCAGGAGATGAGGTATTGCTGGAAGTACAGCTATGAGGACGATCGTAAATTCTCACTTTTATTTTTGGAAAACCGAAAATCGAAAACCCGGATGTATATTCTACTAAATACAAAAAGTCTAAATGTTCAGCACTATACAAATGCCAGTACACCTTCTTAAGAGTGACTGTAGTAACTGTAGGTGGAAGCGTGGGATGTGCACGCTTAGATGATTCAAGGAGAGAAGGCTCGTCAGTGCAAAACAAACAGATGGCTGAGAGAGCAGATACATTCACACGCGCCACTAACCAGATGGTGTCACACCTGTCGAGAATCGCACCAGAGGTACAATGAGCTGTGGTGGAGTGCTGTTGTCGTGGTTACTATGCAACTTACTTGTTGGGCATCAATACACCGTTATATTAATGTACAATACTTGAGAAACAACGTCATTCACACACTCCGAGTTCCTTATCACTCAGTACTAGACTAAATTACCAGCCTAGTGGTAAGCAGCCTATGTACCTCATCGACTACACATCTTCGTGTTATAAGAAAAAAAGAGAAAAATACCAAGGGACACAAAATACGAATCCGGATAAACCGGAAATCCGGATTACTGAGGACCAAATAAACGAGGTTCTTATTTACAAATTTCGAACTTGTTATTAACTTTAATACTGTATCCCCTCAACATTATAACACCTCTATCAGTCATGTATTGAATTAGGATTTAAACATACTACTTAGTTCGTTTGTACGATATATTCAGTAAATATACTTACATTTCTATACATTGTAAAGACTTTTAAATCTCGCTGTAGTGTAACTCATCAAACTTCCACACTTCCTTTCTAACTAGAACAAATGTTTGCAACAATATTAACGACAGCAATTTCAAATTTGTTCGTTACACACAGCACATGTTTTTATGTATCCTAGCGGCTGGTGATGTTGCCACGTAACTTTCATCCATGAGGGTCCTGGGCATATTTTTAGCTGTTAGTGGATCCTGGATGTCATGCGAGCTCAAAACAATTACTGTTTTACGTAATAAAATTCATCTGGTTCTTCCTGATTCTAAAAATATACACTTCACGTGTGCCTTTCAATGTTGTATGATTCAGTATCGACGCTAATGCTCTCTTGATGAGATATGAGCGGATTGCTCGTTTTTATCCACTGCGCCCTTTCGAATTTCATTTCAGCAATTAATTTATTTGTTTATCAACGTAGTAAGTAGTACAAAGCTAATCCAGAATGTAAACTGCACTTAAATTCTGGTTGAACTGTTTAATAGGCAGTGTCCGCTGTCTGAACGTCAAATTTCAGATTAATACACTGCGCCTGGTTGCGTTATTTTATAGGAATTTTATTATTGTAAGTGGGAAGTACTAGATAATGTTGAAGAAATCCAAAGCATATTGTTCGAAGAGCATAATATTATTCAAAATTTACCTGTACCAATAGGTGCAGCCAAAGCAGCATTTGTGATGCTGTAATTATCTCATAGATAACGATATTTGTCTATTGTAGTTTTGTATTCCAATCAGAATTTTGAGAGCATCAAAGCCTCATTTCAGCGTGAGAGAGGGGTAAAATCAATAGATGATATTGAATTGAAAGCCTTCATCAGTCTCTTGTTTTTAATTGTTGTTAACAAAAGTAACAGATAAAGCCTGGAAGATCTGTGTGGAACTGATGGTGATGGCATTGAAAAATTTCACCTTCCAAATGAACATAAAACGTTTCAAATTTATTCTGGAGAGCCTTAGATTTTACAGTCGCGCTATTCGTGATGAAAGGAGACAATTAGACAAGCAAACAGCTATTCGTGAAATATTTACTGTGTTTGTACGCAACTACCACAAATCTTACATCCTTGGAGAAAATGTTACAGTAGATAAGAAGCTGGAAGGATTCTGTGGAAGGTACAGTTTTTGCCAATATGTATCAATCAAAACAAACGAGTATGGATTCTTAAGTGTGGATTCTTAAGTATTTTACCTGTACAATTTGGAAATATACGCTGTGTTGCAACCAGAAGGATTTACCAACTGAGCAATAAACATTTTGATGTTGTTCTGTGACTGTGTAAACCTATATATCAGTCAGGTCGAAATGTGAAAGCGGACAACTGGTTTACTAGTACTGGAATGATAATAGAGCTATGAAGGGAGAATTTTTCTTTTGTTGGCATGATGAAGAAAGACAAGCGTGGAGATATCTCTAGAGTTTGCTATCAGTAAACGAAGGGCTGCCCACATTTCCTTTTTTGGCTTCCACAAGACTGAACTCTAGTTTCCTCCGTACCTAAAAAGGGGAAGTGAGTGATCCAGGCATCACGTTTGCAGGAATATAATTCGATAGATGCTGACATTGTAGATAAACGGAAGCCATCCACCGTGAATTTTAAAATAGCGTTAAGTGTGGTATTTTCACAGCGGATAAGCCGAATGCTATGTACAACGCTGCAAGAAATGTGCGTCGCTGGTCAATGGTTGTATTTTTGTAATGATCAGTACAGTTGGAATCTATGCACAAGTGATTTATTGTGGCAACAGTAAGAACTGTATCAGAAGGAAAGGGTTCCTGAATCAGCTTTGTTATACAATGTTGTTTTCTCGCTAAATTCTGCATAACTATTGAAATTTTGTACAGAGAACTCTATAACTATGACTTACTATCAAGAACTCTGAATAATATATACATATTTCTGAAAAGAAGGGTGGCAGCTTCACAGTAGGAGCTCTTAGGGGGTTCTTAATTAAGTTGCAATTACCTCTTAAACTATTACCTGCACTAAAAAATTCTACTAGGAATTTCAATAGAACTCTTCACGTGGTGTCCAGAACTGTCATCAGAACTGTTGTACGAATATATTTATATTTTCTGTAGAGAAAGTGTGTCCCACATTAAATCAATTTATCACAAACTATTATCGCCATAGAAAAATGTTATTAGGATTTTCGATAGAGCTCTTGGGGTTATGTTCGGAACTGTCCTCAGAACTGTTGTACAAGTTTAATTTTTGCGAAAATTGACAAAAAAATTTTTCGATAGAAAAATTTTTTCGAGTATTGTTGTTTTGTTCCTAAATTCTGCAGAACTATTGAAATTTTGTACAAAGAACTCTAGAACTATCGCATACCTGTCAAGAACTGTGAAAGAAATATACATTTCTGAAAAAAAGGGTGCCAACTTCACAGTAAGTGAAAAGATTTTCTTCTTAAATTGCAATTATGTCGTAAACTATTAGCTGCACAAGAAAATGTTACTTGGGTTTTCGATAGAACTCTTGGAGTTCTGTTCAGAACTGTGCTCAGAACTGTTGTACTTATTTACAATTTGCGAAAATTGACGAAGAATGTTTTCGATACGAAAATTTTTTCGAATATTGTTTTCGTCGCTAAATTCTGCAGAACTATGAAATTTTGTACAAAGAACTCTAGAACTATGCCATATCTATCAAGAAATCTGAAAAAAGTATACATTTGTGATAAAAAGGGTGCCAACTTCACAGTAAGTGAAAATATTTTCTCCTTAAATTGCAATTATCTCGTAAACTATTAGCTGCACAAAAAAATGTTACTTTGGTTTTCGATAGAACTCTTGGAGTTCTGTTCAGAACTGTGCTCAGAACTGTTGTACTTATTTACAATTTGCGAAGATTGACAAAGAATGTTTTCGACACGAAATTTTTTTCGAATATTGTTTTCGTCGCTAAATTCTGCAGAACTATTGAAATTTTGTACAAAGAACTCTAGAACTATGGCATATCTATCAAGAAATCTGAAAAAAGTATACATTTGTAAAAAAAAGGGTGCCAACTTCACAGTAAGTGAAAAGATTTTCTCTTAAATTGAAATTATCTCGTAAACTATTAGCTGCACAAAAAAATGTTACTTGGATTTTCGAAAGAACTCTTGGAGCTCTGTTCAGAACTGTGCTCAGAACTCTTGTACTTATTTACATTTTGTGGAAATTGTCAGAGAATGTTTTCGATACGAAAATTTTTTCGAGTATTGTTGTTTTCTTCGTTACATTTTGCAGAACTATTGAAATTTTGTGGAAAGAACTCTAGAACTATGGCACATCTAACAAGAACTGTGAAAAAAATGTATATTTCTCGAAAAAGGGGTGCTAACTTCACACGACTCCGTCATTCGACGCCTCAAACAGCGCGGCCACTTCGCGTGGTGGTGTTCTCTTGTGTTCCCTTAATTGTCGGTCCTCTAGCGACCCTTGGAAGTAAGATCGCGTCCTCTCTGTTTCGGCGCTAGCAGTATGGTAGGAAGGTAAATGCATCAAATGGAGCTAATGGCCACTTTCCATAAACGACCGAGTCGAAAGGTATAAGCGAAAATCTACCCAAGATATGCCTTAGCCTCGCGCAGTGGTCAGCTAACAGCCCCAACTTCCGACCCCTGATCATGACGTACATAATTACTACTGAATACTCCCCATACCCTTAGATAATTTCCCCTGTTGATGTAATAGTAAAGGTGCATGTAACTTACGCTAGTGAGACCGAAAATCCTGACTACGGTACAATATTGTACAGGGCTATTACAAATGATTGAAGCGATTTCATAAATTCACTGTAGCTCCATTCATTGACATATGGTCACGACACACTACAGATACGTAGAAAAACTCATAAAGTTTTGTTCGGCTGAAGCCGCACTTCAGGTTTCTGCCGCCAGAGCGCTCGAGAGCGCAGTGAGACAAAATGGCGACAGGAGCCGAGAAAGCGTATGTCGTGCTTGAAATGCACTCACATCAGTCAGTCATAACAGTGCAACGACACTTCAGCACGAAGTTCAACAAAGATCCACCAACTGCTAACTCCATTCGGCGATGGTATGCGCAGTTTAAAGCTTCTGGATGCCTCTGTAAGGGGAAATCAACGGGTCGGCCTGCAGTGAGCGAAGAAACGGTTGAACGCGTGCGGGCAAGTTTCACGCGTAGCCTGCGGAAGTCGACGAATAAAGCAAGCAGGGAGCTAAACGTACCACAGCCGACGGTTTGGAAAATCTTACGGAAAAGGCTAAAGCAGAAGCCTTACCGTTTACAATTGCTACAAGCCCTGACACCCGATGACAAAGTCAAAACGCTTTGAATTTTCGGCGCGGTTGCAACAGCTCATGGAAGAGGATGCGTTCAGTGCGAAACTTGTTTTCAGTGATGAAGCAACATTTTTTCTTAATGGTGAAGTGAACAGACACAATGTGCGAATCTGGGGGGTAGAGAATCCTCACGCATTCGTGCAGCAAATTCGCAATTCACCACAAGTTAACGTGTTTTGTGCAATCTCACAGCTTAAAGTTTACGGCCCCGTTTTCTTCTGCGAAAAAAACGTTACAGGACACGTGTATCTGGACATGCTGGAAAATTGGCTCATGCCACAACTGGAGACCGACAGCGCCGACTTCATCTTTCAACAGGATGGTGCTCCACCGCACTTCCATCATGATGTTCGGCATTTCTTAAACAGGAGATTGGAAAACCGATGGATCAGTCGTGGTGGAGATCATGATCAGCAATGCATGTCATGGCCTCCACGCTCTCCCGACTTTCTGTGGGGTTATGTGAAAGATTCAGTGTTAAAACCTCCGCTACCAAGAAACGTGCCAGAACTGCGAGCTCGCATCAACGCTGCTTTCGAACTCATTGATGGGGACATGCTGCGCCGAGTGTGGGGAGAACTTGATTATCGGCTTGATGCCGAATCGCTAAAGAGGCACATATCGAACATTTGTGAATGCCTAAAAAAACTCTTTGAGTTTTTGTATGTGTGTGCAAGGCATTGTGAAAATATCTCAAATAATAAAGTTATTGTAGAGCTGTGAAATCGCTTCAATCATTTGTAATAACCCTGTATTGTATTTTACTGTGTGTTAACCGGGGGGGCTCCGTCCCCGCCGCAGTGGTCCACAACCCCACGACGACTACCACAGTCCACTTCACCCCTCCGCTGCCCCACACCGAACCACTCTTTTAGGGTTATTGTGCGGTTAGGCCTCCGTGCCCCCCCCCCCCCCCCCCCCCCAAGGGAACGTCTCACACCAGACGACTGTAACCCCTACGTTTGCATGAAAGAGTAATGGTGGTGTACGCGTACGTGGAGAACTTGTTTGCGCAGCAATCGCCGACATAGTGTAGCTGAGGCGGAATAAGGGGAACCAGCCCGCATTCGCCGAGGCAGATGGAAAACCGCCTAAAAACTATCCACAGACTGGCCGGCTCATCAGACCTCGACACAAGTCCGCTTAGCGGATTCGTGCCGGGGACCAGGGGCTCCTTCCCACTCTGGAGAGCCGTGCGCTAGACCGCACGGCTAACAGGGTGGGCTACGGTACAGTAACAACAAATTCTATCACATGCTTCAGTGCTACAAGAGATTCATAGTACAAATGCCGAGTGCAAAAAAATATGATTGGTAGAAAATTACCGAAGCACGAAGTATCCAACTGAGGGCATGAGAAGACGATAAATTCATTGGATTCTTGCATCAACAGGCAGTAGAGATAAAACGCACAAGTTTGTATTTCTATGTACTAAAAAAGGAAAAGCACAAAAAATTCCTTGAACGTAAACCAATGCGAATGCTCTATTATGCTAATTAAAATTAAAAATATAGGAAGACCTGATCATTCTCCTTGCCTCTATTCTTGGCTTGTTTGTGTGATGTGACACTGTTATATTAGTGATTTTTGGTGATAAATACGAGGGTTGGAACTTTAATAGTGGCAACTATTTATTTACAGCTTGTGCAAAATAGATACGTGTTTCAAACTTTTACTGGCCTTCAGTGTAGTCACCAGCATTGTGTATAACCCGTTGCCAGCGATGTGGAGTCGTAGGATACTCTTAGCAGTGCCAGTTGTGTTGACAGTTCGAGCGGCGTGGTCTATTGCCCGACAAATTTCTAGCAGTTCTGAAGCGAATGCCGTGAAGCTTTTCCTTTAGTTTAGAAAAAAATGGTTCAAATGGCTCTGAGCACTATGGGACTTAACATCGATGGTCATCAGTCCCCTAGAACTTAGAACTACTTAAACCTAACTAACCTAAGGACAGCACACAACACCCAGCCATCACGAGGCAGAGAAAATCCCTGACCCCGCCGGGAATCGAACCCGGGAACCCGGGCATGGGAAGCGAGAACGCTACCGCACGACCACGAGATGCGGGCCTTTAGTTTAGAAATCGAGTTGAACTCACGAGGGCTTAAGTCATGGGTGTGCAGTAGGTGGTACAGCACTTAGCAGCTCCATCAGTCAAACAAATCAGTAAAAGCTTGCACTGTACGTGCTTGAGCATTGTCCTGCAAAATGATGGTCAGGTCCTGCAGAAAGTGTCGTCACTTCTGTCTCTAAGCTGGTCTTAGGTTGTGTTCCAAAAATGAACAGCATAGAGACAGAAGAGATGAGACTTTCTGCAGGACCTGGCCATCATTTTGCAGGATAATACTCAAGCACGTACAGTGCAAACTGTTACTGATTTGGTTGACTGATGGGGCTGTTAAGTGCTTTACCACCTACTGCACTCCCCTGACTTAAGCCCTCGTGAGTTCAACTCGATTTCTAAAATGAAGGAAAAACTTCACGGCATTCGCTACAGGACTGCTACAAATTCGTCGGGCAAGGGACCGCGCCGCTCTAACTGTCAACACAACTGGCAGTGCTAAGAGTTTCCTACGACGTCCACACCGCTGGCAACGGGCTATACACAATACTGGCGACTACTTTGAAGGTCAGTCTAACTTTGAAACTCATATCAGTTTTGTACAAGCTGTAAATAAATAGTTGCCACTATTAAAGTTCCAATCCTCGTATGTCAAGTGGCTTATGTGAAAGGTCATGTATCTGTTCCACATTTCATTAATCATACTTTATTTACATTATCTTCCTTATATATACTTCAACAAAATCCTTAAAGTACTTCACATATGACACTGCAGACATCAGAAACTGAGCTCATCTATTGAAATGCGAAACAATCGCTACAGTAAAGCAAATGACTCCAGTTTCTAATAATAAGACCGTTAACCTTTGTCTTACTTCTAGTTACGTTGTTCGTCGGCAATTAGTGTCACTCTTTTAAATTTCCTCCTCATTTGCAATGAGAAGCCAGCGAAAACACTCAGTGTTAAAAGCACTACCGCCACGCACTTCACCCTTACGTGTAAATTGAAACCCTTAAATTTATTTCTTACGCCATTTTGCCTGCTTTGTCAAAGATAATGCGCTCACTATTCAAAATAACTGTAATAACTTATAGTGTTGTACGCTGCGTGTCGATTATTAGCGCCGAAAAGAATACGCAGCGTTCCGTAGGTCATGTTCACTATCACGTTTTCTCTTCCGTTGCCCCTGATGTAAACGCTTGTTCACAGATACAAGTGACTGGCAGTGAGCCTGCGAATGCTCTGCTAATGCTCGTTTTCTTCCGTTCTCTCAGATTCAAACCAGGCTTTATACGACTTTTGAAGGTCAGAAATTTCGTTTCAATGAACCACATTGCTTGCTGTCTGTGAGGAAGCTAGTAGCTTTACATGCTTTATCAAGTCGTCAGAACAGCTGCAGTATTCGTACCATGTGCACTTCGTGCTTCATTAAGGTCAGTGTCAGGCCTGGTGGTCCAGTAGTAAAGCACGTGCCCGGAATCCGAAAGATCGAGGGATCGAGTCCCATCTGCCTTTAATCTAGCGCTTAGCAGTCATTGACGTAGAGAGTCGCGAAATGCGACACGTGGTTCGAATTGTACGTCGAAATGTAGGCCCCTTTTCCCTGGTTGGATAACTGGGGCAAATTAGAGACACGCAATTCGCCGAAGTGGCGTCGGATTGAAAGACTCGCACCCGGCCACTGAGTCACACGAACCGTTGTTAGTCGGGCCTCTGCGACCGCCGTAACAGGATGCGTTTTGCCAGCGAGCGAACGGACCGGTAGGTCTTCGTTTACAGCGCCGAGCCAGCTATCGGCTACCATCGTAGAGGCAGAAGTGACGGATTGACGAAAATTGATCGTCGAACTTGTAAGTAAAGAACAATCATTACGGGCACAGAGATTCGACGATGTACTCTGCGTTTTGGCGTCCCATTCAGACACGTATTCCTCAGAATCATGGAAACCGATCAGCGGTTAAGGTACTTTGTTACGTGAATCGTCCGCGGTCAGCGCGGCAGATTACTAACCGAAGGGGCCAGGGATCGATTCTCGGCCGTGTCGGAGATTTTCTCCGCTCGGGGTCTGTGTGTTGTGCTGCCCTACGTTCGTATCGTCAGAAATGATATTCCACTGTTGAAATGGCACGTCACAAAGATCAGTTAATTAGAAAAAGGTATGTAAATAAGAAGTGATTTTCTTCGATATGATTTCCTGGGTAACGCCATTTACGTTTGAGTAATATTCGGAGATTTATCAGGGCAGGTTGTTAAAGAATGGAACACGACTGTGGATTTCTAAACAAATAAGCAAGGTTTCCATAAGCCAAGCTGATCTAAACCTGCACACTGTATGTGCTCACCATCTCCCATCTCAGATACGTAACAATGCTATTCGGGCAGCATTATCCACATACGGTACGATTCTAAAGATTTCAAATGATAAACGGCAAACAACCAGATACTTCAGGGTATATAATCGGGCGCGAATTGTTCAGCTGCATCTACAAAAATACGTTCATCCGTATTTCGAACCGAGCGAGGTGGCGCAGTGGTTAGCACACTGGACTCATATTCGTGAGAACGACGATTCAAACTCGCGTCCGGCCATCCTGATTTAGGTTTTCCTTGATTTTCCTGAATCGCTTCAGGCAAATGCCGGGATGGTTCCTTTGAAAGGGCACGGCCGACTTCCTTCCCTAATCCGATCGGACTGATGACCTCGCTTTCGGTCCGTACCCCACCATCCAACCTACAAATCAACAATACTTGGACATTTGAGGCTATAAGAGGCTATTAATGAACGCACATATGCGCGATTTGTGGGTTGACGGGACACCTGCAAGCCCAGTGACCATGCTCCGTTTCGTACCAGTGCTGTACAAATCATTTTCAGACTCTAGTGGGGGTCCCGCCTTGGGCATAAATAACATCAGCACAATACTATAATCTTCAGCCCATATTCTCAAGTGCAAGTGTTTCGGACACTCATCTGCAAAGAATCCGTCACAGTCGACACCAACCACGTTACGTTAACATCATTACGAAGAATAATCGCTTCCTTCTGTCTGATAGAAAGCACACTAATTCATCAAAATTTCCCAGTTACCCAATGGAGACCTGTACAATGTAACAATCACAAATGTTAAATTTCAATATAGTAACTCACAAACACATGGTACTAAATCCTGCCCTATACCAAATTTACTTGTTTCAACATTTATATCCTTTTTTATGAAAGTGACAAGTCCTACTTTATCCATATTAGATCCACATGAATATGGAACTAACTTATAACAACATACATAAAGATTTTCTATCCTTGTGGTTATATGTTGTTCAGACTGACAAATAACATCAATTTTTTCCTGTATACTAAGATCAGCAAATATATTAACAACTCAGTGCTTTATTTTTTACCTTCCTAATATTCTGACGAAGTAAGTTGATTTCACTTTAACCTTTACGCTATGTTATCAAAAGTATCCGGACACCACCAAAACCATACGTTTTTCATATTAGGTGCATTGTGCTACCATCTACTGCCAGGTACCTCATACCAGCCATCTCATTAGTCATTAGACGTCATGAGAGAGCAGAATGGGGCGCTCCGCGGAAGTCACGGACTTCAAACGTGGTCAAGTGAGTGTCACTTCTGTCATACGTCTGCACGCGAGATTTCCAAACTCCGAAACATCCCTAGGTCCACTGTTTCCGATGTGATAGTGAAGAGGAAACGGGAAGGGACACGCACAGCACCAAAGCGTACAAGCCGACCTCATGTGTTGACTGACTGAGACCTCCAACTGTTAAAGAGGGTCCTAATGTGTAATAGGCAGACATCTATCCAGACCATCACACAGGAATTCCAGATTGCATCATGGTCCACTGCATGTACTGTAATAGTTAGGCGGGAGGTAAGAAAACTTGGATTTCATGGTCGAGCAGCTGCTCATAGGCCACACATCACGCCGGTAAAAGCCAAACGACGCTTAGCTTGATGTAAGGAGCGTAAACATTGGCCGATCGAACAGTGGAAAAACGTTGTGTGCTGTGACGAATCACAGTACACAATGTGGCGATCCGATTGTAGTGTGTGGGTATGGCGAATGCCCGGTGAATGTCATCTGCCAGCGTGTGTAGTGCCAACAGTAAAATTCGGAGGCAGTGATATTATGATGTGGTCGTGTTTTTCATGGAGGGGACTTGCACCTCTTGTTGTTTTGCGTGGCACTGTCACAGCAGAAGCCTCCGTGAAGAATGGCTGCCATTCACCAAGAAACCTTCCAGCACCTGATTGAACGTATGCCTGCGAGAGCCAACACCATATTGGATTCCACCATTACCGATGGAGAGTGCCACCAACTTGTAAGTAATTTGCAGGCAGGTGTCCGGATACTTTTGATCACGTAGTGTACATATTATTCCGGTTTATTTGCTTTATAATTCACTTTGTTCGCCACATATCAAGGAGAGAAACTTGTTTTAATTTCCTGTTCAAAATTGTTTTGCTAGGCAATTTTTTGCATCATAAAATAATTCCAACAAGCTGGGAGAATTTGTGTGTGCTGCAAATTGTATAATATCGTTTACGCATGCAACGGCTGCTTCAGGCGTATTAATTTTTCTAGGGACATAATTTTGCTCCTCTTCTCCTTCCTTTGTTTCTTCTTCATCCTCTGTGTTGTGGATTTCTATTAAATCTGTTGCTGAGGTGAAAGTGGAATGAGTTGACGGAAAGTCATCTCTCCGAATGTAATCATCTGCACTACATGAAATGTTCCGCATTTTCATTAATTCAGCAATTACTGTTGCATTTTCTTGCGCTTCGATGGACACAGTGGCGTCTTTTTCTTGACCCCCAAACTCCGTTTTGTTGAAGCACTTGATGACAATTTCGGGTTTTCTTTCCTTTACTGCCAAGCCAATCAAATTTACTGCATCCAGGACAGAAACTGACTGTGCAAGAGCAAACGCACTTTCAGCTTCTTCAACGCCAAGAATAAGACATTGCATCAGTAATAGCCTATAATGACACTTGAATGTGTAAATAGCTCCATGGTCCATGGGTTGTGTGAGGCTGGTTGAACATTGAGGGACCCAAGTCAATTCCACGTCTGATAACGTTACTTTCGGGTGGCAAGCTGCATTGTCTAGGAAAAAGAGAACTTGGCGATTTCCTTTTTCCATTTTGCTATTTAAAGAGCCCAGTCATTCTTCCGTAAGACCACTCACCATCCACGACTTTCTATTGCTTCGCAATGTGACTCGAAGCTTACTGACGTCTGTGTTTTTGAAACAACGCGATTTTACCGCCTTTCCAATCACCATTTCTCCGTTTCACCTGTTTCCACACAGCAGTATAGTTATTCTTTCCTTGGGCATTTTTCCACCGATGCACTTTTCACCTCGAATCGCTAGCGATTTTGAAGGCAGCGCGCGATAAAACAGTCCCGTTTCATTGGCACTGAACACGTCTTCCGGATCATAATTCACAATTAAGATGGACTTGTTTCTTCGATTCTGCTGCTACACTTTCCTGCACATCCTTGGCTTCCCCACACACTTCATTCCACACGATGTTGTGCCTAGCTTTGAAACTGTCCAACCATCCTGTGGATGTCTTAAAATCCGTAATTCCAAGCTCTTTAGCACCTTTCAGTGCTTCACTCTGCAACATGGGTCCAGATAAAGATAAGATTTTTGCTCGCTCACTTCCGAACCATTTCCACACTATTTCGTTAATTTCTTCATTTCCGGCCTTCTTCGCCTTCCTTTTCATCTCTCCGTTCCCTTTCAGCCATTCGTCCAGAAGCTTACAATTGTTTCTTAAAGTCTCATAAATTTGTGTTTTACCACATTTGAAACGCAACATAATCTCGCGCACAGAAAGTTTAAAGTGCTGCCAGTCAATTGATACTGGCAAAAAATAATGACCTTGCCGGGTAAAACCATTGTTAAACGGAACGATACTTACCTCTTTCACTGCGCACTTAGCAGAGTGTTGGTAGACGCGCAACTATGTTCCTGTATGCGCCGACGTGCGTCAATAATGAGGAAACCGAGAAAGCCGACGAACAGAGTGCTGACGAACGAACCGTTTCCTTTGAAGTACAGCACCGACACTGAGCCTAACTTATTCGTCGTTGCACAGAGTGGCTCGATTTTAGGTCCACAGCAGCAGCGTCGCGCTGTGCTAGACCTTTTTCTTGGTTTTGCGCCGCTTAACAGATGTGTTAAAAGTAACGTCCGTGTAGAGACGTGAATAACTAATGAAATGTAATGCAGTATTACTGTATAGGCTCTTTTCTGCATTATCGAAATGAAGTCCCATGCTTCTTCACAGAGCCTAGGGGAATGATGCGGGACACCCGCAGTGCTGTACTAGGCAGGGTCCTAATTGAGGTGGTTTGTCGCTGACTTTCTCCGACCGTAACGATGATGAATGATGATGATGGAGACGACACAACACCCAGTCATCTCGGAGCAGGTGAAAATCCCTGACGCCGCTGGGAATCGAACCCAGGACCCCGTACCCGGGAAGCGAGAACGCTACCGCGAGACCACGAGCTGCGAACTTCTGCATTACACAATGAATTATTAAGTATGTTCTAAGATTTGCTTTCAGTTCCCACGTTAGGCACATTCCGCGTTATACAAAAAATCAGCATATAAAACTGTACTGAATTATTTTGTTTTTATCGTATCCTACTACTAGAAGCTTCCGAGTCGTCTTCGCTCAAATTAAGGGAGAGGAGACTCCCTGTAAACCGTTTCCTCGGAGGCTCAATCACGTGCTATGAATCGTCTTCAAGCGTGTCTTCTAGTATCCGGAACGCCCAATGGCAAGAGGATCCTAGAATAATAGTTGTGTCTGATACAATACCTGGCGGGGAACGCCTCATGACTCGTCGTGAGGTGGAATCACGAGTCGAGAGCGCTTTCGGGCTCAGCTTGCAGACTGTACCCACATCAAAAAAAGTTTTGCATGACCTCGGTTCCGAGAGTTCCGGTACCTGTACAGAGGACTATAGATCGTCATAAGCATCATTTCCGCCCTCTTTATTGCTCGTGAAAACCAAACATTGCATGTTGTACCACCAGACAACTTCAGAGGTGGTGGTCCAGATTGCTGTACACACTGGTACTTCTAGTATCCAGTAACACGTCCTCTTGCATTGATGCATGCCTGTATTCGTCGTGTCACACTATCCAGAAGTTCATCAAGGCACTGTTGGTCCAGATTGTCCCACTGCTCAATGGCGTTTCGGCGTACATCCCTAAACCGAGCGAGGTGGCGCAGTGGTTAGCACACTGGACTCGCATTCGTGAGGACGACGGTTCAATCCCGTCTCCGGCTGTCCTGATTTAGGTTTTCCGTGATTTCGTACATCGCTTCAAGCAAATCCCGGGATGGTTCCTTTGAAAGGGCACGGCCGCTTTCCTTCCCCATCCTTCCCTAAACCGAGCTTGCGCTCCGTCTCTAATGACCTCGTTGTCGACGGGACGTTAAACACTAATCTCCTCCTCTTCCGTACATCCCTCAGAGAGGCTGATGGGTCACGCCGTCCATAAACAGACCTTTTCAATCTAACCCAGGCATGTTCGATAGGGTTCATGTCTGGAGAACATTCTGGCCACTTTAGTCGAGCGATGTAGTTATCCTGAAGGAAGTCATTCACAAGATGTGCACGATGGGGGTGCGAATTGTCGTCCATGAAGACAAATGCCTCGCCAATATGCTGCCGATATGGTTGCACTACCGGTCAGAGGATGGCATTCAGGTATCGTAAAGCCGTTAAGGCACTTCCATGACCACCAGCGGCGTACGTCTGGCCCACATAATGCCACCCAAAAAAAGCAGGGAATCTGCACGTCGCTGCACTCGCTGAACAGTGTGTCTAAGGCGTTCAGCCCGACCGGGTTGCCTCCAAACACCTCTCTGACGAGTGTCTGGTTGAAGGCATATGTGACACTCATTGGTGAAGAGAATATGATGCCAATCCTGAGCATTACATTCGGCATGTTGTTGGGCCCATCTGTACCGCACTGCATGGTGCCATGGTTGCAAAGATGGATCTGGCCATGGACATCAGGAGTGCAGTTTCACATCATGCAGCCTAGTGCGCCCAGTTTGAGTCGTAACACTACGTCCTGCAACTGCACGCAAAGCACTATTCAACATGGTGGCGATGCTGTCAAGGTTCGTCAGAGGCAAAAGTACTGGCCATCCACTGCAGTTGTAGCCCTTGGGCGGCCTGAGCGAGGCATGTCATCGACAGTTCGTGTCTCTCTGAATCTCCTCCATGACCAAACAACATCAATTTGGCTCACTCCGAGGCACCTGGACACTTCCCTTGGTGAGTGCCCTTCCTGGCACAAAGCAACAATGCGGACGCGATGGAACCGCGGTATTGCCTGTCTAGGCATGGTTGAACTACAGCCAAACGAGCCATGTACTTCCTTCCTGGTGGAATGACTGGAATTGATCGGCTGTCGGACCCCCCTCCGTCTAATAGGCACTATGGTTGTTTACATCTTTGGGCGGGTTTAGTGACATCTCTGAGTAGTCAAAGGGACTGTGTCTGTGATACAATATCCACAGTCAACGTCTGTCTTCAGGAGTTTTGGGAACCAGGGTGATGCAAACCTTTTTTTGATGTGCGTAGTGCAGTACCATGCCATTCAGCCAGCTGACGGCATTTATTCTCACGAGTGGAAAATAAAGAGTATCTGCCCGTAGCAGTTCGTCTTTCGTGATAGACTGTGGCTGTCGTCGCAACAGGAGCGCTACCATACACTGTATAAGACTCCAACAGCTGCCCGTCGCAGTACATGTCAATTAGTGCTCGTCTGAGTCGACGACTGTACAGTGCGGGCACAAAGGGTTGTCCGTAAGATGAATGGAATGGAGGCGCCAGGGTGTGGCAAAATTGCCGTTCAACACCACGTACGACAAGGAACCAGCGACTGTAGGCAGGTATGAGGTGTTAATGGCCCACCCTGGTCCAGCAGATTGTCGGGTGGTGCCGTTCGACATTGTGCGGGGTTGTCGTGCTTGATAAATGTGGCAATAGTCGTTTGTGCTCGTCGCCCTCGTCGCCGATAGATCCTCGGTCATGTAGTTCAGTTCGACCAGGAAATCTAGCTAAGCGTGAGAGACGGAGTTATGTGGCCCACGGCGACCGCCTGTCAAGGATCTCAGGGATTGACGATCTAAACAGTGTCCCCGTCAGTCTGGTGCTGGCTGCGGTCCTAGCGAGTCACATCATATGTAGGTATAATGCCCGCTCACGGTTGTGGACATGAGTCAACCCCAGGCCTCCCACCAGCGGAGGCCTCGTTAAAGTAGTGTAGCAGACTTTGAGTATGTGACCTGTGCTCATAAAATTTCCATACGCCATCTGGAAACTATGGGCCATAGTGAAAGTGAGGGGAAGAATGCGTGCAAAATAATTAAGTGTAATGCGTTCAGTGAATCATATCCCCGTTGTAGTAGCTGGCGATATGTGGCTGTCACAGTTCGGTGAACTGTACTGGAGAACTGCGCTCCCAATAGGGTCAGTGTGGTAACTTTCTGAAAGGGGATCGCTGTCAGGTGGATAAGGCCATTTACGTCCTCTTGGACATGTTGACGACGCTGCCTGATACCATGCTGTAGTGACGCAACCACTGAAGCGTCTCTTGGATTTCGTCGCCCGACCGCGCCAAGTGCACTAGATCATCAACGAAGTCACCATATCAGAAGTTCACGACTTGTATGAGGATGCCTTCCAATCCTTAGCAAAGGCTGTGCAGTGCGGGTTTGAGGTTCGCCGTGAATAAGACTCCTGATAAAGGACATCCCTGTCGCACTGACTGCCCAGGAGTGACATATCCATGTGGCCATTGACCATAATCTGGGAGCGCGCTCCATGGTTTGAACGTAGGATCACCGTTGCTGATGCCCGCGAGAGGCGCATGTGTTCAAGCACTTTGTGAAGGAAACCGTGGTCAGCGCGACCAGAGGAGTGATCTAACTCGACAGCGACAAGGGCGCCTCGGAGGCAGCAGGCCACCACCAGCCCCGAGACGTGGAGGTACACGCCAAGTGCCCTGTTGATGTTGTCGCCGCCTAAACATGTCTGGTTGGTATGGATCATGTGTCCGATTGTGATCTGAAGACGGGTGCGAAGGACTTGGACGAAAAGTTTATAATCCGCATTCAGGAGCGTAAGAGGATGATAGTCGTGGCAATGGTCAGAACCACTCGCTTCGGAACCACTATCATGATGACTTCTAGGAAATGCATTGGGACGGTAAAACCGTCGTGGAGGGCTTCTGAATCCACTGACTCCCAACAGGGGATAGAAGGCGTTGTAGAATTCGTTTAGAAAGTCGCCTGGTCCCAGTGATTTATTTGGGGTGCCATGCGCCAAGGCCGCTGTAAAATCTTCAGCGGTTATTGGAGCCAGCAGAGATTCGTCCTCTGCCACTGCTATGGAGACAGGCAAATCGTGCAGGATGCCTTCATACTCGCTGACAGTCAGCTGATCCTCGGCATAAAAAATTCTGTAACTGGACGAATGCTACACTGTGTGTCGATGCATCTACCCACTGTTGTCTCGGCTGGTGTTATAAGTTGGCGTTTGTGGTGGCGTCCCTCTCTGATGACGTGATGCACTGATGCCAATTCGGTGGGGATGGTATCCTGTGCCATCGTCCAGATTCTGGCTCCGTTAAGCTGTTCCGTAATGAGATGGAGGAGGCGAGCTCTGAGACGATTAACCGCTGTCCGCCGGCCTCGTGATGGTGGCTGTGTCATTAGTTCCCTTAGCGCTGTGTAAAACAGTTCCGACATCGCCCGACGCCAGTATATCCCATGAGTGTCCGTAGTAGAGGCACCAACGTGGAAGGAAGGATGTGCAGACTCCAGAGGCAGCAGTCCCTCGTGTGAGCAATCTCCCGCTGACATGCGGCCTCATACAGGTAGGAAACGTTCAGCGTCCATGGACAACAACTTCGGTAAGTGCGTTGATGGGGGAGTGTGATCAAACAAATGAATGCCAAATAGTCGGTGAAAGCTGTCAGCCACAGTTCCGCATCCCTTATCGCTGCTCGGAGTCCTTGGGAGATGTAGATCCAGTCTAGGAGGCTGGCACAGTGATCGGTTAAGTATGTATAGCGACAGCGGTCCCCATGTAGGAGACGCCTCGCGTCTTGAATCGCCAGATCCCGCACGAGTGCTCTTAGTACTGGGTAGGTACAGTAGTGTGGCGTTTGAACTGCTAGATCCAGGACGCAATTAAAATCGCCGCCTGTGACATTGTGTCCCGTGTTCTCACTCAGGAGTAGAGCAATTTCATCGGAATAAAAGGTGATCCTTTCACCATGGTTCAAAAATGGTTCAAATGGCTCTGAGCACTATGGGGCTTAACTTCTGAGGTCATCAGTCCCCTAGAACTTAGAACTACTTAAACCT
This sequence comes from Schistocerca serialis cubense, assembly GCF_023864345.2. Taxonomy (NCBI): domain Eukaryota; kingdom Metazoa; phylum Arthropoda; class Insecta; order Orthoptera; family Acrididae; genus Schistocerca; species Schistocerca serialis. The sequence continues at coordinate 738,244,047 of NC_064639.1, read as the reverse complement.
AACTAACCTAAGGACATCACACACATCCATGCCCAAGGCAGGATTCGAACCTGCGACCGTAGGGGTCGCGCGGTTCCAGACTGTAGCGCCTAGAACGGCCCGGACACCCTCGGCCGGCCTTTCACCATGATGCGTATACATTGACAATAAAGACTGCTCCCACTGTAGTGGCAAGGCCTGGTGCAGGTGGCAGATGCGTGACGTCCGATGCCTCGATGCCATTGTGCAAGAGGATGGTGGTTCCTCCGGCACTGTCGCTAGATGGGACGCTGTAAGTTGTGTACTGGTAAATGTTCAATTGCAGCTCTGGGTGGACTTCATGAAGGAGGGTGATATCCAGATCTGCTGCCTGGAGCATGTGTTGGAGCATGTGTGTTTTGATGACACAATGTGTGCTGTTGACATTGATCATACCCACACAGTAGGATTGCGACATATTAATACGGAGTATGTAAGTGCAAATGGGGCCACTTGGCTACCGACCCTTCTGGTAGGCATGTTTAACGCGACCCTTCCCCAAGTGGAGCATCCGTCCTGTGTGCGGGCCATGTTGGGGACCAGTACGGGCGTCTTCTACCTCCATTTCAGCAGCCCAGTCATCAAGCGCGGAAGGGGTCGGTGACGGTGCATCAGCGCCGTCAGTGGGTTCCCTCACCAGGTCTTTGTCTTAAGGGGCGTCAGTCATGGGAACGTCTAGGGTGGACAAGGCCACTGTCCTATCTGTGGCGTCAGACGCCTGCCTTGAGGCAGTAGTGTTAGTCTGTTGGCAACGGCGAGGCAGACACGGTTTCGGCAGCTTGCTCCTTGTCTCCGCCCCATTGATCGTCTTCCGTCGAGAGGCGTCGTTTCTTATGATGCTTCGGTGACCTTTTCTTCATTCCAGTCGAAGTGCTGGGGTCAGCACCGACGGCCATGTGGCTGGCGTCCGGAACCAACGCCCCTGACAGGACGATGGTGGTGGTGACGGGCATTGTGCCCTGCACGGGCGTCTCTACGTCCGGCGCCGCCGTCACGGCGTCGTCGGCAGCTGAGCTTCCGGTCGCGTGCGGCTGCATTACGAGCGCGGCGTCTGTGCACACTGGCCGCATTGCTTCCACGTACGTAAGCGGTAACGCGGTCGGCACCGCTGTCTGTACTGATCCCGCACGTGCACCTGGACAAGGCGGCGCTGGAGGCAGTTTGATCGGACGTTGCCTTCCTGTCCACAGCCGCCACACGTCCGCGGTTGTGCGTCTTAAATAATGATGGCACGGCAACCGCCGAAGAACGCGTAAGACGGCACGTGTTTCCGGAGTCTGACGCATACCTGTCGGAGCCGTTGACAACGTGATGGGTTTCAAAGATGTTCCACTTCTCTTCCATGTAGCTTAGGACCGTGCCATATGACAGTAGCGCTTGTGCGTCTTAAATAATGATGGCACGGCAACCGCCGAAGAACGCGTAAGACGGCAAGTGTTTCCGGAGTCTGACGCATACCTGTCGGAGCCATTGACAACGTGATAGGTTTCAAAGATGTTCCACTTCTCTTCCATGTAGCTTAGGACCGTGCCATATGACCGTAGCGCGTCAGTGACATGCGCGGTCGGAACTGTAAACGCCAGTTCGAATATGTGCACTGTACGCGCCCCGATACCCGTGTGGTCCACTGTTACCATGCTGACGTTACCGTCAGCATGTCAGCGTGGCGAAGCCGTAGCCGTTGGTGCCTTTTCGTTCTTCATCTTGAGACAGACTGTACTGGAAGTGATGGCAGATGGATGCCTTTCAGCTCGTGGGGACCGACATGTGTGTTGTCTCTCAAAAACCTTTCGGTTTCAGAAGGCTTTTGACGCGCTTAGGAATCGTTGAACTTGACGTTCACCGTCGCCTTGCGGTAGGAGAACGCCATATCTACTGAGACCTCGTATTCACAACAACGAACGCAGTACTTCGCGCAGCGAGTAAAGAAACACACATGCTGGCCGCTGCCCACAGCGCCGTGCGACCGAGCCGTGTCACGGCTAAATTCCGGCTGACCGCTTCGACTATCTGACCGTAGTCAATAGCTCGGAGAGTCGAAGTGGTTAACGAGACCACTCGCGGTAAGTGGGAAAACCGGGGGTTCGAGTCCCGATCCGGCACAGCTTTTCACGTATCGCAAACAGCTGACGTCGATTATTAGTTGCACAATCTGTTTCGTAATGTTTACCACAGCTGTAATCGTCAGTGACAGTAGCGGTTCCTTCAGACTTGCATGCATGTCTGAAGGACATTTTCTATAAAGATGAACTATGCAGGATGTAACAGGTATAAGTGCAGATTTTTTATATATGGTACTTTAGTATGTACACACAATATAACGCTGGTTATTTTTTCTCTGTGTCAAATAGTCTTCCCACAAACATATCACAAACACAACACATACTTGTTTTTAGCGTGGCCATACCTAGCCTGCGAAGTGAACGATGTTTGGTAGTACATACTAACCGTTTTGCTTCTACGCGTCGACACTACAACACCTGATCTTAGGCCTAGGGGAAAATATGAACTAATGGCTCGTTCTTATCGACTTTTCTTGGAGTTACTAACCAACCTAAAAGCATACGAGTTTTAATAACTATATTTATTAGTCTGCAAATGATGTAGGCCTAAGTACTGGGCCGGCCGGGGTGGCTGAGCAGTTCTAGGCGCTACAGTCTGGAACCGCGCCACCGCTACGGTCGCAAGTTCGAATCCTGCCTCGGGCATGGGTGTGTGTGATGTCCTTAGGTTAGTTAGGTTAAGTAGTTATAAGTTCTAGGGGACTGATGACCTCAGCAGCTAAATCCCAAAGTGCTCAGAGCCATTTGAGCCTAAATACTGACCTAATGTTGTTTAACAGACCGTCCTTAGTCACCAAGAGAAATATCTGCTCTTATACCCGTTACACCCTGTTTAAACACATACATTGTAAACGTCTAGGATGACAGTTACGAATCAGATATCGCAGGTTCACTTTCACTCTGCTTTCCAACGAACACGATAGAACCGTATCTGAGCACCACGACCATATAGCTGTTTTTACGGATGGGTGACTCCGTTGGTTGCTCTTTCGTCTTTCTCAAGGTCAGACTACCTTCTGAATTATTTAAAGCTTTTAACTATTACAGTTGTTTTTTTAGGTGCTTATTTGGGTTATCTTATTTCTAAGTTTGATTTTTCTCATAATTTGTTTTCTTTAAGTATGCTTTCTTTTGTTAGATTTGCTGGTTCTATATTTACCATCTTTGACGCAGAATTGTATGCAATCTTTCGGGCGCTGGAGCAGATGAGACATTCTCCCAGTGTTAGATTTCTCGTCTGTTCAAATTCTTTGGGCGTCCTTTACTCCCCCCAGCGTTTGTACCCAGCAGATAAAGTAATCCTGACTATTCAGGGCCCTCCTCCAACTACAGCGACTGGGGAAGGAGGTGTCTTTGTGCTGGGTACCAGGGCAATTGGGAATTCTGGGGAATGAAAGAGCTGATCGAGCAGCCAAGGAAGCGTGTCGTAACCGTCAGGTCTTTCAGTGTGCAATTCCCCTGCATGCCCTCACCTCGCTGTTGCGGTGTAAATTCCTGTGTCGCTGGGAACATGAGTGGCTAGAAGTGACCGACAACAAGGCCAACATCTCGGCCGTGGTGTACTTCCTCCCAGCCACATCGACGGGACGAGGTCCTCCTTACTCGTCTTCGCATCGGCCACAGCCCTATGACGCATGGATTTTTTACTCCGGCGAGACGACGCTCCGATGTGTGGTGCTTGTGGCGTTCAGATCACGGTGCACCACATTTTACTGGACTGCGTTTTATTTGCTGACCAGCGGACTGCAGCGGATTTGCCGGCGGATCTGGAGTCTCTTTTACATCTACATCTACATCTACATCTATACTCCGCGAGCCACCTTACGGTGTGTGGCGGAGGGTACTTATTGTACCACTATCTGATCCCCCCTTCCCTGTTCCATTCACGAATTGTGCGTGGGAAGAACGACTGCTTGTAAGTCTCCGTATTTGCTCTAATTTCTCGGATCTTTTCGTTGTGATCATTACGCGAGATATATGTGGGCGGTAGTAATATGTTGCCCATCTCTTCCCGGAATGTGCTCTCTCGTAATTTCGATAATAAACCTCTCCGTATTGCGTAACGCCTTTCTTGAAGTGTCCGCCACTGGAGCTTGTTCAGCATCTCCGTAACGCTCTCGCGCTGACTAAATGTCCCCATGACGAATTGCGCTGCTTTTCGCTGGATCATGTCTATCTCTTCTATTAATCCAACCTGGTAAGGGTCCCATACTGATGAGCAATACTCAAGAATCGGACGAACAAGCGTTTTGTAAGCTACTTCTTTCGTCGATGAGTCACATTTTCTTAGAATTCTTCCTATGAATCTCAACCTGGCGCCTGCTTTTCCCACTATTTGTTTTATGTGATCATTCCACTTCAGATCGCTCCGGATAGTAACTCCTAAGTATTTTACGGTCGTTACCGCTTCCAATGATTTACCACCTATGGCATAATCGTACTGGAATGGATTTCTGCCCCTATGATGCAATGATCAGACGAATGTGGATCGGCCGTGCGGTTCTAGGCGCTTCAGTCTGGAACCGCGTGACCGCTACGGTCGCAGGTTCGAATCCTGCCTCGGGCATGGATGTGTGTGATGTCCTTAGGTTAGTTAGGTTTAAGTAGTTCCAAGTTCTAGGGGACTGATGACCTCAGCAGTTAAGTCCCATAGTGCTGAGAGCCATTTGACCATTTTTTGGAATGTGGTTCGCGTTTCAAAGTCTTGTGAATTGTCCCACGTTTTAATAAGATTTTGGGGAGATGTTTTTAATGTGTCAACAGGATGGCTGGCTCACCCAAGTTTTTTGTGAGTGGTCTGCCAGTTACATTTCCCTGTGCTGTTCTTTTAGCTCTTCTGTGTTTTGATTTCCCTATGTTTTAATTTCTTGATTAGCTATCTTGTCTTCTCATTGGTTATAGTGCATGTGGGGGTGTCTGTGCGATAGAGTAATTGTGTGGTCATTTCGTGCGCATGCGTGTACGACAGTTTTCGTTCTTATCCATATTCGTTTATTTTATTCATTGTTAGGGCGCTGATAACCTCTCCGTTGGGCGCCATAAGATCCCCAAACCACACACACACACACACACATACACACACACACACACACACACACACACACACACACACACACACACAGTCTTCTGAGGAGTTGGTGTCCATGTCTACATTCGCCATTACACGAGTGGAGATTCTGTCTTGTTGACTTTATTATTCTAAAGCACTACTTTAGGTGGCGGCTTCAGGATTAACAACTATACTGTGCTCACCATTATCACCATCATCATCATCGTCAATAATGCAAACATGACACTAATCTACATACTCACTCACTGCAGCCACCATAAACAAGTAACATGAAGACAACTACTACCCAAGTCGCTCAGGTTTCGTCAACTAGCCAAATGAGTAAATAAACTGCGAAATTGGGGTGTTACGCGGCTGTAGGGTAGATATGTAATAGAGTTCCCTTTTAAGGGATTTTCTGGAAACGTTAAAAATATTTTCACGTGGGTCTGCGACTGTTTCTCGGCTGCATCCTCATACACGTCGATGGAGACGGAAGGAAATAGGTCTGTCGCCCGTAGCTGAATGCCACAGTGGCTGGAGTGACAGCGGAATGTATTCACAGCGGCGCTGCCAACCCCGATATGAGAGCTGCGGCGCCACGTGCGAGTGGTCTGCACCGCCACCTGGCTGCAGACGGACCGCTCCTGAAATATACATGCGCCAGATCGGAAGAGCCTGTCACTGCAGGTGACTCTCTGAACCAGCGATATTCGAAATTTCCACCGGCACGAAACAAGGCGCTTAGCCCAGGCAGTTAGCAGCGCAGCACTTCGTGTCTTTCGCATTGGCAGAACACGAATAACGTGCGATGTTTATTTTTTGTCATTACCTTTGTAATTTTCCTCCCTCTCCATCACTTTAATGAACTAGGCGCAAAAAGATGGCCCTCTAACAGAAGTACGTGTTTCGCTTAGGTTCATCTATGAGCCTACATTGCAACGATTTACAAAGTTGTCAAGTGGATTGCTGTAGTCCACAGGGTTTATCATAAGTAATGGCGTCAACGCATACAACTGAAAGTAAACGATACTAGAAGCAAAAAAAGTCTAAGTAAAAATACATTCGCAAACGAACCGCTTGCGATATAATTGCGACTTTGTGGTCACCAGGCAACACTGACGTGATTCTGTGGGGACGTCATCCCGCTTACGAAAGTGTGCCAGTGCCGTACAACATTAAGAAAAGTTACCAGAGGGCTGAAGTGCAGAAGTTCTGGATGAACACGACAACAGTTAGATCACTGTACTTATGGTTAAAGGAGGTGTTGAAAGTGTCTTCCCTGTACCTGAATGCCTAACACTTCCAAACTTGCCTGTATCATTTCGAAATTCTTGACAAGCCGTGTCGAAGCTGCTCAAATTCTACATCGTAGTAGCAAAATGTGTCTGTGCTCAGTCTTGCAGAGCGTTGCTCTAAGGGAACATCCTTAAGCAATCCACCAAAATGATTCCGTTAAAACCGAAAGTCACTCCTTCCATTGAGTCTATTGAGACGATCACCTAGTACCCCTACCCATATGTTCAATGAGAACCTTCGCTGATGTAGAGATTCACGTGCAGCATGTGCGTTGGTGTGAAGAACGTGAGAATTGCGATAATTAAACGTACCATAACGGGTGGACCAAGCTTCATCTGTAAATAAAATGTTATTGTCAACCGTGGGTTGCCTCCACTGACACAACGCTAGTCTGGGACCAAAGTACGCCTCACTAAGACACTGAAGAGGTTCGCCAATTCCATTACTAAATTACGTTGCAGACCTGGACTGTGATAGAAGAAGAAAACCAATTGAATCGGTCACTGTAGAAAGAGGACAAGTTAAGATAGCCGTTTAAGTGTTAACAACCCCAAAAATATCTTTGGCCCATATACGTTGCTTTTTAAATGCCGAGCAGACTACCGCAGGTATTCAGCTCATTTCAGGAATAGTGATTTCTGGAGAAATTTCGATAAACTGACAAAGGAGTGTGCGATTCGGGGTAAACGTAAGCGTAATGAAAGTGACCATCACAGAAACGTAATCAAAAATAGTAAAGTGAAGGGAGTGCAGCATGTCAACAGCCCTGGAAAGACTGCAGAAGAACCATGTGGGTAAATGGCAAACTGATTGTTAAGTAAGGATTGCATACTGACATTGAGTACAGTTCATAAGTGGTTACGCCCTCTTTTTACCGCACTAAAGAGGTTGAAGCCAATATTAATACACGTTTCAAACTTTTCAGATGAATAAGAAAAGTAAAAAATGTTGAGAGATTGAACTACGAAGATTTCATGCACACAGTTCAATAATGAACTTGTTCGATAACAAAACTGAACAAGATATTTACTTGTAAAAAAGCCTAACGGATTTGCAACCAATAAAATAAAAGCAACAAGGGTCAGTGAGTATGATCGTAAGGGAAGATCTTACAAATACCACGTCATTAAAAATGACAGTACAAAGACAGAAGTGTGTAAGAAAGCATTTATTAGTGTGTGCGGTATAGCTTGGAAGCAAGTTTAGAGACTGCTTAATTTGCTCTATCAGGGAGAATTCCTGAAGGGGATGGAAAGAAAAATGGAATACTACACCAGGAGGAAAATTACATCAGATGCAGGAACATACCAAACAAAGGTAGTCATTACTGCGGCAAAACGACAGAGTATTTGGAGGTTCGTCTCAGTGTAAAAATAATGTACAACCCTTTTAGTGCAAAACACGCTAATAGCGGTGTGAAATATAATTTTTATCTATACTACTCCACGAAAGGTTTTCAGTGCAGTTTGGCAGACTTCAAATGGATGAGTGCAGTAAATGTGGGGAGCTAGGTGCTAAAATAAACTCAAAGTTGTATGAACACACTAAGAAAGCAGCTATTGGAGAAATTATGGCTCATGAACGTCGCAATAAGAATTCTAATTATAAAATGCAATAAATGCAGGATAAATATAAAGAACGAGATGACTGAATATACACATAACGAAGCAATTATAAGAAATGGGAAATCTGATGATATGGTGCACATGTACAGACAAAACAAATGATTAAGATTTCAGAAAAATTGGATGATTGATTGAAGAAAAGAACTCAGAGTCAGTAAGTTAATAACGCACTTGTCCACCTCTGGCCCTTATGCCAGCGGTTATTCGGCTTAACACTGACTGACGGAATCTTTGGATGTCCTCCTGAGGTATAGCGTGCCAAAATCTGTCCAACTGGTGCTAAGATCGTAATAATCCCGAGCTGACTGGATGGCCCTGCCCATGAAGATCCAAAGCTCTCGACAAGGAGAGAGCCGGAAACCTTGCTATCGAAGACAGGGTTTGACAAGCAGGAAGACAACGACTCGCAGCCTGCGGATGGGCATCATCATGCTGAAAAGTAAACCAGGGATTGCTTACCATGAAGTGCACCTAAACGGTGCTTAGATTATCATCTATGTATGATGTACCGCTGTGATATAGTGCCACGGATGATAAGCAAAGGGATCCTGCTATGAAAAGAAATGAAACCCCAGACCATCACTCCAGGCTGTCGGGACATCTGGCGGGCGATAGCGAGGTTGGTGTCCCTCCTCTGTTCGGGGTGTCTTTAGACACGCCTTCGCGGATCATAGGGGCCTCGTTTCTGAAAATCCTGCTCCATTCAGTGAGATTCAGGCTGTATCATATTTATTCGTCACACGTAATTATAATAATGATGCTTCATCTTTATTGATCTACAGCAATATAAAAATGTACATGAACGTATAAACACCTGAGGATGGGCACAAGCTCGAAACCGGTCGTGTGACGAATAAATAATCTTTTATTGTGACTGGTAGTGGAAATTTTTCTACACCCTATGGACTAAAATGTTTCCTTCAAAGAAGCTGATTACGTGCTGATGTTATGCAGAAATCCGGTGAAGAAAAACGGGAAGCATTTGAAAGGTGACACTGTTGAGGTATGTCAAATATTAAACGGACAGATGAAGTACGAAATGAGCAGGTACTGAAAAGAGAGTAGCCGGCGAAAGAAAGTCTAACGAAGATCCTTGCCAGAAGGAAGAAATCGTTAGTGGGATATCTGCTACGGTATATCAGCTCAGTTAACTTTGCAGTGGAAGGAGCAGAAGAGAGGAGAAGAGAAATAATAGAAGCAGACAATGACTGGAACATGCAAAACAAATTGTAGACGACCTTGGCCGTAACAGAGATAAAAATAACAGCAGAATATTGGAATAGATAGAGAGGAATATCTAACCAGTTGAATACCTGGCGACGTAAAAAATCGTGTATTAAAAAAAAAATGGAAACGTCGTAGAGGGTATTTTGAGGAGGAACAAATTAACGATAGGTAGCTATATTCGGTAAAATCCTACAACGACGATACATAGCGTCAAATGTATAGGGAAAATGCCTTTTCTAGGCCCACCTTTCGGGAGCAAGAGTGAGTTGTACCGCTGACATCTGTGTCATCACTGCACTCAGCGGTCTCTATACTGCTGTGGACTGTTTAATGACGAACAGATTGGTTTTAGGAAAGGGAAAAGCACCAGAGAGGCAGTTCTGTCACTGTGCTACGCAGTAGAAGCGAAACACATTCATCGGGTTTGCCGACCAAGAAGAAAGTTCGACAATGTAAATAGTTATTTAATAACAAATCATATTTTTATACATCATGTTTTTTTTAACGGGACTGCAGTCGAATACGAGTCTACAACAGCAGTACGATTTACTAATAACATGAAATTTTGCGCAGGACCTGGACTCGAACCAGGATATTCCGCTTTAGAGGTGCGCTTTAAACAATTATTTTTATTTTTTTTATTTTTACCTTAAGGAACCAGAGTGGTCGACTGGGGTCGAAACTCGAGACATTTTCCCCCTTCCCGTTCCTGAACCGGCCTCTCTGATTTATTTATTTAACAGGAAGACAGGTTACACAATAATCTTTTTTTCGTGTGAGTGTGTTCATCTAGGGGTAAAGACGGTGTATAAACAGCAAAAATAAAATTAAAGCATATATGCAACGTAAAGGCCGCCGTTCTGGCGGACGCAACAGTAGATACAACAGCCACTACTAGCGACATGACGTCCACTGATCCTTGTAACTCGTCATTGGGGCCAGGAGCGCCTTCGCGTAGAAAGGGTCCATATGGTTCTGTATATTGTTCCGCGCCATAAAATTGACGTCCATATAAGGTTAACTTCTCGTACCGAGCACAATCCAACTGCGGGGATGGTCCAGGTAGACTACCCAGATACCGGTGGGGTCACGGGTGGCGTCGGAGACGAGTGAATCCTTCCAATAGGGAGATCCAGAAATCGAGAAAGTGCTTATCGCCATGCCGGTAAAGATGCGGTATGCTCAAATCCTTGGCCATTATCACTGCATGCTTGTTAGTACGTGGGTAAAGCGTCATGTCCAGAAGAAATGTCGGAATCACTGTTGTTGTGGTCGTGTGCTGTATGACAGCCAACAGCAGCCTCGTCAGCCTCCACACCTGCACGGCAGATTCACATTCCGGACGGTGTTCAATCGTGTCAGGTAGATGGCACTGGAGAAACGCGGTGAGTTTCCGATACGTATGGAAAGCAATCTCTGGCAATTCATGTATTTGTTGTTGACCAGCAAATATCAGGACATTCTGGTGTACGAATAGAGAAGAGCGCCGTGCACAGAATGCCAGACCGCTGGCTAAATAACTGAAGGAGGCAAGCTTTCAATCGGATTTCAGGAATGGCGTCGCACCACCGGGCAGTAAACTTCACGGGCAATTTGGAGGCACTCACCCAGCATATTGATGTTAACATAACACAAGTCCACAAAAAACTCTTCAACGTGAGATTGTGTCGGGGAAATAGGTGCCACTGCTGTTGGTGGTTCGTGAGAGGTGGGCGCCAGTTCTGCAATCAAAGTTCTCTGAAGTTGTCGCGACAGCGAGTCCACATCATCATCGTCATGGTGACATCTGCTCTAACCCGCACATTGACCACTCTGATACCGCACTCTGCGAATGGCTGGTTGAGCGTATCGCATCGTACTTTGTTCATTTATACACTGGTGAAGTGACCACCCCTAGAGCACGGCTGCTTACTAAGAAATCCAGCATCCAGTACTGGTCTACCAACACGGCCTCGAGTCAGGGCAAAAGCTGCCCTAAATCTCCAGCATCGCACGAGTCGGACTTCCTACCATACTGGCGGGCCAGGTTGAGCATTCAGCTCAATATCAAGACATCCGATATCGCAATCCAACTGAGTGGACAATACTGGTGATTGTAGAATGAAGGCTTTCACGACCGGGTGACATGGCTGTTGATATACTTTCCGGGCTGCGAGGTCGTGGTCCAAGAACTTTTCTGCTCCTTACGTTTCTTCCAGGACTGCGCTGGACTTCCTCAGAGGCGACCTGTCGGCAAGACTCAGCGGAGCAGCGCCTCTGAGGAAGTCCAGCGCAGTCCTGGACGAAACGCAAGGAGCAGAAAAGTTCTTGGACCACGACCTCGCATCCCGGAAAGTATATCAACAGCCAATACTGGTGATGATCTGCGAGGAACTGAGTACTCCCCGAAACGGCGTGTGGATCAAACACGCACGTTGCAGTCACTGCCATGTACAAGGAGGGCTACTGAGGGGGCGTGCCTACCTCGCCAGCGGGCGGCAAACCGCCGCACAAGGGTGTCGTCGTCTTCCGCTCCGAGGTGATGCGATGCCTTCAGCAACCGTGAATCAGATGCCGGATTCAGTGGACTCCACTCCGGATTGTATAAACACCAGCCGTTGCGGAAGACATGGTAGCTACTTGTATTCTGAGTAATAAATGGAATAATCTTGAATACTGTGTTGTTGCATCTAACAACGCCACTCAGGTTCTCGGTCTGCAGTCTAACAAGACAGTACGGGTTTACAGCCCGGTAGTGGGCGACTGCTACAGCATTCTTATACCATGTTCACTGACGCATTTCGAGGAATGAAGTTCAAATCATATGCTTCAAATTAAGTTCGTCTTGTCTGAAAAAATAATTACTTTAACAAAGTCTGCAAGTAATTGTTCTCGAATTTTGCTGTATGTTTGACATAGGTAAAAGCTGTCTATGACAGACGGCGACCCATAGAGAAGTGTGCCTTCGTGTGATCTTGCTTATCATAAACAATACCCCCGAAAATAAGAGCGGAAAATGGCGCAGTTTCATCGGGTGATATTAAATCTTCATTGATTGAAAATGTGAATTACACAAGTTTTGAAACACTTTCCTTAGAAATTAATAGTTATATTGCCGATGTGATATGCAGTATCCTATGTGCAGGTTCTTAAATGTAAAAACATTTTCACTAATGACAAGATCAATGATCACATTCGTTTTTCCACAGTTTGAAGGACCAGGTATACTGCACCTGCACAAAAGTTTGCGTTTGCGGTCAGCCGCGGCACTTCCCTGTACCCGACCCATCGAATCTACTAATACGTGGTTCCGCCCACTGCCCCCTCACCCCCCCCCCCCTTTTTGCTTTAGCCTATCGTGGGCTGTGACATGATTTTCAGAAGGGAGTGAAATTCTGGGAATCGGGGAAAAGTTTAATATCGAAGGTACGCCAGTATCACGTTGTAATTGACTTCACTTGATGATGTGACTAACGTTACTAAACCGGTCGTGCTCTTTATATAAAATGACCATACAACTGCAGCAGTGGTTAACGTAGTGCATCTAAATGTATCTGAAAATAGATAACCGTGTTAGTGATTGTGTGATTGTAACCATCTGATGGGAAGTTGAAGTGCATGCTTTTTGAATCGCGTATTGAATCATACTAAGAATTTTGCTGTCTTGTAGTAACTAATACATATAAGAGCGTTGCATAGATTCTTGTATATATCTCGTGATTTGGAATTCGAACAATTAACTTGAAGAAGAAGAAGAAGAAGCAAAGTGGATATCTCCTGAATCGTTTATCAACAACTTACGCATAGAATTTCATATAGCTAGCTACTCCTGTGGATCAGGAACAAAGGTGATGGAATGGCTAAATAGAAATCGTGTGTCAATCCGTTAGATGCAGGCTACAAAGAACATGACACCTGTTATGCAATGCACGCTGACAGTTCATCAGACAGACTTAGAGCAGATCAGTTCTGGCTGAAAGAGCATGGCACAGTGTGAAGGCAAACGCTAATTTTTGCTGAATTTTCATTGTACTTGGGTTCAGTAAAGATTAAAAGTTTCTGCAGTGTCTGGTATAATGAAAGCTAAAGTTAAAATGGCTATAAAGTGTATTATGTCATGTAGTAACCAAATAGGAGCTGCGAAAATAGATAGTAAAATCCCTTTAGAACTTTCTCGAAGAACAAAATCATCTTGCAGAGAGCGTGTAATACCCACCCATAAACGGTGAAGTTTTACCTGTGCATCTTCACCTCGGCTCAATCTGAAGAGGCTGGGCGGTATTCAGCCTAAATACTAGAAGTCAAATTTATGCGGCTGCACGCCCGAAATTTTATAGATCAAGTTTTACCTATTTATTTACTGCATCATTGGAGGTTTAGCTTGTGGTACAGCAGGCATTGGTAAGACAGTTAACGATGCAAAGGCCAGTCGTAAACAGTTACCTGAGATGCAAGGACATAATCATACAATAGATGTAGTAAGCTTTGTGAACGGAATGGCTTGTAGTTAGGACCGTATAGGAAAAATGGAGCTGGCCCCTGTTAGATGAAGAAAAGGTTCTTCTTAAGCAGTCTGCGAACAAAAGGGATTACAAATATTAATTTAATTTAGAATGTTATAATAAAAAACTGGAAATACCTGTTTGGAATGGTTTCCGAAATAGAACACATTTGATATCACTTTTGTACGTTTTTCTTGAATAACTCGAAAACCGGACCCTCCAGCGAAAACGTGTCGCAGTACAAAATTAAACTACATTAAATTTCCTGTAAAAGGGCCTTATACATTTTTTACTCTAGAACTAACAGTTTATGTGAAGAGAGCTCGAGAATGTTGAAAAACTCGAGCGACGCGCATGCGCTGTGTCTTACGTAGTTTTTGTAGGCCGACTGGAGGTAGTTTCCCGGCTTCATAGACAAGAAGTGTCCCGCATCAAACTGTTTGTCTCAACTTGCTCTTCACTTCTGTGGTACGTTATAAACAGTGACAATGTTTGATAGTACAGAAAATAAATAACAATGAATATTAAATGTGTTCTATATCGGAAACCATTCGGAATACGGCATAAGTCCATATGAAGTGTTTTATTCAGTATTACGAGTACTATCACCCCTCAAAGCATGTACCTTTCCTCCTGACTCACCCCGTATTTATGAGAAACACTACCCAAAACGCCTACAAGGTAAGAGAGTGCAATTGTTAACCTCCAGATGGTAAGTGAATGTAGTTCACATTGGGTCTCTTACAAGAAGCAGTCTAATGTTGTGTATCACTTCAATAGCGTCGGCAATTTCTTGCCTCCTGCGGAAATACTGAGATATTTCAAAAAATTTGTAATTAACTATAAATACAATAAGTTTCAGTCGCCCAAAAGTCAGGGCTCTGATCAGCCATGTTTAAAGTTTCTGAAATCTATATAAATTAGCAAGTCTTTTAAGAAATACTTACAGAATCACAATGGATATCATCGAGCAGGGTCTAACGTTAGCTGGTAAAAACTCAATTGTAGCTGCTGTCAAAATCCCCATACAAAATTTGTATCATAACACTTACGAAATTGCTTCACTAAAATTATTTACTCACAATTGCATACCGAATACTACGCCGAAAAACAAGAGCTTCTGTTTCTGCGATCAGATAGGTAATCTGGGAAGACTGAACCTAGTTACTTTAAAACGTGGAACTAATAAACTCGATGACATTACTTCCCCCTCATTGAGGGAGGCAGAGTCATACAATATCAAAACACAGAAGATGAAGTTGAAGAAACGAAAAAAAAATCAGTGTCAGATTTAACATCAGCTACGATAAAACGCTCAAATGATGTGGAACAATGTGAATGTCGATTTTAAGCTGGATGATACTGTAGGCCCATCTTTAGGTTGTGAGAGAGATGTAACTGAAAAGTAAATCTTAAACACAGCTAAACATCCACTAAATATTCAAAAAGTTAATGTCCTATGCGTTTTTTGTAACATTCCTTGGGTTTCATTTCACAATACTGCCCCTACACGCTTGTTACATCAATTCTGGTCTACAGTATCTCCAGTAGATAAGATTTTGGTATCACGAATCCGCCCATTTACATGACAGTCGTCTAAGGTACGTTTCAGAATTAAGTACCTCAATAAGAGATCAAGAAGAAAATTTTGTTGATTTCGATGGTAAAGAAATAATCACTCGATAACATTAACGAAACATAGTGATCAGCATGTAGTGTCTGAAGAGGAAAAAGTGGATATGAGGAAGAAAAAGAAGGAACTGCAAAATGTGTTAACTCCTCACAAACGACAGATAGTATCACCACTAGGTTATACAGTGCTATAAATAGCAGCATCGTCTATGAGAGCCGTCATTTGACATGCTGAGTGAAAAAGAAGAAAAAGAAGAAGAAGAGGAAGATAGTTACATTCGTAATCTAAGTGAAAAATTCTCTTTTCCGACTATTACTCGCTTTGACTACCACAAATACGAACCATTTGGCCTACCAGCTTTCGCTTACGACGATTCCATATCGATTGCGATACAAAATGAAAATAGTTATCTACTGCCTTGCGAGAATCTTCTGTATACTGAAGGAAGACCTGTCGATTAATCGGGAAAGCAGCAACTAGTGACGTTGGTTTAAATAATTAATTGCCCTCTTCAGTTGTTTTCGGGAATTCATTATTGTTCGAATAATCAAACTATTGATGATGTGCGCAATCTGGATGCTACTATACTAATGGAAGGATCTGTATCTTTCACAGAAAATAACGCAATCGCACTGCAGAATGCTGGTTGGACAACAAGGAATGACCTAATGGAAATTCTTGCTAGTGATGAATGTTTGTGTTTCTGTATCCGCTGAGGATGGTACTGAGGTTCTCAGAGGATTAGAGGAAGTTTATTTTAAACGCTGGCCAAGAACATGTACTGATTCGTAGCAGAGAGTACACTGAATGTATTTTATCAGATAATGCAGACACTTAAGTCGAAACTTCAGACGGTAGCATATACGCCGTTTCATGTTTATTGGGTTTCTTGCTGCTTGGTGCTCGCTCTGGTTGTCCCACTTTTTTTGGTGTGCATTTGTCTGGTCCGTGGACCAACGGTCTGTGGATGAAGAATAAACAACGGTTCTTCATTTATTTACTGGTACACATTCCATCTGCTCCTTTGTCCCGTCCTTTAACATCGTTTATGAAAGATCGTGAGTGAATCGTATGTTTGAGTGTCTGCAGCTATAGCTACAGATGTCTATCCAGGGTAGATTCATTGCCAACCAAACGTCTTGTGGAAGATCGGCAGAGAACAGAAAGTAGAGGTGGGAACAAAGATAAACGTTGGGGGTCGAACTTTAGTGCATAGTATTTGGTCACTGAGGGTCGCTGGACATTGTGAAAATCTCGAAGCGGGGAATTTGGACCATTGTTACTCGCATGGCGTTTGTGCAAGAGATGCTCCAAGAAACGGTGGAGTGTCAGAGAATCTTAAAGATTGCTAAGTTACTGTTTTTTTAAATTCAACTGAAGCTCACAGCCAAATATTAATGCAAATCTGAATACGTTTGCGATCTCAGATAAATGACGCGTATCCAGTAACATAAAAATAATTTCAACACCTTTAGAACTACAGAAGTTAATGTTTCATAGTGAATAAAGATTTTCTCTATGAACCCCTGAATTAACATGTATTAATCGCTTCATGTAATGTCAACAAACGGTATCTCAGATGCACTGCAGATATCATCCCTGAAAGCCTCATACCTGTATCTATTTAGTGATTTTTACGTCTTTTATATCTATTTTATCACCCATATGTTTCTCAGAACATTATATTCTCCACATTTACACAGCTACTGAATACAGCATGAATACCTTACATATTGTCATATTTATATAGTTATTTAATGGCAGTTTATTATTTTGCTAGTAAATTTATTTAACTGTTGATCGCAAGTACTATTAAAAAACTAAAAAGTATGTGTGTTGTTTCCCTGAGCCACACGATCTTGTATCTCATCCTACCGACCCCTCCCCCCCCCCCCCCCCAACTCGTTCTCCTATTCCAGTTCGCACTACTAACTACACCTAATCTAGTCACGTCTGCCGTCACTATTCTTCACACTTATTCACCCACAGACCTGCAACTCACATTACAATCTTTTTATTTATTTTTTCTTTGATCTAAATTTTAGTTGTTTTTTCACATTTCACTACCAGTCTACTCCCTCAGGTTTCATCTTTTTCTCCCACAGTTCATTCGTTTCATCCTTTTTCTGATTTTTCCCACATGTCTGGGTGTATTTTTGCGAATTTTTCGGACGTTATTCTACAATTTGAAGTATTTTTACGCGTCCCATATACTGTCCCTGCGTTGTTGCTTGGCTCATGGAATCCCCCCAAAGGGCCTTGCAATCAAATTACCCGTCTCTGGCTGCCAGCCTTCTTTCCACAACAATATCCATATGTTCAGATTACATCAATCCTTAATCTTCACCAAGATAGACCTGCAAAACCATAGCAATCAGGACCAAACCCACTAGCAATACCTTCTCTCCATCCTCAAAATTCTCCTGCTATGCAATCCCAAATTCCTGGGTCCCTTATCACACACTGAAACTATTGCCCTACTTGTACCAGAGAAACATGCACAACGCCATCTCTAAAAACTCTACACCCTGTTCACTTCCTATTCCCGCCCTGGACTACAGTTATCCACCACCTCTACAACAACACTGAAACCTCCCCGAAGTCCTCCCATAGGTCAGAAAGCCTGTCTCGCAGACCTACTACATTTTCCCCTCCATCAAAAACTCCCTCCCACCACCAAATAGAATCCAGAAACTAATAGATCCTAAAGAAAAGTCTCAGTCCCACAGAAGTATCATTACTTTCTAAAGGCCTGAACTTTTGCTTTACTCCCAAATTCAATCATGTAGGACTTGTTAAAGACTTTTTCTTCTTTTCTCAGCCCCTACAGTGGAAACACTTTTTCAGAACCAAGTCTACCATTCAGATTTAACCAAAGACTAATGTTGAACCCTGCCTGACTCAGCTCACTCCTCCAAATCAACCCGTTTCCAGAATTTCTTAACCTCGAACATTGCCTCACCACCATTCCTCAAATCCCTCAAAGCGGAAGCTAACATTACATCCACCGTAAGAACCGCAATCCACCATCTAAAAACTGATCCCGACCTTATAATACTACCTGCTAACAAAGGCTCCACCACTGTCGTTTTGAACCGCAAGGACTACTTGCAGAAGAACTCCACCAACTGTCGAGTTAATCCACCTACAACCGCGCCACGGTGACCCAATTCCAGAAATGCAGCAATATCTCCTATCTCCCCTCAAATTCTTCGTCCCGTCCCTGAACCTCTCCCTGGAATCCATCTCTCTCCTTACCAGTACTACTCCCCGCACTCCTAACTTCTACATGCTTCCTAAAGTCCATAAACCCAACCATCCAGGACACTCCATTGTGGCCAGTTACTGTGCCCCCATTGAGAGAATCTCTGCTCTCGTAGACCAACACCCTCAGTCTATTACGAACTTCCAACATTCTGAAATATCTTGGATCGGCAACTTCTGTTAATAAATAGAACGAAAAGTTAGTCTAGGTTGCAAATTTTTACTTTTTACTCATTCATTACTAGTTTCGAGCTGAGACACATTTTCAAATCATTCGTACCATAGTCATAAATGGCATTGCCGAAGACGTCAAAAATGTCCAATGTCGATCACAACATCCAGCGTCACTGCCTTCTCTGGTTTCGGAGACCGAGCTAGGCGGCGCAGTGGTTAGCACATGGGACTCGCATTTAGGAAGTCAACCGTTCAAACCCGCGTCCGGCCATTCTGATTTAGGTTTTCCGTTATTTCCTTAAATTGCTTCAGGCAAATGCTGCGATGGTTGCTTGGAAAGGTCACTACCAACTTCCTTCCCCAACCTTTACTAATCCGATGGGACCGACGGCCTTGCTGTATGATCCCCTCCTCCAAATCAACCAACCAAGCAAGGGATGCATTCGAATATACAACAGATAACGTGATCAGACCATTTCTTACTAAATTGAAGTTTAGCATTTTCTTCTGCCGACCCCTTCGATTTTAAATAATCTCTCTCGTATTACCTCAATTATTTGTCTAAACACCGTTCAGTGATAGAAAAGTAAAGTACGCTAGTGTTTCCTGTCAGTCTTAAACTAGTAGAAGTGGAATAGTAGGTAATTTTCTGTCAGAGTTCAAATCTGGTTACTTATTTCGATATGACCCTCATGCTTTACTGAGGTTTGGTTACTCGTGTATCTCTGACAGCTGCAGTTCTAGAAAAACAATATACATACAATTTCAAATAAGCTAGTTACTTCACTTTTACCAGAGCCTTTACGAATATGTTTCTCAAGCACGAATGTATTCGATGGTGTTCAGAAGGACGCTATATTCACTGGTTTATACGGCGCAAAGCAACACCATAAGACATTTTCATAGTAACTGTAATATTGAGAGACGTAGCTCGAGTAGACGGAAATTAATTTCGTGCCTACAGGGAGACTGCCTCGAGTTTGAGTGGAGTTGAGACGCATAATTAGAGATTAGACGGCACTAAATCCCTCTTGCGCGATTGCGTTTCCCACTGGCAGCATGAAATATTTCTCTAAAGCTAATTATTCTACTGCAATATGAGATGCCTGCGCTCCTTTATACCGGGCTTTAAGTATTAAATTACGAAAGACTCCACTGTTCTATAGTTAACGACCTGAAAATAAAACAGTAATTGCGCAGTCCCAGAACAAGGAAGAAACAATTTTGCAACAACATCCTTAATTATAAGCCCGGTATACGAGGGCGGCACCTCCTCAAGTAGTCATTCTCTTCGCTTTGAGTTTTTCCGTATTTAGTGTTTCATCTCAATGTAATGTGTTAAAACAATGTGGCTATAGGAATTTGTAGGTATTAATTTGAATTAGACGCTGTGAATTTTCTGTGTTTGATGAAATTATTGACATCTTCGCTTTGAGTTTTTCCGTATTTAGTGTTTCATCTCAATGTAATGTGTTAAAACAATGTGGCTATAGGAATTTGTAGGTATTAAATTGAATTAGACGCTGTGAATTTTCTGTGTTTGATGAAATTATTGACAACTGATGATATGCAAAAAAATATGAATAAAAGCTTGAGAATGGATTTAGTGTTGTCAATTTTGAGAGCCAATTGTCCTTGTTATTCTCGTTTATTATTTTTATTTGGTATCTCAATCACCTCTCAGTCATAGAAACACAAGTGAGAGAACGGAAACTTTGGGTTATATTTAAATTTAGTTTTACTTTTCACAAGTGATGGTTAAAATCTATGAACAGAAGATAAATTTGGTAAAAGAGAAAATAAAATTTCATTTGGATGCCGGTGCTCAAACGTTACTGCAAAATTTTATTAAGGATAAAAATTTAAGAGACCTATTATTAATGTCAACAGAGGACATATAGCGAGTATCATACAAGCAGCGAACCCTCACAGAACTGAAAGCTGTATTCCTAATCGTGGCACAAGATTGATTCTTTTGAAATTATTGCTCATCGACGGAAGATGTGTTCTGTAAAATTTAAGAACGAAAGAAGGAAAATTAAAGTTTGTCATCTCGTCAGCAACGAGGTGATTAGAGACGAAACTATAGTTGGGGAAGCATAAGGAAAGAAAACTGCTGTCTACTTTTCAAGGGAACCAGTCACGCCTTCGCCTTACGAGCGAATACGTGGAAATCCTAAACTTGGGATCGAGCGTGATTTGAGCTCGTGTACACCACCTTAACTAATGTGGCGCTTCAATAAAAACAAAAAAATGTACAGCTGACTCAGCTTCGAACATATTAGTAGATACTGGTCATGCTATTAAACTACGACGTCACGTCGATTTTGTTCGTCACACTCCAATCGCTTTGGAGCGTGGAATCTTTTTCCTTTTTCTCTACAAACACCAAGTGCAAGGTGTCTAATGGGATGTTCTAAACAGTATTTTCGTTGAATGAGGACACATCGTCTATATCAGCTATGTCCGTATTTAGCAGCTCCAGTCACAACGCTGAAATGGCAGTTCGCAGGAGTCCGTTTTGGCGGAAGTAATGACGAAACTGTACACGGTATGGATTGTTTCTTGGGGATGCACGTGTGACTCAAGCATTAAAAGGCCTGAAATAACTTGTGAGCTAGTAACGAAGTCATTCCTACTCGCTGGCTACTAATCTTGTCTTCTTTCTGTGCGCTTTCCAGAGCCTTCAGGACAGCAGCATCATCTGTTGTCAGTTGTGAAATCACGATTTTTCACTCTCTCATCACAATTGTGACTGCGATAACATTCTGTGTTTTCTAACGTCCGTCAGCATCCCTTTCTAGTTTTCAATCACTCAAATGACGCTATGCAGCTAGAGTCCAATAGAATTATTCACAGTGTGCTGCAGCATCACAAGCATCACAATGTAGTTAGTTACCACAGTCACTGACAATGTGCTAGGGTCATAACCTGCAAACTGCTTGCTGCAGATGCTTCCTGCTAATATTGTATTACGATTCCATGCTGTCAGAGCTGTCTGCTAGTGACATAATGCGTATACAGAGATTCGAAGCAGTAGCGGATGTTGAATCTTGCTCCTTCTATAATTACTTAAGGCGTCTGCAAGAGAAAGCAGTCACACTTCTGATAGGAACTGAGGCAAGAAATTAATTTTCTGAGATACCAGTGTCTTATTACTTGTAAGGTCCCCTAAAAATTAGACTGAGTTCAGATAGTTAAATATTCTGCAAGTACATTGTGTCTCAGGAGGAATAGTAAACATGTTCTGAAGTACAGAATAACTGTAATAAAACATTCTACATAGCTGTGTCCTATTTTTATTCATTGTGGTGATAAGTCTGTTACAATGCAACCGAAACAAATATTCCCAGAACGTGTTAAGGAAAGGCAGGCTACCGCCTCCATAGTTGAATTTCATAAATTACACCTCCGGCTTCTCTTGACAACATCATGTGTAGCCTTCCTGAGGTCGTCTTTGCGTTTGTGAGACAAGAACTATGATAATCAGAACGATCAGTTTGTCTCCTGTGTTTACTTTTTCTTTGTAGTCTTCCCCTTCCCAGCATTCCCACAGACTTTGGTGACAGAAAAACGTGACCATCACTGCCGGTCCACTTGCTAGGGATATTAGGTTTACATGATGTGACTAGAACATGCAGGTGCCCGTTATTTTGGAAAAACATGGGACCCTGTAAGACGATGCTGTAACGCAAGAGACACAATAATCTTATGTCATGCCATAGCACACATTTATGGAGAAGCGTTCGTGAAAATGTCTCCACAAAGACATGAGTATTTTCGTCGGATCCCGGATGTGGATTACGAGTGTTATCGACATCTCCACGAGTGAAAGTGGTCTCATGAATAAACAGGTTTGTGGGATTACTCAACAAAATTCCAGTGGTCTGTCTTCATCCCCTTTTTTAAAGTATTGAAACTGTTACGAATGATAAGGGTAGAGGACGGGAATTAGTAATGTATGCCACATTCTTGAGTGCGCGACACAGATATGTGTAGAAATTCTGTGTATGATAGTTGGATGACTACGTCCTGCTGACTGAATAATATCTTCCACATCAGCCGCACTCTATTCATTTGCACGTTGATATGAAATATTGTAAAAAAAAAAAAAAAACCAAACGTCGCACCACGCAGGAATCGGTAGATGTGGAGATACGGTGACCTCGCTGACCAACACAAGGTTTGGCAACCACGAAGACAAGCAGTAGAAACTCTCTCCGGTGTGCTGACGGGCATTAACTTACTGAAGTGTAAGCCATGAAGGACAAGAAAAAGGGGCATACAACATCGTCGACGTACCGCTATGTTGTAAACGTGCCGCGTATGACAACCAAAGGGTACTTGAACCGTGTGTGGTAGCCATCCGGTCTGAGGCGTTTTTTCACGGTCCACGCGGCGCCCCCCGTCGGAGGTTCGAGTCCTCCCTCGGGCATGAGTGTGTGTGTGTGTGTGTGTGTGTGTGTGTGTGTGTGTCGTCCTTAGCGAACGTTAGTGTAAGTTAGATTAAGTAGTGTGTAAGCTCAGGGACCGACGACCTCAGCAGTTTGGTCCCATAAGACCTTACCACAAATTCCAAATTTATAAAGGGGACTTGATATGAAAACCAAAGAGGACCATCACTCTCGGTTGTCGGGCAGTATGGCGGACAACAGTCAGTTTAGTAACTCACCGGTGTCCAGGACGTCTCCAGACACGTCTTCACTGGTCATCGGGGCTCAATTCGAAGCTGGACTCATCAATGAGGACAGTTCTACTCCAGTCAATGAGATTACTTGTCCGCCCAGTTATCTCGGAATTTTGACGATCTAACGCCTCAGACGCGTCGGTTGGACAGAATTAGACACGATATACACTATGTGATCGAAAGTATCCGGACATCTGGCTGAAAATGACTTACAAGTTCGTGGCGCCCTCCATCGGTAACGGTGGAATTCAGTATGGTGTTGGCCCACCATTAGCCATGATGACAGCTCTCACAGGCATACATTCAAAGATCTGCTGGAAAGTTTCTTGGGAAACGGCAGCCCATTCTTCAAAAATGTTTCAAATGGCTCTGAGCACTATGGGACTCAACTGCTGAGGTCATTAGTCCCCTAGAACGTAGAACTAGTTAAACCTAACTAACCTAAGGACATCACAAACATCCATGCCCGAGGCAGGATTCGAACCTGCGACCGTAGCGGTCTTGCGGTTCCAGGCTGCAGCGCCTTTAACCGCACGGCCACTTCGGCCGGCAGCCCATTCTTCACTGAGTGCTGCACTGAGGAGAGGTATAGATCTCGGTCGGTAAGGCCTGGCACGAAGTAGGCGCTTCAAAACATCCCAAAGGTGTTCAGGTCAGGACTCTGCAGGCCAGTCCATTTCAGCGATGTTACTGTCGTGTAACCACTCCGCCACAGGCCGTGCACTATGATCAGGTGCTCGATCGTGTTGAAAGATGCAATCGCCATCCCCGAATTGCTCTTCATCAGTTGGAAGAAAGAAGGTGCTTAAAACATCAATGTAGGCCTGTGCTGTGATAGTGCCACGCAAAACAACAAGGGGTGTAAGCCCCCTCCATGAAAAACACGACAACACCATAACACCACCGCCTCCGAATTTTACTGTTGGCACCACTCACGCTGGCAGATGACGCTCACCCTGCCATCGGATCGCCACATTGTGTACTGTGATTCGTCACTCCACACAACGTTTTTTCTACTGTTCAATCGTCCAATGTTTACGCTCCTTACACGAAGCAAGGCGTCGTTTGCTATTTGCCAGCGTGATGTGCGGCTTATGAGCAGCCACTCGACCATGAAAGCCAGATTTTTTCACCCCCCCCCCCTCCTAACAGTCATAGCACTTGCAGCGGATCCTGATGCAGTTTGGAATTCCTGTGTGATGGTCTGGATAGATGTCTGCCTATTACACATTACGACCCTCTTCAACTGTCGGCGGTCCCTATCAGTCAACAGACGAGGTCCACCGGTACGCTTTTGTGCAATGTGTGTCTCTTCACGTTTCCAACTCAGCCTCACATCGTAAACAGTGGACCTAGGGATGTTTAGGAGTGTGGAAATGTTGCATACAGGCGTATAGCCTGCCGGTGTGGCCGAGCGGTTCTAGGCGCTTCAGTCTGGAACCGCGCGATCACTACGGTCGCAGGTTCGAATCCTGCCTCGGAATGGATGTGTGCGATGTCCTTAGGTTAGTTAGTTTTAAGTAGTTCTAAGTTCTAGGGGACTGATGACCTCAGATGTTAAGTCCCATAGTGCTCAGAGCCATTTGGACCACTTGAACAGGCGTATAAAACAAGTGACACGCAATCACCTGATCACGTTTGAAGTCCGTGAGTTCTGCGGAGCGCCCCATTCTGCTCTTTCATGATGTCTAATGGCTATTGCGGTCGCTGACATGGAGGACCTGGCAGTAGGTGGCAGCACACTGCACCTAATATGAAGAACGTATGTTTTTGGGGGTGTCCGGATACTTTTGATCACATAGTATATTTCAGGAGTACATCTAAGAACTCAACAATCAATGCCAACTGCTTGCATAAGGGCCAGAGGTGTACCAAAGTGCTCAGTTCGTGAATCTCCATTTTTTATAACTCAGAGTGTATGGCTGCTGGTTGCTGCAACAGTCTTACGCAGTTTATTGACAACATTAGCAAACATTCTTGAATCTGGTACTCTGTGGTTAGGACACCATTACCGCACTGTCTACAAGCAGCAGCAAAACCCGTACAGAAATACTGTACATGAAATCGCCATACTTAGCATATGTAAATATGTGCGACATGCTTAAACAATACCGTCTATTGGCCAACAGACCACATTCGTCGTTGAAAAATTCAATTTGTAAACTGAAGCACAACATCACAACTTGAACTTCAAAGGAAAAAATATAAGAATCGTTAAATAAACATGTAGCAAATGGAGTAGAAGCACGTGAAACGGTAACTTATATGTGTAGCCAGCTGTATCCCTGTAGCTGTGGATTTCGGAATATTGAATTATCTAATGAATTTCGCAACGAAATGTCCCACGCGTTTAGTTTCAATTACCATTCCGCGTTCAAAGTCTGTTAATTCCCGTTGTGCGACCATAAACACATCTGAAACCTCTTACGTATGCATCATCTGAGTACAAATGACAGCTCTGCCAATATATGCGATACTACCGCCATCTGTAAATGTGCATAGCGCTAACCCACGACTTTCGTCATTTCAATGTATACCGTCACAAGGAACACAGTTAGAAATGAGATAACGTACAACGGTGTCTTTCACAGCAATGTGTTTCGTATTACCGTCTTGTGCTCTGTAAGTGGATGTTTTGTTGCTAGACAAGATTTAGCAGAAGGAAAATTCACAAAATAATCGTTCAAATGGCTCTGAGCACTGTTGTTGTTTGTTGTTGTGGCCTACAGTCCTGAGACTGGTTTGATGCAGCTCTCCATGCTACTCTATCCTGTGCAAGCTTCTTCATCTCCCAGTACCTACTGCAACCTACATCCTTCTGAATCTGCTTAGTCTATTCATCTCTAGGTCTCCCTCTACGATTTTTACCCTCCACGCTGCCCTCCAATACTAAATTGGTGATCTCTTGATGCCTCAGAACATGTCCTGCCAACCGATCCCTTCTTCTGGTCAAGTTGTGCCACAAACTTCTCTTCTCCCCAATCCTATTCAATACTTCCTCATTAGTTATGTGATCAACCCATCTAATGTTCAGCATTCTTCTGTAGCACCACATTTCGAAAGCTTCTATTCTCTTATTGTCCAAACTATTTATCGTCCATGTTTCACTTCCATACATGGCTACACTCCATACAAATACTTTCAGAAATGACTTCCTGACACTTAAATCTATACTCGATGTTAACAAATTTCTCTTCTTCAGAAACGCTTTCCTTGGCATTGCCAGTCTACATTTTATATCCTCTCTACTTCGACCATCATCAGTTATTTTGCTCCCCAAATAGCAAAACTCCTTTACTACTTTAAGTGTCTCATTTCCTAATCTAATTACCTCAGCATCACCCGACTTAATTCGACTACATTCCATTATCCTCGTTTTGCTTTTGTTGATGTTCATCTTACATCCTCCTTTCAAGACGCTATCCATTCCGTTCAACTGCTCTTCCAAGTCCATTGCTGTCTCTGACATAATTACAATGTCATCGGCGAACCTCAAAGGTTCTTCTCCATGGATTTTATTACCTACTCCGAATTTTTCTTTTGTTTCCTTTACTGCTTGCTCAATATACAGATTGAATAACATCGGAGAGAGGCTACAACCCTGTCTTACTCCCTTCCCAACAACTGCTTCCCTTTCATGTCCCTCGACTCTTATAACTGCCATCTGGTTTCTGTACAAATTGTAAATAGCCTTTCGCTCCCTGTATTTTACCCCTGCCACCTTCAGAACTTGAAAGAGAGTATTCCAGTCAACATTGTCAAAAGCTTTCTCTAAGTCTACAAATGCTAGAAACGTAGGTTTGCCTTTCCTTAATCTCTCTTCTAAGATAAGTCGTAAGGTCAGTATTGCCTCACGTGGTCCAGTATTTCTACGGAATCCAAATTGATCTTCCCCGACGTCGGATTCTACTAGTTTTTCCATTCGTCTGTAAAGAATTCGTGTTAGTATTTTGCAGCTGTGGCTTATTAAACTGACTGTTCGGTAATTTTCACATCTGTCAACACCTGCTTTCTTTGGGATTGGAATTATTATATTCTTCTTGAAGTCTGAGGGTATTTCGCCTGTCTCATACATCTTGCTCACCAGATGGTAGAGTTTTGTCAGGACTGGCTCTCCCACGGCCGTCAGTAGTTCCAATGGAATGTTGTCTACTCCGGGCGCCTTGTTTCGACTCAGGTCTTTCAGTGCTCTGTCAAACTCTTCACGCAGTATCGTATCTCCCATTTCATCTTCATCTACATCCTCTATCATTTCCATAATATTGTCCTCAAGTACATCGCCCTTGTATAGACCCTCTATATACTCCTTCCACCTTTCTGCTTTCCCTTCTTTGCATAGAACTGGGTTTCCATCTGAGCTCTTGATGATCATACAAGTGGTTCTCTTATCTCCAAAGGTCTCTTTAATTTTCCTGTAGGCAGTATCTATCTTACCCCTAGTGAGATAACCCTCTACATCCTTACATTTGTCCTCTAGCCATCCCTGCTTAGCCATTTTGCACTTCCTGTCGATCTCATTTTTGAGACGTTTGTATTCCTTTTTGCCTGCTTCATTTACTGCATTTTTATATTTTCTCCTTTCATCAACTAAATTCAATATTTCTTCTGTTACTCAAGGATTTCTACCAGCCCTCGTCTTTTTACCTACTTGATCCTCTGCTGCCTTCAGTACTTCATCCCTCAAAGCTACCCATTCTTCTTCTACTCTATTTCTTTCCCCCATTCCTGTCAATTGTTCACTTATGCTCTCCCTGAAACTCTGTACAACCTCTGGTTCTTTCAGTTTATCCAGGTTCCATCTCCTTAAGTTCCCACCTGAGCACTATGGCACTTAAAATCTGAGGTCATCAGTCCCCTAGAACTTAGAGATACTTAAACCTAACTGGCCTAAGGACATCACACACATCCATGCCCGAGGCAGGATTCGAACCTGCGTCTGTAGCGGTCGCGCGGTTCCAGACTGAAGCGCCTAGAACCGCTCGGTCACAAGGACGGCGAAAATTAACAAATAAATCAATACTTTCAGATATCAGTAGTGATAAATAAATGCGCAGTCATTCCTACGTAGTCTCATCGTGTCAATGGAACAGAAACAAAGTTATGCATTATCGTACAAAACTAAGTTGCAAAAATATAAACTTAGTGGGTTCCAGACAAAAATGCGAAGTCGAATTGTGTCTTCACTGAGAGAATTTAGAATAAAAAACTATTCCACACGTGTAATTTTAAATGAAAATCTGGATTCTACAAAACACTTATAATCTGACTGTTACAGTTACCACTGGCTGGCGAGCATTCTGTCCGATACATTTACGATATGTAAATATTCATCTAACCCTAGATTACTAAACCCTCGTAAAACTACGACTGCACCTAGTACCAATTCGCATTTCCCGCCGATCTAGTATTTCACTATAGGGTGTAAAACAGGTCTTGTATTTATTTTATATTGACATACGATTGCAGACCTTGTAATTGCAATTAACTAACGCATAAACTGTCAGTTACAACTTACTTTGAATAAAATATGGAGTAGTTAAATTTATGATGGTTTAGTAAACATGTAAAATTATCGTCCTTTAATGTTCTATGGTTTGAAGTTGTAATTCCTTTTGCGTCTTCGGTTTGTTTTACATTAGTGTAAAGTCCTGTCCACTGCACTAGTGTACTATAACAACAACGCTAGAGAGTAAATTTACCACGATCTCTAAGTTAACTGACTGCTTCCATAGACGCTTTACGTCAGGAGTGACAGGTCAATTGGTTCCGGACTACTCTGTCGGACTCTGCAATCTATTTAAGCAATTTCTGCAAGTCATGTAAAATTCGCTTGTAAAATAGCTACGAAGTGTGCTAAGAAGCTACAAGTGGGTTTTCAAGTGCTGACGCATGTAGCCTGGTAATTGACACAGTGTCAGGAAGGTAATGCTGACAGTTTGTCCTGCACTTCGCTTAGGCCTGGAGCAGATAAACCTCTTCTTAATTGTCCATTATATGTGTAGCTATCACCAAACTCAGGAATTTCGTTTTCTTTCCTCCCACGTGATCCGTTAACACCGTACGGTATATTAGCACCTCGGTTAAAGTAACATCACTCTGAACAACCTTCCCAGACAGCATTTCTTGACTGAGGGGTTAATGCGCTTGTTGTTTCATTTTCTGGGAAAACACAAATGCGCAATGTATTTAAGTTTTGCACCCCTGCCGAAGCAAAGCGCCCTGTTCAGCTGCCGTGGCGCCAGATTGCTGCTACCAGGAAAACCTAGCTTTAGAATATATTCTGTAGTTCCATATAATGCAGCGCTGCCCTGGTACTGTAAGACACAAGCTACTCTTACATAAACACTAACCAGTCGTTGTTGTATGAAACTTACAAGTTTGTGACGCCGTCCATCGGTAATGCTGGAATTCAATATGGTGTTCACCCACCCTAAGCTTTGATGACAGCTTCCACTCTTAAGAAACATACGTTCGATCAATGATGGAAGGCTTCTTGGGGAATGGCAGCCCATTCTTCACAGAGTGCTGCATTGAGGAGAGGTATCGATGTCGGTCGGTGAGGTCTGGCACGAAGTCGGCGTTCCAAAACATCCCAAAGGTGTTCTATAGGATTCAAGTCAGGACTCTGTGCAAGCTAGAGATGTTATTGTAGTGTAAGCAATCCGCCACAGGCCGTGCATTTATGAACAGGTGCTCGATCGTGTTGAAAGATGCAATCGCCATCCCCGAATTGCTCTTCAACAGTGGGCAGCAAGAGGGTGCTTAAAACATCAATGTAGGCCTGTGCTGTGATAGTGCCACGCAAAACAACAAGGGGTGCAAGCCTCCCCCATGAAAAACACGACAACACCATAACACCACCGCCTCCGAATTTTACTGTTGGCACACACACGCTGGCAGATGACGTTCACCATCGCCACAATGAGTACCGTGATTCGTCACTCCACACAACGTTTTTCTACTGTTCATTCGTCCAATGTCTACGCTCCATACACAAACTGAGGCGTCGTTTGCCATTTACTGGCATGATGTGTGGCTTATGAGCAGCCGCTCGACCATGAAATCCAAGTTTTCTCACATACCGCCTAATTGTTATAGTACTTCTAGTGGATCCTGATGCACTTTGGAATTCCTGTGTGATGGTCTGGACAGATGATTGCGTAATACACATTACGACCATCTTCCATTGTTAGCGGTAACTGTTAGTCAACAGACGAGGTCGACCTTTACGCTATTGTGCTGCAGGTGTCCTTTCACGTTTCCATTTCACTGTTACATCGCAAACAGTGGACCTAGGGATGTTTAAGAGTGTGGAAATCTCGCGTTTGTGGACGACGTGACCCACTAACCACTCTGAGGGATCTGCACGAAACGCCATTGAGGAGTGGGACAATTTGGACCAACAGTGCCTTGATGAAGTTGTGGATAGTATTCCAAGACGAGTACAGAGATGCATCCATGCAAGAGGACGTGCTATTGGGTATTAGAGGTACAGGTGTGTACAGCAGTCTGGACCACCACCTCTGAGGGTGTATGGTGGTACAACATTCAATGTGTGGTTTTCGTGAGCAATAAAAAGGGCGGAAATGATCTCTATTGCAGTCTTCTGTACGAGTTCTGGAACTCTCGGAACCGAGGTGATGCAAAACTTTTTTTGATGTGTGTATTAATGCACTGGCTGCAAGTTAACACTGATTAAATGAATGGGGAAACCTCAAATTTTTTCCAGATCGGGACTCGAACCCACGTCTCCTGTTTGCTAGGCAGATGCGCTGACAACTGCGCCATACGGACACTGCGGTCATTGCAACTGCATGGACTGCCTCAGCACGCCTTCCGTCAGACCCAAATTCTCTACTTATCCACAAACTACAGTTTAGTGTCCCTTGCCCATTATCCCCGTTATTCGCGGAATTTCGCCGTTTCCTGTAAGAGTTCCAGCCTGCAATGCATTTGCACTGAAGAAATCAATGGCTGTCGTCACCTGAATTATGTATATGTGGAGTCTGTTCTTTCAAACATGTGCGAGGGATCGGATACCATTTTGATCCAGCAGCCACTATGAATTAAGATACAAAAGAATTACAGACACATCCGAAAGTACAGGCATCACATATATATAATTCAGGTGAAGACGGCCAACATTCTCGTTGGTGAAGATGCACACCAGTCTCGAACTCTTACGGGAATCAGCGAAATGTCGCTTGAAATGAAGTTAACGGGGATAGGGGACTACATTAGTAGTGTGTAGACGAGAATTTGGGTCTGGCAGGAGGCGTGATAGGGTAATCCGTGCAGCTGCGATGACCACTGTGTCCAGATGGCGCAGTCGGCTCATAGCCGTGACACGAGGCGGACGTGCTCGGAGCTCCGAGCAGCGCTCCGCAGGTGTGTTGTTGTTTACATGTTAGCAAGCAGTACCAAGTCGCTGTATTCATTCACGTTCTGACCTGCAATGGCGTTATCTTACCACTGCGCGACTATAAAAATCACCTTTCAAGCGGAACATGCGCGACCTCGAATGCACGAAGTTGAACAGTTTATTTATGACCAACTTCATCTCCCTCCTTTCTTAGTTTAGGCAGAACTATAGAACTATTGCAGTAGGCATAGTTAGGGACCAGTGCCTGAATTGGTGCAGTTTTTTTAAGGGTCAAAGTGGCTGTGACAAATAGGTCTTTTTTGTGTAGGTTCCTTTCTAATCAGGAAAATGAGGGAGGGGAAAAATGTGTTCCACGCATATCTTACGATGCAAGGGTGACGTGAGTTCTCAATTCTAGTCGCTGATAAAAAAAAAAAAGAAGATGGTGCAGTGGTCAGCGCATCTGCCTAGTAAGCAGGAGACTCCTAATCCTGATCCGACATAAATTTTCAACTTTACCCACGGATTTAAGTCAAAGCCCAAAGTATGTAATTACTTTGTGTCTTAATTCTTGGTTTGTTTGCAGGAACACGTCTTCATTCCCAGTACACCCTCTAATCCGTGCGCCACAGTTCTCTAATTCGCCACTAGAAGCGAAGAAAGAAGACGGCATAGCCCACTGTAATAATGAGGGGTAACTCATTTTCTGCATTTGAAGGGGAACAACGCTACAGTAATCTGTACTGTCAATGTACAGCAACAACGTACCATTAAATGACCCAGTAGTCAAATGGTGCAGACGCTTCCATTGTGGTCAGTTGAGTATGAATGACGAAAGTTGAAATGGCAAACCATTTCCGTGTAAAGGAAACGGAATCGGCAAGTGGAGGCGGTGGTGTTGGGAGACACGCATATAGGGGAAAAATTAAACTATGGCACAACTAGACTAAAAGAAGGCTTTGTTGGATAGGACACATGTTAAGGCATCAAGGAATTATTAATTTGGTGGTGAAAGTGTGTAGTGGCACTGAAATTTCGCAGCACATTTCGCTTATTGGCCATAAGGTTGTGACTGCGCAGGTGAGGCGCTCTTATATCACAAAAGGGCATGTGTGGAGGTGAGGAGGGGAGACGCAGTGGCAGCGCCACAATGAGCCTTTTTTTGGGGTAGCGTAACATAGTGGTAGGCAGTTGGAAGCACCGAGCTCAATCGCGCACGTCATATAGGAGCCAGTGCTAGGACCACACGTCGAAAATGGATGAGAACTGGCAACGTGTGTGCGAGATCACAGAGCTCATATTACCGTTAGATGACACGTGTCGCAAAGTTAGATGAATGACAGTCTGTCTAGAGCCCTAGAAGCACTGAAACGCGGCTGTGGCATATTCCTGAGTATTAGGAATAGTCTGAAAAAATTGACAACATTGCCTGTACTCAAGATATAGTGGATCTGTTAACATGTCATAGTCCACTTCCCAAATATCTGCATCGACTGGAATGTAGTAACACACCAATCTGTCACCGTGGAGATGAAGGTTCCATTGATCATGTCGTTTTCAATGGCCCACGTTTCCAGGTAGAAAGAGAATGCAGTCAATTCGCCAGCAATCTACAAAAAATTGTGAGAAAACTTATGGACTACAGTTAATGTATCTGCCAGTAGTAGGACAAAGTTCACATCACCCCAAAGTACTATTATCCAAGATGGCGGCGATGACATCATCCAAAATGGCGGCCTGTAGACTTGGCAACAGCGCATTACGTCATCCAAGATGGTGACCAACATGTCAGCTGATGACACAAGTACCATTACCCAACATGGCTGCTTTTTGCGGGAAGTTTGAATTTTGACATGAAGATAGGTCAACTGGACTACCTCCACTAACCTAACCCCCTCCCCTCCCCCAAAAATGGCGGGAAATTCAAATTTCACCAGGTCAATGAATCACACCGAGTTCGAGTCTCGGTCGGGCACACAGTTTTAATCTGCCAGGAAGTTTCATATCAGCGCAAACTCCGCTGCAGAGTGAAAATCTCATTCTGGAAACATCCCCCAGGCTGTGGCTAAGCCATGTCTCCGCTATATCCTTTCTTTCGGGAGTGCGATTTCTGCAAGGTTCGCAGGAGAGCTTCTGTAAAGTTTGGAAGGTAGGAGACGAGATACTGGCAGAAGTAAAGCTGTGAGTACCGGGCGTGAGTCGTGCTTCGGTAGCTCAGATGGTAGAGCACTTGCCCGCGAAAGGCAAAGGTCCCGAGTTCGAGTCTCGGTCGGGCACACAGTTTTAATCTGCCAGGAAGTTTCATATCAGCGCACACTCCGCTGCAGAGTGAAAATCTCATTCTGGAAACATCCCCCAGGCTGTGGCTAAGCCATGTCTCCGCTATATCCTTTCTTTCGGGAGTGCTAGTTCTGCAAGGTTCGCAGGAGAGCTTCTGTAAAGTTTGGAAGGTAGGAGACGAGATACTGGCAGAAGTAAAGCTGTGAGTACCGGGCGTGAGTCGTGCTTCGGTAGCTCAGATGGTAGAGCACTTGCCCGCGAAAGGCAAAGGTCCCGAGTTCGAGTCTCGGTCGGGCACACAGTTTTAATCTGCCAGGAAGTTTCATATCAGCGCACACTCCGCTGCAGAGTGAAAATCTCATTCTGGATACAAGTAGTCTGTCTGCATGTTCACAGCTGGGGAATACTTTGCTCTTTTCATGCAGTCCAGAGTGTCATCTATGTGCAGCAATTGGTAGATATTTATTCACGATTTTGTTCAGTTTCCAGTAGCCGATACAGAAACGACACGTGCCGTCCTTCTCTTTCACAAGAATCACAAAAGAGGACCAAGGACTCTTTGAAGGTTCAGTGATGTTATCGTGCAGCATCTTCTCCATCTCCTCCCAAATTATTCGTCATTTAGCTGATGACATCCTACATGAAAGCTATCGAATTGTTGGATGATCCCCATCATTGTTATACTGTTTTACCACGGCCCGCTTGGTCTGTTTTATCTTCACTTCGAAATTTGGCGCAGAACGAGTGACACTCGCCGGCGTTCTTCCTCAGCCAGGTCAGATCCTTTCGCAAGTGAATAGTAGCTTCCTCCATTGTGTTGTCTGTAGGAGCAGTGTCTATAGTAGTAGCATCGATGGCACTGAACTGCCCGTCATGGAGTGGTTGTGGTGTCCCTATGCTCATACCTGGCTTGTAGCAGCTCCTGACGATTAGTGATCCAAGTTCTCCTTACCACCATTAATGCTTATGATCGTAATTGGTGTGTGAACCTGAGTAACTTCACAGTTCAACTAGACATCTATACTGAAGAATGCAACTCGTCTCGATGAGGCTGGACGACAACGTCTTCAATGGCAGACAACCGTTCAGGGAAATTTTTGTTATGCATACTTGTTGAAATAACAACGTCAACCTAGAACTCTGACTTCCACCGTCTACGACG
This sequence comes from Schistocerca serialis cubense, assembly GCF_023864345.2. NCBI lineage: Eukaryota > Metazoa > Arthropoda > Insecta > Orthoptera > Acrididae > Schistocerca > Schistocerca serialis. The sequence goes on along the minus strand of NC_064639.1, from coordinate 738,208,723 downwards.
GCTTTTGATGTCTGCAGGAAGTCCCATCTCATAGTAACATTAGCGCGTAATTCTGATAAACGAGGAATTCAGATGGTTGCTTGTGTCATTAATAGTTATCCTTGTAATACATGTTTCTGTCGGTTGGACTTATTTCCCATTTTCTATCTCCAGTAAAACCACTTTCGTATGTGGAACATAGTCTTCTTTAGCTGGTGACTATAAGAAATCAACATTACTGAAGAGGAAGCCCATGGGTTGTCTCGCATCTGTACAGGTTGGCCGTCAATGAGCTTTCCGGACATTTTGGCAACTGTCTTCGTCTCACAGGTCGACTCTAATAGATTGCAGCTAATTAGCGAGAATAGAGCTGTTGATGCCTTCCGTCGTAACAGTCGTCGAACACTCTCCTTCTTTCTCCCCAGGGCGTCCACAATGGAATCTCTATCCTCCAAATATCTGTTCTTTTTCAGGGCGTTATACTTGGCGGAGGAGTAGGTACACATGCGTTGGGCAGATGCTGTATTGTCGTTTGATGGTTGCGACATAAGTACGAGCTGGAAGAGTCCATTCTTCATGACGCTTTCGACTGGTGTCGGAGACTGGTGCTAAAGATTGGTCCGCCTCTTCTTCAGTATTCTATAGTAGCTTTTGGCAATGCACCTTTCGTTTTATGGGCTCAATTGTTAATTTTATACCTTTAACTTCTGTTTGTTTTAATGTTTCGTGGTCTAGCGATAGCGTCCTTGAGTGGCAATCAAAACGTACTCGAATCCGGTTTGTAAACCTGCAACAGCTTAAACTTTGATTAAAAATCGTTAGCAATGGCAGCCGAAGGTTTTTGCCACAAAAACTCACTCCCGTTCGACCAACGACCTTGTCATAGTGGGTGGAGGAGCGGAAATAACGTATGTTGACAGGACATGTGGCCTATAGTTGAAAAAGTGTTATGATGATTTATCCAATGGTAAAAGATTACTGACTAGTCCCCCATTCGGGTCTCCGACAGGGGACTGCCAATGGGGAGGTGACCATCAGAAAAAGATTGAATAACCAACGAAAGGATAACTTTCTAGGAGACGGGGCGTGGAATGTCAGAAGTTTCAACGGAGAGGAAAGTTAGAAAATCTGAAAAGAGAAATGCTAAGGCTCACCCAGGATGTAGTGGGGTCAGTGAAGTGAAACTGAAAGAACACAAGGATTTATAGTTGGATTAGTGTAGCGTAACATCAACACAAGAAAAAAATGGTATAACGGGAGTAGGATACATTATGAATAGGAAGGTAGGGCGGAGAGTGAGTTACTGTGAACAGTTCAGTGATAGGGTTGTTCTAATCACAATCGGCAGCAAACTAACATCGACAACGACAGTTCAGGTGACATGCAGACAACACAAGCCGAAGCTAAAGAGATTGAGAAAGCATATAAGAATACTGAACGGTTAATTCAGTACGTACGTAAAAGGTGATGACAATTTAAGGGGGACTGGAATGCAATTGTAGGGGAAGGAGCAGACGAAAGGGTTGCGGAAGATGTCGGCTTGGTACTACGAATGAGAGAGGGAAAGACTAATTGAGTTCTGCAATAATTTTTAGACAGTAATAGTTCAAGAATCACAAGAGGAGGAGGAATAATGTGACATGCCGGGAGATACATGAAGATTTCAGTTAGATCCTGGTTGAAAGCTTTATCCAGGAGCAGATGTAGACTCAGATCCCAATTTAGTAAGGATTCAGAGTAGGCTGAAATTTAAAAGACTAGTCTGGAAGAAACACTGCGCAAAGAAGTGGGATACGGAAGTACTAAGCAATGAAGAGATATGCTTGAAGTCCCCTGAGGCTACAGATACTGCGATAAGGAATAAATTAGGCAGTTGAGTTGAAGAGGAATGGACGTCTCCGAAAAGGGCAATTACAGAAGTTTGAAAGAAAAACGTAGGTATAAAGAAGGTAATTGCAAGGAAACCTTGGGTAACACAAGAAATATTTCAGTTAATCCATGACCGAAAGTGGTACAAAAATTTTCAGGGAAATTCAGGAATACATGTCACTTACGAATGAAATAAAAAGGAAGTGCAAGGAAACTCAGGCGAAAAGGCAGCATGAAAAAGTGTGCAGAATGTATGAGACTGTCGATATACCATCTGACACTCGGGAAAATAACATCCACACAATTACGAAAACTACAAGAGTTGGCAATGCGAGAATTATCGCACAGTCAGCTTAACAGTTCTTGCACCAAGTTGCTGACAAGGATAATATATATGGGAATGGAAAAAAATATTGACGATCAATTTGACTTTAGGAAAGGTAGAGACCCAGAGAAGCAATTGTGATGCTGCGGTTGACAATGGTAGCAGGACGGAAGAAAAATCAAGACACCTTCAAAGGGTTTGTTGACCTGGAACAAGTGTACGACAATGCAAAAAGGCTCAAGATATTCGAAATTCTGAGAAAAATTTGTGTAAGCGAAAGGAAAAGACGGGTAATATACAATATGTACAAGAGCCGAGGGGGAACAATAAGACTGGACCAAGAACGAAGTGCTCGGATTAAAATGGGTTTACGACAGATATTTAGTCCTTCGTCCCATTGCTCAATCTACGCATCGAAGAAGCAATGGCTGAAATAAAAGTAAGGTGCAGGAGTTGGATTACAGTAAAAAGATCAAGGCATAACAATGGTGAGATTCGCTGATGGCATTTCTATCCTCAATGGAAGTGAAGAAGAATATCACGGTATGCTCAGTGGGACGAACAGTCTAATGAATACAGAATATGGCTTGAGGGTAAATCGAAGAAAGTTGAAAGTAATGAGAAGTAGGAGAAATGAGAACAGCGAGGAAACATCAGGACTGGTGATCAGGAAATAGATGAAGTTAAGGAATACTGATAAATAGGCAGAAGAATAACCCATGATGGACGGAACAAGGAGAAGATAAAAAGGAGACCAGCGCTGGCAAAAATGGTTTTCCTGGTCAAGAGAAATCAACTAGTATCAAACATAGGCATTAATTCGAGGAGGAAATGTGTGAGATTGTACTTTTGGAGCACAGAATTGTATCATAGTGAAACATGGACTGTGAGAAAAACTGAAAAAGAGAATCGAAGCGTTTGAGATGTGATGCTACAGAAGAATGTTGAAAATTAGATGGACTGATTAGATGAGGAATGAGGAGGTTCTGCACAGAATCAGAGAGGAAAGGAATATGTGAAAAACACTAACAAGGAAAGGGGTCTGGATGACAGGACATCTGTTAAGACATCAGGTAATGAGTTCCATGGTACCAGGGGGAGCTGTAGAAAGCAAAAACTGTAGAGGAAGGCAGAGATTTAAATACATCCACCCACCCATCTGTTAAGACATCAGGTAATGAGTTCCATGGTACCAGGGGGAGCTGTAGAAAGCAAAAACTGTAGAGTAAGGCAGAGATTTAAATACATCCAACATCCAACAAATAATGGAGGACGTAGGCTGCAAGTGCTACCTCTGAGATCAAGAGGTTGACACAAGAGAGGAATTCGTGGCAGGCTGCATCTAATCAGTCAGAAGACCGAAGCCTCAAAGAAAAAAAAAAAAAAAAAAAAAAAAGAAAAAAAAAAAGCTTCTGATGTATGATGTCGACAGTTGTCGCTGCAGCCTCTTACTTAACGCGAAAGCTCTCGTTGCGATAAAATTCTGTATCTCTTCTCTTACAATCTGGTGTACGAGAGAGGCGATGGTAGTAGTTTACAACTGCGATAGGGACACATTGTCATGACGTTTATACCTCTTACGTCCGACTTTTATAAGCTACGTTTCCTCCATACGCTGGTACCACTTGATGACTTCCTCGATTCTAAGAGTTTGGTACCAATCTTCTGCAACTCGTATAATCAAGAGAGAGATTTTGACGGCTCCTGTCATATTGTGTATCACAATATGGTATTGGATAAAAGCATTCTGGTGGGCCCTGTTCTTCAACTGGTCTTGCGCCGATGCCACTTGCTGCTGATAGTCACCAAATGTTTTCTCACTTTGACCTGGAATTCATCCCAGCTGCTCTTAGTTTTTCTTGAAGCCTTTCTGGTCTCTGCCATCCAGGTGCAAGTACACATCTGCCACACACACATCGTGACATCCCACCTGTTATGTTTGGCGAGTCGATCGAATCCTTTCAGCTGTTTCGTTGTCCTCTGGCCAGAGTCTCCCGAACCCACTGATGGATGTCTGATGAGCAGCTGACTTACTGCTGTTTTGGAATCAACTGATCACTTTAAAATTCTGATCTTCGGAATGATGTCTGATGACAGATTTCCAGCTCTGTTCCAGATTCTGAACTTTCTTTCTCAGTTGTTCCTCCCTCCGCCACACACCGTCAGGTGGCTTGCGGAGTATGGATGTAGATGTAGATGTAGATGATGTACTGCTTGTATCCCGGTTCCTGTTGGTGTGGGTGATGGTTACTGTGTTGTCTAATCGGAACACGCGGATTAAAACAACGTTACGTCGTAACCACAATCAACTCCAAATTCGAAAGCAGGGTCGCCAATGAAGTCTTACACATAGAACTAAAACCACGCTTATTATAGACACGAACAGGAAGCATATAACTGTCTCATGGATGGGAAGTGCTGTTATTTATCGAATATTCCATAATTGTCAAACATTTCAAACACAAGAATTTTCGATACTAAATAACAAATGTTTGCCAGTGATTAGATGTGGACTGGCGATCTGAAGCACACAAGCCAGCGATGCCAATTACTGCTCCGCACAACGCGCAGCACAGCTCGTGGCAATATTATTCCTTTTCCATAAAAGTGATGCTGCTGACCTTTTCTGACAGCTGCTGACAAACAAGTGCACGCAGTGATTCTTGAATGTCAGCGGTCATTGCACTTTACAAAGGTCACCACTGTTCCGTTGAAATTACGCAGAAATATTAATCGAAACTTGTGGGCCGCGTCCAATTCGTGGAACGGTTGCAAAAACACCCGTTGTCGATAAAAGAGCGCAGTAACATGTCACTGTATTGTGACGCGTCAGGCTTTTGCCCTGGAACTGGAAAATAAGCGTGGGACTCTTGAAGCGGAGTTTCTAAGGAGCCACTTCATACATAACTGATTTTTCTCTTTCCCCGTACGCTGTAGATGTCGGTAGCTGTCAGATGTAATCCCACTAGCACTTACCTTTTTATCTTTTAGCTCCCCTGTTTTTATTGTCTTTCTCTCTCTCTCTCTCTCTCTCTCTCTCTCTCTCCACACACACACAGACACACACACACACACGCACACAGAGACAGGCACACAGGCACCACTACTAACTAAAAATCAGACATGACCAGATTTCCAGCTCTGTTCCCGATCCCGAACTTTCTTTCTCAGTTGTTCCTCCCTCCCCCTTCCCTCCCTCGCCTCCCTTCCTCCCCTTACCCTCTGCACCTTTGACCCGGAACTCCAGCAACTGTCGTCGTTACTGTCAAGCTGAAATTACTGCGATGTCCTCTGAAAATGAGTTATGGCGTACTACATCACTGGAATACGTTAAAGTTTTTCAAGCTTTCCGAATAAGAAAAAATATTTTCGTTTCGTTCCAGCTAATGTGCAATACCAGTATAACGAGAATTAGGATAGGCGAACGTTTACGTACGCCCTCCAACGAAATTTGTGCGTTAGGAGAAAGTAATTCATTTCCTCCAGGAGCACACTACCTTTGAATTCTAACTTCATAACTTCTCCGTCATGGCAGTATCTGTATACTGCGCATGCATCAGTGTACTGTACCTTTAATCTTACACGAATTTAATTAGAAAATGAGCAAAAGCCGATAAAGAAACTGTATGATTTTTGGTTTGATCTTCGCAGAATATTTTCATGAAATCCTAAACACTACACGAGGAACCCATATCGTTTGAACACATTACCAATGATTTGGTATCTGCAATCTGCGTGGAGTGATTGAAGACAGAGTGAGACAAATCTCTATTTCTGGGGAAATATACGAGTACTGGCCAGTTACTGTCTGTTGTTGGTCGTTCTCAGGTGGGGAGTATTCAAAGCATGATTATATGCTTTATCGTTCCATTGACAGCTCGGACGGGTGACGGATGGGGAAGGAAATCAGTCGAATGGAAGGTAATCAGACGAACCGTTATCAGGAGAACCATCGCGGCGTTTGCTCTAATGAATTACGGAAAACCTGGGTCTGGATCACTGCAAGTGGTTTTGAGCCGCAGTCCTCTCGAATGTGGATTCGATGTGTAACCAGTTCGCCACCTTGCTTGGTAAGATTCGAAACAGAGCTGAGCGATTTGTCGCTGTGTGTATTTATTAAGCAGAAAGGTTTAACAAACTCCACTGGGAGAGGCTGCGGGGAAGGTGCTGTGCGATGCTGCGGTCTCAGAGGCCACGTTTCAATACTGTGGAAGAGACTTGTCACTTGTTGCAACATACACCTTGTAGTAATTGTTGATGGTAAACAATTCCTACAACTCCCGAGCTCAGAGGTTGTAGTATGTCAGAACGACCGAGAGGTGTGGTTTGGATGAGAGGGACAACTCACGCCGAAGCATGCAGAGAAACACGGACAAGGGTATCATTCACTTTATTATATCGAAGATACAGAGAGGACCCTCTGCTGAACTCGGTGATGGCGCCACCCAGCGTGTGTGGCACAGCGCCAGTGGCGAATGCTGGAATCTGCAGCGTCGGCGCTCGTTCGCCAAGTGGCCACCGCTTGCTTTAACTGTGCCCAAGGCTAACTGTTCCCTCAAAAGCAACTCTTAGACCCCTTGTAGAGCGCCGAAGGGAAGCAGCCGACCGCCATCGTTGTAGTGAGCCTCAGCAGCTCCGGCCGCCCGCCCAGCACAGCTCGTGCAGTGCCGGCAGACAGCTCTGCACCCGGGAGGCCGTGAGTTTGCACCCTGGCCCCACCCCTGCGGGTGCCATGACAGCCTGCAGTCCGCGGGACGATGCCACCCAGAGAGCGCAGGCTAGAAGCCCTCACGCACCTTGCGCAGGTGCAGCTCCGAGGTACGACTCGTCCCGCCACAACAGTGACTCGTACGTGCAGCGGAGGTTGGAGGTAGCTTCTACGGGCCAGTTGGCGCCGATATTCGTCACCGAAAGGTCGTCGTGGTTGGCCTGCAACTTAAACCGTCGTCATTCTCTCCTGTTCTAGATGCGTACAAAAGGCGACACGACTGCTCTCCTTTGAGCCTCTGGGCTCGCTTATTTATACTTTACTCTACGCTTGTGACTTTCCTCTGGAGGGGACAAGTGGAATGTTCTTTGATAATTACATCGTCAGCTTTCCTCAGCCCGCTTCGGCCCCTACACACTGGTCAGTGGCCGCTGTTGCAACTACAAAGTGTGGGTTCTTCACAGCACTGATTACTTCACATTTGTATACAGTGCCCGGCGGGCCGTGCCTTCTAGCCTGCTAGCGGTGTCGTAAGACTGCCTCGCAGAATCGTTTGTAAAATATCAACATCGCCTGAGCGTGCCATCCGATGTGCCAGTCCGTGCCTCAACTACTGCCTCCAGCCATAGCTGCGCGATATTTACAAGAATTGTCCAAATCCAGGCTTGTACTTATTCGTGGCCAGCACAATCCTACTCTACCTAAAACAAACTAACTCAACCTGACCTAACATAAACGGACCAAATGCAATTCACCTAAGACATTCGTTGTTAGGTGAACCGAGTCTCATTCTTCCCGCACACTGAACTACATCTTAAAAGGAGATTTGTCCGTCGTGGGGGGAGAGGGGAGGGAGAGAAGGGGGGAGTGAGTCGGATGCGCTATGTATCCCTCATGACGCAGAGCACAGAGGCTTGCGACTTGTAAGTGTAGGTGTTTTAATAATTTCTGTGGCAGTGTCTTTAGTGTCTTTTTGATGAGAAAATACTGATCAAAAGACTCGTATTGGGTTACCGACGTTGTGCAAAGTTACATCTAAATAAGTACGAACAGTCTGATTCAGACATTAGAGTAAACCTTAGTAGGGGAGAGTGTTGTACTTCGGAACACCGTTGAGATTTTCACCTCTAATCACACCTGTAACCGAATTTTAATATATTTTCTTATTCGATTGTGACGTGATAGCCGTCGCTTTATGTGTGCTGCAGTCTATTCCTGAAATTACAAAAATTTTCTAGTTTCTCCAAATGTGAAAAACTGTTCCAAAATGCAACATGGTCATGTACTGTGGAACAAATATTCTATTCAAATTTAAAAGTTTTGGTATCGAGAAAATATTTAATTGTCTATTTGTTATTCTATTACACACCAATAATAAGTACGTGAATCAAATTAGGGAGAAGTATATTATTACAAACCAGTTGCAAGTTATAACATTCTGAAATAGAAGCTATTGGTACGTAACACAAATTTCCAGTTTCGAGACAGGGAAAATTTGTTAAGACGTTAAAGAAACTCAGTTCATTAGCAAATGTCACTTGTTCCACGGTAAAAAGTTAGATGTGGTACAGGACTGATGAAGTGTAGCTTAAACATCAAAGCTAGCTAGTTTTAAAATTAAAGATAATTTTGATTGCAAGGATAGTCGTAGGTCTCAGACTTGTAAATTCTTTATTAAACGTTTCGACCCTTACGCGGGTGAAATGCGTAGTAAATAAGTCACACATCTGCAACCTACGACTGTCTTTACAGTAAACTTACAATAAGGTTGCTGCAGCAATCCGCCAACATGGCATGTAATAGCCTTTATACAGAATCTTACTCATTATAAAACTCAGTAACTGAAGAATAATATTATCCTCAAAGTAACTCTAATATACAGCACTTAGATATGTACAACTCTTAACATTTACAAACGCTGCACATAACACAAACTCATGTCTCACAATAAAGAAGCAAAAGAATAGAAAACGGTAGAAAATACCGGAAAATGCTTAGTGCAGACTACAGTGCGCGTTCCCTCATGTGATTCTAAGATCGGTCACTGGGTTGAAACACCGACCAGGAAGCATCATGTGTTCAATGTATAGTGTCATACAGGTACAACACTAATCGGTTTACAAAAACATGTCGCAAGAGTTACGTTTGAAGGCAATGACCAAAGGATGAAATGAAACAAATTTGTTTACCTGTTGACGAAACTGCACTTACCCTCAGTAATTCTACTTTTATATCCCTCGGCAACACTTAAACATGCATGTGATTTTCACAGCTTGACGTGGAATCGGTCAACTATGGAAATTTGGAAATATATACAAGTGTTGCAATGTACTATGCCGATCATCAATATTTTAATTGTTATTTTCGTTGTCTACTCCAAGGGTAAGGCGAGCTGTTTCGGATCCAGTCCATCATAAATAAACCTTCAATCCATGTTAATAAAATGTACGCTGATAATGGGTCAGAATGGGGTCCCAATTAGGAAAAATATGGGAGGGATCATCAGTTCCCGCACGTACCCTCATAACCAAGATAAATCCTCAAAAATCTATTCGGAACCGGGAACTGGAAGTACTTTTTATTTATTTCCGGCGGAATGTTGTCCATCGCCGCAGTTGAAATCAAAATTTTTGTTGTTGTGTGATTGCGTGTGTGTGTGTGTGTGTGTGTGTGTGTGTGTGTGTGTGTGAATTTGAGTGTGTGTCATGCGCGTGTGTGTGATGTAATGTAAGTGTGCTAGTTGGGGATAGAAGAGAGTACAGCTGGTTCAGGAGCCCACTCGAAATGTAAATGGTTAAGAACATATGCTTGACCTCCTAGTTGCAAATATTCCTGACCATGACAGATACAGGGATTGGTGACCGCAAGATTGTTGTTGTGTTGCTCCTAGACAGAAAGCTGTAACATCCAAATCCACCGAAAATAAATGCAAAATACATCTTTAAAAGAAAAAGATAAAAATTTGCTTGACACCTTCCTAAGAGAGAGTGTGCACTCCTCCCAACCTAACTACATAAGCGTAGACCAGATGTGGTTTAAATTAAAAGAAATGCTATCGATGGCAATTGAGAGATATATACCAAATAAATTAATAAGAAATGGTACTTGATCTCCCATGGTACACAAAGCAGGTCGGAACACTATTGCAGAAGTAAAGAAAAAAGCATGCTAAATTTAAAAGAATGTAAAATCCGCAAGATTGGCGAAGTTTTACAGAAGCTCGAAACTTAGTACGAACTTTTTCCACAACGAAACTCTGTCTCTAAACCTGGCAGAAAATCCCAAAGAGTGTCTGGTCGCACCAGTGTCAAGACGCAATCAATACCTCCACTGAGTGATAGCAATGGTGATATTATTGATGACAGCGCCACTAAGGCACAGTTACTAAACGTTGTTTCCCGAAATTGCTTCACAAAAGAAGACGAAGTGCGTACTCCAGAATTCGAATCAGGAATAATTGCCAACATGCGTAACTTATAAGTAGATATCCTCGGTATAGCGAAGCAGCTTAAAACACTTACGAAGGAAAGGGCTTCCGTCCGATCGTTTACCCGTCATTGCTTTCAGAGTATGTTGATACAGTAGCCCCTTACTTAGCATTCATATACAATCCCTTGCTCGTAGAAAGATCCATACTCAGAACTGTGAAGTTGCACAAGTCACACCAATATGCAATAAAGGAAATGGGACTAATCCGCTGAATTACAGACAAATATCATTAACATCGATTTGCAGTAGAATTTTGGAACATACGTACACAGCACTCGAACATTATGAATCAGCTCGAAGAAAATGATTTTTTGACAAATACCAATACAAATTCAGAAAATATCGTTCTTGTGAAACGCAACTGTCACCCTATTCTCACGAAATAATGAGCGTTATCGACAGGGACTGTCAGTTCGTAATAATTGACGGAAAGTAATCGAGTAAAACGTAAGTAATATCTGGAGTTCCCCAAAGAAGTGTTACAGGCCCTCTGTTGTTCCTGATCTACCTAACCGATTTAGGAGACAACCTGAGCAGTCCTCTTAGATTGTTTGGCACTGATGGCAGAGGGCATGGGTCACATAGCAGTGGTGCCAGTTGAGTCTATCAATTGATCGGGTTTCACTAGGCTTGGCCTGCACCTTAATAGGTGTGGGAAGAGGAGGCTGGCAAAGCTTATAGATGACAGTGTAGTGGGTGGTGGTGGGATCACTCACGGAAGAACGCTGTAGTAGTTGGTGTTAGAGATGCACCTTTTTCAGACTGAAGTGAGCTGATAGGTATAGCTGCTAAAAGGAAGTCCCTCTAACTAAGGAATCACCTTCAGAGGACGTAATGTTTCCAAGTGGAGAAGGAATTAGCATATTTCATAAAAATAGAAGTGGCATTAGAGATAACGTAAGTGAACTGCTTACAGATGTTGTCTCTGAAATTACTGGTATATCGGAGCACCACTTAAATAATTTGGCAATTCAGAGGCTTCCTTTACCAGGATACAGATTAGCTGGCCGTTTTTCAAGGAGTTACTTGCAGAGTGAGGGAGTGGCCACGTACGTAAAAAACAGTATTCCGTTTGAGTCCATAGACGTATCACGGCGCTGCACTGAACAGATATTTGGATGTTCTGCAGGGGCAGTTGAATTTAGTGAAATTAAACTTCTGATTGTTGTTGTTTGTATGTCCCATAACTCTGACATCAGAGCATTTCTGCTCAAGCTAGAGAGTTTCCTTGATTCACTTTATAGCAGGTACCAGTAATTAGTTATGTGTGGTGACTTCAATAAAAATTTTGTGTATTATTATGTAAGGAAAAGAACGTTGGTAGTTCTCCTAAACTCATATGATCTGATGCAGAGTGTGTTTTTTCCAACTAGAGTGCAGGGGAAAAGTACCACATCAATACACAATATTTTTATTCATTCCTCATTACTAGATGGGCATTCTGTTAGTAAAAGTGCGAATGGCCTTTCAGATTATGATGCACAAATTTTAACACTAAACTGCTTTTGTACTAAATCAAATGTCACATATAATTACAAACTACGTAGGAAAGCTAACCCAAAGGCAATAGAGAGTTTTTCAAACCTCGTCAAAAAACAAGAGAGGTAGGAGGTTTGCAGTGCCGATAACACAAATGACAAATATAATACTTTCCTTAACACATTTCTCATTCTCTTTGAAAGCTGCTTTCCATTAGAACAGGGCACTAGCAGTAAAAGGCAGTCTGGGTGGCTGACTAGTTGGATAAGGAAATCATGTAGCACAAATTGGGAATCATATCAAAATATTAGAAGTAGTCACAATCAAGCTACAGTAGCCCGTTACAAACAGTATTGTAAAGTGCTTAAAATGGAATTAGGAAGTCAAAGAGTACGTGGTACGAAAATAGAATAGCTAATTTGCAGGATAAAATTAAAACCATATGGCCAGATGTGAAGGAAGTGTCTGGTCAGCAGCACAAGGTCGACGATATGAAGTCAGTTCGTAGTAAAAGTATTTCTGTTGCTGATAAATCAGATATATGTACAGTATTTAACAATTATTTTCTGAACATAGCTAGTGAATTAAACAAAAATTTTGTTGCTACAGGGAATCATATAACTCTCTTGGCAAATGCCTTTTCGAGACTGATTTCTGAAATACTCCTCTGCGATACTGAAGAGGTAGAGATTGAGACAAGAATTAAATTATTGAAGACTAAGGTCTCTCATGGATATGATGGAGTGCCTAGCAGAATATTAAAGTACTGTGCTCCACATGTTAACCCTGTTTTTAGCCATATTTGTAATTTTTCCTTTAGGAATGGTCAGTTTCCTAAACGATTAAAGTACTCAGTAGTAAAGCCGCTTTATTAAAAGGATGAAAGGGAAAATGTAGACAATTTTAGATCTATTTCTGTTCTGTCAGTGTTTGCTAAAGTTATTGAAAAGGATAATTGATCATTTTATATGACATAATTTGCTATCAGATGTACAGTTCAGCTTTAGAAATAGTTTAACAACTGAAAATGCTATATTCTATTTTCTCTATGAGGTTCTGGATGGGTTAAACAAAAGGTTTCGAACGCTAGGCATATTTTTTTTTATTTAATTAAGATGTCTGATTGTGCAGACCACAAAATATTGCCCCAGAAGTTGGGCCATTACGGAAAATGGGGAGTAGCTCACAACTGGTTCTCGTCTAACAACAGACAGAAAAAGATCATTATTCACAGTATTGAGAATGGCTGTGAGGTGGGGTCTGAGTGGGGCACGGTCAAATGGGGGTGCCCCAGGGATCGGTGTTGGGGCCATTCCTTATGTATATGCCCTCTAGTATTATGGGTAATTCTAACATATTTTTGTTTGCTGATAACACTAGTTTGGTTGCTCGGTTTCAGATAGTGCAATTCGTTAAATCACAGCAAGACTCAGTTTTTACAGTTTCTAACACATAATACAACAAAACCCGATGTCTTATTTTCACAGACTGGGCATATGGTTAGTGAAACTGAACGGTTCAAATTTCTAGATGTTCAAATAGATAGTAAACTGTCGTGGAAAGTCCACATTCAGGATCTTGTTTAAAGAGTTAATGCTGCCATTTTTACTACTGGAAAGGTATCTGAAGTAAGTGATCGTTAGACACGAAAATTAGTCCACTTTGCTTATTTTCATTCGCTTATGTCGTATGGTATTATATTTTGGGGTAACTCTTCCAATTCTAAAAGGATATTTTTGGCATAGAAACTGGCGGTTCGGGCAATAAGTGGTGTAAGTTCGCGAACCTCCTGTCGACCCCTGTGCACTAGTCTGGGTATTTTGACAGTGGCTTCTCAATATATATATTATTTACAGTTGTTTCTTGTTAACAATATCAGCTTATTCCCAAGAGTAGGCAGCTTTCACTTAGTTAATACTCGGCACAAATCCAACCTACACTCCTGGAAATTGAAATAAGAACACCGTGAATTCATTGTCCCAGGAAGGGGAAACTTTATTGACACATTCCTGGGGTCAGATACATCACATGATCACACTGACAGAACCACAGGCACATAGACACAGGCAAAAGAGCATGCACAATGTCGGCACTGGTACAGTGTATATCCACCTTTCGCAGCAATGCAGGCTGCTATTCTCCCATGGAGACAATCGTAGAGATGCTGGATGTAGTCCTGTGGAACGGCTTGCCATGCCATTTCCACCTGGCGCCTCAGTTGGACCAGCGTTCGTGCTGGACGTGCAGACCGCGTGAGACGACGCTTCATCCAGTCCCAAACATGCTCAATGGGGGACAGATCCGGAGATCTTGCTGGCCAGGGTAGTTGACTTACACCTTCTAGAGCACGTTGGGTGGCACGGGATACATGCGGACGTGCATTGTCCTGTTGGAACAGCAAGTTCCCTTGCCGGTCTAGGAATGGTAGAACGATGGGTTCGATGACGGTTTGGATGTACCGTGCACTATTCAGTGTCCCCTCGACGATCACCAGTGGTGTACGGCCAGTGTAGGAGATCGCTCCCCACACCATGATGCCGGGTGTTGGCCCTGTGTGCCTCGCTCGTATGCAGTCCTGACTGTGGCGCTCACCTGCACGGCGCCTAACACGCATACGACCATCATTGGCACCAAGGCAGAAGCGACTCTCATCGCTGAAGACGACACGTCTCCATTCGTCCCTCCATTCACGCCTGTCGCGACACCACTGGAGGCGGGCTGCACGATGTTGGGGCGTGAGCGGAAGACGGCCTAACGGTGTGCGGGACCGTAGCCCAGCTTCATGGAGACGGTTGCGAATGGTCCTCGCCGATACCCCAGGAGCAATAGTGTCCGTAATTTGCTGGGAAGTGGCGGTGCGGTCCCCTACGGCACTGCGTAGGATCCTACGGTCTTGGCGTGCATCCGTGCGTCGCTGCGGTCCGGTCCCAGGTCGACGGGCACGTGCACCTTCCGCCGACCACTGGCGACAACATCGATGTACTGTGGAGACCTCACGCCCCACGTGTTGAGCAATTCGGCGGTACGTCCACCCGGCCTCCCGCATGCCCACTATACGCCATAACTCGAAGTCCGTCAACTGCACATACGGTTCACGTCCACGCTGTCGCGGCATGTTACCAGTGTTAAAGACTGCGATGGAGCTCCGTATGCCACGGCAAACTGGCTGACACTGACGGCGGCGGTGCACAAATGCTGCGCAGCTAGCGCCATTCGACGGCCAACACCGCGGTTCCTGGTGTGTCCGCTGTGCCGTGCGTGTGATCATTGCTTGTACAGCCCTCTCGCAGTGTCCGGAGCAAGTATGGTGGGTCTGACACACCGGTGTCAATGTGTTCTTTTTTCCATTTCCAGGAGTGTACATTTGGATCGGACTTCCTCAAATGGCTCTGAGCACTACGGCACTTAAAATCTGAGGTCATCAGCCTTCTAGAAGTTAGAACTACCTAAACCTAATTAACCTAAGGACATCACACACATCCATGCCCGAGGCAGGATTCGAACCTGCGACCGTAGCGCTCGCGCGGTTCCAGACTGAAGCGCCTAGAACTGCTCGGCCACTCGGACTTCCTTATCTCTTGTGCAGAAAGGTGTGCAGTATACTGCTGCATCCATTTTGAATAAGCTACCACAAGAATACAAAACTCTTAGCAGTAATCCATGCGCTTTCAAATTGAAACGGAAGAGTTTCCTCATGGGTCACTCCTGTTCTGTTGAGGAGTTCCTTGAAAAATTAAGCTGATTCTTAGGTTATATTGTTGATTACGTTTACTTAAACTTATGGATTCAGTTTTTTGGGTTCATAAACAATTTATTTTTATGTGTTATTGCTTTTATGTTATAACTTCATGTATTGTCAGGTTCCATGACCTTGGAGATTTGCTCGTCAAGTTGGTCCTACGGAACTTGAAGTGTAATTAAAAAAAAAAATTATGCTGTCATATACTGTCATGTAGTCATCAGATGATCAAAACAAAGGAGTACGGCAGATTCATCCTGGGCCCTTCCAACCACGTACGTAGACTGCGAGCCGTGTGACACATTGCATTGTCCTACTGGTATATACCATTGTGATGAGGAAGAAGCAGACAGTATGTGGGGATAGAGGTGGTCCGCAAGGATAGGTGCATACTTATTTTGACCCTTGTGCGTTCCAGAACGACGATTTCACCCAGGGAATAGCACGAAAGCATTCCCCAGACCATAACGTACCCTCCTCTCGCATGGACGCTTCCGATAATCGTTGCAGGATCTTACACTCCAACGGCCATGTGTTCGACGGAGCATTAAACGTGATCCATCTGAAAAGGCCATCTGTCGCAACTCAATGGACGTCCAGTTGCGATACTGGCGTCCAGATTCCAGCCTCGTCGACAGTGAACAGTAGTCAGCATGGGTACATGAACCAGGCGCCTGCTGCAGAGCGTCACTGGCAGCAACGTTCGCTGAACAGTCGTTAAGCAGATACTGCTGATATCCCCTTTGTGCATCTGAGCATTATCCCATACACAACTCCACAGCCGTCGTTCACTTCTGTGGTACACAACAGTTGACTCGACTCCAATTTTGGATAACTCCATTTTGCAAGGTTCGAAACACTTTAAGCAAGGCGGCACGCGAACAGTTTACAGGCTTAACCATTTCGGAAACGCTTCCACCATTGCACCCTTGGCCCGAAAGTCAATGATCGTGCCATTTAGGACATTAGACATATTGCTCCGTATGCATTACGACAACATCTGCACTGTTTTCGGCGTCCCTCCCCCCCTCCCAGCCCCCGCCCCGCCCCCCCCCCCCCCCAATCACCGACACGCTTTATATCTGCTCCACTGTGATTGCTGCCACCGACCGACAGTGATTGGATATTGCATTTTAATGTCGAACATAGGCGGTTGTGACGTTAATGTGACTGGACTGTATACCTTATGCACTTACTCTTAAAGTAGCAGAGGCCGAGCGACAGAGGCTCGAGACAAAATAGAGATCCCCTGTGCGAAACATCAATATATGGGCTCTAGAACTATTAACTGTATAACAAGTTCAGCGCAGATCATAAATATACACTTATATTTGCATCTTTATAAAGCGACATCGATAATTTATGAAGGTAAGTTAGGAATTTCATGGGTGTAATCCACTGGTGCTTCTATTAACAAAGGATGCTCTCGACATAATGGAGCCGGCCGCGGTGACCAAGCGGTTCTAGGCGCTTCAGTCCGGAACCGCGCGACTGCTACGGTCGCAGGTTCGAATCCTGTCTCGGGTATGGATGAGAGTGATGTCGTTAGGTTAGTTAGATTTAAGTAGTTCTAAGTTCTAGGGGACTGATCACCTCGGATGTTAAGTCCCATAGTGCTCAGAGCCATTTGAACCATTTTTTCGACGCAATGGCTACGTAGAAATCCCAATGAAATGAAATAACAGCTGGTCCTGTGGGTAACGTGATACAGATAGGAGTTTGGATGTAATGGGTAAATGGTGAGAATGAAGTGCAAAAATGTTTTTAATGAAAAACAGCATTAAGAATAATCCCCCACCCTACTGGAACAGATTTCAACATAATTCGTGGAACATTCCAGGCTTATTTTACTGAAGTAAATTTGTGTCAAAATTGGAGAGTTGTGTAACAAGTAATACTTATTCGTTGTTATACATGTGCCACAGTTGTGTTCAGCCTGTGTGATGTTTTCACTTATAGAAGTATCTAGATGAAAATGTATCCACGGTTTTCAAACCTGTAAAAACGGACGTCTATATACACTCCTGGAAATGGAAATAAGAACACATTGACACCGGTGTGTCAGACCCACCATACTTGCTCCGGACACTGCGAGAGGGCTGTACAAGCAATGATCACACGCACGGCACAGCGGACACACCAGGAACCGCGGTGTTGGCCGTCGAATGGCGCTAGCTGCGCAGCATTTGTGCACCGCCGCCGTCAGTGTCAGCCAGTTTGCCGTGGCATACGGAGCTCCATCGCAGTCTTTAACACTGGTAGCATGCCGCGACAGCGTGGACATGAACCGTATGTGCAGTTGACGGACTTTGAGCGAGGGCGTATAGTGGGCATGCGGGAGGCCGGGTGGACGTACCGCCGAATTGCTCAACACGTGGGGCGTGAGGTCTCCACAGTACATCGATGTTGTCGCCAGTGGTCGGCGGAAGGTGCACGTGCCCGTCGACCTGGGACCGGACCGCAGCGACGCACGGATGCACGCCAAGACCGTAGGATCCTACGCAGTGCCGTAGGGGACCGCACCGCCACTTCCCAGCAAATTACGGACACTATTGCTCCTGGGGTATCGGCGAGGACCATTCGCAACCGTCTCCATGAAGCTGGGCTACGGTCCCGCACACCGTTAGGCCGTCTTCCGCTCACGCCCCAACATCGTGCAGCCCGCCTCCAGTGGTGTCGCGACAGGCGTGAATGGAGGGACGAATGGAGACGTGTCGTCTTCAGCGATGAGAGTCGCTTCTGCCTTGGTGCCAATGATGGTCGTATGCGTGTTAGGCGCCGTGCAGGTGAGCGCCACAGTCAGGACTGCATACGAGCGAGGCACACAGGGCCAACACCCGGCATCATGGTGTGGGGAGCGATCTCCTACACTGGCCGTACACCACTGGTGATCGTCGAGGGGACACTGAATAGTGCACGGTACATCCAAACCGTCATCGAACCCATCGTTCTACCATTCCTAGACCGGCAAGGGAACTTGCTGTTCCAACAGGACAATGCACGTCCGCATGTATCCCGTGCCACCCAACGTGCTCTAGAAGGTGTAAGTCAACTACCCTGGCCAGCAAGATCTCCGGATCTGTCCCCCATTGAGCATGTTTGGGACTGGATGAAGCGTCGTCTCACGCGGTCTGCACGTCCAGCACGAACGCTGGTCCAACTGAGGCGCCAGGTGGAAATGGCATGGCAAGCCGTTCCACAGGACTACATCCAGCATCTCTACGATTGTCTCCATGGGAGAATAGCAGCCTGCATTGCTGCGAAAGGTGGATATACACTGTACCAGTGCCGACATTGTGCATGCTCTTTTGCCTGTGTCTATGTGCCTGTGGTTCTGTCAGTGTGATCATGTGATGTATCTGACCCCAGGAATGTGTCAATAAAGTTTCCCCTTCCTGGGACAATGAATTCACGGTGTTCTTATTTCAATTTCCAGGAGTGTATTTTGTGAATATAAGAAATGTCAACTCCAACTAATGAGGAGACATTTATACATCGATTAATCAGGATAATTATTTTTCAACTGTATCTTTTCATGAAAAATGACAAGCATTTTTTACTATGTCTTGCACGTAAACCGTTCTGCCTAAAATATCACTGCGGTCTTTTTAACATCATTTTTCAGATATTTGTTCATAGAAATTTCGCGATATGGGTAGGAAATCATCCTAGGTGAATGAAGCAGCTAAGAAAAAATAAAACTCAACGTTTGGATGTACAAGAATTTGAAAAAAAGAACCATAACATTCTGTGCATAAGAGTTTGCAACTATGAATGCACAATCGTTAACAATTATTCATCTGTCACTGACTGACGCCCACCTCAGGGTAGTGCGTAACAGCACATAGATATTGTTGCGTAATTTTCAAGTGTTCAGAATGATCGGAATATGATACACGTGCACTTGCACTTGATTGTATGTAACAGTAGACACCGAAATACCTGCACTTTGAGATTATGGTAATTGTAGAACAGCACCATTGCAAAAACTGGGAGTATTTTTTGTGGGTTACGAATTTGCTTGTTTGGTTGACGCTGCAATTGAATTGTTTCTTGGATGCTGTATCGAATGCATGTCAGTTTAAATTTCTATTTACAGTGAAAACGTTCTGTATGAATCGAATGCATAATTACACTACTAGCTGTTCACTAAAAATTCAAGCAACAATGAAACGTAATTTAATCATTTTGCTTGGTGAACTTTTGCTTTTTCCTTTTACGTCCCTGTCCTCCTTTTCCGTTATGAATAAAAGAAGACCGCTGTTACTTATTCGTAATACCGGCAGAGACGAAACGCAATAAGTACATCTCGTCGAGGGACTCAGGTATTCATCCGGAAACGTACAAGCACTCTCTCGTGTCTGCAAGTAAGAACCTTACGCTGTCGTTCCGCGAAAAGTAGCTCTACTGTTGCCTGCTCGTTCATGGAGTGGCTTCTTTTTTACAGCTCGCCGTCATATGATAAAAACTGCTTCTTGAAATGCATGAGAAGCCTCTTTGCTTTACAACCAAATCGAAAAACGTGACTCTACCTGAGCTAACGTGCTGCTGTTTTCACAGATCCAAGTCCCGTACGGGCGACGTGCTCTGCTATCAACAGTTTCATCGTTACAGCAAATTCGGCGAGGGATTTATAGTCCGATGGCCGTCGTGAGATGAACAAAATAACGTACGAACACATTCTTCCCTTCCTTATAGCGTACGCATTGCTTCTGAGCTGTCATGTTACGAGCTTCGGTACTCAGACGATCCTCCTATTTCATAATAGACTAGAAACTTGAAGAACTGAGTAAATGGACTCGCAAAGAGCCTAAAGTAGCTATAAGAGTACTTCGCTGGTATCACTAAAACAGAAGTTTGCTTTTCAAGGCCAGTGCCAGCCACAATTACAATGAAATCCCAGGAAACCAGGGATTCCGAGTTTTAATTAAGCGCAAAGAAATTACAGTTCCAGTTGCAATTTTGTTTTCTAACACCACGACCAGTTTCAGCCACCTTCTGTGACGGTGTGCGTAATGGAGGTGGATTTATCATCCGCGCTTTTTTTTCTTCCTGTTTGTGCATATTCCTGGCAGAGCGATTCTAGGCGCTTCAGACCGGAACCGCGCTGCTGCTGCGGTCGCAGGTTCGAATCCTGCCTCTAGCATGGATATGTGTGATGTCCTTAGGTTAGTTAGGTTTAAGTAGTTCTACGTCTAGGGGACTGATGACCTCAGATGTTAAGTCCCATAGTGCTTACAAGGGAACCTCCTCATCGCACCCCTCTCAGATTTAGTTATAAGTTGGCACAGTGGATAGGCCTTGAAAAAATGAAAGATCAATCGAGAAAACAGAAAGGAGTTGTGTGGAACTATGAAAAAAATAAGCAAAATATACAAACTGAGTAGTCCATGTGTAAGATAGGCAACATCAAGGATAACTTCTGTTATGCAGTGCCGTGGTCTCGTGGCTAGCGTGAGCAGCTGCCGAACGAGTGGTCCTTGGTTCAAGTCTTCCCTCGCGTGAAAATTTTAATCTTTTATTTTCAGACAGTTATTATCTGTCGGTCCGTCCGTCCGATGCGAGGTAACTGCGCCGTAGTATGGGGACGCTACACCTAAAGAAACATCGAAACACACGACGCCAGTCGACTACAGCGCACGGAAGAGAGTATTCATGCTAACGAGGCTCCCTGGCTGGCAGTTGACTGTTCGCTACTCTGGATGAGAGTGCATTAAATACGTGAGATGTATTCCGTGGGCAATATGAATCCAGCAAATATAGCTCGCAACTTCAATAACATTCGCGCGGTTGTGCGGTGCGGTCGCAAAACACAGACACCAAACTTATTACAGTGAAGAGAGACGTCAATGAACGAACGGACAGATCATAACTTTGCGAAAATAAACTTTTCACTAGAGGGAAAATTTGAACCAAGGACTTCTCGCTCCGCAGCTGCTCACGCTAACCACGGGACCACGGCGCTCCTTAGCTCACAGTCTCCTTGATGTTGCTTATGTTGCTAATGGACTACTCAGTTTGTATAATTTGCTTCTTTTTTTCATAGTTCCTCACAACTTCTTCCTGTTTTCTCTATTGATCTGTGTTCAGTTTTTCAAGGCCTATCCACTGTGCCACCTTATAACTAAATCTGATGGGGGTGCGATGGGGAGGTTCCCTTGTTAGAGCCATTTGAAAATTTTTTGCATATTCCTTGTATCTGGTTTTGAAGTTTCCGCTCTTTTGGCCGATATAAAATGCTACAAATTAAGTACCGCAGAACACAATATTAGAACAATGACAATAATCTTACGATTTTTCGCAGAATCGAAAATATACATACAGAGTGTAACAAAAGTGTACGATACAAATTGCAGGACGAGTTCCTCACACGTACACCAAGAAATTACATTGTATAAATATGCGACTGGAAACGCTTTTATACCATGTTATGTCTCATTTTCTCAACTCATTAATCATGGGAAAGACACAAGAACAGAACGTTGGAATCGTGGAGAACACGCACTCTTCGTGATGTCTGGTTAAGTTGCGCACCGCCTATGTTTCCTTTTACATGACCCTGTTGCCTTGCAACGTACGTCATAGCTTGTTTACAGGTAACATCGCCTGTTACAGCGATCAGTAGCCATTGCAAGCGGACTGGTTACTATGGAGAGTTAAATTTCCTTTACTATACGTGTATGGTCACAAATTTTTTTTGACATCAGACTACCGGTTTTGGTCTATAATGACCATCTTCAGATCTGTTTTATACATTATAGACCGAAACCGGCAGTTTGATGACAAAAAAAAAGGTGACCATAGATGTTTAGTGAAGGAAATTTATTCTATATTCGGGTCACTGTTCAATTCACGACCATGTCGCAGCTTGTGACACGTAGAGTTGGCCACTGACTTAGCTCGTGCATTGGCAGTGCACACAAATGCGGAGATGGCAGACGCCCATTTGATGTATGGGATAGCTGACGGAAATGGCCCTCGCGCTCAACATCTGCATGAGAAGAGATTTCCAGGACGAAGGTGCCCCAACAGGAAAACACTGAAGACACTGATCGTCGTCTTAGGAAACATGGGGCTTTTAAGTCTGATACTCGCGACGGGAGAAGGCCTAGAAGGACGAGGACACCGCAGTCGATCGTACCGAAATGCATTCACAGGGAGCCCTCGAAAGTTCACAAAACGGCCAGGCCAGGAATTTCAACTTCCTTAAACGAAGAAATGGCATTTTCTGAAAGGACGTCTGCATATAAAACCTTACAAAATTGCAATTACTGCAGCAATTGTGTTCCTGTGACCGTAACAGAAGGTATGAATTTTGATTTTCAATTCACCACGATATGTCGAAGGATAATTTTTACGAACGACTCATCATTTCGAAAAAATTGACGTTTATTCTAAATGTAAGAATTTGGGGGTCACGAAATCCGGTCATCGAACATGAAAGAGAATTGATCGAAACTTAATGCGTTTTGTGCTGTTTCTATTCATAGAGTTTATGGACCTATCTTTTTTGCGGAGGAAACTGTGACAGGCATGTCATATCTGGACTTGCGGCAAAACTGGTTGTTTCATCAACTTTACGAAGATTTCAATGATTTCGTTTTTGTGTATGATAGCGCCCAGCCTCAGTTTCACTTTGAGGTGCGGTGTTGTCTTAACAAAACGATCCCGTAACGTTGGACTAGAAGAGGTGAACAAAAGGATCTTGTTCGTTGCTCTTGGCCTCCCACGTCACCAGATCTCACACCATGCTATTTTTGTCTGTGGGAGATAAATGACAGAGTCTTTCTCCCACCTGTCGCAGGTTATCTTGAAGAGCTGAGAAATCGAATTGTTGAAGCTGTCAGTTCAGTAAACAGGGACCTATCGATACGTGTGTGGAATAAAATGGACTACCGGTTCAAAATTTTTTGAGCAATGCACGGTGCTCGTATAGAATGTATGGTATAGTGCCTGTGCGAACATAAAACTTTGAACCGTTCTCCATCCAACGGCATGCGCAATGTGTATCTACCTTTCAGAGTTTGTCCGTAATAAACAACAGGAACCTCTTCTTTATTTCTGAATCACCTTTACTTTGTATCTCTTTTAAAGCTTTTTTGGAGGGGGAAGAGGGGTTTATAATACTCGTATTATTTAATTCATTCTACAGTCTTGTTTTGATATTGTTTGTTGCTACTACATCTACATCTACATCTACATCTACATGATTACTCTGCAATTCACATTTAAGTGCTTGGCATAGGGTCCATCGAACCACAATCATTCCACTCCCGAACAGCGCACGGGGAAAACGAACACCTAAACCTTTCTGTTCGAGCTCTGATTTCTCTTATTTTATTTTGATGATCATTCCTACGTATGTAGTTTAGGCTCAACAAAATATTTTCGCATTCGGAAGAGAAAGTTGGTGACTGAAATTTCGTAAATAGATCTCGCCGCGACGAAAAACGTCTTTGCTCTAATGTCTTCCATCCCAACTCGCGTATCATATCTACCACACTCTCTCCCCTATTACGTGATAATACAAAACGAGCTGCCCTTTTTTGCACCCTTTCGATGTCCTCCGTCAATCCCACCTGGTAAGGATCCCACACCGCGCAGCAATATTCCAACAGAAGACGAACGAGTGTAGTGTAAGCTGTCTCTTTAGTGGACTTGTTGCATCTTCTAAGTGTCCTGCCAATGAAACGCAACCTTTGGCTCGCCTTCTCCCCACAATATTATCTATGTGGTCTTTCCAACTGAAGTTGTTCGTAATTTTAACACCCAGGTACTTAGTTGAATCGACAGCCTTGAGAATTGTACTATTTATCGAGTAATCGAATTCCAACGGATTTCTTTTGGAACTCATGTGGATCACCTCACACTTTTCGTTATTTAGCGTGAACTGCCACCTGCCACACCATACAGCAATCTTTTCTAAACCGCTTTGCAACTGATACTGGTCTTCGGATGACCTTACTAGACGGTAAATTACAGCATCATCTGCGAACAACCTAAGAGAACTGCTCAGATTGTCACCCGGGTCATTTATATAGATCAGGAACAGCAGAGGACCCAGGACGCTTCCCTGGGGAGCACTTGATATCATTTCAGTTTTACTCGATGATTTGCCGTCTATTACCAGGAACTGCGACCTTCCTGACAGGAAATCACGAATCCAGTCACACAACTGAGACGATACCCCATAGGCCCGCAGCTTGATTAGAAGACGCTTGTGAGGAACGGTGTCAAAAGCTTTTCAGAAATCTAGAAATACGGAATCAACTTGAGATCCCCTGTCGATAGCGCCCATTACTTCGTGCGAATAAAGAGCTAGCTGCGTTGCACAAGAACGATGTTTTCTGAAACCATGCTGATTACGTATCAATAGATCGTTCCCTTCGAGGTGATTCATAATGTTTGAATACAGTATATGCTCCAAAACCCTACTGCAAACCGACGTCAATGATATAGGTCTGCAGTCCGATGGATTACTTCTACTACCCTTCTTAAACACTGGTGCGACCTGCGCAATTTTCCAATCTGTAGGTACAGATCTATCGGTGAGCGATAACTTTTTCCACTAGGACTTTGCTTTTTAAAATTGTTCAAAAATGGTTCAAAGGGCTCTGAGCACTATGGGACTTAACTTCTGATGTCATCAGTCCCCTAGAACGTAGAACTATTTAAACCTAACTAACCTAAGAACATCACAGACGTCCATGCCCGAGGCAGGATTGTAACCTGCGACCGTAGCAGTCGCGCGGTTCCAGACTGTAGCGCCTAGAACCGCTCGGCCATTCCGGCCGGCTTAAATTTGTTATTTATCTTTATTCAGATGTTGCTTGTGTAGTCTTCAGTCTGAAGATTGGTTCGATATAACTCTCCATGCAAGACTGTCCTGCGCAAGTCTCTTCAATCCTGCAGAACTACTGCAATGTACATCCATTTGAACCCGTTTACTGTAGTCAAGCTGAGCCGTGGCAGCTGCAGATCATTTTATTTCCGTCTCCCTGGCGCCTTCTCTCACTGCCGCCTCGATAGGAGGCGCGAATTTAACTTGCAGTATTCGTAGATGACCAATGGCTAAGAGAGTTTGAAATACCCCGGAAGTGGGTTGTGAGGTGAGAACGGGCAGGAGGGGCGCAGCGCGAGGGTATCACGAGTTGGTCTTCGCGTGCAACGGTTCCTTCCCGCCCGACTTGTCACTGGGGAGGTGGCAATGACATTACTGTATCAACAGTGACCTCCTGCAGCCTTCAGTGGATTTGCACTTCCCTGTTTATCCATGCTATGCGGACCTGGACGCTTGCAGTTTTGCCCTCATCGTTTCCGCGTATGTAAGGACCATTACTGGAACTTTTGCGGTCACTATTGTTCGCTCTCTGCTCTATGTGCCTCTGCTGTTGGTGCCTTGTGGACCACTGAAACATTTTAATTTATTGTACCTTCTCATTTATTTCATTGGTGGAAATTTTAGGTGTAAATTAGTGATTGTCTCTACCTTGGCGATAAAGTGTACCACAAAGATCTTTACTTGCTGTGGATTACCAACGCCACAACATGTGCACCACTTTCAAATTCACTGGTTTACTAGTGAAACTTAACTTTCGCCCCATGTGCTTGGCAATTTGGTGTCTCAGTTTTAGTGTTCAATAAAGTTCTTTACTCAGTTTTATTACCTTAGTCGTGAACCGGCATAATTCCTGTTCACTAAGTTTTATACTTTTTTTACGTTTTGTGAGGTTTGTAATTTTACCTTTTAATTATTTCAAGGGGTCTTCCCTGTATTAATATGTATGTTTTGAAACTAGGTTCTAGATGGCTGTCAAGCCTGAGGACCGATTTAAGGAAACACGTTTGTAATGCCTAGTCACTAAGTATTTCCTTGGAGAGGTAAGCTTAATCACTTATTTGTTCCAACTGTTTGATTTAAGTGAGCACCTGGCCGTGCAGTTTTAGTGTAAAGTTTACATAACTTGTTACGTTAAATACTATATTTTTATACTCCGTTACCAGTGATACAAGATCTATTCCATTTATGCACTTTTTTTTGAAGTAATATTTGCTTCCTTATTTTATGACGAATTTTTTGGGCTTATAACCGTGGTTTCTTAAGAAGGTAGAGATTATTGTTCATTTAAACTGTATTTCTGTAGCCTATACCTCACTTATGAGGTATTCGTTAGCAGCGCCTCTTGGCCTTGTGAAGCGAGAGCCTGACACTTGGGCGGCTGTCGGCCGCAAAGGCATGCTGCTGTTGTGCCCAAGGGTTTAGGTGTTACGTGCCTCCCGGCTGTGTTTGAGGCGTGCCCGCTATTGCTATAGTGGAACTGTTCGCGTTTTCCTTCTTAAGGCGCTGTTGTATTTGCTTTAACTTCTAAATGTTCTGCGTAGAGGCCTATTTGTGAGCGAAGTTGTAATTAAATTTTGAAGTAGTTCCTTTGCCTGTTCAATTAGTTGCATATACACTTGGTGTGCTGATGAAAATTTTAATGTAATTTCCGTTTTGATTGCCATCTCCTTAGATTTATAGTTTTAGTTCTAACTCACTATTCTTTCCTTGTGCTTAATTTGTCATTCATCCGTTCAATGGATGTAAGGAAGTTTGTGAGATCTGCCATGTTTATTCTAAATTACCACTTCTTAACATGATGACTGTGACTGTGTAAGAAGATGGTGCAAGAGTCATATTTCAATTACTTATTGTTTAAGAGAAGATTTATTAGGATTTTTAAAAAATTGTTTCCGGCACTGATTCCTTTGGGTAGCGGGAATTGAAAGTTTAGTCGTGTCAGTTTATGGTTAAAATTTAAAAAGGCTTACTTTTATTTAACAACCTCTAATGTTAAGAGATATTTGGTGATTGTTATATTTTACTTTTTGGTATCATGTACTCTGTAAACAAATGTGATCATTCAAAGAACAAATAATGCAAGAATTGTGGACTCTACCTTCAATGTGATTCTTTTCCCGTCCCAACTTGTATCTTGAGGTTTCACAAGCCTTGATCCCCCTGTTCGATTTTAACCTCCCGCAGTCCATTCCATTACCAAACTCACAGTTCCTCGATTCCTCGGAATGTGTGCTGTCAACGGATCCCTTCTTTTGGTCAATTTATGTCACAAATTTTTTCCCTGCTCGACTGAGACCTCATTTGTTATTCGATCTACTGACCTCATCTACAGCAATTTCTACAGCACCACATCTGAATAGCTTCTCTTCTTGCCTGACTTGCTTATGCTCCACATTTCACTTCTATACATGACTGTATTTCAGTCAAACACCGTCAGCAAAGACTTCAAAACACTTAAATTGATAACAAATGATACGAAATTCCCCTTTCCATCAAATACACTGTCTCATTTCCTAATCCAGTTGCCTCTGCATCGCCCGATTTAACTCTACTACACTCCGTTAATTGTTTTATGTTTGTTAATATTCGTCTTATGCTCTATTTTCAAGACTATTCACTCTGCTCACCTGCTCTTACAAGTCCATTGCCGTCCCTGACAGTTTTGCAATGCCATCGCCAAACCGCAAGTTATTATTTCCTGCCCCTGAACTTTCATTCCCTTTCCAAGTTTCTCTTTGGTCTCCTTTACTGACTGCTTGCTGTATCGATTGAATATCAGGAACAGGCTACAACCCTGTCTTACACTATTCTCGTCTACGACTTCCTTTCATTCCTTCAACTAGTTTTCAGAAAACCACTCGAAAATGGTTTGATGTTTGAAACAGGTACTAGTGGTAGAAAATAAAATTGCAACTGCTGCTGCAATTTTTTTCCAATTAATTACTACAGGCGCCAATCTCCTGAACCATCCCCTGCTGCTTAGCTTCCTTTCTTCTGAAATATTTGCGCATCACGTCTCCGCAGGAGGGGGGAGGGACGGGGAGTAAATTATGATCCACAAAAATAATCCATGACGGATGAAGCAAGGAGGGCATAAAATGCAGATGAGCACAGGCAAAGAGGGCATTGCTGGCCAAAAGAATTCTACCGGTATCAAACATAGTTTTAATTTGAGGACGAAATTTTTGAGACTGAACAAGAATGTACATTTGTAACACAGCATTGTATGGTAGTGAGACATGGACAGTGGTAAAACCGGAGCAGAAGTGTTGTAACGGCAACTGGAACAGTCGCGGGGTTGTAGTGACCCGCGGAGCGGCCCGCTAACAACAGCACAACTGGAGAGGACGGACACGACCAACGAAGGACCTTAGCCGGCCGAAGTGGCCGTGCCGTTAAAGGCGCTGCAGTCTGGAACTGCAAGACCGCTACGGTCGCAGGTTCGAATCCTGCCTCGGGCATGGATGTTTGTGATGTCTTTGGGTTAGTTAGGTTTAACTAGTTCTAAGTTCTAGGGGACTAATGACCTCAGCAGTTGAGTCCCATAGTGCTCAGAGCCATTTGAACCATTTTTGAAGGACCTTACGACACAACAAGAACGGGCAACAGAGTCACGAAAACCAAACAAGACAACCACGTCCACTCGTAAAGAAAACGCGAAAGTCAATACGCTGTCTAATGCGAGGCGATATGTCCTGACAAGGAAACTCCCCATCGCACCCCCTCAGCTTTAGTTATAAGTTGGCACAGTGGATAGGTCTTGAAAAACTGAACACAGATCAATCGAGAAAACAGGAAGAAGTTGTGTGGAACTATGAAAAAAATAAGCAAAATATACAAACTGAGTAGTCCATGCGAAAGATAGGCAACATCAAGGACATATAAGCTCAGGAGCGCCGTTGTCCCGTGGTTAGCGTGAGCAGCTGCGGAACGAGAAGTCCTTGATTCAAGTCTTCCTTCGAGTGAAAAGTTTAATTTTTTATTTTCAGAGAATTATCAAAGTTCAGGCACTCACACATAATCAACTTCGCTCTCCGAAATTCCAGGACATGTTCAGATTTGCTTGGACATATGCAGGATTTGCGGTCTACACACGGACAAATTTGAAAACGTTAAAAACATGTTTTGACAGAGCCAGGGAAAACTGTGCGACTGTGAAACTGTTGCATTCATTTTTTGTTGTTTATGTGACAAACTCTTATGTTTTCATCACTTTTTTGGGAGTGATTATCACATCCACAAGAAAACCTAAGTCGGGCAAGGTAGAAGAATCTTTTTACCCATTCGCCAAGTGTGCAAGTTAGGTGGGTCGACAAAATATTCCTGTCATGTGACGCACATGCCGTCACCATTGTTGTATAGAATATATCAGACGTGTTTTCCTGTGGAGGAATTGATTGACCTATGACCTTGCGATCAGATGTTTTCGGTTTCCATCGGAGAGGCACGTCCTTTCGTCTACTAATTGCACGGTTTTGCGGTGCGGTCGCAATACACAGACACTAAACTTATTACAGTGAACAGAGACATCAATGAACGAACGGACAGATCATAACTTTGCGAAAATAAAGAAAGTAAACTTTTCACTGGAGGGAAGACTTGAACCAAGGAACAGTTGCTCAGGCTAACCACGGGACCACGGCGCTCCTAAGCTCATTTGTACTTGGTGTTGCCTATCTTTCGCATGGACTACTCAGTTTGTATATTTTGCTTATTTTTTTCATAGTTCCACACAGATTCTTCCTGTTTTCTCGATTGATCTGTGTTCAGTTTTTCAAGGCCTACTCACTGCGCCAACTTTTAATTAAATCTGAGGGGGGTGCGATGGGGAGGTTCCCTTGTGAGACGTACGCAAGGTTAGACTGGCGGCTGAGCGACAGGCAGGCGCCTAATTACTCGATCGGGGACGCCGCTATTGGCCGCTGCAACCACGTATTCCACTGTGGCGCCCTCGCATTAACGTGGGCCAAGAGGCGCGCGCCGCCATGGCTTACGGCGCGATGGTGCAGAGACAACGAGTTAAAATTTCATAGAGTGGCTGAGATACTAGTTGCAGCGCTCCTAGCGGCAAGCAACGCTAACTCGGCCCCCATGTTCTCCTTAGTCAAAACATTAGGAAAGCGTTACTGTTGTTTGTGTTGGAAGTGTGTCAGCTGTTGTGATATTACTGCAATATTTAACTTTTCTAGTTGACTTTTTTGTTACAAAATGTAAAGTCAACATGCCTGAAGTGTGTTCAGCGTTCAACTGCACAAATCGCAGCGATGAAACAACAAATATTTCATATTATAAGTAAGTATATTAGTACCGAAATACGACACACGTTTTTTAATGTTTATTAAAGAGTCATTTGCATTGGAACTGTAATTATGCTTAAGACAAATGCAGGAAATAATTTATGTATCGTTGATTACAGATTTACTTTAAAAGATAAGGAAATTACAAAAAGATGGGTTATAAATATGAAGCGAGAAAACTGGTTTCCTACTACAGCCAGTTACCTCTGTTCAGCTCATTTTGAAGAGAAATATATGTACCACACAAATGTCCAGAGGCGCCTTTTGTCAAAACCAGTACCTACTATCTTTAACTTTCCACCACATTTACAAAAGCAACATAAAGTATTACGACCACAACCCAGAAAGCGATCTTTCGACAATTTGCAAGATAGTGCCATTACAGTGACATCATTAGCACAAAGTAAGTCAATAATTTAATTTTACTCCGTGTTCTTATTACTTTGAATTACATACTTTCTGTTATAATATTATGGTGTAACTCTGTTATAAACTTATGATGTAACTACATTCTTTCAGTGCCTGTCGGACCCACATCTGTTTCTGCTGACCACAATTACTGTCTACCAAGCCCTAAGAAGTTGAAAACACAATATAACAGAGTACAAGCAGAGAATGTGCGACTAAAGAAGCGGATAAAGCAAATGAAGCAACTTAGTGTACGACACAAAAGAAGAATAGTGCAGTTACAGACTTTAGTTGCTGGTTTGAGAAGAAGGCTATGTAGTTCAGTTTCTGATATGTTAAACAGTGAACATGTAGTTGGTTTGTTGAAGGAGCTATTGGAACTTCAGTGCAGTGCTAAAGTATGCCATTATTCTCAGCAAATAAGGAAATTCGCCCTGACCCTACACTTTTATTCTGCCAAGGCATACAGCTACTTCCGAAAATTTGTGAAATTACCCCACCCAAGAACGCTTCGACTTTGTTATTGAATTACTATGCTTGTGTTAACTACTTGTAACACATATTTCAAATAAATTCTCGTTCACAGTGTACTGGTTTTTGAGGCTTTGACTGTTTACATTGAAATAGCGACAAAAATATCGCATTTCTGCGCCCGTTACTGTTTCTAATAGTTAACCACAGCATGTTTAGAAGTTTCACCGTAATATTCTGGTGGTACCTGCTCTAATTGCATTAATTTATGGGCAACAAGTAACGTTATAGTGGATGGACAGACACATTTGAGTTGTCTTGTAGTGTTATCTACATCGAAAAGTTTAGCCATATTTCGACAAAAACATCCCTTTTTGTTGTCAGTGTACACTGAAATCACTGCTGTCTATTGCTTGTTTTGAAAAAATAAAGCTAGTATGGGCTATTTCAAGTAAGTCAAACGCAGTTACAAGGGGGCGGGACACAGCAGACGAATGCCTTGACTAAAGAAAACATGGCGGCCAGAACTTCAATTTGCTTCAAACATGGCGGACCTATAGCCACTCTATGAAATTTTAAGTCGTTGTGCAGAGACCTCTATGGGTCTTCGACGTCCATGACGTCTGGCGAGGATTCAAATTCCGCGGCGCGCGGTACCAGAAGAAGAGAATCGAAGCGTTTGACTCTTGGTGCAACAGAAGAAGCTGAAAATTAGGTGGACTGATAATGAGGAGGTTTGCAGTAGAATCTGCGACGGATGTCACACATAAAAAACACTGACAGGAAGAGGGAACAGCATCACCGGACATGTGTTAAGACATCGGGGAAAAACGTCCTTGGTATTAGTGGGAGCTGCACAGCGTAAAACTGAAGGAGAAGACAGACTGGAATGCATCGAACAAAGAATGGAGGAGATAGTGTGCCAGTACCACTTTGAGATGAAGAGGTTGGCGCAGGAGAGCAATTCGTGGTAGGCCGCATCATACCAGTGTTCTGACTATACGATGCAAGGAAAGCAGGACTGGGTTTGAGCGTCACGTTCACGGTAAAATCATTACAGACGCAGCACAAGCACAAATTGTGTAAGTATGAGGAAATATATCGACCGCGTTCTCAAAAGAACCGGCCAGGGATTTGTTTAAGCGATTTACGAAAACCAAGGTAAGGCTAATCGGAGATTTAAATCTGGTTCTTTCAGGAAACATCTTAACATTTGTGCCATCGAAGTAACTGAATTCAAAATGGCAAGCATAAGATGAATCGACAAAGCTGTTGAGCAGAATATGGACGCGTAGAGAGAATAGCTACTGTCTCTCGTGATCAACAACCACGGAAATTGTGAGTCATGCCTCGCCGGCCGGTGCATAGGGTGTATAGGGGCTCAGAGAGGAACTTTTACAATCTTGCCTCTGTGCAGACTAGCATCAACACCGCGGAGGATTCCACCGAAAGAGAGCTTGTACGCATTGCAGGTACACTGTGCAGCTTATGAACAGACAACTGAATGGATATTTTCATCTAACAACCAAGGCTGCTGATCCCTTCCTATGAAACATAAATAGATGTGTATGATTTTTTGTAATGCAGCACATAGCTGACAGCTCTTTTAACTTATGATGCCCGCGTTATCTGAACACTGGTTCTGACTTGACTGAAGTGGCCCTCCACGAATTCCTCTGGTGTGCGAAACTCAGCATCTCAGATATGCATTTCTAATCAATGTTCTGAGTTATTTATTGGATATATTCTAACCTCAGTCTTCCTCTACAGTTTTTACCCTCTACAACTTCCTCAACTAGTTATTCCTAACGCATATCTGTTCTTATATTCATTTTTTCCGCACTCTGCCCTCCTCACAGAGTCTGTGGAGAACATCCTCACTCAACACTACATCAGTCCTCCTAATATTCAACCACTTCAAACACTATGAATATCTTTCTTTTCTGATTCATTAGCACACAATGCTGTGTTCCAAAGTTAAATTCTCAGAAACTGCTTCCGAGGCCGATGTTTGCTATTAATACACTTCATTTGGCCAGGAATGCCCACTTTGCCTGTTCCGCTTTTTATGTCCTCCTTGAGTCGTCCGTCATCATTTTACTTCCAAGGTAATAGAATTCCTTCAAAGAAAGGAAGATTAGCGTTCAACGACCCGTCGACACAGACGTTATTAGAGGCGGGGCTCAAGTTCGAATTGTTTCAAGAACGGGAGGATATTCAGCCGTGCCCCTTTAAAGCATGGGTGAACCTTCTGCAGTAAAACTGAGTCTTTGACTTTCAGTTACAATGACTTGTTACAGTGGATCATCCAGTCTCACCTACAACTGGCTGCTGCCTCCTGTAGCCGTACGGCTGAGTCTATTTGGAGCTGCCATCAACTGACTCCTGGAGCCGGCCGTGGTGGCCGAGCGGTTCTAGGCGCTTCAGTCTGGAACCGTGCGACCGCTACGGTCGCAGGTTCGAATCCTGCCTCGGGTATGGATGTGTGTGATGCCCTTAGGTTAGTTAGGTTTAAGTAGTTCTAAGTTCTAGGGGACTGATGACCTCAGATGTTAAGTCCCATAGCGCTCAGAGCCATTTCAACCATTTTTTTAATCCTGGAAGCCGCCAAGGCATCCGTGGTTCACGGAGCACGCCTTGTTGCATCTTGCACCTCACATACTGTGCACTGCTAGCGGGTCGCTTTATTCACTCCTTCTGGGGAGGCCAGCCTGCACGCGAACCTGCCGTCACTACAAGTCTGACGTCAGCAAGGACGTGCCTATCGACGCACTTGTGCCGGCCTAGTGTCCACGTCTGCGTCGAACCCGGCGCGCGGCCGGACATTCTGCCGTGGCAGACAAAGCTGTCTGGGGTCAACGCCCGCCATATAGCCGCCGTCTACAGTGGCTGTCTGAATCCTGCTCAATAAAATATATTGCTGATATCACTGCTATTGCGATTCCACCACACCCGAGGAACTGGATCAGCACACCGACCGCCGAGGCAACCATCCTGAGACGCCGCCTTGGCATTCTTCGGAGTCTATAACTCTCTAACCACTGTGGCGTCTTTTCTGGAAAATTGGTGTTTGTTGCGCCTTGATCTGTTTGCACTTATTCGTTGGCACAATATCCATGAGGTGATAAAAGTCATGTAATACTGAAAGGTGGCTACACTGAGTCACAGCGCCAAAGAGTATTATTCAGCCGCCTCCACTGGCAGTGCTTGTTGAGATGTTGCAGTGGCGAGTCGTAGTTGAGAAGTTGCGGTAGTGAGTGCTTGTTCAGAAGTTGTAGTATTGTTTTGATGGCTAGACACCAGATGTTGGATTCGGGATGCTGTAATGATCAGAGTGTATCTTTCGTCAATATATATGAAGCTAAAAAATTCCTTTTTTTCTCATTATTTCAATGTCTTAAACAATAATGCCTCTTGGTCACAGGTTCAGTAAACAAAGCATCTGGCTCGTGTTCTTGTATTAGACTGTATTTCTGGTTTCTATGTGCAATTATAGTATTTCTGTTTTTTTAAATTACTTTAGTATAAATGGTGTTTAAAATATCTTGTCTTATTGAGGAAGAACCGTCCCAGATGTGTACGTTGAATCACACTTCCACACACAGAACAGTTACACTTGTGCTTTGTTGTTTCGTAGGTTTTATAGTTTCTGGGGACGTAATTAATTAATTGTGTTAACGGAAATTTCCTTTCATTCTTTGTTGTTATGCTATGCAGTCAGATTGCGGAGTAATACTAGTCAGGGCCAACCGGTTACGAGACTGCGTAACCGGACATACAGCGACTAAAAATTTAAAATATTTGCATTATATATAATTAAGCCCCCATGCACGTGGCGACCGCTGCTTCGGATCGTCCCTTGGAATTCTTCTGATTGTAAAAATAGCAGACAGTAGTATTGTTGTACTAATTTGTAGTTTAGTAATTGTAGTCTATATTGCATGTGTAGATTTGGTAATTGAACATTTGTAGTTGTCTTGTCATTCTTCTAATGGTATTTTTACAGAATTTAATTTTTGTTGTCTTGTATACGGGTTTGTCAATTTTGTGCAATTATGAAGATTTCAATTGTTCGTTAATCGTGTTTGAGGGAAGCATTTCGTGTGAATGATATTGTTGGTGATAAAGTGTCATTGTGTGTAATTTTCGTATAGTGATGAGTTTTGTATGTTTTGTAAATGATTACGCGATCGATGAAAAACGCAAAAATGATGAATAGTGAGAATGACGAAATTGTTAACATGGCGAACTCGCCAACACAGGAGAACAGGATGATGAATAATGAAGTTGAAAACAATTTAATAAGTCGGGAAAATAGTCCGGAACCAATTCAAAATTTTTCACAATCAAAAAATTTTCAGAATACGAGATTAACGACAGAAGATTCTGGAATAGTATCGAACACAGATAGCTTTACAGCTATGACGATGGAAGTTAGTTTTATGGGAAATGTTAGGGGCGAAAAGAATTTTGAACCAGTTAATATGGAGCAGTTGATGAGTGCAATATTAAATTTGGGATCACAAATAGGAACAATTACAACTGGTATGGGAACAATGGAAACACGGTTACACTCACTGGGATCACAAATAGGAACAATTACAACAGAGATGGGAACTTTGGCAACATGTTTAGAAACTGATATTGGAATAATGGAAACA
Source organism: Schistocerca serialis cubense (assembly GCF_023864345.2). Taxonomy (NCBI): domain Eukaryota; kingdom Metazoa; phylum Arthropoda; class Insecta; order Orthoptera; family Acrididae; genus Schistocerca; species Schistocerca serialis. The sequence goes on along the minus strand of NC_064639.1, from coordinate 738,172,457 downwards.
CGGTTAGACTCACTGGGATCACAGTTAGGATCTGAATTAAAAACAGAGATGGGAACTTTGGCAACACGGTTAGAAACTGATATGGGAACAATGGAAACACGGTTAGACTCACGATTAGGGACATGCTTCAAAAACATGAAAGATGAATTAAAGAAAGAAATTAGAGAAGAAGTACAACCGATTTTGAATGCTCACAATAATAGATTAATTTCAATAGAAATCAGACAAAAGGAACAGGATAGAGAACAGGAAGAAAGAGATCGCGTGATAGTACAAAAATTTTCAGAGTTAAATTAACAACGTGCACACGATAAGAAAGAAATATTTGAAAGAATCGAGGAATCCGTACCAAATGACAGAATAAATAACCTAACACAACAGTATGAACAGTTAACTACTAAATGTGTCAATACTGAAACCCGAGTTGCGAGATTTACGGAAGACATAAATAAACAGAAAGAACAAATAGGTGACTTATTGGAAAGAGTTGAGGAGATTTCAGATAAACTGACAAGTCTTAGTTTAAATGGGGACAGAGATTCAGATGATACAGCTCCATTGCCATTTGCAGAAACCGAAGAGTACCAGAACATTAATAAACATGTTGAAAATCAAGGAAAATTTAATGAACACGTTAAAAGGGAATTTGAGGCATTACAAAAGCAAGTCAAACAAATTGAAGGCGAAATCGTAGGAAAAGACAGCAGAAGAAATTTAGAATCACAGACAGCAGAGGGGTTTGAAGAAAATAATTTGTTTCATTTACGGGATGCAACAAGAGAGCGCCAGGTGCGCGAACTTGACAATAATCGACATTCGGACTGGGACAGACGCGGTAGGTCTTTGTCGTCACGAGGAGAAAACTTTGACTATAAACACTTCTTAACTGTTCGGAAATTTAAAATCTTTCGCAATTCTAAGAACGACATATATCCATGTTCATGGTTAGATCAATTTATGTACGCACTTCCACCAAATTGGCCACTAAGTCACAAACTGGAAGTTATGTGTGGATATTTAGAAAACGAACCGGCGACGCGCATGCGTGCAGTTATTAGAGATTGTAATAATCTAAATGATTTTTATCATGCATTTCTATCGGCATATTGGTCCGAAAACACGCAAGACAGAGTCAAACATAGTCTTATTATGCAGCGTAATTTTAAACAGTCTGAGTTCCGCACTCCAGCAGAATACTTTGAAGACATGATTCGAAAGAATCAGTTCCTGTCCAACCCTTATAGCCCGACTGAATTAATTCGCATTTGTTTAACTAAGCTGCCACAATCGATAAGACAAATTGCTTTAGCCGGAAGATGTAAAGACGACATTGAGACTATTAAGACGTTGCTACAAGAACTTGAGTATGACAACGACGACGGGACTTCTTGTAATTTTTTCAGTAACAGTAATTACAATAGATTTTCAGAGAAAAGGGGTAGTGATCGGAACGGACGTTATATGGGTAATTTTGAGAATAACAGACAGGACAATAGATACCAGCCTTATGACAATAACAGACGTTCTAACAGAAATTACACGGACAATTATAATAACGGTAATTCCTACCGGAATGATCAATCATACGGAAACAGTAATCGGTATCATCAAGACAGAAATTATTCATACAATAATAGAAATTCTTACTACAGAAATAACCAGGGTAGTAGATCTAACAGTAATTTCAGAAGTGACAGTCGAAATTACACAAGAAGTAGTTATGCAGACAGACAGGAAAATAGAAATTTTAATAACAGACACAACCAAAAATTTGCATCCAGCAGACAGGAAGGACCTAATTGGCATCCTCCACGTGACAGAACTTCAGAGAGACAAGTGCAAATCGTAGAAATTGATCCGCGAAATGACGCGAATAATCAAAGACGTGACGCAGGCAATCGACAATGACTTGTAGCTTCGGCTTCTGGCAGCAATAAGACGGTTCAGAAAGTAATGACACTACGACTTTACACTATGTACGCCTGGAAGACATGAGAGACATTTTGCAAGACGAAAAGGAAAATAATGTAGACGCATTTTTACATCCTGTTATTGAAGTATGTGTGGGTAAGAATAAGGTCATTGCGGTTTTAGATTCTGGGAGCCCATTGAATGTTATTACTGAATCAGTTTTTCGTATATGTGTAAGAACTATTGCTTGTGCTGTGTTACCTGTTTCTAAACTACAATTCGAGGAGCTATTTCTGGAAAAAGTGTGGAAGTCAAACAACAGACCAACTTAAATTTCATTTGTCAAGGATACGAATTTTCTGCTAATTTTATTATTGTTCCATTACTTAGTACACAAATTATATTAGGTATGGAGTTTCTTAACACACATAAGGCAATTTTGAACTTTAAAGAAGGAAGTGTGAATTTGGCTGTTGCCGGAATGCCGAAATGTTTGAAATGTTTCGAGTGTTTAACAAGATCTGAATCAAATACAAAATGTTTAAGGTTTCTTACTTCTGATGTTTTCGCTGAGTATTATGACGACAATGTGTTTATTCATGACAACGACAATAGATACTGAGACGCGATGGATGATGTAATTAATAGCGAAGAATTAATTGATGAAAAGGTTAAGAAAGCTGAAGTGCCAGATGACGTTGCAAGAGAATAACTGCACCAAATTTTGACTTCACATGCTACAGTATTTAGTCATCACACAGGAACTATACAAGGCTTACAATATTTATTTAAAGTAAAAGAACACACACCATTTCGAGGAAAAACGTACGCTATTCCTTTGGCTTACAGAGACAAGGTTAAGAGTGAACTTCAATACATGTTAGATCAAGGCATTATTGAGCCAGCAGTCAGTCCTTATACCAGCCCATTACATGTCGTTCTTAAAAACATGCCTTTTTAGCCTTTGGTAACTGTTACCAATTTCGGAAATTACCGTTTGGACTTACTGTATCTTCTGCAGCATTCATTCGTAGTTTAAACGAAATTTTACCTGTTTATCTTCGTGACAATATTACTTCATATGTTGACGATATTCTTATTGCTAAACGTTCTTGGAGTGAGCATAACAAAATTTTGGATTCATCATTATGTACACTCCTGGAAATTGAAATAAGAACACCGTGAATTCATTGTCCCAGGAAGGGGAAACTTTATTGACACATTCCTGGGGTCAGATACATCACATGATCACACTGACAGAACCACAGGCACATAGACACAGGCAACAGAGCATGCACAATGTCGGCACTAGTACAGTGTATATCCACCTTTCGCAGCAATGCAGGCTGCTATTCTCCCATGGAGTTGTCTTGTGACAGCCAGAGCGAGAGCACCAGCAGCAGCGAGTACTGTTTGTATAAAGCGTTTATTTTGCATTTTGTTTACGACCTTCCACTAAGGAAGGGATTCTATTTGTGTTTATCTGCTCTGCATAGTAACTAACAGTTCTTGATAAAACTTTACGTAGTTTTCGTGTTAGATTTCTTAGTGTTTTCTTGATCGTTTAGAACAGAAAGCGCCCTAAAACCGTCTTTTGTTTGTTTCGCGGCCGTTAGCCACTAGTCACTTGAATCAGCAGTTGTCTTGTGACAGCCAGAGCGAGAGCACCAGCAGCAGCGAGTACTGTTTGTATAAAGCGTTTTTGTACTTATTTGCTGCGCTTAGCTTTTAAATAGTTTTTCTGGGAAAACCTAACGTAGTTTTCGCGTCTCGTATTTCAGTGAGTGTTTCTTGATTATCAGAGTAGCTCATCAGAAGATTATCTTGGGAATTTGCCACCGTATAGAGTAGGGTAAACATAGTCATGTGTAGGGACTGTGGTTGTTGTGAGCGGACGCAAGGAGAATTGGCCACTCTTCGGGGGCAGGTGGAGGTCAGATATGATAGTCGGATGCTTCTATAGACCACCTGCATCAGCAACCGTAGTAGTTGAGCGCCTCAGAGAGAACCTGCAGAACGTCGTGAAGAAGTTTCGTGATCATACTATTGTAATAGGGGGAGACTTCAATCTACCAGGTATAGAATGGGATAGTCACACAATCAGAACTGGAGCCAGGGACAGAGACTCTTGTGACATTATCCTGACTGCCTTGTCCTAGAATTATTTCGAGCAGATAGTTAGAGAACCAACTCGTTAAGCTAACGTTTTAGACCTCATAGCAACAAATAGACCGGAACTTTTCGACTCCGTGAATGTAGAAGAGGGTATCAGTGATCATAAGTCAGTGGTTGCATCAATGACTACAAGTGTAATAAGAAATGCCAAGAAAGGAAGGAAAATACACTCCTGGAAATGGAAAAAAGAACACATTGAAACCGGTGTGTCAGACCCACCATACTTGCTCCGGACACTGCGAGAGGGCTGTACAAGCAATGATCACACACACGGCACAGCGGACACACCAGGAACCGCGGTGTTGGCCGTCGAATGGCGCTAGCTGCGCAGCATTTGTGCACCGCCGCCGTCAGTGTCAGCCAGTTTGCCGTGGCATACGGAGCTCCATCGCAGTCTTTAACATTGGTAGCATGCCGCGACAGCGTGGACGTGAACCGTATGTGCAGTTGACGGACTTTGAGCGAGGGCGTATAGTGGGCATGCGGGAGGCCGGGTGGACGTACCGCCGAATTGCTCAACACGTGGGGCGTGAGGTCTCCACAGTACATCGATGTTGTCGCCAGTGGTCGGCGGAAGGTGCACGTGCCCGTCGACCTGGGACCGGACCGCAGCGACGCACGGATGCACGCCAAGACCGTAGGATCCTACGCAGTGCCGTAGGGGACCGCACCGCCACTTCCCAGCAAATTAGGGACACTGTTGCTCCTGGGGTATCGGCGAGGACCATTCGCAACCGTCTCCATGAAGCTGGGCTACGGTCCCGCACACCGTTAGGCCGTCTTCCGCTCACGCCCCAACATCGTGCAGCCCGCCTCCAGTGGTGTCGCGACAGGCGTGAATGGAGGGACGAATGGAGACGTGTCGTCTTCAGCGATGAGAGTCGCTTCTGCCTTGGTGCCAATGATGGTCGTATGCGTGTTTGGCGCCGTGCAGGTGAGCGCCACAATCAGGACTGCATACGACCGAGGCACACAGGGCCAACACCCAGCATCATGGTGTGGGGAGCGATCTCCTACACTGGCCGTACACCACTGGTGATCGTCGAGGGGACACTGAATAGTGCACAGTACATCCAAACCGTCATCGAACCCATCGTTCCACCATTCCTAGACCGGCAAGGGAACTTGCTGTTCCAACAGGACAATGCACGTCCGCATGTATCCCGTGCCACCCAACGTGCTCTAGAAGGTGTAAGTCAACTACCCTGTCCAGCAAGATCTCCGGATCTGTCCCCCATTGAGCATGTTTGGGACTGGATGAAGCGTCGTCTCACGCGGTCTGCACGTGCAGCACGAACGCTGGTCCAACTGAGGCGCCAGGTGGAAGTGGCATGGCAAGCCGTTCCACAGGACTACATCCAGCATCTCTACGATCGTCTCCATCTACATCTACATCTACATCTATACTCCGCGAGCCACCTTACGGTGTGTGGCGGAGGATGCACGGATGCACGCCAAGACCGTAGGATCCTACGCAGTGCCGTAGGGGACCGCACCGCCACTTCCCAGCAAATTAGGGACACTGTTGCTCCTGGGGTATCGGCGAGGACCATTCGCAACCGTCTCCATGAAGCTGGGCTACGGTCCCGCACACCGTTAGGCCGTCTTCCGCTCACGCCCCAACATCGTGCAGCCCGCCTCCAGTGGTGTCGCGACAGGCGTGAATGGAGGGACGAATGGAGACGTGTCGTCTTCAGCGATGAGAGTCGCTTCTGCCTTGGTGCCAATGATGGTCGTATGCGTGTTTGGCGCCGTGCAGGTGAGCGCCACAATCAGGACTGCATACGACCGAGGCACACAGGGCCAACACCCGGCATCATGGTGTGGGGAGCGATCTCCTACACTGGCCGTACACCACTGGTGATCGTCGAGGGGACACTGAATAGTGCACGGTACATCCAAACCGTCATTGAACCCATCGTTCTACTATTCCTAGACCGGCAAGGGAACTTGCTGTTCCAACAGGACAATCCACGTCCGCATGTATCCCGTGCCACCCAACGTGCTCTAGAAGGTGTAAGTCAACTACCCTGTCCAGCAAGATCTCCGGATCTGTCCCCCATTGAGCATGTTTGGGACTGGATGAAGCGTCGTCTCACGCGGTCTGCACGTGCAGCACGAACGCTGGTCCAACTGAGGCGCCAGGTGGAAGTGGCATGGCAAGCCGTTCCACAGGACTACATCCAGCATCTCTACGATCGTCTCCATCTACATCTACATCTACATCTATACTCCGCGAGCCACCTTACGGTGTGTGGCGGAGGGTACTTATTGTACCACTATCTGATCCCCCCTTCCCTGTTCCATTCACGAATTGTGCGTGGGAAGAACGACTGCTTGTAAGTCTCCGTATTTGCTCTAATTTCTCGGATCTTTTCGTTGTGATCATTACGCGAGATATATGTGGGCGGTAGTAATATGTTGCCCATCTCTTCCCGGAATGTGCTCTCTCGTAATTTCGATAATAAACCTCTCCGTATTGCGTAACGCCTTTCTTGAAGTGTCCGCCACTGGAGCTTGTTCAGCATCTCCGTAACGCTCTCGCGCTGACTAAATGTCCCCATGACGAATCGCGCTGCTTTTCGCTGGATCATGTCTATCTCTTCTATTAATCCAACCTGGTAAGGGTCCCATACTGATGAGCAATACTCAAGAATCGGACGAACAAGCGTTTTGTAAGCTACTTCTTTCTTCGATGAGTCACATTTTCTTAGAATTCTTCCTATGAATCTCAACCTGGCGCCTGTTTTATGTGATCATTCCACTTCAGATCGCTCCGGATAGTAACTCCTAAGTATTTTACGGTCGTTACCGCTTCCAATGATTTACCACCTATGGCATAATCGTACTGGAATGGATTTCTGCCCCTATGTATGCGCATTATATTACATTTATCTACGTTTAGGGAAAGCTGCCAGCTGTCGCACCATGCATTAATCCTCTGCAAGTCCTCCTGGAGTACGTACGAGTCTTCTGATGTTGCTACTTTCTTGTAGACAACCGTGTCATCTGCAAATAGCCTCACGGAGCTACCGATGTTGTCAACTAAGTCATTTATTTATATTGTAAACAATAAAGGTCCTATCACGCTTCCCTGCGGTACTCCCGAAATTACCTCTACATCTGCAGATTTTGAACCGTTAAGAATGACATGTTGTGTTCTTTCTTCTAGGAAATCCTGAATCCAATCACAAACCTGGTCCGATATTCCGTAAGCTCGTATTTTTTTCACTAAACGTAAGTGCGGAACCGTATAAAATGCCTTCCTGAAGTCCAGGAATACGGCATCAATCTGCTCGCCAGTGTCTACGGCACTGTGAATTTCTTGGGCAAATAGGGCGAGCTGAGTTTCACATGATCTCTGTTTGCGGAATCCATGTTGGTTATGATGAAGGAGATTTGTATTATCTAAGAACGTCATAATACGAGAACACAAAACATGTTCCATTATTCTACAACAGATTGACGTAAGCGAAATAGGCCTATAATTATTCGCATCTGATTTATGACCCTTCTTGAAAATGGGAACGACCTGAGCTTTCTTCCAGTCGCTAGGTACTTTACGTTCTTCCAGCGATCTACGATAAATTGCTGATAGAAAGGGGGCAAGTTCTTTAGCATAATCACTGTAGAATCTTAAGGGTATCTCGTCTGGTCCGGATGCTTTTCCGCTACTAAGTGATAGCAGTTGTTTTTCAATTCCGATATCGTTTATTTCAATATTTTCCATTTTGGCGTCCGTGCGACGGCTGAAGTCAGGGACCGTGTTACGATTTTCCGCAGTGAAACAGTTTCGGAACACTGAATTCAGTATTTCTGCCTTTCTCTGGTCGTCCTCTGTTTCGGTGCCATCGTGGTCAACGAGTGACTGAATAGGGGATTTAGATCCGCTTACCGATTTTACATATGACCAAAACTTTTTAGGGTTCTTGTTTTGATTGTTTGCCAATGTTTTATGTTCGAATTCGTTGAATGCTTCTCTCATTGCTCTCTTTACGCTCTTTTTCGCTTCGTTCAGCTTTTCCTTATCAGCTATGATTCGACTACTCTTAAACCTATGATGAAGCTTTCTTTGTTTCCGTAGTACCTTTCGTACATGATTGTTATACCACGGTGGATCTTTCCCCTCGCTTTGGACCTTAGTCGGTACGAACTTATCTAAGGCGTACTGGGCGATGTTTCTGAATTTTTTCCATTTTTGTTCCACATCCTCTTCCTCAAAAATGAACGTTTGATGGTGGTCACTCAGATATTCTGCGATTTGTGCCCTATCACTCTTGTTAAGCAAATATACACTCCTGGAAATTGAAATAAGAACACCGTGAATTCATTGTCCCAGGAAGGGGAAACTTTATTGACACATTCCTGGGGTCAGATACATCACATGATCACACTGGCAGAACCACAGGCACATCGACACAGGCAACAGAGCATGCACAATGGCGGCACTAGTACAGTGTATATCCACCTTTCGCAGCAATGCAGGCTGCTATTCTCCCATGGAGACGATCGTAGAGATGCTGGATGTAGTCCTGTGGAACGGCTTGCCATGCCATTTCCACCTGGCGCCTCAGTTGGATCAGCGTTCGTGCTGGACGTGCAGACCGCGTGAGACGACGCTTCATCCAGTCCCAAACATGCTCAATGGGGGACAGATCCGGAGATCTTGCTGGCCAGGGTAGTTGACTTACACCTTCTAGAGCACGTTGGGTGACACGGGATACATGCGGACGTGCATTGTCCTGTTGGAACAGCAAGTTCCCTTGCCGGTCTAGGAATGGTAGAACGATGGGTTCGATAACGGTTTGGATGTACCGTGCACTATTCAGTGTCCCCTCGACGATCACCAGTGGTGTACGGCCAGTGTAGGAGATCGCTCCCCACACCATGATGCCGGGTGTTGGCCCTGTGTGCCTCGGTCGTATGCAGTCCTGATTGTGGCGCTCACCTGCACGGCGCCAAACACGCATACGACCATCATTGGCACCAAGGCAGAAGCGACTCTCATCGCTGAAGACGACACGTCTCCATTCGTCCCTCCATTCACGCCTGTCGCGACACCACTGGAGGCGGGCTGCACGATGTTGGGGCGTGAGCGGAAGACGGCCTAACGGTGTGCGGGACCGTAGCCCAGCTTCATGGAGACGGTTGCGAATGGTCCTCGCCGATACCCCAGGAGCAACAGTGTCCCTAATTTGCTGGGAAGTGGCGGTGCGGTCCCCTACGGCACTGCGTAGGATCCTACGGTCTTGGCGTGCATCCGTGCGTCGCTGCGGTCCGGTCCCAGGTCGACGGGCACGTGCACCTTCCGCCGACCACTGGCGACAACATCGATGTACTGTGGAGACCTCACGCCCCACGTGTTGAGCAATTCGGCGGTACGTCCACCCGGCCTCCCGCATGCCCACTATACGCCCTCGCTCAAAGTCCGTCAACTGCACATACGGTTCACGTCCACGCTGTCGCGGCATGCTACCAGTGTTAAAGACTGCGATGGAGCTCCGTATGCCACGGCAAACTGGCTGACACTGACGGCGGCGGTGCACAAATGCTGCGCAGCTAGCGCCATTCGACGGCCAACACCGCGGTTCCTGGTGTGTCCGCTGTGCCGTGCGTGTGATCATTGCTTGTACAGCCCTCTCGCAGTGTCCGGAGCAAGTATGGTGGGTCTGACACACCGGCGTCAATGTGTCCTTTTTTCCATTTCCAGGAGTGTATTTTTGCAAGAGTTGGCATTACAGTGAACTTGGAAAAATCTGAATTTGGTCGTTCTCAGGTGAAATTTCTTGGTCATATTATTTCTACAGAAGGTATTCTTTCTGATCCAGAGAAACTAGACGCTATTAGTAATTATGCTGTACCTACCACAAAACGTGATGTTCGTAGTTTCCTTGGTGTCTGTAATTTTCTTAGACGCTTTGTTAGATTGGACGATTTGGCCACACCTCATTTATGTGAACTATCTGGAAAGAATTCTAATTGGTGTTGGGATGAGGAAGCTCAATCAGAATTTGAACAACTTCGTGATGCTTTAGTTGCTGCTCCACTTCTTTCACACCCGGATTTATCCAAAGATTTTTGTTTGGCGAAGGACTCATCATACAAAGGCCTAGGTGCACATTTATTTCAAGAGATAGAAGAAAACGGCGTTGTGGTACAGAAAACTATTGCATTTGGAGGTCGTGTTCTCTCTAAATCAGAAAAGAATTATTCGATTACGGAACTTGAAGCTTTGGCTGTTGTTTGGGATTTCACAAAATTTCGCATATTTTTGGATGGCAGACATACTAAGGTTTACACCGATCACCGAGCTCTGGAATTTCTTATGTCAACAAAATTAACTCATGGAAGATTGTCACGATGGGCGCTGTATCTACAGGAATTTGATTTTAGTATTGTTTACATACAGGGATCTTCAAATATTATTGCTGATGCTTTATCACGTGCACCTATGGGTTTGAAACAAAGTGCTGAGGAAGACTGCAAAGAAAACAATTATTGTTTGATGTATATTCAAGGTGTTGCGTTTGAGAATTTTATTTCGTCTTCGCTCCAGGACATCGCTAAGGAGCAAAATAAGGATCCAATCTGGAAGGACATTAAGGAGAAGTGGAGGAGAAAGGAAAGCATAGCTATTAGACAGTATTATTTAGTTCGCAATGATATTCTTTTTAAACGAAAATCGGTCGACAACTCTGTTTGGTTAGTTTGTATTCCTGATGAGTGGGTCAATAAATTAATTTGGTACACACATTTCAGTTATGCACGCTTTGGTCCCAGAAAATGCTTTCATAAATTACGAGAAACTTGCTACTTCAGTAATATGGAAAAACGTATTCGATCTGTTCTTGCCAAATGCAAATTATGTCAAAAGGCTAAGCCGCCAACTATTTCTCACAGAGCACCGTTGTTTCCTATCATTCCAGCGAAATTAAAGGACATGGCTGCAGTCGATTTGTTTGATCCAGTGGTTCGATCTACTAATGGTTTTGCGTACATTTTGGTAGCAGTGGAATTGACATCAAAATATGTGTGTTTTACACCTTTACGCAAAGCAACAGCTCGTTCAGTACCTAACACTTTCATCAAACATTTTCTTAAAGAAGTGGGTCATGTTGATAAGGTTATATCAGATAATGGATCACAGTTTCGCTCTAAAATTTGGCTTCATACTCTACGGCGTCGTAAAATTAAACCAATTTTCATTTCACTTTTTCACCCTCAATCTAACGCTTCAGAGAGATGGATGAAGGAAATCAATAAACTGTGTCGTCTTTACTGTCATCAGAATCACAGAACTTGGGATCAGTATCTTCATATTTTTCAAAACATTCTGGATGAACTCCCTAACGATTCAACTTCTTTACCGACTATATTGATATTAAAAAATAAAGCACCGACATATCGCATTTCTGAAATCGTTCCTTTTCCGCCTACACGGAAACTGCGGCATTCTGAAGTTATGAATCTGGCTCTATAAAATATTGCATCTGCGGCTGCTAGAAGAGAGAAATCAGCTAAGCGTCCTGGTCATTTAAAAGCCTTGTCAGTTGGTTAAAAGGTGTTAATTAAGTCTTATCGTTTGTCTCATAAAGGAAAAGGCTTGTGTCGCAAATTTTTTCTGCTTTATAACGGTCCATATAGAGTTCGCAAAATTATGCATGATAACACTGTCGAAGTAGAAACTCTTAAATCTCGGCGCTCTAAGGGAATACATCATATATCGAACGTTAAGATTTTTGTGGAATGACATACTTTTGAGAGACTAACAGTTACATGTAAACACGCAGAGAATACAAGGATACCGCGCCGTGTTCCGGCGGCGGCACATACTCAAAGCAACAGTCAAGTCTGCGCGGCGCAGAAGGCAGTCGTTGACCGCAAACAATTACTTCCTACGTCACGCGTACCTACAGCTGATCGAGCGCTCAGTGCGAATGCACTGACAGTCGTAAACAAATACACAATGTAATTCCTCCGCATAAATTCAGTATAAAGCTATAGTAACTTGATAAATTATGTTATTAACGTTCAGTATTTTTCAGGATACGGTTGTATAAAATGTTTAAGAACTACAGGTAAATTCTGTGTGTGTCCGACATTAAGAGGACTTGCTATCGAGAAATTTTCAGGAAGAATGTAATTTCGAAGAAGAAACTAATAAACTAAAAAGGTAACTATTAATTAAGTTTATTTTTCAGGTAACATATTTCCACTTAGGTACGTACTTTAGACGTAATTTGCTGCTCGCGATTACGTGATTTATACTTTGTGCTAAATTTTATGTTCTATGAATTTACTTGTGAAGCGACGTGCTTGCGTACATTTGCTGATTTTGACAATGTTTTATTAATGAACAGGGTTATTACTTGTGTATATTATGCATCGCTTGGCTGCTATGCTTTTTCACTGATGTCACATGTTTTTTACTATGTGCCTGCTGTGCTTATTTATTTAAATTATAATTGACACCTGATTAATTGTGCTGATATGGTTATGTGTAGGCTATTCTTTGTGATTTATCTGCTTGCGTCTTCATGTTTACGTATTAAGATTACATATGAACATTTATTTGCTTATGCTGATATGATGCTAATGACCTGTGTGTTAGGTAAGATATATATTTGCTGCTTTGCGTATGGATTGCATATTTACACATTTCTGTTTTGTTGTCATAAATACACTCTAATTTGGTATATAGAAATGCTGATATAAGGTGTACGAACATGGAGTTTAGGCCACAGTATGGTGTTAATTATAGATTGTTCGCTTGGCAGAGCCTCGTTATAGGGATTGTGCTGCATCCACTTGTTGACATTCTGTTCTCTACTGGTATATTTACTCGCTATTGCATGTTTTGCTTACGCCCAGTGCTTTATATTTTAAGATAAGAAAATGAACTGCTATAATGCTACGAATGACATTGGTACAAGAAACTTCATTGAAGTCACATGAGCTGGAGGTTTTATGGAAGCTGTATAAATGTATGCTAATAGGAAGGAAGCTAACGACATGACATACCAACACTAGGTTTAGACCATTGACAGTTATTACACTGCATTCTTCGTGAGCAATTGAAATAGCAAGTGACACTTGACACAAGAAATACTCCACACGTTTGCTTCTGTTTTGCCATGATTCTTGAAGTGGTGTACACTCTGTGAAATATTATGATCATTCACACTCCGTACTCGTACTTACTGAAAGTTATTCAAACTAAAGGCTGTTAGAGGTCATGTATGCATTTCTTTTATTTAATGATGGACAAAGTAACCAAAATGTATTTTATGATTCATAATGAGTAGAAGATTTGGGTCAGATGGATTACACAGAGGTTGTGTGTGGACATTGTGTCTTCGGATTGTATGGGATGATGAATTGAAGTTTGCACTAGGATTTTATCTGTACTTGTTCGAGGAGACTGACTAGAGAAAAGAGTTGCCACGGAATTGAAATGATATTGGTGATGAGGTTTATATGTGTCGACGTATTGAAGAGGTATTACTGAGGTATTGAGATTGTGTGAAGTTGATGATTATTGGAGTTTTGGTGGACAAGAGGTAAGGTAAATGATATTGATGATAAGGTTTATATGTATCGAGGTAAGAGGTATTATTGAAGTATTAAGATTATGTGATGCTGATGATTATTGGAGTTTTGGTGGATAAGAGGTAAAGTAAGTGAGCAGCATGTTTTTTTTTTTGTTGGTTTATGTGGAACAAGGAGGATGAAGATGGCAGACTAGAACACTCAAGTGGAAGGAAGGTTGTCTACACACACACTTTGTTAAATCACTAAGCAGTATATACTTTTTTTTTTTTTTTTTTTTTTTTTTTTTTTTGGAGAGAGGAAGCATTTGCATATCTTGGCACACTGACAGTTGTTCAGAAACCGTACATTTTGATTTGGCTTGGCAAACATTGGTCTTGACATGATGACTATGACGTTGACTAACTATTATTGACTGTTATACACTGCTACCACTACTACTTGATACATATGTCGAACACCAAATCTTTGACAGGATTGCATTTACACAGTTAACGCTATTCAATTACACAGTAGTACTTAATGTGGATGAAAGATGAGTGAGTGTGTTTTCCTTTCCTAATCCCAAATAATTGGTACCAACCTATCTCCTAAATATTATTTTACTTGTTTGTTGTGGCTTGCACTGACACCCATAAATATACTGATATTACTGATATTTGTGTATTTGTAATATTTAATATGACAATTATCTGATATCATTTGTGTGTTTATTATTCTTTTTATGTTTAGTGTAAGACCATTGATGATAATTTTGTAAAAGCAGTTGTGTGTGCATTCAAACTGTTGTTCGTGCTTGCACCTGTTCAACATTGGTTGGTGCCACTTGGAAATGTTTAATTTGTGCTAAGGAACTCTGATGAACTGTCTAATTAGTGATAGTGAATATTATGGACTGTTACATGCACTTGTTCAACATGATGGGTGCCACTAGGAGATGTTTAATTTGTGCTAATGAACTCTGATGAACTGTCTAATTAGTGATAGTGAATATTATGGACTGTTACCTGCACCTGTTCAACATGATGGGTGCCACTATGAGATGTTTAATTTCTGCTGATGAACTCTGATGAACTGGCTAATTTGTGATAGTGAATATTATGGACTGTTACCTGCACCTGTTCAACATTGCTGGGTGCTACTGTTGGAACTGCTTCTACTGAGATAATGTCACTTGTTGGTGTCTGCACCTGTTCAACAATGCTGGGTGCTACTGATGGACTGCTTCTACTGAAATGATGTCATTGGTTGGTGTCTGCACCTGCTCAACATTACTGGGTGCCACTGATGGACTGCTTCTACTGAAATGATGTCACTTGTTGGTGTCTGCACCTGCTCAACATTACTGGGTGCCACTGATGGACTGCTTCTACTGAGATGATGTCACTTGTTGCTGTCTGCACCTGTCAACATTACTGGGTGCCACTGATGGAACTGCTTCTACTGAGATGATGTCACTTGTTGCTGTCTGCACCTGTTTAACATTGCTGGGTGCCACTGATGGAACTGCTTCTACTGAAATAATGTCACTTGTTGGTGTCTGCACCTGATCAACATTGCTGGGTGCCACTGATGGAACTGCTTCTAATGAAATAATGTCACTTGTTGGTGACTGCACCTGTTCAACATTGCTAGGTGTCACTGATGGACTGCTTATACTGAGATAATGTCACTTGTTGGTGTCTGCGCCTGCTCGCCATTTTTGGGTGCCACTGTTTAAACTGTTTAAATACTGCTGATGAAATGATATGAGACTGCTATTTGCACCTGTTGATCATTGCTGGGTGCTACTGTTGGAACTGTCAACTACTCTGAGGAGTTCTACTCGTTTATTGAACTATTGACAAGATTTTATGTGAATATTTGTATAAACTGATTTTTTGTGTATTTGCTGTGTATGAAATGTTATGAGACTCTTACCTGCACCTATTCGTCATTGCTGACGCTATTGATTGAATTGTTTAACCACATGATACTTGTGTAAACTATTATGTAAAATCATATGTATGCAAGCATTTGTATTCCTTACTGTATTTTATATATTAGGTTATTGAAGGGTCAGTGCAAAGCCAAAATTTATTTAGTTATGTGATATTTACTTATTAATATTACTTTATAATTTTTGTCTGTATTTTTTGGACGAATTTGGTGGTATTTTCACCACCAATTCTGGCAAAAATACCATCAAATTCTATCCCGTGGAGGAGGGGCATATGAAAGATGGCTATCCTGAGTCACAGCGTCAAAGAGTATTATTCAGCCGCCTCCACTGGCAGTGCTTGTTGAGATGTTGCAGTAGCGAGTCATAGTTGAGAAGTTGCGGTAGTGAGTGCTTGTTCAGAATTTGTAGTATTGTTTTGATGGCTAGACACCAGATGTTGGATTCGGGATGCTGTAATGATCAGAGTGTATCTTTCGTCAATATATATGAAGCTAAAAAATTCCTTTTTTTCTCATTATTTCAATGTCTTAAACAATAATGCCTCTTGGTCACAGGTTCAGTCAACAAAGCATCTGGCTCGTGTTCTTGTATTAGACTGTATTTCTGGTTTCTATGTGCAATTATAGTATTTCTGTTTTTTTAATTACTTTAGTATAAATGGTGTTTAAAATATCTTGTCTTATTGAGGAAGAACCGTCCCAGATGTGTACGTTGAATCACACTTCCACACACAGAACAGTTACACTTTTGCTTTGTTGTTTCGTAGGTTTTATAGTTGCTGGGGACGTAATTAATTAATTGTGTTAACGGAAATTTCCTTTCATTCTTTGTTGTTATGCTATGCAGTCAGATTGCGGAGTAATACTAGTAAGGGCCAACCGGTTACGAGACTGCGTAACCGGCCATACAGCGACTAAAAATTTAAAATATTTGCATTATATATAATCAAGCCCCCATGCAATACCTACTAATATCGTATCGGTCCTCCTTCTTCCGGAGTAAGTGCAGCATATCGACATAGACGCAAGTCGTTTGCGGAAATGCTGCCTCTATAGCCGTCCATAATTGCAAAAGTGTTACCGATGCAGGATTTTGTGCAATAAGTGACTCGCGATTATGTCCCACAAATGTTCGAGGAGCTTCATGTCGAGTGATCTTGGTGGCCAAATCATTCGCTAGAATTGTCCAGAATGTTCTTTGAACCAGTTGCGAACGACTGTGAGCGGTGACATGGGGCAATCATCCATAGAAATTCCATCGTGTTTTGAGACCACGATGCTCATGAATGGCTGCAGATGGTCTCCAATAGCCAAACGTGAACATTTCCAGGGAATGATCGGTTCAGTTGGATTACAGGACCCAGTTCATTTCATGTGAAGATACCCCACAGTATTATGGAGTCACCACCAACTTGCACAGTGCCTTATTCACAACTTGGATCCATGGATTCGTGGAGTCTGAGCCAGACTCAAACCCTACTATAAGCTCTTACCAACTGAAATCGGAACTCATCTGACCAGCCTCGGTTTTACAGTCATCTAGGGTCAAACTGATAGGCTCACCGTCCCAGGAGAGCCACTGCACGTGATGTATAGTTAGCAATGACAATCGCGTCGGTCGTCTGCTGCCATAGCCCATTATCGCCGCATTTCGCTGCGCTGTTCAATCGGATATGTTCGTGGTACGTCCAACATTGATTTTTGCGGTTGTTTCACGCAGTGTTTTCTAGCACTTCATCTCTACGCAAACGCCGCTGCTCTCGGTCGTTAACTAAAGGCCGTCGGCCACTACGTCGTCCGTGGTGAGAGGTAATGCCTGAAATCTGGTATTCTCGGCACACTTTTGACACTGTGGATCTCGGAATACTGAATTCCCTAACGATTTCTGAAATGGAATGTTCTATGCGTCTAGCTCCAGCTACGATTCCGTGTCCAGAGTCTGTTAATTCCCGTTGCGCGGCCATAATTACACCGGAAACCTTTTAACATGAATCGTCTGAGTGCAAATGACAGCTTTGCCAGTGCTCTTACCTTTTGTAACTTGTGTACGCGACACTTCCACCACCTGTGTATGTGCATATCGCTGTACCATGATTTTTGTGATCTTAGTGTATGATACTGACTCCAAAAAGCAAATGCCCAATTCACACTAGAAGTTAAAAGAAATTGTATTCCACGTAGACCCGGAGATGCCAATAGGTAGATTTAGACACTCTTATCATATAAAAGATATGCTTACTTAAATTTGCGGATATTACCACTTACGTTTCAAAAGTGTTGACGTTTAGGAGACTGTGATTATTTTGTGTATAGTCTTGTGCCTGTACTGACAGTGGAAAAGAGGGAGAGAGAGTGAGAGAGAGAAAGAGAGAGAAGAGGGAGGGAGGGTTGGATGAATGGGTGGGGGGTGGGGGGCAAACTGGTTCCAGAAAAAGGGTTAACTCCTCTCGAGTAGAATGAATGGAACCACGAAGCTGAAGGTGTCAACCTATCGGGAGGACCAGGTGCCCCACCTCATGAAACACTATGGGGAGGCCTGAAATTATGCCAGAATTTCTCTCCTCCTTCAACGACAGTCACAATTTTCAAAATATCTGCGAGAACCAGCATTCGAAATGGAACTTCGGCCTGGCACGAACATGCACTACCGTGTGTTGCCGACCTGATCTTTTGATGTGTCCCAGGAATAAATGGATTGGCGTATACGTATGAGACACTACTCTGGTAAATTGCAGTTCGTATACGTCAGTCATACAAGGTTAACTTAGCGCGCTATCGTAGGCGATGCAAACTGCCCTGAATGTCAGTTTCTCTCAGCAGCGATAGGAGTCACATGGTCTTCGGACGCTTTCCTGCACTTGTACTTCAAGACGACTGAACTAATGCTCGGTTGTAAGGATAGTGTCTGTACCCTGTTTATTCACATGTGTCCTGCATCGAACATGTCTGCAATTTTGTCGTTCTGTTTTCCCCTCATGCTCGTCGTTTGATAAAGAACAGAACTTGTGATTTTTAAGATACCTTGTATTTTCGTCGTGAGTCATGTATTCAAATCAGTACTCAACAACAGTACAGTAACCACAAGAAATTATTCTTTTGATTTGTCCTAGTGGTAACCCTTCGTTCACGCAAATCTTGATTAATCGATGACGATGAGTGGGATTCGATTCCGTGTTTCATTTGAACACTGATAATTCCTCCATTTAAGCACTAGTACTTGGTACCACAACATCATTATTGTGTTACGAAGTAAACTAAACTAAATATGACTCGAACTACGCTAAGAACTATAATATGTTCTAGTGCTGAAATGGAGGAATTTTCAGCGTTCAAATTAAAACTAACAACAATGCGTGGATCACTAATACGACTATCTTTAAACGGAACTAAATATTGTGGACTGAGTAAAGTATTTCGTATGGTTTCTCGCGTGACAGTGCACATTACATGATCGGACAACATGATATGCATATGGTACACAACGGAAATGCCAAGCGCCGTTTATACTAGCTAAAATTATACATTACAGTGTTGTATTACATCTTTAGACTCTTAATTTATGTAGCTGTTGTATGAAGTAAAGCATATCTATGCATCCAGTCACGGTAGATTGCATAACCGATACAGTACCTTTGAAAGGGTACAGTATTGCCCAACATAGAAAAGATGTGCAACAATAATTTTGTTGTTCTTGTCATAACAGCGTTTTTTGTAGAATAACACCATTTTATTTAATACACCGAAGCCGGCTACCAATGTAGGAAAGAAGGGCAATTTGCATGTTTAATTATTCAGATGTGCACTTCCTTCAAATAGATCCCTGAATCCAGTTTGGTAATGTTTGTGAATTGAATGAGTGGCTGGTCGTCTGCTGACTATAGATAGTGAATGTAGATTCTATAATAATCTTTGAGACGGTTCTCTGTCCACCTTTGGCCGAACCAAAGAGAGGAAGTATACCAGAGCCCCAGAGGGCCTGGAATGTGGCTGACCAATACGGTGGCAAGGTTCTCGTCGACTTCTGTGGAAACGCGGGAAGATCGGATGAACGGCCATGTTTCAGCACTCTGTCGCTGGTTCCTGACGTGTGAAGACGTGCTCTATGTGTGCTCCAGAAAAACAAAGTTAAATGAAAATGGTATGCATATGGAATATTTAGGAGTAGATAAACTAATAATTTCTCTTTTCAGAAACTTTTGGTGGGAGGCTGATGTAAATTGTTCTGAAAAAGATAGGCAGGTAAAAATTCATGGGGAACATAGGAGTCTTCGGAAGTTACAAATAAACCACGTGTTGTAATTATAAGACGAAATACTAGCGTGTGGTAGTATTAAGATGAAATACTTGTGTGTGTAAATCTAAGTTGAAAATAATTAAGATTTCCGTGTGCAGAACGTGAATTAGAGACAAGCACTTCCACGTGGTAAGTACAGTGTGAGTCTCAACCTGACTATGAGACAATAAAAAGAATTAGAAGTGCTTGTTCTAGCATTCAGTTGAGGATCCGTGTGTGAGGTAAATAAGATACCAAAACTTACATTATGAGATACAATCGTGTGACGCCACCTTGGTATGCAGATACTCTGGGAGTGAATTAGGGTGAGTCAGCCATCTACCCGGCAACTCCATGTGGGCTGCATTTCACAGGGAGATGTGCCTAAATCCTCCAGAGTTTGTGGTAGGAAAATTATTACGTGGGTTAGTGACGTGTGAATCTGGGATGACTATTGTTTGATGTGGGAAAGCAGAACGAGTAGAAAACCAAACATTTTGTTTTTGAGATGTGTTTTATACTGCAGTGTGTTTATTATGTGTATTTAATCTGTGTCATTTGCATGAGACAGTAGAAAATTAGTTTCAAATACGGTGGGACAAGCATGATTTTTCCTAGTGTTGCACGAGAGTCAGTAAATTCGTTATGTTGGTAATGAATGAGGTTAAGAGTGTGTGGGAGAGAATGAAGTAGCGAAAGATTCCTTACCAATACAGAAAGTGCCCAATAGCAGTAGACAGAAACATTACGAGACCATAGAATAGTAAAATGCTTATGTTATGTTATGCGCATTGGGTGGAGAATCCCTTTTTTAATTATTGTGTTTAAGTGTAATGCAAGAAATATTGCAACATTAGCGGGAAAGAAATTATTGTAATAAAAGAGGAAATATGTGAGACAAATAGTGGTCTTGATTATTGAGTTGTGGGTAGCCATTTTGTTGAAGTATTTTACCATAACATCCATTTTCTTGCTGGGATGTCTAAGGTTTGGACAAAATACATACCAGAGGAAGGAAATGTGGCCTTTCCAGGGTGGAGTGAGTCCATACGATATGTGCACTAACTGTTAGTCAGATGAGTTATTCATTCCGTTCCGTTAAAAAGTAAGGACGAGAATAAATTATAGCTTAACTGATAGGCACTAGGGCTCATATTTCAAGCATAGTTGCAGTGGGTATGATAAATCATGAAAATATTTCTGATGTACGAATAATAAATGCACTCGCTTGGCAAGCTACTCATATAGTAGGCTTGACTACTAGATGCGACAGAATGGGCATCCCACCTGTTAATCATTTAAAATCTTCTTCATTCGATATCAATATGTAGAAGCATGTGATGTAAAGCATGATGGCTGCCGTAAGTAATGATGTTGGTCACATAATAATGATTTACTATTGTGTACATTTTTTCGCTTTTATCGATTAAATTTCAAATAAAGGTAGTGGCTTATTCTCGTTACAGCGAAAGAATACAATAAAGGCTTTCACGGACATTGTTTGCTTCCGTTAAAGTGTCGGGACCGAGAAGCCGTGATCAATGGAGAAAAGAATTCAGCAACGTTTGGTAACCGCCTGTGACGGATGTTAGTCAAAAGAATTCTGCATAGACCACGACCTCTCACCCCTGAAATTTTAACGGAATTATAGTTGAACGTCAGGAAAAAAACGTACAAGTGCGAGTAGGACTTGCACTCTGAGGATTCTGTATAAACTTAATTTTGTACGTAAATTTATAGTAATAATTTCGTGTGGTTCAGTGGACTGGTGCGCGTCCTTCTATTGGACGCCACTTTGGCGGCTTTCTTCTCCTAATCAACCCAAGTAATTCAACTGGGGAAAGGGAACCTACAGTTTAAGGTGGAATCCGAACCACTTGTTGGTTTTGGCTACTCCTCATATCGTTGAGAGGTGACGGCTGGTTTAAAATAAAGAATGAAAAATCCGTAGCCCGATCAGATTCGATTCTGCCAAATTTCTGTCTCCAGGTACGCGCATTACCGCTAGAACGCCAGTCCCGATATGCTTGGAGATAATCCATCTATAGGTTTCGATGAGTGAGTTTCGGAATATCAAAATATGTGACATTCATGGCCGCATCTTTTGATTACATTGAGTTAGAAGCTTAAATTATTTTCACTACCAAAGGGCAGTAGTTCTTAACGTCTGACGCAAATTTCGACTTGATATCTTCATCCGTTCCTGAGAAAACGGGATCTTAACAGACAGGTGGACCAAAAAAGAAAGATATAATTACAGATTAATAATTTTTTAATTCCTTCCTTTAGTTGTAAAATGAAACCTTGCTTCTTGTAAAATTTCGTGATTTTAGGTAACGGGAAGCACCCTATAGATTTTGATGTGCGAATTTGCGAGTATCAAACTCCATACACATTATAAACATATATCTGTGTCTGTTAGTATGTATGTATATAAGTTCCACTTTACCTCGTAAACTACTGGATAGATCTCAGCCTAACTTGGTGTATATATTACTTACTGTCTGGAAAGAAACACTGTGGGGTTAAAAACCTCTCAACGGGATGGGGGTGTGGGTGAGAAAGAAACGTAGCTTAGGACGCGCAAATAGCCACGCTGTATTCATCCATTATTTGAGAATTAGAGCACTTGGTGACTTGCAACCAACTGTTTACGATGTTTTTTACCGCTGATATCACCGCCCCCCCGGCCCCCCTGCCCCCTCCCCCGCAAACTGATGATAACAAACAAGTCCATGCAGTAAAACTGCCGCATCAGGCATGACCTTCTAACTTATTGCTTCTTTACTGCTAATTCTATTTGCAACAACTTTCCTAAACAGTATTCATATATACCACCGAACGCATTTGCAAAAATATATCATCGTACGACACAAGCTCAGGAACTATGGCATCATAAACATTGTTATGGATGTGGAATTTGAAGACATTGCAGGTTGCATAAAACCCATAGGTAGGATCAGATGAATCACCCTGTATGTGACATGTGGGTACACGGTCAAAGCCACGCTTAAAAAGCTCCTCCTAAACCCCTGGCTCGATCTCAACCAAGCCTGGTGCACGTATTATTACTGATCGAAAAGAAATACTACTTCTTCCACTTCTTCTTCCGTTTCCGCTTATGCAGGTCTTTCACAGAGCCTCTTCAAAGCTTCTCTTTTCTCCCACAGTTCGTCACTAATCATCTCTTCTCATTTCTGTCCTCTTTGGTTCATATCATCCTTCCCCTGGTTCCTCCATCTTTTACCTGGTCTTCCAATTGGTCTTCATCCAGATTTTATCCATTCTAGTACTCTCCTTGGAAGTCTTTCTGCTCCCATTCTATTACTATGGCCAAACCATTTAAGCCTCTTTCTCTCCATTGTTTATTGTAGGGGCATGATCTGAAGGGTGTTTCGTATTGTTTCATATCTTGTCCTGTCCATTCTCGTTTCACCCAGGATCTCTCATAGAAAGCGCATCTTTGTTGCTTGTATTCTGCTCAGATCTTTCTCTGTCCACGTCCAATATTCTGATCAGTAGGTCAAAATCGGCTGATAATGCGACATGTATATCATGATCGTTCCTTTGGCAGTTATTTTCCAATTTATAATTATGTCTGATATACAGTAACAAAATTTCGAACAATTTTCTATTCTCACCGCAATGTCATGATTGATGTTTCTTTTCTTCGTTAATTTCTTTCCTAGGTGCCTGAAAGCATCTACTTCATTAGTATTTTTTCATTTCAATTCACATACTTCATTTTTTTCATTTTTCCTGCTGATTTTCATTACTTCACTTTTTGTTAAGCTGATTTCCATGCCAGTTTGTTCATTTGCTCTACACCAGGTATTTATTTGTTCTTCCGAGTTCTGCTCATTTTCTTTCCAAATCATCACATCATCTGCATGTGTTATGATTCTCGTATCATCTGCTGTAGGCACGTGGCGAATTTTCCTTGTGGTGTTGTCCATGACTGCATTAAAAAGCACTGGTGGGAGCACATTTGCTTGTCGAGCCCCTTCGTCCTTTATAAACCATTCTGACTTTTTGAAGTCTGTTATAACACAATTCAGGCATATTTTGTACTGTTTATGGTTCTCAGTTGCATTCATTTGACAATTTGTCTATTCATCACTTTCCTGCTAACAGTAGTATATGCCTTTCTTGTAGCAACTACAATGTCTTCCCCAAATTTCGATTTCTTTTCTACTACCTGTCTGACTGTAAATATGGCATTTATAGTTATCTTCCAAATCTGAATCCATGTTGTTCTTCTCTTAATTGTGATTCTACACTATTACTGAATTCCTGTACACCTGCTGTTGTGGTCTTCCGTCCAGAGACTAGTCGGATGCAGCTCTCCATTCTATTATATCCTTTTGCAAGCTTCTTCATCTCCAAGTAACTTCTGGAACCTACATCATTCTGAATCTGCTTGGTGTATTTATCTCTTGGTCTCCCTATGCAATTTTTACCCTCCACCTTGCCATACAGTACTAAATTGGTGATCCCTTGATGCCTCAGAACATGTCCTACCAGCCGATCCCTTCTCCTAGTCAAGTTGCGCCACAAATTCCTCTTCTCCCAAATTCTATCCAGTACCTCCACATTAGTTACGTGATCTACCCACCTAATCTTCAGCATTCTTCTGTAGCATCACATTTCGAAAGCTTCTATTTTCTTCTTGTCCAAACTGTTTATCGTCCATGTTTCACTTCCATACAAGGCTACACTCCATATATATACTTTCAGAAACGTCTTCCTGACATTTAAATCTATACTTGATGATAACAAATTTCTCTTCTTAAGAAACGCTTTCCTTGCCATTGCCAGTCTACATTTTATATCCTCTCTACTTCTACCATCATCAGTTATTTTGCTTCCCAAATAGCAAAACTAATTTAGTACTTTACGTTTCTCATTTCCTAACCTAATTCCCTCAGCATCACCCGATTTAATTCTACTACTTTCCAATATCCTCGTTTTTCTTTTGTTGATGTTCATCTTATATCCTCCTTTCAAGAAACTGTCCATTCCGTTCAACTGCTCTTCCAGGTCCATTGCTGTCTCTGACAGAATTACAATGCCACCGGTGAACCTCATAGTTTTTATTTCTTTTCCATCGATTTTAATTCCTACTCCGAATTTTTGTTTTGTTTTCTTCACTGCTTGCTCAATATACAGTGGAATAGCATCGGGGATGGGCTACAACCCTGTCTCACTCCCTAGCCAACTACTGCTTCCCTTTCATGCCCCTCGACTCTTATAACTGCCATCTGGTTTCTGTACAAATTGTAAATAGCTTTTCGCTCCCTATATTTTACCCCTGCCACTTTCAGAATATGAACGACAGTATTCCAGTCAACATTGTCAAAAGCTATCTCTAAGTCAATAAATACTAGATACGTAAGTTTGCCTTTCCTTAATCTATCTTCTAAGATAAGTCGTAGGTCAGTATTGCCTCATGTGTTCCAACATGTCTACATAATCCAAACTGATCTTCCCCGAGGTCGGCATGTACCAATTTTTCCATTCGTTTGTAAAGAATTCGTTTTAGTATTTTGCGGCTGTGACTAATTAAACTGATAGTTCAGTAATTTTCACATCTGTCAACACCTTCTTTCTTTGGGATTGGAACTATTATATCTGAAATCTGAGGGTATTTCGCCTGTCTCATACATCTTGCTTACCAGATGGTATAGTTTTGTCAAGGCTGGCTCTCCCAAGACTGTCAGTAGCTCTAATGTAATGTTGTCTACTCTTGGGCTAGTTTTGTAAATTTATCGTTTCATAAATACGTGGGGTTTTCAAAAAGTAAGCTCCGATCAGTCACGAAATGGGAACTACTGTGAAAATGCGGTGAAGTTGTGCACAGATGTATTGGGTAGTGTCTCTAATATGATCATCGAGAGCAGCACGTCGCTCTTTTAAATTCTGAGTGCACAGCGAGAACCTGAAGATATCTAGAAAACAGTGTCTCCCGCCAAGTATAAGGACCTGTTGAGAGATTTCGCCTGATATCGTGCAGCCCACGTAACATAACTGTCATGCTTTCCGTTAATTCTCGGCTGCACTCTGCAGGGACAATGAAGATGCTCCTGCAGCGTTTTCAACAGGGAGTGTTTGATCATCCACAGCACAGTCCATAATTGTCTCGTCCTGAGTTTCATCTCTACTTACGTGAACAGCTGGCTATGAAGACAAAATTTCGGCACAAACAACGAGCTGTAGACGAGTGTAGAGAATTGTCGGAAACCACTGGCAGCTGCCTTCTATGACGAGGGTATTGGAATGTTGGTAAACAGATGTCTAAATCGGACCGGCGACTACGCAGAGAAATAGCTGTAACGTGTAGCTGACTATTGCAAACAAAACGGTTCTGATTTTCACAGAGGATTCCATTTCTTGACCGATCGGAACTTACTTTCGGAAGAGCCCTCGTATTCATGTGTTGGCACAGTAGTGCTAGTCCTCCGTAATTGTCACAGAGGACCTTGTTACCCTTTTTAAAAATATGTTCAATAACTATCTTTGTCCAACCATGAGTAATATTTTCACATGCCCATGCTATCCTTATTATAACATACAGCCACTGAATTCCGACAGCTGTTACAGTTTGATCATTTCCACTGTTGTGTCATCTACTCCAGGAGGTTTGCCGTGTTTCATTTCTAATACCGCTTTCTTTACATTCTACTTTTGCAAATCTTCTCTTTATCTTCTCTTTCTATTTTGTCGGTGACTTTTCTTTCGTCTGTCTCTCTCCATCTCATCACTTGTATTTGTTCCATCCTGTCCTTCATACAGTTTTTGAAAGTATTCTTTCCATGCTTTCAAAACTTCTTCTTCCTCCCACACAGGTTTTCCTCCTTTGTTGATTGTTTTTGAAGTATTTTCTTTTCGCTTCCTTCTGTTACCTAGTATACAGTATTATATCTTCTTGTGATCCTTAAAATTCTCTTCTATTTCTTTTGTGTGTTTTTCCCAAGACATGTTCTTAGCCAATTTATCATTTTCCTTGCTGCTCTGCTTTGTTGTTTCCATTTTTCTCTGTTATGTTCCGTTCTATTTTTGAAGCATTCTCTCCATGCACTGTTCTTCTTCTTGATAGATCCTGCAACTCTCTTATTCCACAATGGAGTTTCTTTGTGTCTGACTTTCGTTGCTGTCTCTCCACATGCATCTTCCATTGTCTTGAGCCTGTTTGAACCTCCTCCATAATTCCTCTACATTGTTTCTCTCTGCGGGTTAATCTTCTTGCTGTATACTTTTTGGATTTTTATATCTTTCAGTTCGGAGCATTTGCTTTTTGCTAGTCTTATTCCCCCATATGTACATTTTCTGAACTTCTTCAGTGTCCCTATCAATAGTCTGTAGTCTCCGTCGAGGTTAATGCTTCGTATCACTTTCACTTCTCTCAGGCATTTTTTGAGTCCTTTAGTTATTATTATATAGTCTATGATAGATTTCTGTTCAAAATTCCAACTTTATCCGGTAAACTTGTGACTATCTCTCTTCCTATGTCATCCATTATTAGTAACACATTTATTTCTCTGACATTTGTCTAGTAATACCTCACCTTACCGATTTCTGTGATCTTCTACGTGGCTTCCTATTACCGTTTCATGTCCTCTCCCACCAGTTTACTATAATTACAGTCTTGTCAGATATTAAAACGTCTTCCAGTTTAATTACATACTCTTGTTTGTAATGTATTTCACAACCTATTTGAGCGGCATGAACCTGGACTACATGAAAATGACATTATCTTAAGTTTAATTATTCTGTCGCTTACATTTTCTGCATTAAGTGCCTTGTTCTCCAGTTTTTTAGCTAATATTATTACGCCACCATTTCTTCTGTAGTCTCATCCTGACCACCACATTAATGTCATTTTTACAGCACCTTACTATGAGTCCCTTTCTTTCTTCCCTCACTGACTCCCATTATTGGTGTGTTTCTATCCGTGATTAACCGTGTGATTTTCTGAGTTCTTGCATCCTTTTCCGGGGGTACGACAGTAACAGCCCCAATTCTTGTAAATTTCTTCAAACACGTCTTCCACCAGGACCATGTTGGAAGTCATGTCTGGCAGATCTGCTCAAAGGCTTTGTCACTTTCGGTATTGGTATTGATGCAAAGCTCGTTTGATTGTTGAAAGCAAATGGGTCACGCTTGGGGGGCCTGTCGTAGCTTCGCCAGAGTCCCGTTGGCCGTCACTTTCAGAGTTCCGGTTGGGACTTCACAGCTACCGTATCAGTCTCGGGGCGCACACAGTCCCCGCTGCATTTCGCTCCTACAGGAAGTCCTCTACTTACGAGGACAACACGGCAAGTGACATCATCCGATTTTCCAGAAACTTCGCTCAGTGGAAGAGGGCTAAAAATAAGTGAACACGTGTCTCGGCTTATCCGTATATACTTGGTCGTTTCTGAGAATACGACAATGAAAGTTTCCGAGGTATTTTTCCGGTACTTTAGGTACCTTTACTGGACGATTTACTCAGGCAAAATGATTGGTTAGCGGTCCGACTTCGTAATTCCGCGCCCCGTATTCGGAACTCGATTAGCACTTTTACTTTTGTTTTTCATCTGTATACCCCTATATACAGAAGATTACTATAAGAAAATTTTCCAGTGTATGTTAATATAACGTTGTCCATATTCGCCTACTAATTGTATGTCAGATGAATGAATTTAAAAAATGAGGAAATACTTGAAATTGTTTTCGGTGAAATTCGTAATCTGCTGCAAGCGCCAGATTTAGGGAAAGTAATCCGTTATGCATGGATTGCTGCGAAATCATTGCCAACGCGAGAAATCTTTACCAGTGTTAACGACGATTATTTTCCGAGTGAGATTCATACGAAGAAATGTGACTGTGGCAAACCTGCGTTCGTACGATGCTGGTGCTGTTCCGACTATCTGTGTTTCGAATGTTTCTAAGATCGACATCATCCAAGGAAATGCACCAAATCTTCCTGAAGAATAAATATATCAATGAAATATAAGAATTAATATAAAAATTGATAAGAGAATGGATTATCAGGATATGAGAACATAAAAAGGTTGTAACCCATCAACATACCATACACGTATATATTATATAATAAATGTGTTACTCTTATTGTGAAATCCAGTCGTAATGTTATAATTAACACAACGCCCTTGTACCCATAATTTTATAAAAAAAAACATTCGTGCAGTAGTATTATGAGGATGTGGGCACATAAATGAAAAGAATAAAAACAAAATGAAATAAAATAAATGAAAACAATAGTCGGGTTTCGAACACAGGACGAAAAATTAATAAGCCACGTCGCTAACCATTTTTTTCATTTTTATCTGGAGTGTTTTTCAAGTGACAAACTAATTACAATTTCTCAACGCTTTGCCACTGAGCCACCAGTTCGTCTGAGAATATTGCACGGTATAAGAAAGGCACATGAAGAACGTCGATAATATCTCGGAAACTTTGAACGTCGTTTTTCAGAAACGATCAAGTACCTATGCATAAGCGTGTGTTCACTTATTTTGACTACTTTTCCACTGAGTGAAGTTCGTGGGAAATCGGATAGCGACACTTGCCGTGTTCTCTTCGTTAGTGAAGTTGCCCGTCTTCCGCGACGTGGGCGAGCATTTGGTCTTGTGTGAGATTATCTGCAAAGAAATACTGGGATAAAAGGCAGCAGCCATCTACTGGGGTAGCGGTGATTACATGGAGAGAGAGTATGGAGGAGGAGATGGAGGCGGAAGGAGATATACAGACAGAGGAGGAGGAGATGGACAGAGAGCGAGGGGGGGGAAGAAATGGACAGAGAGAAGGCTCAGGAGTAGAGGGATAGAGAGAGGGGGAGGAGGGGATGGACGAAGAGTATGGGAAGAGGAGTTAGGAGAGGAGGAAATGGGCTTAGAGGGAGCGAGATGGACTGAGGAGGAAGGAGCAGATGCAGAGAGTGGGGAGGAGCAGTTTGGCAGAGATAGTGGGAGGAGGAGATGTAGAGAAAGGGGGGAGGAGGAAATGGACAGAGTGGGAGAGAGGGAGGGAGAAGGAGGAGAGTGGCTAACAGAAGCTTGGAATAAATATATAATGGGCAACGCCGTGTACTCCGTTGGTATGTGAAGTAAGTGACTGTATCTTTTGATTGCATTGACTTACAGGCCTAAGCTTTTCATACCTCCAAAGGACCACATACCTTAGTACGACATTGTAAGGACTTGCAACTCGGCGACCGAACTTCACAGGAGGGGACTTCCGGCAACCAGCGCCATAAGATAATTTTTTCTCTCACTAAATGAGAAAATGTGATAAAAACTTAGACAAATAAAGAAAAAATGGAAGAAACCAAGTTCCAAGCCACAACACTCTATTTCAATACAAAATGGTTTAAATAGTTCTGAGCACTATGGGAATTAGCTTCTGAGGTCATCAGTCCCCTAGAACTTAGAACTACTTAAACCTAACAACTTAAGGACATCACACACATCCATGCCCGAGGCAGGATGCGAATCTGCGGCCGTAGCGGTCGCCCGGTTCCAGACTGTAGCACCTAGAACCGCTCGGCCAATCAGGCCGGCTATTTCAATTCAATCTGTACCTTTAATGGAGCTGTTGAAATTGTCGACAGCCAAGAAGACAATAGTACAGCATTACTAACGATCGCAATAAGCCTAGCATCGAAGTAGAAAGGCTCAATAGTGTGACTTTTACGTATTGGCCCACACCCGTCGCAAATTTCTTAGAGGATACCATTTTCCTGGGTAAGCTGTTGTTTTATTGTGAAATAAACGGTTTGTTTCATATCTTATCGATTAGCTAATTTCGTCCCCATGGTCATTATCAACTACATGGTCGTAAAAACAATTACAAAAGTTATGAGAGCTTCGAGGAAAATAAGAAATAATAGTAAAAGATACACGCATAATTTACTTACATCGTAATATAAAATTTTATGGTTACAGATTGTTATATTCCACACATCACTGTGGGGAAGAATCTACACTATGAGCAACAATCCTCCCTAATAAGTTCTGCCCCATCATAGTAGGTACCGGCACAACCTGTGTGTATATCATTATTTAACACATTGAAAAACTGAACATATAAATTTCATGCGATAATACCGTCGAATGACTCAAAAACCATACCGAAGAGGATATCTATCTGTAAAATGGAAAACGTGCAAGTCTTAAAATATTTAGCTTAAGTACTGAACTGAAAACATACATGCCATGGCCATACAAAATATAGAAATGTCTGTCTGTATTAAACCAGTAAAAACTCATTGACACTCATTGTTATTTTACAGAGTCTCACAAGTGAAAACATATCGCAGGCATATGAAGCTTGCATGGGGGCTTAATTAAATAAATATGATTGTGATTTTATTAGCTGTCTGTCCGATTACGTACGTCTCGTAATCGGTTGGCCCTGACTAGTATTATTACGCTATCTGACTGCAACAAACAATGTAAGAAAATTTTCGTAAACACAGTTAATTAATTAAGTCCCCAGCAACTAAAAAACCTACAAAATCCAAGCACAAATGTAACTGTTCTGTATGTGGGAGTGTGACTCAACGTATGCATCTGGCACGGTTCTTTTCCAACAAGACAAGAATTTTTAAATACCAACTATACAGACGTGACAAAAGAAAATTAGAAAACTATAATTACGCAAGAAAACCAGAATTCCACTCTAATCCAAGAACACAAGCCAGATGCTTTGTTGACTGAACCTGTAGTGACACATTATTTCAGATAGACAATTAATAAAAAAAAACATTATAAATTTTACCTTCATATATATTGACGAAATGCACTCATTACAATAACATCTGCTATCTCTCCCATCAAATAACTGCATAAAACAAGGAGCAACACTCTTTACTACCACATCTCACTCCGACTTCACGACAATCACGAGCTCTTAACACACACTGTCCTCTCTACTAGCACTGACTGCCACGAACTCTAAACACGCACTGACTTTCACGAACTCTCCACAAGCACTGTGGAGGCGGCTTAATAGTACTCTTTGGCGCACTCTCTGGCGCAGTGGCACAGTGTAGCCACCTTTCATATGCCCTTCCTCCACAGGCCAGAATTTGATGGTATTTTTGCCAGCATTGGTGGTGAAAATACCACCAAATTCGTCCAGAAAAATACAAACAAAAATAAAAGATAATATTAATACCTAAATATCACATAATTAGTTAAAATTTTGGCTTTGCACTGACCTTTTACTAACCTAATATATGAAATACAGTAGGCAATACAAATTCTTTTCATACACGTGACTTTACATAATAGTTTACACAATATACAAAAAATCAGTTTATACAAATGTTCACATAAAATGCTTTCAATGATTAGTTTATACAAAAAAAAAGGTACTAACAGGTGACATCTTTTCAGTAGGAGCAGTCCATCAGTTGCACCCAGTAAAGTTTAGCAGGTACACCCAGCAACAAGTCACATTAATTCAGTAGAAGCAATCCATCAGATGCACCCAGCAATGTTAAGCAGGTGCAGACACCAACAAGTGACATTAGTTCAGTAGAAACAGTTCCATCTGTTGCACCCAGCAATGTTGAGCAGGTGTAGACAGCAACAGATGACTTCATTTCAGTAAAAACAGTTCATCAGTTGCACCCAGCAATGTTGAGTAGGTGCAGACACCAACAAGTGACATCATTTCAGTAGAAGCAGTCCATTAGTGGCACCCAGCAATGTTGAGTTGGTGCAGACAGCAACCAGTGACCATCATTTCAGTAAAAACAGTTCATCAGTTGCACCCAGCAATGTTGAGTAGGTGCAGACACCAACAAGTGACACCATTTCAGTAAAAACGGTCCATCTGTGGCACCCAGCAATGTTGAGTAGGTGCAGACAGCAAAAAGTAACATCATTTCAGTAGAAGCAGTCCATCAGTTGCACCCAGCAATGTTGAGCAGGTGCAGACACCAACAAGTGACACCATTTCAGTAGAAGCAGTCCATTAGTGGCATCAGCAATGTTGATCAGGTGCACACAGCAACAAGTGACATTATTTCAGTAGAAACAGTTCATCAGTTGCACCCAGCAATGTTGAGAGCAGGTGCAGACACCAACAAGTGATACCATTTCAGTAAAAACAGTCCATCTGTGGCACCCAGCAATGTAGAGTAGGTGCAGACAGCAATAAGTGATATCATTTCAGTAAAAACAGTTCATCAATTGCACCCAGCAATGTTGAGTTGGTGCAGACAGCAACCAGTGACTTTATTTCAGTAAAAACAGTTCATCAGTTGCACCCAGCAATGTTGAGTGCAGGTGCAGACACCAACAAGTGACACCATTTCAGTAGGAGTAGTCCATCAGTTGCACCCAGCAATGTTGAGCAGGTGCAGACAGCAACAAGTGACATTATTTCAGTAGAAGCAGTCCATCAAAGGCACCCAGCAATGTTGAGTAGGTGCAGACACCAACAAGTGACTTCATTTCAGTAAAAACAGTTCATCAGTTGCACCCAGCAATGTTGAGCAGGTGCAAACAGCAACAAGTGACTTCATTTCAGTAGAAACAGTTCATCAGTTGCACCCAGAAATGTTGAGCAGGTGCAGACACCAACAAGTGACATCTCTCAGCCGAAGCAGTTCCACAAAATTCACTAGCACTGATCACACTGTTCATCAGCAGAAATTAAACACGACCAAATGTCACACATCATGTTGAAAAGTGCAGGTAACAGTTCAGAATATTTATCTTCACTAATCAGATAGTCCAGGCATGAACAATAGTTTGAATGCACATACAAATGCTTTTACAGTAAGATACAAATCATAACAAACACACAAATGATGTCAGATAATTGTCCTATTAACTATTACAATACACAAATACCAGTAAACCTATAATATTTATGGGTGTCAGTGCAAGCCACTACAAACAAATAAAAATAATATTTAGAGATAGGTGGTTAGGATTAGGAAAGGAAAACACACAAAACACACGCACTCATCTTTCATCCACATTAAGTACTACTGTGTAATTGAATAGTGTTAACTGTGTAAATGTAATTCTGTCAAAATCTGATGTTCATCATGTGTATCAACTAGTACTGGCAGCAATGTATAACAGTCAATAATAGTTAGTCAACGTCATAGTCATCATGTCAAGACCAATGTTTGCCAAGCCAGATCAAAACGTACTGTTGTTGAACAACTGTCAGTGAGCCACGATATGCAATTACTTCCTCTCTTCAAAAAAAAGTATATACTGCTTAGTTATTTAACAAAGTGTGTGTATAGACTATCTTCCTTCTATTTTAGTGTTCTAGTCTGCTATCTTCATCCTCCTTGTTCCATAAGACCAACAAAAAAAATATGCTCCTCACTTACTTTACCTCTTATCCACCAAAACTCCAATAATCATATCTCAATAATACCTCTTCAATACGTCTTATCATTAATATCATTTACCTTACCTCTTGTCCACAAAAACTCCAATAATCATACCTCAATAATACGTCGATAAATATAAACCTCAGCACCAATATCATTTCACTTCCATAACAACTCAACTTCATATAATCTCTATACCTCAATAATACGTCGATAAATATAAACCTCAGCACCAATATCATCTCACTTCCATCACAACTCTTTCCTCTAGTCAGTCTCCTCGAACAAGTACAGATAAAATCCTAATGCAAACTTCAATTCAGCATCCCATACAATCCGAAGACACAGTGTCCACACACAACCTCTGTGTAATCCAACTGACCCAAATTTTCTACTCATTATAAATTATAAACAAAGAAATGCATACATGACCTCTAACAGACTTAGTTCGAATAACTCTCAGTAATTAAGTACGATTACGGAGTGTGAATGATCATAATATTTCACAGTGTGTACACCACTTCAAGAATTATGGCAAACAGAAGCAAACATGTGGAGTATTTTTTGTGTCAAGTGTCACTTCCTATTTCAATTGCTCACGAAAAATGCAGTGTAATAACTATTAATGGTCTAAACCTAGTATTGGTATGTCATGTCGTTAGCTTCCTTCCTATTAGCATAAATGTATACAGCTTTCATAAAACCTCAGTTCATGTGACTTCTATGACTTTCTTGTACTAATGTCGTTCGTCGAATTATAGTAGTTAATTTTCTTATCTTAAAATATAAGGCACT
Organism: Schistocerca serialis cubense; assembly: GCF_023864345.2. NCBI lineage: Eukaryota > Metazoa > Arthropoda > Insecta > Orthoptera > Acrididae > Schistocerca > Schistocerca serialis. Next base: position 738,137,445 of record NC_064639.1, on the reverse strand, counting down.
GAGCGTAAGCAAAACAAGCAATAGCGAGTAAATACACCAGTAGAGAACAGAAAGTCAACAAGTGGATGCAGCACAATTCCTACAACGAGGCTCTGCCAAGCGAACAATCTATAATTAATACAGTAGTGTGACCTAAACTCTATGTTCATACACAGTATATCAGCATTTCTATACACCAAATTAAAGAGCAGTTATGACAACAAAACAGAAATGTGTAAATATGTAATCCATACGAAAAGCAGCAAACATATATCTTACGTAATAAACAAGTCATTAGCATCATATCAGCCTAAGCAAATAAATGTTCATATGTCATCTTAGCAAGTAAACATGGAGGCGCAAGCAGATAAATCACAAAGTATAACTTACATACATAATCACAGTCAGCACAATTAATCAGGTTACAATTATAATTTAAATAAATAAGCACAGCAGGCACATAATAGAAAAATATGACATCAGTGAAAAAGCATAGCAGCCAAGCGATGCATAATATATACAAATAACAACCCTGTTCATTAATCAATAATTGTCAAAATCAGTAAATGTACGCAAGCGCGTCGCTTCACACGTAAATTCATAGAACATGAAATTAGCACAAAGTATGAATCACGTAATCGCGAGCAGCAAATTACGTCTAAAGTACGTACCTATGTGGAAATATGTTACCTGAAAAATAAACTCAATTAATAGTTACCCTTTTTTAGTTAATTAGTTTCTTCTTGGAAATTACATTCTTCCTGAAAATTTCTCGATAGCAGGTCGTCTTAACGTCGGAGACACACAGAGTTTACCTGAAGTTCTTAAATATTTTATAGAACCGTATCCTGCAAAATACTGAATGTTAATAACAGAATTCATCAAGTCACTATAGCTTTATACTGAATTTAGTCGGAGAAATTAGACTGTGTATTTGTTTACGGCTGTCAGTGCATTCGCACTGAGCGCTCGATCAGCTGTGGGCGCGTGACGTAGGAAGCTATTGTTCGCGGTCAACGACTGCCTTGTGCGGCGCGCAGACTTGACTGTTGCTTTGAGTATGTGCCGCCGCCAAAACACAGCGCGGTATCCTTGTATTCTCCGCATGTTTACATCTAGCTGTTGGTTTCTCAAAAGTATGTCATTCCACAAAAATTTTTACGTTAGATATATGGTGTATTCCTTTAGAGCGTCGAGATTTAAGAGTTTCTACTTCAACAGTGTTATCATGTATAATTTTACGAATTCTATATGGACCGTTATAAAGCAGAAAAAATTTGCGACACAAGCCTTTTCCTTTGTGAGACAAACGGTGGGACTTAATTAATACCTTCTGACCAACTGACAAGAATTTTGAACGACCAGGACGCTTAGCTGATTTCTCTCTTCTTGCAGCCGCAGACGCAATATTTCGTAGAGCCAGGTTGACAACTTCAGAATGCCGCAGTTTCCGTGAAGGCGGAAAAGGAACGATTTCAGAAATGCGATTTGTTGGTACTTTATTTTTTAATATCAATAGAGGCGGTAAAGAAGTTGAGTCATTAGGAAGTTCATTCAGAATGTTTTGAAAAATATGAAGATACTGATCCCAAGTTCTGTGATTCTGATGACAATAAAGACGACACAGTTTATTGATTTCCTTCATCCATCTCTCTGAAGCGTTAGATTGAGGGTGAAAAAGTGAGATGAAAATTGGTTTAATTTTACGACGGTGTAGAGTACGAAGCCAAATTTTAGAACGAAACTGTGATCCATTATCTGATATAACCTTATCAACGTGACCAACTTCTTTAAGAAAATGTTTGATAAAAGCGTTAGATACTGAACGAGCTGTTGCTTTGCGTAACGGTGTAAAACACACATATTTTGACGTCAACTCCACTGCTACGAAAATGTACGCAAAACCATTAATAGAACGAACCACTGGACCAAACAAATCGACTGCAGCCATCTCCTTTAATTTCGCTGGAATGATGGGAAACAACGGTGCTCTGTGAGAAATCGTTGGAGGCTTAGCCATTTGACATAATTTACATTTGGCAAGAACAGATCGAATACGTTTTTCCATATTACTGAAATAACAATTTTCTCGTAATTTATGAAAGCATTTTCTGGGACCAAAGTGTGCATAACAGAAATGCGTATACCAAATCAATTTATTGACCCACTCATCAGGAATACAGACTAACCAAACGGAGTTGTCGACCGATTTTCGTTTAAAAAGAACTTTCCAGATAGATCGCAAAAACGAGGTGTGGCCAAATCGTCCAAACTAACAAAGCGTCTAAGAAAATTACAGACACCAAGCAAACTACGAACGTCACGTTTTGTAGTAGGAACAGCATAATTACGAATAGCATCTAATTTCTCTGGATCAGGAAGAATACCTTCTGTAGCAATAATGTGACCGAGAAATTTCACCTGAGAACGACCAAAATCAGATTTTTCCAAGTTCACTGTCATGCCAACTTTTGCAAAGATACGTAATAATGAATCCAAAATTTTGTTGTGCTCACTCCAAGAATATTTAGCAATAAGAATGTCGTCAACATATGAAGTAACATTGTCACGAAGATAAACAGGTAAAATTTCATTTAGACGACGAATGAATGCTGCAGAAAATATAGTAAGTCCAAACGGTAAATTTCAGAAGTCACTTTTGGGTACAACAGTCATATCCGGTTATTGTTCACTTACTCACTAGATAGATTGATAGTCGAAGAGTTGGTTTGACAGATGCAAAGAATAGTAAAAGAGTAGGCAGCGGTACAGAAAACTAAAAGAGAAATAGCACCACTACAGCTCGGGGCCCTATGCTCGCTACGGCACATATTCACTTAGAGTAGTGAATCCCCTGAGGACTTTAATAACTGCACATAATTTCAAGTTTGTAACTTAATGGCAACTTTGGCGGAAGTGCGTACGTAAATTGATCTAGCCATGAACATGGATGTATGTCGTTCTTCGAATTGCGAAATATCTTAATCTTCCGAACAGTTAAGAAGTGTTTATAGTCAAAGTTTTCGCCTCGTGGCGACAAAGACCTACCGTGTCTGTCCCAGTCCGAATAACGATTATTGTTAAATTCAGGCGCCTGGCGCTCTCTTGTTGCATTCCGTAAATGAAACAAACTATTTTTTTCATACCGCTCTGCTAAACTAACACTTGTCAATTTATCTGAGACCTCTTCAACTCTCTCTGATGAGTCACTTAATTGTTCTTTCTGTTTATTTACGTCTTCTGTAAGTGTCGCGACTCGGGTTTCAGTATTGTCACATTTAGTAGTTAACTGTTCACACTGTTGCGTTAAGTTATTTATTCTGTCATTTGGTACGGATTCCTCGATTCTTTCAATTATTTCTTCCTTGTCTTGTGCACGTTGTAAATTTAACTCTGAAAATTTGTGTACTATCACGCGATCCTTTTCTTCCCGTTCTCTGTCCTGTTCCTCTTGTCTGATTTCTGTTGAAATTAAACTATTATTGTGAGCCTTCAAAATCGGTTGTACTTCTTCTCTAATTTCTTTATTTGATTCGTCTTTCATGTATTTAAAACATGTCCCTGTTCGTGAGCCTAACTGTGTTTCCATTGTTCCCATATCAGTTTCTAATTCAGATGATAACTGTGATCCCACTGCTTTCATCTCGGTTTTAGTTGTTCCTAATTCTGTTCCAATTGTTCTTATTTTTGAGCATAACCGTGTTGTCATTGCTTCCATCTCAGTTCTAATTATTCCAAACTGTGAATCTAACAGTGTTTCCATTCGTGATCCCAAATTTAGTATAGCACCCATCAACTGCTTTATCTCTTCTGTCGTTAATCTCGTAATCTGTGAATTTTCTGATTGAGAAACATTTTGAACTGTTACCGGACTATTTTCCTTGCTTATTAAATTGTTTTCCACTACATTATTCATGACACTGTTTTCCTCTGTTGGCGAGTTCGCCATGTTAACAATTTCGTTATTCTGACTATTCATCATTTTTGCCTGTTTCATTGACCGCGTAATCATTTACAAAATATAAAAAAATTCGTCACTGTTCGAAAATCACACACAATGACTCCTTATCTCCAACAATACTATTCACATGAAATGTCTCCCTCAGACACGATCAATCGAACAATTGAAATAATTGCACTAATTTGTCAAACGCGTATACAAGGCAATAAAAAATTAAATTTTGAAAAATACCATTAGAAGAATGCCAATTACCAAATCTACACACTCAATACTGACTACAATCACTAAACTCAAAATTACTACAACAATACTACAGTCTACAATTTTCACAATTAGAAGAATCCAAGGGACGATCCGAAGCAGCGGTCGCCACGTGCATGGGGGCTTAATTAAATAAATATGATTGTGATTTTATTAGCTGTCTGTCCGATTACGTACGTCTCGTAATCGGTTGGCCCTGACTAGTATTATTACGCTATCTGACTGCAACAAACAATGTAAGAAAATTTTCGTAAACACAGTTAATTAATTAAGTCCCCAGCAACTAAAAAACCTACAAAATCCAAGCACAAATGTAACTGTTCTGTATGTGGGAGTGTGACTCAACGTATGCATCTGGCACGGTTCTTTTCCAACAAGACAAGAATTTTTAAATACCAACTATACAGACGTGACAAAAGAAAATTAGAAAACTATAATTACGCAAGAAAACCAGAATTCCACTCTAATCCAAGAACACAAGCCAGATGCTTTGTTGACTGAACCTGTAGTGACACATTATTTCAGATAGACAATTAATAAAAAAAAACATTATAAATTTTACCTTCATATATATTGACGAAATGCACTCATTACAATAACATCTGCTATCTCTCCCATCAAATAACTGCATAAAACAAGGAGCAACACTCTTTACTACCACATCTCACTCCGACTTCACGACAATCACGAGCTCTTAACACACACTGTCCTCTCTACTAGCACTGACTGCCACGAACTCTAAACACGCACTGACTTTCACGAACTCTCCACAAGCACTGTGGAGGCGGCTTAATAGTACTCTTTGGCGCACTCTCTGGCGCAGTGGCACAGTGTAGCCACCTTTCAAGCTTTAAAAAATACGGGTGGAAGTGGGAGAGTGTAACATTTTTATTATGTGTGTGCGAAGGATGCAGTCAGCAAAATTACAGTAAACACTACGAAATAATAAAATACTATGGCATACTTGTGCCACAAAGCTGTTGTAACATATGGAACGAAGGTCTGTTGCCACGAAGACTTCTGGCTTATGGACAAGCGAAGGGCGTTGCCATTTTATATGAAAGCTGCATTTTTAACTTCCGATAAAACTCCTGTAAAACTATAGAGAATGTTAATAAGCTGAAAACTGAAAGTAAATACTTGTAGTAATCGTATAATGAAACTTAAAATTATCTCCAAACAACTAAAAAATTATGGAAGGCTGACTCTACACAGAAGGGAAAAAACCACACTAAAGGTTACAATAGTTTAGGTTCTATACGAAAGTTGTCTAGAAACCGTCTGTTCTTCAAATTCCGCTAATAGGTTTTCCTGGTGTTTACTGAAGTGATTACAACGCAACACTACATTAGTATCTTGTACAAGTCAGAATTAAATGAAGATTCGCTGCTGTTGCTAGGAAGAACGTGTTCCCTGAACACTACATTAATTTATCAAAATAGGTCAAATGGCTCTAAGCACTATGGGACTTAACATCTGTCCCCTAGACTTAGAACTACGTAAACCTAACTAACCTAAGGACATCACACACATCCATGCCCGAGGCAGGATTCGAACCTGTGACCGTAGCAGCCGCGTGCTTCTGGACTGAAGCGGCTAGAGCCACTCGGCCACAGCGGCCGGCTGATTTATCAAATATGAAGATTGTCACATGTGTCACAGCTGATATCATGAAACCTCGACTGGGCTGTTTTTTGGTTGCAGCGTGCCGGATTAACTTACGTAACGAGTTACTGGTTCGGAAAGAATAATGCACTCCCCTATAAACTGTAGAGCATTAAAGGAGGCTAGGGGTGATGTTATGTTGCTGCTAGTTTATTGCTCCCCACTTTATTCAAAGAAAGTCATATTTATAGGTCATGCATTAGTTAATTACAATTATTAAATCTCCAGTGGTATGTTATACCCTACTGCAATCGTAAATTTTACGAGGATTTAGTAATCGAAGGTTAAGGAACGAACGTGTCTCTCTACGAGATTTTCTGTCATAGCAGTGGAAGTACGGCTATTATTGTTTTCCTTCGATTTCAGATTGTCTGAAAATTACTGTATTGAAATCCATCTTTATGCAGTCATGTTATTTTTATCCAGTTGGTCAGACAAATTCATTTCGTGACGGTCCTCAACATATCTTTCTACATCGATAAACCGTTCTGAATCTCTTCATTCCTTAGGGATATTTTTAAGATCCTCTCTATAACTGATATATATTTTTGTGTGGCATTAATAGATGTGGGTGACTGTGTTGTCACAGGCTTCCAGTATATACTCAAATTGTGGCTGCCATTATTGTACGCAACTAGCCAACGGCTGCAACACATCGTGAAACCCGGTTCACATGAAGATCGATTGGGAATCTGATAAATTAAACTCTCTTGTTAAAGGCTTTCAATAAATATTGAATTGGTGGATGCCATTATTCTACTCAAGTAGCTAATGGATACTACAAGTCGTGAAACCTAGATCAAAAGACGGTAGATTTGGAACCTCAAAAAGTAAACTCTCCTTCTTGTACCAGATAAAGCAGTTTACCAACCATGCACAGCACGACAGATGCATGTTGGACTGAAAAGTAAATCAAGATTTTACCTACTTTCGACTGGAAAGCGTAATGTCACATTGGTGAGGTAATTTCAATAGCTGGCGTTCATTCCCTAGTCACTAACACTCCATTCAACTATCAAAACCTTTAGGCGTCGCTGCGAAAGCACTCCGGCAGAGGTCGTTTTCAGAAGGCGTGTTGTAATAGGGAGTGTCGATAACTGTCTTCTTTTTTTGGATTACGGCAAGCCTTTTTTCCGATGTATAGCACACCGAAAGCCAATCGATATTCGTGCGCGGAAAAGAGGCCGTTGTGTACGCCGCTTCCGACGCACTAATGAAACGTCAGTCAGCCGCGCTGGGGGACCAGCCGACGCGTCGCGTGTTCCCAGCTGAGGCGAGACGGCGCTACCCAGTCAGGAAAACCTGTAAGGAGCAGCGGAACGCTTTGTTACTGGCTGTGGCCGCTGTACTGGATTTATTCAAAATTTCAAAAAGGTGAACAAAATGATACAGACGAAAGCCATGCAGTCATTGGGGTTTATTTTCAAGAAATGCCCAATCAAATTCATCGTCTCGTGGTAGAAGACAATCTCATCTACATTAGCAATATCGTTTACATTGCATGAATCTTATGTGAACGGATATTTAATATCACGAATACAATTCCACTTGTCAAAATATAGATTCAGACGACTTCAGGGACTACGTTTTCGTACGCAGACGTTTGAAGCACAAACAAAACACTTCTGTCAACATTGCACAGGGTGTTCGGACTACAAATTGCAAGTAGGCTGTTTAGATTTTCTTACTGGTAACGCCACGTAGTGCCCTGTATGAAAACCACTGGCTGTGCTGTGTGCAGTCTGTGGCTAGTTTGCATTGTTGTCTGCCATTGTAGTGTTGGGCTGTTGGCTGTTAACAGCGCGTAGCGTTGCGCAGTTGGAGGTGAGCCGCCAGCAGTGGTGGATGTGGGGAAGTGAGATGGCGGATTTTTGAGAGCGGATGATCTGGACGTGTGTCCATCAGAGACAGTACATTTGTAAGACTGGACGCCATGAACTGCTATATATATATTATGACTTTTGAACACTATTAAGGTACATAGTTTGTTCTCTATCAAAATCTTTCATTTGCTAACTATGCCTATCAGTAGTTAGTGCCTTCAGTAGTTTGAATCTTTTATTTAGCTCGCAGTAGTGGCGCTCGCTGTATTGCAGTAGTTCGAGTAACGAAGATTTTTTGTGAGGTAAGTGATTTGTGAAACGTATAGGCCCCCAGGGGCTTCAGCTAGAAGTACGCGGGTGGCGACCGCGGGGACCCGAGCTGAGTCTGACATTGCTTCCACTTACTTGTGTCAGACTTCTTCTTTCTCCTTCCCTGTCGGCCTCCCTTGGCCAACTCTTGCTTTTTCGACCCCAACGGTATTAGGTTTCGAGGCCCGAGGGCGTCTTTCCAATTTTCTTATTCCTACTTATAACCCAAGTCCTGAGGGGAGCCCACCCCTTAAGAAAAGCGAGCAGTCCTGTGAGCTGTGAGGGTAACACCGCAGGTTGGACGGGAGGCCAGCACCGTCCCTCCATAAAAAATTCAACATGCTTTCAAGACTACAAGTAAGCCTCGGAACATTACTGACAAAAATAGACGACGTCAATGGCAAAGAAACGGTATACGATTTGGAACGTCGAATGTAAGGAGTCTGTACAAGACAGGGGCTGCAATCAGTGTGGTCAAGGAAATTCAGAGGTACGAACTAGACCTAGTTGCACTGCAAGAAATCCGGTGGGACGATTCTGGGAGCATTGATGTTGAAAACTGTACAATTCTGTATGGAGCATGTGAACGAGGTCATCTGTTAGGCATTGGTTTCTGCGTCAGTAAGACGTTGGCCACTAATGTTTCAGGATTCGTTTCAGCCAACCCAAGAATATCTGTTCAAACACTGGAAGTAAAGCATATTAAGGCGACTTTTGTGAACTGTCATGCTCCCACGGAGGAGAGCGAATGTGAAGTGAAAGACGAGTTCTATGCACAGCTAGAGATAGTGATGGATTCTATACCAAATGGACACCTGAGGATCCTCCTTGGTGATATGAATACCAAGTTTGGGGAAGAACAAATATTCCAAGACACAACAGGTAGGCACAGTCTACACAACCTAAGCAATGACAATGGAGTTAGGTTCATCAGCTTCGCTACATCATTAGGGTTGTTCATCTCCAGCACAAACTTCCAGCGGAAGAACATACATAAAGGAACCTGGGTATCACCAGATGGGAGAACTGTAAATCAAATAGACTATTTTGACATTGATCTCAGAGCCAAGAGATGGGTGTTAGACGTTAAGACAGCGCGGGGTGCCGAAGGTGGGAGTGATCATTTCCTGGTCAGAGGCCGTTTAAACATACAGTGTAAAGGAAGAACGGGACCTAAGTTAAAAAGAGTGGAAAGGTACCATGTGGAGAAACTGAAAGATGAGGCAACGAAGACCATATACCAGTTGCAACTTAGTAACCGCTTTGAAGCACTCAGTGAAGTGGGTGCGAATCAGGACCTCGAACAAATGTGGGGAAACATCCAGAGCTCAGTTAGGGATACAGCAAAGGAAACACTCATGGGAAACCCAGTGGGCAAGAAGATCTGGTTTGGAAAGGAATGTGCAGATGCCCTGGAAAGGAGACTGGAAGCCAGGACCAAATGGCTGAAGGGGACAAATCTGGCACCGTCCAAAGCACAATTTGAGGAGGTCCGAAAGACTACACAAGCAATTCTGAGAAGAGCAAAGAGGAAATACATAAGCAATATCATCACTGAAGCGGAAAGAGACTTCAGAGGACAAAAGACGAGGGAAATGTTTCTGAGGGTGAAGTACCTCTGCAAAGGTCACCAGGCCAAGCAGAAATTTGTCAAAGATTCGCGTGATAAGATCCTGACGAACTATGGGGACATAGCTGAGAGATGGAAAGAGTACTTTCGACAGCTGCTAAATTGTGATGAACCCGAACTGCAGTTTGATTTCCAGTGCCCAATTACAGCCGATGCAGACTAACCCCCACCTACCCTGGACGAGATAAAAATCAGAATCAGACACCTTAAACAGAATAAGAGTCCAGGTGAAGATGGAATACAGGCTGAAATGATCCTGGCTGGAGGAGAGAAACTTGCAGAAAAAATACACCGAGTGATACAGGCAATATGGACCAAAGAAGAACTACCAGGAGAATGGAAAACAGCTTTGATTAGTCCGATACATAAGAAGGGCGACAAACTGAAATGTGACAACTATCTAGGAATCGCCCTGCTTAACGTCTTCTATAAGATCCTGTCCAATTGCCTCATACATAGAATTCAGCCAGTGGCAGAATCGGTGATTGGGGAGTACCAGGGAGGTTTTCGGCCAGGACGGTCAACAATAGATCACATCTTCAGTCTCCGGCAGCTCACTGAGAAACTGGGTGAATATGGTAAAGATTTGCATATTTTATTCGTTGATTTTAAGAAGGTCTATGATTACAAACATCGCAAGAGCCTGCTCAACTGTTTAAGGGAGTTTGGCATAGCAAAGAAACTCATAAATCTGATGATCTGTCTGAACGAAACACATGCAAAGGTGAAGATGGGAAATCGCGTAACTGAGGAATTTGAAATTGTGACAGGACTCAGGCAAGGAGATGGGTTGTCCCCTATCCTGTTCAACTTTGTCCTCGAGAAGATCGCACGCGAGACCTTCCAAGAGAACGAAGGGATTGAAATCGAAGGAAAGAGACTGGCATACTTAGCCTATACAGACGACATCTGTTTACTCTCTAGGTCGGAAGAAGAGTTGGAGCAAATGACCAAAGCACTAAAGGAGGCTGCCAGCAAATTTGGGCTAAACATAAACGAAGCCAAGACAGAGTACCTCGTTATGACGCGTGGTCATTGTCAGACTGCTGATCATCTACAATCACTGCAGGTTGGGGACCATTCCTACAAGACAGTGCAAGAATTCAAATACCTAGGGGCACTTTTCACTGAGAACTCGTCATGTGAAGCAGAGATCAATGCCAGAATACAAGCAGGAAACCGATCTTACCACAGCCTAGCGCAATTGCTTCGGTCCAAATCTCTCTCCAGACAGTTCAAGATTCGACTGTACAAAACCCTGATCCAGCCTGTTGTTCTATATGGCTGTGAGACATGGAGTATCAGGAAACATGACTTCCATAAGCTCCTTGTTTTTGAGAGAAAAGTGCTTCGGAAGATCCTCGGTCCGGATCTGGATGCAGATACAGGGGAATGGAGGATCAGATACAACCAAGAGCTTGAGGAACTATACCAGCAGCCCAACATAGCAGGAACTGTCAAAGCTAAACGAATGCAGTGGGCCGGCCATGTGGCCTGGATGGAGGATCACAGATGGCCTCGGAAGCTCCTGGATTTCACACCTACAGGAAAGAGACCGCCAGGGAGACCCAAGAAGCGTTGGAGGGATGGACTCCATGAAGATTTATACCAAATGTCAACAGATGTGGACGAATGGCGGATAGCAGCCATGGACAGATTACAGTGGAGGAGGAAACTTGTAGATGCGTGCGGTCCACTGGGCCTGATCACGTAGTAGTAGTAGTAGTAGTAGTAGTATAGGTTAATGTTAGTCAGTGCCATTCTTTTTTAGGGATTATTGAAAGTCAGATTGCGGGCGCTAAAAAATATTGTGCACCTGCACAGTCGCAACAGATGGCTGCTGGCCGTGTCTACAAGGACTACTGTGGGTCTGCATCTTTGATGGCCCACCAATACCGTTATTTCTACAAGGACTGCACTGGGTCTGCACCTCTGGTGGCCTACCAATACCGTAATCTCTACCATGACTACAGTGGGTCTACTCTGTGATGACCTACCTACCAATATTCTTCAAAACTTCGACTGACTCTGCGGTGGGTTTGTTCTGTTGCGGCCCATTACCTGTCTGCATGTCGAGAGTCAACACTGTCTTTCCGTTGGAAGGACAACACTACTTCTTCAAGACTGCATGGAAATCCACTACTTCCGTGTGCATTTTCTTTTACTGCTCAGACTTTGAGAAAAACACTGCTATTTTACTGTGATGAATGATCAGGACTGTCTTTTGTGGACTGTGAGAAAATTTTAGCTTTTGACCAACACTGTATCAATAAGAGTGTGTATTTGATTTCTTTGCTATTGTAATTGCGAAAAAATTTTAACAAACATGTATTGGCCAGTGCCCAAAACAATTTGTAAAATTCTTTGTGGGGAGCATGGGGGCTATGTAAGTAGGCTGTTTAGATTTTCTTATTGATATCGCCACGTAGTGCTCTGTATGAAAACCACTGGCTGTGCTGTGTGCAGTCTGTGGCTAGTTTGCATTGTTGTCTGCCATTGTAGTGTTGGGCTGTTGGCTGTTAACAGCGCGTAGCGTTGCGCAGTTGGAGGTGAGCCGCCAGCAGTGGTGGATGTGGGGAAGTGAGATGGCGGATTTTTGAGAGCGGATGATCTGGACGTGTGTCCATCAGAGACAGTACATTTGTAAGACTGGACGCCATGAACTGCTATATATATATATATATATATATATATATATATATATATATATATATATTATGACTTTTGAACACTATTAAGGTAAATACATAGTTTGTTCTCTATCAAAATCTTTCATTTGCTAACTATGCCTATCAGTAGTTAGTGCCTTCAGTAGTTTGAATCTTTTATTTAGCTGGCAGTAGTGGCGCTCGCTGTGTTGCAGTAGTTCGAGTAACGAAGATTTTTTGTGAGGTAAGTGATTTGTGAAACGCATAGGTTAATGTTAGTCAGGGCCATTCTTTTGTAGGGATTATTGAAAGTCAGATTGCATTGCGCTAAAAAATATTGTGTATCAGTTTAAGCACAGTCATGTATAATTTTTCATAGGGGATGTTTCAAGATGTAAAAACATTTGCTTCTATTTCAGTACCTATTACGGTTTATAACTTTATTTGTCCAAGATTGTACACAGCAGCTCAAATATTATTATGCATGTTGGTACTGTTGGGCACCGTTTGTAGCTCGACAGATATCGAAATGGTACGCCGCTTCTCGCCACATATCCATAAACATGACCACTGCTATGGCCTCTACTGCGGCGTATATCCGTTGTCTCAAATGTATCGGATCTCGGCCCCTTGTTCTGTAAACGATGTCCTTGATAAATCCCCAGGCACTAAAGTCTAGCGGAGTCAGATCGTGAGACCAAGGACACCATGTACATCGATAACGTGGTTCCACCGAGAGAGCACTGAAAAATCTGCAGCGAGAAAGTGCTTGGACGAATGAGAAAATATATCAAAGAAAACTGAAAACTAATTTGCCCTCGGGAAAAATGTTACTACAATTTTATTGCGAAAGAATGTATAGAAAAGGATGAACATAGCTAACAGAATGAAGCAGAAAAGAAGAAAAATGTTCGGCACGATGGCAAAAGTGAACGACCTCAGCTCTGAAAGAGCTTTCAACACACACTACTCTCGAGACTTGTTTGAATTCACATTACTATTTGAGTGAATGATCTATAATATTTGTTGTATTGGTTTTATATAGGCCAAAGAGGCAGTTAAATTATATGTCATCCACATCCAAAAGTTAATGAAATAATAATCATAGATTGAAAATAATTCTGAAAATAATGACGATAAAAATAATAAACATACAGTCTAAGGATTTATTTCATTCGAAAGACTGATAATAATGAACAGATTTAAGGATAATACAAACCTTAAAAGGTCATTAGTAATGAACACATTTTCGCCGATCGGAAAACTTTCGATGTAAATAAAAATACCGAGAGAAGGCAGGAAATTGCTTACTGCGACAATGAATGAAACAACATACCAACATAAACCAAAAGTAAATGGAATATCCTGAAGTCAGATGTATCAAACTCAATGGAAATTAAATTGTATTTGTCAACCTATCCTCGTATTTTGTACTGTCACCGGCTCAAAGTGTGGCTACATTAACTATTAATTTATTGTGTTGCCCCAGGTTTCTATCTACCAGCCGTTAACCATTCAGTAGATGTTCCGTAGCGGAAAGCTTTTTTTTTTTTTTTTTTTTTGTACATATGTTGGTAAAAAAAGTAAAGGAATTTGGGTGACACTGTACATTGAGATTCCAATCTATCAAGTTTTCATATACTTTAAAATATTACTTGAGATTTACTACCGTGCTTACTAACTTTTTATAACAGACGCCACAAGAGACCAAAACTACTGAAATGCTGAACGGCTCCACTCTTCGTACTTAAAACGCCCTAATGACACTTCATCTAGCAAAGGTTGCTTCACTTAAATTATACTACTCCCTGGATATCCTTCAACGACACACTACAAGCCTTACCTTCCACAGCTGTCTTCCATCTGTCACACACATGTTTTATCAGCCAATGAAGTTTCCACCCGTGCCACCGATTCTGAGAATGCCCCCAGGATTTCCTTTATCATGAAACTTGGAGTAGAACGCTTCCATCGTATCCCCACTTTGCGTTACTTTATTTCTTTCTTAACGTCATCGCATTTCTGCCAACTTACATTAAATAAAAAAAGACAGAAAAAAATACGTTGAGGTTTGGGGTTGAACAGACATCTCGTTTAGCTCAGGAGCCATTTGCTGTGTCGTAATAGTACGCAGCACAGGACTGAGTCATTACGCTGCGACAAGTTTCATCACAACTTACCAACCAGTAGCAGCGGACCATTAGTTTGCTACAGACGCTGCACTCCGCTGGAGGACAGAAACAGAAAAAGTCCTAGGCAGCCTCATGGAAGATGAGATATAGAAATGTTTTGGGGAATGGAAGGAACAAATGCAAATGTAACAGGGCTTAAATCGTTCCTAATTTGAAGACGGTCAGCATTACTTAATAGGTACAGAAATTTGCAGTATCAGTCTCATTTTTTTTGTGTCATACCTAGAGTGACATTTTCCACTCAAAGTTTGTAGTAAACTACCAGACCCTCGTAGTCACGAAAATATCATTCTTGTGCAAGTATTCATTTAGCAGAAGCCACTGAGATGTCATCATTCGTTATCATTCTGCAATAATATTTCGCTGGAAAATCACCGTTCACATCATTGTATGTTGTATATCTTAGTATTTTTTTTATCTGCCATTTTAAATGCTGTCTTAAAATAAAAGTAGAAACTCACCACATTTCTCTCCTCGTCTTCTGTAGCGAATAGACTCAGCCATTCGTAAAAGTGACGCCGAAAACCCATATTCCCCCTCCTCATCACCAGTTCTAGTGTTTAAGGCCACATTCATCAATGAATCCGGCACACCGTGCTATTACGTCTGGTCCGCAAAAAAATTCAAGTAACTCTCATTTACACATTATAAAATTTGTCCCAGTATCTACCGATTTTACCTATTCCAATAGATTCTTCTTATCGCTGCTTACACTAAAGCTGCTTTCTTTTCATTTCCATTCCAAAAACCTTTTCCCTGCTGAAAATCATCACATCAGCGCCCTCCCCCATGACCCTGAGATCCCGAGTGAAAAAAAAAAATCCCAGTCCTGGCAGGGAATCGAATCCAGATTCGGCTATCTAAAGCCAGCGATGCTAACAACATTTCTTTCTTTCATTTTGTTGTATTCTTACCTTCGGTCTTTGTCGTTAGTGGTTCTGTGCGAATGTTGCATGGACACTTAAAAAGCCCACCTATGTCAAATGCACTCTTTTTTTTATTATTACGGATGGAAGCTGATACCCGGCCGAACACAATGAGCATCCGTGCCGGCAACGGAAAATAACAAACAGTAGCTTCAACTGAAACGTATCCTTCACTATACTGTCAAATAGAATTTATACGATCCTTTGCCTGTCGTTCGCATTATTAAAATGTTTTATAAGGTTCCTCTTCGTTTGTTTGCTTACATTCCTCATTGTTTACGTTTTCATATGATCTTGCCAGGGCATGACAAGCATTCCTACATTTACTCCAGCTGCAATAAGCTTATATGCTTGGTTATGAATTTTTCATGGCTGACTCTATATCGTTAACAAAAATCAAGATTCACATCTATGTATCTCTCTAGCTATATTAATTATACGAGGAAAACTGTAAAACTTTGATCTGTGTCTGTCTGAATACGCTAATCATCTAAATTGCTTCACGAATTTTCATGCGGTTGTCACAGATAACTTGCATGTAGCTTGAGGCAAGGTGTAGGCTTTATTTCACCAAAATCGGATTACGAAAGAACAGAATAAAAAGATGACGTGATTTAAAAATGTATCGGAGAGTCGTCTGCTCATCTTAGTAGTTCGGATGGTCAATCATCACGCTGTAGTACACCAAAGAATCAACAAATGGCTCTGTTAGTTTCGCTGCACACTAAAGAACCAATAGATGGCGCTGTCAGTTTTTTTCTTTTTAATTCAGTGAAGGACGTATTTTCAGAAGCTGACGTCAGTGACAGAATTGATTCAAAAATGGTTCAAATGGCTCTGAGCACTATGGGACTTAACATCTATGCTCATCAGTCCCCTAGAACTTAGAACTACTTAAACCTAACTAACCTAGGGACAGCACACGACACCCATCTTCACGAGGCAGAGAAAATCCCTGACCCCCGCCAGGAATCGAACCCAGGAACCCGGGCGCGGGAAGCGAGAACGCTACCACACGACCACGAGCTGCGGACAGTGACAGAATTAAGTGCCGCAATCTTATATTTACGAAAGCAAACTAACAGCGAATCTGATAGCTACGATATATGGATTTATTTATTTCACTTTGTGTATTAAAAACTCCGTGGTATAGGGGTAGCGTCTTAGGTTAGTAATCAAAACCTCTTCGGTCCCGGGTTCGAATCCCGCCACTGCTTAAATCTCGATTAATAATCAGCATTGGCAGCCGAAGACTTCCAGCACCCTCATCCTATGAACGGCCTTATCAAAGGGGCAGAGGAGCTGACAGAGGTTCAGGGCACCCTCTTGTCCTAGGGGTGGGAAACTGCCCCTAAAGGAGGGAGAATCAGCAATGATAAACGGCATGGGGATGCAGAAGGCAATGGGACCACTGCATTAAAGACACGTAACGTGCCAGAGGATATGTGGCCTGTAATTGAAAAAGAAAACTGTCATGATGATCTCTCCATTGGCAAAAGATTCCAGAATAGTCCTCCATTCCGATCTCCGGGAGCGGACAGCCAAGGGGGAGGTGGCCATGAGAAAAAGATTTAATAATCAACAAGTCGGGGCGTGGAATGTCAAAAGCTTGAACGTGGTAGGGAAACCAGAAAATCTGAAAAGGAAATTCAAAGGCTCAATCTAGATATATAGTATGGGTCAGTGAAGTGAAATGGAAAGAAGACAAGGATTTCTGGTCAGATGAGTATAGGGTAACATCAACAGCAGCAGAAAATGGTATAACGGGAGTAGGATTTGTTATGAATAGGAAGGTAGGGCAGAGAGTGTGTTACTGTGAGCAATTCAGTGATTGGATTGTTCTTACCAGAATCGGCAGCAAACCAAAACCGACGTTGAAAACTGAAGATGAAGAGATAGAGGAAATATATGATGATATTATAAGGGTAACGCAGTACGTAAAGGGAGGTGACAATCTAATAGTCACGGGGGATTGGAATGTAGTTGTAGGGGAAGGAGTAGAGAAAGGGTTACAGGAGAATATGAGCTAGGGACAAGGAATGAGAGAGGAGAAAGACTAATTCAGTTCTATAGTGAATTTCAGCTAGTAATAGCGAATACTCTGTTCATGAATCACAAGAGGCGGAGGTATACTTGGAAAAGACCGACAGATACGGGAGTATTTCAGTTAAATTACATCAAGGTCAGACAGAGATTCCGAAATCAGATACTGCATTGTCAAACGTATCCAGGAGCAGATATACACTCGGATCACAATGTAGTAGTGATGAAGAGTGGGCTGAAGTTCAAGGGATTAGTCAGGAAGAACCAATAAGCAAAGAAGTGGCAAACGAAAGTAAGGAATGACGAGATACATTGAAGTTCTCTAAGGCAATAGACACAGCAATAAGGAATAGCTCAGTAGGTAGTACAGATGATGAGGAATGGACATCTCTAAAAAGAGCCATCACAGAAGTTGAGATGGAACACATAGATAGAAAGAAGGTAACTGCGAAGAAAGCATGGGTAACAGAAGAAATACTTCAGTTAAGCGATGAAAGGAGGAAATACAAAAATATTCCGGGAAACTCAGGAATACAGTAATACAAGTCGCTGAGGAATGAAATAAATAGGAAGTGCAGGAGAGCTAAGACGAAATGGCTGCATGAAAAATGTGAAATCGAAAAAGAAATTATCATCGGAAGGACAGACTCAGCATACAGGAAAGTCAAAAAACCTTCGGTGACATTAAAAGCAAGGGCGGTAACATTAAAAGTGCAACTGGAATTCCACTGTTAAATGTAGAGGAGAAAGTGGACAGGTGGAAAGAATGCATTGATAGCCTCTGTGAGGGGGAAGATTTGTCTGATGTGATACAAAAAGAAACAGAAGTCGACTTAGAAGAGATAGGGGATCCAGTTTTAGAATCAGAATGTAAAAGAGCTTTGAAGGACTTAAGACCAAATAAGGCAGAAGGAATGGATAAAATTCCATCAGAAATGCTAAGATCATTGGGGGAGGTGGCAACAAAACGACTATTAACGTTGGTGTGGAGAATGTAGGAGACTGGCGGCAGCAGAGGGTTCTGAATTTCGAAAAAATATCATTCACACAATTCTGAAGACTGAAAGAGCTAACAAGTGCGAGAATTATGTCACAATCAGCTTAACAGCTCATGCATTCAAGTTTCTGACAACAAAAATATATAGCAGAATGGAAAAGAAAATTGAGGATGTGCTAGACGACGATCAATTTGGCTACAGAGAAGGTGAAGGCACGAGAGGGGCAATTCTGGCGTTGCGGCTGATAATGGAAGCAACACCAAAGAAAAATAAAGACATGTTCATAGAATTTGCCGACCTGGAAAAAGCGTTCAACAATGTAAAATGGTGCAGGATGTTCGAAATTATGAGAAAAATAGAGGTAAGCTCTAGGGAGAGATGGATAATATACAATGTGTACAAAAGCCAAGAGGAATAATAGTGGAGGACTAAGAACGAATTCCTGGAATTAAAAAGGTTGTGGTACAGGGAAGTAGTCTTTCGCCCCTACTTTTCAGTCTGTACATAGAAGAAGCAATGATGGAAACAAAGGAAACGTTCAGGAGTGGAATTAAAATTCAAGGTGAAAGGATACGATGCGCTGGTGGCATTGCTATCCTGAGTGAAAGTGAAGAAGAATTACATGATGTGCTGAATGGAATGAAAATTAATGAGTACAGAATATGGACTGAGAGTAAATCGAAGAAAGACGAAAGTAATGAGAAGTAGAAGAAATGAGAACAGCGAGAAACTTAACATCAGGATTGATGGTCACAAAGTAGATGAAGTTAAGGAATTCTGATACTTAGGCAGTAAAATAACTAATGACGGAAGGAGCAAGGAAGGCATCAAAAGCAGACTAGCAAAGGCAGAAAAGGCATTCCTAGTCAAGAGAAGTCTACTATTAACAAACACAGGCCTTAATTTGAGGGAGATATTTCTGAGAATGTACGTCTGGAGTACAGCATTGTATTGTAGTGAAACACGGACTGGGAAAACCGGAACAGAAGTGAATCAAAGCATTTGATATCTGATGCTACAGACGAATGTAGAAAATTAGGTTGACTGATAAGACAAGGATTGAGGAGGTTCTGCGCATAATCGGAGAGGAAAGGAATATGCGGAAAACACTGATACGGAGAAGGGACAGGACGTTAGGACATCTGTTAAGTCATAAGAGAATGACTTCCACGGTACCAGAGGGAAACGTAGAGGGCAAAAACTGTAGAAGAAGACAAAGATTGGAATACATAGAGCAAATAATTGAAGACGTAAGTTGCAAGTGCTACTCTGAGATGAATTTGCACAGGAGAGACATTCGTGGCGGGCTGCGTCAAATTAATCAGAAGACTGATGTTACATATAAAAAAATTAAAAAAATATTAATAAATTAACGACGTTACTTTGCTTCTTTAGACACGTTTCGTTTATATTTTATTTTCCTAGAAAAGTTGTTTTACCTGAGTGAGAAAAGCATTTTCGGGAGTTTACGTCAGTGACAGAATTCCACCTCAATCTCCTCTTTACGAATACAGACTAGCATTGAATATGCTTGGCAATGATATAAGCATATAGTGATTTTGCTTCGTGCTTCAAAAACTTAACATGATTGGATTGTTTCTTTCAATAGGTTCTGTTTATATTCCTTGCTAGGAGAAACATTAAGTTTACTTTCTGATTTGGATGCCTCCTCATCACATTTTGATTTCATTTCTTACGAATAAAAACGCCTAGAAAACATTCGATTCTTTCTGAATACACCAAAACAGCTAAAAGACTGAGGATTATATGGTCTCAGGAATCCAATGAAGATCATGAGCAAGTCTTGCTGCGACTGGAGAACATTATTCCTCTACAGCCTGCCTGGGTTTACTGCACGGAACACTTTTATCACCTTGCCGATGTGTAGTTCAATGCCATTAAGTCGTCTTTCGTAATAGGGGAGCTTAGTAACACAAAAACTATGTTGTTGTTGAGTTTTTATCCAATGAAATGTTTTGCTTGATGATAATAATGAAAGTAATCGGACTCCGTTAAAGACATAGATTGCAGAGTCGAGTATATAAATGTTTAAATGCGTAAACGATGGAGAGCTTGATATTGATTCATTTTTGAAAAAGTTCAGAGTCCGATACACTGCGATTTAAATCACTAGCCTTCGCTTGAAATTACCTGATCAGGTTAATACCAGTCTTCCATAGTAAATGTGCAGAAGATGCCCTGAGACAGTGTATCTGTCTGGTATTTTTTTGTATTCCTCTTTACTGCGCAGTTTTAAATCAATAATGCGCACAGCGCGCACAACGCTCCACAATGACGATTAGACTTGCGGGAGACAGTATTACCGGGCTCGCTGCGCCAGAGTCCAGTGCCATTTACACGACCGTCCCAACTACATGTTGAGCGTAAGTGCACATAAAACCGTTCCACACCACTGTAAGAAACCCTTAATAGTTGATTTAGCACCGTAAGTGAGCCTCAGTGCGCTGATTACTACTCCGTATTTCACTTAGTTCCCATCGGTGATTTAGTTTTGGTTGTCCTTCTCAACATAAACACTAGCATTATATCTTTACAACAGCACCTCACAGTTTCATTGCATCCCAACTAGCACAATAACATTTTCGAAGTTGCGTTCACTGTGGCATAGTCTATCAGGACCTATTATTTACAATATGTGTTTTTGTGTCATCGCCACAGATCTCAACATTCTTTTCAACGGGAATTAAAATATTTACAAGATAGATATGCATAAATTTCAATGGGACTCGTCCCATAATTCATAAGAACATAGCATTTCATACAATGACATATTTAATCTGAAGAATCTGGCCTGAACTAGCAATACCTCCAAATTCCTTGGCATTTCATAATTTGTAGAAGATAGGACAACATTACCTATCAGTTCATAGGATAAAATTTGCCGGTACCTATTTACATTAAGTCAAACCATAAGGGGACGCCTGATAACAGACAGAAAATAAGTTCAAAGCAGAGCAGAATGACTACACAATTGACTAAGCGCCAAATCAAATATAAGTTTCCTTTAATTTACATCTATGGTCACAAACTCTTTGTTAACAGATTACTGGTTTCTGTCTTTAATGACCATCATCAGATCTTTTTCATAGAAACAAAGTCCTAGTGTACTGCAGCCATATTATTACATATACGGGTCACTGTTTTTTCGCGACAATGTCGCAGCTTGTGAAATCAAATATAGTCATTCGAAGTCCGACCATACGTAGTAATGTAATTATTCACATGGCTCTGAATTCTGCTAACACACGCTCAAATGCTTATATTCATATCATACCAGCATGTTACACATTTAAAGATAATTAGCAACGAGTGCACCTAATACATACGCCTTTTTTATTTCATTTGGTACAGAAGAGCCACAAAAAGGAAATATTTTTTTACCACTTGTACTATAAACCGAGATATACTAAAGTACTTGTATACCAAAACATCTCCATATACATAAATGTCGTTTCTTGCCCTTTTAAACAAAGGCCAAATAGGCTTGCACCATATTATTCCTATTAAGCTACCAGAGGCACGTTTGGCTTGTTGTACACTATGTGCTTCAGTACACAGAGCTTGTACTCAATGAATCGCAAATTATGCTACTTACTAAGAGACAATCAAGTATTCATTTGATTTCACTACAAACATTAACAAACAACAAGCAAGATCATCACTGTAGATATTTTTAACAACATTGTGTGAGTACAGTCCTTTTATTTTGTGTGTTCTAGGATCGGCCAGCAACTACTTTTTGTAGAATCATGATTATTTTTTCTGGATATGTGTAAAGTAGTTGCAATTTACGACTATTACAGTGTAAATGTGAAGATTTTGGATGAGTTTTAAACTGTATGTTTTCACCTATGTGTTACCTTTGTACATACTGTCATACTGGATTTTCTGTAATTGTGTTTGTTCTTTAAGTGAGATAAGGGTTTGCCTTAACTTATCCTTCCAGGGACACCCTTCTGAAACTTATCTTCCAGATAGCAGCAAATGTAGAGATACACCCGTTAATTTCATGGACAATTCTTCTCGTGGTGTTACCCTCTGGGTGAAATTTTGATATAAGTATTTGATTTGGTGTTCCTGCAAAAATGCTATCCCCTTTCTGCCAGTCAAATCTGAGAGTTGTTAGACAGTAAGGCAGTAGGCTTGCCAGTTGTTGGCGTTTAATCACTTACAATTCTTTTAATGATTAGACCTGTTGTGGTACACTTCCTGGCATAAAGTTTAACATATTTCGAAAAAATATCGTAGAAATGCTACTACATACAATTTAGCTCCACATATAGCTGAAGGCAAAGACGGGATAATATTAATAGAAATGATTTGTAATGGTTTCGCTGGTAAGATAAGATGGAGTTTTGTACGATTACAATGCTTCGACGGTTTGGTTTTTTGACGTAAGACAAATGTTTTGCTGCTAAGTACGCCTCTGCATGTAAAATAGCGATACAGATTTATCTTTCTTGTACATTTTTTGCACCATAATGTTCCCATACATGATGCGTATACCAAATTAAGACACCATGACAGGTGTCTAGAATACAAGAACACCACGTGTCAGATCATATACTCTAAGACAAATGACGAACCATGAACGGATCAGCTGAATGGTACGATAATCGGTAGATGTGACCTACGTGTAGAGACAAACAAATCAATACAATTTCAGAAAAATTAGATGATTCATTCGAGCAAAAGAGCTTCTGAAATTGAGTGTTAGCACACTGGACTCGCATTCGGGAGGACGACGGTTCAATCCCGTCTCCGGCCATCCTGATTTAGGTTTTCCGTGATTTCCCTAAATCGCTTCAGGCAAATGCCGGGATGGTTCCTTTGAAAGGGCACGGCCGCTTTCCTTCCCCCTCCTTCCCTCACCCGAGCTTGCGCTCCGTCTCTAATGACCACGTTGTCGACGGGACGTTAAACACTAATCTCCTCCTCCTCCTCCTGAAATTGAGCAAGTCAAAAACGTATTGGTTCACCTCTAGCTAATATACATGCAGTTATTTGGCTTGGAATTGATTAATAGATTTGTTGGATGTACTCCTAAGGGATATCATGTCAAATTCTGTCCAATTCAAGCTTTGGATCGTCAAAATCCCGAGCTGGTTGGAACGCCCTGCCCATAATGCTGCAAACGTTCTTAGTTGGGGAGAAGATTGACAAGCACTAAGACAAGTAGTAGGAACTCTCGCTCTGAGCAAGCAGGCTCTATCCTGCTGAAATCCAAGCTGAGGATGGCTTGTCATGAAGGGCAACAAAAATGGGGCGTAGACTATCGTCGACGTGTTTTTGTGCTGTAATGCTGCCGTAGATGACAATCATAGAGGGCTTGCTGTGAAAGAAAAGGGACGCCAGGCAACTACTCCTGGTTGTCAGGCCATGTGGTGGGGGACAGTTAGATCAGTATTCCAATGCTGTCTGGGGAATCGCTAGACTCGCCTTTGCTGATCACTGGGACCCGTAATCTCACTAACTGAAGCAGAACTGTTTTCAGTGATGAATCCCACTCGTTAATGAGCCCTGGTGACCAGCGAAGACGAGTTTGGAGATGCCCTGGACAGTGATGGGACACAAAACTGAGTGTCACTCTCATATGGCCTGACAACCAGAAATTATGGTCTGGGGCGCCATTTATTTCATAGCAGGACATAGCCGGACAACAACCTAACAGTGCCGCAGTACATCGACTATATTCTAGATACCGTTTCGTTAACCTTCAGGTTAAGCCATCCTAGTCTTACATTTCAGCAATATAATGCCCATCTACACAAAACGAGAGTTTCTACCGTTCGTCTTCGTGCTTGACAAGCCTCACCTTAGGCATAAAGGTATCCAGATTTCTTCTCAATTGACAACTTTTTGAGCATTGTGGTCAGGGCCTTCAACCAGCTCGGCATTTTGACCTTATAACACACCAATTGGACAGAATTTGGCACGATATCCCTCAGGAGGATATCCAATGACTAACAATCAACACCAAGCCGAATAACAGGTTGTATATGGGCCAGAGGAGGATCAACTTGCTATTAACCTGATTTGGTCAAGCTCTTTTTCTTGAATAAATCATCCAGTTTTTCTGAAATTGTAATAATATGTTTGTCTGTACTTGTAATTCACATCTACGGATTTCTGTCCCATTTGGATAATTCTTTCAAGGTGTGTCGTCCTTTTTGTCTTTGAGTGTATATTTCGTCTAAGGAACAGAATTTCATTATGATTTTTTAAATGTTGATCTAAGTTTTTAGTTCAATCTTGCGAAGTCAATGATTTAACTTTCCACCAGCATATATCCCCTTCCTATGTAGGGGTTGCTGTCAGTACATCATCAACGTACGAAGTTGCTTTATCTAATAAGTTAGGCCTAAGATTGTGTCCAAAGCAGTAATGATCTCACCTGACCTTACCTTTAATCCTAATGGCAGTACACAAAATTGATAATTCCTCTTTCCAAGTATGAAAGCAGTATTTTTTGTAGTTTCTTTGAATAAGATCACCTGCCAATACAAAACTCTCAAATCGATATTAGTGAGATACTTAATGCATGAAAATTTGCAAGTATTCATCTAAATTCTCTGGGCTATTGCCAACAACAATAACGATTTTGCCGATAACCATTGCATCTAATACCAGCATGAGGATGCAATGCATAAGGCAATGGACACTACTGCAATAAGTACATTTACACTGGCCTCTGCCACAGCTTATATATATATATATATATATATATATATATATATATATATATATGTGTGTGTGTGTGTGTGTGTGTGTGTGTGTGTGTGTGTGTGTGTGCAAACCCCTGAAACCACATGAAGTCAAAATTGCATTACGGTAACGATATATAAAGCAGAAAAAAATAAGTAAAATGATAACAAAAAATAATAAGTCAAAATATGTTATTAAACCAGTCGTATGGAGTAAAACTGCTTGCACAGCGTTTGGATACAAGACCAACAACCCCAAAGATCATAGCATCAGGATGAGGGGCAGTCGTAGGCATTGAAAACTAGAGACAAACGTATATTTTTTTCATTAAAAAAAGTAAAAGTTACAGAATATAAAAAGGTTGAAAGGAGTATACTGGGGCAAACTTGTACGTGGCTCCAGAATAAGATAAGTATATTAATAAATTAAAATGAAAGTAGTGTACTATAGACAATGAAAGTCTCTGATAGGCTCGATAAAGTGGATTGCTGTCTGTGCGCGACCACAGAGCCAAAGATAGTGTACTGCTTTGTTGGAGTAAGAGAGCGCTGGGCGCACAGTTGTGGGTGGCTGTCTGTGAGGGAAAGGCAGTTTTTGGGGTGTGCTGTGTGGAGCCACCAACAGTGAAATTAATTTAGGGATGCCAATATTGTTGCACATGGAAGCAGAAGTCTTCATGAAACCAAGGTAAAGATATTAAATAATTATGATTTCTGTTTTTTGCCAGCGCATTAGTATAGATGAGTTGGCCGATAATTTGTAATTGTTGAGTACCCCAGAATGTACGTAAACGGTTTTGATCGAAAGGCTAGTTAAATACTTCATTTTTCTAATGCTTTCAAGATTTGTTAACAGAGCTATGTGTAATTTGATGATTTGCATTTATGTTCAATTAATGAAGTTAGATAATACTTGCTGTAAAAATCTCGTTGTTTGTGAATCAATTGTGAGTGATGTAACTAAGTGTTAGTAATTCACCACAATCAGTACCGCCTCCCAGGCCAAGTCATATATTTTTCAAAAAAGTTGGATTCTCTTAAATGTTCTCGTTTATCATCCAAATGAATTTCATGTGCATTTTAAGTATTATGGGCAGCGTTGCACGCTGCCGAGCCTGTAGCTAACATTTATATTTATCTTTGAGAGACCAGAATATATCGCATTACTCCGTTGCTGCTTTAGAGGTAAGACAATTTAATTTACTTGTTATGTGAACAGGGCCTTAGGACTGTATGTCTTTATTGGTGTTGGGAGCTGCATTGCCCATCGATTCGTGTAAAGTTTTGCTAACAATAACACAGAGAAAGCACACCACTTCAGTTACAACACGCCACACGACAATACGAGTTCAGCACTCATTCCACGGATCAGACACTGATTGAACATAATCGTCATCATTCTCATTCTTTTTATTGAAGAACATTACAAGGTAAGGTCACCTTGGGTAAATAATGTCAGGAATGAGCCCCCTTTGAAGTATAGCTCCCTTAACTTCGTTCGCAACAAAACGAACAAGATAAAAATTATGCTGTCGACAAAATAACCGGTATCACTGTAGCAAGATTCCAAACACCGGTAGCATTGTATCACAGTATACCTGGTTTCTCAGTTGATCGATCAGCAACTTGTCTTTATCAGTATAGAGATGTTTAACAATTTCCAGCTTCTCGAGTAGATTCAGCTTTTCTCCCATCTGAGCAGGGTGTAGTTTTCTCGTTTTCTAGTGTGGGATACTGGTGTCCTATTGACTTAAGATGTTCAGCAGACGCGAAATTCTGGTTAATCTGGCCTTTCTTATTTAGTATGTATCGCTGAACCTGGTCTTAAATATCCTGCCTGTTTGTCATGTACATGACATTTCATACTCACTACACTCTAATCTGTATACTCCCGACCCTGCATATTTATTCTTACATGGGCGTCTTCACTTTACCCACAAGTCCTTGGGTTAGCGGACAGGGCTTTCGTGCGTTCGCGGCTTGACTATGGCTGGACGTCGTATGGATCAGCGAGGTGTTTTCAGTGTACATTCCATGGCAAGGAATACATCGTACCAATAATTTCAGTTGTTTGCCTGTATGTCCCTGTAAGCGCCCTATTGTCTCGTGTCATTGACGCTGTCCACCGTAGGGCTATTCCACTGGCCACGGGTGCTTATAGCATCAGTCCCATGCCCAGTCTCTGTGCTGAAGCTGGGAAACCGCCACTCACCATCCGGTGGCGGCTCCTCATGGTGCGGCAGGCATGTAAGTTCCGACTTCACCCGCATATTATACTGTTGCCCATCCGCCTCTGAAGCGTCTCCAACCGCCCACAAGCCACAATGCCATTCAGGATATGCGTGCAGCATGTGTTTGAGTCACCAGGTGTGGAGCAAGTACAAACCCAAATTCCGAGTTTAACCGTCTGCCGCCCTGGGTGCTGCAAAGGTCCAGCGTCATTTAAGACTTAGTGTAGTACAGGAGACAGTTCACTCCAGATTCTGTCTGCAATTCGCTATTTTGTACGAGCACCGCGACTATATAGCTGTCCTGACGCATGGGTCTAAGCAGGGGGGCTCCGTTGGTTGCTCTGTTGTTGTTTTCCCAGATCGTGTCTCAAGATCCGGCACTGGAGCAGATGCGACGTTCTTCCAGTGCTAAATACGCTGAAGAACCAAGGAAATTGGTACACCTGTCTAATGTTGTGTGGGGCCCCCGCGAGAATGCAGGAGTGCCGCAACACGACGTGGCATTGACTCGATTAAAGTCTGAAGTAGTACTGGAAGGAACTGACACCATGAATCCTGAAGGGCAGTCCATAACATCTACATCATACTCCGCAGGTCACCTAATAGTGAGTATCGGAGGGTACTTTCGGTACCACTATCTGATCCCTCCAACCCTGTTCCATTGGCGAATAGTGCGTGGTTCCATTGGCGAATAGTGCGTGGGAAGAATAATTGTCGATAACCCTCTGCATTGGCTCTAATTTCTCGAATTTTCTCCTCATGGTCAATACGCGAGATGTATGTGGGGGGGGGGGAGGGGCGGGGGCGGGGAAGTAATATGTTGTCTGACTCCTCCTGAAAACTGCTGTCCCGAAATTTCAACAGTAACTCTCTCTGTGATGGACAACGCCTCTCTTGTAACGTCTGCTAGTGGAGTTTGTTTAGCATTTCCGTAACGCTCTCTCGCCAGCTTAACGACCTCGTGACGAAAGACGCCGTTCTTCTTGGATCTTCTCTATCTCCTCTGTCAGTCCTACCCGATAGGGATTCCAGATAGGTGAACAATTCTCAACAATCGGGCGAACAAGCGCCTTATAAGACACTTCTTTCGTGGATGAGCTACATTTCCTTAAGAGTCTTCCGAAGCATCTGAGTCTGGTGTCTGCTTTTCCCACTATCTATTTTATATGGTCATTCCACTTAACGTCGCCCTGGATAGTTATGCCTAGATATTTTACGACAGGCCCTGTCTCCAGCTGTGTGTCAGGGGGGTGGCGATCTCTTCTGAAAAGCACATATCGACGATGTTTCGCTGAATAGTTCGCTCGCTGGCAATTGTTGGTGGCCCAGTATCGGAATCTGCAGCAGTTTGTTTTTATTTCTAGTTAATTATCCGGCTTTCTTTCTAGATGTGTTTCGATCCCGAGTCATGTGTCTGGCCCTTTTCTATCGTATTTCATTACACATGATAAATATACCAAAAACAAAAGACCCACAACGATGCTAACTAAATACACACGTTTCATAACACGGGACTAACCAAACCCTACTGGATCCTTCCGGACAAGACGCGATTAAGTGTCACATATTCTATTATGATCACGGAGATGGGCTTACATTAGATAAACTTCGCACGACATTGCGTGAAGCCGAATTTTTGATGGCTGCAATTCATGGTTGCAACTGGGTCGTTAGAGAAATAAATACAGGAATCGCGTTGTAGCGGTGTAGCGCAGTGGTTATCGCTTAAACCCGACGCGGGAAGGGTCGTAGGTTCGGATGTCGTCAGTTGCGACCAAATTTGTTCAACGTAAATCTAATCAGAAGACACAGATTATTTTTTTTTCGATTAACTGGTTTAAATGAATATTTTATTTCTGTTACTTTTCCACGTCATTTTCATCAGTACATTGAACCTTTTAGTTGCTCTTACTTTTCTTCCTTGATTCTCTTTTAACTTGGAAGCTGCTTGTGTCGCCTATAATTTGTAAACAGCTTCCAACCAGGACTGCTCATCATGTGGTAACCAATGATAGCGGGAAATTATAATTTGCGCTTAGCGCTGAAGCTGAAATTTTTCTCTCTTGGCTTTGCTCATATAGGCTAGATTTAATCGCCATTAACAAAGTGATCGTGATTTTTGTTTTGCTGCAACTATTGACCGGTCGTTTTCTCGGATACATTGGACACCACAATGTCGTGGTTGGGTTAGGACGTGATTTTAAATTCCGGGCCACAAATCAGCTGACGACACAGCGTCTTGCATTAGCGTCATACCTCGCGGCGGCCGCTTCGAACGTTGCTCCGCGTTTCACATTAGCAGCGCTTGTGAAGTAGCCCGCCGTGTTCGTGTGTCGCATATAACCGAGCGGTAACCGGCAGCCTTTGTGGCAACGCTGTAGTTGTGACAGACGTCAACTGTCAAGTTATTTTAGTCGGACTATAAGAGAAGAAACTGGTTGACAGGACACATCCCGAATCATTAAGGTAATGTAGGAAAGAATCAGTGGAAAAAGTATAAAAGACTCGATTACAGTAAAGCGGTTCCAGTGGATGTAGGCTGCAATAGCTATAGGGAGATGAAGAGATACTTGATAGTCCAAGATGGATAGCTGGTATTCGTACTGAAGACCACGTCAACGACGTATGACAAGCGTGAGCATAAACAGAAGAATAAATCTAGAAACTGAAATTTACAATTACTAAGAATTCAGTCTCAGAAAGCAAGAACATGAGTGCTGCACCTAGCTAATCACGACCTCTGTTCTGTATCAGATGTTGTGGCCGACAAGAGCAACGGTGCGCGCGGCTCGTAGCGGCTGTTCGTCATGGCGCTCCTCTACGCTAGAGCGGCGGTGACGTTAAGGAGATTGTTGTCTGCCCCGTGGCAGCCTGCGCTTGTCCCTCCTTCAGGGGTAACATGCCATCACGCGCGGCGCCGCTTCTCAGCCGAGAGCCGGCGCTGGGGTTGCAGATGAAGGAGCCTCTTAAGCCCACGTACTGAAGCGCTGGAGTTTCATCTCGCTCCGGCTCTCCCGGGACGTCGTTTCTGAAATGGCGTGCCGCACTCGAATCTCTGCTGCCGGGGTCCTCTTGTAACATCCGCAGCGGATTACGTTATCTTTCGTGCCCTTCTCGGGGAAATTTTCACCTGAAACACAGATAGAAATAAGAAGGAATGAGTTTTTCTTCGGCCCTCAGTGTACAGTCCATGGCAAAGAATACATCGTACCAATAATTTCAATTGTTTGCCTGTATGTCTCTGTAAGCGCCCTATTGTCTCTTATCGTTTTCTTTTTCTTTGTTCATAATCCCTTCTCGAGAATATGTTGGCGGCAGCATAATGGTAGCACAGTCTTTGTCGAATGCAAGTTCCCCAAAGTTATGCAGCAGGTTTTGTGAGAATTGCATCATCTTCCAAGAACTCCGACATACGTTTCGCGGGAAATTACGTTGCATTTTCCTAACGGCTTTTATAGTCCTAGAAGCGAGTCTCACGTCTGATGTCATGCCTACTTGCTAGGGACTAATAATATTCTAGAATTACTTTTACTAACTTCTTGTATGCGATTTCTTTTACAATGCTTCACACTTTCTCAGAACCATTCCAATACATCTGTCTTCCACTCATCTTCCCTAATAATGATTTTTAGTGATTGTCCCACGTCACATCACTTCATATATCCCTAAATTCTTAAACGACGTGGTAATCTCAAACCATTCACCACTACTATGTAATCAGACAGTATGTGGTCCCTTTCCTTAGGTTTAGGTATTGTTGTTGTTGTGGTCTTCAGTCCTGAGACTGGTTTGATGCAGCTGTCCATGCTACTCTATCGTGTGCAAGCTTCTTCATCTCCCAGTACCTACTGCAACCTTCATCCTTCTGAATCTGCTTAGTGTATTCATCTCTTGGTCTCCCCCTACGATTTTTACCCTCCACGCTGCCCTCCAATACTAAATTGGTGATCCCTTGATGCCTCAACACATGTCCTACCAACCGACCCCTTCTTCTGGTCAAGTTGTGCCACAAACTTCTTTTCTCCCCAATCCTATTCAATACCTCCTCATTAGCTATGTGATCTACCCATCTAATCTTCAGCATTCTTCTGTAGCACCACATTTCGAAAGCTTCTATTCTCTTCTTGTCCAAACTATTTACCGTCCACGTTTCACTTCCATACATGGCTACACTCCATACAAATACTTTCAGAAATGACTTCCTGACACGTAAATCTATACTCGATGTTAACAAATTTCTCTTATTCAGAAACGCTTTCCTTGCCATTGCCAGTCTACATTTTATATCCTCTCTACTTCGACCATCATCAGTTATTTTGCTCCACAAATAGCAAAACTCATTTACTACTTTAAGTGTCTCATTTCCTAACCTAATTCCCTCAGCATCACCAGACTTAATTCGACTACATTCCATTATCCTCGTTTTGCTTTTGTTGATGTTCATCTTATATCCTCCCTTCAAGACACCATCCATTCCGTTCATCTGCTCTTCCAAGTCCTTTGCTGTCTCTGACAGAATTACAATGTCGTCGGCGAACCTCAACGTTTTTATTTTTTCTCCATGGATTTTAATACCTACTCCGAATTTTTGTTTTGTTTCCTTTACTGCTTGCTCAATATACAGATTGAATAACATCGGGGAGAGGCTACAACCCTGTCTTACTCCCTTCCCAAACACTGCTTCCCTTTCATGTCCCTCGACTCTTATAACTGCCATCTGGTATCTGTACAAATTGTAAATAGCCATTCGCTCCCTGTATTTCACCCATGCCACCGTCAGAATTTGAAAGAGAGTATTCCAGTCAACATTGTCAAAAGCTTTCTCTAAGTCTACAAATGCTAGAAACGTAGGTTTGCCTTTCCTTAATCTTTTTTCCAAGATACGTCGTAAGGTGAGTATTGCCTCACGTGTTCCAGTATTTCTACGGAATCCAAACTGATCTTCCCCGAGGTCGGCTTCTACTAGTTTTTCCATTCGTCTGTAAATAATTCGTGTTAGTATTTTGCAGCTGTGGCTTATTAAACTGATTGTTCGGTAATTTTCACATCTGTCAACACCTGCTTTCTTTGGGATTGGAATTATTATATTCTTCTTGAAGTCTGATGGTATTTCGCCTGTTTCATACATCTTGCTCACCCGATGGTAGAGTTTTGTCAGGACTGGCTCTCCCAAGGCCGTCAGTAGTTCCAATGGAAAGTTGTCTACCCCGGGGGCCTTGTTTCGACTCAGGTCTTTCAGTGCTCTGTCAAACTCTTCACGCAGTATCGTATCTCCCATTTCATCTTCATCTACCTCATCTTCCATTTCCATAAAATTGTCCTCAAGTACATCGCCCTTGCATAGACCCTCTATATACTCCTTCCACCTTTCTGCTTTCCCTTCTTTGCTTAGAACTGGGTTTCCAGCTTAGCTCTTGATGTTCATACAAGTGGTTCTCTTATCTGCAAAGGTCTCTTTAATTTTCCTGTAGGCAGTATCTATCTTACCCCTAGTGAGATAAGCCTCTACATCCCTACATTTGTCCTCTAGCCATTCCTGCTTAGCCATTTTGCACTTCCTGTCGATCTCATTTTTGAGACGTTTGTATTCATTTACTGCATTTTTATATTTTCTCCTTTCATCAATTAAATTCAATATTTCTTCTGTTACCCAAGGATTTCTGCTAGCCCCCGTCTTTTTACCTACTTGATCCTCTGCTGCCTTCACTACTTCATCCCTCAAAGCTACCCATTCTTCTTCTACTGTATTTCTTTCACCCATTCCTGTCAATTGTTCCCTTATGCTCTCCCTGAACTCTGTACAACCTCTGGTTCTTTCAGTTCATCCAGGTCCCATCTCCTTAAATTCCCACCTTTTTGCAGTTTCTTCAGTTTTAATCTACAGGTCATAACCAATAGATTGTGGTCAGAGTCCACATCTGCCCCTGGAAATTCCTTACAATTTAAAACCTGGTTCCTAAATCTCTGTCTTACCATTAAATAATCTATCTGATACCTTTTAGAATCTCCAGGGTTCTTCCATGTATACAACCTTCTATCATGATTCTTAAACCAAGTGTTAGCTATGATTAAGTTGTGCTCTGTGCAAAATTCTACCAGGCGGCTTCCTCTTTCATTTCTTAGCCCCAATCCATATTCACCTACTACGTTTCCTTCTCTCCCTTTTCCTACACTCGAATTCCAGTCACCCATGACTATTAAATTTTCGTCTCCCTTCACTATCTGAATAATTTCTTTTATTTCATCATACATTTCTTCAATTTCTTCGTCATCTGCAGAGCTAGTTGGCATATAAACTTGTACTACTGTAGTAGGTGTGGGCTTCGTATCTATCTTGGCCACAATAATGCGTTCACTATGCTGTTTGTAGTAGCTTACCCGTATTCCTATTTTCCTATTCATTATTAAACCTACTCCTGCATTACCCCTATTTGACTTTGTGTTTATAGCCCTGTAATCACCTGACCAGAGTGATTTCCCTAAATCGCTTCAGGCAAATGCCGGGATGGTTCCTTTGAAAGGGCACGGCCGATTTCCTTCCCAATCCTTCCCTAACCCGAGCATGAGCTCCGTCTCTAATGACCTAGTTGTCGACGGGACGTTAAACACTAACCACCACCACCACCACCACCACCATCACCTGACCAGAAGTCTTGTTCCTCCTGCCACCGAACTTCACTAATTCCCACTATATCTAACTTTAACCTATCCATTTCCCTTATTAAATTTTCTAACCTACCTGCCCGATTAAGGGATCTGACATTCCACGCTCCGATCCGTAGAACGCCAGTTTTCTTTCTCCTGATAACGACATCCTCTTGAGTAGTCCCCGCCCGGAGATCCGAATGGGGGACTGTTTTACCTCCGGAATATTTTACCCAAGAGGACGCCATCATCATTTAATCAGTAAAGCTGCATGCCCTCGGGAAAAATTACGGCCGTAGTTTCCCCTTGCTTTCAGCCGTTCGCAGTACCAGCGCAGCAAGGCCGTTTTGGTTATTGTTACAAGGCCAGATCAGTCAATCATCCAGACTGTTGCCCTTGCAACTACTGAAAAGGCTGCTGCCCCTCTTCAGGAACCACACGTTTGTCTGACCTCTCAACAGATACCCCTCCGTTGTGGTTGTACCTACGGTACGGCTATCTGTATCGCTGAGGCACGCAAGCCTCCCCACCAACGGCAAGGTCCATGGTTCGTGGGGTGGTTTAGGTATGATCGTCAAATGACGATACTTTCCCTTGCACATCTACATCGCCAGAAATGTTGTAGTCTTTGTACCCTTCAGATCAGGGAGGCGCCAGATACGTGTGGAAAATACGTTTGTCTACTAACGTTTAATCATGTGCCATAAATGAATATCCTTGTGATACTGCTATATTGTAGCTCTGAAAATTCTATAGGTCATTCAACAATGTCTCTGTTCAAAAATGGTTCAAATGGCTCTAAGCACTATGGGACTTAACGTCTGAGGTCATCAGTCCACTAGACTTGGAACTATTTAAACCAAACTAACCTAAGGACATCACACACATCCATGCCTGAGGCAGAATTAGAATATAGCGACGGTAGCAGCAGCACGGTTCCGGACTGAAGCGCCTAGAACCGCTCGGCCACAGCGGCTGGTGATGTTTCTGTTGTGTACTGCTTCATACACAACGGTAAGGAAAGGTGCGCTAGGGACTGGTGCAGCAACTGTCATTGTAGGAAAATCCGACAGGAGCTTAATGACTAGCAACAAGTTAAGACTGCCAACAGATATACTTAACGCGTATTTTTCAACCATACGAGCACTCATTAGAAATAATGCAACAAGAAATACAGTCCAATTATCATAACATCAACAAGGATGAGGCTCTATGACCTGAACATGAACGATGGTTTGCAGCCACGACTAGGTGACAGCTCCGTAGCGAAGCGTCTCTGAGCGCGTGTCAGATGAGTGTCTTCCGCCAGCCATCCTATATTGCGGCAGCAGAGGGCGCTCGTAGCCCAGAGCCGCTAGAGTGTGCACTATTGAGTGCCCGAATCCTGCCTGACCACTATCGTGTCTGACGGAAACTTGCAGTTCCATTGCCAACTTTGACACCTGTGTGGTGGTATCCTCACCATTGCCGTGTAGCGTAGATGAGCAAACGACGATTGAGCGGGGCGGGGGGGGGGGGGGGGGGGGAGGGGGGGGGAGCAGCTGTACGCAGGTGACGGCAATGGGGGCAAGGAGCCGAAACTGAAGTCGGTGCTGAACTCCCGTCTCTGCCCCGGCATACGCCCTGAACCCACCCGGGAACACCAGTCGAGAAATTGGGCAGAAGACATGCACCCATATCCAGAGATGGAGCAGCAAACGAAGACGGAGGCCTCTCGATGACTGCAGAGGGATACAAGGCGGCTAGTGGGACAGCCGCCAGGAGGAGGGACTCATCCCCAGACGACTGTGGCTGGCGAGATGGCAGAATTCCCTCTGCCCTGAGGCCAGAATCAACAGCATAGGGCCTGCAGGAGCCAGATGCAAGGAGCGCTGCCGCATCCCGGCAGGCACTGATTCTGAAGGCACGATACCTGCGACAGAACAACGCAATTTACGTGGACAAATTTGATTCTTGTTGCGTCTCAACAATCCTTTCGGTCCCTGCAGGAGAAACATAGAATGTCCAAGAGAACGTACTATGTTGCTTCACGCCCAACAACTGTGTCCGACATACAGTCTATAAAAGACCGAATCGTTAGTGTGATACTTCGTCTTCTGGATGGAGTGGGCACCGCCCACCGTGATGGGTACAGCAAATGAAGCAAGGTGCAACTCTGCCACCGATGACCCATCACGTGGCTGGGAGCGGCAGCAAAACAAGAAGAGGAATAGAGCTTGATCCCATGTGTGGGAAGCATGAAGTTTGTCAATCTGGTTCTTAAATGTTCGTACAAACCGTTCAGCTTCGCCGCTGGATTGGTTGTGCAACGGTGTACTCATGAAGTGCTTGAAGACGGAGGCACTGCAGAACTGTTCAAATTCAGCGGCAATAAACTGAGGTCAACCGTCAATCACAATCACTTCAGGCAATCCCTCGAGGAAAAATGTTGACCACTAGGCCTGGATTGTGGAATGAGCCATACTAGAGTGCTTAGCAACCACGAAAAGAGATTTACCGAAAGTGACAGTGACGATGAGCCAACACGTATTCTAGTAAGGACTCATGAAATCCAAGTGCAGACGTTCCCCAGATTCTTGAGGTTTGGGCCATTCAAAGAACTGCTGATGTGGGGCTGACTGATGTTCAGCATGGGCTTCGAACTGAGAAGTCAGCTATTTCCAGATCGTGCACAGTGCAAAGACGTCACGCCGACAGCTTGGTGCAAATGACGCCCCAGTGACCTTGGTGTAACAAACCAAGCACTTCTGGCTGCAGATCCCGAGGAACCACAACAAGTGATTGGTCATCATTGGTATGATGCAAAATGACAGCTTGGCGAACTTAAAAAAGACAAAATATTGACGAACCACAGAGCTACGAATCTGTCTGGCTGAACTGTAGTATAAAAGAATCTGCTAATGAGGATTCTGCTGCGGCCTGCGAAATCTTCCGACTTTTGAGCGCAAAGCTATGCAAAGCATCTGAATCTTGTGCACAAATGTAGCAACAAGAAGCAGAGGACTCATCGAATATTGGATCTGGGCTAACAGGCAGGCGAGAAAGGGCATATTCGTTAGCAAGCTTGAAAGTGGGCCGATGCACAATCTTATACACTGAAGAGCCAAAGAAACTGGTACATCAGACTAATGACGTGTAAGGCCCCGCGAGCACTCAGAAGTGACACAACATGACGTTGCATCGACTCGGCTACTGTCTGAAATAGTGCTGGAGAGAACTGACACCAGGGCTGTCCATAAATCCGTAAGAGTACGAGTGAGTGGAGATCTCTTCTGAACAGCATGTTGCAAGGCAACCCAGATATGCTCAAAAGTGTTCATGTTTGGAGAATTTGGTGGCCAGCGGAAGTGTGTAATCCCAGAAGAGTGTTCCTGGTGCCACTCTGCAGCAATTCCGGACTTGTGGGGTGTCGCACTGCCCTGTTGGAGTTACCCGTGTCCGTCGGAATCGACAATGGACATGAATGGATGCCGGCCGGAGTGGCCGTGCGGTTCTAGGCGCTACAATCTGGAATCGAGTGACCGCTACGGTCGCAGGTTCGAATCCTGCCTCGGGCATGGATGTGTGTGATATACTTATGTTAGTTAGGTTTAAGTAGTTCTAAGTTTTAGGCGACTGATGACCTCAGAAGTTAAGTCGCATAGTGCTCAGAGCCATTTAAACCATTTTGAGCCATGAATGGATGCAGGTGATCAGACAGGATTTTTACATAAGTGTCACCTGTCAGACTCGTACCTAGACGTATCAAGGGTCCTCTATCACTACAAGTGCACACGCCCTACACCATCACTTGAACAGTCACTTGCTGACATGCAGGGTACACCGATTCACGAGGTTGTCTGCATACCCGTACACGTCCATCCGCTCGATATAATTTGAAACAAGACTCGTTCCACCCGGCAATATGTTTCCAGTCATCAACAATCCAATGTCGGCGTTGACAGGCCCAGGCGAGGAGTAAAGCTTTGTATCGTGCAGTCATCAAGGGTACACGAGTGGGCCTTCGGCTCCGAAAGCCCATTTGATGCTGTTTCGTTGAATGGTTCACACGCTGAAACTTGCTGATGGCCCAGTAATTTGCGGAAGGGTTGCACTTCCTTCACGCTGAACGATTCTTTTCAGTCGTTGTTGGTCCCGTTCTTGCAGGATCTTTTTCCGGCCGTAGTGATGTCGAAGATTTGATGTTTTACCGGATTCCTGATATTTACGGTACACTCGTGAAATGGTCGTACGGGAAAATCCTCACTTCGTCGCTGCCTCACAGATACTTTGTCCCATCGCTTGTGCGCCGACTATAACATCACGTTCAAACTCAGTTAAATCTTGATAACCTGCCATTGTAGCAGCAGTAATCGATCTAACAACTGCGCCAGACACTTGTTGTCTTATGTAGCACCGTATTCTGCCTGTTTACATATTTCTGTATTTGAATACGCGTGCCTATGCCAGTTTCTTTGGCAGTTCAGTATTTTTGACAAAAGAAGAGCCCACGCTGCAGATTCTGTGCTGTGCGAGTAGCGACTGATTGAGAAGGGCTAAACGTAGATTACCAAGGTTTATGGTCAGTCTCCAAGTAAAATGTTCTGCCAAAAAGATACTGGTGAAATTTAGTGAAACCATAGACAATGGTGAGAGCTCCCTTCTCAGTTTGCAAACAATTGCATTGATCTTTGTTCAACAACTTCGAAGCAAAGTCAATCGGCTTGTCAACAGCACACTGTCGCGACCAAACAAAAGGAACATTCTTCCTGGACAAGAAATGTAAGGGAGCTGCGATTTGAGCGGCATTAGGAATAAATCGAATGTAATATGTGAGCTTTCCTAATACAGACTATGATTACCGCACGCTGATGGGGGTGGAAGGTCACAGATAGCAAGCAAAGGTGCTAATGTGTTCTCAAGGAGTGCGATCTGAGGTGACAATGTCATCTACATAATTCAAGCGAAAAAGGAACTTTCGCATTCAGCTGCTCCAGAAAGCACTGAAATGTGATGGAAATCTAAAAAATTTGAAGATACTCAGCTGAGTGTTAATGACAAAGACATGTTGCCTCTGTTTATATAGACCGATTTGCAAGTAAGCATCCCACGAATCAGTTTTGAAAAAGTAACGCCCAGCACGCAATTTGTCCATTAATTCTTCCGGTGATGGCAAAACAACTGTCAATGGCTGCTTGAGGACTCGCATTTTCTTAAAATCGATGCACAAGCGGAGTTTGTCGTATAGTTTATGCAGAATAACAAGAGGGGGCACCCACTGACTGGAACTAACAGGCGCTACGACCCCACATACTTGAAAAGCAGTAAGTTCCTGAGCCACCTAGCATAAGGAGCAGGACAAGCTTTAATGAAATGTAGCTCACATTGACCTTCGTTGTGACACGGACAACAAAGCTATTGGCTTTGCTTAAACCCTGAGATAACAAATCCTGAAATTCTGTACATTCAAATCAAAAGAATCTAGACGAAAAATACTGGCACAGTTTCGGGAGGAAAGCAATGTGAATGTCACTGTCTTCGTAAAATTTTGAAAGTTGCGGGAAGGCTACAAAGTGCCTAAGACAGGACTGTCTTGGCCAGCATACGCCGTCAGCGTACGGTGCAATGTACACAACTTACGTTTGCCAAGCAATTCGTGAGGGCTATGGTTGAGCAAACTCACTGAAGCTCCAGTGTCAAACTGCAAACGTAAGCAATAGTAAGAGACACAAAAAGTTTGTTGTCCTCACCTAGCACGGCAAATGAGTTGAGAGCCTTCCATGATCGGCTATTATACTGTTTTGAACTAACAATAATGTGCGGCCGGCCGCTGTGGCCGAGCGGTTCTAAGAGCTTCAGTCCGGAACCGATCTGCTGCTACGGTCACAGGTTCGAATCCTGCCTCAGGCATGGATGTGTGTGATGTCCTTAGATTAGTTAGGTTTAAGTAGTTCTAAGTTAAGCCCCATAGTACTTAGAGCCATTTGAACCATTTTTGATACTGTGCGGTTTTGAAACAACACCACACACACTGTTTGTGACTTAGATGTGCGTGAAAGAATAGCGGAAGGTATACCTTACGGTTTTGTAAGAACACGGTTTTTATATGTCCGCATTTGCCGCAAATGAGTAAGTCTCTTCACGCGAGGAGTAAGATGGGCGATCGTGTGGGCCGTATTACAGCGAGGAAATGGCTTCAAGTCCTGTGGCAGACGCGACACGTGTTTTCGTGAGCGCTGTAGCTGTGGCCGTCTGGGTCATTGTTTGTGAGCCGGCTGCGTGGCCTGTTTTTTGCGGCCAGCCACTGAACGAACAGGCCCTACCTCAGAACTGTCTGCTGCGCTTTCACACGGATATTGATGGTCCAGAATCTGCAGAACTCGTTGCAAGAAAGGGTCCGGCAGTTTAAGGATCTGCCCCCAAATTCGAAAGGCAGCTACATTGTGCGTGATGGATCACAAATAATCGCGTAACTCTAATATTTGCCGCAGTCACATTTGAATCCACACTCTCTAGTAAGTTCTTGCAATTCAGTCACTACTTTGTAAGCGCCTGCAATAGATCCTCATATTATACTGGTTCAGGACGAGACTCCGGAAACAACGAGCACAGCTGACGACGTGGCAAAGAAATAACAATGTTTGTCAGTACCTTGTGTGTGACGC
The DNA here is from genome assembly GCF_023864345.2 of Schistocerca serialis cubense. Classification (NCBI taxonomy): domain Eukaryota; kingdom Metazoa; phylum Arthropoda; class Insecta; order Orthoptera; family Acrididae; genus Schistocerca; species Schistocerca serialis. The sequence goes on along the minus strand of NC_064639.1, from coordinate 738,096,765 downwards.
TCTGTGATGTGCGCGTTGAATTGTGCGAGGTACTCTGCCCAGCCTTCCTTCGCCTAATCAAACTCACGAATTACGCAGTCAGTGCAGCCGGTGGTGCTGCCATTGGGTCCGGCATCTTGTGTGAAGCCATCTGCGCCATCACGAAGCGATTCATCACTTCAAGCAGTTGCACCATTTGTTGACTCTGAAGTAAATAAACTGAGTCAGATCACTGCAGGCGGCTGATGTTGAGTAGCCACATCAATTAAGCACTGGGCAAATACAAACAGCGGAAAGCAAAAACAGCACAGTGAGGAAAAAAGAGGGTGCACATGCAGCAGCCCCGGAAGGTAGAACATAAAGAGCACAAGCAAGGCAAACACTGGGTACGCAAAACATAGGCAAGAGCAGAAAAAACGAATCAAAAAGAGGAAAAGACAGCAACTTAGAGACTGAACATGGCCACACATAGGCACGATGACTTCTTGCCAGTAATGTTATGTGCAACTTCGTTCACAATGGTAAGGAGAGATGGGCTAAAAGTGCCACGGCAACTGTTGTCAAAGAAAAGCTGGACAGGAGCAGAAATGATTAGCGAACAAGTTAACACCGTAAACAGAAGATTTAATTAACTTGTATTTCTTCAAGTATACGAAGACTCAGAACTAATAATGCAGCGAGAAACAGAGTCCAACCATCACACTGTCAACAAGGATGAGGATCTCTGAACTAAGTTCGAACAATGGTGTTGGAGCTGCGACTAGGTGGCGTCTGCATAGCGAACTGGCTCCGAGCGCGAGTCGGCCGAGTGGCTGCCGCCGCCTCTCCTATATCGCCTTGGCAAAACGTGCTCGTGGTACAGAGCTGCTGGAAGCGTGCTCAGCGCGCGTGCACCATTTGGTTCACTAGATACCGCACGACCGCTATGGCGTCTGATAGGAACTTGCAATTCTGTTGCCGACTCTGACGCCTAAGGTATGGAATCAATACGAGATACCACAGCTTGAGGTCCACCTGTGGGGAATAAGATTTGAGCATCATCTCAAGTGGATTTTCTGTGATGTTCCCGTGATTTTTTGCAGGTCGATGAAATGTTTTGAGAGGACTGGACCCCTACATGACTCAAGGAAGGGTCTCTGAGGACGACTAACTTCAGCCGATACCCTGGGGAAAGTGGAGTGGAACGAGGGCGAATCCTATTCATTGAGAAACCCACTACACCAAAACCATTCAGCACAGTAACTCAGAGTGTCGAATCTATCTGTGATGAGGATAATGAAGCAGAAACTTAACCTTTTCCGTTACAAAACTCAACTGTGCATGCATTAGAAGGAAAGTGATGTGGAGCAGTGATATTCTTTTGCAAAGCAGGTGACTATGCGCTCTCCGCGTCGCCTTCGAGGCACTCGCTGTTGCGGAAGGAGGCGCTTTACGTCGAATCTGGGCCGATTTCCACCGAAAACGAAAATGGAAAAGTCGTTAACGGTCAGTTTCAGCGATTAGGTACGCTTCCATCTTCATTGAGACCTCAACAAACAGAGCTGTGAATCCCGATCTCAACCAGTATGACAGTATGATTGTTCCAATGTCATAAGTGATGTTCTTAGTGATATATGCAGTGCATTACTGACGCAGGGAGTTTTTCAAGTCAGGTTAAAATAAACAATTGTTAAAACCGTTTGTAAGAAGGGTGATAAGACAGGTTAAAGCAGTTATCGTCCTATTTCCTTACTGACATCATTTTCCAAAATATTCGAAGAAGTAATGTAGTCAAGAATAGTCTCACATGTAAGAGCAAACAGTTTACTTTGCATTTTACAGTTTGGATTGCAGAAGGTTTACACGACTGGTAATGCTATTTATACATTCACTCGTCAAATACTAGAAGCCTTAAATAATAAAATGTAATCATTTGGTACTTCACGTTAGCCTTCCAGGCCGTGTAATTGTAAAGATGATGTTCTCTCAGAAAAACTCAAGTTTTATTGAACTGATGGATTCATGCACAGCTGGTTTGTACCATACTTAATAGACAGGACGCTAAAGGTCGTGCTAAATAATTCAAACCGTCTCAGAAGGGCAGAAAACTGTAGTAACTGGAGAAAAAAACATCAGAAAGAGAGCCCCTCAGGGCTCCATTTTGGGTTCACTCCCATGCCTTGCATATCTGAACGATGTTCCACTTAACATTCAACAAGCAGAATTGGTACTTTTTGCAGACAATACTAGTATTATAATAAATCCCATTAGACAGAAAGCAACAGAAATGGTAAATCATGTTTTCCAAGAAATTATAAGGTGGTCCTCAGGAAATGGACTCCCTAAATTTTGAAGAAATGAACTATATTCAGTCCTGTGCAACAAATAGTCATACCACCAATTGATGTATCACGCGAGCAAGAGTCCATAAACAGAGTAGAATGCCCCAAATTTTTGGGTGTACATACTGACGAAAGGATGTCAAACCATAACCTTCCTTTTCTTCCCTGATTCATAAGAACCATATTACTGAGCTTCTCAAATAGTTAAGTTTAAGTACTTTTGCTCTTGTCATAAATGCCATTCCCGGAAACAAACCAAACAACCTTCTGCCATGTTTTGCATATTTCCATTCAATAATGGCTTATGGAATAATTTTCTGGGGTATTTATTGCACAAAAGCGAGCAGCAAGGACAGTACGTTGTGTTCACCCACAGACGTCATGTAGGTAGCTCTTCAAGGAACTAGGCATTTTAAATGCGCCGTCACACTACATCTATTCGTTAATGAAATTCACCATAAATAATCTATCACAGTGATGATTAAAACATACAACGCGTCAGAAAACAGCAGAAAATCCCTTTTAAGTGTAGCTGAAGAAGTTGGCCATGAGCACGACTAAAATAATAGTGTGTTCATTAAGGCTAACACTAATCATATAAACATATTACGTATCTTGCAAACTGACTCGTTCCGTATCATTTCGATAAAAGAATTCATCGAATGATCTTGGACCATAAAACTAACTTACTAACTAACATAACTAACAAAAAAATGGTTCAAATGGCTCTGAGCACTACGGGACTCAACTTCTGAGGTCATTAGTCCCCTAGAACTTAGAACTAGTTAAACCTAACTAACCTAAGGACATCACACACATCCATGCCCGAGGCAGGATTCGAAGCTGCGACCGTAGCGCATAACTAACAAACTAACTAAATAACGAGACATTACAAAATAATCTAGCCTTCCCTCCTTTTTTATATCCGCATTCATGCGGAGTGGGAATCAAATCACCGACCAGTCGCCCGGATTCAGCTTTTTGTGATGTCCCTAAAGCGTTTAAGTTGAAAGCCGGGGCTGCTCCTCTGAACTGAGCACGAACGAATTTCTTACTCAACCCTGTCGATCGCCACCTCTAATATTAGCGATGGTAAGTTAGCCCATAATCCTGCTCCTTCCTGAGACCAATCAGCACAAACGCAGAGACAGAAAATGATAATCGCAATCTGTATCAGTTAATTATAAAATGAAGGACTCTGCTATTCACAGTAAAGTGGCAGACAGAGGGTTCAATTAACCACCTTTAAGCTGTCTCTTTACTGTTCCACTCTCGAACGACGCGCGGGAAAAACGAGCACTTAAATTTTTCTGTGGGAGCCCCGATTTCTCTTATTTTATCGTGATGATCATTTCTCCCTATATAGGTGGGTGCCAAGAGAATGTTTTCGCAATCGGAGGAGGGAACTGGTGATTGAAATTTCATAAGAAGATCCCGTCGCAACGACAAACGCCTTTGTTTTAATGATTGCCACTCAAATTCACGTATCATGTCTGTGGCACTATCTCTCCTATTTAGCGATAGCACAAAACGAGCCGCCGTTCTTTGTACTTTTTCGATTTCATCCGTCAGTCACACCTGATGCGCATCCCACACCGCACAGCAATACTCCAGAATAGGGCGGACAAGCGTGGTGCAAGCAGGTTCTTTAATAGACCTGTTGCACCTTCTGGTATTCTTCCTATGAATCGCAGTCTTTGGTTTGCCTTACCCACAGCATTATCTATGCGATCGCTCCAATTTAGGTTATTTGTAATTGTAATCCCTAAGTATTTAGTTGAATTTACAGCCTTCAGATTTGTGTGACTTATCGCGTAATCGAAATTTAGTGGATTTCTTTTAGTACTCATGTGAATAACTTCACACTTTTCTTTATTCATGGTCACTTGCCACTTTTAGCACCATACAGATATCTTATCTAAATCATTTTGCAATTCGTTTTGGTCATCTGATGAATTTACAAGACGTTAAATGATAACATCATCTGCAAACAATGTAAGACTGCTACTAAGATTCTCTCCTGTATCGTTAATATAGATCAGGAACAATAGAGGGCCTATAACACTTTCTTGGGGAACTCCGGATATTACTTCTGTTTTACTTGATGGCTTTCCGTCTATTGCTACGAACTGTGACCTTTCTGACAGGAAATCACGAATCCAGTCGCACAACTGAGGCGATATTCATTCCATAGGCATGGAGTTTGCTTAAAAGACGCTTGTGAGGAACGGTGGCGAAAGCCTTCTGGAAATATAGAAATATGGAATCAATTTGAGATCCCCTGTTGATAGCACTCATTACTTCATGTGTGTAAAGAGCTAGTTGTGTTTCGCAATAACGATGTTTTCTGAATTCGTGCTGACTATGTGTCAATAAATCGTTTTCTTCGAGGTACTTCATAATGTTCGAATACAGTATATGTTCCAAAGCCCTACTGCAAATCGATGTAAATGATGTGGGCCTTAATTCAACGGAATACTCCTACTTCCCTTTTCGGGTGTTGGTGTGACTTGAGCAATTTTCCAGTCTTTAGGTATGGATCATTCTGTGAGCGAGCGTTTGTATATAATTACTAACTAAATATGGAGCTATTGTATCAGTATACTCTGAGAGGAACCTGACTGGTATACAATCTGGACCGGAAACCTTGCCTTTATTAAGTGATTTAAACTGTTTTGCGACACCGAGGATACTACTTCTAAGTTTCTCATCTTGGCAGTTGTTCTTGATTGAAATTCAGGAATATTTACTTTGTCTTCATTGGTGAAGGAGTTTCGGAAAACCGTGTTTAACAACTCTGTTTTAGTAGCACTGTCATCAGTGACATCACCGTTGTTATCGCGCAGTGAAGGTATTAATTGCGTCGTACCACTGGTGTGTTTTATGTATCTCTTTGGGTTTCCTGCCAGATTTCGAGACAGAGTTTCGTTATCGAAATTATTAAAAGCGTCTCGCATAGAAGTACGCGCTATATTTAGAACTTCTGTAAAACTTTGCCAATCTTGGGGATTTTGCGTTCTTTTAAATTTGGCATGCTTTTTTCGCTCCTTTTGCAACAACGATCTGATTCGTTTCGTGTACCATAGGGGATCAGTACCATCACTTATTAATTTATATGGGATATGTTTCTCAATTGCTGTCGATACTATCTCTGAAATAATTCCGCAACTTTTCTACACTTACATGACCAGATCGGAAGGAGTGAAGACTGTCTCTTGAAACGGCGTTAAGAGCATTTTTATCAGCTTTTTTAAATAGATATACTTTGCGTTTCTTTTTGATGGTTGTACGTGTTACGGCATTCAGCGTAGCAGCAACTGCCTTATGGTCGCTAATCCCTGTATTCCTCACGATACTCACTATTCGTCCAGGGTTATTTGATGCTAAGAGGTCAAGTATGCTTTCGCAGCCATTTACGCTTCGAGTGGGCTCATGAACTAATTGTTCAAAATAATTATCTGAGAAAGCATCTGCCACCGGCTTTAAACGTATAATTTTTCCAGCATATCGAGGGCAGATTGAAGTCACCACTGACTATGACTGTATGAGTGGGGTACCTATTTGAAATGAGATTCAAGTTTTCTTTGAACTGTTCAGCAACTATATCTTCTGAATCGGGGGATAGGTAAAACGATCCAATTAATAGTTTAGTCCGATTGTCAAGTATAAGCTCTAATCACACTATTTCTCAGAAACTATCTACTTCAGTTTCACTACAAGGCAAACTACTTCTGACAACAATAAATACTCTAACAGCAACTTACTTAATCTAGCCTTTCTGAACACTGTTAGATCGTTTGAAAAAAAAAATCGTCTGAACTTATTTCCGGATTTAGCCAGCTTTCTGTACCTATAACGATTTGAGCTTCAGTGCTTTCTATTAGGGATTGGAGCTCTAGTTCCTTCCCAACACAGCTACGACAATTCAATACAATACCGATCGTTTGTACAACTAACGTACTGTGATTTACCTGTCACCTTTTAGACGGACGCCCTTTCTGTGGTTCCCTGAGACCCTCTAACCTAAAATCTACCCAGTCCCTTCCACATAGCCCCCGCTACCCGTGTAGCCGCTTCCTGTGTGTAGTGGACTTCTGACCTATTAAGCGGACCCCGGAAACCCACCACCCGATGGCGCAAGTCAAGGAATCTGCAGCCTACACGGTCACAGAACCTCCTGAGTGTCTGATTAAGACCCCCACTCGGCTCTGCACCAAAGGACCACAGTTGGTTCTATTGACGATGCTGCAGATAGTGAGCTCCGCCTTAATCTCGCAAGCAAGATTGGCTAGCCGCATGAAGTCAGAGAGAATCTCCTCTGATCCAAAGCGACATACGTCATTGGTGCCGACATCAGCCACCACCTGCAGTTGGCTGCGCCTGTACTCTTTATGGCGTCCAGAATGACCCTTTCCACACCCGGAATGGCTTCCCTCAGTATGCACACGGAGAGTACATTGGCTTCCTTCCCAGCCTTCGTAGCCATTTTCCTAAGGGGCCCCATTATGCGCCTAACGTTGGATCTCCCAAGTACCAGCAAACCCACCCTCTGTAAATGCCCGGACCTTGCGGGCAGAGAAGCTTCCTCTGGAAGAGGGTGGACGATTGCATCCGGGTCAGAGACAACGTCAGCCATAGATAACGCCCGAAACCTGTTCGTCAAACGAACCGGAGAGGCCCTACGATCAGCTTTTTGGAAAGTTTTTCGCTGCCTGCCAGTCTCTGAAATGATCTCCCACTCGACCACGGGTGAGAGGTCAACCTCAGTGCAGGCAGTACGTGAGGCGGCCACAGCGGTGGACCTATCGGGGGCACGTGGGACATGCCCGACGTCTCTCGCGTCCCCGCGTCCAACCCTCCACAGCGATGCCCCTTGGCAGCAGCCTCAAGCTGTGTGACGGAATCCAATGCAGCCTGGAGCTGTGAGCAAAGGGTCGCCAGCTCAGATCGCATCTGTACACAACAATCACAGTTCCTATCCATTACTGCAGTCACTCTTGTTTGAAGCTCGTAAAAATATGTAACAAACGAACGGTGTACTCAGTTTATTAGCAACAGAATTTCGAAGTGCTCTCTCACTAGCGGTGTAAACGACACTGAGCAACACTAACCAAAACAAACAAAAGCCTATACGATACAAGGGTCGATAACAAAGGCGGTACTGTACGCTGCGCAGTAATTAAAATAAAAGCTTGTGCCTAGTAAGCACTCGAACACGCAAGAAATTACAGAAATAATCTAATAACTACACAGGTATCTGTAAATAAGTCTCTCCTGTTGGAAGTTCGTAAACATATATAAAAAAACGATCGGTGTACTCGCCTTATTAACGGCAGGAACATCAGGTGCTCTTTCTCTGACGATCTATTCGACACTCAAAGTGAGGAAAACAAATTCGTATTAACAAAGGTGTGCGGCGCAGTTGCAGCTATTCGACATTGTTGCTAATCCTTTACGTTGACGATATAGTGATGATTTGAATGGAGTGGAAAGCATATCAACAGAAGATTATGAATCAGGGAAGAAAAGAAAGGTTATAGTCTGACATCTTTTTAGCTACAAAATTGGTGGAGAAGGAACAAACGCTCGTATAAGACGAAAAAACAAATAGAAATCAGCTGTGTCTTTTTTATAGGAACCATCACAACGTTCTCCGAAGTAATTAGAAATCTATATTTGGGTGGCCGGATGAATATTTAAAACCTGTTCCTTCTTAATGTGAATCCACTGTAGCTAGTAGTGCGTCATCTTGCTCATTAACATGAGGTGTGTGTACCCAAGGCTTAGGCAGAAGTGATGAAGAGTAAATGGTAAAAAATTAAAATTGATTGAGATTCATGAATACGAACGGTAAACGATTTCTCATAGCTAGAAAACAAGATTAGAAAAGATGGCTGTAAGAGGAAAAAGTAATAGGCTGATTTGTTCAAGGGAAGGTAATGTTTCTGAGGAAAATAAAGAAAACTCTACCTGAAGTATTCGGCACTACTTGGCGAATGCTCTGATTTACTCACAACTGATACGCGTTATGATTAGATCGTACTCTGTCTGTGCCGAGTCTAAAGCCACAAATCCACAGTCAAGCCATAGTACGGAAATAACACTTCCAAATAGAAATCCCGTTAAACCAAAGTCCGAAGCTTGGCAGGTCTTCTTCATCAGTCAGATGATGTCGCGACGGTGTTAGGCGATACGAAGTGATCAATCAATGCCTGTCCCAGGCGCCTCCTGGCGCAGCGATGGGCCCATCTCGACATCTAGAGATCATAGTGACGTCGGCATCATTGGCAGCGGTAGAGGCTTCACCTCAATGGGTTTGCCAACACCTGTGGAAACAGAACTGGAGTGGGGAGGTTTGTAGATGCAGATAAACCAAGGCGAAGGAATTGAAAGGGAGGCTGCTCTCAACGTGTAGAGTAGGGTGTAATTTGGGGGTAAGACGATTTGCTAGGCATCAAAAATTCGCCTCATTGCAGTCTATCTCAAAGAGCTTTAGGCTGAGGCTGGTAGGTAAATGTGTACTGGACTCAACATGTCAGCTGGCTGTAGATGTCGGCCCACTTTGGGAAGCTCGCGGAGTAGTGTGAGCGATGTAATGGAGATGATGGATGTATTATGAGACACAAATGATTGACTAGAGAGCATTGACGGCAGCCATCGAATTTGTCAGCGAGGGATAGCCCATGAATAGGAATAGTATGGTATAGAGAGAGGAAGCCTATCATTGCGTCCTTTCTGTCGTGAGCCACAAACATTAATTTTTTAAACTGTTACTTAAAAATACGAATGAAGCATTCTATTTCATCGTGTGATGTTGTGTGGAATGGGGATGCGAATATTTGACCAATGTCAGTAGGCTGGCAAAAGGAATTCAACAGAGGCAAATTGTGAGCCGATATCTGAAACAAGTGTCGCAGGAACCTCTCCTCTGGGGAGTCAAGATGGATCAACTGTCCGAGGAACCTCTTCAATGGAGAGCAGAGATGACTGCAAGAGATGCGTTAAAGAGTAAAGGCACCACATACGGGAAATTTGGTAAAGACACCACATATGGGAAATTTGGGAGAGCGTCAATTACGATCAGTTACATTTTGCTGAGGAAAGGTCTGGCGAAGTCCACGTGAACGCAGTTCCACAGAGCTTGCGGCATTGGACAGGTTGAGCAGCGCTGCAGTGGAGAGGCATATCGGGCGACAAACATTCACTCGAAATCTTTGTCGATTATCAGCCACTAGCGTGACCACTGGCCAACACTTGCGTGCAGTTGATGTTGCAATGGTCCACGTGGACGCTGGACTAGAGTAATGAGGAACTCTGCAACCTTCCAGCCGGCGGACAATGACGCCATTGACGACCTGTAGTTAACGTTGGAGAGAGTGATCTGTGCGTGGGTCTGGAGCTGGTCTGAAAAGGACTTGTTCAACGCATACCGTTGGAAAAACAGTTCCGTCCTTTAAGAAGTAGGGGGTCATCGCCAGTTGCCATGGTGACGGCCTCAGCTTTGATTGGAACGCTCTGAACAGTTTCGCTGAAACTGTTGTCGATCTGAAAGCTCATTGGCTTCAGAGAATCGAATGCAGTGTCATCTATGAAGAGATAGTATTTGTGTAAAAAGAGAGCCCAGCCTGGATTTAGGTTAAAAAAAACGGTGGGTGCTTGTGTTCAGTCCAATACAGGTTTAGCTGATGAAGAAAGTCCAGAAATCCAAGCCATACTATAGAAATAAACAGTCTTCCAGCTGGTATTCCGGCAAAATCAAAGAACAAAACACAGCAGGATTTCTCCATCGGTCAGGTGATATCACAATGCTGCTATACGATAGAGTGAAATGAAATAGTCGATGCGAGTCCCTAAACGAAGGTCAGGTGTTGGACTTGAGGGCACCACCATACATGGTGTGAACGCCTCCTTCCGGGGGGAGTCACGTTGTAACGCTGACCGTGGCGTAGGTCAGCAGTTGCGTGGACTTCATATCGATATCGAAATCGGAGGCTGGGTCAAATATTGACGTGAATTTGAGGAAATCTCTCAAGATGTTTGCCTGGAGAACACCGTTATATGGCAGTAAGCATTTTAATTGTGCGCTATAAAACAATATTAAAATTTAAAGGGACAGAATGAAGGACTGTTAAAAAAATGGATCAAGGAAGGTGTTTGCTGAAAACCCTCAGAAAAATATGGAGCAATAAGGCATTTTTAATTCTTACTGCCTCAAATAGTGCAGGGAAAAATACGGAGAGTCAAAGGCTATAATACACAAACGGGATGAAACGCTTATCTCAAGTCAAGAAGAGATAGAGGACGGTGTGAAACCATTAGAAAGAATTATTGCTTATAGCATTAGGTCAGCTACTCAGCTGGCAGGAGATTCTCTGACGTATCATCGGAACCCTACGGAATCTATGCTATGCATGACAAAATTTTATGGTTTCGGACGTGTTTCGTCGTACCTGACCCTTCGCTACTGCAAAACATCACAGATAATCTTCGGCTCGGCTCCGTGACTGAGACTGCAAACACAACCACGTGCTGTAACGTTCGACGTAAATGTAGCCAACTTGAAATCTCATGGTGGAAGCAGTCGCCGTCACAAATTTTTGACTGACAGGGAGACAAGGGGTTCTTTTGTAATGTTCCTATTCGTGAGAAGACAGCGAAAATATCGACTGAGAAAATACAGTCGTCAACGCTGTAGATCATGGAGGAGGTCCTATGATACATGTGTCGGTGTTTCATCTGTCGGATGGGGACGGTAATATGTGTTGCGTCATTATTGCCATTCGAGAGGAGTAGGTGTCTGCCGGCATTGGATTTCACCGTATATCTTACTTTTATTCCGCACTCATCCGTAATAACACGAACACAATCATAGACTCCACAAGGACTCAACAGTGCCATCCAATGAATGTAAATAAAAACTTGGCACTTCAGTTTAGTACAGAATGAGGCCATAGCATATCACCTTCAGTAGCCTAGCATCATAATGCACCGTACCCTGCACTGCTGACTGGATGCAGCACCAACGTTACTTTTCACATACTTCATTGCCTCTAAAGAAATATGTTATTATAGCTGTAAGAATTTACTAAGTCACTGACATCTGATTTCGCAGGACAGAGCGGATCAGGTTATAGTTGTGGAAAGGGGCCAAAATCAGTTACTGTCTGTTCTCAAAACATACAGACTTTATTTTCCTAAAATACTTAATCACACATACCCTCAAAAGCATTCAAAAACAGTACTGCTGAAGGCCCGACCACAAGTTATTAAAATTGTCTTAAGGAATACACACGGCTGAAGGCCTTAGTTACAAAAGTTTACATAAAAACTCGGCTAAAGGCCACATACTGGAGATAGAAGTACTGAGGGCTTAAGGCCTGAATAACAAGAATTTCAGATAGAGAAGAAAATTTTAAAAGGTTTCAAACAAGTGACTTTTCAAATTATAATTTAAGACGTCTGAAGGCCTTATCTTAAAATATTTCACGTAAAGTTCGGATGAAGGCCACATACTGAGCAACTCAAGACTTAAGGCCTGGATAATAATAAGGCTTTCCAATGGGCAAAATCCCCCTCTTTTTAAAAAAAAAAAGAAAAAATGTTTAGTTTAAGCAAGAATCTTCAAGTTTTAATTTGAGACGACTGAAGGCCTTATCTTAACATTGAAACAATCTAAATTAATAGACGGCTGAAGGCCTCGAACAGTACTTGAGACTAAAAGAAAATCACAATCTAAAACAACAGAACAATGGTGTTCAGAAGTGCTCCAAGGGTCGGCCTGAGGAGGCAACTCTAACATAAGGTTAGGCGAGATAAGCAGCAAAGAATAAGATTAAGTAATCAGATGGCAACACGGCCCAGGGACGGCTGAAGGACCGACCAACAACCTAATCAATTCCGCTACCCCGACCAACGGCACGACAACGGAAAATATCAGCCGAGGACGAAGATACCAGCAGCACTACGTCTTCAATACTGAAGTCTGAAAACAGCCAAGGCACAATAACCACACAAAAATATGAACAACACCAAAGGCCGTCAAACTACACGCGGTACGGACAGCATCAACACGGCGAGGAAAAACACACTGCGGAACACTACGCTAATGCCCTCGCCACGGAGACTTCCTCGCTGCACTGTCCCAACGGACCGACTGCCTACTCCAGTACGTAGTCAGCATTAAAATAACTGCTCAGTCGAAATTACACAAGCCAGACACAGTTCCACGAAAACACTCCCACAAGAACTCGAACAATCGTAAAAGCAACACTGTGGAACAAGCAGGACAAATGACAAGTCGACACACACAGAGAACCCAAAGCGGTCGGCGTCCAAATATACGTCCTCCGATGAGACGATCGACCGGACGACCAACAAATGTCGTCCCCACTCAAGTCATGTATGTCAGCAACAGCCGGGTGAGTCTTGGCTGCCCGGACCTCACTGCACCTCCATCCCGACTCAACTTCATGTCCGTTCGGAACTTCGAGACACGGCGACCCGGGCACACTGGCTCGGACCGAACCATGCAGAGGTAACACTTGCCCATTGGCCACCCGACATCTGCGCACAAGGAAGGAACCGACCCACGACCGGCAAGATGACTAACTGACGAGACCCAGAAACGGTCAAAAGACCAAATACACGTCGCCCGATGAGACGACCAACCAACGGTCGTTCCCGCCCCAGTCTCCTTCCGTCGGACAGTGCATGTGTGTCGCAAGCGGTCGGCGAGTACTGGCTGTCCGGACCTCACTGGCGCTGAGTCCCGAATAAACTCACCGCACACCGCGACCCGGAAATACTAGCGATCGCTCCAAAGATAGTACGACAGTGCTGATATCGATAGCGCTGCTGCTGCCACTCACGGGCAGGCAGGCCAGCAACTTAGTGACTCCAGTAAATCGGGTAAGAAACGGGGCGGCGGTACCGCAAAGACAAGATGTCAAGTAATAAACGGCACGAACACGAGTCCCGCACGGCTCAGTCATGTTGCAGTTTGAAACCATGTTTAATAATGATGTTCACACTAATCAGCACTCCAACACTATACACCAAAGAGACGATCAATACCGCCTGTGTTTCCCCTCACTTACATAGTTGCCTGATCCTGTCGACATAAAAGTTTTCTGGGTTTGGTACCGCGTCATAATGTAAAAACTATTGCTGCTGGAGAAAAACCAACGTTTCGGCCACGATTGCAGCGGCCTTCTTCTGGGTCTGAAGAAGGCCGCTGCAATCGTGGCCGAAACGTTGGTTTTTCACCAGCAGCAATAGTTTTTACATTATGACGCGGTACCAAACCCAGAAAACTTGTATGTCGACTGACTCTGGCCGCGGAAGCCTACGCAATTATATTGCCTGATCCTGTGCAGTTGTAACAGCTCTCTGGGATAGTTCCAATAATCTGTCAACTTTATGACTATTGTTGTTGTTATCATTGTTGTCATTCTTGTGTATTGGTCTGTAGTACGCAAACTGTATTGATTACTATTCATTTGTTATTGTTATTATTATTATTATTACTGTATGTACAATATTTTTATTTATTTGATCGCTTCAGCCACAATTATCTTAACTTTTTGACTTCTTTTTTGTTTCGCCAGTAGTTCGTGTTTCTCTATGTCGCCCTTGCTCTCTTTCCTTCGAGAATACTCTTCATATTATTTCTGATTTTTCGTCAGATAGTTCCGTAACACCGGCTATTTTGCTCTGAGTCTCTTTGCTTTGTATATCTTCTTTATGGCCGCACAGCTGTCTAAACCGTGTTTTACATATTTCATCCACGGGGTACTTTCCCTATGATTTCCAATGAAATGAATTTGGTTGCTTTTTTGTCTCTGCTGCATACAAATATTACAGTTCAAGTAAGGCAGAGAAAGCCCGCCCGGTTAGCCGTGCGGTCTAACGCACGGTTTTCCGGATTGGGAAGGAGCGCTTGGTCCCTGGCACGAATCCACCCGGCGGACTCGTGTCGAGGTCCGGTGAGCCGACCAGTATGTGAATGATTTTTAGGCGGTTTTCCATCTGCCTCGGCGAATGCGGGCTGGTTCCCCTTATCCCGCCTCAGCTACACTATGTCGACGATTGCTGTGCAAACAAGTTCTTCACGTACGCATATACCACCATTACTCTACCACGAAGATACAGGGGCTACACTCGTCTGGTGTGTAATGTTCCCATGAGGGAGGGGGGTGGGGTGGGATCCACCGGGGACCGAACCGCACAGTAACCCTGAAAGAGTCGTTCGGTGTGTGGCGGCGGAGGGGTGAAGTGGACTGTGGTAGTCGTCGTGGAGTTGTGGAGCACTGTGGCTGCGGCGGGGACGGAGCCTCTCCGTCGTTTCTAGGCCCCCTGTTAACAAACAATACAATACAATACAAGGCAGGGAAAGCTGGGACGCAATGGCCACAAAACTCATTTAATATTTTTTTCCAGGTACAATAACTGCAATAGGAAGTTGAAATAACGTGCACGAGTCATGTAATTATAATGGTTGTTTCTAAAAAATTTTCTCTTTGCCCTTACACTAACAGATTTAGGACATATGATGGAAATGTAAAGCTCTGTCTCTTGTGCCTACTTTACCCCATACAGGGGCAAGTGAGAAATTGATTGGGGCACTATGAGTACGCATTTGGGAAGGTAAATTATTGACATAAAACATATTTTCTACTAATTAACACATTCATTTCATTATTAGAAAAATATTTTCACATTTTAGTGAATATTGTAATGGCACTGTTGTTGTTGTTGTGGTCTTCAGTCCTGAGACTGGTTTGATGCAGCTCTCCATCCTACTCTATCCTGTGCATGCTTCTTCATCGCCCAGTACGTACTGCAGCCTACATCCTTCTGAATCTGCTCAGTGTATTCATCTCTTGGTCTTCCTCTACGATTTTTAGCCTCCATGCTGCCCTCCAGTACTAAATTGGTGACCCCTTGATGCCTCAGAACGTGTCCTACCAACCGATCGCTCCTTCTAGTCAAGTTGTGCCACAAACTCCTCTTCTCCCCAATCCTATTCAATACCTCCTCATTAGTTACGTGATCTACCCATCTAATCTTCAGCATTCTTCTGTAGCACCACATTTCGAAAGCTTCTATTCTCATCTTGTCCAAACTGTTTATCGTCCATGTTTCCCTTCCATACATGGCTACACTCCATACAAATACTTTCAGAAACGACTTCCTGACACTTAAATCTATACTCGATGTTAACAAATTTCTCTTCTTCAGAAACGCTTTCCTTGCCATTGCCAGTCTACATTTTATATCCTCTCTATTTCGACCATAATCAGTTATTTTGCTCCCCAAATAGCATAACTCCTTTACTACTTTAAGTGTCTCATTTCCTAATCTAATTCCCTCAGCATCACCCGACTTCATTCGACAACATTCCATTACCCTCGTTTTGCTTTTGTTGATGTTCATCTTATATCCTCCTTTCAAGACACTGTCCATTCCGTTCAACTGCTCTTCCAAGTCCTTTGCTGTCTCTGACAGAATTACGTCATCGGCGAACCTCAAAGTTTTTATTTCTTCTCCATGGATTTTAATACCTACTCCGAATTATTCTTTTGTTTCCTTTACTGCTTGCTCCATATACAGATTGAATAACATCGGGGAGAGGCTACAACCCTGTCTCACTCCCTTCCCAACCACTGCTTCCCTTTCATATCCCTCGACTCTTATAACTGCCATCTGGTTTCTGTGCAAATTGTAAATAGCCATTCGCTCCCTGTATTTTATACCCCTGCCACCTTCAGAATTTGAAAGAGAGTGTTCCAGTCAACATTGTCAAAAGCTTTCTCTAAGTCTACAAATGCTAGAAACGTAGGTTTGCCTTTTCTTAGTCTAGCTTCTAAGATAAGTCGTAGGGTCAGTATTTCCTCACGTGTTCCCATATTTCTACGGAATCCAAACTGATCTTCCCCGAGGTCGGCTTCTACCAGTTTTTCCATTCGTCTGTAAAGAATTCACGTTAGTATTTTGCAGCCGTGACTTATTAAACTGATAGTTCGGTAATTTTCACATCTGTCAACGCCTGCTTTCTTTGGGATTGGAATTATTATACTCTTCTTGAAGTCTGAGGGTAATTCGTCTGTCTCATACCTTTTGCTCACCAGATGGTAGAGTTTTGTGAGGACTGGCTCTCCCAAGGCCGTCAGTAGTTGTAATGGAATGTTGTCTACTCCTGGGGCCTTGTTTCGACTCAGGTCTTTCAGTGCTCTGTCAAACTCTTCACGCAGTATCATATCTCCCATTTCATCTACATCTACATTCTCTTTCCTTTCCATAACATTGCCCTCAAGTACATCGCCCTTGTATAGTCCCTCTATATACTTCTTCCACCTTTCTGCTTTCCCTTCTTTGCTTAGAACTGGGTTTCCATCTGAGCTCTTGATATTCATACAAGTGGTTCTCTTTTCTCCAAAGGTCTCTTTAATTTTCCTGTAGGCTGTATCTTTCTTACCCCTAGTGAGATAAGCCTCTACATCCTTACATTTGTCCTCTAGCCATGCCTGCCTAGCCATTTTGCACTTCCTGTCGATCTCATTTTTGAGACATTTGTATTCCTTTTGTATTCTTTTTACCTATTTGGTCCTCTGCTGCCTTCACTATTTCATCCCTCAAAGCTACCCATTCTTCTTCTACTGTATTTCTTTCCCCCATTCCTGTCAATTATTCCCTCATGCTCTCCCTGAAACCCTGTACAACCTCTGGTTTAGTCAGTTTATCCAGGTCCCATCTCCTTAAATTCCCACTTTTTTGCAGTTTCTTCAGTTTCAATCTACAGTTCATAACCAATAGATTGTGGTCAGAGTCTACATCTGCCCCTGGAAATGTCCTACAATTTAGAAACTTGTTCCTAAATCTCTGTCTTACCATCATATAATCTATCTGAAATCTGTCAGTATCTCCAGGCTTCTTCCATGTATACAACCTTCTTTTACGATTCTTGAACCAAGTGTTAGCTGTGATTAAGTTATGCTCTGTGCAAAATTCTACAAGGCGGCTTCCTCTTTCATTTCTTCCCCCCAATCCATATTCACCTACTACGTTTCCTTCTATCCCTTTTCCCACTATCGAATTCCAGTCACCCATGATTATTAAATTTTCTTCTCCCTTCACTACCTGAATAATTTCTTTTATCTCATTATACGTTTCTTCAACTTCTTCGTCATCTGCAGAGCTAGTTTTCATATAGACTTGTACTACTGTGATAGGCATGGGCTTCGTGTCTATCTTGGCTGCAATAATGCGTTCACTATGTTGTTTGTGGTAGCTTACCCGAACTTCTATTTTTTTATTCATTATTAAAACTACTCCTGCATTACTCCTGCCACCGAACTTCGCTAATTCCCACTATGTCTAACTTTAACCTATCCATTTCCCTTTTTAAATTTTCTAATCTACCTGCCCGATTAAGGGATCTGACATTCCAAGCTCCGATCCGTAGAACGCCAGTTTTCTTTCTCCTGAGTAGTCCCCGCCCGGAGATCCGAATGGGGGACTATATTACCTCCACAATATTTTACCCAAGAGGACGCCATCATCATTTAACCATACAGTAAAGCTGCATGCCCTCGGGAAAAATTACGGCCGTAGTTTCCCCTTGCTTTCAGCCGTTCACAGTACCAGCACAGCAAGGCCGTTTGGTTAGTGCTACAAGGCCAGATCAGTCAATCATCCAGACTGTTGCCCCTGAAACTACTGAAAAGGCTGCTGCCCCTCTTCAGGAACCACCCGTTTGTCTGGCCTTTCAACAGATACCCCTCCGTTGTGGTTGCACCTACGGTACGGCTATCTGTATCGCAGAGGCACGCAAGCCTCCCCACCAACGGCAAGGTCTATGGTTCATGGGGGGGGGGGGGGGGAGATGGCACTAAGAGACTGGAAAGGCCAGAAGTTATTAACGCTTAGTATCTGAAACAGGCTGAGACTCTGGTAGTTTACACACAGTGTCACTAAAGTGGATTTAACTTTTTTCTGAATTATTCGGCATAATTAAATGGTTTTCACTTCTTTGTGATTTCTTCGATCATCAGGTCTTGGCCAGCCTTCGCTTTGTCCAAATATCTGGAAAAATAAATTTGTTAATTTGTGTATCCTTTGTGTGTTATATAGACCTATCAAATTGTAGTTTCTTATTTGGCTATAGGTAAATTACATTAACGCACCGTGCAAGTCTCTGTCTAGGAATTCCACATTATTTAGATGCTGCAAGCACAGCATAATTATCTATTAGGGTAGCTTGTACAGCTTCTTTCAACCTGATTCAGGTGTTATACCCGTATTAGTTTTTCGTTTCCTTTTTCGAACCATATTTTTTGAAACATGAGAGAGAAAAAAGTATAAGACTACAGAGCAATAACTGCAGTGATAGCGAGGCACGCTGGATGGTATGCCCACTGTGAGCCTAGTATCAGTTGACCCCTGTGCCCGATACATATAATATGCAAAACTTAATACGAAATAAAGTTAAAAGTACATGTGTGATCAATTTTAGTGCTTTAATATCATTTCTAAACCTACTGCATTTATGCTTACCACTTTCGAACTTTCATGGGCAATAAGTTATACCAATAGAAAAATTTCTATTTCACGGAAATCTTTGAAGAAACGTGGTTCAAACAAGTGCTGCGAGCGGCCATTTTAAAAATTAGCTAGTGTTACCAACATATAAACACCAGCCTTTGGTGAAATTACGTTCCCCTACTCTCAATTTTTTTAAATTTTTTATTTTTTTATACAACGAATTGCTCGCTCTGCCCATATGCTCACTGTACTCCAGTACCACCTACTTGAGTATCCGAATTTGCCACGATATAACAATTTGGATTTTTAAGTTCTGGCATAGTCTGAATGCTGTCCCCTTCTTTGTGGTTCTTTCTTTGACTGCTGAAGCCTTATTGATGTTTGCAATGATAATAACTCCTAGTTACTTGAACTTCTGTGTTCTTCTGATTTCATCTTTCCTTGACTTCACTGTCTAAGATGAACGTTTTCCTTCTATGTTCGTGTACACTGCTTAAGGAAGTGTGTAACCCTGTCTTTTCTGCCGCTGCCTTTGAGATTTCTACTGATTTGATCGCTATGTCCACATTTATTAGCTCAGTTATGCCAGTGAGATCTTCGAATATAAGGCCAGTCTTATGGTAACCTAATCTGAATCCTTTTGGCGTATTGTGTCGATCCATTCGTGTCTGTCGTTGTTGTATTGCCTTTTCAGAAATAAAATCAAACAGAATTGTTGAGTTCATTTTTAATGCAAAGGCTTACGAGTACCAAAATCGTAATCTACGGAGTGGACGCTAATTCCCGTTGTCCCTATAATAACCAACAGATACCGCTACTACGAAGCTCAGACCTCACCATATGCAACATGCGTTCCGCAAACCGTTAGGATATCACAGACGACCAGAAAGATGCTGTGCCAAGAGCTTTCACTCAAGTTACACCATCAGTGCTCCGTCAAATGTCGCACAAACCTAGAGGCGTTTTATCTTTTGCCACGTGACTGACACTGTGCAGACTAATACTCTGGACAAATAATGGTTCATATCTCGAGAAAACCCGTCTAAATAACTGTTGTTCGTGTTATTTACTTAAGTATAGTGGTTCCTGTTTTTATTGTAGGCGGTAAATAACTGAAGGGACTTTCCATGAAAACTGACACAAATGTAATACGTACTTTTAAGAAATACGATTACGATTATAATATGTTACCATTATCGAATCACAAATTCAAAACAGTTGACAATATTCGCCTCAACGCAGTTTCTATCATGTTGTTTTTCAATTTATTTGTTACATTTTCCACCACCGTAGAGGTCTAGGACGTGAATAGAATTACATACCCTGTCCGAGAGACCCACGGTGGGCTGGTCAGAGGGCTTCATATCGTGGCCACAGAGGGCGGGCGTCAGACACCTGGGTAAATGTGTATTTTGCGTGATACGTCTAAATTGGAATCCGCTCCGCTTGTTCGGGAACGATATTTGCAGAGGGACACTAGACAGCTAGTTAACGGAGTGGAACATAACATCACGTGTGGCGAGTGGACGCAGCACGGACGCGTGCGGCTGCTGCGACCCCAGCTCAATAACGCGCTTAATGACGCCTGACCGAGCCCGTTGATTTATTGCATTCTGTAAACACACGAGCGCTGGCCGCGAAAAGAGGTCACAGGCGCGATTGTTCCTCCCGTATCCCATCTGTCGAGCTGGTACCTTTTCTGTCAATTACTGCTTTATTTGCTTGGTCGGCATTTATGGCGTTGGTTTACATTCGTCGCTTGTGCATACTGGAAAATATTGTGAACACGTACCTAAACTGCTTAAATCGTAGAGAGATGGTTTCATATCAACTGTAAATAGTGGGCAAAAGAGATCTTGCTCTATTATCGCAAAGGAAGTACTGCAGTTCCTTGACACGTACTACAGGAGGAAAAACTCCTCTCTATTTAAAAAAAAAAAAAAAAAAAATGGCTCTGAGCACAATGGGACTTTACATCTGAGGTCATCAATCCCCTATAACTTAGAACTACTCAAACCTAACTAACCTAAGGACATCACACACATCCATGTCCGAGGCAGGATTCGAGCCTGCGACCGTAGCAGTCGCGCGGTTCCGGACTGAAGAGCCTAGAACCACTCGCCACCGCGGCCGCCCCTCTCTATTCCTTTTAAGGTATAGCTCACCATGGGTTGACAGTATTTAAACCAGGAAATGGAAGAAGCCAAGGAGTACATGTTATAGTGATACACTCCTGGAAATTGAAATAAGAACACCCTGAATTCATTGTCCCAGGAAGGGGAAACTTTATTGACACATTCCTGGGGTCAGATACATCACATGATCACACTGACAGAACCACAGGCACATAGACACAGGCAACAGAGCATGCACAATGTCGGCACTAGTACAGTGTATATCCACCTTTCGCAGCAATGCAGGCTGCTATTCTCCCATGGAGACGATCGTAGAGATGCTGGATGTAGTCCTGTGGAACGGCTTGCCATGCCATTTCCACCTGGCGCCTCAGTTGGACCAGCGTTCGTGCTGGACGTGCAGACCGCGTGAGACGACGCTTCATCCAGTCCCCAACATGCTCAATGGGGGACAGATCCGGAGATCTTGCTGGCCAGGGTAGTTGACTTACACCTTCTAGAGCACGTTGGGTGGCACGGGATACATGCGGACGTGCATTGTCCTGTTGGAACAGCAAGTTCCCTTGCCGGTCTAGGAATGGTAGAACGATGGGTTCGATGACGGTTTGGATGTACCGTGCACTATTCAGTGTCCCCTCGACGATCACCAGTGGTGAACGGCCTGTGTAGGAGATCGCTCCCCACACCATGATGCCGGGTGTTGGCCCTGTGTGCCTCGGTCGTATGCAGTCCTGATTGTGGCGCTCACCTGCACGGCGCCAAACACGCATACGACCATCATTGGCACCAAGGCAGAAGCGACTCTTATCGCTGAAGACGACACGTCTCCATTCGTCCCTCCATTCACGCCTGTCGCGACACCACTGGAGGCGGGCTGCACGATGTTGGGGCGTGAGCAGAAGACGGCCTAACGGTGTGCGGGACCGTAGCCCAGCTTCATGGAGACGGTTGCGAATGGTCCTCGCCGATACCCCAGGAGCAACAGTGTCCCTAATTTGCTGGGAAGTGGCGGTGCGGTCCCCTACGGCACTGCGTAGGATCCTACGGTCTTGGCGTGCATCCGTGCGTCGCTGCGGTCCAGTCCCAGGTCGACGGGCACGTGCACCTTTCGCCGACCACTGGCGACAACATCGATGTACTGTGGAGACCTCACGCCCCACGTGTTGAGCAATTCGGCGGTACGTCCACCCGGCCTCCCGCATGCCCACTACACGCCCTCGCTCAAAGTCCGTTAACTACACATACGGTTCACGTCCACGCTGTCGCGGCATGCTACCAGTGTTAAAGACTGCGATGGAGTTCCGTATGCCACGGCAAACTGGCTGACACTGACGGCGGCGGTGCACAAATGCTGCGCAGCTAGCGCCATTCGAAGGCCAACACCGCGGTTCCTGGTGTGTCCGCTGTGCCGTGCGTGTGATCATTGCTTGTACAGCCCTCTCGCAGTGTCCGGAGCAAGTATGGTGGGTCTGACACACCGGTGTCAATGTGTTCTTTTTTCCATTTCCAGGAGTGTAGAAGGTATAGCTCACCATGGCTTGACAGTATTTAAACCAGGAAATGGAAGAAGCCAAGGAAAACATGTTATAGTGATAGAAGGTATAGCTCATCATGGCTTGACAGTATTTAAACCAGGAAATGGAAGAAGCCAAGGAGAACATGTTATATTGATAGAAGGTTAATTACACATACTAATAAGGCGGAATTGCGTTTTGTAAAGTTAGAGTGTCATGAACATGACTATTGTTTGAAGCTGTGCTGCCCGTCATTGTTTACTGGCTTTTGTTTACTTAGTAATGTAGAGTTGTTGACTAACGTCTACTCATGTATGTAGTACGGAGTTGTATTACTTGTTGAAAAAACTTGTTGTGTTAGCTGATTATTGTACTGCATACTGACTGCCGTTCAAATGGTGTGTCAGTAGTTGATATCTCTATTTGTGGTCTGAACTTGTGCTCTTTTATTGAATCTCAGAGAAAGACTCCTTTGCCTTGTACACGTTGTAGCCGACGTCTGTGTGTATAAGATTTTCTTTCAACTTAGCCTCAATCGTCTTTCTAATAGCTCTTTCCCAGAACGCTGGCGTTTATGCCAGCATTTTCGTAGCACCGCCGAGCCGTGACGGGGTTGCTGACGTCGCCTTTCGAATTCCTGGCGCCACTAGCTCGCTCTGTCATGTGATGTCCCTCTGGTTTGAGACCACGAAGATCTTTGTTCGAGGCTGTTGATAGAGGACGTGGCGCGTTGTGGCGTGGTGAATGGACAACGGACATCCCACGAGAAGGGAGCTCGCCTTATTCCGGGTGCAGCCTGGTGGTTTACCTTTCCCTCTGCTCTGTGACGGGAAGGTTGTTGCGCCAGCAGCTCTTCCTCATTTCCTCAGTGGGCCGAGTCACGGAGGGAGCAGGCGTGGCGCGTCCCTGTATTTTCAACGGAGATTTTAGAACGAACTGCTGGAATGAGATAGTTTCTGCTCCCCGGTACTGCTGGACACTCAGCTGAGTGCGGGTAAGAGAGGGTTGCAACGGACGTAGTTTTATTCACAGTACGAGTAACGCAGCGAATTTTGTGTGTTAGCATGTTTTGGCTATGGGGCTTAGGACCATTTTGTCGGCAGTTCCTGTTCAGCCTAAATCGAATGTAGGTTTGGTGACAGTGCCTTCTACATGGCTTTTGATTGCGTGGTGCCTCTAGAATGAACACTGAACGTCCGTTGATTCTTTAAAAGGCCCGGTGACAGCAAATTGTAGTAAATATCTGGCAGGCTAGTATCGATTTGGAGCATTTTCCCGTGATTAATTCAGTCACATCATGCAAGGGCGAATTGCATTGACTTATGTAATGTCTCAAAGCACGTGTACCATTATTTCTGTTATTTAATATCATTTGAATGAGCTGTTCGATCCTAGTGTCAAGTTCGTTTCGATCGGGGCTTATTGCACACAACGGTCAGCTCCCTCGCCGCTGTACAGCTTGGCCCGGCCGCGATGTTTTTTGTTAACGAAGATCGGTCTATAGTGAATGATTCGTTAGTTTTTGTTGCTCCTCGTGCGCTGGCGTGTTCGACTTACGGGCCAGGCTAGCTGTGCTGTGCTTCCATGTCACGCGGCCGCTGCTACTGTCACTTGTGTGCGATTCGTTCCTGGGCTTGTTAATTTGTTCTCTATCTTAAAACAGCTCATTTGGTAACTTGTTCTTACGCGGAACTGTATCGGTGTAACTTGCTGCGGTATCCTGGCAATTAATGGTCGTTAATGCGCAACCTTAGTGTGTTGTAGGGGTGCTCTGCATCTGTCTGGCCTTCTCGACCGTGGCGCAGTGACGGCACGTCGTCGTGCTATCACAGCGTTTGGCAGCACCTTAAGACTGATTTCTGTCACATCGACTGGTTATTTTAATATGTTTTAAATTCTTCTTGGTTGAATGCTCAAAATTTTCTACGATTAATGAGCACTGTTTAGAGGGAGCATTTTGGGTCTTACTGTTATCACCATTTGGGAGTAATATGTTGCCGCTCCCCAAGGTTAATTGTTTTACAGTGACACATGATGGTACATGGGCCCTAACCTTTTGCCTTACATCCTTTTATCCATAATTGTATGTTTCAACCGCAACTCATCCAGAGTACAGTGGGCTCCATCCGCGCTCCTGCCTAGCTGGTGGGGCTGAGGAGCGAGGAGGAACAGGAAAAGGCTGCAGCCAGACGCCGCTAGAGCGAGGCAGTCGGCTTGCCGCAGTTTGATGATAATATCGGTTTTGTTAAATCAAATAGCTCCTGCATGAGGAATAGTATGGCATCTACGCACTTGACGATGATGATGATAATATTTGGGTTGTGGGGAGCTCAGCTGCACTGTTATCCACGCCCATACAAAGTCCCAATCCTTTCACTGTCAAGACTCGCTATCTTTCCGAATAATGATGAAATGATCAGAACACAAGCACCCAGTCCCTGGGTAGAGAAAATCCCGACCCGACCGGGAATCGAACCTGGGGCCCCAGCAGCAACGCTAGCCATAAGCCACATAATTCAGTGCTGAACGGGAACTGCTTTACTTTATGTGTAGTTTGGAGCCCATGCAGAATGCTTAATACACTGTCACACTATTATCGATTGGAAAAAAAAATATTCATTGGAGAATAATTACAATAACAGCCACAAAGACGAGATGATGAACATGTCTTATAATGAGCGATAATGATTGATGACGGATCTGAAGGTGGGTAAGGATAAGAAAAGTAGCGACAAAATATTTTATGGTCGACATCCCAATCATTTCAGTTCATTAAGCATCTTAATGTTAGGGGAGAATCAATTGGTAACAGATATTGTATTATCCTCATCTGCACAGACAAGTACATCTACATCTACATTCTACATTGATACTCCGCAAGCCACCCAACGGTGTGTGGCGGAGGGCACTTTACGTGCCAGTGTCATTACCTCCCTTTCCTGTTCCAGTCGCGTATGGTTCGCGGGAAGAACGACTGTCTGAAAGCCTCCGTGCGCGCTCTAATCTCTCTAATTTTACATTCGTGATCTCCTCGGGAGGTATAAGTAGGGGGAAGCAATATATTCGATACCTCATCCAGAAACGCACCCTCTCGAAACCTGGCGAGCAAGTTACACCGCGATGCAGAGCGCCTCTCTTGCAGAGTCTGCCACTTGAGTTTATTAAACATCTCCGTAACGCTATCACGGTTACCAAATAACCCGGTAACGAAACGCGCCGCTCTTCTTTGGATCTTCTCAATCTCTTCCGTCAACCCGACCTGGTACGGATCCCACACTGATGAGCAATACTCAAGTATAGGTCGAACGAGTGTTTTGTAAGCCACCTCCTTTGTTGATGGACTACATTTTCTAAGCACTCTCCCAATGAATCTCAACCTGGTACCCGCCTTACCAACAATTAATTTTATATGATCATTCCACTTCAAATCGTTCCGCACGCATACTCCCAGATATTTTACAGAAGTAACTGCTACCAGTGTTTGTTCCGCTATCATATGCTCATACAATAAAGGATCCTTCTTTCTATGTATTCGCAATACATTACATTTGAAGTTATTTCAGAGCTTGGTTTAACAAAGGTTCCAGATGTATTACACATTCTAAAATCGAAATGTGGATAAATTTGTAAACATCACAACTTAATTTCAGATGCCTGTATGTAGAGCTTTTTTGTAGTTCCGTTTGCTGTATCAGCACTGCCGAAAGTACTTATTGAGTTAGCTAGTAAAGTTTTTGCTTTGGTGGAAAAATAACAAGTTGAAAATAAACACTAGTGATACAGTCACCATTACAAAAGTATGCTGCAGTATCCGCCTTTTAGGGGTAGCCACACGTGTTGTAAACACGTTTTCCTAAGTTTCCTGCGTGTACAGCCTTCGCCATATAGTCCTCACGCTCGCACAAACGTTCGGAACAGCGCAATGACGGGGGGAGCTGGAGCGCTGAGCAGGCACGGCCGCACTCGTCGGAGTGAGAGTGCGCTCTGGGAACACCAGTCCCAGCCATGGCTCTTCTGGACACCGTTTAACGACAATATTTTTACTTGATTGTGTCAGATGTGTCAGCCACTCGATCTTCCGGCATCGTTCCTCTACTGATCCAGTTATCTTGCCAATATATGACATAACACGCTGGCACGGAACACTTTGAATTCCTGCCTTTAGTGCTTCTGAGTACACTGCTTGCACAGTGTGTTGCAAAAAACTGGGCTGTTTTAATTAGTCTCTGGAAGTGGAATGATATTATGGGCAACAATGAACGTTTGTATTATGTTTAAGATAGGTATGCCATTTGCTGAGATGGAGTGCTGGAGTGGGCCTGAATGTGCTGTGAATCTCAATACCTTTTACAGAAACATGGACTGTGTTGCTGCTGCTAGATGGGAATACCATCGTCAGTTCAGCCTTAGACAGACTGATGCTGTACCAGCGACAGTCGGGTTATGGGTGAAAAACTTGAAGCAACAAAAAAAATGGTTCAAATGGCTCTGAGCACTATGGGACTTAACATCTGTGGTCATCAGTCCCCTAGAACTTAGAACTACTTAAACCTAACTAACCCTAGGACATCACACACATCCATGCCCGAGGCAGGATTCGAACCTGCGACCGTAGCAGTCGCGCGGTTCCGGACTGAGCGCCTTAACCACTAGACCACCGCGGCCGGCTAAACTTGAAGCAACAGAAACTGCACTTAAGCTGAAACCGACAGGAACGCCCAGAAGTTGTCGCTTACAGGAACGAATACACAGTGAAAAATGTTCTAACCAACAGTCCAAAGCGTTATGTGCAACAAACTGCCGCAATAGTGGCAATATCCAGTCGTAGAGTGAGCAGAATTTTACAGAATGCTTTGAAGTTGCAACAGTTAAATGAAAATGATTATGAAAACTGAATGACACCGTCTGTCGAACTGTTTATCTATAATTAGGGACAATAAAGGCTTCTTACTTTTGCTATGGGTGAGTGATTAGGCACGTTTTCACCTCAGCAATTATGTCAACAAACAAAACCGCTGTTACTGGTGCCAGGACAATCCAACGAACTCCATCAACACTCCTTACGCAGCCAGAAAGACAGTGTGCCGCGCTCTCTCCACATTGGGCATAATCGGCCCTTTCTTTTTTGAAGACGAACATGGATGAGCAATCATAGTTACGCACCAATGGCTGTGGTTGACACATCCCTCGCACCTGAACTTGAGCAGTTTCTTGCAAACGAGTTTTGGTTTCAGCAAGATGCTGCTATGTCCCGTTTTGCTCAGATTTCAATAGCAGCAGTGCACACAGTGTTTGGTAACCACATCATTTAAACGAATTGGGACATTTTATGTCCTCAGAGATCTCACTACTTATCGGTCTGTCATTAACCTCTTTGAGATTTCGTGAGACACAAGGTGTATGCCAGACATCGAGGAATAATTGCGCAATTGAAAGATGCCATTTGTGCAGAAAGAAATTCGTATACAGAAGCTTGAAGGTGCTGTAAGCTATTTATGTCATCTTTTTATTTCTGTTATTTATTTATGTTATGTTTCAGTTTTGTTGATGCGTGAGGTGTTTTTGTTGGAGTTCCGTGCCAGATAATGGTTTGCAACTGAACCAGGCAGTACAACAAAAGAACCAAATATAGATTTGTTTTATGAATTTATGAAAAATAAACGATGGATTTAGCTCACAAGTTATCTGATTGTCAACATAACAATGATGCAACGTAAAAGACATAATCTTCAAAACAGCAGTGCATGACATCGCAATACGCAATGATTTCGTTGTCGCGATTGAAAATGTTTTACAATATAATCCCCGGTCTCTTTCACTATACCCAAAATCGGCACCGTTTTCTGCCACATCCTGTATTTTTCAGAGAGCATGTAACGCACTTGATGCCGTATTCCAGTGAAGTAGAGGTACACTGGCGCTTTCGCACGGTAGTATTCTAGTCAATTGCTGTGTGAAAGTTTACTTGTTGAAACTTAATGTGTAAGTAGGCTGTTTAGGTTTTTATGTTGGTAACGCCACGTAATGCTCTGTATGAAAATCGCTGACTGCGCTGTGTGCAATCTGTAGCTGGTTGGACTCATTGTTGGAATATTCGCTTGTGTAGTGTTGGGATGTTGTATGTGAACAGCGCGTAGCATTGTGCAGTTGTTGGAGGTGAGCCGCCTTTATTTAGCTGGCAGCACTGGCGCTCGCTCTATTGCAGCAGTTCGAATAACGAAGGTTTTTGTAAGGTAAGTGATTCATGTGTATAGGTTATTGTTAGTCAGGGCCATTCTTTTGTAGGGATTATTGAAAGTCAGTTTGCGTTGCGCTAAAAATATTGTGTGTCGGTTTAGTGATGATCAGAATAAGTAAAGAGAAAACTGTCTGAGTACGTTGAGTTTTGCTCAGCTGTTTCAAAATCAAATAACGTAAGAGTTTTTCCAGCACTGTCATTATTTACATTCAAAAGAGAAGTTTCAAAAGCTTTAGATATTGTTTATTGAAATGTACAATCCATTTGCTGTAAATGGTGGAAAATGCAGTTATTGTGATCCATGATACGAATACGCGAAGCGATTGGTGGGAACATTTACTTACAGTTTTTCCAACATTAGCGGTTCGCCGTAACGTTATGATGACAGATAGACGTGCTACGTATCCTAGCTTCCGGTCTCGAAATGTTGATTTCCACGCGAAAAGACATCCCTGAGAATGATCATTCCTGAAATGCTGCGCCGGACGAGCAGGCATAGATGGCAGCGAATCCAATGAGAATGATGGTCAGATAAAGAGAGAGATGAAATGTGTAAGAACATTCATTTCCGAGTTATCTTCTGCTACAGCTAGGGAGTCGTTTCATGTTCCTGTGTGCCTTTCGTGTTGCTTCTTGTTTCAATACAATAACATTAAACATTTCCTATTGTGACTTCTGGTCCACTCTGTACAGTGTGTTTCCAAAAGACTAAATCGTCTAGAAGAATGAAGATAGACCTTTCGGTAAGTAATACCTTAAAAATGTATAGGGGCAAAGGATTACAAAGTTTTTATATGCACAAAATCATTCGATTTTACAAGTGTATATTGCTTACATGCTTGCGCATACGACCTCAAGGCACTGCTTTACAATTGAGTTCAGCATCTTTATTTGCATATACCTTTCAGAAACGTGCGCGGCAAGCATCGAGACGCTAGTCAACTAGTCCCGTTCTTTGGGGGGGGGGGGGGGGGGGGGCGGCTAATAGGGCAATGCGAGACCTCTTCGCCGCTTACGGCTGACCTATCATATAGACAGTTGTTAAGAAATGCTTTCGCACGATGGTACTAGTACGGTGGTACTCCAACCCAGGTGAAAGTTGAAATTCTGAGCATGTTCTTGCAATTGTGGAAATAGTCAAATCTCCAACATATCCAGCAACGTGACTGTCACCGTTTATTCGGTAGAAAAGAATCGGGCGTACATCTTTCCTCTGTCGCAAGGCTCATGAAGCTTTAGAGACTCTCGTGCTCGACTGTGTATGTGGCTTCTATATTATGTTGCGGCGGTTGATTTTTTCACTGAAATGTTAAGTTTTCTCACCATCAACAACCTCCTTTTAAGGATTAGGCCCTTTGGCCTTTCCAGTCTCAATCCATATTTGCCTCGGTCTTCCTGGGGCTCTGCAATAAGTAGATCTTTATGCTAGTGCCATTTTCGAAATCGTTGTGTAGTCTATTCTTTCTAAATGGTTTTCTAATTGTATGAAGGCGTGGGTGACCCAGTAGTGTCCTCAAGAATTTCATTTCTGTGGCTTGTATGTGCCTGTAGTCCTTCAGTCTTAACGCCCAATTTAACCACCGTGTGGAGTAACCGGCACTGCCATCATCTTGTACAGGTTCAGCTGTGTTTCGGTCCGCGCTGCTTTCAGTGTTTTTCGAAAAGTTCCATACAGTGCCAGGTATCTTACTATTTGTTATTTAAATCCACATTGTACTCATACGAGATATCATAATCTAAAAAATTAAACTGTTGAACCTATTCTCAGAATCTGTCATCCTAAATAACCTTAGCTCTTACTAGGCGTTTGTTTTGGAATGCCATAGTTACTGGTACATAGAAATTATAAAGTTATATCCTTTACAAATTTTATGCTATAAATAAATAACTCTTTCAAGATTATCTTCAGTGTTTTGCATTATCACTAAGCCATCAACATATGCCACCACATTTAAAGTGGTGCTTTCAAATGTTCCTTACATGTGTGTTCAAATGGTTCAAATGGCTCTGAGCACTATGGGACTTAACTTCTGAGGTCATCAGTCCCCTAGAACTTAGAACTAGTTAAACGTAACTAACCTAAGGACATCACACACATCCATGCCCGAGGCAGGATTCGAAACTGCGACCGTAGCGGTGGCGGGGTTCCAAACTGCAGCGCCTAGAACCGCTCGGCCACTACGGCCGGCCCCATGTGTGTAAGACATCGTTTACGTAAATGTTAAAAAGTGCGCATTATAATACACACCCTTGTCTTCCTCCATGATGAGTAACTGTATTTCCCCTATTGTAATTAGGTAAACTGAGTCTAAGGCAGATGACTTGATACAACCATTTTATAGGCATTATTAGTGTTCAGGACAGATCCGTTTAGCCATTATTGTCCATAGTTCCCGCCTGCTTACTTTATCGAAGGCCTTCTCTACATTTTCAAACGCCATATAAGTGGGCAAATCGTAACCTTTTCTATTATCAGTTAGCTATTTCAGTAAATAAATTATCAATATAAGCTCTCCCTCATCGAAATCTATTTTGTTCTTCTTGCAGGATTAAGCCTATTGGCTTCATTCGGTTATTTAACATAACTGCGCATAGTTCACATGTGAACACTAAACGCCATAGGAAACTCTTTATGTTCCATCTCTATGCCCAGAATGAATTCACAGAATTCTAAACGTTGTTTATTACCACCAAGAAGTGCTTGAAGTAACTGTTCCTCGTATTCTGTGAACTATGTTCAAAACTACACTCCTGGAAATGGAAAAAAGAACACATTGACACCGGTGTGTCAGACCCACCATACTTGCTCCGGACACTGCGAGAGGGCTGTACAAGCAATGATCACACGCACGGCACAGCGGACACACCAGGAACCGCGGTGTTGGCCGTCGAATGGCGCTAGCTGCGCAGCATTTGTGCACCGCCGCCGTCAGTGTCAGCCAGTTTGCCGTGGCATACGGAGCTCCATCGCAGTCTTTAACACTGGTAGCATGCCGCGACAGCGTGGACGTGAACCGTATGTGCAGTTGACGGACTTTGAGCGAGGGCGTATAGTGGGCATGCAGGAGGCCGGGTGGACGTACCGCCGAATTGCTCAACACGTGGGGCGTGAGGTCTCCACAGTACATCGATGTTGTCGCCAGTGGTCGGCGGAAGGTGCACGTGCCCGTCGACCTGGGACCGGACCGCAGCGACGCACGGATGCACGCCAAGACCGTAGGATCCTACGCAGTGCCGTAGGGGACCGCACCGCCACTTCCCAGCAAATTAGGGACACTGTTGCTCCTGGGGTATCGGCGAGGACCATTCGCAACCGTCTCCATGAAGCTGGGCTACGGTCCCGCACACCGTTAGGCCGTCTTCCGCTCACGCCCCAACATCGTGCAGCCCGCCTCCAGTGGTGTCGCGACAGGCGTGAATGGAGGGACGAATGGAGACGTGTCGTCTTCAGCGATGAGAGTCGCTTCTGCCTTGGTGCCAATGATGGTCGTATGCGTGTTTGGTGCCGTGCAGGTGAGCGCCACAATCAGGACTGCATACGACCGAGGCACACAGGGCCAACACCCGGCATCATGGTGTGGGGAGCGATCTCCTACACTGGCCGTACACCACTGGTGATCGTCGAGGGGACACTGAATAGTGCACGGTACATCCAAACCGTCATCGAACCCATCGTTCTACCATTCCTAGACCGGCAAGGGAACTTGCTGTTCCAACAGGACAATGCACGTCCGCATGTATCCCGTGCCACCCAACGTGCTCTAGAAGGTGTAAGTCAACTACCCTGGCCAGCAAGATCTCCGGATCTGTCCCCCATTGAGCATGTTGGGGACTGGATGAAGCGTCGTCTCACGCGGTCTGCACGTCCAGCACGAACGCTGGTCCAACTGAGGCGCCAGGTAGAAATGGCATGGCAAGCCGTTCCACAGGACTACATCCAGCATCTCTACGATCGTCTCCATGGGAGAATAGCAGCCTGCATTGCTGCGAAAGGTGGATATACACTGTACCAATGCCGACATTGTGCATGCTCTGTTGCCTGTGTCTATGTGCCTGTGGTTCTGTCAGTGTGATCATGTGATGTATCTGACCCCAGGAATGTGTCAATAAAGTTTCCCCTTCCTGGGACAATGAATTCACGGTGTTCTTATTTCAATTTCCAGGAGTGTATATTAAAACACTCTACGTCTTGGACGAGCGTATAGAGACGACCTTTTCATTTTCTTTCACGTGAGAAAACGGGTGCCTTGAAGCGGCTGTTGTCATCATTGAACGCTCTAATCTGTAGGAACTGCAGTCCCGCACTTTCGACGGAACTCACGCAACGCACTTGAGCTGAACTGCACCTACTGAAATGGAGAACACGAAACTGCTGTTGTGTAATCGCTATGCCCTCTCGAGATTCTTTGGGTAATGACCAAACGAGGGGGCGAACAAGTCTGCGGACTAGTTGTACCACGGAGAATCCATCCCGGCAAGCATCTGAACAAACAACTCACAAATGGCACAAAGACAGTATTCTAGTTTACAATAATCGCACATAATATTTCTTGAAGGAGGTTCCTCACAGGTCTGCAAATGTTTAAAAGAAGTCAAAATTTACCGCGAAGAGCCGTAATAAATGTTCCTTCATTCCGACAATTTTCTGTAGCCACATTAAGAGAAATCCAGGCTTACACTCCGACATCGCCACAATGAAGTTCATTTCCGATGATGAAAGAAATCTGAAGAAATTAATGGTGAAAAAGTGTGTTTGCACTTAATTCTGCCTCTATCGTTGCTGGTTTGTGCTGTTGTCTCATTACGATGCTGTTACGCCAATATTACGGAGAATTGATTTCAAATATTATTACCTGAAAACAAAACATATGAGTGTATAGGAAATTAAATTTTAAATTGAGTTTCTTTTTTACGAAATTCGATCCAAGAAGATGAACATGGCCGAGAAGATCAGCAATGTTGCAAAAAATGACTTTTTTATGTAAGTCAAAATCTGGAACTCCTATCTAAATACGTTAACTAAGAAAGCTGTAGGGTTTAAAAGGATGTATCTATTGCTTTTTTGTAAGTATCGATTGCTTTCTTGCGTTTCGAGTGACACCGAAAAAGGCAATGATCGCTCTCTGTACTTGCTATTAGTGTAAATACAATCCGCGGTAAGGCAAAAACGTATGAGTTTCAAAAATTAAAAGAAACTTCAATTTTTGCAGATATATCGGTCTTTAAAAAAATCTCATTCATCTCCATTATGGTTGGGGGAAGGCAATGGCAAACCACCTCCACTAGGACCTTGCGTAGTACAGCGGTGCGGGCCTCTTGCATCCTCCCCTACGCTCCTAGGAGTATGGGACCTCATTATCATCATCAAAAAAATCTCGGCTCCAAAGGGCCACAGAAGATTTTTAAATTTGAAATAAAAGTCGGTAATTTCTCTCTTTCAAAGTTATTTTCATAAGATAAAAACTTAAATAGTTCAAAAAGCACCCAACAAAAGTGCAAGTTCTTCGAATCAATGTTTTGACACGTCTAAATAATAAAATCCCAAAAAATTACTTAACAGCTGGTAGCATGATAGCACAACATAAGCCTAAAGCCGTTAGCGGAGGGCAATCCACAGTGAAGATCTAGGCATTATCGAGTGTGCCTTTTCTTAAAAAATCATTATATCGCAAAATTATTAATATTTTTTAATTTCAAATAAGTATTTTTTGCCTTGCAGGGGGCTATACTTACAGTAAATATCAAGTATGGGAACGTGAATTTCACCGTGCTATACAGAACTCGATTTTAAGTTCTTTTACGATACATTTCAAAACGAAAGATAGCCATCGACCTTATAAAAAAGTAGTCTATAGAGCTATTAGCCTTACGAGTTTCTAAGTTAAAATTTTTCCAACGAGCTATAGTTTTTTACTTATTTAAGAGAACTCGTTTTCAAAACTTTGCGAACTTTTTTGGCCATCTTCGCCATCTTGCATCGAGTTTCATGAAAAAGAATCTATATTTAAAATTTGATTTCATATACAATTATTTTTATTTCACTTAATTTTTGAAAATTTAATGAGGCCGTCACAGAATCGTTGGACTGTACGTATGTTTGTCTGATACTGTGGCTGCAGGCTTGAATGTATGTTCCTCACAGTAACAGTTACACAGAATGGACATCTCACTTGGGTATTTTTCTTTGAAGGAACGTTCTTCTCCTCGGAACCCCACAATACGACTAGAGAATACTTCAACAATTGAACAAAAAATTTTTATCGATACATTCCTAGCAAATCTACAGTGTTTGTACACTGAATACGATGCTCTAAACCATACATTATTCAGAAAGCAACGCGTAAGCGTTTTCATGCTCAGTACAAGGTGACTATTCCGCCCGCACCCCGGCGCTTTGAATTCTCACTTGTTTCACATCACGTACCCCGTACAAATATAGTGATCATGCGGGAACTGTATGTGTGTTCTAGAGGCGGCTTCTTTTGCACTAGTTTATACAGAAATGCGAAGAATGTGCAGTAAATTCGCATTACGGAGTAATCACAGGCTATTGACCGATGCTGGAGGAGAGTATACCATGTGCCAGTGGACTAATACACTGCGGTCAGTTCTGTGCACTGTCGTGTCTGCTGACACGTGCCACGCCTGCGGAGAACACTGCCTGCAGCTGCTTACATAAACATGCACTGCACGTATTGCGGTACAGAAGCAGCAGGAGGCCAACCATTGCCTGCATGGTTAATTTCTACTGCTGCTGCTACCGATCCATAATTACATCCCAGAGATTTTCAGCCAAGGCACCGGACCACCTATGAACCTGGACGAGCCAGGTTGCAGTGCTACGCCCATCAATCATATATCCCAACGAGTGCAGCATTGCTTCAGGGGTGCGCCTCGTACTAGGATGTATTACGTAGCAGTGGTTACTGTTCTCTTTGTGAACGTACTTTTTAGCATTCTCTGAAGTAACATATTTAGGTGTATGAGAGCGCACATTACAAATAACACTTACAACGTTTTGGGTTACATTAACGGTAGCGTTCCTGCGGAAGTTGTCCTAATAATTACACAAATTCTAGTGGCTTCCAATCTCGCCAGTCGTCACGTGACGGGGATGATTTTACTTCCCAGGGGTTTAGAACTTCACGGGCATGGAGATCGAATGATTATTTGGGAAGTGTTTGGCTTAAAGGACGAGAGAGAATTAACTCCCTATCGAAATTTGTGTATAACTTTTTTAACGCTTAACTAATTTTTGTGAAACAGAAAACATTTTGTTCCTTACAGTGGCAGAATCATTGAATTATATCTCATTTATGTTATTGCAGATATCAGAGGCGGACAACAGCTCAACGTCTAACCTTGTCAACCGAGCGAGGTGGAGCAGTGATTAGCACACTGGACTCGCATTTGGGAGGACAGCGGTTCAAACCGACGTCTGGCCATAAAATTTAGGTTTTCCACGATTTCCGTAAATCGTTCCAGGTAAATGCAGGGATGGCTCCTTTGAAAGGGCACGGCCGATTTCTATACCATCCTTCACACAATCTGAGTGTGTGCTCCGCCTCTAATGAACTCAATGTCGATGGGACGTTAAACCCAATCTTCCTACCATCTTCCCTCTTTCTAACCTTGTATGACTGAACTCAGCTGGTTGCGCAGTACGGCGATGCTTGGTACAAGAACAGAGATGGTGGCGAAATATCAGAGGACCTCGTGCCTCGGTAGAAGCGAAGACCATTAAGAGTTGCCAAGCTTGTCAACGCACGTTCTGTATCTGATATTTGGAGAAGCGGTCGACTCTCAACATCAAGGATGGAGGAAAAGGTGCAAGTGGTTCAGGAAATGTTC
Source organism: Schistocerca serialis cubense (assembly GCF_023864345.2). Lineage (NCBI taxonomy): Eukaryota > Metazoa > Arthropoda > Insecta > Orthoptera > Acrididae > Schistocerca > Schistocerca serialis. The sequence goes on along the minus strand of NC_064639.1, from coordinate 738,060,185 downwards.
ACTCGCAGTCCTCAGAAATGACAAAGAGCGGCATCTTACGAAAGTGATTCAACCCGACAAACATTTCGAACTGTTCTGAAGAAAGAGTTGAATTCTCGTCCATGCAAAACACATTACTGCCAGGAGTTATCGGCGGAAGACTGTGAGAATCTTTTGGAATATCGGGGAATGCTTGCATGGTGTGAAGACTGATCCGATGTTTTCGGTTATATCCTGTGGTCAAATGAAGCCATGTTTCATGTTGGGGAATTTGTTATCCAGCACAATTTTTATTATGGACAAAAGAGGGGTCAGAGTGTGGCTGGTGAGCAAATCCAACATCGCTCAGAGGTCACAGTGTGGTGCGGCATGACAACCACGGAAGTTGTGGGTTCACTGTCTCATCGGGCACAATAAATGCAGAAGGCTACCTTGATATGCTTGTACATAACGTTCATGGTATTGTATCCACATGGAACAATTACAATGACCTATTCTCCATGCATGATGATGTCCTGCCTCACTTCGTATATCCTGTCCGCTCATGGCTTTGCACCTATTTTCCGCCGGCCGCGGTGGTCTAGCGGTTCTAGGTGCTCAGTCAGGAACCGCGCGACTGCTACGGTCGCAGGTTCGAATCCTGCCTCGGGCATGGATGTGTGTGCTGTCCTCAGGTTAGTTAGGTTTAAGTAGTTCTAAGTTCTAGGGGACTTATGACCACAGATGTTGAGTCCCATAGTGCTCAGAGCCATTTGAACCATTTGAACCTATTTTCCAGGGCGCGGCCCCCCTTGAATGGCAATCCTGACCTAACATTCTGCTATTTCTTTCTCTAGGAATGGGCGAATCAGGAAGTTTATTGAACAAAACCAAAAACTCTTGATGAAGTGGAGGAGCGAATTCGCCAAGTTCTTAGAAACCTATCGCTGGATTATCTGCAGAAGTCTGTCGCAAATATCCAAATCAGTTTATGGACACTGGTACGTAATGGTGGTGCTTATGTTGAATTTTAGCAATGCAAAACAGTTGTAAGGAACATAATGTTTTCTGTTCGATCAAAAATTACTTGAGTATTAAAAAGTTGTATGCAATTTTTAATAGGGAGTTAATTCTAGCCCATTCCTTATATATATGCGTTGTGTATATTTAGTCGTACTGTAGGAAACCTTGGCGTCATTTTTGTTTCATTTTTCTACATGTGAAGATGGCACTTAATTGTGGAAGCCGGTAGTACATTGTACAACTCTGCAACTTTGAGTGTAACTAATAATCATAAATTTTTAATTATTGCTGTAAAGCTTGAAAGACATTCTGTCTGCCGTTGTCAAACTTCCTGTTTTTCATCAAATGGAATATACACACCTTTCTGCTCATTTATGTTCTAATCTTTGGTGTAGAAATAGCATTAGTTCCACCAATTGTAATTATTTTAAAAACGTACTATTTTTATACAGTCTGCCAATCATTGCATCAACTAAAATACGATCATAAGCAAAAAGGATGCCTACACTGACACAAATGATAATGTAAATAACAGAAACAAAGTCTATAAAACCAGAAAGCAACAAGATTCGACGCAGGGAGTGTTAAGTCGACTCCAAAGGATTACGCAGCAAGAGAAATCAGGAACCATAATCTATTCTGTGCTTCGGATTTGGCAGCCAACTCTACTGCCTGTGATCGTATCATTCTGCAGCAGTGTCATTTAGCGACCGGCTGCGGCCGTCCACAAGCAGTCATAGTTTTCGACAGAATAAGAGGAACAGGCAATCACGTATAAATACCGCATGAAACTTCAGCACCACCATCCACCTCAATATACTGGAAATTCGGCAGTATTTTTTGTTCTATTACAAGACTTCAGGAGTGTGGTAATTTTTTCTAAGAAGAAGACAGTAGCTTCTCCTCAACCAGATTATTTTATTTATTGATTTGTTTAACATGGTCTGATTATGGCTATCAGGCCCTCTCTTACTTCGGACCAGCGATACACACTTACACCACCTTTTCTACACCGTAGTTACCCAAGAAAGAACAATTTTAAATAACGACAGATGGTGATAAATGATTTGAGTGTCAGAAATGGTAACGCGAGTAAATAATACTATGAACAAATAACGTTAACACTGGCAGGACTTGTACTACTGCAGCTGTTGCCACTAACAGCGACAACTTACTCTGATGGATTGAACGCAGTTTGTCGGCGAAGTATGTAGAACCACGTACACATGTTGATAATACGTAACCAATATCACCCAGTCATAGCAACAAAAGAGAATTTTTATGTTATATATAGAAGTCTTGATCCAAAGGAAACAATGACTGTGTACATACGTTCTCCGCAATAAGTGTACTCATAAAGATTATAATACTCTAGCCATCATTACAAATTTCTGTCTGTAAGCTTGAATGGAAAAAAATTAGAAACCAAAACGAACGTGATATTTGACGGGTCTAATGAAAAACATATTTGTCCAGCATCCAGTTGATATATAGCAGTAATACGACAGTGTCTACAAAAATGGAAGTTATTCAAGCCCGTGTATGAGAGTGTAAATGACCTCAATATTTCATTAACTCATTGATAAATGCTTCCTGCCAACTGACGGGTAGCGATTTTCTCATTTAAGCGGAAATCTAATCTGTCAGGGAAAAGAATGTTCCATATTGGTTTACACGATCGATCCATGCGCACAGAAAAACATTAAGGAACTTTGAATATTACGGAAAGTCCACTGCTTTTGAAAATACGGGACTGCTAAAATTGAATAGTTCCAAATACAGCCTAACTTGAAGGATAATTTATGCGTAAAAAGCTGCCACTACAGCCTACAAATACTCGTGCGTTCTAGCTTTTTGATTGTCGGAAGCACTGGCCTACTGTAGCTTCCATAAAAGGAATGGAATCTCGTCAGAGCTGTATAGCCTCTGAAGAACACCTGACATACAAAATCAGTCACATAAGGTTAATTTAGAACAGTATGACTATGGCATCACGTGATGAAAAATAAGTAATATTGCAGGTCAATGAAACGTAATTAATTCATGTTCTATAAATAATTTTTATGGTTTATATAGGAGTTATGTAGAAATGTTCAGTTTATAGGATCAGTATACAAAACCTTTTTGAAAGTGGTGTCCCACAACTTGTAAATATTTACAATAAAAACAGTCGTAGTTCACCGCCAAGAGCTGACAATAAATACGTCTTTATTATGACCAGTTTCAATCTTCAGACCATTATGAGGTACCATTACGTATTTAAAACAGATCTAAAACATCTGGTGTCAATTAGCGTAAAATCCATCATAGGTTACTGTTGTAAAGTACTATAATATGCTACAAAAACTGAATATACAGTACTGTTTTTAAATTAGGAGGAAATTATGAAGGCAACTAATTAATAACTTTACAAACATCGTTGACAAACTTTTCTGTTGCATTCTCAGACACTTAACTTTGACACTTGCTTACAAACTCTGTCTGATATGTTAACAGGAAAGTGAATAACGCACGTAAAGAATATGAGTAGATGAAAGACGAAAACCATATCGAACTCCATTCGTAGTTACTCGTCATTGATTAAAATTTTCTCGACTGGTGTAGATATTTATCAACAATTTTTGCAATCTCCCTGTTACGTTTGAGTCAAACATATGGTTTCTGTTGCAGTAGAGTATCATAATCTGTGTAGTAAAACGCTTGTGAAAATTACAAGTGTCTCTACTCTGATAATTTATTTTTTAAGACTTGCAAGATTTCGTGTGAAAATAGGTAAATGATCTACTTGTTCAAGTTTCTGGACGCCAAATTTTGATGCAGTGAGTTGCATTTACTGTAATGCGGCACTGTTACTGAACGTATTAATTTTTTATATATATTGACAACTGAACCGTTTGGCTTTATTTATATTTAATTTAGGAAATAATTATTCAAATTGCTTCCCCATTGCCCAGTTTTCAGTCACAGCATAGTCATTCAGTTTAATTACGATACGGTTTTGTGTACAGGCTGCTAATTCTATATCTTCTTTCGAAATATTTACACATATTTCTATTATTAGTGCCCGTAATGACTGTCATGACGTGCATATTTCTGGATCTTTAGTAACTGCTATTTATCAGCGTTTGTGCAATGAAGGCAATAAAGCTCTGATGTATTTGTATGCGAGAACCCCGAGTTCTCTGGGGCCACGATCAGAGAAACAGGTAAAGACCTCACAGGAAGGCCCCCCAGGCACCGCTATACTTACACAAGGGAAGATGGTTATTGGCTTACGGTGACTGAGATATTGGAGGTACTACTGTAAGGACCTTAACGACTGGGAGAGCGGAGTGCTGACCCCACGCCCCTCCTATCCGCATTTTTTCCTTGAAGTGTAGTATTCTCGAGCGCTACTGTCATGAAATTGTTGTCAAATTGCTTTGCCGTCCCAAAAAACTCTCTCTATCATTTCGTGGTGTGAGAGCGACAGATTAATTTTTCCTCTTGTAGTTACCTTTCGCGCACTTAACTCTTCTTAAAAGACTACCCTTTTTAATAGGGCAAGGTTTTAGCCTTGTTCTGTGTCTTAAAACCTGTGGAATGGAACCCACATGCACAAAAATATTGTGAACATGTTATGAAGGATTGTCCATAGAATCCAAAGCAAATCTTCAGAAAGTTGGAAAAAAGTGATACGACGTCATGCACGGGCAGTTTCGTCAATATGTTGCAAAAGTTCATCAATACCAGACAATTTTCGTCATGCACATCTATCCGAACGTCCTTGAATTTTATGCACTACTGTGCCACAACACCATCACTCACAGCCCCACCTGCTGCAAGCGACTCAATCAATGACGGCATTGAATCCTCCTATTTGTAGGAAGCAAATAACAGAACTGGCGGGAGACACAAGAACAGCGACCATTTCAGTCGCTTACTGCACACACACCGACGAACGCAACGGAGTGCGCTGATGGCGTCCCAGCCAGACTTAATAAATTTCCCTATTTTCTGAAGAAACAATTCCTAATGACAGCATTAGCACGTTTAAGTGAAAGTATATTTGATTTTTCTTATTTAAACATCAATGGAACGCAGCAATGCGTGAAACTTGTAACGAGTACTGAGATAAAAATTAATCAAAGATAACATTGTAGCATACTATAAAAAACATGTGCGAGTGTGAAAAGTTCTCTAGACTCTTGTTTTTCTGTTTTTTAGCTGCCATCTTATCCTTTACCTTTCCTTTGCGCTCTTGTTATCAGACCTTGAATGGAATTAGGTCTTTGTAGTTGAGCTGTAATAATAACTATAACTTTTATTGACGAGTGTATACTAATTATTAATCAAAGCATAAAAAGTGAACTACGTACTACGACAAAGGTATTTGAAGATCCTGTTTCATTTTGTATGAAGAGACAAAAATTAGATTTCATTCATGTAAAGTAAATATATTAAATACAGAAGCTTTTCCTTTGGTTCGCAATTATTTCAAAAGCGATGTTGTGTGTAATTACAATTTGCGTATTATATCATTAGAACCTGCAGTGATTTATTTTCCTCGAAGACTGAAAATTTTTGAAGTACGATTATTACGAAAGTAAGCGTCATTCCCTACAGGATGAGTAAAATGCGAAACTAAATATTTCTAAGCTAATTGTGTGGCGTAGCGACTTCACACTTTTAAGACAGTTAAAATTATTATTATTATCGTTCGTGATCTTTGCAAAAAGATTGGACCAAAGACCACAGGTCTCAGTTTTCTTATAACGTTACCGCCAAAGACAAGAGTTCGGATAAATGATTGTCTCGGAATATTTAATACACTTGATTATAAGATTCAGAATATAAAGCACGTATTTAGATGCTGTGATGTTATACGCTGGTGCAACATGACCTCCAAAGTCTTTTCCAGCCGCACAGACGCCATGAAAGTACTCGCACTTTTAGATTTTTAATAGCCAATCGGTGGTTAACTTAGGAATATCCATCGTATGAAGGTGTTCCTGCAGGCTTATGCCAGACGTGGTAGTACTCTGTATATGTAAGTTACTGCAAGGAAATGTAAATGTGAGCGCACAGTCAGTTTCGACAGTAGCATTACGCAGTTAGAGTGCAACGCAGCCCCTTTATTTACGGAGTAAGAAATGCGATTTTGTGTTTATGCAGGGAGTGGGTTCGCTGTGCCCGCCTCTATCTCGTGGGACGGCGCTATTCGTATTCCGGCCGCTGCAGCGAGTACACCTGGCTAGCCCAGTCCGCTGCTCTCGCATTCCGCTTCCGCTCGCCGCCAGCAGCCGGCAGTCCGCCTCTTCCGCAGCCGCTGTGTGTGCGTGTGTGTGTGTGTGTGTGTGTGTGTGTGTATGTATGTGCGCGCTAGCGGGCGCCTGTGAGGTAGCTTAACAGATGTACCAACGAAGGTCTGCACTCTGCCAGAGAAGGACCGCTCAGTATTTAGCAGGTTTTACGTGCTTAAGATTTCCTTATTACTCTCAAATTGAATTCGAGATCCATTTGATTTTGTTCTCATCGGATAGTCACTTTACTAGTAACAGTTATTGACATTTCAGTAACAGAAAAAATTCCAGCGGAGGAGACGCGTAGCGCATTGTGGGCCATTAAGTTTGCGACACCAGGAAGGACGGCAGATAACGACATTTTACTTATTGTACGTTTACAATAAAGAGGGAGAAGAATAGAAATGAAAACTGAGGGTGTGTTTGATGGCGATCAGTTTGAGTTCGGGAAGGTAAAGGCACCAGACAGGCAGCTCTGAAGTTGCGGTTGATAAAGGAAGCAAGACTGAAGAAAAATCGAGACACGTTCATTGCATTTGTGGACATCGAAAGAGCGTTCAGCAGCGTAAAATAGTGTAATATGTTCGAAATTCTGAGAAAAATAGGGGTAATCTCTAAGAAAAGCCGACTAATATACACTACTGGCCATTGAAATTGCTACACCAAGAAGAAATGCAGATGATAAACGGGTATTCATTGGACAAATATATTTTACCAGAACTGACATGTGATTATATTTGCACGCAATTTGGATGCGTAGATCCTGAGAAATCAGTACCCAGAACAACCACCTCTGGCCGCAATAACGGCCTTGATACGCCTGGGCATTGAGTCAAACAGAGCTTGGATGGCGCGTAAAGGTACAGCTGCCTATGTAGCTTCAACACGATACCACAGTTCATCAAGAGTAGTGACTGGCGTATTGTGACGAGCCAGTTGCTCGGCCACCATTGACCAGACGTTTTCAATTGGTGAGAGATCTGGAGAATGTGATGGCCAGAGCAGCAGTCGAACATTTTCTGTATCCAGAATGGTCCGTACAGGACCTGCAACATGCGGTCGTGCATTATCCTGCTGAAACGTAGGGTTTCGCAGGGGTAGAATGAAGGATAGAGCCATGGGTCGTAACACATGTGAAATGTAACGTCAACTATTCAAAGTGCCGCCAATGCGAACAAGAGGTGACCGAGATGAGTAACCAATGGCACCCTGTATCATCACGTCGGGTGATACGCCAGTATGGCGATGACGAATACACGCTTCCAATGTGTGTTCACCTCGATGTCGCCACACACGGATGCGACCATATGATGCTGTAAACAGAACCTGTATTCATCCGAAAATATGACGTTTTGCCATTCGTGCATGCAGGTTCGTCGTTGAGTACACCACCGCAGGCGCTCCTGTCTGTGATGCAGCGTCGAGGGTAACCGCAGCCACAGTCTCCGAGCTGATAGTCCATGCTGCTGCAAACGTCGTCGAACTGTTCGTGTAGATGGTTGTTGTCTTGCCAACGTCCCCATCTGTTGACTCAGGGATCGAGACGTGGCTGCACGATCCGTTACAGTCATGCGGATAAAATGCCTGTCATCTCGACTGCTAGTGATACGAGGCCGTTGGGATTCAGCACGGCGTTCCGTATTACCCTCATGTACCCACCGATTCCATATTCTGCTAACAGTTATTGGATCTCGACCGACGCGAGCAGCAATGTCGCGATACGATAAACCGCAGTCGCGACAGGCTACAATCCGACCTTTATCAAAGTCGGAAACGTGATGGTACGCATTTCTCCTCCTGACACGAGGCATCACAACAACGTTTCACCAGGCAACGCCGGTCAACTGCTGTTTGTGTATGAGAAATCGGTTGGAAACTTTCCTCATGTTAGCACGTTGTAGGTGTCGCCACCGGCGCCAACCTTGTGTGAATGCTCTGAAAAGCTAATCATTTGCATATCACGGCATCTTCTTCCTGTCGGTTACATTTCGCGTCTGTAGCACGTCATATTCGTGGTGTAGCAATGTTAATGGCCAGAAGTGTACAATATGTAGAAGAGCTACGAGGGAACAATAAGACTGGAAGACCAAGAACGATGTACTCGTATTAAAAACGATGTGAGGCAGAAGTTCATTCTTTTGCCCTTACTGTTCAATCTATAAATCGAAGAAGCAGTGAAAGAAATAAAAGAAAGTTTCAAGAGTGGGACTAAAATACCGGATGAAAGGTACCATGACACGATTCGCTGATGACACTGTTATCGTCAGTGAAAGTGAAAAAGAATTAGAAGCACTGAATAGAGTGAATAGTCTAATGAGTACAGAATATGGATTGAGAGTAAATCGAAGAAAGACGGAAATAATGAGAATTAGTAGAAATGAGAACAGCGAGAAACTTAACATCACGATTGATGGTCACGAAGTAGATGAGGTTAAGGACTTCTGCTACCTAGTCAGCAAAATAACACATGATGGACGGAGCAAAGAAGACATTAAAAGCAAATTAGCTGTGGTCAACAGAAGTCTACTGGCATCAAACATAGGCCTTAATTTGAAGAAGAAATTTCTGAGAACGTACGTTTGGAGCGCAACATTTTATGGTACTAAAACATGGACTGAGGAAAGACCAGAACACAACAGTATCGAAACCTTGCTGTGCTACACAAGAATACTAAAGTTTAGGTGGACTGGCAAGGTAAGGACTGAGGAGGTTCTACACAGGGTCGGAGAAGAAAGGAACACATGGACAACGCTGACAAGAAGAAGGAACAGGATGATAGGCCCTCTGTTAAGGCATCAGGGAATAACTTCCATGGTACTAGAAGGAGCTGTAGAGGCTAAAAACTGTAGACGAAGGCAGAGATTGGGATACCTCCAGCAATTAATTCAGGATGTAGATTGCAATTTCTACTCTGAAGTGAAAGGTTTGGCATAGGTGAGGTATTAGTGATGGGCTGCATCAGTCCAGTCAGAAGACTGATGACTAAACACAAGGAGTCGAACGAAGCCAGGGTGCGTGGCACTGCTGTGTTATTCCAGGCTGATTCAACTCTATGCCAAAGTTCATCAGTCGTAATAGCTGGCACTTGGCGGAGCGCCAGTCTCCTGGCAACTAATGACCAGTTGTCTCCAATGAATAACAGATCTGGTTACGGTGCTGGTCAGTGCAACAGTCGAACACTTCCTGTATTGAGTTAGGTACGTCTTATTGAATCCTAACGCCACGGGGGCCACCAACACAGGGCTCAGATAGCGATATTTGCCCGCCAGAAGCGTAACATCTGCTAACCAAGTTACCGGCTATGTGAACTAGAGGTGATCGTGCTGTGGACCCAGTGCCTCCTCACATCACCACACCTGGAGCCTAGATGGCTATATCCAAACATGGATACAGCCATCTCGGTGTTGTAAGCAGAACAGCGACTCGCCTGAAAAGACAACGTAGTGTCATTCCTGCGACCATTGTTGTCGTTGTGCGCATCACAGTTGGCCTGTCTCTCTCTGCTGCCGCGTCAAGACAATATGCAACTATGGAGCCGAACCTATAGCCCGTGAAGTGCTGCAAACAAGCCCATTTCCTGACCCAAAGTACGTGGCGTGGCGTGGCTGTACGACCCTACACAGATGAGCAAACAATATGACTACTCCCTCGGTCGACAGTCACGTGAGGCCACTGACGTCTTGCGTCATGTAGAGTAGGCCCTCCTGTGTGACAGCCATGGGATAAAACGTGAGCAGCAACAATTCGGAATGATAATCCGCTAGGTCACCATGCTGCCGTTGCCGATTTACGAAATGTTGTGATAGTCGTTTCTCCTTCTTACTCAGAGCATGACACGAACTTCCCACAATCACTGAACTTCAAAATGGAATTTCTCAATGAAAAAGTCCGCTACATAAACTTTCCTTGTACACAGGGGTGACATAAGTCATGGGACAGCGTTATGCACATATACACATGGCGACAGAAGATGTACACAACGTATGAAAGTGCACTGCATTGGCGAACTTGTCATTTGTACTTATGTGATTCATGTGGAACGGTTTTCGACAATTTTATGGTCACAAGACGGACACTTAACGCGGAATTTTAGTTGGAGCTAAAGCCACGGAGCATTCCATTTCGGAAATAGTTAGGGAATTCAATATTTCGACATCCACAGTGTGGAGAGGCTGCCAAGAGTACCGAATTTCAGGCATCACCTCTCACCACGGGCAACACAGCGGCCGATGGCCTTCACTTAACGACCGAGAGCATCGGTGTTTGCGTAGAGTTGTCAGTGCTAACACACATGCAACAATGCGTGAAATAACCGCAGAAATCAGTGTAGGACGTACGGCGATCTCGCTTCCCGCGCCCGGGTTCCCGGGTTCGATTCCCGGCGGGGTCAGGGATTTTCTCTGCCTCGTGATGACTGGGTGTTGTGTGATGTCCTTAGGTTAGTTAGGTTTCAGTAGTTCTAAGTTCTAGGGGAGTGATGACCATAGATGTTAAGTCCCATAGTGCTCAGAGCCATTTGGACCATGTGGACGTACGGCGAACGTATCCGTTAGGGCAGTGTGGCGTAATTTGGAGTTAACGGACTATAGCAGCAGAAGACCGACGCGAGTGCCTTTGCTAGCAGCACGACACCACCTACAGCACCTGGCTATATTTACAAGGCATGGACTGGGTCCTCTCGTCCAACGGAACCGATCATTGACTGTGAACGATTCTGTTCGGCTATCTGGAGAGCATTCAGACTAAAAGTTCTCAAACAACGATGGAATTTTTATGGGTGACAATGCACCATGTCACTGGGTTGGTTTGAATAACATTCTGGACAAATCGAGCGAATGATTTGGCCAGCCTGACTGCCTGACATGAATCTCATCGAACATTTATGGGACTTAACTGGGAGGTCAGTTCCTGCACAGCATCCTGTACTGGCAAAACTTCCGCAGTTATTGGCGGCTATAGAAGTAGCTTGGCTCAATATTTCCGCAGGCGACTTCCGACCAATGGCTGAGTTCAAGCCACGTCGAGTTGCTGCACTACGCCAGGCAAAAGGGGTTCCGACACGATATTAGGAGGTATCCCGCGACTTCTGTCACCTCAGTTTATACTGGGTGCTGAAGGCGCTTCTCCTACGTGCTTTGAGCACTTAGACTGACGTGTTAATCGTTTGCACATATTACGCAGTTGATGCCAATTTCACGTTTGTTCCGTGCCGTCTTCGTGAAGTTGCGGCATAGAGGTTGTTTCGAAAAGAATATACGTATTACAAAGTTTTATTTTGTCCATACTATCGATCGCTACGCCTCGGCTTGGCTATTGGAGAAACGAATACATAGTCTAGTTTATATTAATAGCCGCTAGATGTCAGTTGTCCTCTGTTTTCCTTGGTAACCATCATATGTTTAAAATGGCTACTCCGCAGCAGAAATCATTTTGTGTTCTCAAGTTTGAGAAGTGCAATTCCTTGATTACAGTGCAAAGACGTTTCATGTTGAGGTACCAAATTGATCCTACGAATGGGTGGAACATTCGCAGATGGATTTTACGGTTTCTAGATACAGGATGTGTATGTAAAGGTAAGAGTCCTGGCCGCCCTCTTGTTCCTGAAGAAAATGTTAAACGAATTCAAACTGCTTTTCAACACAGTCCTTCAAAATCAACTCGTCGTGCCAGTCTGGAGTTACAACTGCCTACAACAACAATTTGGCGTGTTTTGAGAAATCGGTCGGTTACGAAGCCGTACAAGGTACACCTGTTACGAGCTCTCCGTCCTGATGACAAACGCAAACGTGAGGTATTTTGTAACGAGATTCTTGATGCTATTGACAATGATAACACTCTTGCACAATACATCGTGTTCAGTGATAAAGCGACTTCCCATGTTAGTGGTCAGGTAAGCAAACACAATGTGCGAATTTTGGGCGTCTAGAATCCACAAGCAGCCATTGAACACCTACGAGATTCGCCCAAATTCAATGTATTTTGTGCGATATTCCGATCATCTGTTTACGGCACATTCTTTGATGGAAACACGGTTAATGGTCAGCAGTATCTCGCTATGTTACAAAACTGGTTGTTTCCGAGGCTGCACGAAGACAACTTCATTTTTCAACAAGATGGGCCAACCCCTCTGAGCTAGTACGGGATGCCTCTCCTGTTGAGGCAGAGGTCCATTTTTCTGCCCAGTCCCGACAAGTACAGAGGGTATGCTAGTCATTGTAAGCTCCAATGTTAGGCGGGTGATGGAGCACCTAGTGCGTGAATGTCTGGATGAAACTTTACCTCACCATTGGATTGGTCGTCAAGGAGCTGGCGACTTAACATGTATCAGCTGGGCTCCACGGTCATCGGATCTGACACCCTCTGACTTTTTTTCGTTAAAGACAACGTGTACGTGTGTATTTTACTGTGTAGACTGGTGGTTAGAAAATTAATCGCAGTTTTTGTTTTTGCGTAAGTCTTGTGGATATCTTTGAGTAGTGCGGCTTCCTAGTGTAAATCTTTCGTGTAGAGAAATTTATTTCTGTTTAAGAGCTTGAGGTCTCAGAGTTCAGTGAGAAATCTGCACACCAAGTTTTAGTGTTACTTTATTCCCCTTTGGTATATTTTCTAACTCAGAAGCATCATTTGAGACCTTATATCTATTTCGTACACAGTACGATATGGCTAGGGACTGTGCTGGTTGTGAGCGGACACAAGGAGTGCTGGCTGATGTCTGTAAACAGTTGGTAGCTGCGTTGGCTACCGTCGACAAGCTTCTCGCAAATGCTCGAAGTTGCGCTGACGTCGTGGTGCCAGTGACGAGACCTGCGACGCCTTTGGTCCCACTGGAATCCCCTGGTGACCCGAACGTCACTGAGGCTTCCGATACGCAACATCTGACCAGTCCGTCCTCACTCCAGAGTGGGTGGCCGACAGTGGTGGGTTCACGCGTCACTGGGCGGAGGGCGAAAGAGGGAGCAGGCCGTGCGGCTGGCTCCCTACGTCTTAGCAACAGGTACGAGGTGCTTCCTAGTGTTGATGATAACTCTGAGCTAGTACGGGATGCCTCTCCTGTTGGGCCAGAGGTCGATTTTTCTGCCCAGTCCAGACAAGTACAGAGGGTATGCTAGTCATTGGAAGCTCCAATGTTAGACGGGTAATGGAGCCCCTCAGGGAGATAGCAGGCAAGGTGAGAAAGAATTCCAGTATGCATTCGGTATGTTTGCCGGGAGGTCTCATCCGTGATGTGGAGGACGCCCTACTGGCGGCTATTGAGCGCACTGGATGCAACCGGCTGCGTGTAGCGGCACATGTCGGCACGAATGACGCCTGCCGCTTGGATTCTGAGGCCATCCTCGGCTCCTTTCGGCGGCTAGCTGATTTGGTGAAGGCAACTAGCAACGCACGCAGGGTGCAGGCCAAGCAGTCTATTTTTAGCATCGTACCCAGGGATGATCGCGGTCCTCTGGTTTTGGGCGGAGTGGAAGGTATAAACCAGAGGCTCAGACGGCTCTGCGACGGTATCGGATGCGAATTTTTCGACCTCCGCTAGGGGCTTTTTTGAGGTTAGAGGACCCCTCCCTTGGGAGCAAACACGATATGCCTGTTAAATCAGGCCCAGCGACCTCAGAGAATCTTGGTGCTCGCTGATCAGAGATAGAGAAGATCAATACGATTTTAGTAAACTGCAGGAGAATCCAAGGAAACATTCCAGAATTAGTATCGCTTATTGACAGTTATAATTCACAGATAGTTTGGGAACAGAAAGCTGCTTGAAGCCAGAAGTCGTTGACAACGAAAGCCTAAGTTCAGACTGGAATGTTTATTGTAAGGAGAGTTTAATCACCAATGGTGGCAGCGTGTTTGCTGCAGTAAAAAAAAAAAAAAAAATCGATAAAATCTAGCGAGGTTACCACGGATTCCGAATGTGAATTAATCAGGGTGGAACTGAGTATCAAAGAACGGTCAGAAATGGCGATCGGATGCTTTTCTAGACCACATGGGTCAGGTTATGTAGTTGTAGAGTGCTTCACACAAAGCTTGCAGAATATCATTAGTAATTTTCCTGATCATGCAGTTGTAATAGGGGGTGACTTCAACTTGCCAGGTATGTATGGGAGTGTTACGCCGTCAAAACTGGTGCAAGAGACAAGGAATCGAGTGGCATTGTTCTGGATGTCTTGTCCGAAAATTACCTTGAGCAGATAGAGAACCAACTCGTCAGGGAAACGTCTTAGACCTCCTGTCAACAAAGAGACCTGAACTTATCGAATCAGTTAACGTAGAGGAAACTATCAGTGATCATAAGGCTGTGACAGCATCTATGACGACGGGTCCTACAAGAAATGTTAAGAAAGATAGGAAGATATATTTGCTCGGCAAGGGTGATAGGACACAAATTTCAGAATATCTCAGCAGTCAGCATCAAATATTCCGTGATTAGGACGAAGATGTGGAGAACAAATGGAAAAAATTAAAAGGCATCGTTCAATAAGCCCTAGACAAGTATGTTCCGAATAAAGTTTTAAAGGATGGGAAAGATCTACCATGATTTAATAGTCGAGTAAGAATAGCGCTACGTAAACAAAGAGCACTTCATCTCGGATTCAAGAGAAGTGAAAACCTAGCTGACAAACAAAAGCTGAATGAAGCGAAAATGAGCGTAAGGAGAGCAGTAAGAGAAGCAGTCAATGATTTTGAAAGTAAGACCTGAGTAGAAATCCTAAGAGATTTTGGTCTAATGTAAAATCAGTTCGTGGGTCAAAGTCATCTATTCATTCTCTCGGCAACCACACCGGCACCGAAACGGAAGATAACAGAGGGAAGGCCGAAATACTGAATTCAGTCTTCTGAAGTTGTTTCACCGCAGAAGATTATAACACTGTCAATCGTCGTACGAACGTCGAAATGGCAGATATGGATAACCGATCGCGGAACTGAAAAGCAGCTACAATCGCTTAGTAGTGAAAAGGCTTCAGGAACAGATGAGATACCTATAAGATTCTATAAAGATTATTCGAAATAACTTGCTCCAAACTTCTAGCAGTAAATTATCGTAGATCGCTTGAGCAACGGATGGTACCTAACGACTGGAAAATGCATAGGTCATTCCCGTTTTTAACAAAGGCCGTAAGACAGAGCCACACAATTATAGAGCTATATAGTTGACGTCAATCTGTTGTAGAATTATGGAACATGTTTTATGCTCAAGAATTATGACGTTCTTGGAAAATGAACAGCCCCTCTATAAAAATCAACATGGATTCCACAAACTGAGATCCTGTGAAACTCAGCTCACTCTGTTCCTCCATGAGATCCAAAGCGCAGTGGACAACGGCACTCAGGCTGACGCCGTATTCCTTGATTTCAGTAAGGCATTTGACACCGTCCCGCATTGCTGTTTAATGAAAAATACGAGCTTACGGAGTATCGGAGCAAATCTGAAATTGGATTCAAGACTTCCTTGCAGATATAACTCAACACGTCGCTCTTAACGGAACTAAATCGACAGATGTAAAGGCAATATCCGGAATACCACAGGGAAGTATGATAGGACCGTTGCTGTTCACAATATATACACTCCTGGAAATGGAAAAAAGAACACATTGACACCGGTGTGTCAGACCCACCATACTTGCTCCGGACACTGCGAGAGGGCTGTACAAGCAATGATCACACGCACGGCACAGCGGACACACCAGGAACCGCGGTGTTGGCCGTCGAATGGCGCTAGCTGCGCAGCATTTGTGCACCGCCGCCGTCAGTGTCAGCCAGTTTGCCGTGACATACGGAGCTCCGTCGCAGTCTTTAACACTGGTAGCATGCCGCGACAGCGTGGACGTGAACCGTATGTGCAGTTGACGGACTTTGAGCGAGGGCGTATAGTGGGCATGCGGGAGGCCGGGTGGACGTACCGCCGACTTGCTCAACACGTGGGGCGTGAGGTCTCCACAGTACATCGATGTTGTCGCCAGTGGTCGGCGGAAGGTGCACGTGCCGTCGACCTGGGACCGGACCGCAGCGACGCACGGATGCACGCCAAGACCGTAGGATCCTACGCAGTGCCGTAGGGGACCGCACCGCCACTTCCCAGCAAATTAGGGACACTGTTGCTCCTGGGGTATTGGCGAGGACCATTCGCAACCGTCTCCATGAAGCTGGGCTACGGTCCCGCACACCGTTAGGCCGTCTTCCGCTCACGCCTCAACATCGTGCAGCCCGCCTCCAGTGGTGTCGCGACAGGCGTGAATGGAGGGACGAATGGAGACGTGTCGTCTTCAGCGATGAGAGTCGCTTCTGCCTTGGTGCCAATGATGGTCGTATGCGTGTTTGGCGCCGTGCAGGTGAGCGCCACAATCAGGACTGCATATGACCGAGGCACACAGGGCCAACACCCGGCATCATGGTGTGGGGAGCGATCTCCTACACTGGCCGTACACCACTGGTGATCGTCGAGGGGACACTGAATAGTGCACGGTACATCCAAACCGTCATCGAACCCATCGTTCTACCATTCCTAGACCGGCAAGGGAACTTGCTGTTCCAACAGGACAGTGCACGTCCGCATGTATCCCGTGCCACCCAACGTGCTCTAGAAGGTGTAAGTCAACTACCCTGGCCAGCAAGATCTCCGGATCTGTCCCCCATTGAGCATGTTTGGGACTGGATGAAGCGTCGTCTCACGCGGTCTGCACGTCCAGCACGAACGCTGGTCCAACTGAGGCGCCAGGTGGAAATGGCATGGCAAGCCGTTCCACAGGACTACATCCAGCATCTCTACGATTGTCTCCATGGGAGAATAGCAGCCTGCATTGCTGCGAAAGGTGGATATACACTGTACTAGTGCCGACATTGTGCATGCTCTGTTGCCTGTGTCTATGTGCCTGTTGTTCTGTCAGTGCGATCATGTGATGTATCTGACCCCAGGAATGTGTCAATAAAGTTTCCCCTTCCTGGGACAATGAATTCACGGTGTTCTTATTTCAATTTCCAGGAGTGTATAAATGATCTAGTAGAATGCGTCGGATGCTCTTTAAGGCTATTCGCAGATGATGAAGTTGTTTATACAAAAGTATCAACGCCAGAAGATAGTAAGAATTTGCAGAACGACCTGCAGAGAATTGACGAATGGTGCAGACTCTGGCAGTTGACCCTGAACGTAAATAAATGTAACATACTGCGCATACATAGGAAAAGAAATCCTCTACTGTACAGGTACACTATTGATGACAAACAGCTGTAGACAGCGTCTGCCGTAAAATATCTAGGCGTAACTATCCAGAGCGACCTTAAGTGGAATGAACATATAAAATAGATAGTGGGAAAAGCAGACACAAGACTCAGATTCTTCGGAAGAATCTGAAGGAAATGTAACTCATCCACGAAAGAAGTGGCTTATAAGGCGCTTGTTCGCCCGATTCTATAGTATTGTTCATCTATCGGGGATCCCTATCAGGTAGGGCTGATAGAGGAGATAGAGAAGATCCAACGAAGAGCGGCGCTTTTCGTCAAGGAATCGCTTAGCTGGCGAGAGAGCGTTACGGAGATGCTAAACAAACTCCACAGGCAGACGTTACAAGAGAGGCGTTGTGCATCACGGAGAGATTTACTATTGAAATTTCGGGACAGCACTTTTCAGGAGGAGTCAGACAACGTATTACTTCCTCCCACATACATCTCGCATATCGACCACGAGGAGAAAATTCGAGAAATTAGAGCCAGTACAGAGGCTTACCGACACTCATTCTTCCCACGCACCATTCGCGTGTGGAGCAGGGTTGGAGGGATCAGATAGTGGTATCCAAAGTGCCCTCCGCCGCACACCATTACATGGCGTGTGGAGTATGATGTAGATGTATGTACCACCACTCCCACAGATGCTGGAAGAGTTGAAGAACCGGATCCGTACTGCCATAACATCAGTGACGAAGGACATGCTTGTCCGAGTATGAGAGGAATTAGAGTATCGATGTGATATTGTTCGTGTCGCCGATGGAGAACATAGTGAACATCTGTAATCTGAACTTCAGAGGTTCTTAAACATGTGTGTGAAGTTTCATATTCTTATGTATTTAAGTTTAATAAATACATGCATTCGAAATACGTATATTCTTGGAAACAGCATGTATTTATCTGATTGTAGGCGCTTGCCATTTCTCTTTGTACTATCTCAAGCTTGCTAAATTAAAGCAGTCGTTGGTTTGAGTACGTTTCGCTTTGAGCCTGAGATTGATACCGCCAGTTATCAATGTACAGTTGCAGAAAAATTAAAACCCGGGTGCCTAGATATAAAGTAAAAAAATCTGCATCTTAACAAATGCACTTTAAATGCTGAAAGGCCGGGGTGAAATAGACATTTGGTAATAATGGTATCTTAGCAATCCACTACTTTTTCTGTGCGCTGAAAAATGTTAACAATGCCTCATTGTCAATGGAAGATTGTATTCAAGAAGTACAATGTTTACAAGAAACAAATTTTGAAAATAATAATTGCCTTGTAATTATTATAAACACTATTCATAACGATACAGCTTACTGTCTGTCAGTACGTGATGAATCCTAGAATGATAACAATACCGACTCATCCATTACTTTCTTACTATGTACAATCACTATCTGACTAAGTATAATTTAGCGATTATAAATCTAAATATACATGTATGTATATTTCATTTACTATTTCAGTTAATTGTAAAATTAATATATGGGGCAGCAAGGCAGAGAATCGGTACTGCTCCAGAACTAACTGGCCCGAAAAAATTTTTTTAAACATTGAGAGAAGAACCTCTTGTGCTGAAAAATGATGACCTGATACACTTGCAGGTGTGTGATAAATCGAGTACAATGCTAAGTACCTAAAGATGAAACCTTTTCCTCTTTGAAATCGACCAAAAATAGGAGGAAACAATTAATAACTCTTATCTGAAATAAAAATAGTAAAGAAAACTAAACAGCTTTTATTCTTGGTAAAATACGATGACAGTGAAATGTGATACATTATTTCTACACCTGTATATATCAAATAAATATGAATTATTGGCTAATTATGGTAATTACTTGGCAATAAATGTAGCAACAATTACTGAGGTTAAAAAATATTACAAACAATTT
This sequence comes from Schistocerca serialis cubense, assembly GCF_023864345.2. Lineage (NCBI taxonomy): Eukaryota > Metazoa > Arthropoda > Insecta > Orthoptera > Acrididae > Schistocerca > Schistocerca serialis. Next base: position 738,040,833 of record NC_064639.1, on the reverse strand, counting down.
TTCACTTAGCAGGCATGGAAGATTCGAACTCATTGTCTTGCACATTCTCCCTGTAGTGAGGATACTCTTTGCGCCTTTACATTGATACTTATTGAAAATACTCAGCTAGTTATGCCTGAAAAAAAATCAGTAACGAAGTGTTGTATCTCTTTTAACCTCCTCAGTTATGACATTTTCTTTATATTGACGATGGTCTGATTGATTTCCAAGTTATTATGAGTGGAAAGTAGTACAATGTTCAAATTAATTTTTGCGATATCTCTTTTAGGGGAGCAATGCTGGATCATGGTATTTTGTTCATAAGCAAAGAAAATATTTACTATAACAAGTAAACTTTTGAAGCAATTTTATTGATGTGATAGTCTAAGTGCAACGCTGTGTTACAAATGGTTATCATGTTACAAAGTGATTGGAAAAGAACTGGAAATGGTTCCAGACCAAGAAGGCCTTCCACATCAACTCACGATGCTCACATTCAGAAAATGAGGAATCAATCCCCCTCAACTGTCGTCTGAATCAAATAATTTGCAGTAAAAGTTGGAAGCTCAACTGGTACTGTTATGAGATTTTAACCAAAAATCTGAACATTTCTCGAGCAGCAAGGATGTGTATTTCTAGTATGAAGAACGAAGTGCAGAAAGAATATTAAGTGTACATGGAAAGGAACTACTTAAATATATGTGCGATGACGAACTATTCACCTAAGAGAAGGAACATGGGGGATGAATGATAAGTTTATTGATTTGACATAGAGACGAATTGTCACAATGGGCTACTGATGTATATATATGCTAAAAAGGAGCACGATAAACTCGACCCACTGCCAAACCTACATTCATAATTTATTTTTTCAATATGAATGGAACTGTGTATTTTGAAAAATATCTACAAAACAGTTCAGTTTGACCGGTATGATATATCTGAGATTAGATGTACTGCTTGTAACAAAGTTTGTATAGGACCAACTGTATGGAAGATAAAAGACATTTATTTGCAAAATTTATAAAAACGAATCCATATTCTCTTTGTATCACAAATAAGAAAAATATTTTATTTCAAGTCTAGATGATAACCTGAATCTATTACACAGACTTTCTAGAGGTCACAAAATGGGTATTTTAGAAGAAGTGGAAATTTATATTTATTTACTCACATTTACAAATGTAGTTTTAATTGAGAAAATTCATTTAAAAGCAGGAAATTCATAAAAATGTGAAGACCATAGGTTTTTCAAATAAAATGCTCATACACATGTACACATCTTCTGAAAGCATTACTGTGCCCTTTTGTATGTTTTATGGCTATCAAATTTTATATAATATATATATATATATATATATATATATATATATATATATATTGTATTTTCCTTCAGTCTTTCATATATATCTATACTCCTTAATTTGCATTTATCTTCAGTTTTGCTTCTATTGTTAACCACTTTCCTGAAGCCAAACTGATCTACATCAAACACACCCTCAACTTTCTTTTCCATTATCCGCACATTATACTTGTCAGCATCTAGGACACATGAGCTGTTAAGCTGATTGTTCGATAATTCTTGCATTTATCAGGTCTTGCAATCTTCAGAGCTATGTGGGTGATATTTTTTTGAAAGACTGTTGATATATCGCCAGTCTCATACATTCTACACACCAACATCATTAATCGTTTTGCAGCTGCATTCATCAGTGATTTTAGAAATTCCAAAGGAATGGTATCTGTCACCATTGGGTTTGATCTTAAGCCTTCCAAAGCTGTTTTAAATTCTGATTCTTATGCTGGATTCCCATCTCTTCCTGACCATGATGTAATCCAACTGGAATATTCCCATACCTCATGGCCTTTTCCAGGTATACCTCCTACTTCTCTTACAGTTCTTCAACAGGGTATTCGCTATTCATCTTCCTCTTATCTCATTCTTACTACCAAGCCAATAGTGTTTTGTAAACATTTCTTCTATACCTTCCCCTACAACTGCATTTCAATCATCTATGACCATTAGATTTTAAGCTTCCTGTATGCACTGAATTACCTGTTCAGAGTCCTTATACCCTTCTCTATCTCTTCATCTTCAGTAGTGATGTCGTCATGTATACCTAAACTACTCTTATTGGTCTTGGGTTGCTGTCGATTCTGGTGAGAACAATCCTATCACTAATCTGTTCACAACAATTCATTCTCTGACTCTACCTTTCTATTCATAAGGAGTCCTACTCCACTTATACCACTTCTGTTACCCGGTACTCATCTGAAAGGAAATCCTTGCCTTGTTTACATTTCACTTCACTGACCCATACTACATCTGGATTGACTTTAGGATTTCCTTTTTCAGATTTTCTAGCTTTCCTGCCACGTTCAAACTTCTGGCTTGCTGAGCTCCAACTTATAGAACGTTACCCTTCTGTTGGTAATCCCATCTTTTTCTCATGGTCACCTCCCGCTTGGTAGTTCTCTCTTGCAGATCAGAATGGGGGATTAGTCCTGAATCTTTTGCCTGTGGAGAAATGATCATGACAGTTATTCAGTTCCAGGGCAGGAGTCCTGTGGACAAACATGTATCTTTAATGCAGTGGTTTTCGTTGCCTTCTGCCTCCTCATGCTGTTGGTAATAGCTGATATCTCTGTGCCGAAGGGGCAGTTTCCCACACCAAGGGCAAGAGAATGCCCTGAACCTGTGTCCACTCCTCCACCCTCTTTGACAAGGCTGTTAAAATAATAAGGGTTACTGCCATATGTCTTTTGTTGCCATTGATGACGATTTCTATAGGTTCAAGTTCACTTTGTTCTTATAAAAGTTAGCCTAAATATACTGAATCTCTCTACTCTCCCAACATTTCTATTCTGGCTCATTTCTTTTCTCATAAAAACATAAAATTTATTATGATATATATAGAAAATTAAGAGAAATATAAAGAGGATGATATTTGTTTCTTACATTCCCTTTTACTGAAAAAAATCGAGTTTAAGAATCTAGATTCCTTTGCTTATGAGAATGGTTTTGTAGGTTTTGTATACTTTTAAAAATTCAAAATGCTAATATAATCTACATAACACTGGCTAATTAAAAATTCTCAGTTAGCATTCTGTGTGGTGCACCATATATGATGCTCATTCTATCATACCTTATTACATGCAGCAATGTACTTAATGGTATTTTGTTACTGAATGTGGCACACAGTTTTAAAATAGTTTTTTGTGTGGCTACTACATATTTCCTATGAGTCAAATTTATGACAAACTGGATAATTTGTCATTTATATGAAATTCTCCTTTCTTTTGTGTAAGTCGTTTAAAGTCAAGAAATGTGTCATATGCTTCTAGAAAATTATCTGGTGGATTAATATTCGACATTTTCTGAGAGAAGAGTTCATTCCTCCCATTTTTAAAATAAATATTCTGTAGCTTAACATGATTATATAGTGATAAATGAACCAGCAGGTTATTTTTACGTTTAGTTTGAAAACCAACAGAAACAAAGTATGGTGTATCATATTCCACTGAGTTATATTTAATTCATAACATCTAGCTCAAAATTTTTCTTGTTAATCAATCTAGCAAACTCTACAGTTCATATTTCATGTAAGATATAGGTACTTTAGCCTTTTTCTATATATTTTCTCGTTGTTGAAGTTCATAATTATGGTTCATATTTAACAATGCACACATATATCCACACTTTTTACAACAATTTTTCCCTTGTTTGAGAGTGAAGCCTGATCTTCATTATCATTATTTACATCAGTCCATCTAAGACAGCATGTCCAGCAATTGAACTCCATGAGAAAAGTACAGTAAGATATCCTTTTCACATACGTATTTTATCATCATAAACAATCCTCCTAAAGTTTCTAGTGGATACAGTACTTCGTTTCTCTTGTTGTTTATTTAACCATTATTAAGTTTATGTTCTTCCACCAATAAAATGACCATTTATGCTGATTAACTCAAATGGAATAATGTTAGAGTCATCATTAGCAACAGTCTGTCCATTTACTTCAACAATTTGATTACTAAATCCTAATACATTTCGAGTACCACCTTTTTTTATTCATATATAATTTATCATCACTCTCAATAATAACTTTATTTAAAATTCCATCTGCTTTAATGTGTATATTAGGCTTTTTTGAATTAATAAATTCAAGCTATACAGACCACTGTTTCTCTAGCATAAAATTATTTATTATTTTTGATGTAACATTCAAAGTTAGAAATGTTGCATAAAAACCAACTAGTGCATCATTGCTATAACTTTCTTGTATAGGTGCAGTTATCCTTTCTTTGATAAGCTATGAATTACCACTTAATTTCAATAAGTGACTCATTTAACCCTAATAAAATTTTATGTAATTAAATGACCTGCAATGAAGACTGCTTTAGATGTTGCAGCACTGATTGAGAACCAAAAATAAGAATTCCTAATAAGAAAGCTCTTAGCTAGTTCTATTTGATATGCAATAATAGAACCAAATTTTTGTGGAAAAAGAATGTTAATGATTGACAGTTATATTCTAGCTCCAGGATGGTTAAAGTGGGATAAAATTAATCATTTCTAAGTTTCCTTCAAAAGTTATCAATAAAATATATAGAATTTGGAAAAAGGTGTAAAGAAATTTATGATAAAGAAGTGAAAACATACTACATTTATTGAAAATAAAGAGGAAATAATACCATTAGATCAATGCCAAGAAAATTCACTAGTAGTATTTGATTATTTTGTTCTCGAAAAGCAAGATGTGGTTAGAGAATAATTTGCTAAAGTAAAATGTAAAGGAATAGACATACTCAAAAAATACTAAACCAAATATCTCAAGGTAATCTCATTTTTTAAAAGTTCTTACATACAAGATGATACAAATTTACGTCACATTTATCACGAGTTTGTGGTGGTGATTAAAAATTTGATGATATTGAAGAAATGTGAAGCACATGCTGGAATGATAACCAGTTAAGATTTTACAATAGACTTGACTCGAAAACATAATGAAGGCAAGTACAGATGTCAAATTCAAAATTTAATAACATAAAATATAGGCATTAAATGTTAAAAGTATTTGTTTGATGTTTTTGATCTAGAGTAAATATTTGCAAAATATGTCCCTGAAGTTGTTGCAATCTAGCAGGTAAAACATGATGTTGAAGCATTAGGTGATAATGTTCTGAAAACAATGAAAGAAAATAGAAACATTGAAAAAGAAATTGTTCCATTATATCATAGATATTTAAAAGAATTTGGAGATTTATCAAACTAAGTCTATTGCACAGTTCATCTGATGATCATTCTGGTTTGTATGACTATAGATTAAGTTAATGAGAAATACAAGCTGCACTTAATACATATGAAGAAGATACTAAATGTAGAAAAAAGTTAAAAACCGTATTAAGTAAATCAGAAAATAAGAGTAGAAAAGTTAAAAAATAAATATAAGAGAAAGGATATTAACCATGGTAAAAATAAAGTTTTTGGCTTAAAACCTATGCACATATTTATATTTATGAGTTCTTTGCTACCTTAAATAAGTGTTGGTGAAAAGGAATCTGTAAACACAGATGGATTAATGATTCTGTTAACTAAAAAAGATATTACTGTGGACGATATTAATGAACAATTTGAAGCTCTTAATTTATCAAATTGTGCAGTTATTTTGTTCCATTTGGCAGCACTATACTCTGATACTGATCCATGCAAAATTAAATCAGGTAGAGAAAAAAATACGAAGGTTTGATAAAAGGAATTGATTAAATATGATACCCAAAATCAAAAGCAGATTTAGACTCAGGTTTTGACGAAGGTTTAGTTAGTAAATATATGGAACAACCAGCTGAATATGTTTGGATGAAAGATGAACATGAATTAAATAATAAATTAGCAGTAAATAATGGTGAAGAATCAGCTGGAAAAAATTATCATAATGAAAAAGTGAGGATAACACAAATGTAAAAAAGTAAATTAGTGACTACATCATCAACAATCTAGATGGAATTCTGTATTTGATTAGATGTTTCAGTAATCTTCCTCACACATTTAGGAAAGTGAAAAGTATGGTGAAAAATGAGTACATTGGGCTTTGAACAATTTTTCATTGCCAGAAAACATCTACCAGGATACTTGTGCTGTGGATTATTAACTAAACTAAATGAAAGACTAGCATGTATTGACCTGGTGATAAATTCATCACATGAACCATGTAAACATGACACTGCATAAAGAGACAATAAAGATTTTTAAAAATTAAAAAAAGATGTGAAGCATATAAACTACTTGAGCTAACAGCAAAAGACAGAATGCATGCTTCTGATAGTTCACTTGGAGAAAAATGAGCTGCAACAGCAGTCAGAGGACTAATGTACAGTAAAAGAAAATTAGGTATGAGTTTAGAGGTTGATGAAAGTAGATGAGGATTTAAAAAAATATTAGTGCTCATAAGATTTTTATTTGTGTAAATCAGTCACTTCAGCATTGATTACAAATTGCTACCTAGTACCAAAATTAAATCAAAAGTAGTACTGAACAGTTACAAAATATAGATAATATTTAACTAACAAGCAAGAGAGAGAAAAAGGATAAAACAACAAGTGGAATTTTAATCATAGCATTAGGCATACTTGTGAAAAAGACTATTGAATATCTAACTAAAAAGGATGAACATTCTGGATGAACACAACATGAAGGTGGATTTCTTCCACTACTATTGGCTGCATTATCCTACTGAGCTACTATTGTTTCATTAGCTGGGGGAGCAGCAGCTGTAGTGAATGTGGTAATAATCATAAAGAAAGGTGTTCATGAATTAGAAGAACAAAAAAGATAAAATGTTTGTAATGGAGAAGAAGAAACGACATGGAATAAGAAAACTGAAAAATATCGATTCCTATCCTAATGCATTAAGTAATTTCACTACAGAAAAACTTGCCAAGAAATTAAAAATTAAACATTTTTGTGGTGTTTTCATGGTTGATGAACTACCTATTTTAATAGAGAATATTAATCTGGCATAGAAAATTTAGACACATCTGATCATGTTGGTATTTGTTGGATTTTTCATTATAAAACAAAAAATATATAAAATTTGCTTTTGATTCGTTTGTTGGTAATATACCAGTAAAAATCAATGTATCACAATATTGAGAGAACACAAAATTCAATGCAGTAATATGTGGTCAGTTGTGTCTATTTGTTTTCAAACTGTTGTCAGATAATTACAAACTTAATGAATTTTTGAATGTAGTACATGGAAATTTTTGTAAATAAGATAACTATGAAAACCACCCAAAAATCAAATCAGAAATTGAAACAAAATCCGAGGAATTTGATTCTTTAAAACAAAAGTGATTGAAAAATAGAAAAAATGCTTAATGAATTAAGTTAATTTGCTCAAAAAATAAATAACTTAATTACACAATTTCATAAATGATTTGGCAAAATTTTTAAAATAGCTAAGAACTATATCGATTTTATAGCTAGAAGATTAGTAATAAAAGATACAATCACTGGTTATGATTCAATTACCAAACAATACTTAGAAAAACTAGTAGTATCAGCTAATGCAGACTGTGAGTAAGATATCACTGGCTCCAGACTAAATAATCTTGTTACAAAATCTGAATATACAAGTATTCTAACAAAATTCAGTATTATGATCCCTAAAACATATCATAACATGTAATGCTAATCAACTGTGCAGTTATCACAACTACAAAAAGTAAGTAGAAAAGCTTTTACAGAATATTGCTCAAAGTAAGATTCAACACCAGATGTCAACCGGTTAAGTAATCTTCAAGTTGGTATGTGTGATAAGCATAAACTGAAACATCGTTTTATTAATGATGTTAAAATACTGAAATTCACGTTTCAGTATGACATAAAAATCATGATAATTATAATTTTGTAGCAAATGTAATTGGTGACTTATCACCTACTAATTTTAAAGTGGAGTTAGAAAGAGTTAACATTGATGAATATAAAATTTGAATTCCCACTCAATTAAATACATGGGTTGTTTTTTAAGTAAGAGCCGTTTTTATTTTTTTAAAAAGATACAAATAATTTTGTAAAAAAACTTTTATTTTCTGATTCTACACACTTTTACCTATTTTTCTGCATAGTTGCCTTGTTTATTCAAGCACTTGTCATATCGTACAACTAAGTTTTTAATTCCCTCTTCAAAGAATTCGGCCGCCTGCTCCGACAGCCAAGAGTTCACGGCCGCTTTCACTTCATCATCGTCATTGAAGCGCTGCCCGCCAAGATGGTGTTTCAGATACCGGAAAAAGTGAAAATCGCTAGGATCAAGGTCGGGGCTGTATGGTGCATGGTCCAAGACTTCCCAGCCAAACGAATCAATCAAATCCCGAGTCTTTTGAGAGGTGTGAGGCCTAGCGTTGTCGTGCAGGAGCAAAACTCCTTTTGTCAGCATGCTGCGCCTTTTGTTTTCAATTGCTCTGCGGAGTTTCTTTAGAGTTGCACAGTAGGCATCTCAGTTGATTGTCGTTCCTTGTGGCATAAAGTCCACTAGCAAAACACCGCGCCGATCCCAGAACACAGTTGCCATAATCTTGCGCTTTGACAGCGTCTGTTTGGCTTTGACCTTGACGGGTGAGTTTGTGTGTCGCTATTCCATCGATTGTCGCTTGCTTTCGGGAGTGATATGGGATACCCATGTTTCATCTCCAGTGACAACTTGACTCAAAATGTCATCCCCTTCTTCCTCGTAACGAATCAAAAAGTCCAATGAAGTGGCAAATCTCCTCCCTTTGTGGTCCTCTGTGAGGAGTCTGGGTACCCACCGAGAACACAGTTTCTTAAAGTTTAGGTTTTCAGACACAATTTTGTACAAAACCGATCTTGAAACTTGTGGGAATTCCAAAGAAAGAGTGGAAATTGTGAATCTTCTGTCCTCACGAATCTTTGTTTCGACTGCAGCCACCAAATCATCAGTGATCACAGAGGGCCGGCCTGAGCATTTTTCGTCATGGACGTTTTGAGGGCCATTTTTGAACTCTCTAACCCATTGATGCAGTTTACCTTTACTCATTTCATTCAAGCCATAAACTTCTGTTAACCGACGATGAGTTTCTGCAGCTGATAGGCTTCTCGCGGTCAAAAAACGTATCACTGACCGTATCTCACACTCGGCGGGCGATTCAATAATCGTAGACATTATAAAGTAGCACAGCGATGTGTACACGTCTGCTACACAGCTGCAACTCGCATCAGTGTGAACAGGAAGGATGCCGGCAAGTGGCGTGGTGGCTTGTTGTGGCGTCCGCGCGAACTACTGGACTATATGCGCGAACGGCCCTTACTTAAAAAACAACCCTCGTAATTCAGTACTTGTAATGAATATGAAAGATAAAATGCTTATATCTCTAAATCAATCTGTTGAAACTGTACTTGTTACAGATGAATTACTCATGTTTTGTGAACTATTTTTATAATCAAATGATGATAATAGAATGGAAGAATTAATTTTTTAGCTTCATAAGTTTTAGATCACATTTGATCTTTGAAGTATACAAAAGGTACTAAAGCACATCATACTCAAAGACTAAGAATTAAAATGGAAGACAGAGGATTGAAAGTGTTTGTACAGTATGCAAAACTAAAAAATATAAATTTGTTACAAGTATTTTGTAGGTGAGGGAGTGAATAGTCATGAAGATATTATTAATGAATTTTAATAAACCAATAAGAAAAATTTTAAAAGAAGAAATGTTGTTTATTTTGGCATAGATGATTTATGGTAAGCTGATCAAGTAGAGATGGATTCAGGCAACTTGAAAGGAATAGCCAAAATAAATAATGGATATAATTATTTACTAACTGTTAGTGATGTTTTTTGCAAGATTTGCTTGGGATATTCCAGGTAAAGATAAAACAAATGAAAATGTAGTTGATACTTTCAAAATAATATTCAAGGTAAGGTGCCATAAACATCTACTAACAGACAATGGTACCGAATTTTATAAAAATGAATTTCAAGTATTAATGGAAAAATATAATATCAATCATTACTCAACTTGTACTGAATTAAGAGCATTACAGGAAGATGTAACTGAACACTTAATGAAAGAATGTCGAAAAACTTGCCATACAAGGAAATTATAAATAGATAGATATATTCACAAAATTAGTTGTTAAATACAAGAACCCAAAAAATCCAAAAATAAAAATGAAGCTAAGTAAGATTAATGACAAAAATTATAAGCAACCTTCCATTGTATCTAATGATAAGCCCAATTACAAAGTAGATGATAAAGTGGGAATCAGTAAACTTAAACGAATTTTTTGGGAAAGGTTACCTAGCCATTTGGTCAACAGCAAAAGGAACAGTTTGTAAAATGATTAGAATCTGACACTTCATATAATTGATGAAGTTATTTTAGAAAAGTATATCCATCATATGTGAAACTTTATTTTTCATTATAAGTTGGACCCAGTAATTCGTCAGTTGTAGATATGTTTTCGTATTTAGTTAGTACCATTCTGCTACTACTCAATTTTCAGATTTTTAATTATCTTTTAACCCTGACTACCAGTTCGGGTTATATTTTATAATATTGTAGTGTCAACTGCATCAGGGATGCAAATTTGTTAAGGTGAATAGATAATTCATCTGTAGTCTTTCATAAGTATTTTATAAGAAGTTTGTATGAATAGAATTCAAATGGGAAAATTTGCTCTTTCATTCTTTCTAGCAATATGTTATCCTGGTGAAGCTATATATATATATATATATATATATATATATAATGGAAGGAAACATTCCACGTGGGAAAAATTATATATAAAAACAAAGATGAGATGACTTACCGAACAAAAGCGCTGGCAGGTCGATAGACACACAGACAAACAGGAAAGAGGGAAGGAGAGGGGAAGACGAAAGGAAGTGGGTTTTAAGGGAGAGGGTAAGGAGTCATTCCAATCCCGGGAGCGGAAAGACTTACCTTAGGGGGAAAAAAGGACAGGTATACACTCGCACACACGCACATATCCATCCACACATACAGACACAAGCAGACATATATATATATATTCATAGATCCACGATGTGTATTACATATTTTATCTGAAATGTGATGAATAATGTATTGTTTATGAATACTTTAAAAACAGATGTAAGGTAATTAGTGTAGTACTTAAAATATATTTATGAAATTGTATTACTTTCTCTTATATATTCTTTGACTTGTTCTATATATTTCTCTTTCCCTTGATTTGATAGCCAATTCAAGGATATTTTCTTTTATCAAGATGTTTTTCATAGACTTCAGAAATAATTTCAGTTAGTTCCCCTCTAGGCAATTTGTCTAACACAGTACATTTATTTTATGTGTTTTGTTTCTAGTCTTCAACTGTACAACAATTTCTTGTTTGATAATGTAGCAATATATTGTGCTTCTATAAAAATTTAGTAAACCACCATATTCGTTTCCCTCTTTGCAGAATAATTTTATATAGTGTGCATTAGATCCATTTATTTCTCTTTATTTTCTTTACATTAAAAATTTTTTAACTGAGTGGTCAATGAGCTTATAATTATAAAATTTTTAAACTAATACATAAAATATTTGGTCTTAACTTAATCTGACACTATTATATGTAGAAATCTACCAAGTACAAATAATTTAATTCAACACTACCAACTTTAAAATAGTTTTTCTTGGCATAGTGCTTAGACGTGGCAATATAAATAAACCGGTCTTTCTTCGTTTCTACCAAATCAAAAATAGTTTTTCTTGACATAGTGCTTAGACGTGGCAATATAAATAAACTGGTCTTTCTTCATTTCTACCAAATCATGTACCACACCTTTTAAGTGTAAACATCCTTGTCCCTTTTCTTGAAGTTATTTAGATTTATTTTGTTCTGTACTTCTTGAATACTTCAGAAAATCAATTAAAATATCCCGAAATTTTTACCTAATGGTCTTTAATTTCATCAGAAAATTTATTTCTTAAATTAAATTTTTTTTAAATATGTAACTGATAGTAAAATACAAGTTTTTTATTCAAAATTACTAGTTGTTGCATGTTTCATTTCATTTTGGATGTATTCATATTCTAAAGCTATTGAACTGTCTTATTTTATCTATTCATATTTTAAATTACTATTTGTTGATTATTTAATTAAATCTCGTTTTATATTTTTATACTTTCATCACCAATACTCAGCACCTCTAGTTTCAATAGTCCATAATGAAAAAATCTAAAGTATCCTTTGAAATTTAAACATTTTTGGTTAAATAATGGAACCCAAATATCTCTAAACCAACTACCTAAATTTAGTTGGCAGTTGTTCTTCTGAATAAACTCAAATATTTAACTTCGTGTCAAGTTGAAACTGTGTGGCAGACCAAGACTCGAGCTCGGGACCTTTGCCTTTCATGGGCAAGTGCTCTACCAAGTGAGTTACCCAAGCACAATTCACGTCCTGTTCCCACAGCTCGAATTCCGCCAGTACCTTGCCTTCTACATTCCAAACTTCACAGAAGCTTTCTTGCCTAACTTGCACAAATAGTACTCATGGAAGGAAGGATATTGCAGGGACATGGCTTAGCCACAGCCTGGTGGATGTTACCAGAATGAAATTTTCACTCTACAGCAGAGTGTGCGCTTGTATGAAACTTCCTGGCATGTTAAAACTGTGTGGCAGATCGAGACTCGAGTTCAGGAACTTTGCCTTCCACAGCCAGGTGCTCTACCAACTGAGCTACCCAATCACAACTCATGATTTGTCCCCACAGTGCACTCTCCAATGCAGAGTGAAAATTTAATTCCTTAAATTCAAATGTATTTGTCAAAGGTGCTAGAGCATTCGATGTACTAGGGGCTGTTGCCATTTGAAATAAAACTTTTTTACTAGGGAAAATATTGCATATGTAGTGATATTCCAAAGCTAGTGGATTATCATATGTTAATCTATGAAAGGAATTTCATTATCCTTTAGAAGTTGAAAAAATTGCTCTCCTTTTGTTTTAGATTTGCAGGGGATAAATTTTTAATCTGTGGAATGCCATGTAAAAGAACAAAATATCATTTGTGATCAATACATCATTTTACTCATATAATTAAAAAACAAATTTAGATGATTATAGTTACTTAGATATTTAGAAAGATTCAAAACTTACTGAAGTGAGTAGTGATTTTTAAGAGAATCATTAATATTATTTCAGTTAACACACAATCTTGAGATAAATGGTGAGTTAAATGAAGATACTTTGAATATTATGAACAAGCTTAGAGGTCATATAAAAGATGTTGGTTATAGAACACGTATGTATAAATGGGTAGTTACCTGCAGGAATAAAATTCTGCATTTGGATACAATAATGGGATGTATTTTTTCAAGGATAATAATTCTACGAATATAATGAATTCACAAAAAAGCGTTAGAACTGGTGCAGTAATTTATCTTTACTTGGTATTGATTTGAATAAATCATTACCATTAATTCCTAGTGAACAGGCACACTCAGCTTTGCCATTTGGGAGTAGACATTGTACCATCGTATGATCCTAGTCTGTCAAAGTGGCCACACAACCCTTGGCAGTAATTCGATCTTGCATAGTACCTGTGAGTCCTATGGAATACCACAATATGGCTGCACAAAATATCACTGAACCCTCCCCTATTTAATTCTTGGAACGTAAACTTGAACCAGAAGTTGGAAGCAGTGTGAGACTAAACTCATCTGGCCGAATGACTTTCTTCCATTCTTACATAGATCAGGTTTTATTGCTTCGGTAACAAGTTTTTCTCTTATGGGCATTTGTATTACTGATGAATGGTTTTTGAATTCCAGCTCACCCTGCGACTCCTTGCTTATGGACCTCCTTTCATGTTCGTTTAGTGCTGACAGGATTCGTGAGTATGAAATTCAGCTCCACAGTGACTTTTGCAGCTGTTGTGCGAAATTCAATTCTGCTGTGACTTTTACAGCTCTTGTTCCTGTATTTTTCGTCACAATCCTCTTCAACGACCATCTGTCACAATCACTTAAAAACAGTTCCATCCATGTTGTTACTCAGTGGGTGATGTTTCTCCACTTTCCTTGTACGTGATATAAATCTTCTACATAGAGCTTCTTGACACACCAAACACTTCAGCTACTTTGGTTACAGGAGCACCCACCATGTGAATACTAACAATTTGCCCATGTTTGAAGTCACTTAGCATCGACATAATACATTCACATCTACAAGACAACTTCTACAATGGACTGTGACCAGCTGTAGAAGTAAAATATTACAGTATCAAGTTCCAGACGTCGTTTTTATTTAACTGATTCAGTCACTTTAATTGCTTTCAGAAGAGATAAAACACATATTGGTATTTGCAATTTGTTTTTTGTAGAAGTTCATTGCAAGGGTTATTAGATAATAATTATTGTGTTTTATTCTGAGAGTGACACTTCTAATATAATGAGGACATTGCAATGGTGCCATAAGTGAGTAGACTGGCAAGGAGAGTTCTGGGACAACTCGACCTCTATTTTTCTGTAACAAAGATCTGTTGTTCTCTAATCTTGCCTTTTATATTAAGTTAACTGGTTTCTCATGTCTTCCTCTCTACCCCCCCCCCCCAGTGTTTTCCAGTTCTGGAACAGAGCATATCGTTTCTCAAGGTCTCCCACCTCCCCCATCCATCTGACATGAGTCGATTGCTCTTGTAAAAAATGGCGGGAAGTTAAAAAACGGGTGAAAGTTCATAAACAGTCAACCAGTGCTTGTGGATTTTCCTTTGACTTGACTGTGGAAATAGGACTGGACTATTTTTCCAAGTAGAAATTGGTGCAAATCCAGGATGGTGAATGTCCTGTTGGAATTCAAGAAGACCACAGGATTTTCCCCTGACATCAGTCATCTTACTTGAAGGATGTTTATTTGTTACGCATAAAGAGCCACACCTGCCTTCTAGGCAAAAGATACCAGTCCCTATTTGTGGGTCTGGGATAAAGGCTTTGTCTTCCAAGGTCATCCACTGCCTCGCACTGTACCAGCTCTAGGACAAAGGACTCTATTGAGGTGAAAGGTCCTTTTCTAGGACAGAGGGCTCTATTGAGGCAAAGGATACTTTTCCCCCTGCAGGTCCAAGGCTCTCTGTTACACAAATACGCCAATTGAGTCTGTTGGCTACATAAACATGTAGTAATGCAACAGATACATAAAGTGGGCTGCCTCGACTTCAACCACCTAGTTTCAACAATTTTCAAAGGTCATATAACTGCCCACTTCTCCCGTCTAAAGAGAGACATGTGGATCATCGTGAGTAAGAGACTTTCTAAGATTTTTGTCATTGTAGCAAATAAGAAAGCAAGTATTCTCGTACAAAAACTTTTGTTAACTGTTGCATATATATTTACACATAGAAAACACATTATTATTATTTTTGTTTGGTACAGTTTTAACAACATCAAGCTTAATTTTTGGCTTCTAATTCAAATCTTCATCTGAATTACATACTTCTTTCTCCACTCAGTAATCTGACAAGCACAAAAAAGACATATCCTCAAATTCAAATATGTAACTCATTTTGTTCTTGTACAACAGAGCCAGACAGGGCATGCCAGACTTCATGTATGCAATGTTTGCACGCTGCAGTAGGCCGAGAACTGATCCGTCACTCGACTTTGGTCGTCCTTCTGGGAAGTACATGGAAAAGTGAGGTATTTCATTTAGTATTGCAATGCGACATTTTTCGGTGAACACAGATCTCTGAGTTCGACAGAATCGTGCTGTCAGTGCTTTTTAATCTTCGCTTTTTGTTCGTGGTATGAAGGACTTTTACAAGTCCGATGGCTGTTGGCACAAAAAGGAGCAGTCTAGTGTTCTACTGTTGCAATCATTTAAAAGGAATGGGAATGACAGAAGAGGAGGATGAGAATTCTCAATTCGCATAAGTGACAAATATTACATATTTGCTTTGAAACGATATTACAATGTCATACAGAAAGAATTTAAAGATTAATTTACAATGAAAGAGCATAAAATAAAAATGATTGACAAGTGGGCTTTATTGTTCTGTACATAAAAGCACTTTGTGCCGAATTTGCAGGCACGTGAAGAAATTGGTGGTACGAATAGTAAAATTTCTAAAGTTGCATGTAGTATTCCATTATCCGTTGCAACCGTTTTCAATGGAACTGAACGCAGAGCATGGGGGACTTCATATAATTCTTTGTGAATGTTGGTTAGGTCAAGGGGCCTGCCTGGTACGATTTTTCTGTTTAAAACTCGCGATTGTTGAATTTATGAAGGCAAAATTAGTGCAGGAATGATAATTATAACATCCAGAATGGATTGCAGACTTCGAATTTTGAACATCAACTTGAATGCTCGCTGCCCACAGTAAGACATTGCACTGCAGAGGTAGCTTCTTTCTGATTTGATTAAGACGCATTTAAAAAGGAAATCGTACTGTAGAAGGGACACATTCTTACAAAGACAGTCCACTTCCCTAAGTTCACTGCCGCTAAAGAAAACGCGAAATATGTGGCCTTGAAAGAATTGCAAGTATAGTTTTATAAAGTTGTTGAGGACACTGTCAACCTTACGTCTGTTTCCGTGCTGTTATCGAGACCGTTTGCTGTTTCATATCCTAGCGCCCCTGTGCATGTGCCAATATATCTCACTGACACTTACATTAATTCCAGTTTTAATGACAAATCATTTCACACTAAAACTGTCCAGGATATCTATATTGGTTTCCCTAGGTAGAGTTGCCAAGTCTCCTTAATGAGACTGCAAAAGTGCTACAATATTTTGAGAGACATATTTGCGAGAAACACCTTTTTTTTATTATCAAACTAAATAACTCACGATTATGTGGCAACTTCGGTGCAAAACTCTGTGAAATTACCTGTGTCTGTCTGTATGCCGACAGTTTGTATCAGATAAAAATTATCTTACATCTTCATTGCACCAAAAATTATTAAGTAATGCTGAACATTTGTTTTCTTTGTGATCCATGTTGTTGAGAAATGTGAAATATAAAACCAAGTAAAATTCAGTGTGACTGCACCCGTTTAAATACAGCTCATTCTCAGTTTTCCTCTCTTCCCCCTACTCACGCTCAGGCAGCGTGGCGTGGTGGTGGGGAAAAATGTGAAGCGAGTCTGAGCACCTTGGCACTCGTGTCCACGCACGGCTCGCAAACCAAAATCTTGGCCACCCCTGCTGTAATATCTAGGGAGCGATCGAAATGTATTAATGGTCAAAGGTTGTACAGTCCAGAATCGGTATGCCACTTGGACAAAGGAGCTTGGGGATTGAGGCGATCATCTCACTGATGCACCAGTTTGAAAATACTCATTTGGAAAAGCATTGTGTCCACTGAATGAAGAAGTTTGTAAATGTCTGCTGCACATCCTTGTCTGACAGAAATCTTTGACCCTTCAAGCTGTTGACCCTTCAAGACTTTTCTTCAAGGCACTGAAGGCATGATAATCACATGGGAGAGATCAGGGCTATAAAGTGGGTACTTGAGTGTCCCATGTTTTGTTTGTCATAATGGATAATGCTTGGCACCCAGATCGACTGGCGTGTTGTGCTAAGTCACATCCAGTACGGAATTTGGTGCACCATTCCACAACGATGATTTTTAGCAGACATGCTACCCATACACATCATCATTCTCTGATAGATATCTTCTGCTGTGTGTCTCCGGGAGCACTTTAATCTTGTATGAATATATTCGACAAGAACATTGCCATAGTTTGTTTTCGCATTTACTGCATACACATCACAAATGTCACAGTAATCCCTTGCCTGCATGTCGGTGCTTATATCCCACATCGGAGTCACACTATGTGGCATATACACTCCTGGAAATGGAAAAAAGAACACATTGACACCGGTGTGTCAGACCCACCATACTTGCTCCGGACACTGCGAGAGGGCTGTACAAGCAATGATCACACGCACGGCACAGCGGACACACCAGGAACCGCGGTGTTGGCCATCGAATGGCGCTAGCTGCGCAGCATTTGTGCACCGCCGCCGTCAGTGTCAGCCAGTTTGCCGTGGCATACGGAGCTCCATCGCAGTCTTTAACACTGGTAGCATGCCGCGACAGCGTGGACGTGAACCGTATGTGCAGTTGACGGACTTTGAGCGAGGGCGTATAGTGGGCATGCGGGAGGCCGGGTGGGCGTACCGCCGAATTGCTCAACACGTGGGGCGTGAGGTCCCACAGTACATCGGTGTTGTCGCCAGTGGTCGGCGGAAGGTGCACGTGCCCGTCGACCTGGGACCGGACCGCAGCGACGCACGGATGCACGCCAAGACCGTAGGATCCTACGCAGTGCCGTAGGGGACCGCACCGCCACTTCCCAGCAAATTAGGGACACTGTTGCTCCTGGGGTATCGGCGAGGACCATTCGCAACCGTCTCCATGAAGCTGGGCTACGGTCCCGCACACCGTTAGGCCGTCTTCCGCTCACGCCCCAACATCGTGCAGCCCGCCTCCAGTGGTGTCGCGACAGGCGTGAATGGAGGGACGAATGGAGACGTGTCGTCTTCAGCGATGAGAGTCGCTTCTGCCTTGGTGCCAATGATGGTCGTATGCGTGTTTGGCGCCGTGCAGGTGAGCGCCACAATCAGGACTGCATACGACCGAGGCACACAGGGCCAACACCCGGCATCATGGTGTGGGGAGCGATCTCCTACACTGGCCGTACACCACTGGTGATCGTCGAGGGGACACTGAATAGTGCACGATGTTGGGGCGTGAGCGGAAGACGGCCTAACGGTGTGCGGGACCGTAGCCCAGCTTCATGGAGACGGTTGCGAATGGTCCTCGCCGATACCCCAGGAGCAACAGTGACCCTAATTTGCTGGGAAGTGGCGGTGCGGTCCCCTACGGCACTGCGTAGGATCCTACGGTCTTGGCGTGCATCCGTGCGTCGCTGCGGTCCGGTCCCAGGTCGACGGGCACGTGCACCTTCCGCCGACCACTGGCGACAACATCGACGTACTGTGGAGACCTCACGCCCCACGTGTTGAGCAATTCGGCGGTACGTCCACCCGGCCTCCCGCATGCCCACTATACGCCCTCGCTCAAAGTCCGTCAACTGCACATACGGTTCACGTCCACGCTGGCGCGGCATGCTACCAGTATTAAAGACTGCGATGGAGCTCCGTATGCCACGGCAAACTGGCTGACACTGACGGCGGCGGTGCACAAATGCTGCGCAGCTAGCGCCATTCGACGGCCAACACCGCGGTTCCTGGTGTGTCCGCTGTGCCGTGCGTGTGATCATTGCTTGTACAGGCCTCTCGCAGTGTCCGGAGCAAGTATGGTGGGTCTGACACACCGGTGTCAATGTGTTCTTTTTTCCATTTCCAGGAGTGTATATTACGTCTTCAACAAATATTTCTGTTCCTTCCTGCAATTCTTGTAGGTAAGAGCACTGGGATATTTTAATTTTGCCTCTTAAGTCCTTATTTCCTGCTAACACTGTTGTTAAATGATTCCGCATCTTCCCGTGTGCACACTAACAGTTAGTTCGACAATAACTATATTTCATGGGATTATGGAGAACAATACCCTAGAATGAGAGAAAAATATATTTCTCCAGCTTTAATATGACACTTCTCCATAACACTAATTCTGTCTTTGTTCGAGTCACTGTTAATAATCTCCACGAAATTTACAGGTGGATAATTAAAACCATTTGCACAGAGAACACAGTTACACATCTTTTCTCGGTCTTGATTGTCTGGAACGTTTTGTTGTACATCTGTCTATTATTGTTTATTCTTTTTGCCCCAGCAGAAAAGCTGCAGGACGTTGTTAAATATCACACAGCATTTGTTCTGCAAGTTGTTCGTAAGTGCCACCTCATAGAAGAGTTTGGCACAGAATACGGTGGAGAGCACCCGTAAATACTGATTGTTGGTATTTAATTCACTTATACAGACTTGCATAGGATCAATCACAGTCTTCAGTCTGAAGCTTCTATTGTAGTCTCCAACCTGGTAATACTATCTTCTTTAGCCATGAAGATGTAAAAGATTCTCATAGTTCCACGTCTGGTCATTTTATAAAATCTATAAGGTGGCTGCTGATAACTTCTTTAATTCCCAGGACTGTGATTTGCAGTCAATCCTGACTTTCTTATCGTTGTCTGTAATCACATTGCTATTTCTCTGGCAACCTTCTCCCATACAGAAGTCGTTGTTTGATAAAAGACAGTCACACATTTCCATTTTGTCAAAAATATCTGCCAAATCTTCCTTTATCTCCAGATCCAAAAGGTAATAGCGGTATACACGAAACTGCTGCGGTAATCCGGACAGCTCTTCCACTAGGACATCCATTTTACCGTTGGATGACTACTTTATGTGGTATAGCCAAAACTGCCTCTTATCACGCATCGGTAAGAGAAATGGCAGTTTTGTCTTCACATAGTGTCTCACAGTGATCAACCTCGAGAATTTACTATGTAGATAGCTGTTAAATGTACCACAAATTTTGTTTCTTTTACGTAAAAGAGCATCCTTTTGGTAGTTGTTCCTTACAGTCCACTTGATTGCAGATTTCAACTGCAATGTTATCGAAAAAAGCTTTTGTACTAGACATAGGTATATTTAAATTATTCTTGCTACACAACATAACACTTTCGTTGTGATTTATGGTGCCAAATTCAGTAACAAGAAAGTCCAGTTTCTTCAGTAATAACTACAAACCAAAGCTTTCTTTGGTTTTTATCGTCTTCCTCCCAACCAATTAAAGGAAGTTTAGAACTTTGGAGGAAGCCGTGTTGACACGTTCAACTGCCACAAAAGATGGATCTGTTGTGGTTATCAGACCTCTTTTAATATTCTAGTGATAAGATGGTGGCACTTCTGGCATTTCTCCAAATTGGCCACTATGAGGCAGGGTGTGAAGCCAAAGATATCACTTCTCCTAAAAGGGAACAACAAGGGGAATACTGGCAAAAATCGGCAAGGACGTACCGGAAACCTTTTAAAGAAGTGTAAAAGTAATGTGGCTACTCGATTTCAAGTGCAATTGGCCGACGTTAAACTGGATATTCTAATGGAAGAGCTGCTGTAGACGTCTATCACCTTTTGCATTTGACATAAAGCAGGATTTGGCTGAAATTTTTAACAAAATGTAAATGTGTTACTGTCTGATATCAAACCACAGCTTTTGCATGGAAGTAGAGTGTCTGGAGAACGACAATGTGATGGTGAACAACAATTAGATAGTTGGGAGGAATGTTTAACGTGAATGAGCTCCTATTGTTAAGATATATAAGTAATATATATGTCATATGACAAGTTTCGAAGTAAACAATATTATTGGTAACTTTACAGATTTTATACAGTGTCCTGACATGTGACTACGAGTAACTTTTATGTCTTTCTTGGGTGGGGAACATGGGATTACAAGGCTGGAGGCTACAGGATGGATCATGTGTTTGACCATGTTCAGTACTGTACAAGTGTGTTAAATACCAAGAAACAGTATTTACAACTTGCTCCACTGAACTCTGTGCCAATTACTTGTTCGTGATATCAGTTAACGAGTAACTTATAGAACAACTGCTGTTTGCTGTTTAACAGCGTTCTGCAGTTTGTCTACTGGGGCAATAAGAATATATGAAAACTCAATGGTGTATATATAAACCTTCCAGATATTCGAGACTGAGAAAAGTAAACTACTTGGAGATTCTTATCAATGACTCCTACTAAGATGGTATGTGTTATACAAAAGTGTTTCATGCATGCGTGTTTGAAGGAACACTGTATCATTCTTCTTAACAACACAGGCACTGCGATATCATATTTATCCACTGATACCAGGCAGTGACTTTCAATCAAAATATCCTCCACTGTGTCGGAATTGCATAATATGTGTTCGTGTTCAGGCTATGATACAGGAAAAACTACATAAGGAATTTGGGCCTATAGTGCATTCAGTTAAGGTGACAGTTGGTGTAAATGGAGACACCCGGATTTGAGGCCCAGTCTGGTACAAGTTTTCATTGTCGTCATTCCCTTGTGCAGATGATGGTTTTTCATATTCGTAACTGCAAATACGAGTATATTTCAGGTATTTTGTAACAGATGTAGTCATCGCAGTGCCTGTTCCTTCGGGCATAAATGTATACCTGAAGGAACATTGCAATGTTCTTCTAAACAATACAGGCACTGCACTTTCATATAGTTTGCAACTTCAGTGCTGTCTGGTGCAGTGTGTGCGACAGTGTTGGCGCCTGCCACTGTTGACTTTCAAAGTGAACTTTGATTAAAGCCTTCGAAACATATTTGTGTAAGGACCTGCTAAGAGGGATCGTATATTAGAAAGACAGTACATATTGTGTTCCTTGACTTCTAGTCAGTGGTCGATAGTATTCCATGGTATCACCATATGAGGAAAAATAGGAAATATCACGTAATGTCTAGGTATACATTCGGTGCAATGAGTGCAATCGTTTCTGCTCCTATCTCAACCAGTAACTTGTGACAGTATTATAATGGGTGAACACAGTAGGATATGAGACACAGAGTACAGTTGGTCATTGTGATAGATGAGCATGTTCAACATACAGTACAATAGACATTGTGCAGTTCTTAAGCCT
This sequence comes from Schistocerca serialis cubense, assembly GCF_023864345.2. NCBI lineage: Eukaryota > Metazoa > Arthropoda > Insecta > Orthoptera > Acrididae > Schistocerca > Schistocerca serialis. The sequence goes on along the minus strand of NC_064639.1, from coordinate 738,018,239 downwards.
GATAATGCACCTGGCTATGGTGGACACTAGCAATAGGTTACAATAGACACCTGACAAGCAACTGCTGCATTCGTAACTGGTGATGTGTCATGACAACACAAACATTCTCTGGGCTCTGGCATGCAAGTAAATCTAGTGCGATGGACCACCAGTGCTGCGTGGGAGCCTGTGGTGGGACTGCACTCCACCATCTGTACTCAGCTCTGAACACAGCAATGCTGTGGTAGGATTTCAGGCACACACTGCAATGCACCTGAGCACATGGCCAGCTGCGACACACTGTCAGTAGCCAGTGGGACTTGGAGCTAGCATGGCCCTGGCACAGTGCAGAGTGGCTGTCGACGTGTGCGTGGTTTCATCATAGGTGATGGCGAGGTGTTATTGATATGTGACTCTACTCAGTCCAGTAAAGAATATGCTTAAATAAAGATGTTATTGTCCCTCATCCCATCCTATCCTGCTACACACAGTGGTGGCAGGTGTTCGACTACCATACAGATTTCACCAGTGGGCTGGGCAGTTTTAAAAGATAGAATGTATGCTCTAGTTCTGACAATCAAAGCGCTCCCCATCATTTTAAACTTAGGGTAAGTGAATTTCTCACCATTTTAATTAAGATTGAGTGAATTTGTCGAATATTCTCTCCCAACACTGACGACAGTTGTTTGCAAGTGGACTTAAAATTAGGACAAGTCAGAGCCATACTTTGTGGGTTAATTGTTTAAATTGTGATATCAGAGAGGTGGGGTGAAAATTGTTTAAGATCCAAACTTAGGTGGATGTCAGACGGCGATTGTTATAACTTTGGACAGCTGGACTGACAACATTTTTAAACTTAGGGAAAGTAGGCTCTGGTACTGAATTGAGTTGGAAATGAATTGAATTCGATTTTATCTGACTTGAGTAGTCCATATGCAAAAGCCGCAAAATGCATTTTTTGTCGATTTTTAGTTGAACACACTACTGCACAGATTTTTTCAGCGTCGACACGATGGAATAAGGTTCAGAGTACAAAACCAGCTATAAACCGTTGAAATTGGCTGTAGAATACCATGTTCGGTTGAAAAAGGAGGAAACTGCACGTTGCCTTCGAGTGCAAGGCCCGCTAAGCGTCCAACGTTTACAAAACCCGCCAAGTTTAGTAGGCATGGCGGTCGCCGTGCCAAGTCCGTGTGCAAGGAACGCCAACTGTCACCAGACTTACAATCTAGATACTCAAAGTTATCTTTCAGTTTCCCACTATTCGAAGGGATATTTTTCTTATTCAGAGTTAGGTTGGCTACGCCGTAGCGAACGCGTACGGAACAATGAAGCTCTCGCTGCCGATGCATTGACGAAATATGCGCCGGTAAGCAGAAATCACCTGATCAGTAGGATGTTTGTTGACGTATTTGTGTGAGTATTTTGAAAAAATAAGTGATTTTGGGGACGGTTTAAGCGCAGAAAATGGTATAAATTAGGTGGGAGTAACTGAAACAGATAGAAATTCTGCAAGAAGTCGAATCCATCGTTGTTGTTGCAAATGACCAGAACGAGGCGACGGTCCCTCCCGGAAAAAGAAGAGGTGTCCTGATCAGTGAAAAAGAAATATTTCCAAAACAGAAAGGTAAGAATGTGAAAAGTATTATTAAAGTCATGTTATGCAATGAATACTGTGTTGACACGAATTGTTATGACATACTTGGAAGGATCAGTGAACTTCCAAATTCAGAAAGCCAAAAAAATCGTGTTCATAAAAAGCAAAAACAAGAAGATTTGTCTAGTTCTTGGAGAGAGCCCGTCTACAACTTTGAAGCTGGAGACAGGAAGAGCATCCTGAAGAGGGGGAAAAATTTCAGCAAAGGAAACCGCCCAACACCAATCACAGCTGGTGTAATACTTTCAGAAGCCAAACTCTGAGACGTCAAAACGCTTCTGGAGCTCCATTTAGTGAAGACTGGGCGACCAACGACAACCATTTAAATTTTACATCGAGTTGTTTGGCGAGCAGTAAGTCACTCCTAGAGTCACTCCTACCGCTCGCAACTATCTGAAAATACCTGAAGAGATTATGAATTGAAGGGCAGTGTTGACGTCAATGTAACTTAAAAACAATTTTCGGCTTATTTCATTTTCTAGAATCTTTTGTTCCTGTTTTAACTATGAAACGATTTTCCGCTAATTTTATACTGTCTGTGTTTTACTAAGATGCAATTTGGAGCTTTTCCTACTATATCTTGTGATGTCAAAAACGCGGAGGTATGTACATTTTTTTAAAAGAAAAGCAACGAATGTTGAGCATTCATACCTGTTCTCTTTTTGACATTAAGTAAGTCAGTTTTTCCTGGCAAAATAATGTCACCTTCGTATTCCTATATGCCAATTTTGTAGAATTTTTAGACTTCTCTTAGAAATAAAATGTATTCAGTTTATTTATATTCGCATTAATTAAATTCCACCTTTCTGTCATTCCTAACATATCATCGAATAGCGGATGTTGCAACCGAATGTTTATTTTGTAATTGGATCGATGTATTTTGTAACACTCCGGTTTATTCTACTTACTTCTCCCGCTCGATCGGGATCTGATAGCAGCCCAAATAGATAATAATTAATGTGACCGTGTACCTAATGGGCTGGCAATCGGATTGGACTGCTACGGAGATGTTACATTCCAATTTGTCCTTCTAAAATGCTGTAATAAAGAAATGTCTGGTGCCAAGAAGAACGACAACACAGCTTCATTAATCAATGACCTATATTCATCACCAAAAACACAAAGTAAGGAGACAGCCACTGCCTTCGTCGTACAGAATTAATAACGGCTAATCTCAGCACAGGCCTCTTTGTTATTCATCATCGTCACACGCAAATTTTAATCACTGTATCCAACACTGCAATCCAAATAATGCCTGCGCGGTAGACGCGAAAATACAAATATTGGCACTGAAATATCACTGAACCACACTAGTAATTGTACTTGTTCACTTTCCCGTATATTTCTAACACAAAAGGGGTTAAACCGCGGCGATGGCCACCCCCTTTGTCGGTACGGCCTTGCATTATGGCCACCGGCCGCCCCACGGCCCGGCCCGCGGCCTGGGTCCCACTCTACTCACTCAACACTCGCTCTCGCTCTCGCAACCCGACACACACTATCGATTGTTTGTCCTGTCGACCTGTGCTGTCGCAAAACTTATAGTAAGGGCCTACGGACCCCTTACAATTTGCAAAACCTGCTAACTGCATAAATCAGGTACAGAAACCGCAAAGTCAATATTTCGCTTAAGATTATAACGTGTAAAACATAATCACAGATTTCAGCCATTAATACCATGTAATTAATTTTTTTTTTAACCTAAGTTTTTAACTTAAATCGTTTGGATGGGACAAGTTTTTCGTGATTATCTCAGTTTCAGGGCTTTTGCATCTGGGCTACTGACTTGAAGTTGAAATGAATTGCAATTGGACTGAACTGAAAGTATACAAATTGAATTCAGTGTGAACGGAATTGAATTTTAACTTAACTGAAATTGGACTGAAATGAATAGACACTGAAAAGAATTAGAATTGAACTGAACTGAATTGAATTAGGAATATAATTTAATTGAAACTGAATTGAATTAGACTTGAATTGAACTGAACTGAATTGACCTAACTCGAATTGAAATTGAATTTAATTCCTTCTGAAAGTGGGTCAGCTGGCAATTCCAGACTGGTTACTAATTGTTGGGTGAAAAACATGTTTATGTAGACAACAGGCTCAGAATGGCATGCTTTATCTAACAGACAGGCCTGGACCAGCAGGAGAAAAAATTCCTTTTGTCCTAACTGTGAATTACAGACAGGCTCTGAAAAAGATTCCTTGTCTCCGGTGAGACAATGTCCTTTGTCCTAGAACTGGTACAGGGATAATGAGGGGTGGCTTTGGCACATGATGTCCTTTGTCGCAGGACCACAGGCCCAAACTGACAGGAAAAAATCATGTTTTGTTAACAGGCAGTCTTGGACTTGTAGGGGGAACAAACATCCTTTGTCTCAGGTGACTGACATCAGGGAAAACCACAGGAAATCTGAAAACAATGCAAACTGCAACACTATTTCAGGTGATCCATCTTCAATTCAAGCAGGACAAAGTGCCAATGTGGATTTCTTACTAATTTCCACTTTGATAACAGCCATTCTTGTATAGTGATTTCACTGGAATGGAGGGAGGGGGAACAGAATTAGGCTATTTCTATTTCCCTTAAAGTTTTGAATTTTCCACCATTACATGTATAGGAAAATTGCTATAAGGTAGAGGGGTGGGGGAGAAGGTAAATCTGGCAACATTGCATGACATGATACAGTGAGAGGAAGGAGGAAATCTGGCAACAATGCAGACTGCCCCAGAACTCTCATTGTATACCTACATTCATGCTCAAGTACAACAGCGCAACACATAGGTCTGGTTAGCATCTGCATTTATGTTTAAGCATGCATGCAGTGTCTTCATATTTTTTGTCCATCCCCTATTTATTACAGCTTGAGTACAGCTCTGTCTTCCCTTTTGAAGTATGTGCTGGTTCCCTTATGAAAGTGGAGGATACTTCTGTTTGAATGCAACTAGATAACCTCAAATTATGAGCACTGCAGTTCAACATGAACATTTTTTTTTCTTTGGCCAAGTGAACCAACACATTAAGGCGACTGATTGGAAATCCCCTGGCAATACTATGGCAAACAGAATATATATCATAATTGGTGCTTTAAAGCAGCATCGAACTGTATCAAAAAGCATTCTGTAAATTGAAATAATAAAAAAAATTGCAATCAAAGAAGTAAATAAATATTTGTCGCAATTTCAGGCAGCGATTTCGAAACTGCTATTACGCAGATTTGTTGAAAATAAAATGAGCGCAATTTCGTATCAGTTCATTCTGTAAGATGAACGATTAATCTTTGAATTAAAACAAAGTATATTCTCTCAAAAATATTGTAAGCACCACCCCTTGCGGAACACTGGCCTAAGAGCATAAGTAGTGAATGATTAAAATAATTGCCTGGCATGACAAAACCACAGCCATGTCAGTCTAATTGGATAGAATATAGACTGGCTATATTTCTTTACCAATTCTTGTCTTAATTCTTGAGAAAACAATGGGTGATTGAGGAGTAATCTCTCTTGTTACCAGACTACTGCCGCATCGACAGTCTTCTGGGTATTAACACCCCCGCAATGGCTACTATATTAAATATTTTGAGTAATGAAAGTTTTGTGAGGATATTCACAATATGTCCATGCACTGATGTTTAGATGGTCCACTGTATCTTTTGTATTCTCTCCGTTGCTACATGGGTTTCGCCATCATCATCTTATCGACTGGAACTGGTAGTGAATAAAAGTTTTCTCAGCAGCTCTCGATACTGAATAAATATGAGTTCTTTGTGAAGAGCGTGTGGCGCACTTTCGTCTATGCTGTTGGCTTTTGATAGGCACTTACTGCACGGCACGTTAAGGGCACTTTGCTGTTACACCAGGAGTGGCTTCTCTCTCTCTGTCACTCTCTCTCTCTCTCTCTCTCTCTCTCTCTCTCTCTCTCTCTCTCTCACTCTCTCACTCTCTAGCATGGTAAACAGGGACGAGATTTAATCTTGTAATTTGCTGCTGGCCAAACTAAGTAGCCAGCGGGCTCCCAGATCAAATTTACACAGCAACTTGTTCGCCTCGCCAGTTGGTCTATTCCCCTTACGTTAAACACTCCAGCCAATGCCGCAACTTGTGAGTTTGATCGCAGGTAATTTCCTCCATTAAGTATAGAGTCCGCGCCTCCCTCGCTTGGGGCTGGTATTTCTTCCATCAAAACAACTGATTCATCTGGAATCAGATGGGAAGCATAACATTAACAACGAAATAATGAATGCTAAATTATTGGCTGATAGATCAGATTCATGCGAGAGTAGCTATCTCGATGCTTAATTACCTTTTTCGGTTACACTAAAAGATGACATGGACACTTAATAGTCTTATCTCGAAAGATATCTCAGGACTGAAATGATACAGGAATCCAAACATTTTTCTTGATCCAAAATACATTATGATCATGCAACACAGAACGAAGAAAGTAAATGACGATATGAGATATTGATTTGAAAGATTTAATTTCTTTTCTTTTGAGTCATCATTCTCCTCATTGGTTTGATGCGGCCTTCCACGAATTCCTCTTATTTTCCAGCTTCTACCTCTTAGAGTAGCACTTTCACCCTACATCCTCCATTATTTGTTGGATGTATTCCAATCACTGTCTTCCTCTACCGTTTTTACTCTCTACAGCTCCCACTAGTACCACGATTGTTATTCCCTGATGTCTTCATATATGTCCCACCATCATGTCCGTTTTTCTCGTCGATGTTTCCCATACAGTCCTTCTTTCACAGATTCTGCGAAAAACCAGCTAATGTCTTATGTTATCAGTAGCCCTCGGACTTTTAGGGTCTAAAAATCTTAAATTAGGTACTTAAAATAGGTTCAATCACTTACAAAAATAGGTTATAAAATTCAGAAAAATGGTGACCGAAATCATTTTATTGTCTAGAAAGATACATTTTTTGTCTAGAAAGATAAACAAATTCACAAAAATCGACATTATATTATTTTCCATGTGCGTAATCACAGTCACAATGAATAATTAACACTTTCTCCAGATTTTCCATTGAGAAACTGCAGCTCTTATGTGTTAATAGCATCTTAAATGCCAATAAAGAGCGTTCCATGTCAACAGATGTCACCAGAGCAAATTTAAATGACTGTATTAGGCGCAATGGGACCGCACACCCATGTTTTGTTGATTTACCTGATAAGATGTCAGCCATTGTGCAAAGGGTGGTCAGTCCTGAGATTTTTTTTAACACTGTCATTAGTTTCTCACTAACTTTCAAACCAATAGAACCTGGGACCAAGTTGATTTTTTCTGTCACCTCTTCTATCAATCGCACTTGCTTGTTGACTGGTTTCCCTGAACACTCTAGAGCTTTAATAATAGGGACCAAAAATTTATTATGACATTTTATGTATGCAATGTGGTTGGAAATTGTTGGGTCTTTTCGAAGATCTTTAGCTTAAGTAATGCTCACTGCCTCCTCCCGCAATTTAAGAACAATGTTCTTAATGTCTTACAAATGGCATACCCTCGTTCCCCACCGAGTAAGTATGGGTTCTGGTGGAAGTAGTAGGTTGGGAAGTTCCTCTCGAAATAACTGGATTCTTGTAGGTGCTTTAATAAAAACCTTTTTGATCGCTGAAACTTGCTTATTTACATGTGGAAATTCGAGACGTATCGTATCAGCTACATGATTCATGGCATGGGCAAGACAGTGACCTGGAACAAGGCTGGGTAAAATTCATTCAACAATTTAACAGCGGATTCATCGGTGTAGGTTACAAGTACTTATTTTCATCTAGGCTGTTGCGGAAAAGTAATCTGAGGATTTTATGAACAAAAAAAGAAAAAAAAAGGTTCGAATGACTCTCAGCACTATGGTACTTAACTTCTGACGTCATCAGTCCCCTAGAACTTAGAACTACTTAAACTTAACCAACCTAAGGACATCACACACATCCATGCCTGAGGCAGGATTCGAACCTGCGAACGTAGCGGTCCCGCGGTTCCAGACTGAAGCGCCCAGAACAGCTCGGCCACATGCGCCGGTTTTTATTCACAAAGTGACTAATTGTTTCCTGGTCAGTCTTTCTTAGCTTCTTGCCACAGATCAGATGAGGAACAGAGCGAGTGTTAGGATCTAACTTCCCAACAATCAAATTAGCCACATATCGACCTTGTCTGTCCGTGGTCTCATAGACAGAGATCCACATGTACGAATCGCCTATATCTTCCCTTATCTGGCTCAATGTATTTCCATATAAAGCATCTGGAGGTAAAATAGTCACCCATTCGGATCTCCAGGTGGGGACTACTCAAGAGGATGTCGTTATCAGGAGAAAGAAAACTGGCGTTCTAAGGATCGGAGCGTAGAATGTCAGATCCCTTATTCGGGCAGGTAGGTTAGAAAAATTAAAAAGGGAAATGGATAGGTTAAAATTAGATATAGTGGGAAATAGTGAAGTACGGTCGAAGGAGGAACCAGACTTCTGGTCATGTGAATACAGGGTTATAAACACAAAATCAAATAGAGGTAATGCAGGAGTAGGTTTAATAATGAATAGGAAAATAGGAATGCGGGTAAGCTACTACAAACAGCATAGTGAACGCATTATTGTGGCCAAGATAGATACGAAGCCCACCCCTACTACAGTAGTACAAGTATATATGCCAACTAGCTCTGCAGATGACGAAGAAATTGAAGAAATCTATGATGAAATAAAAGAAATTATTCAGATAGTGAAGGAAGACGAAAATGTAATTGTCATGGGTGACTGGAATTCGGCAGTAGGAAAAGGGAGAGAAGGAAATGTAGTCGGTGAATATGGACTGGGGCTCAGAAATGAAAGAGGAAGCCGTCTGGTAGAATTTTGCACAGAGCACAACTTAATCATAGCTAACACTTGGTTCAGGAATCATGAAAGAAGGTTGTATACATGGAAGAATCCTGGAGAAACTGACAGGTTTCTGATAAATTATATAATGGTAAGACAGAGATTTAGGAAGCAGGTTTTAAATTGTAGGACATTTCCAGGGGCAGATGTTGACTCTGACCACAATCTATTGGTTATGACCTGTAGATTAAAACTGAAAAAACTGCAAAAAGGTGGGAATTTAATGAGATGGGACCTGAATAAACTGACTAAACCAGAGGTTGTACAGAGTTTCAGGCAGATCGTAAGGCAACAATCGACAGGAACGAGGGAAAGAAATACAGTAGAAGAAGAATGGGTAGCTTTGAGGGATGAAGTAGTGAAGGCAGCAGAGGATCAAGTAGGTAAAAAGACGAGGGCTGGTAGAAATCCTTGGGTGACAGAAGAAATATTGAATTTAATTGATGAAAGGAGAAAATATAAAAATGCAGTAAATGAAGCAGGCAAATAGCAATACAAACGTCTCAAAAATGAGATCGACAGGAAGTGCAAAATGGCTAAGCAGGCATGGCTAGAGGACAAATGTAAGGATGTAGAGGCTTATCTCACTAGGGGTAAGATAGATACAGCCTACAGGAAAATTAAAGAGACCTTTGGAGAAAAGAGAGCCACTTGTATGAATATCAAGAGCTCAGATGGAAACCCAGTTCTAAGCAAAGAAGGGAAACCAGAAAGGTGGAAGGAGTATATAGAGGGTCTATACAAGGGCGATGTACGTGAGGACAATATTATGGAAATGGAAGAGGATGTAGATGAAGATGAAATGGGAGATATAATACTGCGTGAAGAGTTTGACAGAGCACTGAAAGACCTGAGTCGAAACAACGCCCCGGGAGTAGACAACATTCCATTAGAACTACTGACAGGCGTGGGAGAGCCAGTCCTGACGAAGCTCTACCATCTGGTGAGCAAGATGTACGAGACAGGCGAAATACCCTCATACTTCAAGAAGAATATAATAATTCCAATGCCAAAGAAAGCAGGTGTTGGCAAATGTGAAAATTACCGAACTGGTGTTGTTGTTGTTGTGGTCTTCAGTCCTGAGACTGGTTTGATGCAGCTCTCCATCCTAATCTATCTTGTGCAAGCTCCTTCATCTCCCAGTACCTACTGGAATCTACATCCTTCTGAATGTGTTTAGTGTATTCATCTCTTGGTCTCCCTCTACGATTTTTACCCTCCACACTGCCCTCCAATGCTAAATTTGTTATCCCTTGATGCCTCAGGACATGTCCTACCAACCGATCCCTTCTTCTAGTCAAGTTGTGCCACAAACTTCTCTTCTCCCCAGTCCTATTCAATACCTCTTCATTAGTTACGTGATCTACCCACCTAATCTTGAACATTCTTCTGTAGCACCACATTTCGAAAGCTTCTGTTCTCTTCTTGTCCAAACTATTTATTGTTCATGTTTCACTTCCATACTTGGCTACACTCCATACAAATACCTTCAGAAACGACTTCCTGACACTTAAATCTATACTCGATGTTAACAAGTTTCTCCTCTTCAGAAACGCTTTCCTTGCCATTGCCAGTCTACACATTACATCCTCTCTACTTCGACCATCATCAGTTATTTTGCTCCCCAAATAGCAAAACTCCTTTGCTACTTTAAGTGTCTCATTTCCTAATCTAATTCCCTCAGAATCACCCGACTTAATTCGGCTACATTCCATTATCCTCGATTTGCTTTTGTTGATGTTCATCTTATATCCCCCTTTCAAGACACTGTCCATTCCGTTCAACTGCTCTTCCAAGTCCTTTGCTGTCTCTGACAGAATTACAATGTCATCAGCGAACCTCAAAGTTTTTATTTCTTCTCCCTGGATTTTAATACCTACTCCGAATTATTCTTTTGCTTCCTTTACTGCTTGCTCAATATACAGATTGAATAACATCGGGGAGAGGCTACAACCGTGTCTCACTCTCTTCCCAAACACTGCTTCCCTTTCATATCCCTCGACTCTTATAACTGCCATCTGGTTTCTGTACAAATTGTAAATAGCCTTTCGCTCCCTGTATTTTACCCCTGCCACCTATAGAATTTGAAAGAGAGTATTCCAATCAACATTGTCAAAAGCTTTCTCTAAGTCTACAAATGCTAGAAACGTAGGTTTGCCTTTCCTTAATCTTTCTTCTAAGACAAGTGGTAAGGTCAGTATTGCCTCACGTGTTCCAACATTTCTACGCAATCCAAACTGATCTTCCCCGAGGTCGGCTTCTACCAGTTTTTCCATTCGTCTGTAAATAATTCGCGTTAGTATTTTGCAGCTGTGACTTTTTAAACTGATAGTTCGGTAATTTTCACATCTGTCAACACCTGCTTTCTTTGGCAATGGAATTATTATATTCTTCTTGAAGTCTGAGGGTATTTCGCCTGTCTCGTACATCTTGTTCACCAGATGGTAGAGTTTTGTCAGGACTGGCTCTCCCAAGGCTGTCAGTAGTTCAAATGGAATGTTGTCTACTCCCAGGGCCTCGTTTCGACTCAGGTCTTTCAGTACTCTGTCAAACTCTTCACGCAGCATCGTATCTCCCATTTCATCTTCATCTACATCCTCTTCCATTTCCGTAATATTGTCCTCACGTACATCGCCCTAGTATAGACCCTCTATATACTCCTTCCACCTTTCTGCTTTCCCTTCTTTGCTTAGAACTGGGTTTCCATCTGAGCTCTTGATATTCATACAAGTGGCTCTCTTTTCTCCAAAGGTCTCTTTAATTTTCCTGTAGGCTGTATCTATCTTACCCCTAGTGAGATAAGCCTCTACATCCTTACATTTGTCCTCTAGCCATGCCAGCTTAGCCTTTTTGCATTTCCTGTCGATCTCATTTTTTAGACGTTTGTATTGCTATTTGCCTGCTTCATTTACTGCATTTTTATATTTTCTCCTTTTATCAATTAAATTCAATATTTCTTCTGTCACCCGAGGATTTCTACTAGCCCTCGTCTTTTTACCTACTTGATCCTCTGCTGCCTTCACTACTTCATCACTCAAAGCTACCCATTCTTCTTCTACTGTATTTCTTTCCCTCATTCCTGTCGATTGTTGCCTTACGCTCTCCCTGAAACTCTGTACAACCTCTGGTTTAGTCAGTTTATTCAGGTCGCATCTCATTAAATTCCCACCTTTTCGCAATTTCTTCAGTTTTAATCTACAGTTCATAACCAATAGATTGTGGTCAGAGTCAACATCTGCCCCTGGAAATGTCCTACAATTTAAAACCTGGTTTACTAAATCTCTGTCTTACCATTATATAATCTATCTGATACCTTTTAGTATCTCCAGGATTCTTCCATGTATACAACCTTCTTCTATGATTCCTGAACCAAGTGTTAGCTATGATTAAGTTATGCTCTGTGCATAATTCTACCAGACGGCTTCGTCTTTCATTTCTTAGCCCCAATCCATATTCACCTACTATGTTTCGTTCTCTCCCTTTTCCTACTGTCGAATTCCAGTCACCCATGATTATTAAATTTTCGTCTCCCTTCACAATCTGAATAATTTCTTTTATTTCAGCATAGATTTCTTCAATTTCTTCGTCATCTGCAGAGCTAGTTGGCATATAAACTTGTACTAATGTGGTAGGCGTGGGCTTCGTGTCTATCTTGGCCACTATAATACGTTCACTATGCTGTTTGTAGTACCTTACCCACACTTCTATTTTTTTATTCATTATTGAACCTACTCCTGCATTACCCCTATTTGATTTTGTATTTATAACCCAGTATTCACCTGACCAAAAGTCTTGTTCCTCCTGCCACCGAACTTCTCTAATTCCCACTAAATTTAACTTTAAACTATCCATTTCCCTTTTTAACTTTTCTAACCTACCTGCCCGATTAAGGGATCTGATATTCAACGCTCCGATCCGTAGAATGCCACTTTTCTTTCTCCTGATAACGACGTCCTCATGAGTAGTCCCCACCCGGAGATGCGAATGGGGGACTATTTTACCTCCAGAATATTTTACCCAAGAGGACGCCATCATCATTTAACCATACAGTAAGGCTGCATGTCCTCGGGAAAAATTACGGCTGTAGTTTCCCCTTGCTTTCAGACGTTCGCTGTACCACAACAGCAAGGCCGTTTTGGTTAGTGTTACAAGGCCAGATCAGTCAATCATCCAGATTGTTGCCCCTGCAACTACTGAAAAGGCTGCTGTCCCTCTTCAGGAACCACACATTTGTCTGGCCTCTCAACAGATACGCCTCCATTGTGGTTGCACCTACGGTGCGGCTATCTGTATCGCTGAGGCACGCAAGCCCCCCACCAACGGCAAGAACCATGGTTCATGGGGAGTTTCATAAGTCACGGCTGCAAAATACTAACGCGGATTCATTACAGACGAATGGAAAAACTGGTAGAAGCCGTCCTCGGGGAAGATCAGTTTTGATTCCGTAGAAATGTTGGGACACGTGAGGCAATACTGACCTTACGACCTATCTTAGAAGCTAGATTAAGGAAAGTCAAACCTACGTTTCTAGCATTTGTAGACTTAGAGAAAGCTTTTGACAATGTTGACTGGAATACGCTCTTTCAAATTCTGAAGGTGGCAGGGGTAAAATACAGGGAGCGAAAGGCTATTTACAATTTGTACAGAAACCAGATGGCAGTTATAAGAGTCGAGGGGCATGAAAGGGAAGCAGTGGTTGGGAAGGGAGTGAGACAGCGCTGTAGTCTCTCCCCGATGTTATTCAATCTGTATATTGAGCAAGCAGTGAAGGAAACAAAAGAAAAATTCGGAGTAGGTATTAAAATCCATGGATAAGAAATAAAAACTTTGAGGTTCACCGATGACAATGTAATTCTGTCAGAGACAGCAAAGGACTTGGAAGAGCAGTTGAATGGAATGGATAGTGTCTTGAAAGGAGGATATAAAATGAACATCAACAAAAGCAAAACGAGGATAATGGAATGTAGTCGAATTAAGTCGGGTGATTCTGAGGGAATTAGATTAGGAAATGAGACACTTAAAGTAGCAAAGGAATTTTGCTATTTGGGGAGCAAAATAACTGTTGATGGTCGAAGTAGAGAGGATATAAAAAGTAGACTGGCAATGGCAACGAAAGCATTTCTGAAGAAGATAAATTCGTTAACATCGAGTATAGATTTAAGTGTCAGGAAGCCATTTGAGAAAGTATTTGTATGGAGTGTAGCCATGTGAAACATGGACAATAAATAGTTTGGACAAGAAGAGAATAGAAGCTTTCGAAATGTGGTGCTACAGAAGAATACTGAAGATTAGATGAGTAGATCACATAACTAATGAGGAAGTACTGAATATGATTGGGGAGAAGAGAAGTTTGTGGCACAACTTGACTAGTAGAAGGGATCGGTTGGTAGGACATGTGTTGAGGCATCAACGGATCACCAATTTAGTATTGGAGGGCAGCGTGGAGGGTAAAAATCGTAGAGGGAGACCAAGAGTTGAATACACTAAGCAGATTCAGAAGGATGTAGGTTGCAGTAGGTATTGGGAGATGAAGAAGCTTGCACAGGATAGAGTAGCTGCATCAAACGAGTCTCAGGACTGAAGACCACAACATCAACAACATAAAGCATCTAAATAATTCTTTCTTAGTGTGGTTTCTGATTGAATGCTGCGGTGACAGTATTTCTCTAGAAAACTTTTGAACTGGCTATTTTCAACTGCATTGAATGGTATGTTTGCTGCAACAATGACTCGACACAGGTCAAGATGGAATTAGTTTTTTTTTTTTTTGTTGCATTTGGTTTAGTTACAAACATTTGTTTCAAGTTTGATATATTTTTTAAATTTGCCTGGTGTTTAATCCCTGAAACATGCTGACTTAAACGCCACCTCTGTCCAGAACGTACCTAAAAACAAGAAGAAATGAGAAATAATTTGTGGAAGAATTCACGTAAAAGATCTGCTTAGCAAAATTAACGTACATTATGGTTTAGAAACCATATTTTTGCATTCGCGTATGTCTGGTCCAAGTTAACTCGGAAAAAAAACGTATCAGTGTTCTCTGAGTGGGAATAACAGATAAGAGGTTAACATTTTACTTACGCCTTTTTTGCACACACTACAGTGATTAACTCTTCCGTGTGTAGAGGAAGCAGCAAATTCTTGTAACCACTGACGAATCAGAAGCTGCACGCTGACCGACTGAATGAAGACAGTGAAGGCTGTTCCGACAGGGCAGGAAGGCGGCAGAGACAGATTACAAGGGTCCTCCGTGCCCTGCCGGCCCATTCGACGATTCACAGCGAGCGACAAAGTTCTGCGCAGTAGGACGGGCAGGAACAGCCTGGACTCTGGAGTATCAAGTCGTCGTCTGACTCTCAGTCGGCGTTCACGCATGCAGAAAAAACTAGTTATCATTCAGTTACTGTTTTCTAAGTAGCCTCGAGACCAGAAGAGTAGTTTTAGTCATACAAATTTTGACTGGATTTTTAAAAATTAAATGCTAAGTTTCTAACACTGAATTACGTATTTTTACGATTTTTAAAAATGATGTACAATCACATTCTAACATGAAATTAGGCTTTTCAAATACCATAAAATTACAATTTTCGATAAAATATTTGAGTAATTCTTAGCTGTGAAGACCACGAGAGAATGTTAGTCATAAAAATTTTATTTAATTGGACTTTTAAAATTTAGGGACAATTTAGCATTGGAGGGCAGGGTGGATTGTAAAAATCGTACAGGGAGACCAAGATATGAATGCACTAAGCAGATTCAGAAGGATGTAGGTTTGCAGTAAGTACTGGTAGATGAAGAAGCTTGCTCAGGCTAGAGTAGCATGGAGAGCTACATCAAACCAGTCTCAGGATTGAAGACCACAACAACAACAACAACAGGGACAATCAGGTAGTAACCTGAAATTAGATTTTTTTAGGTGCTATAAAACTAGCGTTTCCCATCATAAATTAGCGTAATTCGTATATGGACAACATTTATTGCCTTTATTTAATTTGGAACAAAACTGGTTTTTACCTAAAATCCGATGTCTACTTATCAGTCCACCATACTGTAAATATGGTTGAGTAATACCACGTCTCAAGTGTATCTATTCTCTTCTATCCGGTTATACTTTCTTGTTTCTTCGGTTTACTCTCAATTCTTATTCTTTACTTAGTACACTGTTCATTCCATTCAACAGATCTTGTCATTCTTCTTCACCTTTGCTGAGGATAGCAATGACATCAACGAATCCTTACTTACTCCTACTTTTCGCATGATTTCTAATATCTTGCACCATTATAAATTGTAGGATGCTATTTCCAGGTCGACAAGTCCTGTCTGTGAACGGGTCTTGATTTTCTTCAGTCTTGCTTCCATTATCACGCCCAACGTCATAACTGCGTTTCCTGTGCCTTCACATTTCCTAAGGCCACCTGATCATCGCCTAGGAGTTGCTCAGTTTTCTTTTTCATTCTTCTGTTTATTATTCTTGTCAGGAACTTGGATGCACGAGTTGTTCAGCTGATAGTGCTATAGTTCTTGCACTTATCTCCTTTAGCTGTCTTCGGAATCGAATGGACGAGATTTTTTCGAAAATCTGTTGGTATGTCACCGGGCACACAAACTTGAATAGTCGCTTGGTTGCCACTTCCACCAATGATTTTGCAAAGCTCTTTTAAATTCTGATTATTATAATGGATCCCTTATCTCTTCCATATCGACTTCGGTTTCTTCTTCTATTGCCTTATCAGACAATTCTTCACCTTCGCGAAGGCCTTCAATGTACTCAGTTCACCTAGTCTCTCTTTCCTCTGCGTGTAACGGTGGAATTCCCATTCCGCTCTTGCTTTTAATTTCACCGAAGGTTGTTTTCACTTTTCTGTGTGTTGAGTCTCTCCTTCCGCTGATCATTTGTTTATCGATTTCTTCACATTTATCTTGCAGCCAATTCGCTTTGACTTCCCCGCACATCCTATTTATTTCATTTCTGAGTAATTTATGTTGCTGTATTTCTGTCTTTTCCTTAAAATTTTTCAACTACTTTCTTTTGTCGACAGTTGAAGAATTAATTTTGCCACCCAAGGGTTTCCTTGCAGTTACCTTCCTTGTTTCTATGTTTGTCTATCCAGCAACTTCGATTGTTCTTTTTAGAGATGTCAACTCAAACTCAACGGAACTGCCTGCTGTGGTATTCCTCAGCGCAGTCTTCAAGCACGTCTCATTCTTCCTCAGAACTTAAGCATCCCACTTCCTTCCACACTGATTCTTCCGGATGATTATCGCAATCTTCAGTGTACTCCAGATCATTGCTAATTTGTGATCTGAGTCTATATCTGCTGCTGGGTACGCCTTCCAACCCTGTGTCTGATTTCAGAATCTCTGTCTGGCCATGCTGTAATCCAGCTGTAATCTTCCTGTGTCTCTGGGACATTTTCAAGTACACCTTCCCTAGCGTGATTATTGAGCAGATTATTAGCTATTACTAGCTGATTTTTATTGTAGAACTTAGTCTTCTTCCTCTCTCATGCCTACCAAAGAAGTCCATACTTTCCCGTCACTCTTTCTTCTACTTTTCCCCCTACAACGGAATTTCCATCCCCCATGATTATTATATTTTCATCTGCCTTTTTATACTGAATTATCTGTTCAGTATCCTCATACACCATCTCTGTTTCTTCATCTTCCGCTTGCGACGTTGGCATGTATACCTGAACTATTGTTGTCGACTTTGGTTTGCTATCAGTTCTGTATATCTAACTGATTACATGTTAAGTGTAAAGAATCACACTACCAAACATTGATAATTTAGTCTAGGAACATTGCCAGTTTCTCCTTGCTGCTGTGCCGAAGAATTTATTTTGATATTTGTGCACAATCTATTTCAAGACTACATACCCACAACAGGCACCAAAGATGCTTCAAAAATCCATTGGCATAAAAACTATGATCGTTTGTCTAAAACAGGAATACGCCATAAGAAAATTTGCCAAAGTGTCGAATACAGGTTTCTCTACATTACACACATTACCGACAACAAGGACAAGAAATAGAAAATTCCTTTCAGAAAGGGCAGCAGTGACTTTGCACTTATAATGGAAAGAAGAAACAAAATTTAGTATGTACATAACAGAAGAGGACTCAGAGAAAATCTTTGGCAATGTAAATTCATTTTTGGTAGTCGAAGTATTAAGAAATTTTAGTGGGAGTACAGAGACAGGCAAGAACGTTCTAAAATCAAACGTCAATAATGAAACTAGGAAATCAATGATATTAATTCTGTATGAACCATGTAAAGCAACACTACACAGAGTATGAGGTCAGATATGACAAAGATGTGTAAAGAAAATATGTTACTGATTTTCTATTGAACTAGTTGACAATCGTCCTATGTGGATTAGTGAAAGCACAGAGAACCTAAACCAGAATGACCAGACAGAGATTTGCACCCATTACCTCAGAAGTAAGCAATGATGCAGCAAACAAGACGAGATATTTACTTTAGCGTGATATTCTTGGAGAGTTCTAACAAAAGCAATGAAAACATAAATTACTTGCGGTGTCCCAGATCAACAATGTGTTTAGTTACACAGTAGCTCGAACATAGCTCCATTTTTGAAAGGATTTGCAAATAGCAGATTAATGAGTTCTCAGTGGATAAAGAAGTATGAAACAATATGAATCCCCTCAAATGTACACCCAGACTTCATCCATGTTGGAGTAACATTTATTTCTGGCATCATGTCAACTTTCGATGCCAGATTTCACTGCCATTAATTCAACTGAACACCAGAAGGAGAATCGTTAATAGCGAACTATAGGACATGCCCACATCGACTGTGATTGCCGATGAACTCTTCGCCCACCTTCCAAATTCCGGTGGAATATAACTCTTCCTACCAAACTCTGTATGCATTGCAGGCGTTATCCCTAATAGCCCCTTCTGTATGCGGAATGCTGTCGGCAATTAATCACATGATGTTTGTGGTACCCATTGTTCGTGGAGTATAGGGCAATGTCGGGCAATTCAATTTGCATGCTAATTTTTTTTCGAAGAGATATATTTTCTGTCAGCCGAAGCAGTACTTAAATACACGAAAATGGTAAATTGGACGTTCGTGTTGTGAATTTCAGGCGAACACGAATGTCAGAATGGTAGATGAAATCGAACAGTCGGCAGGCGTACATAGCCAGAGCACTGATTCTTACAATTAAAGGACAAGGTATGATAACTCAGAAAAGAAGCTTCAGAGCCACGAAATGGGCTAATTTCTAAAGTAACACAAACGTATTATATTTTATTTCTAGTTATATATGATGCGATATCGCTACATGCAGTTTTATCATTTAGTGGTCTGTTGGGACACTCCACCTTCTTAGCTGAGTGGTAAAGAGTTCGCCTCCCATGCAGCGGGGCCGGGCTCAATTTCCGGCCGGGTTGGAGACTTTCTGCTCTCGTGGACTGGCTGTTGTGTTGTCCTCATCATCATTTCATTCTTATCACCAGCAAAAAAGTCGCCCAATGTGGCGTCAATTGAAATAAGCCTCGCACTCGGTGGCCGAACTTCCCGAATGGGGCCTCCCAGCCAACAATGCCATGCGATCATTTCATTATTTTTGTTGGGACACGAGTATCCACTTCCTGATCAACAGTGTTCAGACATTATATGTGATGTGGAAAGGACGCGGCAATGTAAAGTGAGGCAGGGAGTATTGCCATAGAGAATGGGTTGGTCAGGATGGCTCAGTGTGATTATAACTAAACCTTCGCTACTTGAGAGAGCCCCCTGAGAAACGAGTAATTCTAGGACAATAAAACTCCCTTGAATACTTGTAAGGACATGTGGAACAGAAATAAAGAATAAACCGTTAAAAGAAACACGTTTTAATTTCCACATGAGAGGGTAACATTTCTTAATTGCGTACGATGTTCATGTCCCAGGCTACAAACGTTGCTCAGTATGACGACCATCTGCATCAACGATAGACTGGAATCGCACTAGAGATTGCTCTTCTGCTGCCCGAAGTATCTCAGATGGACCGTGGAATGTTCAGCTGTAGTGACACAGCTCCTGCACTGTTTCAAGATCGCATACTGCATCCAGAATTCTCAACCATGGCTACGGTAACTTCATCAACAATTTGTGGCGCAGTTGGCTGTCAGCCTCTCCTAGAAGCAATTCGCAAATCGCCAGTTAATTCGAACTACCGAATCGTTTCCTTCAACACCGGTGCGGAAAGAGAAACTCTCTTGTATTTCTTTAATGGTTCGATACACACCAAGAGCAGCAGCACTAGTGCAGTTGCTTTGAGGAAACAGCTCTTCGATTAAAGCCCAACTCAGCTTGTCCAGACCCATGTTGACTGCCTGTAACTGTAATGCATACTGATGCTTGTGTTTCAACCCTACGTTGTCGTACCAGCACCGGCGCCTAACGCCAAGTCATTGTCCTACCATTACTGACAGGGGCAGTGGAAAGGAGGGGAAGGGGGGGTTTAATGGGGGTTATAGCCACCCCCCCCCTCAATAATCATATTACACTCGATAAAATGACTTCAGAAATCAGCGAATATATAACTCCAAAAGATTCCGTCATTTTTTTATAATTATTTAGCAATATAGGTTGCAATTCATTTGAAACACTTTTTAACAAAAGACTAAGAGCAGCAAACAACTTACTATCTAAACCAACAAATATCATTTAACTTAGATTGGGAGTCTTATTATTTATTAATACACATTTTTTACACTGAACTCCAAAATAGTTACCAAAACTACTTTAAGCAAAACCAAATTTTACCAGTTTGTCGGTAGAGGACCCCAACCCTTCTTTTGTTAAGCAGTATTCCATTCCCTCCAACCCCTGTCCCTATTAGCCCCTCCCCCCCCCCCCCCCCACCTCCTTGACCGACTTCTAGAATCGCCCAGGATTACTGACAACGCAGAAACTGCAGCGCAGAGACTGAACAAAATTCCTAAAAAGTTGGGTACCCATACGGTGAATAATTTTCCGACTAGACTGGATCGAATAGCAAAAGTTTAATTATAACCACTCTGTAGATGAGACATTGGATGTTACCTGAGTTGCAGTTACACTAGTGATATTTCAATCCTTCTAAATATGACGAAGTTGACTGTCGGTGACGTGACTGAAGTGGAAGCGCAAGGAAGTAACTCTAGTCAAACGAAGAGTGCATGCACTTCATGTACTGACGGACAGGAGACGCCGAGCTCACCGGAGAGCGGTGGTAAACAGTTGGATGAAATCAGAGTAAGGTATCACTCGCGAGTTCCATAGTGGTACCAGGTGTCCAACCAGCATAATCACAGGGCGTAGGGAGTTAAAACGAGTGGGTCACAACGGTCGGGACTCTCCTTTTAAGAAACGTCCTGAAAGGAGGATATAAGGTGAACATCAACAAAAGCAAAACGAGGATAATGGAATGTAGTCGAATTAAGTCGGGTGATGCTGAGGGAATTAGATTAGGAAATTATACACTTAAAGTAGTAAAGGAGTTTTGCTATCTGGGGAGCAAAATAACTGATGATGGTCGAAGTAGAGAGGATATAAAATGTAGACTGGCAATGGCAAGGAAAGCATTTCTGAAGAAGAGAAATTTGTTAACATCGAGTATAGATAGAAGTGTCAGGAAGTCGTTTCTGAAAGTATTTGTATGGAGTGTAGCCATGTATGGTAGTGAAACGTGGACGGTAGATAGTTTGGACAGGAAGAGAATAGAAGCTTTCGAAAGGTGGTGCTACAGAAGAATACTGAAGATTAGATGGGTAGATCACATCACTAATGAGGAGGTATTGAATAGAATTGGGGAGGAGTTTGTGGCACAACTTGACTAGAAGAAGGGATCGGTTGGTAGGACGCGTTCGAGGCATCAAGGGATGACCAATTTAGTATTGGAGGGCAGCGTGGAGGGTAAAAATCGTAGAGGGAGACCAACAGATGAATACACTAAGCAAATTCAGAAGGATGTAGGTTGCAGTAGGTACTGGGAGATGAAGAAGCTTGCACAGGATAGAGTAGTATGGAGAGCTGCATGAAACCAGTCTCAGGACTGAAGACCACAACAACAACAACTGGCAGATTAAAACTCTGTGCCGGACCGAGACTCGAACTCGGGACCTTTGCCTTTCTCGGACAAGTGCTCTACCATCTGAGCTACCCAAGCATGACTCAGGCCCCGTCCTCAGCTTTACCTCCGCCAGTAGGTGGAAAGTAGGCCACGAGGTACTGGCGGAAATAAATCTGTGAGGACAGGGCGTGAGTCGTGCTTGGGTAGCTCAGATGGTGGAGCACTTGCCCGCGAAAGGCAATGGTCCCGAGTTCGAGTCTCGGTCCGGCACACAGTTTTAATCTGCCAGGAAGTTTCATATCAGCGCACACTTCGCTGCAGAGTGAAGATCTCATTCTAGCTCCTTTTAAGTTACACAATCAAGTAGTCAAAAAAACTAAGGGACGCTTGATATGGTGTACGAACGATGCCACTGGACAGTGGACGACTGCAAACGAGTTATTTGGAGTGATGGAACATTACATGCCCTGTGTCAGTCCGATGGAAGGATCTGAGTTTGGCGAATACCTGGAGAACGGTACCTTCATCACGTGCAATGCCAACAGTGAAGTACGGTGGGTGGTATTTCGGTAGGGGGGGGGGGGGTGCTTTTCTTGATTGGGGTGTAATCCCCTACTTGCACTTAAGAAAACACTTAAGGCATAAGGATACCAACACATTTTACTGTATTGTGTACTGCGTATAGTAGAGGAACAGTTCGCAAATGATTATTGTTCGTATCAGCATGACAATGCAGCCTGTCATAAAGCAGCATCTGTGAGGCAATGATTTGTGGACAATAACGTTCCTGAAAAAAGAACTGGCCTGCGCAGAGTCAGTGGAACATCTTTGGGATAAGTTAGAACGTCAACTTCGCTCTAGACCGCAGCTTCTCTCTCCACAGACGTTCAGACTCCAGCAGAGTCCACGCTGTCATAAAGGTGGAAGTTGCATACACAGCGTATTGATGTCCACTTACAGGTGTCCAGATAATTTTGATCAGATAGTGTACTTACCTAGCAATCAATATTTACGACGCAGAAAATAGAGCAGTTTTATGTTTTGTATCACGCTTTCTTTCTAAGTGTGACATAACATCGAAAATTATTTTCCCCGTTAAGTAGATTTACTTCCTCATTGATGAAACAATTTTCATTAAAATGTTTATCCGTTTACGTTTTATTTACTATTGGTTTACGCCTTTTTTGTTCAAATATCGTGGAATGAAAATGCCGTTTTGCTTTCAGAAATTTCGTCTCTCATGCGGAAGTAGAAAAGTGCCAGGCCTTCGAGCAACTTTCGCATTGTTTATACATGTGCAACAAAGCAACCAACGAAACACAAATTAAGAGGACACAAAATCCATTACTAAGCCAGGAGTAAGCTCGGTGAGACTAGAGCAACCTCTTACGTTAGCAGAGTAACGCACAGTCCCCTGTTTCCGTGCAAAGGGCAGCCTTCGACATGCTCAAGCTTTCGGAACTCCTCTTTCGGCATATTCAGTTCGTTATTGGCGTCGCTGATCAACTCACGACGTAGATGGTGGCTGATTAAGTAGCAAGCACGTGACGCGCACCCAAAATGAGAAGCAGGTTCTTGCCAGAAAACGTAAAACGGGCTGAAGGAGATTGTCTGTGAGAAACTGGCATCTCGCCCGAAGATGGGAGGAGACTGAACGTCTTCTGAAATGTTGTGGACACACTTAGATCTGGCGCGGTATGAGGACCGAGAAAGATTTTATAATATTCCCATCTCATAAAAAGGGAGAAAGAAACCCGGGTTCTCTCAGCCAGTACCCAGCGAGCCTAACAAACAACGATGGCGAGCGGTGATGGCAAACAGCATTTTGGTACGCACTGGTCGGCGCCACAATTGCCTTCTCGTGACAAGTGGGACACGGCTGGGAGTATTGCAGTGAGAACGGCTGGCCTGCTCTTGACTCTGGCAACCACAAAGTGTGTGTACCACGAGGCAGAGCAAACACCGACACCGTCGTCTGTTTGCAGTCGCCGACACTCTCGCCTATGAGATCCAGAGCGCCGCGGACATCGACGTCTAGGTTGATGCCATGTTCCTTGACTTCAGGAAGGCGTTTGATATAGTTCCGCACTGTCGTTGGTGAACAAAATAGGTGCTTATTCAGTATCGGGCCAGGTTTATGAGGTCATTCAGAACTTGCTTGCTGACGGAATTCAGTACTGCGCTCTTAACAAAACAGAATCGACAGAGGTAAACGTAAATTTAGGAGTACCACAAAGAAAGTTTGGTACGATCGTTACTGTTTACGACGTATAGAAATTGTGTAGCAGATAATGTGGTAATATCTATGAAGCTGTTGGCAGTTGATACGGGTGTCTACCAGACGGCAGTACGCCAGAAGACGGCTAAAGTCTGGAGCCGGGGCTTCGCCAATTACAGCGGTGTTTCTCTACTACCCATACGTTCGCAGCATGTACTTTCATGTAGCCATCAGGTTGATACTCTCAGGTAACCAATGAGAAACGAGGAAGGAGGTAATGCAATGCTAGCACCGAAATTGAAATCATTCTCTCCTTCGCTTTTGTCGCAAATATTTGACTCTTGTTTTCCGAATATATCAAGAATTACGAGGTTGTAGCTAGGTTAGGAACTGATATCATCATCATTTATTGTATTAAACAGCCTTTAAGGCCGATAGCAGAAAAATGGAAGAAATTACCACACAACAAAGGAGAAAAAATAGCAGTCTACGAAAACATTATAGAACGCATTACAAAAAACACAATAAAAAAGATCGGTTATTCGCAACAGAGGAGATATCTGCTGCAGAAGGCAGCCCATCGTTGCCGGTGCCGGAGCTTCGTGTTCCACCACTATCGGTTCCATTTCCTTAAAGACGGTTAATACTCGACCTTTCGATCTCGCCCTTGGACATGCCCTTGGGCGTTTTCTTGCAGGTTGAGAATGGAGGGCTCGGTGTAGGAGGGATCTATCAGCTCGAATTGTGTGTCCAAACCACTGTAGCCTCTTGTGTCCTAATATTCGGCCAACATGGGGCTTTCCGAAGTGCTGGTACAGGTCTTCTTTCGTTCTTCGTTCCCATTTGCCTTTCATGATAGTGTAGATGGTATAATATATCTAAACATTACGAAAGAAAAAAAGTATTTTTTTCCTTTTGTTTTGACGATAAACTTTATTATCCAATAACAGCTGGCGGTAAATTGTACCAGTAGTGATAACCAAGAAACATAATATCGGAAGCAGCAAATGAAAACTGAATATTAGGCTACATTAATTAAAAAAAATAGGTTCTTCTGTCGGTGATAAGATGCTGAGATAGCTCGGTACAAGAGTAGCCAAAACAGCGCTCTGTAATAAAAATTCTTGTATGGGAAATATAATTACCAACATTGTTAAAAGCAAAGGTGTTTTACTTATTTCTCTGTGAAAATATGATGGAAGAATTATTAGTCTACGAAAGTCACAGCACGGTGGAATGCAAAAAAACGTCCGAACGCTGAGTCTAGGCTACACGGAAACACTGCAAGATGGGTTGGACAGACTACAATTAACTCATGTGACCTGGAATACTACGAAATCCAGAGGTAAAAGTCGATCTTCACTATTTTAAAGCCCATCGGCATTAATATTTATCCAGAAAGGACAACATAAAAAGCGTCAACGATATGTGTAGAAAACGTCATTATAAAACTTTTGTATAATGTTTCTTTTAATTTCTAAGAGGGACGCCTTAAAACAATATGAATACATTACACATTTTTTATTTCATTAGACTAGTATCCTCACAGGAACTCAGCCTATCCTATATTGTACTATTGTTCATTCTATTGTAAAGAATTTCATTGTTCAAATTATAATGATGTACACTTTGTTTGTTGAATGGTACGAAATCATCAAGAAAACAAAAACACAAAAGCCCAGAAGTAAATATGCAACGCAACAATAAAAGGAAATACAAAACTATAATTCAAGAGAAAATTTGCGTAAATAAACAAATGAGAACATCAGCGAAAGACAAGATAGAACCAAGTATTACTAATCATCTTAATCATTAGCGCTCTCTAGCTATATTCAAAAGTAGTTAAGTCCTTGATTTCCTTCCGTTTAGCAATTTCAATTTTTTTCTAAAATTTTTTGCAGCACCATTTGTGCGAAAATTAGTAGGCAAATAATGAATGACTACCTCACCATTTAATTTGTGCTCAATGAACAGCAACCACCTTGTTGTGAGTAATTACTATACTTGAACTCTCAATGAAAACTAAATATAATATGCACTAATTTGAAAAATAATTAACATAACTAAAGGTATACATATATATTCAACGATATGGAACCAAAACAAAGTAATGAAATGAATTGAAATATTTTCATTAACTAAGATCAGGAAATAATTAATCTGAATGTACAAAATGAAATTACTGACACAGCGAAACAACAAGATGACAATTACACGAGCAATAATAATGGTTTAAGTTACAGGCAAAAACATATTATTCGGAAATATTTCAATGCAGACAATAGATGAATTGCTGGCACAACTGTCAACAGACAGTGATTTTACATCTGTTACTTTTGAAAGAGGTATTGTAGCTGAATGAAATTTGTGACAGTCGGTTGTCGCGTGAACACAAAACGTTTACGGAAAGAGAACACCCCAAATATCAGGAAAGAACACATTGCCGGAGCCGAGCAACATCAAGGAGGTGGTAGAAGTTTTACAATATATATTTACAAATATGTCAAAGGACCTCAGTCGAAATTTTACTGACATGCCGAGCGAGTTTGATCAAACATTTTAAGATTTATCGAATGATTTAGGCCAAAATTTTCACAATTACTTGAAGAAATAAGAAAACTACGGATAGTTTGGACGAGCTCACTGAAAAGCAAGGCAATCTGTAAACAGCACAACACAATAATACCATCTATCCACGGGTTTCAGAAACACTAATAGTTTGTGATGAACTTCCCGACGAAGTGAAAAAAATATCGAAAGACGTAGGGTTCATAAAACTAGAACAAATACGCATTGACAAAGACATAAAAACGTTGAAATTGAAATTTGTGGTAAGGACTATGGGACCAACTGCTAAGGTCATCGGTCCCTATGCTTACGTACTACTTAATCTAACTTAAACTAACTTACGCTAAGGACAACACACTCACCGATGCCCGAGGAAGGACTCGAACCTGTGACGGGTGGAGCCGCGCGAACCGTGACAAAACGCCTTTACCTCACGGCTACCCCGCGCAGCATTTAAAGACGTTGAACGATCGCGTGGACATGGGTGTGTTCGACAGTGACATCACATTCACAGAAAACTTCTGTTGCAGCATCTAACCTATGGAACCGACATGGAAAAATTGTTGGAAGAATAGAAAAATAAAATCGTTACTTAGCTGGACAAGGATATCAAACCTGCTGTACAATGAAGTCGTTCTGAACTGGACAGTGGCAGAATTAGTTCGAATGAATCCTTTAACGCAGGAACCATACAGGGAAACATAATAAATGAAAGCGAAAGTACATTTTTACCTCCGCAGTTTCATAATGTCAATGAAAACGGCTTCGTAGCGTATAATGAACCGCCGATGCCGATGACAAACCAAATAAATTACCGCCAATTGCCACACATGTCATTACCACGCTCGTTGGAACAGGACCCTGTCTTTCATAAATATTGATGGATGAAAGCTTATTAATATATGGCAGTTTCAGGAGTTTTTCACAGAGACAAAAAAGGTTCACACCGTAATTTCTATAAGAGAGTTCCGCAACGTATTGCCACGTAGCTACACAGAATCACAAAAAATATACTATGCGTTAGTATTCACCCAAAGAGATGCACTGCTCTGTGCAGCAGATATTGCAGAAAGTTGTCACACACATGAGCAGAATGAGAAGGCCTTTTTAGACAAGGTTTGGTCCACCGGTGTTCAAGAACGATTGCGGTGAGAAGTGCTCGACCCGCAACTGTTCAACAGCAAGCAAGGGGGATTGGGAAAACACTTCCAAAAGAATATAAATAAAGCTAGATACTGCAGTAATCCTATCACGCATGTGGACGTGTTGAAGATACTGAAAAATGGACTGCCTCCGAATTTGACAGAGAAATTGCTCACTATACCTGAGACAGGCCTTTAATATTTTCTTTTGGTGATGGATTCCATAGACATCATACATGAAAATAGCCAAGCTCAAGGAGATAATTCGAATGCATGTTCAGTTGTCCAAAGCAATGGAACCATCAACCTGGTAACGGCAACAGCGGCCACGGTTTGCACCCATATGCCTCACTGCCAGATAACAGGCAGAGAAATTTCGGTTATCGTAATTTAACACCCAGGTTATCAGGGAAACAATTGTTGTCAAAAGAGACGTAGCCGTAGGAATGAACCAAGCTACTGGAATCCACCAGATTCGAACAACAGAGATAGGTACAATAATTGTCAAGGCGCTACAGATCATAGGAGACCAAATAATGTGATCTGTAACGGGCAAAGACTAGTGACTGTTAGTCCCGGATAAGGGAGAGAATCTAGGCAAGAAGAACGGGGTTTACGTAAGAACCAAGACACAAATTGCCATAACACAGGGCACGCGGAACGTATTCTCGAGGTTGTTGACAATTATGGTGTATAACGACGCCACCACCGAAAACACCGCCACCACCAAAAACACGTTAAGCCCCTTGAAGCTCACCGAAAGGAAAGGTGGGGGCATGCATTCACAAAACATGTATTTTTTACGTTATCGTAAGGACCAAGATGTAAGAGATGAGTTATTTACAGGCAAGGTACTGAATGACGAAAAAACTGACGAAATAGCACAGGCGATAATAAACGTTGAAGAAGGGAATATTTTAGTACCTATTGCACTCGATACCGGAACTACGACCAATGTAATATCAATGAGTTTATTTGACAAGATCAAAAAGAGTATGCATATACCAATCTTAAACTCTACAAAACTGTAAAATTTCGATCATCATGGGAGGCAGGTGAAGACGAATAAAACTACAAACCTGCATACCTGTCACTCTTAACGAGGTTACACTCGAATGTACATTCCTTGTGGGGGAGAAGTTAATAGTTAACTCCTTTCTCAGAATGGATTTCTTTCGATAATTTGATGTAAAGATGGATTTCAGTAATAGCAAGAGTATTTTACAGTTGGGAAAACGTATGATTTCTATGGAGCTAGTTAGACCAAATACAGCTCATAACAAAAAATAAAGCAATGTAGCTTTGCAATTCTTTTACTCTGAAGAATTTCTTATAAATGAACAGTTTAGTGACCAGTCATAATTAGACATGCAAGCGGTGCAAGATCAGGTAAAGGAATATCCCTCCTTAGCTCATATATAAAAAGATGAGTTATGGACATTACTTTTACAATTCATGCAAGTATTTGAGGAGAAATCTGCGGTTACCAACGATTATTTTTACATAATGGATGTTTACCGACTCATAACTTTTTCTCATTCATCATATGTGATACCATGGTCGAAAAAGGAAGCAGCAAGAAAAGAAATCGAAAGACTGGTAAATTGGAAGATCACAAAAACCTCACAATCTCCATATTGCTCTCATGTTTGAGCCATCACAAAGTCCAATGCAAGAGAAATAAACAAAATCATTATGCCAATTAGAACAAGACTTGAGAACTTGGGTGAACAACTGTTAAAATTTCATGCAGATAGATACTTAACAACCATAGATCTGAGGCATCATACTGGCCGACAGCAATACATTCTGATAGCAGGAAATATACTGCACTTATTTGTTTTGGTAGAAGCTATGAATTCTGGGTTTTACCCTTTGGCCTAGACTTCAGCGCCAGTGTATTCATAATAGCGTTGGATATAGTGTTGGGCGCGGAAGTGGCAAGTAGAGGGATGGTCTATGTAGATGACTTGCTGATCATGAGTGCCACATGGGAACAGCATGTAGAACTACAAAGGAAAGTGCTGGAGAAATTGGCGTTACTATAAATCTACAAATATCCGAGTCTGGCAGAGTGGAAATCAAAATCTTAGGTCACCTCATCCCTTAAGAAGGGGCGGTACAAGATACAAGAAAATTTCATGTGTTCAAAGACTTCCCAGCACGTCCAAAAAGAAAAAAAATGCTGAATTCGTGTCTGGGGTTAATATTATTTCTTAGAAATGAACTATTGAACAGCGACTCATTGCTAAGTTTATTAAGAAAGAACGACACATGGTTATGGACAAAACACTCTCAAGAAGACATGATGCAATTAAGAAAGCTTTAGCAAATGCTAATATAGTGTGCCGCCTGGCCATGAGTAACTGTTGGCAGTTGATGCAGTTGTCTGTAAGAATGCCACAACACCAGAAGATGGCTAGATCTGGGCCTGTATCAGTCACAGCGGTGTTCCTCTACTGCTCATACGCTGGCAGCATGTACATTTCACGTAGCCAACAGGTTGATACCCTCAGATGACCTATACGAGAAAGGAGGCAGAGCATTTCTAGCGCCGAATTTGCAGTCGTCCTCTTCTTCACTT
This sequence comes from Schistocerca serialis cubense, assembly GCF_023864345.2. NCBI lineage: Eukaryota > Metazoa > Arthropoda > Insecta > Orthoptera > Acrididae > Schistocerca > Schistocerca serialis. The sequence goes on along the minus strand of NC_064639.1, from coordinate 737,988,147 downwards.
TTGTCATAAATACTTGACTCTTTTGTTCTGAATATGTCACGAATTACATTGTTGTAGTTAGGTTAGGAACTAATGTGATCATTATTTATTGCATTAATGGACGTTTAAGGCCGATAACAGAGAAAAAGAAATAACCACACTACAAAATGAGAAAAAAATCACTGTATAAAAAATTATAGACGAACACATCACAAAAAGGACAATAAAAAAGGTTAATCAGTCACAACAGAGGAGATATCTATGGCAGATGGCAATCCACCGTTGCCAGTCTTCAACTTCACCTCCTACCGCTTTCGGCTCCGCTTCTTTAAGAACCGTTAATACCCGAGCCTTCGATCGCGTCTTTGGACTTCCCCTTGGGCGATTACCAGCAGGTTGAGAATGGAGGACTCGTGTGGGAAGGATCTATCAGCTCTAAGGATGCGGCCTAACCAATGTAGCTTTTTGTGCCCTGATATTCGGTCAATATGTGGCTTTTCAAACCGCTAGTACAGGTATTCTTTCGTTCTTCGATCCCTTTTACCTTCCATGGTATTGTAGACTGTGTAGTGTGTCTAAACATAATGAAAAGAGAGAGTTGTATTTTTTTTTCCTTTTGTTATGACGATGAACTTTATTATATTATAACAGCTTAAGGTAAGTTGTACAGACACATAATATTGGAAGTAGCAAATAACAGTTGAAGATTAGACTACGTTCAATTATTTTAGTTAGCTTCTTCTGTCGGTGATGAGGTGTTGAGAGAGCTGGTTGTACCGAGCAGACACAACAGTGGTCTGTAACAAAAATGCTTGTGTGGAAAATGTAATTGCCAACGTTGGCAAGAGCAAGGGCAAGAGTGCAGCAAGAAACAGAGTGTAGCTATTAAAACAGCAAGAAAGATGGTCACCGAGCCGCGCGGCTAGGCGGCGTCTGCGTAGCTTTCCAGTAGCGAATGCGTCCTACACTGCGGCGGCAGAGGATGCCCGTATTACGGAACTGCTGATGGTGTGGCTCTGGGGGCGTGCACGATTGGGTCCAAAAAACTTGCAGTTCCGTGATACTACAATTTCTTTAATTCATTAGAACGGACCCACAGATCTTATGAAGTACCTTCCTCTCGAAGGCAGAGATTGCTTCTTCTGTTGTTGCTGATGTCACCCAGGTTTCACAACCATGTAAAAGTACCGGCAGCACTAGTGTCATGTACAGCTGTGATACCAATCGTGACTTGAATAAATTGTTCAGACTAAAGAACACGCGATTGTCGTTTATTGTTGAATAGTACTGGCGCCAATGGAATTCAATGTCTCAATACATTTCGAATATTCAGTGGTGGCGATAATTGGTTGCCGAACGGGATTTGATAAGTTGATTGAGAAGAAGAAGCTGCGAGTAATCGGGTGTATTTTGATGAGGTGTGAAGCTCCTCTACCGTTTTCCATAACATGAAGTGGTCAGTGCTGTCGTAAGCTTGTTCAAAATCTTTGAAGATAAAGTATAATTCCCGATATAACTCGCAAAATTTCCTATCAGCTGACTCAAGTAAAATTTGTGGTCAATAGTCGACTGTCCAGTGACGAAGCTACATTGATAGCGGCCTACAACTCTTTCAGCCAATGGTTTCGTGCGGCTTAGCAACAGTGTTGTAAAGACTCTACAACCAATTTCAGGTAATGAAATCCCTCAGTAGCTGAATACGTGTATAGCGTCACCCTTCTTAAAGATGGGACATATAATAGTTCCTTCCATTCTCCCAGAATTGTTTCTGGTGTACAAATAGTAGATATCAACAGCTTCAAAGCAGCTGTCAACATTTCTCTTCCCAAGTGGACAGCTTCACCACTACTTCCTATAGTCTTGTTGTTCCTGAGTGGATTTAGGAATTAATAGCACAGCCTACTTTGTTGTGAGTTAAACGAGCAACAGTTACATTTACAATTTGTTCGTCACAAATAACTGTCGTTTTCGAATGTGTTAAGATTTACAAAGTTGTGGTGTACTGTCGTAAGAATGTGACGTTTACCTTCGCCTCTTGCTTCGAAACACATCGTCTGTCCGCTGCTCTCCCAGTGACTGCGTAGAACATCGTCACAGCGTCTTTCGTTCCCATTATACCTCACGGCGATCGCTGACATTTCTACACATTTAAGTTCGCCACTGGGCCTAATCTAGATTCTGGCACCAGGAGACTGTACCAAATTGCGACGAAACACTCGCTCCACAAATACACGATTGGTGACAAATTACTGGAAACAGTAATTAGCGTAAAATATCTAGAAGCGAACTGTGGCGACTCAAAGCTGGATGACCATATAATCATTGTTTTACATCCCTAACTCTGCCTAGGACATATTCGTCTATTTTGTGCAATGGTAACTTAACTTTGTGTTCTCCCTTGCCGCAGGTCTTGTCATGGGGGAAGCCTCGTCCACCGGATGGGGAAGTGAGTCCAGGTGTGGTTTTACCGTTGCCTTCCACTGATGAAGATGAAATGAAAATGAGGACAACACAACACTCAGTCCCTGAGCGGAGAAAATCTCCGACTCAGCCGGGAATTGAACCCGGGCCCCTTGGCGTGACAGACCGCCGCACTGACGACTCAGCCATCGGGACGGACTTGTGCTGTGATGGTTAATAATAAGAGCAGAGAAGCAAATTTCAGAGATAATCATAGGAAGAATGTCAAGTGTCTTTCATCCACGAAAGAAGTGGCTTACAAAACACTTTTTCGACCAGTCAGTCTAGGAGCATACCAGTTTGGATTAATATATGGTCCAGCCACATAACGAGGCCACCTCCTATGTCCGACGTCAACGTTCAATAACCACTCATAGATGGCAGGTGGCTGCACTAGCAGTGGAAGGTAAATGGAGAGTGTCGGGAGGCTACGGAAAACAGTACAGTCGTTGTCGTAATGCGGAAACAGAACGATTTATCTGACGTCCACATTGGCATGAACATTGCCTTTGGTGACAATGATGACAGCATTTTAGAAATGACTAAGTTTTTGAACTTCTTTTTTTTGTTTTGTTTAGGGCGCTCAACTACTAAGGTCATTAGCGCCCAGTCACAAATACGCAAGGGGGTAACATCAGAAAGTACTTACAAGGACACAGAGAAACAAAATAAAAGAGTTAGATCTTTTTGGACAAGTCCGTCAGTGTAGTAAAACGAAGGACACGAGCAGCTGCTCGAGCGTCGTCAGCTAAAAGTTCCCGTAAGGTAGACGGCAGACACAGGACAACACGATAGTGAAGTAAACGGGGACAGGACAATAAAACATGGCGCACCGTCAATGGATGACCACAGGGGCACTGCGGGGCGGGGTCACCGGACGACAGGTAGCGATGGCTAAACCGGAAATGCCCAATCCGCAACCTGGCCAAAATGACCTCCTCTCGCCGGTAAGGGCGTGAGGAGGTCGTCCAAGCCGTCGGGATCGGTTTGATGGCCCTAAGCTTATTTTCATGGAGAGAGGACCAAGCGTCATGCCACAATGATGAAACGCGCCGACAAAGAAGCCCACCAACATCAGTTGATGGGACACAAAAGGAAGCTGTCCGAGGCAGGAGGACAGCAGCCTTGGCCGCAGCATCAGCAGCTTCGTTCCCAGGCACACCAACGTGGCCAGGAATCCACAAAAAAAAGGACACGAGCGCCGCGACTGAAGGGACTGTTGAATTCTTTGCACGAGAGGGTGGTCCGAATATGGGTCACGGAAACTCTGAACTGTTCGCATGCCACCTTGGCTAAGGTATACCTTGCATGGAAAAATAGCGTTATCCAAAATAGGTGCCGAGGAAACTGCGGTGTACTTCAGGCCATAGTCGACAGTGATCAACAACGGCTGCGGAGATTGTGTACGGGAAATAGACGTGCAACTGTTGAGCAACTGACCGCCCAGGTGAACTAGCGGGCTACCAACAGACTCTCCTCAACGACTGTTCAGCGAACTTTGCTACCTATGGGCCTCCGCAGCATGCCCATAGTCCTTACACGCAGGCTGACAGCTGTTCATCGACAACGAAGGCTTTGAACTTGCACGCTAATACCGCATCTCGACGTCCACTGAGTGATGACAGATGGCCGTTTCAGATGAATCACGTATTATGCTCCATCGCACAGATGGCTACAGGCGCGTATGGCGTGAAACGTATGAAAGCCAACACTCCAACAATCATTGTAAGGGTCCAGACCGGAGGATATTTCCTAGGTGATGTCGTCGTTCTGAAAGGTACAATAAAGCATTCATCTATTCTGGGAGACCATGTCAACCCCTACATGAAGTTTGTCTTTCAGCGACATGATGCCATCTACCAGCAGGACAATGCAACATGTCACACAGCTGGCAGTATACATGCGTGGCTCTAGGAGTACAAGAAGGAGTTTCGTGGGACCACCTCGATCGGGCTGTTCGCACCTTTGGTCCTGAACCGAGAAACCTAGCGCATCTGGACACGGTACTGCAGTCGACATGCCTCCTCGACCTTGTCTGTCGGTACCTTCCAGAACCTCAGTGGCTCTTTTCCTGCCCGTTTCGCAGCGGTCCGCGCTGCGGAAGGTGGTTATTCATGGTTTTGACAAGTGGTTACCTTAATGTAACTGGACAGGTAGAAGAGATAAACAAATTCCACCGAAGAACGTACCACTTCCTCACGGGTTCGGCGCTAGAGCGTTACGAAAACGTTCAACCAACTTCAGTGGAGGCAATACAAGAGAAGCGCTGTGCAAGACGGAGAGGTAAACTATTATAATTCTGTGGGAGTTTGCTCGAGGAAGAGTTGGCTGCAAATTACTTCTTTCCACATACGTCTCGCAAAATAAGCACAACGAAAAAATCTGAGAAATTATAGCTAATACGGTTTTTGTCCTGTGCGCCATTCGCAAATGGAAGAGAAAGGGGCGATCAGATTGTGATACAGGAATTATCCTCTTCCACACACTGTAAAGCGGCTTGCGAAATGTAGAAGTATAATTTTCAAAACATCTACACCCTTACATACACAAATTAACAACAAGCCATCGTTTAAAAAAAGTAAAGAAGGGAGACGAGGGTGTAATGTCGCGTCATCGACTCCGTAATTTGCATATAGAACACAAAATCGGATTGGGGAATGAAATTGCATTAAGCGATTTCGGGAAAAACACGGAAAACGTAAATCTGGATGACCAGAGAGTACACTGGACTGCCGCCTCCCGAATGCAGTTCCAGTGTCGTTACGACTGTGTCAACGAATAGGTAAAATCAGTAGCAGAAAAGGACACTGGTAAAGTGACTTTTGTCGGCGGAAGTGCTCTTCACATGTACCAGGAAATCGCACACATGGCTTTAATGCAAGCTCTTGTAGAGTACTTCATAAATTTGTGAAGACCTCATGAAAGGCGTCTAATTGAAAAAATCGAGGAAATTTCGAAGCGCGAAAACGCCGGTAAAGGTCATATGAGCCGTAATGGCGATAAGGTCGACTTTGAGAAAGTGAAACACAGACGTCACTGTTGTGAATGCCCCTTTGAATGAGTTTGGAAACCAGTTTTGGAGAATCCTTAGGAAGAAATTCTACTGTCTTTTGCATGAAATATCGCTTAGATGTAACGAGAAAAATAAGAGAGAACAGAGTACGGTCGGAAATTCACAGTATTTTTCCATTGCTCCATGCACAAGTTGAATACGACGGCTGGTGGCTAATATAGGTCTTAGGTAACCTCCACCATGTACTGTACCATGTTTTGTATATTACCACCACTGAACGTGCCGATGTAGAATCTACTACTGAAATATTGGTTGGCACTACTCAATGCAACAGATGGTCCATAAATAGTCAGCTATGAACCTGTGGTATGAAATGTAAATTCAGTATTAACCTACACTATTCTGAGGGCAGTTGAGGGCTTTTGTTGCAAATTAGGCTATATCCGATAAGAATGCTAAATTCCTACTTCTCGTTGGTTTTTGCAATAACAGAATTAAAAAAAACAATTCCACCAGACTCTGTAACTGGATTACTCTGTAACTGGATTACCATCTTACCTACAGTTGTTTATAGTTACCGGCTTCTTCATACGCAAAAAGCAATATTTTACCTGCGCGAGAATCAAATTACAACAAAAAATTGAACTCTTTTATTTAGACTGTCATGAACTACCTGATACGGTTAAGTACACAGAACTTGGAGAAATTCAGTAACTTTTTTCCACAAATTCTATCGACAGGCAAGCTATCTGTACAAAATTCAGGGTAACATATTTACTTTTCAATGAAAAGATACACTACAATGTTACACCAATCTTATCATAGCATATGCATGTGCATTTCATACTAATCTCACTTAGATGGTCTTGGCGAACGATCCTTTAATTTTCTGAATTTTCTATTGTAGAATTGTATCGCTCTAGTTCAACTTAGTCTCAATGTTACTTGACCTACTACAGAGGGAAAGTCTTACGAACTATGCGAGTATGAACACAACGTTCGTTCATGAGGATTGAATTAGATAGTAGGTTATACCCTGTTGTCACGAGGCAACTTTCTGAGTGGTTCATAATATCAGACTGAATTGTTGGTAACTTAAGCTATCTAAAATATGGAATAGAGTCTGAGAATACTAGTTGAGGACTGTTACCTGTTTCCCATCTCCGCAGCGCTCTCAGTATCTACTCACAATCAGGAAATATTCTTCACAACTAAATGTACGTTATTACATTTCGTGATCTTCAGAAAAGTTAAAACTAGGTAATATGTAAGATCGTTTTCGATTCATCGTAAGTCAAAGCGTTAAAAAAAGTGCTACATATGAATACGGGACGCACCGGCTTCCAAGAATTCCACTGAACGTTTTAAGACTGTTCTGAAAAAAATATACATAGATTATACATATACATAGATTAAGAGGTAACCACGCTGTTAGATTTTCTGGTATTCACTACTTACCGTTCCTGTATAAATTAGTGCGCTACATCGATAGTTTTATAGCCTTTTCGTTAAATACACTACTGGCCATTAAAATTGCTACACCAAGAAGAAATGCAGATGATAAACGTGTATTCATTGGACACATATATTATACTAGAACTGGCATGTGATTACATTTTCACGCAATTTGGGTGCATAGATCCTGAGAAATCAGTACCCAGAACAACCACCTCTGGCCGTAATAACGAACTTGATACGCCTGGGCATTGAGTCAAACAGAGCTTGGATGGCTTGTACAGGTTCAGCTGCCCATGCAGCTTCAACACGATACCACAGTTCATCAAGAGCAGTCACTGGCGTATTGTGACGAGCCAGTTGCTCGGCCACCATTGACCAGACGTTTTCAGTTGGTGAGAGATCTGGAGAATGTGCTGGTCAGGGCAGCAGTCGAACATTTTCTGTATCCAGAAAGGCCCGTAGAGGACGTGCAACATGCGGTCGTGCATTATCCTGCTGAAATGTAGGGTTTCGAGTGACGACGAATACACGCTTCCAATGTGCGTTCACCGCGATGTCGCCAAACACGGATGCGACCATCATGATGCTGTTAACAGAACCTGGATTCATCCGAAAAAATGAGATTTTGCCATTCTTGCACCCAGGTTCGTCGTTGAGTATACCATCGCAGGCGCTCCTGTCTGTGATGCAGCATCAAGGGTAACCGCAGCCATGTTCTCCGAGCTGACAGTCCATGCTGCTGCAAACGTCGTCGAACTATTCACGCGGATGGTTGTTGTCTTACAAACGTCCCCATCTGTTGTCTCGGGGATCGAGACGTGGCTGCACGATCCATTACAGCCATGCGGATAATATGCCTGTCATCTCGACAGCTAGTGATACGAGGCCGTTGGGATCCAGCACGGGGTTCCGTATTACCCTCTTGAACACACCGATTCCATATTCTGGTAACAATCACTGGATCTCGACCAATACAAGCAATGTCGCGATACGATAAACCGCAATCGCGATAGGCTACAATCCGACGTTTATCAAAGTCGGAAACGTGATGGTACGCATTTCTCCTCCTTACACGAGGCATCACAATAATGTTTCACCAGGCAACGCTGGTCAACTGCTGTTTGTGTATGAGAAATCGGCTGAAAACTTTTCTCATGTCAGCACGTTGTAGGTGTCGCCACCGGCATCAACCTTGTGTGAATGCTCTGAAAAGCTCATTTGCATATCTCAGCATCGTCTTCCTGTCGGTTAAATTTCGCGTCTGTAGCACGTCATCTTCGTGGTGTAGTAATTTTAATGGCCAGGAGTTTATAAACAACCACAGCGGACGCTGAAAGCAACAGGTACGTCTTTCAGGTGCAGTAACACGTTAACAGGGGTAACCAGCCTGCCAGAGATAGCTTAACCCAGAGATTTTACTTACGACTGACGAACGCTGGACAGCCCAGTAAAAATGTAGGTGAATAACCCATGTGAATAACTGAGGTGTACGCCGAATACTTCGCAAAAAAGCCACAGGGATGAAGGTAGCGTTGTATTTCTCACGTAGTGACACAGAAGGCTTACCTGCACCTAACATAAACGACAGTTCCATTTGATTTACAAATACAAGAAATTAAATGAGATTACATCTGTCTATGCTCTGTAAACAAATAAATATTTCAGTTCTTTCAACCAGTTCTTTGTTATACTGCTTTTCTATCTATTTTTATCTTCCATCTCTAACCTATTCAAAAGTGTTAGTTCATGATTTCTTTAGTTGCTTACCGACGAGAACAAGTTAAGCTTTCTGCATGAGAGATAGACACCGCAATTACATAATTACGTAACTACCGTAATTACTACCTCAATTTATTTGTATCAAAATTCATTAAGCAAAAAGCAATAATGCTTGTAACATCTATTTCCCAATTTCTTCTTTACATGAGTTATCTCTGTATCCATGGGAGGGGTAAACAGTTCCGGCATTTACCTTACAACCAAGGAAAACCTCCCGAAAACCTTGGTCGGAACGGAGAGTCCTGTAGCTCTAAGCACTGCTGGGGAGTTTAAGCGGCGAGACGGAATAGCGACGAGACGGAGATGCGACGAGACGGAATAGCGATGAGACGGAGATGCGACTTGTCCAAGCGCCTACTCGAAGAAGTGACAGGCTGCGGGCTCGTAGAGTCGAAAACGTGTAGCAGCATAAAGCCGTAGATCGCAGTGCGTAGCGACGCCAATGTCTTGAGTCGCTGATATCTTGAGTCGCGGACGCCGATCAACATGCGCACTTACGTGTACCTATCTGCTACGAAAAGGTAATCACGTCTCACGCCGACCTACCCGCTAGTGGACTGGACAGAATATGCTCACCGTGTGTGTCTTTATACACCCTCTGCAGCTCTGCTCAGTTGAGCTGTCATTACCGAGGAAACCGAGTGTGTCATTGTTGTTTCTTCGTATGGTTTCTAAGCAGTTCTACGTTTCCTCAGAAGTATATGCTCAATTCCTGTTAACAATGCCTACATCTTTTTACCAACTACGCAAACCGCCGCTAGTTGTGTGGTAGCGTGTACTTCGTACCAATACTAGCGATTTTCAGTCCTATTATACTCGCATATAGGGAGAGAGGGAAATATGTATATTCCTTCCAATTAGTGATTATTACCTGTCCTATTACACTCGCTTTAGGGAGAGGAGGAAATACTTATATTCCTTTCAGCTGACGTCTATTTCTTTCAACCTGTTTTAATGATCTCGGCGTGAGGGATACCAGGACGGCAGCAGAATTGTCACTCTGTCTTCTTTGAACACAGGTTTGCAAAATTTATCCAAGACCGTTCCGTTGGAATAACTTCTCCTTTCTTCTAAAGAAAGGAGGGAAGCAATATCAGAGTCTAATTTTTTGTCTACGATGAGACCATCAGAGACGGAGCAGAGGCTCAGATAGGATACGGATGGGGCGGGAAATCGGCCGTGTTATTTCAAAGAATCCGGCACGGCACTGTATTCGCTTAAAGCTATTTAATGGCATCACGGAAAACATAAATGTAGCTAACATATGGAAACTGCCCCACCGTCCTGCAGAACACGAGGCGTCTATCTTACCGCTGCACCACGTCACTCGGCTTTCTTCCAAAGAACTGCATGTAAGTTCTCGAGGGGCCCTGTAACGTTTGCGAAAGGGCTATCCTAGGATAGCATCCCTGAATTCATTTGACTCTGTCATACGTCCTTGATAATAACTCCAACCACAGGATCACTGGTCTAAAATTCGTCGCAGAAGAATCTTGTACGCAATTTTCTTTACAGATCTATTACGCTTTCCACTAATGCTTCCTAGAAGATTTCCATTCGCCTTCACTAATACTGATTTTAGGTAGTCATTCCATTTCATATCGCTTCTGAACACTGTTACACAGAGGTGATGAAAAATTAGGGGACAGTGATATGCACATATACAGATGGTGATAGTTTCGTGTACACAAGGTACGACGGTTGGAACTTAAAACAGTGGAAACTATTAATTCACAACCAATAAAAAAGTGTTACATGTTTGCACCTCTTACTGTCGTTCAAAGTAGTCACCAATGTCGTGTAGAACCGTTGCCAGCGATGTGGAAGGCGTAGCATACCATTAGCAGAGCCTGTTCTGTTGATACCGAGCGAGGTGGTGCAGTGGTTAGCACACTGGAGTCGCATTCGGAAGGGCGACGGTTCAATCCCGCGTCTGGCCATCCTGATTTAGGTTTTCCGTAATTTCCCTAAATCACTCCAGGCAAATGCCGGGATGGTTCCTTTGACAGGGCACGGCCGATTTCCTTACCCGTCCTTCTCTAATCCTGTAGGGCCTTTCTGGATACAGAAAATGTTCGACTGCTGCTCTGGCCATCACATTCTCCAGATCTCTCACCAATTGAAAACGTCTGGTCAATGGTGGCCGAGCAACTGGCTCGTCACAATACGCCAGTCACTACTCTTGATGAACTGTGGTATCGTGTTGAAGCTGCATGACCTCGCTGTTTGGTCGCTTCTCCCAAACAGCCCAACCTGTTCTGTTGATGGTGCGAATGGACCGGTCTACTACCTGTCGAGTCTCCTGAACAGTTCTGAAGCGAATGCCACGAAGTGGTTCCTTCATCTTCGGAATCAAATCAAAGTCACAAGGTTGACACTATTTAAGTTGAAACCCTCGTATAAAAGGGCAGGGCATTGGTGGAGCTGTCATTTGTACTCGGGTGATTCATGTGATGAGGAATCGGACGTGATAATCGCCGCACATGCGAATTAACGAACTTTGAATCCTGAGTGGTAGTTGGAGTTAGACGCATGGTTCTATTTCGGAAATTGCTGGGCAGATCAGTATTCCGAAATCTATAGTGTCAAGAGTGGCCGAGAATACCAAACTTCAGGCCTTCACTTGACGATAGAGAGCAGAGGCGTTTGAGCAGAGTCGTCAGTGCTAACAGACAAGCAACATTGCGTGAAATAACCGCAGTGTAGGGTTAAGTGTGGCGCAGACCCCACGAAGTCATGGGGCCAAGTTGTTAACAAGGCACTGTGCAAGCTGTTGGTGGCTCCATAATGGTGTGCGTCCAACTGAACCGATCGCTGACTGGAAATGGCTATGTTCAGTTACTTGGATATAATTTGCAGCTATCATGGGTTTCATCTTCCCAAACAACGATGGAATTTTTATGGATGAGAAAGGGCCATGTCACCGGAAGAAAGGAAGGAAGATTGGGTTTAATGTCCCGTCGACGTTGAGGTCATTAGAGACGGAGCACAAGCTCGGATTGTGTCAAGGTTGGGGAAGGAAATCGGCCAACTGTTCAATATTTCTGCAGGGGACTTGCACAGGCTTGTTGAGTCTATGCCATGTCGAGCTGCTGCACTTTGCCTCGCAAAAGGAGGCCCGACATGATTTTAGGTGGTGTCCCATGGCTCTTATACGTAAAGTATGTGATGTGTTCCACAGACTGTAATCTTGTAAGCAGATACTTAGGTTTTTTTTTCTATTTCTCACTGTACTAATCTCTAAATCACCCGCTTTTAACGTTATTAACTTCCTTCTCAGTGATCACCATGGTGATGTTTCCAAGCAATGAATGTGTATTCCCTGAGGAATGGCGACTGTCATTTCTCGAATGCTGAGTTTTGTATTGGATCAACACAATCTTTCTCGGTATTAACAGCTATACTTCCACAATAGTTACACATATTTGGGGTGACAAAGACAGTCACGTCAATCGAATATAATAATTCCTAAAACATACGTCGTATAATTAGGCCTATTAAGAATGCTTCCATCTGCTTACATTTTAAGCTGAATAATACATTTCTAGAGATATGGACTTGGAGTTGAGAGTTCGTTAAATTTATTTCAAAACTTCAGTATCCACTGATCAGCCAGAACATTATGAGCACCTACTTAATTGCCGGCACAGATAACGGCGGCGACACGTCGTGGTATGGAAGCAATGAGGCCTTGGTAGGTCGCTGGAGGTAGGTTAACACCATATCTGCCACATAAATCACCTAATTCCCGTCAAGTCCGGGGACATTGGCGATGAGCTCTGACGCCACGTTCAATCACATCCTCGATGAGCTCGACCTGGTTCAGATCTGGCGAGTGGGGGGGAGGGGCAGCATATCAGTTCGAACTCGCCACTACGTTCCTCGAACCACTCCATCACACTCCTAGCCTTGTAACATGGCCACTGCCGCTGGAAACATGATCATCATGAAGGGGTGTATGTGGTCTGCAACGAGTTTACAACACTCCTTTGCCGTCATGGTGCCTTACATGAGCTCCACTGGACAAAAGGATGCCCACGTGAATGTTCTACAGAGCATAATGAAGCCGTCGACAGATTGTCTTCATTCCGCTGTACAGGTGTCAAGGAGCTGTTTCCCTGGAAGACGATGGATTCGCACCTTCCCATCGGATGGTGAAGAGGGTATCGGGTTTCATCAGACAAATGGTTCAAATGGCTCTGAGCAGTATGGGACTTAACATCTATGGTCATCAGTCCCCTAGAACTTAGAACTACTTAAACCTAACTAACCTAAGGACATCACACAACACCCAGTCATCACGAGGCAGAGAAAATCCCTGACCCCGCTGGGAATCGAACCCGGGAACCCGGGCGCGGGAAGCGAGAACGCTACCGCACGACCACGAGCTGCGGACTTTCATCAGACAATGCAACGCTTTGCCACTGCGCCAACGTCCAGCGTCGATAGTTACATGCCCATTTAGGTCGTAGTTCCGGATGTCGTGGTGTTACAAAACACGCCATTCTCGTAATACACCTGACAAGCGACTAATTTCTCTATTTTTCCGTGCAAAATATGACACAGATGTGAACTTATTTATGCATGTCACTGCTTTTTGATCTGATTCAGGTTAAATGCAAAACAGAAGTTTGGAACTGCAATGAAATACCTCCACTTTTTCGTAATGATGACATTCTATATAAATACAATTTAGCAGCCCAGTTTCAACAGCTTACCAACTTGATAATGGTGGTTGTTGCGGATACTCACAGAGACAAAACTGCAATTTAATTTTGCCTCTCTTTTTTCTATACATGACTTTTCCACTTTTAAATATTATTTCAGTGATACAAAAATCCAAACATGACGTCAGCTTCAGCATTTGTGTCAATTAAACGTGCGACTGAATTTCGATTTGACAGGCAATGTGCGTGATTAATACTTGAATTCTTACTCAACTCCACAGTTTTGACATAATCTAAAATGCATTGTGTTTATCCTCACCTTTAAGCTTTACATTGAGATATAATTTATCGAAAGGTAATAACTGTTTATGTTATTATTCTCAGGATATTATTTTTAGATACGTAGATTGTTGCAAACATGGTTTTTATTACAATACATCTGATACACGGCCTAATTCGATACTAAACGTGGTAATGTTGCGGAAAAAGAGGCAGTTGTCTTTGTGATGAAAGAAAGTTGTATGTGAGAAGAGAACAACAATAGTGAACCAGAAGAAGCAGTTTAAATACGCAGAAACAAATGGAACGCAAAAGTTTACAAAGAACTATCATAGCCACAAGGTTGTAGTAAAATATTTCAAGAAAAACAGCGTCTTTAATATTTTCGACGAGGAAGAGGACTCGTAAGATGAGAAGATTAGAAGGAAAGAAGATACATAACACAACATCTCAGTGTCGTACAATCTGGCGGACGGTAGACACGGAAGTTCAAAAGATTTTCAAGATAGCGAATATACAAGAAGAACCAGTCATAATAAAAAGCAAGTATACAGTGAACTGACTGAGACAGTGCACTAAACATTTATTAACTTTATTTTGTTTAAGGAGGTGCTATGAACTAGAGAGGTGATATTGACGGTGTTGCTGTAAGTGACGGTTATCTATTATTTAGTATTCAAAAAGTGAACTGTGAACACATTTGCTGTTGTTAATTTATTTGATATGGGGATTAAAATGTACGTTAACTTTGAGAGAGAAAATATTAAAAATATCGGTGCCACTCTGCTGAAATACCTTGTTACGTAGGCGTCTGTTGTTCTTCATATCCAGATCTGGCATAACCGAGTTCCATATCCTCTCTGAAAAGTTGTTACAGGTCTAATTAGTGAAGTCTAATGAAGTATGACGACGTGCCAGAGCAACAGTAGGAAGTATTTATTTTCTTCTTCTTCTACTTTCTTTCTTCCTGAGCTGAAGCCTTTTTCCTTCAGTGGCGTTCAGTCTGCCCTGAGATTGTCGCTCCATGTTTTCATTGGATGGACAATATTTCTTTTGCCAGCTGGTAATTTATATCTTACGATTTTCAAAATATTCTGTTCATGTGTTCGTTCCATTCATGCTTTCTCTTATGTACGCACTCGTTCGTTTCTCTCTCTACCTCGCAGTGTCTTCTCTGTAATCTTTTGCAGAATTTTCGTCTCTGTGGTTTCAAAAAGTCTTTTTATTTTTGATGGTTTCGGTCTTGCCTCAATTTTGTTTGTCATATTTGGTCTAACTATAGTTTTCTGTATTTTTCCCTTTGCCTCTTTTCTAATATGCTTGTTTTTGCAAATAGTTTCTAAACATCCTGTTGCTTTTACTGCTTGTTTTCTAACTTCCTTTTGGAGATTTGCACTGATGGATAGTTCAATACCAAGGTATTTAAATGTCATCACCTGCTGTATAGTATTTCCATCCACTTCCAGTTTTCCTCAAATTGGTTCCGCAGATATGGTCATACATTTTGTTTTTTGAGTGGATATGACCGTATTTAGCTTTTTGGCTTTCGCGTTAAATATATATATAGAACTTTCTGCAGGCTATTTTCACTGTTTGCCGGCAGAACTGCGTCGTCAGCATAAAAAATGATTTTTATTTCTCCGTTCCCCATTCTATAACCACTACCAGCTAATACGTTCTTTATCACCTCGTGCATGATCACACTGAAAAGTAGCGGGCTCAAAAATACATCTTGTCTAATACCACTATTAACAGCTATGCAGCTAGTAAAACTGGAACCAATTTTTACCTGGATGTAGTTGTTGGAATAAATGACTTCTATTGCTTTTATTAAGTTGTAAGGAATCCCCCATTTGTACAGCATATTTGCCACAACAGTTAACGGAATCCTATTGAAAGAGTTCTGTGAATGAATAAAACAAAGATAAGCTGATCTGTTGTATTCAGTGGACTTCTCTACAACGTGTCCAAGAATGAATACTGCATGTGTGCGTGACCTACCGGATTTAAAACCGCACTGATCCTCTCCAAGGATTGTAATGGTTTTTAATGTTATTTCATGTCACTTTTGTTATGAGTTTAAGGGTTGAACGCAGTAGATTTATCCCTCTGTAGTTGGATGCGTCTCTTTTATCTCCTTTTTTGTACATTAGAATTGTAATAGTAGTTCTTCATTCGTTAAGGATTTTATTACCAGTTATAACACTGTAACCATCTTGATTAATTGTTCAGTTAGTGGATACGCTCCACACTTTAGTAATTCTTTGCGGGTCCTATCTTTCCCTGGAGGCTTCCTATTTTTAACAGTCTTACAGCTTCTTTTACTTCTGCATGTGAAACAGTGACATCGTCATTTACTTGTAAACTGATCCCTGATCTCTCTTCATTTTATGGCGATTTTTTACATTTGTAAAAATATGTTAAATATTTAACCCACGATTTCTCACTTATGTGGTTCACTTTCAAAATTTCATTTAATTCTTTCTTCTGCTATCGTATCATACTCCAAATTTTTTTCTCCAACCCATAGAAATCTTGTTCTAAATTTTTAGAAAGGTTTCCAAGTGTACCTGTTTCAAACATTTCGTTAGTGTTTTTGTCTCATTACGAGCTCTTTTGAAATCTTCATAAGAGTTGTGTTTTGAGTGTGTTATATTTCAAATAGGCACAGGTTTTTCTCACACATTTCTAAATTAATTGATCCATTGACAACGTAGCTTCCTACCTTTTGTCTTCATCCCATGGAACGCCAAACATCTGCCCTGCAGCGGTTCAAACGATTGCCAGCTGCAGTTGCAGCATCCCAGTTGAACCAAGGAAAAAATGGAGTGATTCAAGTTTGGCGTCGGACGTTGTTTTATCTCGCAACAAACTTTTCACGTGAACATTTAAGAAAGTTAGACAAATGTAAAGGTCAATCAAGATTAAACACTTTAACCAAGTTTCTCTCGCAGTTGAAAATGCTGTCACACTACTTAAGTTTACCATGGCAGCGTATTTTCGATATGTTTGAGTAATCAATAGAGTAATAGTTCGTGCTGTTTCGACAGTGGATACTTCTGTGATTTCGTAAATTTAAGGGTTTAACTGATGCAGGTCAGTATGAGATCAGCAACCTCACAATAGACAATACATGTTGTAGTTTATGACTCATGTTAAACTTTTCACATAAGTGGCCAATAAGTTCAATAATGCGTAGCAATTTACCCCTCCATGACTGTGATGAAGAAAGAACCTCGTATATAAATGGACAACCAATAATTCGATCAACAGTTCCTGTGAGAAACTTCATTCAGATTGTCGTATAACGTTCAGATGGCTACGTAAATGTTAATAATTCACTTTGGTTTATACATTCCTGGTTCCAAACACTAAAATGCGCTCTGTAGATATTAACACACAAATCAAAGAAACATTTTTTCTCTCCAGGTGGCTATACATACACACGTTATCGAATGAAACAAGTTCATTACACGTCAATGTTTACTTAGTTCCACAACGCGTTTCAAAGCTTTAAACATCATCGGCTGTATTTGTGAGTATCAGTATGAAAAAAAAAAAAAAGAAAATAATGAGCCTCTATTTCAGAACACGGCTCTGAGGACACGTTTGACTAAGGACTGAACTGTCGAAGTGAAATAACTGAAACAGAGTAGCTCCGTTATTTACAGGCTTCTTTCTCTGTCGTAACAAATCATTCTGGAAACATCCCCCAGGCTGTGGCTAAGCCATGTATCCGCAATATCCTTTCTTTCAGGATTGCTAGTTCTGCAAGGTTCGCAGGAGAGCTTCTGTAAAGTTTGGAAGGTAGGAGACGAGATACTGGCAGAAGTAAAGCTGTGAGGACCGGGCGTGAGTCGTGCTTCGGTAGCTCAGATGGTAGAGCACTTGCCCGCGAAAGGCAAAGGTCTCGAGTTCGATTCTCGGTCGGGCACACAGTTTTAATCTGCCAGGAAGTTTCATATCAGCGCACACTCCGCTGCAGAGTGAAAATCTCATTCTGGAAACATCCCCCAGGCTGTGGCTAAGCCATGTCTCCGCAATATCCTTTCTTTCAGGAGTGCTAGTTCTGCAAGGTTCGCAGGAGAGCTTCTGTAAAGTTTGGAAGGTAGGAGATACTGGCAGAAGTAAAGCTGTGAGGACCGTGCGTGAGTCGTGCTTCGGTAGCTCAGATGGTAGAGCACTTGCCCGCGAAAGGCAAAGGTTCCGAGTTCGATTCTCGGTAGGTCACACAGTTTTAATCTGCCAGGAAGTTTCAAATCATTTATACATTGCCACATTTTGTAAACAAGGATGGCATCGAGAAATTAAGAAGTGCACAGACCGTATTGCAAAGGCAGAAGCACTATTTCAGAAAGCAAAGAACAAAGCAAAACAAAAAAATTATTTCCAAGGAAGTCTTATTAACCTTGTGGAGATCTTTGGTTGTGCGTATGAATGGATACGTTACAGTCAACATTTAGGGAGGTACACAAATCCTTTTTTGCAAAATTAATATTACTTATACTTTTACACGTTTATGTAATCAGGTGACGTGTTGAAGACATTAAGTGTAATAATTATGTTTCCAACATGGCAAAATGTATGTATAAATAAGAATTTAGGCTCTGATTGAGAGGTAGAGGACGGAAGGAATAGCGGATCGAGAGCGAAGTTTTTGTTATGCCAGAGCCGTCCGTGTGTTTGTCTTTATCACAAAACTGTCGTAATAATTTGTAGCTATACAAAAGACGTCTTCTGCGGTTAAGTTGTGAAGAAAGGGCAAAACAATCGTTCATTTATTGAATTAGAAAATTCACATTCATTTATAGAAGATATTATTTTTATACAAGAAGTAGATTCCTCTCGAGACATTCTGGAGGACTTCTAGTTCTCAATTTTTGCTAGTTTCATAGGCCATCGAACAGTATTTCGTAATGTTATGCAATGACTGAGTTTATAGTTTTTTAACCTGATGTATCTTAAAGTAAAACTGCGTTTGACTGTTTAAAAATGTATCACTACAGCATAAAAATATTGAGTTTAGTAACAGTAGTAAGTATGAATTTCTTTGATATAAAGCTAAAAGTTTCTAAATGGAAAATTCATTTGCTCATTTACTCAACAAAAGCGATGTTCCACCTTTTTATTAAATTCGTTCCGATGTTCCATGCATTTTATGTCGTCAAGTAAGTGATCGAAGATTTTGGAGGCAGTATTATACAACCGTTCCTGCACTGAAATCCAGGTCAGTGAAGAGTAATGAAGGCTTTTCATTCTTCTAGTATTTCAGTTATGTTCATAATTGTTTCTATAGAAATGTAACGATAATTTACAGCAAATTTCATGAGACAATGTATGTACCGTTATGCTACAGATCAAATATCTAACTAAATAAATACTTGTCTCAAAGTAGGAGACAACCGAATATTTAACTGCACATTTTTCCCGAGAGAAACTTGTATTCCTCGTGGATGCCTCAACTCAGATGCGTAGGTTTCTACTGAATGAAAAAAAGTAAACTATATTGACCTACATTTTGTTTATCTATGAGACTTGCAGGGACACGTAGCACAAAAATGTCTGTACTGTGTCATTTAACATCTTTCACAGCGTGTTTTCTCCAGATCACTTACCCCTGTGACACACTCGGTCTTTAGATACTCTCTAACCACTAAATTTATCTGTTAGTTTTATAGTCATACAGTGAAGAACTGAATATGCTGTGTGCTTCTTTTTGTTCACATTGCGTCACTTTCCGAAAACTAGTCAATCATTCTCTTGACGACGTCATTTCGAATTTCTTCTGTTGTTAAATGTCTAATGAAACCTATTGTAATACTTATTTTATTCATATAGTTCTGCACTAAATAGGAAGTTATGTACTATATGAGATGTAATTATGTATTTCAGATTAAACCTTGAGGAAGACCACTAGCGATTCCTTCCATTGAGCAAAATACTTCGCTAGTAGCGATAGTTCATCTCTCTTCCATTGAAATTCAGCAGATTGTATAAATGAAAAGAAACGTGTCACAATGACAACTATACATATAGTGGAGCTGTATTTACTTACTTCTTTCATTTCTGCGCGACGCTATGGCCCAGCAGGATTCGGGTCTTCCATAATACTCTCCGTACTGTCTCCTCTATTACCTGCCATGCATTGTTACATAGTCTCCCTTCGTTCTTCTTTCTGATGCTTTTTAAGGAATAGTTTCTTCTCGTCACAAGGACTGATGTTTACAATCATCCCAGTCAGTTTACCTCCAACTAACAGCGAACTTTCTCCCACAAGAGATAGAATGTACAGATACTAAATAGCTCGTGATCGTAGTAACAGAAGTTAGCACGGGGAGCACGCTGCAGTCTTCGCTTGTACTGGAGTAGTAGAATGTGAAAGAGGCCAATTTGTATTTTGACACATCACAACGAAGTACAAAGGTTCTAACGATTGGTGTCTTCATGTGTGTCTCTGTCGCAGCACAAAAGTAGTTTCTCAGGTTTTGAATGCGTTGCTTCTCTTGATACAGCCACAGAGACGGAGTAGTAGAATGTGAAAGAGGCCAATTTGTATTCTGGCACATCACAACAAGGTACAAAAGTTCCAAGAGTTATAACAACTGGTGTCTTCATGCGTCTCGCTGTCGTAGCGCAAAAGTAGCTCTCAGGTTTTGAGTGCGTTGGTTCTCTTGATACAACTGCAGAGAAAGGCGCTAAGGCGTTAATCCCATGTAGATAATAAATTAAGCTGCTTAGCGGGATGCCAGCTATTCTTATTATAAATATTCCGTCCGAGACAATAGCAAATGACTTCTACAGTGATGAATACGTCATCAAGATTGCACGGTAAATCATCGGATCAGTTTCATTAGTCAAAATTCAGTTTACCATTTTCTATCTGAGTGATCAATATTATTAACATGCCAAAACACAACTTAGATATTTGTAAACTCTTAAAATAGTCTGCTTTGTTCGCTGATGACCGATGTTACCTACAGGCTTCCTAACGCCAAGCCATCACACTTAATACCTACTCCCTCTGGTTGCACGAACAATTTTCCAGGGCGATCTGTCATTATATAGGCCTGCTTATGAAAGAGTTAGACATTCAGCTACAAAACACATATGTACGAATCTCGCAAGTTTAGATTACAGATGTTTAATATGTCCTCCATCAGAGACACGAACAATGTCACATCGATAATCGAATTCCTCTCATACTCTTGTAAGCATCTCCATCATCACTGATCGTATGGCAATAAGGATTCTGTGCTTCAACTCTTCTAGGTTGTGTGGTAGTGTTGGTGCGTAAACGTTGTCCTTAATGAAAACCCACAGTAAGAAGTCATAGGGCGTCAAATGCGGTGACCTTGGAGGCCAGCTGAGAAGTGCTAAGTCACCGGCTGTTTTGAGGATCAATCCAACGGCCCGGTAGAGTTTCAGTCACATATTACACGCACTTAGCGACTCCAGTGAGCGGCTATCCTGTCTTATTAGTAAATGTAGTAGTCCTCATTCAGACCAGGAAACAAGGAGTTTCGTAGCATACCAATGTACTGCTAACCGTTAACTGTTTTTCGATCAATGAAGAATATGTGGTATATCGCACAAAAGGTAGTAACTTTGGGTGAAACTCGTACATGATCAGTGTGTGTATGTGGGTTCTGTAGGCCCCACATTCGAACACTGTCTTTGTTTACTTTCTGTTATTGCTAGCGCATTAGTATAGATGAGTTGGCAAGAACAGAAATCGTAATTATTGAACAACTTTACGTTATTTGCCTGAAGACTTCTGCTTCCATTTTCAACAATATTGGCATACCTACATTAATCTAACTCTTGGTGGCTTCACACACCACACCACAGAAACTGCCTGCTCCATCATCTTTCCCTACGACTGAGCGCCAAGCGCTCTCTTACTCCCACACTGCAGTACACTATCTCTGGCTCTGCGGTCGCTCACGGTCAGCAGTCCGCATTATCGAACCTATCAGAGACGTTAATCATTTGTAGTATACTAGTTTCATTTTACTTCATTAATATCCTTATCTTATTCTGGTGCCACATACAGGTGTGCCTCAGTAGACGCCTTTCAATATCAACAGCGGTAGGAAATGGTACAAAGGGAGTATGATATGTTACCAATAGGAAAGTAGGAAGTTAGTGAGTTACTGACAACAGTTCCGTGATTAGGTTGTTCTCGCAAGCAGACGACGAAGAGATAGCGGCAACATATGAGCATATTGAACGGGTAATTCAGTATACAAAGGGAGATGAAAATTAATAATCATGGGGGATTGGAATGCAGTTGTAAGGGAAGGAGTAGAAGAGAGAGTTACGTCAGAGTAATGGTTTGGAAGTAGGAATGAGAGAGGAAAGAGTGTAATTGGGTTCTGCAAAAGACTTCAGCTTATAATGGCGAATATTCTGTTCAAGAATCACAGCAGGAGGAAGAATGTGTAGATCAAGTTAGAGACATGGGAAGATTCCAGCTGGATTACATCGTTTTCAGACAGAGATTCTGAGATAAGATACTGGATTGCATGGCGTACTCAGGAGCAGATACTGACTCAGATCACAATTCAGTATTGATAAAGAGTAGACTGAAATTTAAGAGAATCGTACACAAAAACTAGTGTGAAAGGAAGTGGGATACTCAAGCACTGAGGAAAGATGGTTCCATTTGAAGTTCACTACGGATGTGGATAGTGCGATGAGGAGACCAAAGTAGACAGTTCAGCTGACGAGGAGTGGAGTTTTCTAAAGAGAGCTATCACACATCCGATATTGGACGGACAAATATAGGTACTGGGAAGACAACTGCGAAGAAACCTTGGCTAACAGAAGATATATTTCACTAGATTAACGAACGAAGGAAGTACAAAAATTTTCAGGGAAAGACGAGAGTATAGCAACATAAATCCCTTAGAAATGAAATAAGTAGGTAGTGCATGGAGGCCAAGACGAAATAGCTGAGGAAAAAAGTGAAGAAATCGGAACAGAAACAATCGATAGAAGGCCTGACTCAGCAAATAGAAAATTCAAAACAACCTATGATGGAACTGAAAGCATCGACATCTACATTAAGAGTGCAATGGGAATTCCACTGTTAAAGGTGAAGGAGAGAGCGGATGCGTGGAAGGAGTACATTAAAGGTCCCTATGGTGTGGAGAAGGAATTGTCTGATGAAGTGATAGAATAAGAAATTGTAGTCTATATGGTTGAGATAGAGACCAGTATTACAGTCAGAATTTAAAAGAGCTTTGGAAGTAAGACGTGATAGATAATATTCCACCGGAATTTCTAAAATCAGTGGGGAGGGGGGGGGAGTGGCAGCCAAACTTCTTTTCGAGTTAATGTGTGTAATTTATGGGACTGGCGACATATCGTCGGACTTTCAGAAAAAAACATCATCCATACAATTTCGAAGAAGATAGCAAGAGCTGATTAATGGGAAAACTATCGTATAATAAGCTTAACAGCTCATGAATCCAAGTTACTGACAAGAATGCAGAAGAACGGAAAAGAAAGTTGAGGGTTTGTTAGATTACGATCATTTTGGGTTTAGAAGAAGTAATGGCACCAGAGAGGCAGTCCTGACGTTCCGCTTGATGATGGAAGGAAGACAAACAATCAAGATGCATTCACAGGTTTGTTGACCTGGAAAGAGCGTACGACAACGTGAAGTGGGGCAAGACGTTCGAAATTCTGAGAAAAAATAGGAGTAAGCTACGGGGAAAACGTCTGAGATACGATATGAACAAGAATCAAGAGTGAAGAATAAGAATGTAAGGCCAAGAACGAGGAGCTCGGATTAAAAACGGTGTAGGACTGGGAGAAGTCTTCCGCCCCATCTGTTCAGTGTATACATCGAAGAAGCAATGCAGCAAAGAAAAGGAGGGTTCAACAGATGGATTATAATTCAGGGTGAAAGGATATTAACGCTTAGATCATCTGATGATATTGCTACCTTCAATGCGAGATTAAGAAGAATCAGAAGGTCTGTTGAATGGAACAAACAGCCTAATAGACACAAAATATTTATTGAGAGTCTGCCGAAGAAAGACGAAAGTAGAAGTATCAGAAATGAGAATAGCGAGAAACTTAACATTAGGATTGGTGATCACGAAGTAGATGAACTTAGAGAATTCTGCTACCTTGAAAGCAAAATAACCCACGACTGAGGACACGAGGACGCGATGAAAACCTGATTAGCACTGGCGAAAAGCGCTTTACTGGCCAAGAGTAGTCTACTAATATCAAACAAAGGCCATAATTGGAGCACAGCACTGTATGGTAGTGAAACATGGACTGTAGAAAAACAGGAACAGAATAGAATTGAAGCATTTTAGATATAGTGGTACATAATTATGTTGAAAATTGGGTGAACTGATTTGGTAAGAAATGAGGAGGTTCTCCGCAGAATCGGCAACGAGCGGAATACATGGAAAACACTGACAAGAAGCAGGGGCAGAACGATAGGACATCTGTTAAGACTTCAGGGACTAATTTCATGGTAATAGCACTCACTCCGTCTTCAGGGCGCAAGCGGCCCATCGGGACCATCCGACCGCCGCATCATGCTCAGGTGAGGATGCGGATAGGAGGGGCGTGTGGTCAGCACACCGGTCTCCCGGTCGTTATGATGGTTTCCTGTGACCGGAGCCGCTACTATTCGGTCGAGTAGCTCCTCAATTGGCACCACGAGGCTGAGTGCACCCCGAAAAATGGCAACAGCGCATGGCGGCTGGATGGTCACCCATCAAAGTGCCGGTCACGCCCGACAGCGGGAACCGGTGTATCCACTGTGGCTAGGCCGTTGCCTCATGGTAATAGAGGGAACTGTAAATGGTAAAAACTGTAGAGAAAGTGAAAGGTGGCTACACTGAGCCACTGCGCCAGAGATTGCGCCAAAGAGTTTTATTAAGCCGCCTCCACAGTGCTTGTTGAGAGCTCGTGGAAGTCAGTGCTTGGAGAGAGCTCGTAGTAGTCAGTGCCTGTCGAGGTCTCGTGGTAGTCTGTGCTGAGATGTTGTAGCAGAGAGTGTTTGTTGAGATGTGCTATTAGGCAGTGTTTGCTGAGATGTGATATTGGAGAGTTCTGGTTGAGATATAATGTAAGGATTAGAATGATTTTCATAATATAAATGAGGTAATTAACTCAGTTTGTTTTTATTTTAGTGTCCTAAATAATGCGTCATTACAGGTTCAGTCAACAAAGCATCTGGCGTGTGTTCTTGTATTAGAGTGTAATTCTACTTTCCTTGAGCAATTATGGTATTTCTAATTTTCTTTTATCACGTCAGTAAAATTGGTAATAAAAAAATTCTAGTCTTGTTGAAGAAGAACCGTGCCAGATGTGCGTTGAGTCATACTTCCACATACAGAACAATTATACTTATGCTTTGGTTTCGTTGGTTTTATAGTTGCTGGGGACTTAATTAATTAACTGTGTTTACGAAAATTTTCATTTCATTCTTTATTGATGTTCTTTGCAGTCAGATAGCGTAATAATACTAGTCAGGGCCAACCGATTACGAGACACAGCGTAATCGGACATACAGATACTAAAAACTAAAAATATTTTCAATCATATTTAATTAAGCCCCCATGCAAAAGTCAGAAATTGGAGTCCACCCAGTAAATGAATAAGGACTTAGACTGCAATTGCTACTCTAAGATAAAAAAGGTTGACACAGGGTAAAAAGAAACGTGGCCAGAGCAAGCTTAGGGGCAGAATGACAGGACATCTGTTAAGACTTCAGGGACTAATTTCATGGTAATAGAGGGAACTGTAAATGGTAAAAACTGTAGAGAAAGACAGGAACTGGAGTTCACCCAGCAAATGGATAAGGACTTGGACTGCAATTGCTACTCTAAGATAAAAAGGTTGACACAGGGTAAAAAGAAACGAGGCCAGAGTAAACTTAACAGGAAGCTGGCTATATTATTGATACTCGTCTGTTCTTGTAATCCTGACGAATTCTTTGCGGAAAAATAGGTCGAAGGCACTTACATGGGCGACTCGCTTGTGTAGCCACAAAAATGAAGGCTAATTATTAGAAAAGTAAATTGAGAACAACTGCTAGCTATAGATCCTAAAAATAAGGATTCTCCCTCTAATAATGTTCGCTTAAGGGCCGTGAACACTTTGTAATAGAGACTACGTTAAGTATGGTAGATTCCAAAGAATACGTCTCACCACTGACAAGTAGAAAACGATAGGAAACTGAACTGGGCGTATGGGGTATCTGCTTCAGCTCAGTAACCAGCGAATCAAGTAATTCATCTGAATTCTCACCTATGTCTCCTGGATTTCTGCTCCATCAATTCTGTGCCTTCCCTTGCAGTACTTTGAGTGTCATGCAGTAAGCCTCGCTTTCAGCATACTTTTACGTTCACCGATACGAATCCTGAAAAGGCCGCTTGAATTTGCGCGTGCAACGAACTGATTGCCTAACTTCAGTGCTAATTAACTTAATGCTAATTAAACCGTGCAACGTAACGAATTTCTTTCTTAACAATCATTTCTCAGCACAACCTATTCCGCAACACCGTTACAAGCTTTCCAGGTTGTTTCTGACCACCTTATATGGAAGTGAGCTACACTGCGGGAAAACCGGAAATAAGAAAATAGAAGCTTTAAATGTAGTGCTAAAAATTAAGTGGACTAGTAAGGAATGAGAAGATTCTTCGAAGAATCGGCTAGGAAATGATAGATGTATAGAAGAATAGAGGATAGCAAGACTTCTTACGACATCAGAGAACAACTTCCACCGTACTGGAAGCAGCTGTAGGGGGCAAAAATTGTAGGACAAGCCAAAGATTCAAATGTGTAGAACAAATAACTGCAGACGTAGACAGTAGATGCTTCTCTGAGAAACAGAGATTGGCACAGGGGAGAACATCGTGGAAGGCCATATAAACCACTCAGAAGACGGATAAAAGTAAATAAATAAAAGCTAATGTACAAATTTGAAATCATCAGGTTGCTTAAACATGTTAGAACATTTTAAATTCCATCCGGTGATTTAATGCAATTCGTCTCAGGACTTTTTTGTCAGAAAGAGGTGTGACTTATTTATACATCGGTTTACATCGAGCGAAAAATAAAAGGCAAAATCCGAACCTGCAACGTAATATACTATAAAATGCCAGACACAGGACGTAGAGGCCTAACAGAAGTGTGTGACTGAGTTGCAACGCAGACCTACCTCCCAGTGCTAAGTACTTGAAGTCCAGCTGTACATAGGCAACATGTTAACCTCACTTGCCCTACCTGTTATGCAGTTCATATATGGCTATACGTCCAGTTGTTAATAATATTAACTGCCCTTGCTATAAATTTTATAAGAAACTTAATAACATTTTAAAATCTTTGTATGTTCATGAGGGAAATTTTAACAATAAGAATAGTTTGACGCTAGCGCACGAAATTTATAACACTGACATTTATGCAGGAGCTAGATTCGGCTCATTAGACATTACTAATTTACATACTAATATTCCAATCACTGAAACCTTAGATACCTTTACAAATAATGTAATAAGACAGAGACTAAAGAATGCAGGGGTAACTGCAGAGCTCAATGAGCTACTAGTAAATACTCTCTCCTCTTTACTGTTTGTGTTTTAATCGTAAAGTTTACCAGTTTAAATATGGCCTGTCAATAGAAAATACATTAGAAAAAACAATAGCAGATACATATGTTAATTGTACTGAGATACAACTTTTCAGAGGGAATCCATAAATAAGTAATAACATCATTTATTATGCAAGGTATATGGACGATACGTTACCACTTTATGGAGGTACAGAAGAAGAAACTGATCATTTAGCTTCCGTTATAGCTATCATTCATCCAAAATTGTCTTTTACTGTAGAATACGAGAAGAACAAATGTATCATTTTTTTCGTCCTTACTGTCTCCAAGAACAATAAACATTACTTTACGATTTATAGAAAACCTACAGCAGCTGTTACCATTATCAACACTGCTTACTATCATCCAATGAAATAAAGAACTTCCTTTTGTCAATGGTACGCAGGGTATTAAGGTATCCACTAGCTACAGATGTTCATAAAGAAATTGCAGTATTGAAACAAATAGCTACAGTTAACGATTTCAATGCAAATGAGGTTGACATTCTATTTAATAAGTTGAAACGAAAATCCTCAGATGTTCCTGCCACCACTACCTCGAAATTGCTTCAAATGAACTATATAGGTAACCTGTTTGAAAGAATAAATAGACTCCTTAAAAAAACAGATATAGCCCTTCTGTTTACGACCAGCAGCCTACTCCGAAATAAGTTGAAACATAACATTGGAAGTCGAGATAATAAATTTTTGAACGCGGAGGTTACAAGATTTTCCGTAATGATTGCAGTAGTCATTATGTGGGACAGACAGGTCGTAATTCTCTTACTCGCTTCAAAGAGCACACAACTGGCACAGCCTGTACTGAATCAGTATTCGAGCAGCATTTCGTATATACTTAAATAGAAATTCTGCAGGGCTTATCCATGAGACTCTAAAAATCCTACACATCATCCCCAAAAGGCTCTTTCTAAACGCCTTGGAGGAGATTGAAATCTTCACCCATTAGAAACGATAGCCATATACCTTACTGAATAAGCAATTGGCTTTTAGGTAGAAACTTTTCTTCGGTGTTTTTGACGATATGCTGTAATACATGTCTGCTCTGTCGCTTCTCTTGTTCTGAATTACCTTTAACTACCATTCTCCCTTTCTTTTTATAAAATACATGTTTCTTTTTCTTTATGCTTTCATATGACAGATTTTAATCTATAAAGGTGGTGGTTATGACATCGTGTTCGTCGTTAAATTAAGTCATAAGCCTGTCACTTTTGATTAATCGTGTTCATCGTTTTACTTTTAACTAGTCTGACATGTGTTCATACATTCTTTCGCCTCTCATACCGTTTTACTGTCGAGTTTTAGGCTTTATACCTCCAAAGACTCAATTAATTCATCGATCCTTGTCTCAACGGAGATCGACGGTGTCGTTATGTCGTTACATGTGTGGTGCGCCATACACCTAGCCATCAACACTATGCATCGAGAGGTTTCAATCGATTATCTTACGGCAGCGTCTGATGGCACTACGACTATCTTTGCTTCAGTATTTGAATTTGAACTGCCACGCAACGCCCGTAGATGACGGCTTAGCGTTCTTACTTCCAATTCTGTTTGTTCTTTCCGTATTTTCGTAATAATATTTGTCAATGTAAAATAATTACTGCTATATCCAACTTATTTTGATCAATGTTTTCGGTATGTTGCCTTCCTATGTTAAGCCCTATTGGCTCTCATTAATGTAAAGCAGCAGGCGAGGGGCTGAGTTTCCTCTTTATAACGTGTTGCGTTTTGACTTTATTTAGCAGTTGCCAGTAGTGTCCCCCGACACTTAACACTGCTCCGCAGTCGTCTCTGCTTATCAAATTTTTTAAACTTTTATAAAAAAAAATGTTCAAATGTGTGTGAAATCTTATGGGACTTAACTGCTAAGGTCATCAGTCCCTAAGCTTACACACTACTTAACCTAAATTATCCTGAGGACAAATACACACACCCATGCCCGAGGGATGACTCGAACCTCCGCCGGGACCAGCCGCACAGTCCATGACCGCAACGCCCTAGACCGCTCGGCTAATCCCGCGCGGCTAAACTTTTTTTTTTTTAGTTTATTAAATGTGCCAAAAAATATTAGTGTTCAACGTTTCAGAGACATGATCTGAAGAATATTTTTGATAAAATCGAAACCGGTTACCATTTTGATGCTTGACTTTTTGTTTCTAATAAATCCTTGCGATCAAGACTAATTTGTAATTTAAATGTCTATTATTTTCAAGTAATGTTATCAAAAGTTATTAAGTTGCTCATCTATTTCCACTTTACTGTAACACAAAACTCAGGAAGAGGTGGCTACACCATCAAATAATCAACAAACTAATCTGGTAAAATCATAACATATCGTTGAGGTCCGGCGTCCAATATGTTTGGTGCATATATGTTGCAACAATTATACAAAGTTATAAGAACACTTATCAGGATTCACTGAGCTTACACGGATGAAAGTATTTCACATTGTGAAGGCCATTCCTCCACCAATTCTACTCTCTGTCACGCGGGACTTAGAAACGAAATGTCAGGATAGTTTTGCATCAGCTGACAATAAGTCCTTCTATTATTCTCAAAGAACCAAAATAATCGAAACCCACATTCGCCACCAGAAGATCATCAGTGATGATCTTTTTACAACAGTCAGACAGTATACGAATATCAACCTCATCCATCTTACCGACCGTAGCGTGTCTGATGACACATGACGTGACATAAGCTTTGTACAATGCACTACATTTGTCAAAGTCTGCAAAATATCGTCACAATCTAAATATACTTGATCAGCACCAATTAAAAGCATTGCCTATGAGATTGTACTTCATCAGATGTTATGAGCTTACAAATGATAAAGTTTATTACTCAAATGAGGTGGACCTGCTGTTAGACACACAGCCAACACTCTATGCGTTCTCTCAAACAATGGTCCAACAGCCCCAATTCTAACTTTCTGTGGCCACAGAGTTGTCAGCGAATCCACTTAATTAAAATTTTCATTTTTTGAAAATACACAATCCTATATCGATTACTGCAGACACATAATAATACATGAAATAATTTTCCATTCAACTTAACATTTACATAATGTAATTTCCTGATGGAATGTTTTTCCTTTTGTGAGCTACTGTCTTGGATGGGTCCATCTGTTGGTCACCAATGGGTGTTTGCAACTGAAAACTGCATCGAAACTTTTCTTTTTGCCCCTTTTGTGTTTTCTTACATCTGCCCTCCAGACTTTCTCACAACGCCTTCTGGCTTCCGCCCCATCACTTGCCGTTTCCGGGGCGTTCTGTTGTCCAACCATGAGACAGTGGTTGCTTGCGGGCTGTACCGCTACTGTCAAATCTGATTTTAGCGTTGAATAAAATTTCAGTTGTCTCGTGATCCCAAGCTTGGATCATAACGTAGTCTACATCACTTTCTCTTAAAGAAAAATCCACACCCATACACCTTATGCTTCCAACTGGTTTCTTACTTTAACTAACTATTGTAGTTCCAGAACTTAGAAGTAAGTGAGGTCAGTCGACATATCACTGCCATCTCTGGATATGATAATCGAGTTTCAATGGCAGACTTTGCAACGATTATGTCATGTGTCACAAAGATAAAGGAGTTCAAAGCAGTGTCAGTCAACATATCACGTCCTACAATATACAGAAGAGATAAAGTCCGGGTCAGGCAGAAATTTTCCGACTCATGCTCTTTTCCTGTGTCGTTTGAAAATAGAACAGGGAAGGGGAAAGGCGATAATAATGGTTCCAGAAGTACCCTCCATCAAGCATCAAAAGGTGGCGAAGTATTTAGTTAGATACACAGACGATTCAGAATTTAAGTGAATAAATAATGTAGTACAAAGTGAAAAAAGTGTTAGCAAGCATTTGCTAAGAAAGAATTTTACAATAAACTCACTGTAAAAAATTGGGTAGCTCATTGCGATGTGTACTAAGAGGTGTGGTTAACGCGGCGTTCGAAAGAACACTAGACGAGAAAATTGTACAAAGAAACAGGGCTATAGTGAAGCAAGACAAATAGGCTGCCATCCAGTACCCAATATTGTGAAACTTCCCTGTGTTTAATCTGGTGTGATTTAACATCATGAATGGAAACTTAGAAGACATTAGACGTTATTCATTAATATACAGTTATTAGACAGCTCAATCATTTGCTTTATTGATTGTATTTAGTTCACACGATTTGCTTCGAATTTATACTATTTCATCTTCAGATGTACTAGTGGAAGTCTAACTCATCCGAAACACTGGAGAACACAAAATAATCCAGTTTAAAGAAATTATAAGATCCAACTAACAGATATAATTCGGCTGTATTGGAAACCACATCAGAAGCAAGCTGAAATGGCATACACGACTTTTTGCTGTAGCGAAAAGTGTATAATACACTCCTGGAAATGGAAAAAAGAACACATTGACACTGGTGTGTCAGACCCACCATACTTGCTCCGGACACTGCGAGAGGGCTGTACAAGCAATGATCACACGCACGGCACAGCGGACACACCAGGAACCGCGGTGTTGGCCGTTGAATGGCGCTAGCTGCGCAGCATTTGTGCACCGCCGCCGTCAGTGTCAGCCAGTTTGCCGTGGCATACGGAGCTCCATCGCAGTCTTTAACACTGGTAGCATGCCGCGACAGCGTGGACGTGAACCGTATGTGCAGTTGACGGACTTTGAGCGAGGGCGTATAGTGGGCATGCGGGAGGCCGGGTGGACGTACCGCCGAATTGCTCAACACGTGGGGCGTGAGGTCTCCACAGTACATCGATGTTGTCGCCAGTGGTCGGCGGAAGGTGCACGTGTCCGTCGACCTGGGACCGGACCGCAGCGACGCACGGATGCACGCCAAGACCGTAGGATCCTACGCAGTGCCGTAGGGGACCGCACCGCCACTTCCCAGCAAATTAGGGACACTGTTGGTCCTGGGGTATCGGCGAGGACCATTCGCAACCGTCTCCATGAAGCTGGGCTACGGTCCCGCACACCGTTAGGCCGTCTTCCGCTCACGCCCCAACATCGTGCAGCCCGCCTCCAGTGGTGTCGCGACAGGCGTGAATGGAGGGACGAATGGAGTCGTGTCGTCTTCAGCGATGAGAGTCGCTTTTGCTTTGGTGCCAATGATGGTCGTATGCGTGTTTGGCGCCGTGCAGGTGAGCGCCACAATCAGGACTGCATACGACCGAGGCACACAGGGCCAACACCCGGCATCATGGTGTGGGGAGCGATCTCCTACACTGGCCGTACACCACTGGTGATCGTCGAGGGGACACTGAATAGTGCACGGTACATCCAAACCGTCATCGAACCCATCGTTCTACCATTCCTAGACCGGCAAGGGAACTTGCTGTTCCAATAGGACAATGCACGTCCGCATGAATCCCGTGCCACACAACGTGCTCTAGAAGGTGTAAGTCAACTACCCTGGCCAGCAAGATCTCCGGATCTGTCCCCCATTGAGCATGTTTGGGACTGGATGAAGCGTCGTCTCACGCGGTCTGCACGTCCAGCACGAACGCTGGTCCAACTGAGGCGCCAGGTGGAAATGGCATGGTAAGCCGTCCCACAGGACTACATACAGCATCTCTACGATCGTCTCCATGGGAGAATAGCAGCTTGCATTGCTGCGAAAGGTGGATATACACTGTACTAGTGCCGACATTGTGCATGCTCTGTTGCCTGTGTCTATGTGCCTCTGGTTCTGTCAGTGTGATCATGTGATGTATCTGACCCCAGGAATGTGTCAATAAAGTTTCCCCTTCCTGGGACAATGAATTCACGGTGTTCTTATTTCAATTTCCAGGAGTGTAGTTATTTTCATAACGAAACAGAAAGAGGAGAACAGTTACGTTACAACCAGTCCCTCCTACTGATTTCAAGCCTAGAGCTGCTTACCATGACCGGAACCCCGAGTGTCATGTATCTCAGCAACATAAGGGCATTCAGCTAGCAGCCAAACACCGGACATCTGTACTCGGCAGTGGTTCGGATACGTGAAGCTAACTAAACGTCTTATAAAGTTCATTATTCATATGAAGCTGGGACACGGATGCTACCCTGTACGTTTACATCGAATAAAAATTCCAGTTTCTGGAAGTTGTGGCCTGGCACGAGCTGAAGTGGCCGGTATGAGTTACATAATACTGGCATATACAAGGTACAAGAATACACAGACGTTACTATACAGGAAACTGGTTACAAGGGGTCTTCCCCTGCCCACAAGTTTTCCCTCCATACTGTACAGGTTCGACGTAAATAAGTACAATTTGGTAGCGGAATAGTTAAAAGAAGTAGCAATACATATTTACTATTGTACGTTTCTACACATTTTAAATGAGAAACTATGTACACTACTCTGCAAAACTTAAGGGCGAGCTAATAGGTAATATAACATATTAACTATTCGGTTGGAGTGGATAAATGTGTGCGAGCATGTTACCAGTGGTCTCGCAGTGCACAGAAAGTTGGGCATCTCATAGCGTGAGTACGGATTGACTATAGCGGCAAATGGGGCTGGCATCACAACACAAGACAGTTACGGAACGGAAAAACAGTGTTTGTAAATCGCCGAGCAGTGCACTGTAGTGGTGTTTTTCATTGCAACGCGACCCAGCGACAAAATATAGATGATTTCACACGGGGAAGAATCATCGGAAAATTTGACAGAAGGAAGAGGTGTGACAAATGGAGCCCAGGAGTTTGGTATTGCTCATAGCATTGTTTCACATGCATGCAGAGAGTTCTGAACCACAGACACTACTGCCCGAAGAATAGGAGGTGGTCAACCCCTGTCACTTACAGCCTGAGACAACCGCTACATCGCCTGCCGCGGTGGTCTAGCGGTTCTAGGCGCTCAGTCCGGAGCCGCGCGAGTGCTGCGGTCGCAGGTTCGAATCCTGCCTCGGGCATGGATGTGTGTGATGTCCTTAGGTTAGTTAGGTTTAAGTAGTTCTAAGTTCTAGGGGACTGATGACCATAGATGTTAAGTCCCATAGTCCTCAGAGCCATTTGAACCACCGCTACATCGTGCAACAGGCAAGAAGGGAGCCAAGTCAGACAGTGGATGCAATTGCAACCACTTTTAACAGCAAGGCACGTAATCTCACGTTCTACACTGGAAGGGCGACCAGCACGTTGTGTTCCATTGACACCGCACATCGGCTGCAGCGTTTGCGATGGTGCCAAGAGCATAGAGACTGGACTAACGAGAAGTGGCGTCGCGTATTCTTCTGGGATGGGTAACGATTCTGGACGTACCCTCATATCGCGAGAGGTGGGAATACGTAATGCATCCAGGAACACTGCCGAACATGACCTTTTGGTTGTTCTATATGTTATAGTGTCGGGAGGTACAATGTTGCATGGGCGTACTGCCCAAACAACGTTGGTATACTGCCGCTTTCAACACTCTAGACTCACCTGTCAACGCTATTGTGACACTGTACTCCTCGCTATGTGCGTCTGTGCATATTTGCAGGGGTGTATTCGGCCATGACTTCATTTTTCTGAATGACAATGCGCGACCGCATCGAAAGCTGGTGGAGGTGCTCTTGAACCGAGAGGGCATTCGGCGAATGGACTGGCATGCCCATTCCCCCAACTTAAATTCCGTCCAGCATGTGCGGGATGCGTTGGTGAGATATACTGTAGCACGCCCACATACATCAACGACCATCCAGCATTGTCAATCGCGCTGGGTGGAGAAATGTAACGCCCTACCACAAGAACTCCTTACCAACCTTGTATCCAACATGGGAGCACATTACAAGAGCATGCACTGGTGTCCGTGGTAATCACACACCCCACTAAGGACCATCATAACTGCAGTTACTTACATGTAATTATTGTCTTGGAATGAAAGGGTCATCTCACTGCGTATTTCTTTCATTTAGCACCTCTTTCTATGTATGGTCCAGCCGCGCGCAGTGGCCACGCGGTTTGAGGTGACATGCCACGGACTGCGCTGCCCCTCCCGCCGGAGGTTCGAGTCCTTCCTCGGGCATGGGTGTGTGTGTTATTCTTAGCATAAGTGAGTTTAAGTAGTGTGTAAGTCTAGGGACCGATGATCTAAGCAGTTTGGTCCCTTAGGAATTCACACACATTTGAACATTTCTACGTATGGTCCAAGTTTCACCGAGCTACGTTACGTGGCAGTGACACATTGTACAGAGACATCGTCCATAAGTTTTGCATATCGATGTATATGTATATGTACATTCATGCTATCTTGAATACGGCATATGTGAGCATTTTACGAATAGATTTCTTCGTAGTATAATCATGAATGTTCAAAGAACCTCGGAAAATGGAGCTGGGTGGCCTTTTCGACAACCGCCCAGTCGAAGACATCACCTGACTGCAGTCCAACAAGAATAAGTTATTTTAACATTGAATACACCGGAAGAAGTTCAGATTTCAAATCTTGGATAAGCAGTAAAATCCCGCTAAACCGAACTCGGGTTATCCGAAGCGACTCCGAAAATCGCCACGAAACTATTCAAGGCGAGGTTGCGCTGGGCCGCGATTGGTGGGTGAGGGGGGGGGGGGGGGGGTGAATGCCTCACCTTGAGTTGCTTCCCCACGGAACGATTAACTACTCTAAACAACAATCGTGCGTTCGAGTAGTTGTTTCTTTCCGTTGCGTGTGTATTTTTGTGCTATGCTACAGAATATGAAGTGCAGTATACCATATATTAATGGAGTGTAATCCAGTGGCGGCTCGCTGTTATACGTTCTGGGTGTTCACAAACTTTTAGATTCAGAAAAATTTTAGAATGTAAAATTAATAGCATTATCTGTATAATAAAAACAGTAAGGTGCATAACTTATCCGACAAACGAAAGACTTGTTATTATGGAATTTTATTGTTTTGTACATAATTAAATACAGTTTAGGGCAACAACCAAATAATATATAAGCTTTCGCAACTCTCCGTTTCGCGCTCTTGTGTAAGTGGAAGTTTTCGTCCTTTTCCATTTTTTTCTGACAGATGAATAACATCTGTAATAGAAATATTAGTTCACGAATTTACTTCCGGGATAAAAAAGAGATATTCTTACACTGCACCCACACAACGTCTTTGGTAAACGCTCTCTTGTAGTCACACTTAGCCGGCCGCTGTAGCCGAGCGGTTCTAGGCGCTTCAGTCAGGAACCACGCTGCTGCTACGGTCGCAGGTTCGAGTCCTGCCTTGGGAATGGATGTGTGTGACGTCCTTAGGTTGGTTAGGTTTAAGTAGTTCTAAGTCCAGGGACCTCAGACGTAAAGTCCCATAGTGCTTAGAGCCATTCGAACCATTTCAAGTCGCACTTATTTGATTTCGCCATTCTCTCAATCCAAGGATCTGTTCTCGAAGGTCTTAGTTCTTTTGCGCCTACCTTTCCCAGGTAGTTTACTTTTCTGTTCCTAGAATAAGATTTTCACTCTGCAGCGGAGTGTGCGCTGATATGAAAGTTCAAAAAAAAATGGCTCTGAGCACTATGGGACTCAACTGCTGTGGTCATAAGTCCCCTAGAACTTAGAACTACTTAAACCTAACTAACCTAAGGACATCACACACATCCATGCCCGAGGCAGGATTGGAACCTGCGACCGTAGCGGTCGTGCGGTTCCAGACTGTAGCGCCTTTAACCGCTCGGCCACTCCGGCCGGCGATATGAAAGTTCGTGGCAGATTAAAGTTGTACGCTAGACCTAGACACGAACTCGGGACCTTTGCCTTTCGCGGGTAGGTGCTCTACTGACTGAGATACCCAAGCACGATTCACGATCTGTCCTCACAGCTTTACTGTTTTCTTAACATTTAAAATAGGTTCAATGAATGTGTTGCACACGAAAGCCAATTCACGTGCAGTAAACTAGCAACTCCAAACACAAACTGACGTTTGTGGAAACGATTAAGCTCAAGTAGAAATGTCTACCAACATGATCACCTGACCAGAGTAGAAATTAGGCACTGAGATCCATAAAAGCCTAAAGACACACTGCCGTCGTTAACACATTTAAGTCAATAACAGACGAACCCATGAATTTTCATATGCACAACGTGGGCTTACGATTCAGATAAACCTCACTCACAATAAGACCAACATATTTCGGAAGCATGGATGAACGCTGCAGTCTCACAATCGACAGTGATATGCTTTAGACTCTTATAATTTTCAGCGCCTCAATTAATGTATGATAAAATTCATAACTTAATATTCTATAACTCATTCAGAAACCCACAAAATAGGTTTACTGTCAGTACAATTTTAACATATACTGATGTCTGATCTAATTTTACTATATAATGAGCGAATTAGCAAATCTGAGATCATTAGCATGATTTATGCCGAGCGAACGGAGACAAAATTCTGCCGCGGTGTGCTACCACCTGATGCCACTGAAGTAAACTTCCAGTTGAGTGGCAAGGGCTAGCAGTGCATATCGTGAACCGTGCAAGTTGTTTGTTAAATCCGTACGTATTTGCGCCGTAAGGCAATTCATCACGCTAGTTGCGCATGAGCAAAAGCTCCTTAAAACGTGCGCAGCTGGAGGTATGCTCGCGACACTGTTGCCAAGTCCCACGGACTGTAGAGCAGCAGTAGCGCGATAGATTTGTATTTTATCTTTCAGATTGCAGCATCTATATTACGGTTAACATCATTCGAGGAAAAATAACCAATAAATCCGCAAAGTGTCGAAAGTTAGGGTGTTCATGTGCTCTTGTGCTCTTACACAGCAGCTGTCACAGCTATAATCTTAAACTGAATTTTACGAAGAGCATAAGTGTAGCGCCGGCCTGATGGCCAAGCGGTTCTAGGCACTTCAGTCCGGAACCACGCGGCTGCTACGGTCTCAGGTTCGAATCCTGCCTCGGGCTGGATGTGCGTGAGGTCCTTAGGTTAGTCAGGCTTACTTGGTTCTAAGTCTTGGGGACTGATTACCTCAGATGTTAAGTCGCATAGTGCTTAGAGCCATTTGAGTCGTAAGTGTAGCCTAGAAAGAGACTTTTGAATTCGTTTGACCTTCAAAACTTTGAAACATACGTACAGTACAAAGTACTGTATTAGGTATGAGACGTTCATGGCTTAACAGATTTTTTTTATCCAAAATGGCTTTTCCACCCTTTAGTTCGGTTAAGTGGGGTTGTATTGTAATAAATGCTTATAAGTACAGTATGAGCTTCTTCTGTCAATTTACTTTGACTCAAAAGTTTTATTCCTGTAAAGTTGTAACTTTTGCTAGCTCTATGAAATCCAAAATAAATAAATCACGAAAAATAAAAGAAATAAGGTTAACGACATACAAGCTGTAAGTATAAAATATGCCATTTCTAGTTTGGATGTAGATTGAAGGCGGAAATAGAGTGGATGAAGTTTCGTGTCTTCTTAATCAAAACATGTGTCTCGCTATTGTGAAAGTTGCTGTTTGTGTGCTTGTTGATGGCATACAGTGTTTCCTTATCCAGAGCAGGGGTCTCCAAACTGCGGCCTGCGGGTCCGCTAGCCGGACATCCCCGGTATCCGGCCCGCCAAATATTTGAGGTGGTACCTATACTGCCAACAATTGAGTTTCGAGGCCTATCGCGACCTATACACCGCGGCATTGTCGGACACAATCAAGCAACAGAACTATCAAATATATGCTCTGGCTCTGCTACTCGCTACAAGACTACATAACTAAACTTATTGTTGCGCCGCTTGAAATAAGAATGCGCTGACACTCTCTACCTCTACGTCTTGCAGTAATAGTGTTTCAAACAATGATTTTGTGATTTCGTTAACTTTGCAGGACGCTTTCGTGAAGAATGTGCAGTGACATACTTTTTTGTCGGTGAAATTCGCCAGAATAAAATACGCCAGAATTTCGGTCAGGTATGTCCACCAATCAAAATTATGTAATTAAACAAAAATCGTAGTTCGTTTCAGTGTTAGCTATTCCCACAACCTTAGATTTTTGCGATTTCATGTTTCCTTTAGCCTTACATTACGGTGATCATGGAGTGCTAGGGTGCTTTAATCCCACTAGGTAGATCTTGGCCCTTATGACTTCGTGGAGGAGTCAATGTTTCCCGCGGACTGAGAAGTTTGGAGACCCCTGTCCTAGTGCATGACGTTGTGACCTGCTACTCCTAGAGCATGACGTTGTGATCTACAAGAGACAAGTCGTGCAGAGAGTTGTACGGGTATAGTCTGCGACGCATCTGTGGGAGCTGTGGTTTACGCAGAGCAGAGTGGCAGCCTTGCAGAGGGTTGCAGGCTGTCCGTCGGCACTCGCCTGAGCTGCCGCCGTCCGTCTTGGCAGAGACAGGCACAGACACAGACACAGGCACAGATGCCGAGGGGAACCACTCGCGTGGCGGGCGCTCATCCGGCGCTGTAAACACTCCGGGGTAGCAGGCAGCGGGTAGCTGCCCTGCTTTACTGCTGACGTCAGGCGGTCAGTCTAGCGCCGCCGCCCCCCCCCCCCCCCCCCACCACAGATCATACGGGCACTAACCGGCGAAGGGGAAGTGAGAAGACGCACGCATATAGAAGGTCAGAAACGGCACTACAAACTTGTATGCTTGTTGGAGTGGAAGTTGTCAAAATAGGCAAATGGCTCTGAGCACTATGGGACTGAACATCTATGGTCATCAGTCCCCTAGAACTTAGAACTACTTAAACCTAACCAACCTAAGGACATCACACAACACCCAGTCACCACGAGGCAGAGAAAATCCCTGACCCCGCCGGGAATCCAACCCGGGAACCCGGGCGCGGGAAGCGAGAACGCTACCATACGACCACGAGCTGCGGACTGGAAGTTGTCCAGAGCAGTAATTGTGAAATGGTGTTATAGACACGAGCTAGGTGGTAGTGTAGTGAGGAGATGGATTACCTAATAAACACATAATACTTTAAAACATACTTGCTACAGATACAATTTTCCAGAAGATAAAACCAAAAAAACCACTCTGTCTTCAGGCCGCAAGTGGCCCATCGGGACCATCCGACCGCCGTATCATCCTCAGGTGAGGATGCGGATAGGAGGGGTGTGTGGTCAGCACACCGCTCTCCCGGTCATTATGATGGTTTTCTTTGACCGGAGCCGCTACTATTCGGTAAAGTAGCTCCTCAGTTGCCATCACGAGGCTGAGTGCACCCCGAAAAATGGCAACAGCGCATGGCGGCTGGATGGTCAGCCATCCAAGTGCCGACCACGTCCGACAGCGCTTAACTTCGGTGATCTCACGGGAACCGGTGTATCCACTGTGGTAAGGCCGTTGCCTGCGCCAGAGGATAAACAGGATCTTTATTACAGTTTTAACTAATCACATTCACGGTGAACTTAAACAAGCAAGCTTTACAGAAGAAATCTCTTAATTGCTGCTTCTCATTTAATCTTAAAACGCTCGATTAACTTTGAACTCCAGGAAATTATTGCAGTTACAAGCCAAAGAATTCTTACAGTAATCACATCCAAGGTGAACTTAAACAAGCAAGCTTCACAGAAGAAAACTCAATTGAAACTTCTCATTTAATCTTGAAACGCTCAATTAACTTTAAACCCCAGGAAATTACTGCAGCTACAAACCAAAGAACTCTTACAGTGGCAAACTTACTTATGGACAAAGTAAGATTTCATGACACTAACAAAGTTAAAAACCAGTTAAATCTTATACATCATCCAATGAAATGTATTACTTTCTTAGCCACTTAAATAATTAAAATTCCACACTTCAGTAAGGCTTCTAATTTCTCAAGAATTACAGTAATAACAGAGTCAGGCATCACGCCCAAAACCATCGAGCGTAGCTGCTGACATCAGGTGGCGGAATGATTACACAAGGGGCAACTAAGCCATAACAGACGTAACGGTTGTCAGTCATCAATACGAGCTGTACGATTTACATGCACAGTTATTAAACTACCTAGAACACATGAAATGAAAGTAAGCACAGACTAAGAACAAATGAACACACACTGCTTAAAAGGAACCAGTTCAGATTTCAACAAATGAAAAGAGGTTAACTACTTGGACTTTAGCAACTATCGTGCTGAAACTTCCTGGCAGATTAAAACTGTGTGCCCGACCGAGAGTCGAACTCGGGACCTTTGCCTTTCGCGGGCAAGTGCTCTACCATCTGAGCTACCGAAGCACGACTCACGCCCAAGAAAGGCAAAGGTCCCGAGTTCGAGTCTCGGTCGGGCACACAGTTTTAATCTGCCAGGAAGTTTCATATCAGCGCACACTCCGCTGCAGAGTGAAAATCTCATTCTGGAAACATCCCCCAGGCTGTGGCTAAGCCATGTCTCCGCAGTATCCTTTCTTTCAGGAGTGCTACTTCTGCAAGGTTCGCAGGAGAGCTTCTGTGAAGTTTGGAAGGTAGGAGACGAGATACTGGCAGAAGTAAAGCTGTGAGGACCGGGCGTGAGTCGTGCTTCGGTAGCTCAGATGGTAGAGCACTTGCCCGCGAAAGGCAAAGGTCCCGAGTTCGAGTCTCGGTCGGGCACACAGTTTTAATCTGCCAGGAAGTTTCATATCAGCGCACACTCCGCTGCAGAGTGAAAATCTCATTCTGGAAACATCCCCCAGGCTGTGGCTAAGCCATTCTCCGCAGT
Source organism: Schistocerca serialis cubense (assembly GCF_023864345.2). Lineage (NCBI taxonomy): Eukaryota > Metazoa > Arthropoda > Insecta > Orthoptera > Acrididae > Schistocerca > Schistocerca serialis. The sequence goes on along the minus strand of NC_064639.1, from coordinate 737,946,288 downwards.
ATCCTTTCTTTCAGGAGTGCTACTTCTGCAAGGTTCGCAGGAGAGCTTCTGTGAAGTTTGGAAGGTAGGAGACGAGATACTGGCAGAAGTAAAGCTGTGAGGACCGGGCGTGAGTCGTGCTTCGGTAACTCAGATGGTAGAGCACTTGCCCGCGAAAGGCAAAGGTCCCGAGTTCGAGTCTCGGTCGGGCACACAGTTTTAATCTGCCAGGAAGTTTCATATCAGCGCACACTCCGCTGCAGAGTGAAAATCTCATTCTGGGAACTATCGTGCTGTTTAAGGAACCGACTCAAAATAACCATTTATATGTATCACCGGCTCCGACCAGTGTCTCACACAATTAAATAATTATTTAACCCCCGTGGCAGACAACGAGATTGCGATAAGGCTGGTAGGTTTACTGATAAGAATAACATGGAAATTTGTCAGAGCTCAACATTAAACAAGCCGGATCCATAGGATATTCACGACCCAGGTGAGAAGTCAAACTCACACAGCCGTATCATAATAGCATGGCTCCTCCCAAGACGTTCAGCACAAGTTCCGTCCGTTACGTCCCATGCCAGCGAACCCTCTCGCCGCGATGCGCTTCAAAACACCACGGCAATGCAGGCGTGCTCCGTCTATTGGCCATTCACGTCCGTAGCAAGTGCAATTGTTCAAATGCGTTTGAATTCATAAGGGACCAAACTGCTGAGTTCATCGGTCCCTAGATTTACACACTACTTAAACAAACTTAAACTAACTTATGCTAAGAACAACACACACACACCCATGCCCAAGGGAGGACTCGAACTTCCACCGGGATGGGCCACGCAATCCGTGACATAGCGCCTCCAACCGTGCGGTCACTCCGTCCGTCGTAGCGGGTGCATAACTACCACTAGAAGCGCACTAGAGCATACGCCGTCTCAACGAAGGCCATCCAGCTTCCACCCAAAATACGTTCTGGTTACAGCCAAAGAGTTGACCACTATCATATACACTGAAGCGTCAAAGAAAATGGTATAGGCATGCATATTCAAATGCAGAGATATGTAAACGAGCAGAATACAGTGCTGCGGTAAGTGTCTGGCGCAGTTGTTAGACGGGTTACTGCTGCTACAATGGCAGGTTATAAAGATTACGGTGAGTCTGAACTTGGTGTTATAGCTGGCGCACGAGCGATGGGACACAGCATCTCCGAGGTAGCGATGAAGTGGAGATTTCCGCGTGCGACCATTTCACGAGCGTACGTTGAATATCAGGAATGCGGTAAAAGGTCAGGTCTCTGACACCACTGCCGCCGGAAAATGATCCTGCAAGAACTGCACCGACGACGACTGAAGAGAATCGTTTAGCGTGACAGAAGTGCAACCCTTCCGTAAATTGCTCCAGATTTCAATGCTGGGCCATCAACAAGTGTCAGCGTGCGAACCATTCAACGAAACATTATCGATATGGCATTTCGGAGCTGAAGGCTCACTCGTGTATTCTTGATGACTACACGACACGAAGCTTTACGCCTCGCCTCGGCCCGTCAACACTTACATTGGAGTGTTGAAGACTGGAAACTTGTTGCCTGGTTGGACAAGTCTCGTTACACATTGTATCGAGCGGATGGATGTGAACGGGTATGGAGACAACCTCATGAATCCATGGACCCTGCATGTCAGGAGGGGACTGTTCAAGCTGGTGATGACCCTGTAATGGTGTGGGGCGAGTACAGTTGGAGTGATATGGGACTTCTGATCCGTCTAGATAGGACTCTGAGAGGTGACACGTACTTAAGCATCCTGTCTCATCACTTGCATCCTTTCATGTCCATGTGCGCATTCCAACGGACTTGGGCAATTCCAGAAAGGACACTGCGACCCCCCCCCCCCCTCCCCCGTCCAGAATTGATACAGAGTGGCTCCAGGAACACTCATATGAGTTTAAACGCTTCTGCTGGCCACCAATCTCCCCAGCCATGAACATTATTGAGCATATCTGGGATGCCTTGCAACATGCTTTTCAGAAGAGATTTCCGCCACCTCGTACTGTTACTGGTTTATGGACAGCCCTGCAGGATTCATGGTGTCCATGTGTCAGTTCCCTCGAGCACTGTTTCAGACATCAGTCGAGTCCATGCCACGTCGGGTTGCGGCATTTCTGCTTGCTCGCGGTGGCCCTACACGATTTTAGACAGGTATTTCAGTTTCTTTGGCTCTTCAGTGTCTGAGAGAGAGGATATTCGCGCGAACCTAAATCGAACTGCCACGCCACGGCTCGAATTGTTAGAAATATGTTCCATTCGTTTCACAGTTTCCGAGTTATTTAGCGTTGAAGTTAACCAGTCAGGTCGTCGAGCACGTGATTCAAGCAGTCTACCAGAGACACTCGCTAAACTTCGTTTGGTTTCGTCAGACGAAAAAAAACGTACATTTTAAGGTACATTTTAAGTGTGTAAGTAGGCTGTTTAGGTTTTTTTATTGGTAACGCCACCTCTGTATGAAAATCACTGGCTGTGCTGTGTGCAGATTGTGGCTAGTTTGCATTGTTGTCTGCCATTGTAGTGTTGGGCAGCGGCAGCTGGATGTGAACAGCGCGTAGCGTTGCGCAGTTGGAGGTGAGACGCCAGCAGTGGTGGATGTGGGGAGAGAGATGGCGGAGTTTTGAAATTTGTCATGAACTGCTATATTTATATATGATGATATCAAGGTAAATACATTGTTTGTTCTCTATTAATATCTTTCATTTGCTAACTATCCCTATCAGTAGTTAGTGCCTTCCATAGTTTGAATCTTCTATTTAGCTGGCAGTAGTGGCGCTCGCTGTATTGCAGTAGCTTGAGCAGCGAAGATTTTTGTGAGGTAAGTGATTTGTGAAACGTATAGGTTAATGTTAGTCAGGGCCATTCTTTCGTAGGGATTTTTTGAAAGTCAGATTGCGTTGCGCTAAAAAAATATTGTGTGTCAGGTTAAGGACAGTCGTGTATAATTCTTCAAAGGGGACGTTTCATATGTCGATCCTTAGCCGAGGATACCTCACTGGAATCTTCTGATTTTTTGTTGTAGTTTGTGTAATTAGTGTAGATTTTGTTTATTGCTAGCGCGTAATTGTAGAGAAAATCTCCTTTGTAGTTGCAGTATTTCATTGTTGTACAGTAAAACAGTTGTGGCATGCATGTAGATTTGCACCAAGTATTTCGCAGCTGCAATTAACTATATATTATTTTCAGTGTTATGTTAATGTGTTCTCTTATTTTTGCTCTTCAAATTGTGATTTTCTGTGTTGTCGTGTGAAATATTGTGACAATAATGGCGTGTGAAAAACGTAATACTAGGCTCCAAAGTAAACTGAGAAATGACAGTGAAAATGAAAGCAGTGTGTTAGCGCCACCGAGTAATGAATTAACTGATGTTCAAAGTAGTAATTTGGTAATTGTGCATAGGGAAATGGAGCGGGCTGCAAACAATGGTGTAGACATTGAAACAGGTAGTGAACAGGGAAGCATTATCGATCGATCGGTCGGCAACGGCTCGCCTCAGGAATCCGAAATGACAGGACACAATTTCGCAAATACTGTAGATTCAGGTTTTGGGTCATCACCGTTTTCTCAAATAAGTCAAGACACATTTTCTGCTTGTCAAAATGTGAATGTTGCCGGTGCAAATGCACTGCCGAAAAGCGTAGAGAAACAGATTCCAGACACTAATACATTATTATTGCAATTAATGCAACAAATGGAACAAAATCAGAGACAAATGGGACAAAATCTTAAAAAGTTAGACACAGTGGAACAAAATCTTCAAAAGTTAGACACTACACTTGAACAAACACGTGAAGATTTAACCACTGAGTTACATAACATTGAATCGAAATGTCAAAAAGTCTGTAATGACGTAAAAACACAAATATGTGAGCATTTTCAACCTATTTTTTCGCGGCATGAAAATGCATTACAGAATCACGAAGCAGCCATAAAAGAACTGCAAACCATTGTTCATGAAAATCATGAGACTTTGTGGGCTAAAATTGACTCAGTTGCATCTACCGATTCGGTTACGCAACTTGCAAAAACTCAGGAAAACTTAAAGGACACAGTAGATACTCTGAAACTTGGTTCAGAAAAACATACAGAGGAAATAATTTCACTATCGGAGAAAGTAGCCGAACTTTCGGATCAGGTCACTAACTTATCTACAAAGGTAGATGATGATCTGAATGACACAAGACCCGTAGCCTTCACTGACACAGAAGAGTATGAACAAATAAGAAAATTCAAACAAAATCAAAATCAAATCAATACACAGTACAAAAGAGAAATCCGGGAAGTACAAGATCAGTTGACGCAGGTAATACAAGAATTACGTATTTCAGAGGACACTCGCGCTCCAATACGGGAAGAGGGACATAGAAATACGGAACAACCACAAAATAATAACACCGGACACTTCGGAAATTATGAAAGAAATTGGCAAGGCGCAACGAATTTTGAAATGGAACCGCCGAAACGACGTAACAATGACCGATATGCGACTCACCAACATGATGACTTTGACTATAAGCTGTTCATTACTACACGTAAATTCAAAACATTTAAGAATTCTGGCAACGACATTCATCCACAAGCATGGCTCCATCAATTCTCTCATTGTTTTCCTCCCAACTGGTCGTTAGAACACAGATTAGAATTTATGTGTGGCTACTTGGAGAATGAACCAGCTGTAAGAATGCGATCGGTAATTCACGATTGCCACAGTGAAGGAGAGTTTTACCATGCCTTCCTCTCAGCATATTGGTCTCCAGCCACACAAGACCGAGTAAAACATGGCATCATAATGATGAAACATTTCGAACAATCTGAATTTTCCAGTCTTGTGAAATATTTTGAAGACATGTTGCATAAGAATCAGTATCTTTCAAACCCATACAGCCCCTCAGAACTCATCCGCATTTGCTTACTCAAATTGCCTGAACATTTACGACATATTATTTTAGCAGGACGTTGTAAAGAAGACATTGAGGGTTTTCAGGGACTGTTACAAGAATTAGAAATCGACACAGACAGTCGCGGGATGCGAAAACAGGAAAACAATCACTACAGGTCACATCCGTCACAATTCCGTGACGACAGAAACAATAACTGGACACGACAAGTCTATTCTTACAACGCAGACACCACCCATATGACAACCACTGGCAAGGTAATAATGGTTACAGAGAAAGATCGCATTTCCGTAGTAATGACTATCACAGAGACAATCAGAGAAACGGACAATATGGGAACCAAAACAATTATTATCAAGGGAGGCAGAATAACTTCAGACGCAACAGTTCGGCGCACAGTCACGATTCAGGGAGAAATTCTCCACCACGTGACGGACAAGGAAGAAACTACGGAATCTACCGACATGACGACAGACGATATATTCGTAACGACAGACCTGAATTTCATCAGAACTGGCGGGATTCTAACAGAGCTGGGCCCCCTCGGCAAGGCGAATTTGTAGAAGTTAGGTCTCCTAATCCCAATAACAACGCGCGCCAACAAAGAGACAGTCAATGACTCGCACAGCAGGCAGCCGCGTGCGCCCACTGGCTCCGAGAAAAATAACATAGACGCTAACCTTGAGAAAAATTTTAGCATTCCTTACCGACGTATAAAACATGACAATTGCTTTTCAGTTGGAAGTCTGCGTACTAGGAAGAGTAAAGGTTTACACCACATTTCACATGTAAAACCGTTTATTGAAAGATAATCTGCTTTTTAACTTTGTCATTGCCATAAAACTTTTCACTTTACATTACTAGTATGCTTGTCAGACTTAGAATCTGTTAACATGCAACAATCTTTGAAGTTAAATATCCAGTGAAGAACCAAGAGAACTTATTGAAACAGAAATTACGAATGCATTGTTATTGTGAACAGACGACACAGTGTTATTGTGTGTGTACATTCTTGCTTGTTAGTTGCACGTTTACGTAACGACCATAAGGCTCACATACTTAAAACATATACTGGTACTGCTAATGAGATTTTAATGCAACATTTTGGTTTACTTGAAAATATATTCTGGATTTAAAGTACTTTCTGTGAGATACCAGACGACACAGTGGTTAGTTTATGTGACAACTACACGGTTTTATCACGACGCTACTAATGAGTGAAAATTTACAATGTTGCTTTTGCAGTGTTTCTGTTTTATATCTGCACAGTTTTCTGTTTTATTCTGGAAAGTAAAACAGATTTTAGTAGTAACTTTTGTAGTATAGCCACAATGAGACAGGGTTTTCCGTAGCACAACAATACGTTACAGCACAGTACGTTCTTCACCACAACAATAAGCGTAATAACTAAAATATCTATACGCAAAGCATTTCACTTTCGTTTATCATGAGGTAAGTACATTGTCTTCTGCAGAACTTAGCTTTCGGAGGACGATAACTACGACACTTCCACAGAGATTATCTTACAGCAAGACGCATATTTAGCGCTACAGGACACGTATTTGAGTGATTAATTTTGTACTTAAAACATTTATTTTTAAAGATTTTTTGAATTACAAAGAAAGTTTTCCGTGATACATTTTATTCCATTGCAATAATCTGTAACACCTGAGGGTATAATTACGTTAATCCTCAGGGGGGTACACGCTTACTTTGTGTACCATGTGTGTGGCAACCACAAGGAACCCTAGCTAATATGGTATTTGCTTATACAACTTTACACATCGGTACCATATTTCTCTAACACACAAATTACACAGCTATCTGATCATTTAACTGAGAGATAAACATTTTTTTACTACATCAGTGACACATGTTTACGCAATACACAGTTGGGTAACTTCACACTTATGAAACTGTATTTTGTCTGTACTTTGTAAACTGTTCATATTTTTTCGGAGTCATTGTGATACTATGAGAGCTTTGAATGATGTATTTGGTAAGGGAGCATGATTTTAAAGTACGTTTGAGGTAGATGACACTATTGAAATGAGCAGAGAATTTTTTTTAGGTTTTGAAATTATTGGAGGAAGCTACGACGATTTTGAGATTTGACTGAGGTGTCATGATGTTATTATTACGACGACGATGTGTACTATGCTGTTGAGATATGTTTATGATCAATAAGATGTTGCTACCGTATATGAGGAATAAGAAGTATGTTGGAAACCAAGAATCGTACTTTAAGAGTTATGAAATGTGCGTAAATGTGTGACTGTATCACAATGCTGACGAATATTTTATTTGGACACTTATATTTATAGGATTTTCTTTCTACAGATTTGCGACGCTAAGTCTTGACCTGTGAAATATTTTTATGTGAGACTGTCACTGTAGCAGAAACTGCTGTCATAAATATTTCCGTAAGAAAGTTAAGTGACCACCTGCACGTAATGCGTCGTGGGCACCCAGCTGTGTCGGACGCCTGGAGAGAGGGCTATTGGTGCGTGCCTTTCAGAGCACAGGAAGGAAAAAAAAGGGAGGCCATTATCCTGGCCATTGTCATTCCTTTAGAGAAAGCATCGCAAATCCGACACGCTAATTACTTGGAAACATATCGTACTTTCTGATATTTACTGAAATGCCTAATGAAATGACAAGAAATAGTTTGTCTACACACCTGACTATGACTACTGTCTTTCTAGATGAGAGATTTTTTTACTACTTATGAAATGCCACATGACTATTGAACGATGTTCTTACGCTTTGCTTTGTACATAGTTGCTTATTTCATTTGATATCTAGTTTCTAGCTGCACTGCAGCATTGGTTAAAATAAAATTTTATAGATGTACTAATATAAATATTTTCTGTCTACAGATCGAGTATATAATAATTTTTTTCAAAAAAATGAGGGAGTACAAAGCGACATTTACCTTCACAGGAACTGCATTCATAATTTTCTTTTCAAGTACTTGGTAATTTCTTTTGTAGAATAAATTGTGATGCATCACTCTAGTGTTAAGATGTGACATAGGTATTAGACATGGCCATTTTTAGTGTAATATTTTTTTCTGCTTGAGCTATGTCATGTTTTGATATAAGTTATTACATTTGCTGCTGCTAGCTTTGCCAGTCTGTATTTTTTGTCATTGCTGCTTGTGTTAATTGTTTTGTGCTGCTGCATTGCCTCGTCCCTTAGTTTAGGATCTGAGCTCAGTAGATTTAAGTTAGCTTAAGATGGGGTAGGCTATATGAGAGAACGAGATGTGATGAATTGGAAGAAATTAATTGAGAAGCTATAAGAAAATGGTTTGGCCAAAAAAAGTATTTTGAAAGAGGATATGAGCAAAAAAGTAGGGTTTAAGGACAACAGGTTTACGTAGGATTTTCTTGGAAATAAATAATGAGGTAAGAAATATGTGAACATATAAATACAGGAAGCATGCTTTGATAGGATTTTTTGGTGGAAACAAATTTTGAAATAAGACAAAAGATCTATGGAATGAAGTTTTAGGTTGGACTGCAGTACCAAATGTTACACTGAAACAAACCCTGCCCTTTCCTCTTGTGTTATTCTGCTGTGTGTTTGTGTACTCTTGTATATTTGTGTTTTTCCTGTCTTTATGTGTTTAGCGGATATGAGTTACATTGTAGAATTTTTCTGATACTATGTTATTTACTTTGTAAAGATGTTAGACATTATTAATTCTGTTCTGTTTAATGCTCATGTGTGAAGTTGATGTTTCAAAAGTTATTGTGATCTTTTATGTATGTACTCATGTCATAATTCCACTGATGTATATGTTTATTTCTATTCTGTTGTAAAGCCGGTACTACAAATGTTATCTGTATTGTTATGTTTTTAATGATGTATTTTGTACCTTTGTTATTGTATTCTTATGTTATAAAATTGTAATTGTCACCAGTTCATGATATTATTAACTTGTTAGTTACATTTCACTGCACACGTTTCTGTTGGTCATAGTATATGGACAATATGTGAGAAGTTGGGACTGTTAGTGTTTGCACATGTGTTAATAACTCAGCAAGGGACTGGATAACAGCATTGCTGGTTCTAAGGACAATTTCAAAAACTTTGTGAGTGCACAAGTGGTGGTTTATGGACTTGCTATATTATCCGCAAAACTCTTCGATGGTGATTGTGCACCTGCACAGTCACAACACATGGCTGCTGGCCATCTCTATAAGGACTACAGTGGGTCTGCATCTTTGATGGCCCACCAATACCATTATTTCTACAAGGACTACAGTGGGACTACATCTTTGATGATCCATCAATACCATTATTTCTACAAGGACTGCAGTGGGTCTGCACCTCTGGTGGCCCACCAGTACCGTAATTTCTACCAGGACTACAGTGGATCTGCTCTGTGATGACCTAACTACCAATATTCTTCAAAACGTCGACTGACTCTGCTGTTGGTTTACTCTGTTGTGGCCCATTACCTGCCTGCATGTCGAGTCAGCACTGTCTTTCCGTTGGAAGGACAACACTACTTCTTCAAGACTGCATGGAAATCCACTACGTCTGTGTGCATTGTCTTTTACTGGTCAGACTTTGAGACAAACACTGCAATTTTACTGTGACGAATGATGAGGACTGTCTTTATGGACTGTGAGAAATTTTTAGCTTTTGACCAACATTGTATCAATAAGTGTGTGCATTTGATTTCTTTGTTATTGTAATTATGAACAATTTTTTTCAAATCTGTATTGGCCACTGCCCAATCCAATTTGTAAAAATTTTTTGTGGGGAGCATGGGGGCTATGTAAGTAGGCTGTTTAGGTTTTTTTATTGGTAACGCCACCTCTGTATGAAAATCACTGGCTGTGCTGTGTGCAGTCTGTGGCTAGTTTGCATTGTTGTCTGCCATTGTAGTGTTGGGCAGCGGCAGCTGGATGTGAACAGCGCGTAGCGTTGCGCAGTTGGAGGTGAGACGCCAGCAGTGGTGGATGTGGGGAGAGAGATGGCGGAGTTTTGAAATTTGTCATGAACTGCTATATTTATATATGATGATATCAAGGTAAATACATTGTTTGTTCTCTATTAATATCTTTCATTTGCTAACTATCCCTATCAGTAGTTAGTGCCTTCCATAGTTTGAATCTTCTCTTTAGCTGGCAGTAGTGGCGCTCGCTGTATTGCAGTAGCTTGAGCAGCGAAGATTTTTGTGAGGTAAGTGATTTGTGAAACGTATAGGTTAATGTTAGTCAGGGCCATTCTTTCGTAGGGATTTTTTGAAAGTCAGATTGCGTTGCGCTAAAAAAATATTGTGTGTCAGGTTAAGGACAGTCGTGTATAATTCTTCATAGGGGACGTTTCAAGTGGTTCAAATGCTCATTGATGCATTTCAATGCTAGGCCATCAACAAGTGTCAGAGTGCGAACCATTCAACGAAGCATTATCGATATGGCCTTCCGGAGCTGCTCATTGAGCATTTGAACAATTGGTAACTCATGGACTCCAGACATCTATGAACTACCGCATTTTAACGCGTGAAAGTGCTTTAATATGGGCGCACAACGACCTGATTGGCTAACTCCACTGATAAATATCTCGGAAACGTCTCAACGTATAGAATTTTTTTTCTGAAAAATTACTTCTCAGCACGACCTCCCCTGCAACTCACTTACAAGCTTTTCAGACTGTATGTGGCCACTCTCTATAACGAAGCACATTTCTGAAGAGCTTATGGAGTGCTACAAGCTCGAGACATGGTAAGCGTTATCAGTCGTGAGATGCCTCTTCTCTTCCCTATTAGCCTTCCGTTTCATGGTAAAAATGTCGACGTTCGAATCATACAACTTACACTGCCATATCTTAGTGAAATATCTTGGCGAAAACCCGGAAAAATTCTGGTCATGCGTAAAATCACTGAGCGGATAGAAGGTTAATATTCAGACAATCGTCGACCAGCTTGGTGTGACAAAACAGGAAAGCAGCTGGAAAGCTGAAATATTACATGTTTAAAAACACCGTTCATGTAAGAGCATCGTTCAGGCCTGCCATCGTCTGATTATCATACAGATTCCTATATGGAGAACACAGACGTATGTATCTATGGCGTTGAGAAGCAACTAAAAGAATTGAAAACATTTAAATCTCCAGTCTGGGTGGAATTCCAGTTCGGCGTTGGTCTCCTTCTTAGCTTCCACTTACTGCGAATTTTTCGCCCTGCGCAAACTCCCACGCGACTTTGAAGAAGGGCTGGTGACTGCTGTATACTGTATAAGAAGACTAAAAAGCGGACTCGCAAAATTACAAATCAAAAACTTCATATCGATCTGCTACAGAATTCTTGAGGATATCCTAAATTGGAGTATAATAGGTTTCCTCGAGGCTGAAAAGCTTCTGTCCATAATAGGCACGGATTTAGAAAGCATCGTTCGTCAGAAACTCTGCTTGCCCCGATCTTCCACGATATCCTGCGAATCATGGGAGAAGGGCAACAGTCAGAATCCATATTCCTAGGTGTGTGGTAAGCAGTTTGACACAGTGTCACTCTGCAGCGCGGCGACTTTTCATCAGAGACAAGGTATCATCAGTAGTGCACCAGGGAAGTGTTCTGTATATACATAAACGATGTGGCGGACAGGGTGAACAACAATCTGAGAATGTGTGTTGATGATGCTATAGTCTACGTCGTCGTTCAGTGACTAGGAGGATACGGGATGATATAGACAGAATTTATGTTTGGTTTGATGAGTAACAGCTTGTTCAAAATGTAGAAACATTTCGGTGAATGCAGAAGGTTCGAAAAAACAAACACGAAATGTTGAAATGCAGCATTAGTTGTGTGCTGCTTGACACTGTAACGTCAGTTAAACACACACATCAAAAAAGGTTTTGCACCACCCCGGTTCCCAGAACTCCTGAAGATAGATAGATGTTGATTATGGATATCGTTTCACAGACACAGTCCCTTTGACTGTTCAGGAATGTCACTAAACCCGCCCAAAGATATAAACAGACATGCATGAGCAGCGCCTGTTAGACGGAAGAGGTCCGACAGCCGATCAGTTCCAGTCATTCCACTTGGAAGGAGGTACACGGCTCGTGTTGTCTTTAGTTCAACCATGCCTAGACGGTCAGTACCGGGGTTCGATCGCATTCGCATTGTTATTTTGTTCCAGGAAAGGCTCTCAACAAGGGAAGTGTCCAGGCGTCTAGGAGTGAACCAAAGCGATGTTGTTTGGACATGGAGGAGATACAGAGAGACAGGAACTGTCGATGACATGCCTCGCTCATGCCGCCCAAGGGTTACTACTGCTGTGGATGATCGCTACCTGCAGATTATGGTTCGGAGGAACCCTGACAGTAGCGCCTCCATGTTGAATAATGCTTTTCGTGTAGCCACAGGACGTCGTGTTATGACTCAAACTGTGCGCAATAGGCTGCATGATGCGCAACTTCACTCCCGACGTCCATGGCAAGGTCCATCTTTGCAACCACCACACCACGCAGTGCGGTATAGTGGTGCAACAGGCAATGTGTGGTTTTCATGAGCAATAAAAAGGGCGGAAATGATGTTTATGTTTGATCTCTATTCCAATTTTCTATACAGGTTTCGGAAGTCTCAGAACCGAGTTGATGCAAAACTTTTTTTGATGTGTGTATTTCCAGCTGTCATTGGTTCCGCATTAACGCATTAGCATATCTACCAAGTTTTTCTGCCATAGGATAATTACAACCCACAATGGACCTCAGTGAATAGCTGCACTTAATTATAATCACACGGTACCTGTTTTAACAGTTTGCCGCACATAAAGCCGCGTTTGCACCGTAGCGAATGGAGGTGAACACAAGCAAACGCGTCTTAGCAGAGAGAATTCGCCAGTGTTCACTACCATTCGGTTGTATGTGTCAACAAAGATTTACACTAATGAAAACAAGATATCGAGCATAGCCTATGAAGCGAGATCAGGTCGGTGGTGCCTCCAGAAGAGACCAGTGGTCTTTGTATCGGACGAGATTATAAAATTCAGTATTAGCCCAGTTATGTGATCAATACTTCGACTTCTGTAACCTATAATCGCTGTACTATTCTCTTTTTTTTTTTTTTTTTTGCTCCAACAGTTGGCACACTGTATATAGTTCGAGCCACGAATAAAACTGTTGATCAGAGCGGTTGATTTAGCGGCATAAGGGGGCATTGTTTTATTGTTTTTGACGAAGTAAGTGAAATAGCCGAGGAAAGGAGGAGTTTAGGTTTCTCAATTTTTAAGAAAATGTGAATTGTTTGGATGTAGTGAGTACTGAATTCCTGCTTCAGCTTTCCGTTACATTACTCAAAAACTTTGTACATTTGTTGAATGACTCTTTTCACTGACTTCTCATTACAACTGAGGAGGAAATTTCAAAGCAAGTCACTAGTTGTCGGCGGCCAACGTAACGTGAAGAAGACCTGCATTTACGTTCCGGCTATTAGCGACCACATACTTTTACGTAAGTGATTGTTTCCCATTTCAGCAGCTGCGATGTAGATTAGTTTCTGTTGTCAGTAGTGACGTTTGCGATGCACTTCAAGGATTTTATTAAAGTACGTGTACGGAAGAGAATGTGAACCAAATAGTATAAATGAAAGGTGAAATATACGTACAACCTGTCTCTAAAATTATATGATAAAATCGGTACGGGGTGCAACGGGCAAAGTGCTGATGTTATTATATGTGGTACCTTAATATGTTAGTTGTTTATTTATCTGTGTCGAGCCGGCCGCTGCGGAAGAGCGGTTCTAGGTGCTTCAGTCTGGAACCGCGCGACCGCTACGGTCGCAGGTTCAAATCCTGGCTCGGACATGGATGTGTGTGATGTCCTTAGGTTAGTTAGGTTTTAGTAGGTCTAAGTTCTAGGGGACTGATGACCTCAGATGTTAAGTCCCATAGTGCTCAGAGTAATTGGAACTAACCTGTGTTGAACAGTTTTCCCACAAACATGTGACACGTCATACTCCAGCACCTCACATGCTGCCAAGAGGAAAGTAGGGACAAATGGAATGTTCTTTCCACATGTAAGTGGAGGTACTGACCAACTTAGAAGCTTACGACTTGTAATGGCTGTAATTATCAGTCTCAAATGGTTCAAATGGCTCTGAGCACTATGGGACTCAACTGCTGAGGTCATTAGTCCCCTAGAACTTAGAACTAGTTAAACCTAACTAACCTAAGGACATCACAAACATCCATGCCCGAGGCAGGATTCGATCCTGCGACCGTAGCTGTCTTCGGTTCCAGACTGCAGCGCCTTTAACCGCACGGCCACTTCGGCCGGCCTTATCAGTCTCCAAATGACGTAAATACAGAAGTAATGTCGTTCAGTACACCGTCCTCGTGCCGGCCGCGGTGGCCGTACGGTTCTAGGCGCTCCAGTCCGGAACCGCGCTGCTGCTGCGGTCGCAGGTTCGAATCCTGCCTCGGGCATGGGTGTGTGTGATGTCCTTAGGTTAGTTAGGTTTAAGTAGTTCTCAGTTCTAGGGGACTGATGACCATAGCAGTTGAGTCCCATAGTGCTCAGAGCCATTTGAACCATTTTTGAACACCGTCCTCAGGCACCAACAGAAATATCTGCACTTACACCCTGTATAGTTTGTTAGAGAGCAGATAGCGTGATTCCGGGTAAAACAGTTATTTTATCATCAAAAAACAATAGGATGACATCAGACATGTAATTAGAGATACCATGAACGCAAGCAATGATAATGATGAGGCCCTTTGTACATTTTTAATTTTAATCAGCATATTAGATACAAGTTGGCATATATTTACTTTCAAAGGAAATTAATGTACCTTTCTATTTTTATAAAAAGAATTACGAATCTTGTGATTATTCACTACGTTCCTGCCTGACGCAAGCATCTAACGCAGTTATTGCCTCTCTCGCGTTCCCAGTAGGACCTCCGAACGTTTCGGGAATTTTCTACCGATCATATTTCTTTTCCTTCCGCAATTGTAGTGGGGACGCCTTGTATCCCAGAAGTACATATGATATCTATATCCTGCTATGGGTAACGTCGCATTCCCTTCCGAGTACTCCATCGCTCTCGCGTCTCCTGACAACAAGAGAAGTAGACAATGCAGCAAACGAAAGCTTGCTGTAGTGTTAACACCGAAGCGGAGAGCATGCGAATTTCCTTTCTCATTTGATGGTTTGATGAAAGGCCGACAATCAGCGGAACACGAGTGAACACAGGTGAATGTGAACCGAAAACGACTGAACGCCGTTTGCTTACTCGCCCCTAGCGTTTACGCCAGAGAGAATTCACGATAGCTTGTGTTAACCCCGGTATAAAAGGGGCTTACAACATGCCACATTCACATGGAATGCGGTACACACCTGGGGTTAGGAGAGCTAGTTCGTTCTAAACAAGGACTGGCGTCCGGTATTGAATTTAGTAAGATCTCGCCAGCTATAACATCCGTCAGAGCTGGGAAACGCTAAGATAACTTGTATTTCGAGGAATATCAGTGCGGAATGTGAAAAACAAAAGAGTTTCAATGGGCGTAAGGTGGGTCGGGAGTCAACCTACGCAATAAATAACGGAGCGAGACCAATAATACCAGTTGCTCTCAGTCTGGTTTGAGTTCAGGCAGCGACAGCACACAATGGCTCAGCTCGCAGCACTTGAAGAAGACAACTCGGTCATTCATCGAAACATAGGTGTTTATGAATAAGTTATATAAAAGCATCTTGTAATTGTGAAAAGGGTAAATAACTTACAAAAATGTTTGATGCAGCACTAAATGCATTGTATTTTCAAGTTCTACTCCTGCTTAAAACTATTAGTTCTCAACGTTCCCGCTAGGTGGCACGAATAAGTTATTCCAACAGTCATCATGTAGTAGCGTAACGGTGCAGAATATCGCAGTGTTGTTTATGGTATAATGAATCTAAATCCGCTACTAAAGTTCAGAGGAAATTCAGGACTAAATATCGCAAGCCACCAACTCAAAGAAAACGTTATTATTTGCTACAGTTGTTTCACCGTACTTGTCTGTGTATCATACACGACGCCGGGTCATGGTCCTTTCTGTTTTATCGAGTCAAATGTAACTGTCATATCGTACCTGCACATGCTTGATCATTAACTGTTGTCTTAATTACAGCAAGATATGGTGAGAGACTTTATTTTTCAGCAAGATGGTGTGCAATCATATTATCATTGTGAAGAAGTTGCGTATCTACGTAAGAATGTGCCGAATTGTGTTGGACGTGAAGGAACAATCTCCTGAACATCACAATCACCTGATTTAACCACAATTTACATCTGTATATGAGGTCACATTGTGTTTGGTCAACGTCGACGAGATCCGACAATGGATAACACGAACAGTTGCCTCCACACTTCAAGACTTACTTGGTAGGATTTGCAGGATATTGATTACGGATGGGGCATATGTACTTTTTCAAAAGTTAGCCACACTGAACATTTGAAAATAAAACTTGGATGTATACTGCATTCGGTGCTGTGTCAAACATTAGTTATTTACCTTTTTACAATTAAAGGTTACTTTTGTGTAACTAATTTATAAACGTCATGTACTGTAGAAAAAAATGAAAACAACAACTCGGTTGAACACCCGGTTGCACGCCATTAATCAGCCACGCCGAGAAAGTATGAAATATCACTTTATGTCTGACTGTTCGCAGAACTTGCCCCTTCTGAGGTGCAACTGACACACAGTCGCGGAAGGATCACTATGGAAGTAAACGTAGGATCTGACATTCGTTGTAGTTGTCAATAAAATTCTTCTGGATATGGTGACCACATTGCCAACATATTAAATTCTTGATGTTTCGGCCACTATCGCAAGTGGCTATTTAATATATTGACAATGCGGTCACATACCCTGAAGACTTATTGAGATTGAGTCCAGAAGTAATAAGAAAGAGTCAGTGGCAAGCTGGTTCAGTGACAGACCAGTATTCAAATCAGTTTACTTGTACTGTACTGTCATTGATATTCTGATATCATGTTTCACCAGGTACATGCTCATGAGAGTATTTCCTCTATCTAAGGCCTTGGTCAAAATGGTTTACAGCCGTCTTTGTTTCAGAGAACTCGATTATTTCCCTACATATTTATTAAAATTCGTATATACAACTGCACGACGTTTCTTGCAGGACAACGAAATTTTAATTTAGTTTCTCAGAATAACATTAGCCTTCAAAATACGTAATTAAAGAAGTGAAAACGAAGTTCATTTCCACTCCACCAGAGATGTATCTTGATAGCGATTTCTGAAAGCATTTTACTTTCGTTCCGAAATGAAGTTAATCTGATTCCATGCGTTCGGATAAGTGACCTTTCTGTTCTCGGACTTTTCCAGACCAGCCTTGCGTGTGTCCCCCATAATTCTATGTACACTCGCAGAGATATCGGAAAGTACTTGCTGTCTTCGAGGCACAGTTCTTCTTCCGCCGATACGTTATCGGAAAACGCTTTGGCGACACGTTACCGCCCTGTGTGTGCCTGAGGCCAGCGCTGTCCTGTCTGCTGACATGTAAAAGTCATCGCCCACACGTAGTAGGTGCATGCGTGGAATTTATAACGTATGTATATTGCTGACTCTGATAGCAGCGAATGAGTTTTAGGTATGATACATAATATACTCCTTGCGACACGTTACTAGTAATTATTTTCGAGAAAGTACAATTTCATGCTTTCATTTATCAAATTCAAATGGCTCTGAGCACTATGGGACTTAACATCAGAGATCATCAGTTCCCTAGAATTTAGAAATACTTACACCTAACTAACCTAAGGACATGACACACATCCATGCCCAAGGCAGGATTCGAACCTGCGGCCGTAGCAGTCGCGCGGTTCCGGACTGAAGCGCCTAGAACCGCTCGGCCACCGCGGCCGGCCTTTCGTTTATCCATAACAACACAAACACAAAATTCGTAGTAAAGGTAGCCGTCGCAGTCCAGTCAAAAGTCGACTTATATTATACAGATACTATCCTCAGATCGGAAGACAATGGCAACGCCCCTTCACTATGGCCTAAACGGGGTAATATCTTAAATTGCTACGCGAAAATGAGTGTAAGTATTCAGATATAGGTACGTGAATGTACATGATACTGAATTGCGGTTTCGACGGAAGGCTAAAATGTATTTCAATTTAAAATCTGTGCAACATTCTTAGTGTAAAACGTAAATTTCTTTTCCACTGTAATAATGACAATACTTAATTAATTTTATTTAGTGTTGTTCTTTTGCAAAAATAAATTAAGCTAATATTTTTAAGGATAAAATGAGTAGTTGGTCAAGTTTGAAAACGTAATATACTAACAATAAAAGCCAACGTGTACGTGATGGCTGTTCTTTCGGACACGTACTAAAGAAGAGACAACATTCTGTCCTTCAGTCAGTAAGAATTAAGATACAAAGGAAGTAAAGACATTAGCTGCCAGTGGACACTGATTTATAACAACAGGGCAAGTTGAAAATTTGTGAAAGACCGAGATTCGAACCCAGGTCTCTCGCTTAGTAGGTGACGACAGCTACTGATCCCTTCAGTTCAGATGCACACCAAGCTCAAACTTTTACGGGAATCGGCGAGAGTAATCAACAGGTGCATTATATCGGTGGTTGTGATAGTAGCTGAGAATTTGGGTCGGATGGGAGACGTGGTAGCATAGTCCGTCCGTTGATCACTGTGAGCGGATGGCTTAGCGGTCTGCCTAGTAAGCAGGAAAACCCGGTTCGAGTCCCTGTCCGGCACAAATTTTCAGCTAGCTGAAATTATTTAAACCAGACTCATCGGAAACTAATGTCTTTAATTCCTTTTGTAGAAATTATGACTATTTTACCCTGCATTATTTCGCGAAATGTAGTATGATTATGTTCGTGTCGTTACGCGAGTATATTCGGATGCCACTTTAGAGCCCTACAAAGACAGGCTTATGTATACAATTACTGGTGAATTTGCTAACAACATATGCGATAAAAACATAAATTCATATTCGTCTAGTGCTGTCTATTTAAGTCCCAAACTGAGCTGTTCGTAAATTTGTTACACCAAAGAAAACAAATTACCCTTTGATGTGAACATGGGACACGGGCATTTTCGTTTATAGGAGGGCTGAAAGGACTTCCTGCGGTCTCGTGAGGATAACTGAAGTAGTAGGACAAAGTATGTACCACCCCACAATCCTATGTTGCCAAATTTATTCAAGATGGCGGATCCAAGATGGCGGCGATAGAAATGGAAATGTCGTATTTATGTCATGGTGGGAAGTTAAAATTTTGGCGGGAAAATAGGTCAGTTGGGCTACTTCCACTAACCTAACCCCTCCCTCCGTCCCTCCTCCCCCCTACCACAGAAAATGGTGGGAAGTTCAAATTCCAACAGGACAATGCAACACACCACGGCTACCTCCACTAACCTAAGAAAATGGCGGGAAAATACGTCACTTGGCTACCTCCACTAACGTGTATCATCCGAGTACCACCACTTCTAGAAATTGGCTGGGAATGAACTCAGCCTGTGCTGGGCTGCTGGATAGGATGGACATAAGTCTTTATTTTGCAGGCAGTATTTATTTGAACAATTTGACGTAGTAGCTCTATCCAGTGTCTTCATGAGGTCTGAAATCCAACTGACCTAGTACACAGTACTGCCGCCAGTGGATGCTGTCATCCCTTATGAGATGTAATCCAAGATGGCGATCTGTGGGAAAATGGTGGGAAAGGACTCAGCCTGTTCTGGGCTGCTGGAGAGAGGAAGGACTGTACATTGTTTGTTTTGGAACAATTTATTTAGGGATGGATTTCACGTAGTTTATTTGTTACACTGATACAAAGCACTCATCCTAGCATGCATAGGATCTCAGTAAATAGTGTACAAACACGCAAACTACTCGTAAATAAGCGAAATAATGAAGTACAATGTGCACAGACATGTAAACAACTCGTAAATTACCGAAAAAATGCATAGCACACCCTACAGACCAGCAAACTACACGTATATCACCGAAATAACGCATGAAAGACGCTTTGCAGACACACTTGCTATGTAAACTGTCAAAATAGTGCATTGTACACCCTACAGGCCTGCAAACTATCCGTAAATCACCAAAATAACGCAGATCACTGATGTGCAGATGCGTAAACAACTAGTAAATTGTCAAAATAATCGATGTAAAACGCTCTGCAGACATACTTGCTAACTATAAACTGTCGAAATAATGCACTTCACAGCCTACAGACCTGTAAACTACTCATAAATCACCAAAATAATGCAGTGCACTGATGTACAGCTAGGAAAACAACTCGTAAATTGTCAAAACATAATGCATATGTAACGCCATGCGAACGCTCACAACACTTAAAGCACTTAAACAGCCGAAAATAATGCAATGCACACACATATTGCACGTAATATTGCTTTAGAACTATAGCCAACCTTGACATACCAGTGAAGTGGCCACATTACTGAACTCCAAGGCATGCACGCCTGGCGGTGCACTCATGCTGGTCACATACGTGAGGCACCTGTGGCCCGCGTGTGTTTACCATTGATGGCACGATAGCTTTCTACCTGTGAATGTTGACGTTACAGGTTGCGCTATAGAAACCTGATCCAGTGCTTCATAGAATATCACAGGTGCATTGTTCCTAGCGATCCTATTGGGGCATGTGAGCTGAGTCTAGCCTTGCACACATGCTTTCCTGCCTAGTGTGGCCGACGCATCGCCGTGAAATGCCAGGATCTGTTTACGAAAGTAGCCCAGAATAACGCCGACTGCAGTCTTTCTGATATTCCTAATGAGACGTGACGTGTTCCTTTCCTGGTAATCAACACATCCTGCTGTCAGCATATGTCTCAGAAACATTAAGCGTTCTCAACGCTAAAAGCCTTCATCATGTCTGCACATGGCTGTGAAAACACTGTTAATCATAAAAGCATTATTGTTGTTTGGAAAGAGAGCACTGTCTAAGCACAGACGAGGGGAAATAAGAACAATTACACAATCTGAATCTGAAGCACTGTGCTACCGAAGAGAAAAATGGCGGGAATTTTCGGTATCCTACAGCTACTGGTCTGGAGATGTCCTAATGCCATCATGGTGGATGAGTGACGGCATCATCCCTACCAGAGATGGATGGTCTGCTTAAACTTGTCTTTGAGAATTTGCTCTCTCAGAACTTTCCATAGATAACTTGTCTCCATCATGTTCAAATCAGTTTTTAGATGCTCCTATGTCCCAGCATGAAGGACGTCTTGTGAATGAATGGAGCACTCTGACTGGATCTTAGTGAATTTATCCTCGAAATTACTGATACTGCTGGTGTGGAAGCACTGTCCGCATTTTCCTTTTCCTTTTTTCTGCAGACAAGACTTTCAGTGGCAAAACTATTTTGTACAGATCACCATATTACACTGACAATTAAACCCTGCAAAGCGGCCTCCTGATCGTCAAATACAGAAAGACTCTTACTCAATTACACTGCTCCGCCACTGAGGATGGAAGCTTGAATATTAGAGCATGAAACCGATCTTCAACGTGACAATATATCACCAAGTACCCTGTTGATCTAGTAAACATATAATTCATATCCTGCGCCATACAAAATCCTCCCTTTCGCATCATGCATATAGCTATTGACTGCCAGATGCTTGTACATATACCATGAAGACAGACAGCATAAGCACATGCACCATAGGTATACTCCTCACTGCACTAGATATATCCCACAAGGTCAGGTGGTATTGCCCCCACCCCCCCACAATGCATGACCAGAGCACACTCAGTGGTGAACCAAAGTCACTCTCAGAACCCGTTGCACAAGGGCTGGGTCGATTGCACTCGGCAAAAATGTGTCACCATTTCTGGTGCTGACCTGCTTGCTCGCTTGCTTGCTTTCTACACCTCCAGGGTGTGGGATTACAAGGACACCTGTATATTCACAAGGTTTGCCTGAATATTGTATCATTTACACGAGACTTCTCGCAGCATAATTCCGAAGATACAGCCTGGAAATTATTTCTCCTGAAACCCGAAACTTTAGCGAGGTGGATCATGCTGTAAAGCACTGCGTAACTAGAAACATATCCCATCTGCGAAGACCTTTACGTGAGAACTCGAAAAAAAGTAGCTGAAACTGATATTTCCACATGTGAATACAGATGTCAGTGATGTAACAGATTCCAAATCATCCCTATAATATACAAAGTCAACTTAGATGTTTCTCATGTCTAGAGAACCAGCAAATATGGCTTCCGCCTGTTTTTCAACTGCTGGATGCACGCACCACAATCGATGTTCCCTCAACTAAATAAAGGCGTGAAATGTGCAGGACCAGTCAACCAGACAATTTACGTGGGAGGGAATAATGGTCCACTGAAAACACACATCCATATTGAATCTTCTCTAATTTACATGCGATCATGAAAGCTGTACAACACATTATAAGTATTAGTTCGCTATTCGGCCTTCTAGAGGACGACACAGTTAAATCAGCCACATTCCTACATCCCAACAGGCCTCTCCATTCAGACAGCTCTTACCGTTAGCCAGAAACGTGAATCATTCCCGCCACAGGTCACCGGCGCTGCACGCCAAGCACGCATAGTCAGAATAGTCCTAGGGAAACCGGCCACATATATATTCTATCCCTGTACTTACAATTAAATATTATGATCGTGGTCTAACTGGATGACATTCGACAATGAGCGAAGTATCGGAAGTAAACCCTGCTGATGACTATTGCTTTGGAAATAGAAATATCTGTACCATTCATATGACGTCTTCCCTTTGCTGTCACAGTATTCCATGTCAAATCCATACCTTCCTTACAACTAGACGTAGTCATTTCCTTTCCTCGGAACACAAACACATACTTTACAAGCCTGATGCTCAAAGCGAACGTATCACGCAACCCCTACTACTAAGTATAATACTCTGCCAATAACTGATTGCTGGCGATACGAAATAATACTGAGAGAAAATCAGCGATGGGTCGATATGTCTCAGAAGCTTTTGCTGCGAGTGTGACCACTGTTTCTTAGAGAGACAGGTGTAATCGTCTTACAAACCGCCAGATGTTAAAAAACACAATCGCAACGACCATATTACTATCACAAGCGGTCACGATGCTACAGGTGCATACAAATATCCCTGTTGAAAGCTATATCTGCCTTATAAATCGACTTATGGCATTACCTCCGAATGAACTGGTTTTTTGTTACAAATACTCTGACACTGAATATAGTTCGTGATCCCTGGAGTGTATATTACCAGACCAACAGCGCGGTTACATGCAGCCCACGATGCAACTTTGTGACAAAATTACAGAATTTTGAAAGCCAGCCCTGGCACTGCTCACACTGCACTGGCTGCGGTGGGGGAAGTTTGGATGGCTCTGCTTCTCTTTCAGCGTAATCAATGACCACACCCTCTGTCAGGATGCGGTCAACTGCTTCCTGGTCTCTTGAGATTACCCTAATGTTTTTTGTGCGAGTCTGTTTTTCCCTTGAAGTGACACGCCATGCCCTTTCCACATCCAGTCCCTGGTTGCTGAATTGGTTGATTATGTCTTTTGCCTCGACATCAAGTGGAACTTTTTTAATAACTGCACTGAGTGGTGGTTTGCGGGAGCTTAGCATGGGCTGCCTCGGTTTGCGTATTTTCTGGGGGCGCACTGTTACTGTGGAGATGATGTGATTTCGGAAGACTTTTTGAAAGTAGTCTTCCTGTTCTCCGCTGGTGGTGGATATATATGTTCTCCCATTTCAGACTATGTTCAGGGACTTGATTTCTGCCCTCACTGCATATTCAACAAAGGAGTTAATTTTGGCGGCCCTTGCTTTTTGTGTGATGTCATGGGGAAGATTCTCCACGACGTTCGTCACAGTCCGGTTGTCATTCATTGGCGTTGCCGCTTCTGTTCCGTTATCAGTGTCGTGAGGGGGGGGGGGGGCGGTCAGGAGTTGGGGGTCTCACCTTGATCTTCAGCATTCATACTGGAGTCGTGTGATGTTTTGTGTGGTCGCACCCGTGGTTTGTCCCAGTTCAGTCCCACTTGTTGTCACCGTAGGGTAGCTGCAGGCTGACTTGGCCTACTCTACACATATGCGGGAAACGGGGCAGAGCCACTCGCCCTGGTGTGGAGATTGCTCTACTCTGGTGGGAGGAGGCAGCACTGACTGCGGTGCGACACTGGTGTTACGACATTACGACAATTTTGCTTGCCTACCCACTTTTGCTTGTCTGCCTGATTATTCAGACAGACCAACACGACAATAATGCTCTTTCAGAATGCACCTCGGCATGGGAGGTGCAGTGGCGCTCTGCTTCCTTCTTTCTTTGTTCTTCGTTGCAGATGGCTGGTCACTGCATGAGCTCAGATGCTTGTTCAGCGGCAGCTGCGGTGTCCCGCCTGGGTGGTATGGTGGGGGAGAGGGTGGGTGAGTGGGCACTGCGCTCACTCGACGACTGCTGCTGCTGTGCAGCTCTCAGTCCACTCCGGTCGGCACCCATGGCTCGTCTGTGTCCTCGAGTGTTTTTTTTTTTTTCCCTGGGGGTTGGGCAAGCTGTTTGTGCATTTTGCTCTATTCAGCCATGGCGTTTAAGTTTATTCTGTTGGTACTCTGTTTATTTATTTTGATCGCAGGGATGGATGGGAGGGGGGGGGGGGGTATTCTCCCAATTGGGAATTTATTTGCAAGTGTTTGTTGGGGACAGTTCCAGTATTCACCTTAGCAACCAAGGAAAACCTGCAAAACCCGGCCAGAACTGCTTGTGTTTGGGCTTCTCTTTTATTTTCAGTCTTGCCAGTATTGGCGTAGGCGTTCACAGTGGACAACAGCGGCCTCTCGCCTTCTGTTGTGGTCCTCTTCTTGCCTTCTTTCTCTCTCTTCTGAATTGTTCTCCACAGGCTTCTGCCTTTCTTGTTATGAGTTCCCGACTTTGTAGGAAATTCATTTGGTATTCGTCTTTCTCGGCCACATTCGGAATTGTTTCGTCCAGGATCTCACTGTTCACCAGGCTGTCATTATAGTTAACGAACTCACTGGTTTGGACTTCTGCGTCCTTACGCACCATGGCAGCTGCACTGGCGGCCACTGCGATTTGCGTGGATCGGCTCGTTGTTATCTTCTTCGGCCATGTCGTTTGGGTGGCCTGGTCTTGGACTGGGTGGGCTGCCTTCACAGCAGGCCCATCGTCATTTCGCTGCTCACAGACCTGTACTGCCCGCATCTCTGTATATGGACTTCAGCGATAGGTCTCTCGAAGAGTGAGGCAGGGGGCATCCATCTCCGCATGGAGCACCATGGCTTCTGCTTTCCTGAGAACTGCATTGACCTCAGGACCAGCTGTCACCATCTGCCCACTCACTGCGCCACACCGGCGCCCGTCCCCCCCATCTTTGCCACTGACGTTTGGTGCTGGCGGCCAAGTGTGAGCCTCCATCGTCGCTCCTCCAGAAGCTGCGGTTGGCTCTGCCGCATTGCCTCCCTCCTTTGTGGAGGCTTCTGCCTCCCGCCGCTGCTATTTGCAGTGGCATCATGGTGTTGTCTTCTACTTCTTCGTCTTCTTCTGCGGCGTTTCTTCTTACCCTGGGCTGCGGTTTTCGGCGCTTCGGCAGGATTTTGGCCTATTAAGGCCTGGCATCCGCGCCAGTTGGCAACGTGCTCTCCACCGCAGTGGGGGCAGGTCGGCTGGTTGTCTCTAGTGCTGGCACACGTGTGGCTGTCGTGCTGACTGCCGCACTTGATGCACCTCACAGAGTTGTGCCAGTGCTTTGCCATGTGTCCTTCCTCCTGGCACTTGAAGCACTGGGGCTTCGTGTCCAGGTGGGGAGAGTTTATTACTCCATGTGAAAGCCCAACAGCTTTTGTATGCCAAAAATATCGCCACCAATGTCTGATGCTGGTGTTGCGACGATGAAAAATGGTGGTTTTTTCCTATTGGTCCTGTTATGCAGCTTGACAGCTGCATTGACGAAACCTTGGCGGTGCGGCCATTCTCTGACTACGTGCTCCGTCAAGGCCCAAGGCAGGCCCCTTAGGAGCGTCTTGGTGATCTTCCTGCGACGGTTTTCGGGTTCCATCGTCTTCTATTGTTGTGGGGCGTCCACTGCATGGGCGGCCAGAAGGTCCTTCAGGGTCCTGTGGTCGTCCCAACTTGCTGCCTGGAGATTGATGATGGTGTTGGAGTCAAGCGACTCGCCGACGACCTCCTCCTTGCCATCGCTGCCCCATCTTGTCGAAGAGTTCCAGCCATTCGACCTCCCTACACTTGATGTACAGGGAGGGAGCGGGGGAATCATCTTCTGCCTCCGAACTGCCGCCTCTCGCGACATTCCTTCCTACGCTGCTCATCTTTACCATACTGTATGCTGTGGTTACGACAACTTGCTTTTTGCTGTTAAAACAGCAGCACGACTATTTGCCACCCCGCGCGCAGTGCTGTCTTCAGATCAAACTCTCTTCCTCAGCCGGCCGGTGTGGCCGAGCGGTTCTAGGCGCTTCAGTCTGGAGCCACGCGACCTCTACGGTCGCAGGTTCGAATCCTGCCTCGGGCATGGATGTGTGTGATGTCCTTAGGTTAGTTCGGTTTAAGTGGTTCTAAGTTCTAGGGGACTGATGACCTCAGATGTTGAGTCTCTTAGTGCTCAGAGCCATTTGAACTACTTGAATCTCTCCCTCAGTAGTGGAGCACCGCAGCTGTGTGCTGCACTAACCCACTCACTCCGGCTGCCACGGGTCGAGTGGTCGTCGAGTGCACTGTAGCTGTTGTTGGGGCATCTTGCCCAGTCCGAAAGATATAGGTACAAGCCTCGCGGCTACGGCTTCAATAATTACCTGTGTCGGAAGTAAAACATTGGCTTTTTGGTGTGCTTATTTTTTTTCCTGCGTTAAAATGATTTCAAGACACTGGCTGGATGGTTTTTTTTAATCATTCGCTCCCACATTCACACGATATATACATTGCTCACATTTATACATCTTACGGTAGACACATTCACACACATATTCATTCATTTTTTATTTAATTTTATAAATTTTTATTTGTCTTTTATTTTTTATTTTTATTTATTAGTTTTTAAATCTATACACGAGGTGTATGGTCTTGTTATTCCCGTCTGGCCATCTGTTGGATGTGTGGTAGCGGACCCTGTGTTCAAGTTCTCATACAAGGCTGTTTTCCGAGTTTAGTGTTATTTCGTGGAAGGCTTTGGCAGTGACTCTGAATCGGTCCCTCAGGTAGGGCACCCCTGCGAGCTGGTGAGGTTCGCTCATTGGGAACTGGTGTGGCAGGTGAAGTGCCCTTTTCAGAGCACGGTTTTGAATTCTTTGTAGTCGTTGTATGTGGGTTGGAGCAGCATTACCCCACACAACAGCAGTGTAGTCTAGGATTGGCCGCACTAATGTGAGGTACAATATCACCCCCAGTCTTGATGGTAGTGTTGATGATGGATTTAGTAGTGGGTAAAGCACTACAATTCTTCTCCTGGCTTTCTCTCGGATGTTTTCTGTATGAGGGCGCCATGTCAGACGCCTGTCGAGGGACTCACCCAGGTATTCTGCTATTTTTTACCATGAGATTGGAGTGCCCCTTATCTAGATGGGCTGGATGTTAGGTTGGAAAGGTCTTCTGCAAATAGCTATTGTCTGCGTCTTAGTGCATTGAAGGACAATCGCCATTTCGTCACCCATTCACTCACCGTATTACACGCTTATTGCAGTCTTGGCTGGAGGTGTACAGCATTCATACTTCGGGAGTATGGTAGGTAAAATGTGTACAATGTGTATAACAGTGGACCCAATACGCTGCCCCGAGGTACTCCTGCTTTGATGGGTCTGGTGGACGATGTACCATCTTGAGTGTGGACATGAAACGTCCGATTTTCGAGGTAACTTTTCAGGAGTGTCGCATGTGACACGGGGACGCCCTTATCTAGAAGTTTATACTCGAGGCCCTAGTGCCACACGCAATCAAAGGCGCGTGAAACATCCAGAAATACAGCCCCGAAGAATTCCTTCCTTTCCATGGCGCCGAATGCTTCCTCAACTAGGCGTAGTAGCTGCTGGGTGGCGGAGTGGCCTCGGCGAAAGCCGAACTGGACGTCTAGTATCAGGTGCTCTGCTTCCACATGCTGCTGAAGTCTCTTTATATACAGACGTTCAGAGAGTTTCGATATAGCAGGTAAGAGACTGATTGGACTTCAGCTTTCCAGCGATCAAAGGTCTTTTCCAATCTTCATTATGGCGACGACCGCAGCATGTTTCCATGTGAGGGGGAATTCGCCTGTTGCCAAGATCTCGTTGAAAGCCGCGGATATTAGTGGTGCTGCGGTGAGTGGTAGTTGCTTCAGTAGCTCATTTGTTGGAAGGTCTGGTCCTCCTGCTTTTTTATTTTCATTTAGTTCTTCGACCTCTTTTGTTACTTCTGCTGTGGTAATCGATTGGATACGGTCGACTTCAGCTCGGCTGGCGAGGAATCTCGGAAAGTGTTCGTTAACTAGGCCAATGTGGGCCGCATCGGAGAGGTCGTTCATCGGCGAGAATTTTTTTGCGAATGCATCTGCCAGGGCATTAACTTTGGGGTCTGGTTCGCTGACAATATTGTTGCCCACGTGTAGTGGGGGTAACGTCTGTCCCTTCTTTAGTAAAGGCTTCGTCATCTTCCAGACTGATTGGTCTTGTAGCTGTAGCAGCGCGATCTTATCGGCCCAAACTTGGTTCTTGTGTTTTTCTATCGCTACCCTTATCGTTGCGGTAGCTTTACTCGGCGCTTTGTTGCTGGGTTGCGCATTGCCTGCCATTCTCTGAATGCGTGGTTTTTTTCTCTGATGGCTGCTGTGATGGGTCGAGGCAGTTGATGGGTTTTAGGTCGTGTAGGTCATCTCGGTGGCGCGACTTCTGTTGCAGCGTCCAGTGCTTTGGATGTTATCTATAGTAGTGTGGCTTCTGCTCCTGCTGCCTCTCGGCCGGTGTGTCTGGAAGGTCTCTTTCGAGCAGTTGGCGCTTTGTTTCCCAGCTGATTCCTCGAATATCGAAGTGGTGTCTTGGCGGTTTATTGATGCCGACAAGGTCGACATCAAAGATGACCAGTTCATGATCTGAGGTAAGAGCCCTTCTGGTGGTGGCAGTAACATCTTTGGAAAATCGCTTAATGATGGCTGTATCCAGTACATCGCTCTGGCCTCTGTTTGGAAAGCATGTGGGGTCGTATGTTCCCACAATGATGGTATGGTTTCTTTCTGTGACTTGTAGGAGACGGCATCCACAGATATTCGTCATGCAGTTATTCCAGTTGGTGTTTTTTGCGTTAAGGTCGTTGGCAACAAAAAGGTTTCTCTGCTGTGACAGTAACGCCTCGAAGTCTGCTTCTTCTAGATGGCTACGGGGGGCCTGTAGACTGCAATGAATTGTATGCCGCCTCTTGATGTTTGGACTGCAACCGATGTGGCTTCTACTGTGGCTACTGCTGGGAGTGGCAGTTGATGATGCATCAGGGAGTTTCTTACGTAGACTGCTGTTCCTCTTCTGGCAGTCAGTGGTCTGTCCGGAAACAGCTGTAGTTGGCGACTCGCATGTGGATATCAGGTTTCAAGTGTGTCTCGGTGACAAGGCACACGTCGATTCCTTCATCTTGAAGGAATTGGCGAAACACGTCTACTTGAGTGCGGATTCCATTGGCGTTCCACATGCGCACAGTTAGTCCAAATCCAGCTGCCATATTGAGTGGTGGAGGGTGACTTTGGAATGGCCTGAAGGCAACTTGAACTGCTGCAGAAATCTGCTGCAGAATGGTGGCCATGATAGCCTGGAGGGCGTCAGTGATGGCTTTCGTCATGGCTTGCATGACTGACATCAAGTTGAACTCTAGAGGGGGGGAGGGGGGGAGTGTTGGGCGTATTGTGTTATGCCTGAGTTGTTGGCAATCTGGCACTGATTGTGTGCTGCTGGGGTGCAGCAATGGTCGAAGGGGGTGGAGCTGGACGATGGGGAATGAACTGAGCACACCTGTGGTGGTGGGGGTTGGTTATCTGTATACCTGCAGGGGGGCATTGGCCTTAGAAGATGGGGCAGTGTTGACATTGGTTGCTGCGACATTTGTGTTTCTTCTGCCAGCTGTGATAGCAGCATTAAGCCAGTGAGAAGATTCAGGCTTTAATTTGGATCCTGCGTGGCACTGCTGGACGTTGAAATGACTGCCTGATGCAGGTCAGCATCTCTCGTGGCGTTGATTTCTTGCTTCTTCTCCATAGCCTCGGACGAGCAAGGTGTGTTTCGTGCGTCAGCCATAACACCAATGGAAGCGTCAAAGTTTTGGCATAGAAGAAGGAAAGCTAGCCTTGGCCTCTATGAACACGGGCTCGACCCATGCGAATGGGGCCCTGGCTCGCAAAGTCCCTCAATATCTGTCCATAGGTGCGCAGATGGTCCTCTCCCACTCACTGTGTTCTGCTGGAGCGTTGCCGTTACATTTTCGGTCCGCTGCAGTTCTAGATGTTCCCTCTGCGGTCTGCGCCCGTCAGACCCGACCCAGGGCGTTCCATCTTCGGTCTGGTGCGCCTGGAACTCTGTATGGGGATTGTTCTCCATGTCCACACCTTCAGTTCTTCTATATGTAGAGTGCTGCAGCTGTCCCCAATTCCACAAACAGAAGAACTGAAGGCGTGGACTTGGAGAATGTTCCCCATACAGAGTTCCAGGTGCACCAGACCGAAGATAGAACGCCCCAGGGTTGGGTCTGATGGGCGCGGACCGCAGAGGGAACATCTAGAACCGCAGCAGACCAAAAATGGAACGCAACGCTCCAGCAGATCACAGTGAGCGGGAGAGGACCACAGGGGGAATGCCTGATACCACAGATGGGATTCCAAACATACCAGACCGAGGACCTGCCGTGACTTCTATTACGCTTCTTGCCTAATTGATACGTAGGTTAAGCAGCCTACACTGCTGTTCCTACGGCTTCCTATGCGTTCTTCTTCCATCTCTTTCTTGAATTGTCGTCTGGGAGTCATTAGTGAGGTATTCTTCTTCTTTTGCTGCTGGTGCGTGGTCTCTACTCACGCAGCAGGTCCGGCCAGCGTGTGGTGGGTCGCCAGTGGACTTGATTTCCAAGTCCCCTGACGAATTGGTTGTTGGCTTCACTGGGTCCGCGTAAAAACTTGCCGCTGCTTGCCGGAAGCGCTGTTTAAGCGGTGGTATTCCGGCAAGTTCGTGCAAGTCCCTCTTTGGGAAACCGCGTGGTAGGTGCAGTGCGAGCCTGACGGCTTTGCTCTGCATTTTGTGGAGCATCTTCACTGAAGTGTCGGCCGCGTTTCCTCAGACAACGGCAGCGTACTCCAACACTGGCCTGATTAGTGTTAGAGTGTTCTGCCGCAGTCTGTAGGTAGTGTCGACTCTGGGTTCAGCAGCGGCTACAGCAGGCGCATCCTGGACAGCGCCTTTGCCCGCACCTCCCGAATATGTTCATTCCACGTCAGGCGCCTGTCGAGGGTAACGCCGAGGTATCGACCAGTACGTGACCATGGTATGGGGCCACCCATGATCTGCACAGGCCTGACGTCCGCTGGCACTTTCTTTCGCGTGAAAATCACAGCCTGGCTCTTGCCTGCGTTGAATTTGAGCCGCCATTTGGTGGCCCATGATCCGAGCTCGTCGCAGGCGATCCAGACCGAGGATGGAACACCCAGGAGCGTGTCTGTCGGGCGCGGACCGCAAAGAGAACACCCAGGGCTGCAGCGGACGGAAAAGGGAACGGCAATGCTCCAGAAGAACGCAGTGAGCGGGCGCGGACCGCAGAGGGAGCCCCTAGTGAAGGGGGAAGGTCACAGGCATGAATACTGGACCAGGTCCATTCGAGGAGTAGTCTCACGTGGCACCTGATGAAGGTAACGAGCAACGTTACCGAAATATCGTGCAAGTATGATGCTGATATCCGGCAGAACACCCATCCCAAGATGTCATTAGATCGCCGGGAAAGCCTGAAGAATTACTATTTGTTCTTTTTCTTGTCTCTTCTAGTAACTCCCCATATTAATTTTTCCATTTTTAGATAACCAGCCTTTATTTTCTACATCTACATCCACATGGATACTCTGCAAATCACATTTAAGTGCCTGGCAGAGGGTTCATCTAACCACCTTCACAATTCTCTATTATTCCAATCTCGTATAGCGTGCGGAAAGAATGAACACCTATATTTTTCCGCACGAGCTCTGATTTCCTTTATTTTATCGTGGTGATCGTTCCTCCCTATGTAGGTCGGTGTCAACAAAATATTTTCGCATTCGGAGGAGAAAGTTGGTGATTGGAATTTCGTGAGAAGATTCCATCGCAACGAAAAACGCCTTTCTTTAAATGATTTCCAGCCCAAATCCTGTATCATTTCTGTGACACTCACTCCCATCTTTCGGCATAGTACAAAACGTGCTGCCTTTCTTTGAAGTTTTTCGATGTACTCCTTCAGTCCTATCTGGTAAGTATCCCACACCGCGCAGCAGTATTCTAAAAGAGGACGGACAAGCGTAGTGTAGGCAGTCTCCTTAGTGGGTCTGTTACATTTTCTAAGTGTACTGCCAATAATACACAGCCTCTGGTTAGCCTTCCCCACAACATTTTCTATGTGTTCTTTCCAATTTAAGTTGTTCGTAATTGTAATACCTAGATATTTAGTTGAATTTACGGCATTTAGATTAGACTGATCTATCGTGTAACCGAAGTTCAACGAGTTCCTTTTAGCACTCATGTGGATGACCTCACACTTTTCGTTATTTAGGGTCAACTGTCACTTTTCGCACCATTCAGATATTTTTTCTAAATCTTTTTGCAATTTGTTTTAATCTTCTGAGGACTTTATTAGACGATACACCACAGCATCATCTGCAAACAACCGAAGACGGCTGCTCAGATTGTCTCCCAAATCGTTTATATAGGTAAGGAACAGCAAAGAGCCTATAACAGTACCTTGGGTAACGCCTGGAATCACTTCTGTTTTACTCGATGACTTTCCGTCAATTACTACGAACTGTGACCTCTCTGACAGGGAATCACAAATCGAGTCACATAACTGAGACGGTATTCCAAAAGCACGCAATTTCACTACGAGCCGCTTGTGTGGTACAGTGTCAAAAGCCTTCCGGAAATCCAGGAATAAGGAATCGATCTGAAATCCCTTGCCAATAGCATTCAGCACTTCATGAGAATAAAGAGCTAGTTGCGTTTCACAGGAACGGTGTTTTCTAAACCCATGTTGACCTTCTGTCAATAGACCGTTTCCTTTGAGGTAATTCATAATCTTCGACACAATATATATTCTAAAATCCTGCTGCATATCGACGTCAACAATATTGGTCTGTAACTTAGTGTTTAGTCCTAATACCTTTCTTGAATATTGGTGTGACCTGTGTAACTTTCCAGTCTTTGGGTACGGATCTTCCGTCGAGCGAACGGTTGTATATGATTGTTAAGTATGGACCTAATGTATCAACATAGTCGGAAATGAACCTAATTGGTATACAGTCTGGACCAGAAGACTTACTTCTATTAGGTGATTTGAGATGCTCCGTGGATATTTACTTCTACGTTACTCATGTTGTCAGCTCTTCTCGATTCGAATTCTGGAATATTTACTTCGTGTTCTTTTGTGAAGGCATTTCGGAAGGCTGTGTTTAGTAACTCTGCTTTGGCAGATCTTGGAGGTAAAGTCCAGGTATCACTACTATGAATCAAAACTGACTATGCAGACTGACTTGAGACATTTCTTTTCATATTCATCTGTAGCTTTGTTCTGGAAACATTTAGTTGACCAATATGATTGTCATACACTGCATTAGACATTTCTGTTGGAGATAATTTCCAAACGTAGTGTATGTATATGGCATAACAAAAAAAGACAAAGCACCTTGAACACATGATTGGATCTCTTCGTGCACATACATACGGCTGGAAATATGTAAATAATTAGAATTGAAATTTTCTTTGGCAATTAGAATGGCTACCAGAGTTCATTAGCGTTGTTCACGTCTAGCGTTGTTACCAGACCTGGAAGGGTGAATAATGGGCGTGAACAGCCTCAGACGTCGACTGATCACCACGAAGGACATAGAGATGCCACCTACTCGTGTGAAGCAGCATTATTAACACCTTCCAGAATTTGAAATGAGCCTCATTGTGGGTCTCCTTTTGGCTGGCTGGTCGACTCGTGCAATATCCAAACTTGTGTGGCATTCAAACTGGACTTATTGGGACTGTGAGGGCAGTCATACTAGTCAAGTTGCAGGTCGGCCACGTCTGACTTCTACAATAGGCGATCTCATATTGTATCTCAAGCACATCGAAATCCCTTTACATTTTCGCCTGCTATCCGAGAACATGTAATAGACTCTTGCGACCTAACGTATCATCCCACACCATTGGTTGAAGAACACCAGAGCTAGTTTAGGTAATTACCGACCTACGCCAAGAATGCCGTTAACACAGCATAAACGACTCAGTTTGGCGTGATGCCGGTGTCAGGAATCATGGTCTGATGCTGAATGACGTCGCGTTCCGTTCAGCGATGAATCGCACTTCTGCTCTACCCCAGACGACTTTCATTGGAGAGTGCAGGGGAGACGTAGGGAGAGGTCCACTTCCAGCAATGATTTGGAGAGACACAGCGGTTTGACTCACCATGGTGAGGGGAGCCATTTGTATGGCTTTAGGTCATGGCTAGTTGGTGATTCAGGGAAGTCTGACCACAACGGTATGTGAGTTAGATCCTACCTCCTCCTGCGTTACCGCTCAGGTGACGGTATCGTGTCGTCCTTTCCAACAGGATAACGCTGATTCCCAAGTGAGAGGAGTGACTACGAACTGTCTGTGTAATGAGGTTCTCCCACGCGCCGCTAGATCCTGAGACCTGTCGCCTGTAACACATGTGCGGGACTAGCTCGGACATGAATTCCGTTGCAGTGCTAGTATGGAGGATATCAAGGAACAGTTGCAGCACTTGCGGAGCAAATTGTCTCAGGCTTTGTAGCATCCTTCCCAACAGAATCTGTCCATGCATCCAGGCCACAGGGGTGCAATGTCATACTGATAGCTGGCCTGTTACTTCCAAGTTCTCCTTTCTTTGACTCGACATTGTCATCACTGAAATAACATCACATATGACCTCAACACTTTTCCTCTTCTCGTTCTCGGTGCTTCACCTTCTTGTCGGATTGTGTATTATCACCACAAGCAGAGTGGGTATTAAAAGGAATGTTATGTTTTGCTACTCAAAGATAACGCTTACAAGTCATGTCGCAAGATAAGGAAGCTCTGAAGGATTAGAAAAGGAAGAAACGGAAATTATAGAATGTGTGCTGGACCAGAAATAACCAAAAGCTGGGACTATGAAGATGGTATCTGTTCTTTCTGACATGTCCGAAAGAACAGATACCATCTTCATATAGTTAAGGCTAACCAGCCATTGACCTCCTTCTTCTGTGCTGGATGCACACGCATTGCCCGAACTCTTACGGGACTCGGTAGGATTGTCTGCCGCGAGTGTTGAGTGTAATGGGCAGGGAAACTACGAATGTACTCTGTGGCCATTAAGTTGGGAATGTGGGTCTCACGGGGAGCGTGCAAGGGATAAATCCCTGCAGTCGCACTATCCTCTGTGCCCTCGGTGGCTCAGATGGATGCCGGCACGGTAGCTCAGTGTGTTCGGTCAGAGAGGCGGTGGCCCTTTGTAATAAAGAAACTGAATAAAGGAATGAACGATCAACTTGAACGGATGTCATGTGAAGTCCGCCCAGACCAAACGCAACGAACAACACGAAACAAAATAATGAAAAGATTAAAAAAAAAGATGGATAGAGTATCTGCCATGTACGCGGGTTCGAATCCCGTTCGGGGCACAGATTTTAAACTGTTGACTGTTGACAGCTTAGGGTTTTGATTTAATTATCATTTCAAAAGCTGGGGAGGTAGAAATTATTAACAATCTACATACATGAAAACTGATCCTGTAATGGGTTTTGCGTTAGTTTACGTTATTTAGCTACTTTTCCTCCGGCGTTGGTTAAGTGAGCATCGTGTGAGAATTTCAGTTCCTTCTGGTCTGCTCTTTTCTTTTCCTCCAAACTTCCTCATCTTTTCACCATGTCTCCTATCTTTCTTCTGACAACGTCACAGTTGTTCTCTTCTGTATTGGGAAACCTTTTCATTTATTACTTTTCTTCTAAAAACTCCCAGGATCTAGCTTATTAACCATTTCTTTTCTCAGTGCTACCTGAAGATTTGCTCTGTCAGACGGTTGTTATACATCCTGTATAAATGTCCAAAAAATATAGGATTTATTTTCCTAGTCATTTATTATATTTCTACATTTTGACGAATTTGTTATGCGATTTTTAACTGTCAATTTTCTGTGCTTCGCATTAAATCCAACAGTTTCCTCATTACTCTTTCTCTGATATTTCTAGTTTTTTTTCATATGTCTTGTAAATTGAATCCTTTTCGCCATTCCTTTGATAAATACGAACAATATGTATATGATATTTAGAAGATATGGAATCGAAATGATTATTATTTCGCCATTATCAGTTTACATGGTGATAGAGACACCAGAAAAATAAGACTAAATCGGAAAATGTAGATAGAGACAACAGTGATGATTACATAATTATGCGAGTCAAATATTTGTGTCAGAATCACATGTATCTGTACGTTTTGGAACACGGCGATATTTTGCCACCCCCAATGTGCCCAGTGCCACTCTGAATTTGAAATGCACACTGTGCTCGCGAGTAATGGATAGGGCAAACGGCGGCAGCAAACGCGACCGTATCTCGCGCCGTTGCGCTGCGCTGCGCGCAACAAAAGAGTCGCGGAATTGTTTAACTACCTGCGCGCCTGTCGCCTCATGAATATTAATTGCTCAGAACGAAATACTCGGCCGGCATAAATTATTCGCCATTGCTTTATCTTGAAATTCAGTGTACAGTCAACACAGATATGAAACTTTTCTCCCGCATTTAACAACAAAGTTTGTTTCTGCGTTCGCGCTAATTATTACAAGCTACGTGTAACATTAGCAAAAACAGTAAACAGAGAACTTTCCGCAGAATCAAACATAACGTGCAACATTTGTTACTATAATATTTACGGTATGAGCAAAAAGTATGTTAAGAAACCATATTTTCACACAATACAAAACTAACACTTGTCCAGTATTTATCCTTCCGACTGTTTACTCCCACTCGCCGCACTGTTGTTTCCCTTTCGTCCATAACCATGCAGAGAGAGACCAGAAGAAAAAGCTCGTTGGAGGCAGCAGTATTACAGGAAAGCATCAACATTAGTGCAGTATTTAAAAAGAATGTGTAACAGCATTCAGGAACTGCAAGGTAAAGTCAATTAACATCTTTGCAGAAGAATTGGGTGAAAGTAGTGAAAGAGAGTGTATTATTTTTGTGTATCGAACTGTCTGTGCAGTTTCCTTAGTTAGTGTACATTGCGATTGATATTCATTTGAAAGTGAAGGTCTATTCCAAGAGGTTTCATTAAGCAAAATTCTAGTCACTGAATTTGTTCTTGATGTAGTGGTAACAGAAAACTGCATGCCTCCAATGTTATCGTATGAAAATATTGTTAGGGAATATGTGAATATTTTAGTAAACAACTACTGTAGGCTAAATTTAAACACACACAGATATTTCTAATGTTTCATATGCACGAAAATAGTGCGCTCTTTCAAAGACGTCAGCATCTTTCTTTGCAAATGTATTAGTTAGGTTGCATATACCTTACACTAAATTAAGCGCTGTTGTGCGTTCCTAATAGTTTTTGCCTCATTTACACATGAACAACTATATGTCTTTTCTCTGTTAATTAATCTCATTTAGAACCAGGGAACGATCTTGGTCGCCCTCCTTATTAGTTCGCCGTCGATACACCACTATGCGGACAATAAGTGCAGTAGCTAACGTATCCGTTACGGTTGATTTTCTTTGTGCTCATTTGTTTTATAATACGCAAAAGAATGTTCGCAAAGAATAGCTCAAGTGGAAAGAAAAATGTTGAGGCTATTACGAGCCTGCAAGGCGAACCCAGTATTGCACGTTAACGGAAGACGCACGAGGGAATTCAATACCGAACTGGACAGCTGTTGCTGCCTGGGCTTCTACATGTTCGGTGTTTTACCGAACTGTTCGGTATTTCAGACCCATGATCGGTGTTTGGTACTGAACTACGAGTGGTTCGGTATTTTGAGACTTGCTTTCATAACACTGATTTATAGAACATTTGGTGTGCTGTTGCCAGTCGGTGCGTGCTGCACTCGTGTCCTTCACTGATCGTTTTACGTCTCCTTTCTCTGCATTCGGCTGCTGCCGTCCGAGCCTGCCAGTCTACTCCGCGCACCGGTTGGTTAGCTGAACTTCAGAGCTGAACTAAGTTTTGACTTTATTATGTGCAGTATTCCGTATACTTATCTAAGACATTTGCGAATTAATGAAATTTAATAGAGGGGCTAGGAATACTCATTTGGTAAGTTAGTATTAGTGCACTGAAAGATAAAATTAATCGTATATAATACCCATTTTATGGCCAACGATTTCTTTGGCTATACCTACCTCTTTTAAAACCTATATTTATGGTACATTAAGTGTAACTGTTCTGAATGTTACAGAAATATTGGAAAGAACACTAAATTCTTACATAAAATATGGATAAACATCTTTATGGGTCCTGAGCTACAAGACGAAAGACTCTCCAGGTGGATTAGTCAATCAGCCGCCAAACACCAAGCCAGATGTAATCTTTGGTCATCATTTTTTAATGTACTTAATAATGGGGCGAAGTCTCTTATTCAACAATGCAATGGTAAGAAACACCTTATATCTGTAAGATCAAAAAATGTTTCAAGCAAAATTAGTAAATTTCTTATTCAAACCTCTGGAGATTTAATAGAGAAAATAGATGCAATTTAACTCACTAAAACCTACCACGCAGTAAAACAAGGACACAGTTACAATTCCTCTTATTACGGCAATAAATTAGAGTCTACAATGAATCTAAGTTGGCTTCAAAGGGGCAATTACATGGAACAAAAATAGAGACTCTCACGAGTAACGTTTTTGCGCCATATTCGATGAAAAATGTGTAAAAAAAATAAAACGGTCCAGTTTCAATATCTACTGATGCATCCAATAAAGTAAAAAATAAATATTTCCCGCTAGTAGTAACTTTGTTTGATGATCTAGATGTAATAGTGCATTACCTGCTAGAGTTTTACGAATCAGAGTCTATTGAGAATATGATCACCAAAGCATTAGATAAACTTCGACTGAAGCTTATTAATGCTGTTGCGTATAGTGCTGACAATGCTTTGCTCAATTATTGTCGCACCTGCCTATTGATTCATAAGTTACAAAATCTGAACCCAAATAAAATAAAAGCTAAATGCATTTGTCAAGTCTTGCATAATGCAGCAAAACACTGGATGAAATTATCTTTCGATGCTGAAAGTCTTGTGCTAAGGATTTTGTGTGAATTTTTTATCAGTGCTAAAAGAGCGGATGTGCTTAAAGAATACTTCGCTTTTGTTGATCAAGATTATCATGCCGTGCTTTGTCACATAACACTTATCTGGACAACTTAACTACCAGCTGCGGAAAGCTTTTGCTTGATTGGAAACCGATCAAATGTGTTTTCGCCAAAACGGGGAGAATAAGTTTAAAAAAAATTTTTTGGCCTTTTTTTGTACACCATTTATAAATTTATTTCAGAAACGAATTAAAGTTCTGGAATCCGAATACATAAAACTTATAAAATTATACACTATTGTGGTCACATTAAAAGAGGGTATTCGATTACGTCAGAACGATTGTTTCTTACTCTAGTAAACTCTAACCAATAAGTGTTAAACTAAATGAGGTTGAACGAAATAAATTAACAAATGAAACTGTCATAGTCTACCCAAGACAGGAAGTTGACCTGAAAAAGAGGTTCGACTACGAAACCTCACATTTTAAGATTTTCAGTTATGTGGATGTGGGAAAAGTAATTCCTTCATATGAAAAGTATACACAAGCTTCAGATATGGTGGGTACTGAAGAAGAAATTGATATAGTTTATACGAAGAGATCTGTGTAATAAATAAAGCTTTGGAGCAATTACAAGTACAACTTTCGAAGTCCACAAACTCGTTTTCGCGGAATACGTTTGTGAGGGGGGTAGGACGTCAAGCGAGTCGACCTGGAGCAGGACAGGCACCACAGGACATTTTAATGTCCACTACCTATACTTTTACAAATATACTCATAAAACTTTGTCAGCATGACGAGGAAGGATTCAGGATTTACAATCATAGAATTGGAAGTTCAAAAACATAACAAAATAATTTTTTTTACATGTTAATTTTCATCATTTTACTCTTAGCTGCAGTTGTTGCTTTTCTTTATAAGTAAGAGAGATTTTTCGATGAATTTTGCATAGCATACAAACCATACCTGCAGATGTATGAAACTCTAGAATTTTCCAAATCTATTAAAAACTGTGGTAAAAATTGAGATAATTAACTATAAAATTTGAGTTTTTTCTAAACATGAAGTTAAAAAGATAACAGTTATTCATTTTTCATAAATTACATAAATTCTACAGTTACATACACCTGTAAGTATGGTTTGTATATTGTGCAAAATTCACTGAAGAATCTCTCTTACTTCTGAAGAAAAGTGTACTTATTGCAACAATTGCAGCCAATAGTCAGTGAAAAAATGATGAAACTTCACACGTAAAAAAATATTTCGTTATGTTTTTGAACTTCGAATCCTATGAGTGTGAATCCTAAATCCTTTCTGATCATGCTGACAGAGTTTTATGAATTTATTTGTAAAAGTATAGACATTGGAAATTAAAATGTCCTGTGCTGACTCTCCTGCTACAAGACGGCCCGTTTGACGTCCTACCGCTTACACGGAGAAGAAATGCCTAACACAAAAAATATCAAAAGGAGAAAGGCGGTTACAAGCAGAAATGTCAGTGTAGGAAGAGTTTTCAGTCACGTGGACCATTTACAGTCTGACGCTAGAAACAAACTGAAAGCCGCTATGGTAAATGCAGAAGTAAGCATTCGTTGTAAATTGCAACCTGCAACGGCCTTTACCATTCATTTAAGAACTACAGAAATTTGTTGAAAGCTGTAACTAGTAATAATAAATATAATTTTTAATGTTTACTAAGTGATCTATAGTATTCACCTTCAGCCGTCAGCTCAGCAAAACGTTTCACCACGTTTAACACACATTAGATAAATACAATCTTCCTGGAAACGAAATGCCATTTACATTAGCACTTCAGAATATTAAGAAACTTATTGTAATATAATCCACTAATAGTTCAGTTACCCATTCAATGAACAAACAGTATCCTTGTTTGTTGGCAAAAAAAAAAAAAAAAAAAAAAAAAAAAAAAAAAAAAAAAAAAAACGTAAACTCTTACGTTACCCTGACGCATCTCTGTATCTAGCGCGTCGCTTATGTTTTGCCGCCGCTAATGTAACCTTGACTGCCACAGCTGTCAGCTGACGATGAACCAAACAATACATCTCACTGGTCTACGTTCCAGAGGGACCATTAGTCCCTCTACTGACTCCACTCTTTCAAGCTACACTTTTGTTTTTTAGTCATCAGTCGTCTGACTGGATTAATGCAGCCCGCCACGAATTCCTCTCCTGTGCCAACCTCTTCATCTCAGAGTACCATTTACAAGCTACGACCTCAATTATTTGCTGGAGGTATTCCGATCTCTGTCTTCCTCTACAGTTTTTGCCCTTTACAGTTCCCTCTAGTAAAGTGGAAGTCTGAGAATGACTTCCACGTTAGTAGAGGGAACTGTAACAGATGTTCTATCATCCTATCCGTCTGAGAATGACTTCCACGTTACTAGAGGGAACTGTAACAGATGTTCAATCATCCTGTCCCTTCTCCTTGTCAGTGTTCTCCAGTTATTCCTTTCCTCTCCGATTCTGTACAGAACCTCCTCATTGCTTACCTTATGCACTTCTTTTTTGGTCGTCCGCTCTTGCTATTTCCTCTTGGCTGTCGTACTTATTGTATATGACCCGTCTCTCCCTATACCTTATCCCTATTTTTCCCAGAATTTCGAACATCTTGCAAGATTTTACATTTTCGAACGCTTTTTCTAGGTCAACAAGTCCTATGGACGCGTCTTGATTTTTCTTTAGTCTTGCTACCATTATTAACCGCAGCATCAGAATTGCCTCTCTCGTGCGTTTACCTTTCCTAAAGCCAAACTGATCGTCATCTAGCGCATCCTCAGTTTTCTTATCCATTCTTATGTATATTATTCTTGGAAGCAACTGGGTTGCATGAGATGTTAAGCTGATTGTGCGATAATTGTCACCCTTGTCAGCTCTTGCAGTCTTCGGAATTGTGTGGATGATATTGTTCAAAGGGGTCACATGGCTCTGACCACTATGGGACTTAACATCTGAGGTTATCAGTCCCTTAGACTTAGAACTACTTAAACCTAACTAACCTAAGGACACCACACACATCCATGCCCGAGGCAGGATTCGAACCTGCGACCGTAGCAGCACCGCGGTTCCCGATTGAAGCGCCTAGAGCCGCTCGGTCACAGCGGCTGGCGGATGATATTGTTCCTAAAATCAGATGGTATGTCGCCCGACTCATACACTCTACTGCCCAACGTGAATAGTCCTTTTGTTGCCATTTCCTCCAATAATTTTAGAAATTCTGATGGAGTGTTATCTATCCCTTACACCCCATTAAATTTTAAGTCCTCCAAAGCTCTTTTAAATTCTTATTTTAATACTGTATCCACTGTCTCTTCTTAATCGACACCTGTTTCTTCCTCTATCACATCACACGAATCTTCCCCCACAGAGAAGCCTTCAATGTACTATCTCCACAGCATATAACAGTGGAATTCCAGTTACACTCTTACCACCCCATGCTTTTAATTTCGCGGAAGGTTGTTTTGAGTTTCCTGTATGCAGAGTCAGCCCTTCCGATAATCATTTCTTTTTCGATTTCTTCACGTTTTTAATGCAACCACTTCGTCTTAGCTTCTCTGAACTTCCTATTTATATCCTTCCTCAGCGACTTGTATTTCTTCATTCCTGAATTTCCGTGAACATTTGTGTACTTCCTTCTTTCATAGATCAGCTGAAGTATTTCTTCTGTTACCCATGGTTTCTTCTCAGTTACGTTCTTTGTACCTATGTTTTTCTTTCCAGCTTGGGTGACTGTCATTTCTAGAGATGTCCATTCCTCTTCAGATGTACTGTCTACTGAGCTATTCCTGACTGCTGTATCTACAGCCTTATAGAACTTCAACTGTGTCTCGTCATTCCTTAGTACTTCCGTATCCTACATCTTTGCGTATTGATTCTTCCTGGCTAACCTGTTAAACCTCAGCCTACTTTTCATCACTACCACATTGTTATCTGAGTCTGTATCTGCTCCTGTGTACGCCTTACAATCCAGTATCAGATTTCGAAGTCTCTGTCTGACCATTATGTAATCTAACTGAACTCTTCCAGTATCTCCCGACGTTTTCCAAGTATGCTTTCTCCTTTCGTGATTCTTGAACAGAGCATTCGCTATTACCAGCTGAAATTTATTACAGAACTCAATTAGTGTTTCTCCTCTCTCATTCCTCGTCCGGAGCCCATATCCTCCTGTAACCTTTTCTTCTACTCTATCCTCCACAACTGCATTTCAGTCCCCCATGACTATCAGATTTTCATCTCCCTTTACGTACTGTATTACCTTTCAGTATCCTCACATACCTTCTCTATCTCTTCATCTTTAACTTGCGACGTCGGCATGTATACTTGAACTATCGTTGTCGGTATTAGTTTTCTGTCAGTTCTGATAAGAGTGTATCAGGGATTTTAGCCTGCTTCGAGATGACTGGGTGTTCGTGTTGTCCTCCTCATTTCATCGTCATTCATGAAAGTGGCGAGACTGGACTGAGCAAAGGTTGGGAATTTGTACTGGCGCTGATAACCCCACAAACCAAACATCATCATCTGATAAGAACAACCCTATCACTGGATAGTTCACAATAACACACTCTCCGCTCTACCTTCCTATTCATAACATATCCTACTCCTATTATACCATTTTCTGCCGCTGTTGTTATCCTATACTCTTCTGTCTAGAAATCCTTGTCTTCGTTCCATTTCACTTCACTGACCCCTACTACATCTAGATTGAAGCTTTGCATATCTCTTTTCAGATTTTCTAGATTGCTTACCACGTTCAAACTTGTGACAGTCCGCGTCCCAACTCGCAGAACGTTATCCTTTCGTTGGTTATTCGGTCGTTATCCCATGGTCACCTCCCCCGTGGCAGTCTCCTCCTAGAGA
The DNA here is from genome assembly GCF_023864345.2 of Schistocerca serialis cubense. NCBI lineage: Eukaryota > Metazoa > Arthropoda > Insecta > Orthoptera > Acrididae > Schistocerca > Schistocerca serialis. Next base: position 737,901,985 of record NC_064639.1, on the reverse strand, counting down.
TACGTATGGGGGATTGTTCCGGAATCTTTTGCCAACGGAGAGATCATCGTTACATATCCTGCGGATGCACTATGTGTGTCTTCAATGCAGTGATTTCCATTGCTTTCTGTATCCTCATGCTGTTGATCATCGCTGATTCTCCCACATTTAGAGAAAATTTCCCATCCCAAGGAAAAGAGAGTGCCATTCACCTCTGCCCGCTCCTCCGCCCTCTTTGAAAAGACCTTTGACAGAATGCCTGCCTGCCGCACTCGAAGCAGCGCGTGCCGTCCGCCAAGAGATGCCGATGCCATCACGTTGACGCAGCGCTGCCGATATGATTTGACAGCTAGATCACTGCCAGTAGCAAGTAGTGTGCCTCTGCCGTTGCAGCACTTATAGCTGTCAGTGTTATCTGATGATTACGTCTTGATTAATGTTACACCTATAAATATCCACTAACACAGTTCCTAATAATCTTCAGTCTTCCATACCATCCGTCCACAATCAGTGTCCTCTACTAATGTTCATTATCAAATGCAAAGACATCCAGCGTCACTGTTTGTAACAACGTAACCCTCAGTATCAGTTCAAACTCGAAATTTTCCCCGATGCTCAATGCTCAACGCAGTCAGTTCTGCCACGCGTATAGTTAATTATTCAGCACAGTTCCTACCATAGCGACCACCCGTTGTTCAATAGCAGTTTACAAAGTTCACACAAAATATTCATTGTTCAAAATGTTTTCTGCCATACTAATAACATATTGTTCACTGGCTATATTCAGAGTTCAAGCGCAATATTTACTGTTCAAACGCTTCTTGCCCACTAGTTACACACTTCAATAACTCGTTCTAAAACGCATCCATTGTTCAAAATGTTTGCTGTCACACCAATTCAGTTTATTCACAACTTTCAAAATTCACACCTACTCATATACTTCCTGCCTCACCATTCAGTCAGACTCTATTGTTTGATGACCTAGACACAGATGCCAAGAGTAGCAACTAGTCAGCCTATGTTCAAAATATTTTCTATCAAATCAATCAGTCTTGGTTGGCTACTTTCCCCCAAGGGATGACATATTTAGAAACTCTTTTTTAAAATTAATCGCTTTTTTACGGAATTTTCCTGACACAATGTATGCTATGAATAGAGGTTCGTTTTAAATTTATACCCAGATGCCTAACTAATTAATTAAGTAGGACAAGATTTAAAGAATATTCCTGCCATATCACTGCACTGAACATGCTAACAGCACGTGTTGTTGCATATAGAGGGCTACGTTGACCAACTAGAAAGATCCCTAATTCACCATCGAGAGTTTAGCATACCTTTTGTCTTGTAAAGTTGTCTTCACGTCCCACTGGTCACCTTTTTCAGTGGTTACAGATTTGAATACCCGTACAATCAGCTGTGAATGATGGAATGGCAAATGGGAAAGTCTACATGTTACTTCAATGAAAGACTCGACATAGTAGGATGCCACCTTCTCTTCAATAAAGGTAAGGAACGAAAACAGTCTATGGAGGCAGTTTAATGGTAATACTTCAATATAAGTTCGCGAAATCTACTCTTGTCGAGCACTATTGCAAGTACATATATAAAATGACCACACGAGTATCGCACATAAGCCAGATCTCACATCCGAAATCTAATAATGCTTGCACTTATATTAAACAACATGAAATGTCCGCTAGAAATAAGTACGAGTACATGTTGTTGACCTGAATATTAGTTGAAGACTGTCAGTCAATGAACTTCCTGAAAGTTTAACTGAACTGCCATTGTTTCACGCCTGCATGCATAGGACAGGTTTCTGATTGGTCAGTTTATTCAGCCAGTGGCTGACGCCATTATATAAAATTCTAATTAATATGTGAGCCTGACTTTGGAGTAACTGAAATCATGATTAGAAAGCTGTCAGTGTGGATAACGTCATATAAAAACATTTAGACAGTTTAATAACCACACTGATGCGTTTGCCGCTAAGCCTCAAAGTGCGAATCGCTGCATTCTCTGTACATGTGAGTAAGAAAAGACTCCTGCTCCCATCTCCGTTCTCATCCTCTGCGACCATCCGCCGTTTTATGATTTAGGGATTGCTTAACTTCTGCCTGGCGTACAGCGGCGTAAACCTTTAAACAGTGTAAAATAAAATGTAACAAAATTATTCCCTAAAAGCTGCAATATGTATTTACATAGTTAAAGACTAATTTTGCCAGCCACAAGATAATAGAACGATCGTTAATAAATTTTGAATGAATAGTCATTTATCTGATTCTCAGGAGTCATGTTTCTTTTTTCACATAAATTATCAATGTTACTGTGCACACTAACGCTGTTATAAATTTAAGATTTGATTACTTTTTCACATTCGAATCTCATCAAGATGGCGACTAAAATCCTACGAGGTATCATATGCGTGATATGTAGTTGCAAATCGTCAGAGTATTCATGAAGAGCCTCCAATAACTTTGAAATATGTGAAACACACGAAGAAGCGATACAGCGGCCTACTTGCAAGTCAATGTCTTTTATTATGGTTTACACTATGGGTGACCAACGTTTCTTGTCTACTGCCCACTTTTGTGTCTCAGTTATTACTAAAGTTTTCTAACCGTCCACTGGGTTTTCAACACTGGTGATCTCTAAAGTACCGAAGTATCTTTATCCTACAAAATTTATGAAGCACAGTTACAGAAAGTTAAGGGGTAACACCACTGAAACGGTCCAAAAAAATTATTTCCTAGAGAATTTTTTTTGAACGGAAGGAAAGGTGTTGGAAAATAATACATGTGTTAGTAATTGAGCACATATTTACTCATTACAAAAAATATTGTCGGAAAATGTTACAAAGTGGTGACGCTGCAGCAATTATGCCGAGGCATGTTGAATTTGAGGTGATCTGCGACTCGCTCTGTAACTGTTGCCAATTTGAATGAAGAAAAAAGAAAAAGAAATCTATGTAATGTACATGAGTGTGTCTAGTGAACCACATTTGGGATTTCAGAATACTGATTTTTGTATAATTCCATAGAGCCGTTCAGTTTTCACTAAAAAGGACAGTTATTTGTTAACACATACTGTTCAAATTAACTAACAGAAAAAAATAGGAGAGAACGGGTAGGTGGAAAGAATACATTGAAAGTCTGTTTAAAAGTAAAGATTTGTCTTATGTGATAGAAGAAGAAACAGGAGTCGATTTCGAAGTGATGGAGGATCCAGTATTAGAATCAGAATTTAAAAGAGCTTTGGAGGACTTAATATGAAATATGGCAGAAAGGATAGACAACATTGAATCAGAATTTCTGAAGTCATTTGGGGAAGTGGCAACAAAACGTTGTTGGAAGGTAGGAGACGAGATACTGGCAGAAGTAAAGCTGTGAGGACCGGGCGTGAGTCATGCTTCGGTAGCTCAGATGGTAGAGCACTTGCCCGCGAAAGGCAAAGGTCCCGAGTTCGAGTCTCGGTCGCGCACACAGTTTTAATCTGCCAGGAAGTCTCATATCAGCGCACACTCCGCTGCAGAGTGAAAATCTCATTCTGATTAACGTTGTTGTGTAGGACTTATGAGTTGGTGACATACTATACGACTTTCGGAAAAGCATCATCTACATAATTCCGAAGACGGCCGGAGCTGACAAGTGCGAGAATTACCGCACAGCCAGCTTAACAGCTCATGCAGCCAAGTTGCTTACAAGAATAATATACATAAGAAGGGATAAGAAAATTGAGGATGCGCTAGATGACGATCAGTTTGGCTCTAGGTAAAGTAAAGGCACGAGAGAGGCAATTCTGACGCTGCGGTTAATAATGGAAGCAAGACTAAAGAAAAATTAAGACACGTTCATACGATCTGTCGACCTGGAAAAAGCTTTCGACAGTGTAAAATGTTGCAAGATGTTCGAATTTCTGAGAGAAGTAGGGATAAGCTATAGGGAGAGACGGGTCATATACAATATGTACAACAGCCAAGAGGAAATAATGACAAAAGTGGACGACCCAGAAAGAAGTGCTTGTATTAAAAAGGGTGTAAAAAAAGGATGTAGCTTTTCGCTCCTACTGTTCAATCTGTACACCGAGGAAGCAGTGGTGGAAATAAAAGAAGGGTTCAGGATTGGAATTAAAATTCAAGGAGAAAGGATGTCAATGATACGATTCGCTGATGACATTCCTATTCTGAGTGAAAGTGAAGAAGAATTACATTATTTGCTGAACGGAATGAAGTCTAATGAGTACAGAGTTGGACTGAGAGTAAATCAAAGAAAGACGAAGGTAATGAGAAGTAGAGTACAAATGAGAACAGCAAGAAACATAACATCAGGGGTGATGATCATGAAGAAGATGAAGTTAAGGAATTCTGCTACCTTGGCAGTAAAATAACGAATGCGGACGGAGCGAGGAGGATATAAAAAGCAGACTAGCAATGGTAAAAAGGACTTTTCTGGCCAAGAGAAGTCTAATAATATTAAATATCGGCCTTGATTTGAGGAAGAGATTTCTGAGAATGTACGTCTGGTTGGTTCAAATGGCTCTGAGCACTATGGGACGTAACATCTTAGGTCATCAGTCCCCTAGAACTTAGAACTACTTAAACCTAACTAACCTAAGGACATCACATACATCCATGCCCGAGGCAGGATTCGAACCTGCGACCGTAGCGGTCACGTGGTTCCAGACTGGAGCGCCCAGAACCGCATGGCCACACCGGCCGGCTCTACGTCTGGAGAACAGCATTGTATGGTAGTGAAACATGGATTGTGGGAAAACCGGAGCAGAAGAGAATCGAAGCAATCGAGATGTGGTACTACAGACGAATGTTGAAAATTAGGTAGACTGATAAGGTGAGGAATGAAGACGTTCTGTGCAGAATCGGAGAGGAAAGGGATATGTGGAGAACACTGGTAAGCCGAAGGAACAGAATGATAGGACATCTGTTAAGACACGAGGGAACGACTTCCACGATACTAGAGGGAGCTGTAGAGGGAAAAACTGTACAGGAAGACAGAGACTGGAATACATCCAGCAAATAATTGAGGACGTAGGTTGCAAGTGCTACTCTGAGATGAAGAGGTTAGCACAGGAGAGGAATTCGTGGAGGGCCGCATCAAAGCAGAAGTCTGATAACCAAAAAATAAAAAAAAATAAAAAAATAAAAAATCCAGTGTGTGGTACACGTTGAAATATTATTTCAAAGTTGTGGTTAAAGTTTCAGACAAAAAAATTGAAAACTGTTGTAGTTACGCAGGGTGCCTTTGGAACAATTATGTTCCGAGAAAAAACGTGTCTAAAGTTTTGAAACGCGTTGTACACACGAAGAAAGGAGAAAAGTCTACTTTTGGAAAAATCTTACCATCAATCTGTTATCCCAAGACTAGCCTGTCGTACTGCTGCCGTTGCGATCGAAATCATACCCACTCACTAAATTATCACAGAACGAGTGAAATATCGGTCATGCCAATTCCGTGAACGCACAAAACTCTACTATTCCGTTTAGCCCTACTCCAATCAGGCACATTGCTTGGACGAGACGACGGTTGATTTCATGTCCGTTCCGTATAAACTTACTACTTGATACAGTAACTTCTGGGCAGTTTGGGCAAGCAATAATTGCTGTGAAGCTTAAAACTCGTTCTTGTAGCGTGATGTCTGCACTGCACGTATTGAGAAATAACAGAGAAAACGGTAAGTAAATTTATAATCCTATAATCCTATAGCTCAATCCGTAAATGGCATTACAATCTTGGTCAGTGTGTTTCAATTTCTTAGCAGACGCACTGAATCCTTCCGTACTGCTGTCAGCATCACATCTCTGCTTTGAATGTTTTTTTGACTTACTGTATCGACACAGCATTGGATACGACGTTTTCGTACCTTTTCTGCCCGAGTACACTTTCTTTCTTCTCATTCTCAATTGAAACTGTATTCTATAACATCATAAATAAACTATCAAGAATAAATACTACACACAAAAATCAAGATTCGAAGCGAAAGAATTGTCTTTTTCGTACCTGTTCTGACGCTTACTGACGCCAAGGTAACGCATTATAGCTTTGAAATGCCCCTGACCATACCCAGACACTACAGCGTGTATCGAGTTGGCTGAGGTAGGCCGTTTCGGGTCATCCGCTGCGCTAGAGGAGAAGCTCGGAAACCCGTAGAACGACTTTCTTTCCATGCGTTAGACTTTTTACCTCATACTTTAGAGTTTCAAAGCATTTTTTAAGCCGGTAAAAATGACTTTTTGAATATTCTACGGTTATGTTTCTGCCTAAACATTGAATAATAATTTAAAAAAATGGCTCTGAGCACTATGGGACTCAACATCTGAGGTCATCAGTCCCCTAGAACTTAGAACTACTTAAACCTAACTAACCTAAGGACGTCACAAACGTCCATGCCCGAGGCAGGACTCGAACCTGCGACTGTAGCGGTCGCGTGGTTCCAGACTGAAGCGCCTAGAACCGCTCGGCAACACCGGCCGGCGTTGAATAATAATTGCTATGAAATACTTCATGTCAAAATTTCATGAAAACCTAATAGAAATGTTTTTATAGCCTTTACCACCTGCCGTCTACCATAAATTAGTGGACGATATGGACCAAGTCGCCTAAGGCTGGTTTACACCTTCGAAATATTCGAGACCACTAAGTTATATGGCGTCGCTAGGTTTTATCCACTTCCTCCCTTTCATTTTTATGTTGTTGTTGTTGTCTTCAGTCCTGAGACTGGTTTGATGCAGCTCTCCATGCTACTCTATCCAGTGCAAGCTGCTTCATCTCCCAGTACCTACTGCAACCTACATCCTTCTGAATCTGCTTATTATATTCATCCCTTGGTCTCCCTCTACGATTTTTACCCTCCACGCTGCCCTCCAATACTAAATTGGTGATCCCTTGATGCCTCAACGCGTGTCCTACCAACCGATCCCTTCTTTTAGTTAAGTTGCGCCACAAACTTCTCTTCTCCCCAATCCTATTCAATACTTCCTCATTAGTTATGTGATCTACCCATCTAATCTTCAGCATTCTTGTGTAGCACCACATTTCAAAAGCTTCTATTCTCTTCTTGTCCAAACTAGTTATCATCCATGTTTCACTTCCATAAACTCCATACAAATACTTTCAGAAACGACTTCCTGACGCTTAAATCTATACTCGATGTTAACGCTTTCTTTGCCATTGCCAGTCTACATTTTATATCCTGTCTACTTCGACCATCATCAGTTATTTTGCTCCCCAAATAGCAAAATTTCTTTACTACTTTAAGTGTCTCATTTCCTTATCTAATTCCCTCAGCATCACCCGACAATCATTTCTGTACTCATCCATAATAACGATGCACAACACTACTGCACGCAAACACTCGCAGCAGACATCAACACACGAACCTCCTAATTTATTGAAATATCTGAAGAAACCGCAGGCAGACCAGCTTCACTATCACTTGCTGAGATAAGAAAAAGTCGTCCCACCCTACCCTACCATGCTCAGCACCGAGCACGAGCCTTGCTTCAACTATAACTGATACTTCATCTTTGATTCGTACAAGTGTTCAAGCCGAAATAGGTGGCGCAGTGGTTAACAATATTGGACTGCGTTCGAGACCACAGAGGTACCAGTCGTTGTCTACACTTCAAGAGTTACCTTTTCTATGGTTCTCCGAGATCGCTTAAGACATATGTTGATACGTTTCCTCTGAGAAGGATACGGCTGATTTCTTTTCCGTCCTTTCCAAACCAAAGTCTGTATTATATCACTAACGACCCCAACGTTGCCGAGACAATAAAAGTCTTCTTTTTTTCGTTTCCACAAGGAGTATTTAGTACGTCACATAAGAAATATATTGTTGTAATTAAAGACATATTTTAAGTCAGCTTGCTGTTAAAGAAGATGTTTTACGTAGCAAGTCACGCCAAATTTCAGTACTAAATAAAACAATCAGCGTGTCGGCTTTAGTTTTGTAGATCTATTTTGCTTTACCTGGCGCAGTTGTTCTCGTTAATAGAGGCCTTATTATGGCCACAGAAATAACTCGTCAATTATTAAACAATGAATTTCTCTTTTCAGAAAAACGAAAAAAAAAAAAAAAAATCTTCTGCTTCGACTACTGTAGGGCTGCTAACAGGGAGCTATGAGTTAATCATTAAAGGCAGCTATTCACGTAATGCAACCGTGTACTATAGTGGAATATTGACGGAAACTGGTACTGGCAATTATTCGCGCCATCAGTACATATTATACAGGGTGATTCACGAAGATAAGCAAATATTTTAATATGTTACTCTACAAGCAAAATTAAAGGAAAAAGTTCAGATAAACATAGGTCCGCAAATGTTTAGTTACGGAGTTACAGCTAATAAAAGATTTTGCCTGAAATTTAGCAACATCTCTAATATGAAGCCATCGGGAACTTACGAGGTTAAAGCAAAGCACGATTTCCATTTAGTTTGTTGCTATTGATCTGGTGAATCTAATAAAACATCTCACAGACTTTTATCTGCGGTAGTTTTCCAGAACATCCAGAGAAGCAAAGACGTAATTTTGTAATTTACTAACTTCTTGGCCCAATTTGTTTTTAAATTCCAGACAATTGTACAAAGTTTTCAACGGAAGTTGTAGGGAATTTAATCTTGGAAAACTGATGTTAATAATTTTAACTGAAACTGTATGAATTTGTCAGATAATCTGCTTTTATTAATATCATAGCACACGTGAATTCATGTTAAACAGGAAAAAAGGAAGCTCAGTGTTAAGGACGTTGTACAGCGTACATACAATTTCACAATACATTCACAATAAATGTTCAAAAATGTCTCGACCGAGTTCAATGCTTTTAACTGCACGTCTATGAACAGATTTTGTTGCTCGTTTCAGTTTCACAGGGTTATTCTTAATTTCGTCTCTTGCATTCATAACGCGAGCAAGTAATGCCTCACGTGTATTGACTTTGTCCTCATAAACTATGTCTTTCATCCATCGCCATACACAAAAATCCATTGATGTTAAATCGGGCGATCTGGGTGGCCATAGACATGTAGCACGACGACCAATCCATTTCTGAGGAAAACGTTAATTTAAATGTGTAGTAAAGGCGTTGGTAAAATGCGGAGGCGTGCCGTCATGTAGAAAATACACTTTAAATCTCGTAGCAAGTGGAACAGCTTCGAGTAAGCGGTGCATTTCTTCTTGAAGGAACTGCAAGTACGTCTCGCCAATTAGACGTCCTGGGAAAATTAATGGTCCAATAACGTGTGTGTTGATTATGCCAGCCGGCCAGGATGGCCGAGCGGTTCTAGGCGCTACAGTCTGGAACCGCGCGACCGCTACGGTCGCAGGTTCGAATCCTGCCTCGGGCATGGGTGTGTGTGATGTCCTTAGGTTAGTTAGGCTCAAGTAGTTCTATGTTCTAGTGGACTGATGACCTCAGATGTTAAGTCCCGTAGTGCTTAGAGCCATTTCAACCATTTGATTATGCCACACCAAACATTTATGCTAAATCGCTGCTGGAAATTGCGTTGCACTGTTGCATGTGGGTTTGCTTCAGACCATACGTGCTCGTTATGTAAATTTTTTATGTCGTCTCGAGTAAACTGTGCCCCATCAGTAAATAAAATGTAGTTGTCTAACTGGCAATTAGTATTTAACGAGTTACACAACTCCAAGCAAGGGGTAGGATGTCCCAGATATAAATGATGCACTTTTTGTTTATGGTAAGGATACAGATTATTGTACTTTAGTTTACGCCGTACCTCAGATTGTGAAATGCCTAATCATTGAGAGATACGTCGTGTACTGGTACCCGGGCTACGTTGAACAGAATCCTTAATATCCTCATCACCGTCTTCACATATCACTGCTCATACTGATTATGAGCGCCAGATGGTGAACCTGTCTCACGTAAGATTCGAAATACTCCACTAATGGTTCATGCATTCGGAATCCTCCGAGCTGGATAATGTATGCCACATTCCTTAACTGTAGCCGTAGCATTATCATCACATTCGCCATAAATAAACACCATATCCGCGTATTACTCTGTCGTAAACTTGAAAGGCATCCCAATTTCATAAATAATTCACAAACTACAATAGTTACTATGTAGTTTCACTTAATTTTTTGTCATTATGTTCTTTCACTGAACAATACAGAAAACTAACTCGTTTGAAGGTAAGGAAACGACTGAAACAACTCACTAACGGTTGCCAACAATAACACAAACGTTTCTACATTCTTAATGGAAAGTAAACAAATTTATTTGTATAGTAATCTTTCCTTCTCTGGATGTTTTAAAAACTACTGCAGATATACTGGGACATATTTCGTTAGATTCACCGGACCAATAGCAGCAAAATAAATGGAAATCGTGCTTTACTTTAACCTCGTACAGTTTTGTAATGGCTTCATATTAGCGAAGTTGCTAAATTTCAGGCAAAATCTTTTATTAGCCGCAACTACGTAAGTAAACATTTGCGGACCTGTGTTTGTATGAACTTTTTCCTTTAGTTTTACTTGTTGAATAACGTATTAAAATATTTGCATATCTTCGAGAATCACACTGTATAGTTCCCACCGCATTGTTCTGACTGTAAGTGAAGGCTAATGTCAGGAACTACCTTTAGGGATTTTGATATGGTTTTCAATACGAGACTGAGTCACAAGGAAAATTTTACCATATAAATTATTATGGCTATGCCGGACAATTCGTCCTGTTTTACGAAGCCGGGCGGGACGCTAGTATATTCCCAAAACCTTGTTGAGTTACGTTATAGTTTATTTATAACTATCGGTCTTTTCATCTTGTGTATGCAATGAAGTATTGCATGACAGAAACAGAAATCGTTTAAAGACCTGTACATATAGCGTACCATTAAACTTTAGTGTCAATGTTACACTACTGGCCACTAAATTTGGTACACCAAGAGGAAATTCAGATGATAAACGGGTATTCATTGGACAAATATATTATACTAGAACTGACATGTGATTACATTTTCACGCAATTTGGGTGCATAGATCCTGAGAAATGAGTACCCAGAACAACCACCTCTGGCCGTAGTAACGGCCTTGATACGCCTGGGCATTGAGTGAAACAGAGCTTGGATGGCTTGTACAGGTTCAGCTGCCCATGCAGCTTCAACACGATACCACAGTTCATCCAGAGTGGTGACTGGCGTATTGTGACGAGCCAGTTGTTCGGCCACCACTGACCAGACGTTTTCAATTGGTGAGAGATCTGGAGAATGTGCTGGCCAGGGCAGCAGTCGAACATTTTCTGTATCCACAAAGGCCCGTACAGGACCTGCAACATGTGGTCGTGCATTATCCTGCTGAAATGTAGGGTTTCGCAGGGATCGAATGAAGGGTTGAGCCACGGGTCGTAACACATCTGAAATGTAACGTCCACTGTTCAAAGTGCCGTCTATGCGAACAAGAGGTGACCGAGCCGTGTAACCAATGGCACCCCATACCATCACGCCGGGTGATACGCCGATATGGCGATGACGAATACACGCTTCCAATGTGCGTTCACCGCGATGACGCCAAACACGGATGCGACCATCATGATGATTAAACAGAACCTCGATTCATACGAAAAAATGATGTCTTGACATTCGTGCACAAAGGTTCGTCGTTGAGTACATCACGGCACTCGCTCCTGTCTGTAATGCAGCGTCAAAGGTAACCGCAGCCATGGTCTCCGAGCTGATAGTCCGTGGTGCTGCAAACGTCGTCGAACTGTTCGTGCAGATGGCTGTTGTCTTGCAAACGGCCCCATCTGTTGACTCATGGATCGAGACGTGGCAGTACGATCCGTTACAGCCATCTGGATATGATGCCTGTCATCTCGACTGCTTGTGATACGAGGCCGTTGGGATCCAGCACGGCGTTTCGTATTACCCTCCTGAACCCACCGATTCCATATTCTGCTAACAGTCATTGGATCTGGACCAATGCAAGCAGCAGTGTCGCGATACGATAAACCGCAATCGCAATAGGCTACAATCCGACCTTTATCAAAGTCGGAAACGTCATAGTACGCATTTCTCCTCTTTACACGAGGCATCACAACAACGTTTCATCAGACAACGCCGGTCAACTGCTATTTGTGTATGAGAAATCGGCTAGAAACTTTCCTCATGTCAGCACGTTGTAGGTGTCGTCACTGGCGCCTACCTTGTGTGAATGCTCTGAAAAGCTAATCATTTGCATATCACAGCGTCCTCTTCCTGTCGGTTAAATTTCTCGTCGGTAGCACGTCATCTTCGTGGTGTAGCAATTTCGATGGCCAATAGTGTATATTTCCAAAACCTTGTTGAGTTACGTTACAGTTTATTTATGAGTATCGGTCTTTTCATCTTGTGTATGAAATGAAGTATTGCACGACTGAAACAGATTGAGAAACTGTAGATATGGCCTATCATAAAACTTTGGCGTCAAAGTTATACATATGGTAGAGGATGCTAAACTAATTGCTTTGAGATAAGGAACTGTATTTCAGGAAGACACCTTGTAGCAACAACTTATAACTACAGTTAAAAATGCCGACCACCAGCCCCAGTGTATCCAATATAACGACGTATTAAATTCTGCCACATTCTCTCCGATATAGCAGTTGTTATCGTAGAATGGGAGAGGCAGCTGTAGCTCTAGCAAGCAACCAGTTTCTGTTCAGTTTATTCTGTCTTCATGTACGTCCATACGAAACAAGTCATCGTGGATATATTACAAGTGAGTATTCTTTTTCAAGACAGCACCGCCAAAGTCCATGTAGGAACTTCAGTAGTTTATATCAGTTACAAGAGTAAGTATTTCATCAGAAAATTTCGCATGCTGCGTCACACATCAATCATCTTTAGATCTGGTTGTATTGGTTACAAGAACATCGTCATAGTATAATATATTTAGTTTACCATCTAGATCATGTTCGTTTTTAACCTAGTGATTGGCTTTCAGCGTACGCCCGATCGTCCTCCCTTGTAACCTAATTACACATTGCTGTACAAATAAAATTGGTATTCTGAAATTCTGCTATAAAGATCCACCACAGCAACAACTATTAAATAGTACGCTTGTACGCCTTAGCAGCACTCACTTGTAATTAAAAGCATGTCTGTTACTTCTAAAGTCATTTACTGTTGTTTCCTACAGTACGGCGTGGAGGGAAGACGACGAGCGTTCGCTGCCAGGTCCAGTGTCGCGTAGTTTTTGTAGTATCGGTAAACGCTTTTTCGCCCCGTCTTCGCTGCCCGACTTGGCCCTTCTCGTCTCGCGTGCCGCTCTGCCCCGCGCTGTCTGCTACCACCATGCAGCAGCGCTACCCAGTCGATGGTGGAGTACTGGTTCTTCTTCGTATTTTACCGGCCCTCTTAATAAACATTTTTCTAGCCTGATTTGGGACCGCTCTATCGACCAGCATGTACAATTCCGGCTGAAAGAAACATTTATATTTTTCTCTAATGGGAAACATAACGACACTTTCCATTGTCACTGGGCATCGAATGAAAGACGTGACTACCAGTATTGTTTGGACTGACTCCAGCTGCACATTACAAGTCCGAGATTGTGAATATCTGCCCAAGCAATAGAGAAAATGTGCCTAACGACTTTTTCCAAATGGTTCAAATGGCTCTGAGCACTATGGGACTTAACTGCTGAGGTCATCGGTCTCCTAGAACTTAGAACTACTTAAACCTAACTAACCTAAGGACATCACACACATCCATGCCCGAAGCAGGATTCGAACTCGCGACCGTAGCGGTCGCCCGGTTCCAGACTGTAGCGCCTTCGGCCGGCTGACTTTTTTTTGTATAGATAATACTGTAATGAACCCGTAAATTTTTCTGATGAATTGGTCCCGTTCGAACGGGATCGAGATATCCCGATTCGCTATAGAGCTTGATAGTATCAAGTGCGGCTCGAACAATCATTGACTTTTGACTCACGCGGTGCGAGTCCAGAACGCGAGGAGCTACGAACTAACCTTGACAAACCACAGCTCTAATTAAAATTTGATAATTTAGTGAAACATAGATGGAAATAATATTAAACACAGCCACTTTACAAGCTTCTGTTGTACTTGAACAACTTTAAGATAAGCGTTCTCAAACAGTACCGGTACGTGTGGGTATACAAATATTTGTGGTGACTTAAGTAAAGCTAATGGTCAAATACCGAAATATTTTCCTTCAAAAATTTCATACCTCTGACACCAGTGGAATATTTTATTGGGTTACGAGAGACTGATGATTTGGCTGATGGATGTTAATGAGCATTTCTATCCCTGTTGACATACAGGGTGTTTCAAAAATGACCGTTATATTTGAAACGGCAATAAAAACTAAACGAGCAGCGATAGAAATACACCGTTTGTTGCAATATGCTTGGGACAACAGTACATTTTCAGTCGGACAAACTTTCGAAATTACAGTAGTTACAATTTTCAACAACAGATGGCGCTGCGGTCTGGGAAACTCTATAGTACGATATTTTCCACGTATCCACCATGCGTAGCAATAATATGGCGTAGTCTCTGAATGAAATTACCCGAAACCTTTGACAACGTGTCTGGCGGAATGGCTTGACATGCAGATGAGATGTACTGCTTCAGCTGTTCAATTGTTTCTGGATTCTGGCGGTACACCTGGTCTTTCAAGTGTCCCCACAGAAAGAAGTCACAGGGGTTCATGTCTGGCGAATAGGGAGGCCAATCCACGCCGCCTCCTGTATGTTTCGGATAGCCCAAAGCAATCACACGATCATCGAAATATTCATTCAGGAAATTAAAGACGTCGGTCGTGCGATGTGGCCGGGCTGGTGTTCGCAGTGTCGTCTAAGGCAGTTTGTACCGCCACAAATTCACGAAGAATGTCCAGATAGCGTGATGCAGTAAGCGTTTCGGATCTGAAAAATGGGCCAATGATTCCTTTGGAAGAAATGGCGGCCCAGACCAGTACTTTTTGAGGATGCAGGGACAATGGGACTGCAACATGGGGCTTTTCGGTTCCCCATATGCGCCAGTTCTGTTTATTGAAGAAGCCGTCCAGGTAAAAATAAGCTTCGTCAGTAAACCAAATGCTGCCCACATGCATATCGCCGTCATCAATCCTGTGCATTATATCGTTAGTGAATGTCTCTCGTGCAGCAATGGTAGCGGCGCTGAGGGGTTGCCGCGTTTGAATTTTGTATGGATAGAGGTGTAAACTCTGGCGCATGAGACGATACGTGGACGTTGGCGTCATTTGGACCGCAGCTGCAACACGGCGAACGGAAACCCGAGGCCGCTGTTGGATCACCTGCTGCACTAGCTGCACGTTGCCCTCTGTGGTTGCCGTTCGCGGTCGCCCTACCTTTCCAGCACGTTCATCCGTCACGTTCCCAGTCCGTTGAAATTTTTCAAACAGATCCTTTATTGTATCGCTTTTCGGTCCTTTGGTTACGTTAAACCTCCGTTGAAAACTTCGTCTTGTTGCAACAACACTGTGTTCTAGGCGGTGGTATTCCAACACCAGAAAAATCCTCTGTTCTAAGGAATAAACCATGTTGTCTACAGCACACTTGCACGTTGTGAACAGCACACGCTTACAGCAGAAAGACGACGTACAGAATGGCGCACCCACAGACTGCGTTGTCTTCTATATCTTTCACATCACTTGCAGCGCCATCTGTTGTTGAAAATTGTAACTACTGTCATTTCGAAAGTTTATCCGCCTGAAAATGTACTGTTGTCCCAAGCATATTGCAACAAACGGTGTATTTCTATCGCTGCTCGTTTAGTTTTTATTGCCGTTTCAAATATACCGGCCATTTTTGAAACACCCTGTATTAGGATAACGGTTAAAGCTATTTCCAGTTTTTAATCAGCTTAAAGGCAAGATGGTGCAGTGTTTGGATAACAAAGGAAGGAAATTAATTTAGAATTAAATGATTAACAAAAGAAATAAATGACATTAATTGTTACGAGTGATATTTGTTCAATCGGATGTGTCCGGCACACCAGACACCAGTCGCAACTAAGCAACTGGGACATATATATTACTGGCCATTAAAATTGCTGCACCACGAAGATGACGTGCTGCAGACGCGAAATTTAACCGACAGGAAGAAGATGCTGTGATATGCAAATGCCGGGCGTAGTGGCCGAGCGGTTCTAGGCGCTAAAGGCTGGAACCGCGCGACCGCTACGGACGCAGGTTCGAATGCTGCCTCTGGCATGGATGTGTGTAATGCCCTTAGGTTAGTTAGGTTTAAGTAGTTCTAAGTCCTAGGGGACTGATGACCTCAGAAGTTAAGTCCCATAGTGCTCAGAGCAACTTGAATTTTTGATATGCAAATGAGTAGCTTGTCGGAGCATTCACACAAGATTGGAGCCGGTGGCGACACCTACAACGTACTGACATGAGGAAAGTTTCCAACCTAGTTCTCATACACAAACGGCCTCGTATCACTAGCAGTCGAGATGACAGGCATCTTATCCGCATCACTGTAGTGGATCGTGCAGCCACGTATCGACCCCTGATTATTATTTCGGATGAGTCCAGTTTCTGTTTACAGCAGCATGATGGTCGCATCCGTGTTTGGCGACATCGCGGTGAACGCACATTGGAAGCGTGTATTCGTCATTGCCATACTGGCGTATCACCCGGCGTGATGGTATGGGGTGCCACTGGTTACACGTCTCGGTCACTTCTTGTTCGCATTGACGGCACTTTGAACAGAGGACGTTACATTTCAGATGTGCTACGACCCGTGGCTCTACCCTACGTTCTATCCCTGTGAAACCCTACATTTCAGCAGGATAATGCACGACCGCATGTTGCAGGTCCTGTTCGGGCCTTTCTGGATACAGAAAATGTTCGACTGCTGCTCTGGCCAGCGCATTCTCCAGATCTCTCACCAACTGAAAACGTCTGGTCAATGGTGACCGAGCAACTGGCTCGTCACAATACGCCAGTCACCACTCTTGACGATCTGTGGTATCGTGTTGAAGCTGCCTGTACACGCCATCCAAGCTCTGTTTGACTCAGTGCCCAGACGTATCAAGGCCGTTATTACGGCCAGAGGTGGTTGTTCTGGGTACTGATTTCTCAGGATCTATGCTCCCAAAGTGAGTGAAAATGTAATCACATGTCAGTTCTAGTATAATATATTTATCCAATGAATACCCGTTTTTCATCTGCATTTCTTCTTGGTGTAGCAATTGTAATGGCCAGTAGTGTTCATGAATGAGTGGAAAGGGAAGGAAATGGAATCGGAAAGAGATGGGAATGGAATTGTGACTTCCTGCCGTACAGTGCATTATGGAAATGCAACAGCGAGTGCTGAAAATCTGTCCCGGACCGGGACTCGAACCTGGATGCTCCGCTTCTCTAGTCCCAGTGTAGCACATATTTTTAGCGCTCGGCATTGCATTGCCACAATGCACTGTGCGGCTGGAAGTCATTATTTCCTTCCTGCCTCTTTCCTTTCCATTCCTTCCACCCCAATTATTCACTTAAATCACATCAAACTAAGTGCGATCGCGAGAACAAATTAAGTGGCAAAATCCTGTATGGTGCTAGTACCCACAAACGCCACTAGATACCAGGACGAGCGAAAGCTCGAGAATTGTACAGAATCATGTTTGCGAATTTTTTTTATTAGTTGCCGTTTTTATATATGATATTGCAGTCCATGTTACATATTTATTTCTATTATCATAGTCAATTATTTATCAAAAACCGAAGATAAGTCATATGTATAGTACCAACAGAAGTCACTAGATCGTGGAGCGATCGAAAATTGAAACAGATTTCTCGAGGTGTGGCGTGAAGCGCTCAAGCCGTTTGAGTCGTGCACAATCACAGCACTATGAACGGGTTACTCTCGTTACCGATACAATCAGATCTGATCACAGTTCATATGGAAACAAAAGCGGTTACACTTTATTAGTAAATGCGATCAATAAAAGCCGTTGTACACCAAGCGGTTGCGGATTCTCTCCGAAGAAAATACATCAATTTCTGCTTACGCTTCCGTTATTCATTGTAGAGTTCGTCTGAGCAGAGTCGCCTTCTCAAAGCTCTGCTCGAAATATCAGATACGCAAAACCGCTCTACAGGAAACACGACGCGGTGGCCCACGTGATCAATCTCTTAGGAGCAGAACTCTGAAAAGGATGACAAGTTCTTTGATGCTGGTAAAAACTTGATGCAGTGACAACTAGCCTCCACACGTCAGTTGCAATTTGTCATTCATTGAACATTTTTCAGTTGTGACCTTCGATATCAAAGCATGAAAATCGGTTCTAGTTATTTATAATCATTATTCAGCAGTGTAGATAGTAGCCAAAAGTCTGCCTAGTGCATTTATTTTTTTAGAAAAAGACTAATTACATTTCCGAATGCAAAGTCATCAATTTTATGCCGGTATCTAAGAGAAGAGTGTATACCCAAAGTTATTGTTGAAAATATTCTTGCAGGTCTCCATACATCTACAGCCCCGTGTCGGGTACCTACTGGGCACCGTGCTGCAGAAGTAAGGCGGTGCATCCGGGATGTTAGCGGCTTTCCCTTTCCCCAGAGCTCCCAGTTTACGGTGTGGATTCCCATGACCCGTCCAGGATTGCAATAAACCAGCTTCTGGGCCGAACTTGCACCTGAGGCCGTATCTACTGCAGGCGCCACATCTCAGGAACATCACCCACAAAGATAATGGGAGCTTAATCTTCCCAGGAAAGTAATTCACATAAAGACCGTGTTGTTGTTCAAGTTCTGCTCTTAGTTCCGATACAAGTGATACATTGTTCCACACCTTCCTCTTGCTCCCAAAATACACGCTTGTGGTGCCTGAGTTTATCTCTTCTCCCAAAAGTCTGCGTCGCAGTTATTGCATGAAACTAGCTGGCCAAAGACTATTACGTCTAGAGGTGAGAAATAACCAATTTTGAAAACTTATTGGACAGGCTCTTTGGTTGGCATAATACGCACGATATCTCCATTCGACATTCTGTCTACTATAATAGTGCTTTAATTTACTTTCCACGTTTCAGTGGGTAACCCACCGTAGATGAGAGATAAACTTTTTTTTAAAAAAGCTCCCTACAAATTTCACTGTAGAATCACGTATTCCCATTAACCGGAGAGTATAGTTACTTTTCACTTTACAAGTGTATACCAACGTCATGGACACGTATATTGTCAGAAATTCCTTTCTCAAATTAAGGTCTATTTTTGATTCTAGCAGACTTCTCTTAGCCAGGAATGCCCATTTTGCCAGTGCTAGTCTGGTCTTGATGTCCTCCTTCCTCCGTCCGTCATTGGTTATTTTGCTGCCTAGCTATCAGAATTCCTTAACATCATCTACTACCTGATCACCAATCCTATTGTTAAGTTCATCGCTGTTCTAATTTCTGAAACTTCACATTACTTTCACCCTTCTTCGATTTACTCTCAATGTATATTCTACACTCATTATACCGTTCCACTCAACAGATCCTGTAATTCTTCTCCACTTTCATGAGGACAGCATTGTCATCAGCGAAATTTATCACTGATATTGCTTCTTCGATGTATAGACTCAACAATAAGGGCGAAAGACTACACCCCAGTCTTACATCGTTTTGAACCCGAGCACTTCGTTCTTGCTCTTCCACTCTTATTGTTCCCCTTCGGCTCTTGTACATATTGTGTATTACCCGTCCTTCCCTACAACTTACTACAGCCTTACTCGAAATTTCGTACATCTTGCACCATTTTACATTGTAGAACGCTTTTTACAGATCGACAGATCCTATGAACTTGCTTTGATTTTTCTTTAGTGTTGCTTCCACTATCAACGGCAGCGTCAGAGCTGCCTCATTGGTGCCTTTACCTTCGCTAAAGCCAAACTGATGGTCACCCATTTTCATTTTCTTTCTTCTGTATATTATTCTTGTAAAAAACTTGGCTGCATGAGCTGTTAAGCTGATAGTGCAATAATTCTCGCACTAGTCGATGACTGCAGTCTTCTGAATTGCGTTGAGATTTTTTTCCGCGTATCAGATAGTATATCACCAGACTCGTATGGTTTACACACCAACGGGAACAATAGATTTGTTGCCACTTCCCTCAATGATTTTAGAAATTCTGATGGAATTTTGTCTATCCCTTTCGCCTTATTTGCCGGCCGGTGTGGCCGAGCGGTTCTAGACGCTTCAGTCTGGAACTGAACGACCGCTACGGTCGCAGGTTCGAATCCTGCCTCGGGCATGAATGTGTGTGATGTCCTTAGGTTAGTTAGGTTTAAGTAGTTCTAAGTTCTAGGGGACTGATGAGCACAGCAGTTAAGTCCCATAGTGCTCAGAGCCATTTGAACCATTCTGCCTTATTTGATCTTAAGTCATCCAAAGCTCGTTTAAATTCAATTGCTAATACCGGATCCCCTATCTCTTCTGTATCAACTCCTACTTCATTTTCTGTCACAAGTCTTCTCCCTCACAGAGGATTTCAGTATACTCTTTGCACCTTCCCGCTCTCTCCTGTGCATTTAACAGTATAGTTCTGAGTGCACACTTAATGTTGCCATACTTGCTTTTAATTGCACCGAAGGTTGTTTTGACTTCTCTATATGCTGAGTCAGTCCGTTCGACAATCATTTTTTTCTATTTCTTTTCATTTTTCGTGCAGCAAATTGGCCTTAGCTTCCCTGCACTGCCTATTTATTTTAGTCCCAAATGTCTTGTACGTCTGTATTCCTGAGTTTCCATCAACATTTTTGTACTTCCTTTTTTCGTCATTCAGCTGAAGCATTTCTTCTATTACGCGTCGTTTGTTCATAGTTACCGTCTTTATAACTATGTTTTCTTTTCCAGCTTTTCTGATTGCCCTTTTCAGAGATGTCCGTTCCTCTTCCACTGAACTGCCTACCGGGCAATTCCTTATCCCAGTGTCTATAATTTTGGAGAACCTCAAGCGTATCTTTTCATTCCTTAGTACTTTGGTATTCCACTTCTTTGTGCATTGATTCTTCCTGACTAGTCTCTTAAACTTCAGCCTTCTTTTCATCACTACAACATTGTGATCTGCGTTTTCATGTGCTTCTAATTACATTTTCAAATTCAGTATCTGTTTTCTGAATCTCTGCCTGAGTATGATGTAATCTTACTAAAATCTTCTCGTATCTCCCGGTCTTTTCCAAATGCACCTTCTGCTCTTGTGGTTCTTGAACAGAGTATCCGTTAATACTAGCTGAAATTTATTGCACAACTCAATTATTCTCCTCTCTCTTATTCCTACTACCGAGCCCATATTCTCCCATTACCCTTTCATCTACTCTTTCCTCTACACCCGCATTCCTGTCCGCCGTGGCTATTAGATTTTCATCACCCTTTACGTACTAAATTACCCATTCAGAATTCCCACATACTTTTTCTATCTGTTCGTCCTCCTTTTGCGAAGTCGGCGTATACAGCGTGCCCCATTTATCTTTACCACCATAAATAACTGTTTGTCCAGGTTCAAATTACAAAATGTTTCAAGCAAATGTTCTTTAGCCGTCAGGGGGACATCAATCAGCATAATTGCCTTCGTTGTAGCTTTGTTTTTTACAAAGATATGGACAGCGGTATGACTTTCTTTAAATGGCACCCTGAACTTTTTATTCGGTAATACATTTCCTCTCCTAAAGACCTATTGAAAAATGTATCACATTGTATCATTCACTGAAACACAACGTTATTAATTACAAAACACAACACTGACTTTGAGCCCGGGATCGCAAACTCGTCCACTTGCTGGAGTTGTCAGAAAACAAATGCAAACGAAGTAAAAACATAACACAAAAAAGACTTTGACTCTGCTGTACCAATGCCCAGGAGTAGAACATTCAAAGGTGATCAATGTGGTGACCCTGGACACGGATACACTGGTGCACTCGCTGAATGAAAGAAATATTTAGCTGCTTCCAGTGTTGCCTGCTGAAGAGAATTACAAGCAAGCAAGATAAGTTCCTGCATGTCCTCTGGACTTATTGGAATATCGTGATAGACAACGTCTTTAATGCGCCCCCCCCCCCCAAAAAAAAGTCCAGAGGATTTAAATCAGGAGACCTAGCAGGCCAAGAAACCTTTCCTGCTCGACCAATCCATCTGGCAGGATACCTTCGGTTCAGAACACGACGTGCACGCAAGGCATTATGTGCTGGACATCCATCGTGTTGATACCACATAATCATTCTGGTTCCTAGCATCACTTCATCCAGAAGAGGAGGAAGGGTTTCTCTGAGTAAATTGGCATACTCTTGCCCTTTAGATTACCATTGATGAAATAAGGGCCAATAATGGTAGTACCAATCATCCCACACCAGACGTTAACTCTCCATTGACGCTGATGTTCCACCTGTCTAAGCTATCGTGGGTTGTCGCTGGACTAATAATGCATGTTCCTTGTGCTTACCTGTCCTTTGTTTGAGCAGGAACATTCATCGGTAAATAGAACACTGGAGAAGTAGTTCGGATTGGCGAGGATTTGCTGCTGTGACCACTGACAGAACTGTACACGATCCTGGAAATAATTCCCATGCAATTCTTAATGTAGGTGTACATGATAAGGATGGAACCGATGACGTGTAAGAATGCGATGTACACAGGTTTTAAAAATGCCAATCTCGTGTTTAAGCTGTCGTGTGCTCACATGTGGATTCACAGCAACGGAAGCAAGAACCACAACTTCGGCAGCTTCGTCTGTGCGAGTGGTAGGACGATTGCGTTGTCGTGGGTTGAAACAGCCCGTTTCCTGAAGCGGGAAGGTGGGTTATTGTCGGGATATCGCTCTCTTTACAGTTCCGCTGCCTGCGCAGCATTTCGCCTACATTCAACAACAATAAAAGAAACATTATGTCGATGCAGTTTGTAGGAAGGACAGCCTTTACTGTATGCCTACTCTACACAACAGTATTTAAAAGGACTTAAACTACTGTACTAAATGTACCCATACATAAGAAAACAGTATTGCAACTACTATTCTGGTAACCTACATTCCCCGTATAAGAGTACCATTTCTACCTTCTCTTCGTTGGTGTACATTCTATTCACACAACTCTTCAACTGACGATGGTTGACGGAATGACGGGTGTCCGTTCTACTTATGTTTACATTTGTCCTCTGTCAGCGTCAGCAGTTGGATGTGTTCCATTACCCCGAGCATCTGCACTAAGCGCTGGAAGCGTCAACGTCAGTGTTGTGTTATGTAATTAATAACGTTGTGTTTCAGTGAATGGTACACTGTGATACATTTTTGAATAGGTCTTTAGGAGAGGAAATTAATTATATAGCATTGCCTCCGGTAGAAAAAATAGTGGAAAAAAATTCCAGAGACTTAAGAATGGAGAAGCGTTACCTGCGCTATCAGAATTACAAACACTATTATCTGTGTTCTATTGTAGAGGAAGAATGAGTGTTTTTTTGTTTCATTGTCTTATCGATTCTGCTGTTCTCGCTGACGGACGTTAATTGTTCACGCTCTTCAAATGGTTCAAATGGCTCTGAGCACTATGGGACTTAACTTCTATGGGCATCAGTCCCCTAGAACTTAGAACTGCTTAAACCTAACTAACCTAAGGACATCACACAACACCCAGCCATCACGAGGCAGAGAAAATCCCTGACCCCGCCGGGAATCGAACCCGGGAACCCGGGTGTGGGAAGCGAGAACGCTACCGCACGACCACGAGATGCGGGCTGTTCACGCTCTGAAATTGATAACAATTATCTAAAGTAGAAATATAATTGTGCTGAATACATGAGATTAATAATTGTAGTGGGTGTTTTTGTCAGTAGTGAATACCTATCCTGTATACGATTCAGTGCGTAGTAATTAAATGCTGCCCTGCCCATTTTTGTGTAGCCTCATTATTGTAGCGACGCCATTAATGACAAAAATTATATCAGTTCTTCCAACAGTCATTTAATGCTAAAAGTATAAAAAGAATAATCTTAATAATCCGAAAACGGCGTCTTGTAGTGTTTTTCAATTCATATTAGGCCAGAGGTACAGTTTTTTATTAATGACGATATCAATGAACGCTTACGCTGCCATTGCACATAGGCAGCTATCTTGGAGCATTCAGCCGCACAGAAAAAATAACTAAGCATTGTTTAAACGTATTATCGTGTATCACTGAAATGTTCACAGTAACGAAATTTCTGCCCCACCTTACTTTCGCATATTTTAGCTGGTGCGATTTCTTCATGCTGTGTGTTGCTGCAGATGAATCCGTAATTTTTATGGTGAGATTCTTTTCTTATATGGATTGTTCTTTCGCTTCTCATATCACGTTTCGACTGTACAAATTCTAATTTCTTTGTAATTACGATTTTAAATGGGTCAGTGAATAGTGTGTGTTTCATAGTGTTGCTACATAGTTTCATTGTTTCAATTATTTGATTTAATTATCTGCACAGCGTACAACAATTCACATACGGTCATATGACCATAAAATAGTTGCTGTGGGAACTGTGAGTACGTCTCGAAGCAACCAACGACAGTTCATTTGTATGTAACTCAATAGCTATATATAGTCTTATGCTTTCAACCTTACAAAGAAGTCAAATGCATCACCAATTTCGCTCTTTTGACGAGGGTTGCCCAGAAAGTAGAGCAGCGGATTGTTTTCCTTCAACAATTCTGTATTGAACATGATGAGAATAACACAAACGAAATAATGGTGTTTTATCTACACACCCTATTTTTTCAGGTAATCGCCATCCCGTTCTATGGGCTTCCTCCAGCGCGAAACAAGGGCGTGTATGCCTTGTCGATACCAATCCTTGTCCTGGTGGCGGAGCCAGCGCTTCGCTGTGTGAATCAGCTCCTCATCGTCCTCATAACGTCTTCCACGAATGGGATCCTTTAATGGCCCAAATAAGTGGATGTCTGAGAGGGCTAGGTCAGGTGTCAGGTGTGATACACATGGATGGTCTCTCCGACTGCTACAAACCTTGGAGTTCCGTCGAACTCGTTTCTGATAACCTCACCCTCCGTGTCCAGCGTCTAACTGTATTTCTGTGGGCAGCACATGCTCCATCGACTTTGCACAAGCATCTGTGCAAAGTCTGCAGTGAGAAATTCAATGACGGCACATTCCATGTAATGTACATCACCTACAGACGCCATTTTGAAACTGTCCTGCAGCTACGCTATCTGTCGGAACTGACTGAAACTCGGTGTGCTCACTCAGAAGACTTCAAATAATACATACATAACGTTTCGCATTCGTAGCATAGTTTTCGGCTGAAAAAAAATGCAGTGCATTTCTGGGCAGCTCTCGTGCTATTATTATTATTATTGTCCATCCTTATATCCACCCTAGCAGCTATTCTCTTGTAAATCAGCAGGAAGCATCTCCCCTGCACATCAGTGATAGTTTCCTGTCCTGTTATTATTACCCATCCTTCCCCATTGGCTAGACTGGCTGGAGCAACTCTCTAGTGCTAGACTAATAGCGAAAATACGTAGATTTATGGTAAGGTGGAGCTTTACAGATGTCAGATAATTTTGAAACTTCATTATAGATAACCATCAGCCCTTTTTTATGCTCACTGATGCTGGTTTCGATCAGTAGGCCACTATCAAGCTGAAACAAAGCGTAAGCTGCTTGTCACTACAGCATTTGAAGAGAACAACTTCGATGTAGGTAGAAAACATAGCTTCTGTTACAATAAATCGTCTCCAAATGACCTAGAAATATAGGAGAAGCACACAAGCCAAAAATACATTTCAAATGTATGATCGTCTTGTGTGTGTCCCGTACATATACGTGTCTCTTGGAGATCTTTTATTGTAAATGAAGCTTTTTTTTCTATCTAATCGAAATTGTTCGCTTCAAATGATGTAGTGACAAGGTGGTTACGGTTTACTTCTGGTTAATAATAGTCTAATGATCGAAATTGATGACATTTTGCATAAAAATAAGCAGCTGATGGTCATCTACAAAGAAGTTTCACAACTTATAGCGAAAATATCCTCGCAACATCCACCACTTATTGAGAAGAGGGGAGTTAGTTTGTGACAGTATTCTAGGTCGGCCATCTTGGACTATGACATCACAATTAGACTGTGCCTTACATCAAATGTGATGAAATAAAGAGAGAATCCTGCATCCTTCCACACCAGTGATATTCAAATTGAATTTTTATTAATAAACTTTTATTATTATTATTATTATTGTTACTATTATTATTGTCATTGTTATGTCCTATGCATGCAATGCAATTAATACTTGAATTCACCATGTAAATTCGAATTTACCACAAAAACCTGAATTTACCACCAATTTGGAATTTCCCGCCGTTTTGAATTTCCCAATATATCTGCAGTTTGGAGGGGAAAGTCCTGCCTCTCTCGTAAACTGATTAAATACGGAATATACAACCTGAATTCTGTAAATAAACAAAATATCCTCTGCAATGGAATTGACATTGATTTCAGTTTTGTGCCATAAGATCCGTCCAGGCCAACAACTCAGCACAGAGCGATTTTTACCGCCAATTTTTTTCTGTGACAGGAGGGATGGAGGGTTGGGAGGGGAAGGACAAGGGGTTTGGAGAGCTTTGGATTTCTAAGAGGGAGAGGGGGCACCCACTAACAGGCTTGGGATTTCCCAGAGGGGGTAATTAATTGACCAGTTTAAATAATTAGTCAATTAATTTGCGGGTAGAGGGAGGGATAGGGGAGAGTCTGCAATCTTAAATAAATTTGGCAACCATGTAGACTGCACCATTAGCTCCTTTATCACACTACTAAATTGCTACATACATATTGTATGTATAAGCTGTAGTATGCTTCTTGATCCATATTTGGAAGTAGGCTGACGAAATATATATAATACTGCTACCTGTGATGCACAACTACATTCTTATAGAACTTGTCACTAGAGTTTGCTGATGATGTTTGTTGAATAAAAACTTCTATGTCAAATCCTGGTAAGCATGATAATTCCATGCCAAACACTCATAAATGGGCTGAACATGGGCTTTATATACCACCTCTCCTCTGTATCGTAGAACTGACAGCAACTCAGGGGTATTACAGTGCGAAAATGGTGTAAGAACACGGAAATGGAACTTTAGCTCATGAATAAATACGAAAATCCATTGATGTTAAAGAGATTAGTTTGGGTTTTGTAGGGGAGGAAGTCCCACCAAACAGCTAATATATATTTTCAGACTGCTCTCGAAAGTTATATTCTGATTATCAATGCTGTATTATGCTCCGAAATATCCCTGCACTTCTCACAAGTGACGTCTTTAAATGCTCTCGAATCCCGCCCCACTCTACTGTTGGCACCCAACCACGATGCAAATGCAATGAGAATGGCAGAAACGTAATGGAAATGCAAGCTTACGAAACCGATCTGTGAGTAAAGATAAAAAAAGAAACAAAATATAGCTTTTAGATTGACTTTTTTCTTTTACAATGTGGGTGATTCAGTTGCGGATCCAGGACTAGTATTCCCCACGTGAGACTGCATTAAGATAAGATTAATTAGGCGTTATAAGTTCTGTTGTTAGTGTTACAATTCCTTACGCCTGCATATTCACACAGGTGGGTAAAAAAGAAAAGGCATAGTGCCTTTCATTACTTATGAAAACGCCCTTGGTCCCGGATTAGAGTCCCGCCACCGCTTAAATTTAAAATAAAAGTCATTAACAATGGCGGCCGAAGACTTCTGGAATAAGAAGTCAGTCTTATTCAGCCAAAGACGTTGTCAAAGAGAGTAGAGGATCGGACATTGGGTGGATAACTACCCCTGAAGGCGGAAGAATTAGCAATGATCAATAGCATGAGGAAGTAGAGGGCAAAGGATATCACTGCATTAAAGACACATAATACGTATCCAAAGAACATGTGACCTGTAACCTCTCCTTTGCAAAAGACTCAGGAATAGCCCCCTATTCGGATCTCAGTGAGCGGACTGCCAAGGGGTAGTAGACCATGAGAAAAAGACTGCCGAGGGGGAGGTGACTAAGAAAAAAGGAATGAATAACCAACGAAAGGATAACGTTCTACGAGTCAGGCCGCGGAAGTTTGAGTGTGGTAGAGAAGCAATAAAATCTGAAAAAAGAAATGCTAAAGCTAAATCCAGAAATTGTGATGGTTGGTGAGCTGAAATGGAAAGAAGACTAGGATTTCTGGTCAGATGAGTGTAGGGTAATATCAACAGCAGCATAAAATGGTATAATAGGAGTAGGATTCGTCATGAGTAGGAAGGTGGGGCAGAAAGTAAAACTAAACTACTAGGAGAAAGATTGGGATGATTTCCTCATACCAACAAAGACTTCTTACTTGAAATGAAAATAGCAACCCATTCATTATAATGACAATGCTCTATTTTAAACTCTTTGTCACAAGAATATAAAATTCACAGAAAACCGAAAACTTTACTTTCTTTACTAAAGTCTTACAAGGCAACGCTTTTACGATTATGCAAATTGAAACAAATTAAACTGGAACGACCTAAACTGGTGTGAGGAGGTGGAATGTTCTGTTGGTAGAATTGCTAATATTATCAGTACATGCAAACAACCTACCGTCAGATTAATAATTCCTAACAATTTTCTTCAGCATAACCCTCCTACAGATGCACTATGCTAGAAGTTCTATTAGCTTACTCCTTGTCCAACATGTGACTACTCCCTGCTCTCAACTGAGACAAATATACACAAGTTCAGAGATACACTATGTGATCAAAAGAATCCGGACACCACCAAAAATATACGTTTTTCATATCATGTGCATTGTGCTGCCACCTACTGCTAGGTATTCCGTATCAGCAACCTCAGTAGTTATCAGACACCGTGAGAGAGGAGAATGGGGCGCTCTGCAGAACTCACAGATTTAGAATGTGGTCACGTGATTGGGTGTCACTTCTGTCATACGTCTATATGCGAAATTGACACTCTCCTAAACAACCCTAGGTCCACTGTTTCTGATGTGATAGTGAAGTGGAAACGTGAAGGGACACGTACAGCACCAAAGCCTACAGGCCGACCTCTTCTGTTGACAGACAGAGACCGCCGATAATTGAAGAGGATCGTAAAGTGTACTAGGCAGACGTCTATACAGACCATCATACAGGAATTCCAAACTGCATCAGGATCCACTGCAAGTACGATGACAATTAGGCGGGAGGTGAGGAAACTTAGATTTCATGGTCGAGCGGCTACTCATAAGCCATACATCACGCTGGTAAATCCTAAACTACGCTTCGCCATGTGTAAGGAGGGTAAATATTGGACAACTGAATAGTGGAAAAACATTGTGTGGAGTGACGAATCACGTTACACAATGTGGCGATCCGATGGCAGGGTGTGGGTATGGCAAATGCCCAGTGAACGTCATCTGTCAGCATATGTAGTGCCTACGGTAAAATTCGGAGGCGGTGGTGTTACGGTTTCGTCGTTTTTCAAATGGAGGGGGCTTGCACCTCTTGTTGTTTTGCGTGGCACTATCACAGAAGGCCTACATTGATGTTTTAAGCCCCTTCTTGCTTCCCACTGTTGAAGACCAATTCGGGGATGGCGACCGCATCTTTCAACACGATCGAACACCTGTTCATAATCACGGCCTGTGGCGGAGTGATTACACCAATAACATCCCTGTAATGGACAGGCCTGCACAGAGTCCTGACCCGACTCCTACAGAATACCTTTGGGATGTTTTGGAACGCCGACTTCGTGCCAGGCCTCACCGACCGACATCGATACGTCTCATCAGCGCGGTACTCTGTGAGGAATGGGCTGCCATTCCCCAAGAAACCTTCCAGCACGTATACCTGCGAGAGAGGAAGCTGTCATCAAGGCTAAGGGTGGGACAACACCATACTGAATTCCAGCATTGCCATGTGTCGCGATTCTTTTTATCACGTAGTGTACCACTCTAACTGCCGTAAGTCAAATATTGGACGACTGTTTCGCTCTCATAACATGAAATTTCCTCTCACTCTGAAACTAAGAGCAAACAAATGTGCAGACCATCTATATATGTCCACCTTTCATAATCCCTCACCCCCTTTGATAAAATTTTTGAATGTTTCGATGTTGTCTGACAATGTGGAAACTACGAAAATTTGACAGGTTACGTAAATCTACAAAATTTTTAAAAACACATAAATTGAAATCATGTACACAAATAAATTGAACTTGTGGTTTTTCGTTAAAAGTATTTGCACTGGACGTTATCAAGTTCTGATTAGGCACACAAATGAAACAATCGCCACATGAAAATATCATTGCTGAATGGAAGTCACTGCAGTCCATATAAATTTCTGTTACAACTAACATCTTAACAGTCCGTGATTTGCCTCAGGCCCTATTCATCACTACATTTGTATATGAAGGTGACAGTTCAGTCTCTCGAAGCCTATTCGTGAAGTAACGTCACCAATATTGCAGTAGAATGAGAGCTGGAGTTCATGGAAACGACCAGCAAAAGCTAATCTTGAAGTGGAACATGAAGTAGTGTTGCTAGTCTAGGCAAGTGACCAACAGAAGCTCCCCTTTCTGAAATCTGACCAAGTGATCGGCACAGAAAAGTTTCATTTAGCAACGATGACCCAGGGTATTAGCAGTGGTGAAGTTTCATCATCAGGAATGTTACAAGAATACCTTCACTGACCAACATAATATCTTCCATAACATATTAACATCTTGTCCAATATAAATTCCTACACTAGTTGAAAACTGTCTCTTGCATTTATGACTGTGATGTTTTTGGCTGACAAATCAAGCGTCTCTTACCTGCTAATGTCAGGTATTGGAGAAAAAACTAAGTGATACACGGAAAATCACAGTGCAGGTAGCAACTTTGTCCTTCATTCACTGACCAAACAAATTTATACGTAATATGAGAAAAGTGTGCACAAATTGTTTTATTTCTGTTACTTGAAAAATTTTACAAAGTATGAAAACGATGTACAATCTCTTTACATGACACACAATTATATCCATGAAAAAAGGATTGCATAATCATATATAAGAAATTACATAAAACATGAGATGTACACTTACACATTATGTAGATAAGCATGAGAAGTAAAATATGTGGAATAAACTGTTCATAATAAAGCAAAAGATATGACATATTGGAGAGGCAGAGAAACCAAAAAAGATACAAATAAGAAATCTACGAAATAAGTAACACAGTAGTATCATAAGAATAAATTTATATGTTTTCAGAAGAAATTGTAAACATATTAGAAATTGCCATTTTTTACATTTAAGTCATCAACAGCAAAAGAATCTATCACTAGAAATATATATTCTTTGATATCAAAAGCATAACTACTTTAAAAGTTGAGATATCTGCCTAGGATTCATGATCATGTGTTTAGGGAATGAAAAAGGGAGCTATCATACAGTCAAGTGTCAACAATTTGTGTTCATCCAAAATCGTCTAACATTCATATTCATGCTCACAAACATATTTCATCGCCTATACTCCAAAAATTCTTCAAATTATTTCCATCATTCAGCTTCTTAATACTTGCAGAACTTACTTCCAAAATCTTTTGTTCATCACTTACATTTTCCTAAAATTTGCTATTTCAATAATATAATTTCCATAGTGCTCAAATTGTACCTCAAATATCGCTCAAACCTCTTACCTAAACTTCAGGATACCCGCATTATTAAAACCATAAACTCAAAACCATTTTTCTCATCTCATTTAAACTATATTCTCTTATCAAACTTTATAGCTCGTGTCATCAATTCGAATCATTTCTTCAACTCTCATTTTCTCAACCATGGTTAAACATTATCTTAACATATACCCCTGGCAACTTACTGCTAACTCATGAGTTTCTACTTTATATCTGGTACCTTCGGTATGGAGATCTCACTAAAATTAATGTAACACATCGCATTCACTCGCATAACATAGAAAAAAAGCGGAGCAACCAACTAAAAGCAAAAGAAGCCCCAAACGAAGTATACAACAATACATCTTAAAGAAATTTCCTCACTAAAGGGATTGTACACAAGAAAACATCGAGAACACAAAATCGTAGAAAAGAAAGTTGTCATAGTACATGCAACTCTGTATCACATACTAGTAAACACTGGTTTAATCAGTGTAAAGAGTATTGCATGTTAACATAAATTAATCTATCTGTCAAGTGAAGAAAGATGACATAGAAACATAGAACAAGAATAAATGTATGATTATCTACACTGGCTTACTTACAGTGGTGGATCATCGTACTGCTTGTATTAATTATGTGTTATAGTATAGTAAGTTAAAAGTGTTTGCTGAAAAAGACTGTTAGCAATTATTAGAATTTTGCTCTTTTTCTTTGTGAAAGATTTCCTCTCTCACTTCCCATAGTTTTTCAATAATTCTCTCTCAAAGATCCTTCAGGAAGTAAATATTTTTCAGTACAATTTTTATCATGAACTTTGAGAGGTCTGGTGAACAGAAAAGGTTAAAGACTAGCAAAAAGTGGTAAAAATATATTGAAAGCTTACAAAAGTATCTAAAGATAATTTTCAGAAAACACTGATGTCATCTACACAGAACATTATCACGTACACACAACATTATTCACATGAAATGTGGTACTGGTGGTCAGTAAAAAGAAGTAAGTCGAAAATTGTATTCTATCTAACATTTTGCTAACTCATACAACAACTCTTTCAGGTATTCAAGGAAAAATTTTCGATAGAGTGTATACATCATTTCATATCATCAAGCATTTCATGTGACATCAACACTTACTCTCTTTTTAGCTTGCAACCCACTAAATGTAGCATTCGTCCTATTACATGTATCAACAAAAAACAGAGTCCCTAACAAATCCCTGTTCATCATTACATTAGATATCATCAATATATATCGTCATACTATTCATCAAGAACATCATCATACTAATTTATTGCTTGCGCCTTGTCCTGCAGTTATGCAGGGTCGGCCATGGTTAACCGGATTTGGCATGTTAATTTTAAGGGGTGGCCGGATGCCGTTCCTGCCGCCACCCTGTACCCCCCAGGACAGAATTAGTGTACACCAGTTGTCTGCATCTAGTATAAATCGCGAAATAGTGTGAATGTGTTTCAAATGCCTGTAAGTCATATAACTGAGGCGGGACTGGGGACCAGACCGGTATTCATCTAGTAGTATGTGGAAAACCGCCTAAAAATCACATCCATTATGGCCTGCACACCGGCCATCGTCTTTAATCCGCCAAACGGATACTATCTGGGCTGGCGCGCCTACCCAAGTCCAGGAAGCAGCATGTTAGCGCTCTCGGCTAACCTGGCGGCTCAAGAACATCATCATACATCATCATCAAAATGTAGCACCAATGGCTTCAGTGCACAAATAACCTCATACCTCATAAAACTTCATTACTTTCTCAATACAACGCTTATTCTCTGCTTAGTCTCCACAAACTGGAGACAAGACAACTGTGTCATTAACTGCCTTCTAAGAAAATCACTCATAGTACTACTTGCATTCTTCACTCAAAACTAAGAAACATGAATATTGTTTACTTCTGTTACTTTACATACTTCATGGAATTGTATACACCTCTTAAATATACTTGTTTACCACATACAAACTTAGGAGAAAACAAAAGTCATTGCATGCCTAATGAATTACATAAAATTCCATACACATCACTATCTACTGTATCAGGTATGGTCAATATAGTATTTACTCAACAAACCGCTTTATGCATGATATGTAGTGTCTTCCTTTGGATTTCCATGTACATGGTGTTTCAACTTCAATTGCAGTCTCTTGCGCTACTCCTTTAATTCTGTAGAGTCTGCTGGGTGATTTCAGACTAAGAGACATAAATTTACTTGATATGCCATGAGGTATGACCCAAACGTTTTGTCCCACGTACCATTTCCGGACTTGTGCCTTTATATTATGAGATTTTGTGCGTTTTTCAGCTGTATTTCCAATATTTGCTAAGGCTAATTATATGATATCTCTGTGCTAAATTTTTCTGGAGTGAGGACACTCTACAAGATCCTTAATTTTGTCTGGAAACTGTTGGTTCCTTAACACTAAGACTGACGGCAAAGAATTTGAGTAGTGAGGAAGCTCATTTCAGATACCTTGAAATAGAATTATATTTCTGCCCCAGTTCTTGAATAGATGGTGGCAGTAGAGTCTGTATAGCTTCTTAATCTCTTTCATTATACGTTCTGGTGGGTTTGAATGTGGAGAATATAATAAAATAAATAATGGCTGGATATCTCTTTAATGCACATAGCCAAATATTGAATCGAAACTGATGACTGTTATCTGAAGTGGTCTTGTCAACATGTCCTACATGGTATAAAAAGTTCTTAATGAAAGCTTTGGACGCTGTTTTAGCTGTAGCCTTACGCAAAGGGCGAGTGATATAAATTTAGACATAAATTAATGTGTGACAAAATGTAAGGAAAACCATTTTTGGATCTAACCAGTGGACCTACTAAATCTATGGCTGCTGATTCTTTTGGCTTGGATTTTATGGTTGGAAACAGTGGGCCACAATGTGAGATGAAGGAAGGTTTGGTTTTTTGATAGAGTTTACACTTCGCAAGTACTTTTCATATTCTTTTCTCCATGTTGTTAAGGTAATTTGTGGAAATACTTCCATGGTCCGAAATGAGCATATGTACCATATCAACTTATTGACAAATTCCTCTGGAATATGCATCACCCAAAGTGTACCATTTACAGTTCTAAATTTAAGGATGATACCGTTTCTGGCCAAATAAAACTGTATGATGGCTGTATTTCTCCCCTCTTCCCATTTTTCTTTAACACCGTTCCAAATGGGATCTTTATTTTGTTCTACTGCTATGTTGAGAATTAATTTGAGATAAAGTTTTCGAAATCTACTTTTTGTGGAAAAAGTATGCTAAAATTTGTGTCCTGTAAAGTGTCTTTTGTCACCCAGTAAACCAATCGGAATACGAGACAATGCATCAACAATGACATTGTCTTTTCCTGGATTGTAACAGATAGTGAAATTATATTCCTGCAACATCATTTCATGGTTTAACTAGGAGGTCATTAAAACCTGTGAGGCTTTGTGGTCTGAATAAACTTTTGTATGGTTGCCAAGTAAATAGTATCTAACATTCATAAATTTGCAGACAATGGCTAAGGCTTCTAATGCTGTGACTTAGTAATTCCTTTCTGATTTACTTAACACTCTGCAGGCAAACACAATACACTTTTGGTCAATGACTCCATTCTTAATGTGCTCTAAGAAAAGTTGAGTTCTGAATCCTCTTTTGGAAGGATCTGTAGATAAGCAGATATATTTTGAGAGATCAGAATGAGTTAAAATAAATGTGGTGAGCAGTGTCTCTTTCAGCATATCAATCTCTAATTGTGCTTGGTCATTCCGGTGCCAAGTGGTGTTTTTTCCTGTAAAAGAACATAGTACTGGTGTAGTCAAAATTTTCAATTTCAAAAATCTACAGTAAATATTTACTACACTTAAAAAGCTTCTGACTTGTCTCTTAGTAGTAGGCGACAGGAATGCTTCTTGTTTTTTAGGGTGAGGTGCAATACTTTCTTGTGAAATGCAATGGCCTAAAAATTGTGCACTCATCTTACCAAAATGTGATTTTTCTAAGTTTACTGTCAAACCAGAATTTTCAAAAATGTCCAACAAATTTTCTAAGATTTTGTTTTTCTATTGACCATGTCGGTACTGCTGTCAAACTTTCATCGACATAGATAATGATGAGTCTCTTTAGATGGTCTGGAAGAATAATGTTTGTTGAAAAAATGTTTAAACCAAAAGGCAATTTACAGAACTGGTAACACATCCCAAAGCATAAAAAAGACTGTGAATTCAGGATGTGACTATTTCCCAAAAACTGGAGCATAAATCTGCAGATGACAACACTTGTATGCCATAGAAATTTTGTAACAATTTGTCAGGGGCCTGGGGTCTGTCTGTTTCCAGAAGAATGATAGTATTGATCTGATACATGTTGAAGACCAGCCTAATTGTACCACCACTTTTTCCATTGACATGCAAGGGACTGTTGCTGGAGCTGAGTTGGCTCAATGACACCATTTTCAAACATCAAATATATCTCAGCCTTCACCTTTTCTCTGCAATGACCTTACACTGATCATTATTACAAAGATTATTAAATTAAATCAAAGATCTTAATACAGAACCTAAAGTAATTATAAAATCAAAATATAAAATAATCAACTAAAAGGTAATCTTAAAGATAGCTGGTCTAAAGCTCTCTAACCTGAAGCTGATATTGAAATCTCTTGATGGTGGTGGGTCTATGTGTAAATACTACCGCATGTTCTTGTAAAATTTCGGTAAGTTCTTTTCTGTCATATTCATCACTGTTCTCCACATCCCTCATATTTTGCTGGATTATTGTACTTGAACTGATTATGTGACCGTAACTGTCATTGTTTATACAGTGATAAGCTGTATGACTGAGAACAGAATTGGGTAATTATTGAAAAGAATCATTATACGGGAATCATGGACGGATGATCTCTTCTTTTTGTGAACATAAATTTTAAATTATGGTTTTAAAACGACAGGTTGATCCTAAATTTTTAAATTAATTTCTGCATCGCTACGGTACTGCTTTGTACTGATTAAAGAAATTGACATCTAGAACTATTTGAGAAGACAGCATAGGCACAATGAGTAAGTTCATAGCAAATCTCTCTCCATGACAAGTAAGGCCTCTGAGAAGAAAGGTCTCATGTTTAACAGCAACTGTTTTTCCTGTAATAGCACCTTGTATCCTAATTTTCCTAAGAGGTTGTTTCAGACAAACTGTTGTTTTGTAGATTTATTATATTCTCAGTCGCTGATAATTGGTATTGAGCTACCTCAGTCCAAAACTGCAGTAAAATTATTATTAGCAATGCAAATGTTGATTAGAGGTTGTACAATATGTATGGTCCAACTTAGTTTTCCTGGAACAGAATGTTCCTAACATCTTAGAATTGTACAAAGTTAATAGTTACGGCAGCAAAGTCGTCTGTACACTCTGTTTTCCTTTCAGCTGCTAGGCCCTCAAGTCACTGTTTATTCTTTTTATGCCATCGCTGACTGTCATTAGGTGTCAGTAATCTAACTATGTCTATCTGCCCTTGCGGTGACGATCGATCAGAGTTCTGCAATGAAGATTTCTTTCGTTGACTGATGTTCTGCTATTTGTTGTTGCCTGGATTTCCACAGTTATGCTAGCTGTTGTTTTGAACTGGGTGATTATATTGCTGATTAATGAATGTTTGTGATTATGTGATTATGTGTGGTTGTTACCACATTTTTGACAGTTTCGAAAACAATGCTTATATGTGGAATAAGAATTCGAATTGTTGCTTCTGAATTTGCACCTATCTTTGAAGTTATTTTGGTACCAGATTTTTGTTTCATAAGGGTAGTGTCTATGCTCATATCTGTGCCTATTCTTACCATTAAATTTATTATATGTTCTACAATTGATCTTACTGTCATGTCGTGAGTATGAGCAATTTAAATTATCAAACTTGTGATCAGCTGATTTCCCACTTAGAGCTACTTCAACTCTAGCAAAAGGCTCACAAATTCTTCTAAGGCTTGCCAAGATTATGTGAGATAAATGGGTAAGTAATTTCGTGAGGCAAATTCTACATGACTCTTCTGTACAAAACAGGGATTTATAGCAGCACTGGGACAGTGGGTGGCTGTCCTAATAGCAATGCCCATCCTTACGTCTGCCCCAACTTATACGAACCCGTAGATTGGCAGTAGGCTACTTCTGTGTAACTCAATAATAGTCTGCTATCCTACTATCGTCCATTCTTATTTTCTTTCCAGCAGCTATTCACTGTTAGATAAGCAGGAGGCTAACTAACGGCACTAAAGTGACAGTTTTGCTGTCCTGTGATTATTGCTATTACTGTTACCCATCCTTGTGTCCTTCTCATCAACTGTTCACTTGTGTATCGGCAAGAGGCTAATCGACTACACTTCAGTGATGGTTTTCTGTCCGATTATTATTGCCCATCCTTGCCACATACTGCTGTTGGTTAGACTAATAGCGAAAATATCCTGTCTGCATCCAGCATTTACTGTCAGACTGGCCAGAGCTTCTCTCTAGCGTCCAATCAACGATACCTGCGCCCCTCCCCCTCAAACTGTCATGCTTCACAGACAGAGGAAAAAATTTAAATTTTCCTTCTGATTTTTTAAATATCTCCGCAATTTTTGAATTTCCAACCAGTAGGAGGAGAGGAGCTAGACTGCACCAGTATTTTGGATTGTGATGTCATAGCTAGACAGCGCCGGTATTCCAAATATGATGAAACACTAGCGATATGAAAATTGATTTTTTATAATATAGAATATATTACTACTACTTATACAGTTATTAGTATCATTATTTCCTCTTCAAAGCAATGTAATTAGCATTGAATTTACCACGAAATTTGGAATTTACCACGAAAATTAGAATTTACCTCGAAAATTTCAGTTTCCCACAGATTTTGAATAACTCACTGACTGAGTTTCGTGCCATTTTTTCACGTGGGGGAAGTGGAGGGTAGGAGCTCTGTCTCACACAAACACTGATTAAATAAAGAATGTGCTAACTGAATTTTACAGAAGAACAATATATCCTCCGCAATGTAATTGACGTTGATTTCACTTTCATGTCATTTCCCACCAATTTTTGTCTGGTAAAGAGAGGGAAGGGGAGAAGAGGGCTAGGGGTTTTACAGAGCGGGAGTCGGTATTGAACCTCAGACGGACTGGGGATTTCTCAGACCGAAAGGGGTAATTGAGTCACTAATTTAATTAATTATTCGATTAATTTGATGTCAAAACTGCAATGTTGACACACCTACCCTGGGGTAGGGACAGGGGGAGGGTCCAGGGTCCACCACATTGAATAAATCTGGCAACAATTCAGACCTCACCAGGAAAACCTTTATTCCACTATTCATATTTATACTCTGTGTGGCATTAACATCTGGAGCAATGTACCTAAACAAATACTTATTCAGCAGAAGGCAGTTGTAAGAATATTGTGTAAATCAGATATTCACATATTATGCAGAGTTGTATTTAAAGGTCTTGGAATTCTTACATTCACACAATGAATTTGCCTTTTAATGGTTTCTGTAGCTCATAATAAAAATGTTTTTCAGCTGAACTGTGGATTGCTTAATCACAATACAAAACACAAACATAATTTTCATGTTGACATTTTATCTTTGTCTATGATTCATAGCAAAGTTACGTACTAAGGAGAAAATTAATATAAAACTAAACTTCTGAATCAATGCTAATTCAATACCAAATTACGAACATATCTCGTTACACACTGCTTCTACAAATTATCTGTTTATCCAGAGTCAAAAACTAAAAATTCCGGCTACCTACATCGCAAGTAGCAGTGTTTATTGTGAAATGACATGACAACAAATAGTTAACTGAAAACCGATTTCCTTTACTACTGTAGTAGGTAACTAATATTTTGGAAAATACCGTTATAACGTGGTAAATGCGAAGCACAGAGGGACCAATGGTTGGTAAACCGCAGCTATGTAATATAACTGATGCAACAGGAGCTTTTTTCAGCGCCGCGGAGTTACATTCAGTGTCCCAAATTGCGTAAGCTCAAATACCGCTAGGTAGCAAAATGATTCTACTGTTAACACAGTGCGAGATGACTTATTTACCTTTCGTTGATTTACTCGTTCCACATCAATAAATGTTCTCGTTCTTGGATGCAAGGACGAATAATTGAAATAGAGAGGGAAAGACAGGCCACAAATGTGGGATTATTAGTGAATTCGAGTATGATTACAAATTGAACAGATTTCTGAAGTATTGTCACGATCCTTGCGGGTCTCAGCCACAATATAGGAAGGGAATTCATTTTTATTTCGAAGCTGGCCATGACAATACATTAAGCTATTTCCGAATTTTCAACTGAACTATAGTTGTAAAAAATCCTGCGATAGCTTCGTTCTTCATCAAGTGTAATTCACAGACAGCATTAAAAAAATCAAATTACCTAAGCAACCGGTATTTTATCCAGGTAAAATGATGTGAGAGCGGTGAATTTCTGAAGTCGTCTTTTGTTCATACATAAAGCAGGACTTGCAGGTGGGTTTTGTGGCGAGGTTGAAGCTCTGTGCAGTTATGCAGGAATGGCGGTATTAGCAACGATTAAGCCAGACAAGTGCTGGTATTCCGTTACGTGATTCTCGTTTGGAGCTGGTATTTGCATACCGCACTTATCAAGGCTTTATATGAACCACAAAATGCCGACCGGTTTGCGATACTCTGTTAGGAATTCACGAGTGTTACTTTGTGGAATGTGTAGTGTTTTCTGAAAAAAAAAAGGTTTGTATAGCCACTCGATTATAGAGACCGCAGAGGAAACCGTAAAACAAGAAACGATTTTGTGTGTAGTTTCTACTGTGCTCGAGCACAAATCAAACCATTATCGTATTCCTTCTGCATTACATCATTTCATGCAGTAGCTTACGCTGTATTATGATTTAGAATCTGTGCACTCCTTGGTTAAAAAACGGACGAAAACGTTTTCTATTAACATCATTTTTCCATCAATGATATATGACGCCATTTTATACATACACCATAGCAATGACCAATATCCTAGCACTCGTATCTCAACATACCTATGGAAACTTTACATTAATACTTAGTTTATACTCATTAACAGGCATATATTGAAAACAGCTTCTTTAATTTACATTCCAGTATCTTCTCATACAGTAGCCTTGCACAAAATAAAAGTGAGAATCATCCACGGACAACAATTGGATCCTGTGATAAACAAACGGTAGTCGCAAAGTGTTAGTAATCGCCTCTAAAAATTTATCTTACGGGAATTAATTTTTTGTTTGTTTGCAGGTATCTGTCTGTATATCCCACAAACCGGTACTGTTGTACGATGCTTGAGGAGCCAACAAAATGGAGGAGCCCATTGATTAAGGGAATGTAATGCAGTAATTCGTTCTCTGCTTTTTTAAGAGAAAACGGTGCAATAATGCGTGACGACTGTGACACTAGCAGACTGGCGCATAACAATAGAGGTGACGGAAAAATTGAAAAAT
Source organism: Schistocerca serialis cubense (assembly GCF_023864345.2). Lineage (NCBI taxonomy): Eukaryota > Metazoa > Arthropoda > Insecta > Orthoptera > Acrididae > Schistocerca > Schistocerca serialis. Next base: position 737,860,911 of record NC_064639.1, on the reverse strand, counting down.
CGATGGATCGGATTTCAACATCTTACACGATATTCTGAACCATGACTTAATTTCGCGCCAGAATGGCGTTTCGGCATTTCCCAGGGATTTTTTTTAACTCACTGGAACAAGTCGGCACCGGAGATTTAAAATAGTGCAAATGTATTAAATCACAGCGTAACCGTGACATGTAACTGCACCAACACCAGGGGACGTGACGGTGAGTGACCAACACAATGCAACCCAAGATAAATTAAAGACTACCAACAACTCCAGCGATCTAGTAGCATGGCGATGTCTCGTTTTATGTGTCAATTTTAGGGTGACTGTTATGGTAGTAGGAACCCCTAGGGTGCACAAAAGAAAATTCTGGTGCCCAAGAGAATGAGGAACCACCCCAAATAATCGTGCAAATTAACTGAAAAGAAGGATACCATCTTTCTTAAATACATATTAATAGAGAAGGATACCATCAAGCACTGAAAAAGTCTTATTTAAATAAATATTAATAGGGATGACTCAATTAAACACGAAACTAGTGGGTATCACAACACTCACATAGACGTACAAGGGTCGTTCAATAAGTAATGTCCCACGTTTTTTAAAAAGCAATTAATATACATAGACAAACTCACTTTTTGGTGCTTCACATTTGATGTTTGTTCAGTGCGCCGGTGAAGTTTCGAACAGTTCTGGAATATGGCAGAGCCTTAGTACAGCGTCAAAATGGCGTCTACATACGATTCACGTTACAAGCAGCGTGTTGTTATTGAATTCTTATGAGTATAATTATGCCGCAATTGATAGGAGTACAGCTGGGCGATGGGTAAAGAGAGTTACAGCCTCAGGAAATGCAGAAACAGAGCTCGGGGCGTCCTGTCACAGCCACTGCTCTAGACATGCTGAATCGTGCGGATGCCATTATTCGTGCCGACCGGCGCATCACAACTCGACAGCTGGCTCTACAGTTGTCGGTCAGCATTGGAAGAGAGTTTGCAATGATCGAGACTCTCGGATATTCAAAGAGGTGATCACGATGGGTTCCACGAATGCTCACAGCGGACCACAAGATTCAAAGAAAAGCCATTTTATCTGAATTGTTGGAGCGTTTTGCGACCGATGGAGAGATCGTTAGGCGGGACGAAAGATGGGCGCACCACTTTGCGTCGGAAACAAAAAGGCAGTCCATGGAGTGGCATCGTCCTCATTCACCACAAAAGAAGAAATTCAAGACAACCCCCTTTGCGTGAAAAGTCATGGTGACAGTCTCGTGGGATTGTAATGGCGTCATTCTCGTGGATGTGATGCCAAGAGAGTCAACCATCAATTCAGAGGCATACTTGAACACTGTGAATAGGCTCAAGAACCGTTTCCGGCGTGTTCGATCGGGCAAGAATCCAGCTCCAACACGATAATGCACGCCCACACTCAAGTCTGAGAACCCGGGAACACATCGCCAAATTCGGTTGGACATCACTGCCTCAGCCACCCTACAGTCCAGACCAGGCACCCACGAACTTCCATCTCTTTGGGCCACTTAAAGATTCTCTACGGGGAACATGCTTTGTACATGACGAGAGTGTCACTCCTGAAGTGAAAACATGGCTACGCTTACAGGACAAGCGCTTTTACCAGCAGGGAATTACGCTCTTCCATAACGTTGGCGTACGGCCATAGAACGTGATGAGACTACGTAGAAAAGTAGGACACGTACAAGACATGTCGATGTATATTGTTAACAAATTCAGATTCTTAACAACGAATATGTTCTAAGAAAAAAAAGTGGGGAATACTTAATGATCTATCCTCGTATTAATGGTGGGAGGGATCTTCTAGCCATGGATGGAAACAAATGGATACTATACTAAGCAGATTTATTGACTACGAATATGAAAGTCATCCACTGACATCTTAAAAGGAACCATTAATAATCAGACGAAGGAACAGAAGATATAAGGTTGGCACAGGTGGGTAGGGTGGATGAAACACACACACACAAAAGGCTCTGAGCACTATGGGACTTAACTTCTGAGGTCATCAGTCCTCTAGAACTTAGAACTACTTAAACCTAACTAACCTAAGGACATCACACACATCCATGCCCGAGGCAGGATTCGAACCTGCGACCGTAGCAGTCGCGCGGTTCCAGACTGCAGCGCCTAGAACCGCTCAGCCGATGAAACACAGTTACGTAAATAATTCGTGGACGTGGTCAGTGTCTGCGTAAATTGTTAGTTAGATGCAGGAGCGAACACGATATAATATTCTCAAACACGCTCGTTGAGAGTAAAAAGATAGATGAAAGACTTTAAGTGTGTGTGTTTGAGGTTTACGGGCGCTAAACAGCGTGTAAAGACTTCAAGATTACGTACACGGCTCCTGAAAGGAGCGAGTTAACATCGCATGTGAATGACATTCGCGGGTGTGACACTACCTCATCTTACCAAAGCACATGGAGATTGAGTAAAGTAACAGGTGGCAGTAGTGGCTGGTGGATGTGACTTCCTCCTCGTCTTTGTGCTTAGTGCTTAAGTACAGATATCCTTCCGGCAGCAACAAGGCTCGCCTCATCGGTAATTCACCCCGTCCTAAGCTAAAATGTTGATACTCTACAAAGCCTGAGAGTGTTTACTCTCCAAAACTCTAAAACGAAGTCATTACTTTCGGAATGCCTAACACGAAGTATTTGCAACAGCCTAAAAAGAAATGTCGTCTCCGAAAGCCGACTGGAACTCGACCATCTTGCTACCAGAACTGGAAATCGCCGCCAATGAGGGGAGAGATCTCGAGTTCGGACGAATGAAAAATACGTAACAGCGTTAGACAACCTCCTGCTCAGAATGACATTTTCACTCTACAGCGGAGTGTGCGCTGATATGAAACTTCCTGGCAGATTAAAACTGCATGCCGCACCGAGACTCGAACTCGGGATCTTCGCTGTTCACCGGCAAGTGCTCTACCGACTGAGCTACCCAAGCACGACCCAGTACTGCTCCTCCCAGCTTCAATTCTGCCAGTACCTCGTCTCCTACCTTCCAGACTTCGCAGAAGATCTTCTGCGGAGCAATGTGCTTGGGTAGCTCAGTCGGTAGAGCTCCTGCCCGCGAAAGGCAAAGGACTCGAGTTCGAGTTTCGGTGCGGCATACAGTTTTAATCTGCGATCTCCTACTCTTTTCTGTCTCTTTGTAGTTGAGCCAATCGGTCAGAGGCGAGCAGCTGGACCAAGAGACTTCTCCCAGTCCATGACCTAATTCTGAAACTGACGAATCTAAAACGCCACACACAGGCACAATGCGAAAGCAGGGGCTCTCCTTAAAATGAGAGAATAACGGAATTAAAAGGCTGTACACAGTAAGTTTAAACCAATCTTTACTCTGAAGCATCATAGCGAACATTCACACGCCTTGTGGCTAGTCACACATCCCTAGAAATCTCTTATCTGGCTTTTGAGAAGAATTCCGTTTGTCCTCCGAGAGAGGAATGCATGTTCCGCAGCCCTTCTGGATAGCGAGCTAGGGTAAAGAGGTGGCCAGTCTTGTTACTTGCAGGTGGCCCCTCGCCCAGAATAGAACAATCTTATAGTGGCAAATTTCTTTTAAAAGGACGCGTATTTCGCACATTCAATATGTAGGCTTTCAGGTCCTCGAAACCTACACCAGCTGAATAAATAAGGCAGAAAAACAAATAGTGAAGCGAAAATAGTCGCTGGGAATTCTAATCCTGATCTGCAGCTACAGAGCAGTGTAACTAAACAACTAGTTGATCAAATGAAATGTACGTGCACAGTTTCAGAGAAAAATGGCCACATTAGGCAATGAGAATAGAAACGTTCAACGAGAAGTTACAATGCAACTGAATGTTGCGGCTGGCAGCGGCGAAAGTATGACGTCATAGTCGGTAGACTTGGGTAATGTATCAAGCAGAACTATCGAGAAAAGTGATACTGCTACGGCGACAGACTGAAGTATTCTTGTTTATATTAAATATAGTGGTTCTACACTACTGGCCATTAAAACTGCTACACCACGAAAATGACGTGATACAGACGCGAAATTTAACTGATAGGAAGAAGATACTCTGATATGCAAATGATTAGCTTTTCAGAGCGTTTACACAAGGTTGGCGCCGGTGCCGACACCTACAACGTGCTGACATGAGGAAAGTTTCTAACCGATTTCTCATACACAAACAGCAGTTCACCGGCGTTGCCTGGTGAAACTTTGTTGTGATGCCTCGTGTAACGAGGAGAAATGCGTACCATCACGTTTCCGACTTTGGTAAAGGTCGGATTGTAGCCTATCGCGACTGTGGTTTATCGTATCGCGACATTGCTGCTCGCGTTGGTCGAGATCCAATGACTTTAGCAGAATAGGGAATCGGTGGGTTCAGAAGGGTAATACGGAACGCCGTGCTGGATCCCAACGGCCTCGTATCACTAGCAGTCGAGATGACAGGCATCTTATCCGCATGGATGTAACGGATCGTGCAGTCACGTCTCGATCCATGAGTCAACAGATGGGGACGTTTGCAAGACAACAACGATCTGCACGAACAGTTCGATGACGTTTGCAGCAGCATTATCAGCTCGGAGACCATGGCTGCGGTTACCTTTGACGCTGCATCACAGACAGGAGTGCCTGCGATGGTGTACTCAACGACGATCCTGGGTGCACGAATGGCAATACGTCATTTTTTCTTATAAATCCAGGTTCTGTTTACAGCATCATGATGGTCGCATCCGTGTTTAGCGACATCGCGGTGAACGCACATTGGAAGCGTGTATTCGTCATCGTCGTACTGGAATATCAACCTGCGTGATGGAATGAGGTGCCATTGGTTACACATCTCGGTCACCTCTTGTTCGCATTGACGACACTGAACAGTGGACTGTACCTCTCAGATGTTTTACGACCCTTGGCTCTACCTTTCATTCGATCCCTGAGAAATCCTACATTTCAGCAGGATAATGCACAACCGCATGTTGCATGTCCTATACGGGCCTTTCTGGATATAGAAAATGTTCGACTGCTGCCCTGGCCAGCACATTCTCCAGATCTTCCACCAACTGAAAACGTCTGGTCAATGGTGGCAGAGCAACTGGCTCGTCACAATACGCCAGTCACTACTCTTGATGAACTGTGGTATCGTGAGAAGCCGCATGGGCAGGTGTACCTGTACACGCCACCCAAGCTCTGTTTGACTCAATGCCCAGGCGTATCAAGGCCGTTATCACGGTCAGAGGTGGTTGTTCTGGGTACCGATTTTTCAGGATCTATGCACCCTAAATACGTGAAAATGTAATCATATGTCAGTTCTAGCATAATATATTTGTCCAATGAATACCCGTTTATCATCTGCATTTCTTCTTGGTGCAGCAATTTTAATGGCCAGTAGTGTATTATTTTATTTGTAATTTCGGATATTTGAGTCTAAGTTTTATCACAAGTTTTCAAAAATCGAAACGTGACTTTTATTGGTGGAGTTGGGGGGGGGGGGGGGGGGGGGTTAGAGGTGGTGGATGGTGGTGAAGAGACGTCAGAGATTAAGCGCTGTTGTTAAGATGGCAAAAGTAGCCGCCTGCTGGGTTCCGTGACTCTCCACGGTCACTGAACAAGCCCGCCGAGCCGAGTTAGCCGCGGAAATGTTGCAGCATGTCAGGCCAGCCCAGTTGACTGATTTAGCCACCAGATCACCATGGACCTTGCTGGATGTGTCACTGTAAGCCTCAAGGCAATGGAACAAAGTAAGCAGTGAAATCACGTGGATTCAACACCGTCACCAGAGGCGAAGACCCAACCATCATCGGACAAGGTTGTGCTGAGTATTCTTTGAAACTGCCATGGTGTAGTGCTATTCTGTTAGCAATATGTGCCGGTATAAAAGAGGGGGGCGGGGGGGGGGGGGGGAAGGAGTAATGTTTTGTCATTAAAATGTAATAACAGCAGAATGGTTCTGTCAGGAAAGTTAATTGACTTCGAAGGTGGACTAGTCATTGGGTGTCACCCGAGTAACCAATCCATCAGGGATATTTCAACCCATTTAAACCTCTCAAAGTCAACTGTTGGTGGTGATGCGATTGTGAAATGCAAACGCGAAGGAACAACCACAGCTGAAGTAAGACAAGGCAAGACTTCATGTACCAACGGACAGAGACCGTCGATCACTGCGAAGGATGGTTGTAAAAAATCACATCAGTTCAGCGGAAGAATCATTTGTGAGTTCCAGTTAGCACAATTACTGTGCGTAGGAGTTAAATGCATGGGGAGCAATGGTGGAGCAGCCCCTCATAAGCAACACATTTCTGTAGCGAATGTTAAGCGACGATTTAGGTGATGTCTTTTGCAATGGCTGGCTGGAAACAAGTGACGTGCAGTGATGAGTCACGCAGTATACCTTGTGGTAATGACATGCATAGGTTTGAGTTAGTCAAGTATCAGGAGAACGCTGCCTGACATCGTATGCTGTGTCAACAACGAACTAAAAGTTCAAGTATCGGGGTATTTTTGGTGGTTGACATATGGTTCCTTTACTGCGCTTAATAAAACGCTAAATACGGAAGAATATGAACAAATTTTACATCACTGTGTACTGTGCACAGAAGGGAAACAGTTCGGTAATGATGATGGGATCAGTACGAAAATAGATCCTGCCAGAAGGCACCAATTGTGAGGCAATAGTTTGTGGGCTACAACATTCCCGAAGTGCACTGGACTGAACAAAATGCAAAACCTTTGGGTTGATCCAGAACGTTAACTTTGCTCCATTGCCAGCGTCCAACCTTACTCCGTTCTCTGGTTTTGACTTTTGAGGAAAAATGGGCTGTCATTCCTACACAGGCATTCAGACATCTCACTGAAAGTCTCAGCTGCATTAAAGCCATCATCAGTGCGAGGGACGGAACACGCCATATTAATGATTAATGCTCACTAATGTGTGTCCGGATACTTTTGATCATGTAGTGTGTTTGATTCAGTGTATCTATGAAGAATACAATTCGAGGCGAAGGATCCTGAAGTTGTTTGACAGGCACGTAAACTGCGCTATGTCGATCGTTGAACGCCTTCCATCCAGGGTGAGTGACTTCAAACAAATTGGAAAGCAAATTACAAATTATGAATTTTCGAGGAAAGCAACAACTAAATCAGCCTTTCGTTGACAGATTACCTTCACTGTCACAGCCACTGTAGCTACTGTGAAACATAATCAAGTATTAGTTGGTCAATTCTCTCTTTTCCGTTTTAGAAACTTGAAAAAGCCCGTGTCCAGAATTATCGATAGTATGTTTCTCTTGTTTTTACTGATAGTAACGATAATTTGGTTACGAGATGAAAATGATGACAGTAAATTAATAATCAGAATGCTGCACATTGGAAAACAGCTTCTAGCCTGAAGGCTCGAGCCAACTTCATTTCAAATTCCCATCCATTACAAGCGAAACCGCTGCAAGCCGCAATGCAACTCTCTCTCTCGTTGTTTTCAGGTACATCACGTACATTTTTATATGAGAAACTGGTCGTCTTGTCTTTTTTCTTCTTTTATGTTGTCTTTTTTCTTCGCTACATGACGGTGGCTCCAACGAGACGTCTGGTTGCTCAACGGTGACCTTTTGATAAATCGCGGCATCGAAGTCAACACACACACCTCCTACATGAATGTGCAACAACGAAGGGAGCACGTCGGGCGTAAGTACGGAATTCTGGCAGAAACAGATAGTAAATGAAATTAGTAAGTCTTAAAAAGAGGACTGAGAAATATATGCACTAGAAGTTTCTAAAAGCACATAAACACGCTTTAAAACATGCAGTTTACAGAAAGTGTAAGTGATGTAAACAAGACTGGAAAAGCACACTCATTACTCAGCGTCACAGGATACCAAACAAGCCGTACGTAAATATCGTCCGTGCCATATTAATTGATTTTGTAATAAAAGGAGCAGTCCAGATCTGAATAAGTTTTTATTTGTAATTCGGGTTGCTGGTTTCAGTCTGTAAGACCATCCTAAGATCAAGTTTCTGAAATACGTAACATCTATTATGTGTCATGTACGATACACACTCAGTAACACTAAAACCTAAAATAAAAGTAACATTATTTACGACAGACAAAGATGCTTTACCCAGATGACGTGAGTACCTAATGGTGTGTGTCAGAACTTTTAATTAACAATCTAAGGCTAGGCCTTTAAAACGGAAGTTCCACCCCTATTCATCACGTTACCCGTATTAAAAACGATCAAAATTTACAGATAGTCTGGGTACAAAAGGAAAATCTTCATATTGTACAGAAAACGTAAGAAAATATTGTTTATATTGTTTACAATCTGATGATACATTTACAAAAGCTTAAAAGGTCGATACCAACAGTCAGAATATTGAAAACTGCTCTGTCGTCCATTTGACAGAACTTGGTGTATACGTTGCCGTAGTGACTAACGCAGAACATCTTTTCTGTTAAGCAAAGACAATGTTGCGCAAGACGCCAGCGGGAGCCATGGAGACACGTCTGCTTCTACTGCTGTCCCAGGTCATATATTCACATTGTATATTTCATTGGTTTGGACAGAATATGGTCTTAAAAACCGAAGCCGGTAAGCAGAATTAAAAATAAAAATTTAATGCGACCAGGGCTACTGCTTTTAGTAAATATGGAATGCGGTAACTGTGTTCCACAATGATGTCAAAAAGTATTAATATATTAATTCACATAGCTCCACACGGTGATGGAGGTATAATCCTATAGAACGCGTATTTGAAGAATAATGAATGTAATCGTTACAGCAACTCGTATTTTCACTTGACACCAACTAGATACTTAAAAACAGAGAAATGGAAAAATATCGAACTTCTATTTAAAGTACATAAATTATTAATTGCGAAGATGCATTTTACAGATAAGGTGACATTATGAGTGATATTATCGACTGCAGAGGGAACATGAAAACAGCTTTTAAACATGGCTGCGGTGCAGCAACGGTGCACGTAGGTACTCAACAGGACTGAAAAATAACAGCTAAGCATTTGCAGAATTAAAGATTTATTAACCTTTTACCATGTCTTCGACAAATACAAATTTGTCTTCTTCAGAAGAGAAATACCTCTACTAAACATATTATTACAAATTAGTTACAAACGTCAACCAAAGAAGAAACCAAAGCCGATAAACAATAATTTAAAAATTTTTTAGAACCGAGTACCTATTCGTAAAATCACGTATTGGCGTACATGGATGTAGAAGCCATAACGCTGTTTTCTAGTACAATGTGTATGTCCCCCACAAATATCAAGAGTTAAAGTGCATAATTGAAGACAGTATCCCAATACTATAAAGTTTTGTTCTAAAATAAAACACGTATGACAATGGCTCTGGCAGATATTTATGACACATACAGGACTAGTGACGTGGGCCGACTGGGAAAAGGTAAAGTAGAGTAGGTGGCGCTTTCGCCACGAATGTGTGTGCGCAGAGCCGCACTGAGCAGTTAGTGTCTGATTCAGCGAACAAAATACACTCCTGGAAATGGAAAAAAGAACACATTGACACCGGTGTGTCAGACCCACCATACTTGCTCCGGACACTGCGAGAGGGCTGTACAAGCAATGATCACACGCACGGCACAGCGGACACACCAGGAACCGCGGTGTTGGCCGTCGAATGGCGCTAGCTGCGCAGCATTTGTGCACCGCCGCCGTCAGTGTCAGCCAGTTTGCCGTGGCATACGGAGCTCCATCGCAGTCTTTAACACTGGTAGCATGCCGCGACAGCGTGGACGTGAACCGTATGTGCAGTTGACGGACTTTGAGCGAGGGCGTATAGTGGGCATGCGGGAGGCCGGGTGGACGTACCGCCGAATTGCTCAACACGTGGGGCGTGAGGTCTCCACAGTACATCGATGTTGTCGCCAGTGGTCGGCGGAAGGTGCACGTGCCCGTCGACCTGGGACCGGACCGCAGCGACGCACGGATGCACGCCAAGACCGTAGGATCCTACGCAGTGCCGTAGGGGACCGCACGGCCACTTCCCAGCAAATTAGGGACACTGTTGCTCCTGGGGTATCGGCGAGGACCATTCGCAACCGTCTCCATGAAGCTGGGCTACGGTCCCGCACACCGTTAGGCCGTCTTCCGCTCACGCCCCAACATCGTGCAGCCCGCCTCCAGTGGTGTCGCGACAGGCGTGAATGGAGGGACGAATGGAGACGTGTCGTCTTCAGCGATGAGAGTCGCTTCTGCCTTGGTGCCAATGATGGTCGTATGCGTGTTTGGCGCCGTGCAGGTGAGCGCCACAATCAGGACTGCATACGACCGAGGCACACAGGGCCAACACCCGGCATCATGGTGTGGGGAGCGATCTCCTACACTGGCCGTACACCACTGGTGATCGTCGAGGGGACATTGAATAGTGCACGGTACATCCAAACCGTCATCCAACCCATCGTTCTACCATTCCTAGACCGGCAAGGGAACTTGCTGTCCCAACAGGACAGTGCACGTCCGCATGTATCCCGTGCCACCCAACGTGCTCTAGAAGGTGTCAGTCAACTACCCTGGCCAGCAAGATCTCCGGATCTGTCCCCCATTGAGCATGTTTGGGACTGGATGAAGCGTCGTCTCACGCGGTCTGCACGTCCAGCACGAACGCTGGTCCAACTGAGGCGCCAAATGGAAATGGCATGGCAAGCCGTTCCACAGGACTACATCCAGCATCTCTACGATCGTCTCCATGGGAGAATAGCAGCCTGCATTGCTGCGAAAGGTGGATATACACTGTACTAGTGCCGACATTGTGCATGCTCTGTTGCCTGTGTCTATGTGCCTGTGGTTCTGTCAGTGTGATCATGTGATGTATCTGACCCCAGGAATGTGTCAATAAAGTTTCCCCTTCCTGGGACAATGAATTCATGGTGTTCTTATTTCAATTTCCAGGAGTGTAGTTAATAGCTAAAATTGAAATTGAATAAAACTAATGAAATAGGATAAGAGGGGGAGGGGAGGGGGGACACAGGTATTATATGCCAAGTAATGAGCAAGCAGGCTCAAGTAAACACTGCTAATTATTTGCATGTGCATGCATAAAATAGTACGAGAAGAACTTGTAAAGAAATACGGGAACGCACCAAGTAACAGTATATGAAACCAATACACTTCGTGTTAACACGTTAACATGTTAACGTAAATGTAAAAACGGCATACATACGCAGAGTCGTCTTAATCAGCTTGTAACTAACGTTTGCGGATGACAGGCACACTGCGCTAGACAAGAGCGTTACGGTTTCAACATCCGTTTATGTCAATATATGATTTTACGAGTGAGTATGCTCTTCTAACAAACTGTGTAATTATTGTTCATCGAACTGAAACCTGGCAGTCAAGGGAAGGCGGAATTCAGTTACGATTGTTGACGCGGCCGTAATCAATTACTATTGGTTGGCTTTTGCAGTTACACACAATTTATTTTAAACCAGTAATTCCAGACTCAACAATAGATAAAAGTACCATACGTATTAATGAAGGAATAAACAACTGTATTAATAATAGAGTTTTCAGTCAGTCACAATTTAGCAAATCACTATTAAATACAGATGCAGCAGATAATGTTTTAAAAGCAAGCCACTGTGATCTGGGCAGAAGGTTTTACACGCCAAGAATGGCAATAAATTAAGAATTTTTTAAAACTCGGTGCAAGTTACAACTGACAGGTACTGAAATGTTAAAGGTAAGTCGCCACAAACACAGCAGAAGACATCAGACGCCAGAAATGGCAGTAAATAAGGTTTTAAGGCTTACCGCTAAAATACCAATACCAAATTAAAATTTTAAGGCAAATAACCACAATCACGCCTTACACGCCAGGAACGTCAATAACATAAAAAAGTTAGAAACCTACTGTAAAACAGCAAATACAATAGCAAAGGTTAATTAAAAAGCAACAGATCACGAAACGGGTGAAATAAGATTATGGTAAACTTTGTAACACAACCCTTAGCATCGACTTAACACTAGACAGCTAGATTTATTCCAGAAGGTGACCAGAAGTATTAACTAGGCATGTATAACCTTTAATGTAGGCATTACAAGGTATTGTAATAAATAATATAATAATAAAACAGAAGGACCAGTATATAGAACCCACATGTCTTACCTGAACCAAGGGGCCACAGACAGTGCTCCAGGAATCGACCTCTCAGAAGGTCCGGCCAGAAACACTTCTGTGAGCAATGAGATAGGCAGCCAGGAGTTGCACTTAGTCTAACGAATGACTAATGATGATCTTGCCTAGAGTGCCCAGAAGAAGAAAGGAATCACTACCACCATAGTAGAAGAATCACCAACCAGCCCCCAGGGCAGGTAACTGGGGCATTAGCGGCCACCGGGCAAGAAAAATTACCGCTGGCTGAAATTAACAAATTGTAACAAGTTGAACGCAGTAAATAGTAATAAGAAGTCGAGGAAAGCCAATCACATTCGCCTTCCCCAAGCACTCCACTCGCTGCTCTTCGCCTCTGCGACACTACGAGCAGCAACACCAACCCAAGTCACTGGAGAATCGCGAGATATCACAATGACGGAGGTTTCTCTACTAGGATTGAAATGCACTCATCTTAAAGCTTCCTGGATCCGGTTTACGACGAGGTCGTGCACCCTCGTGACAAAGCCCTGCCATCTGGCAGCCCTGCGTGCTGCCAGCGTTCCCGGCGTGTTCTTGCGCTGCGCGGACCTGACCCCTCCTGAGTCGCCAACCGAACTGGCCCAATCACGCGACCCGGAAAAATAACGAAGTCGCCCCAAAGATAGGGCAACAGTTGCTACATATCTATAACTGCCGCTGCTGCCACTAACAGACAGGCAACGCTTGCGAAACCGAGTGGCGCCAGTCAACACGAGAAGAAGACAGACAACCGCAACCATGCCTACTAAACGATACCGTCTTGCCTCCTACAGGGGGTGGAAACCTACAAACAGCACCGCCGGCCGGAGTGGCCATGCGGTTCTAGGCGCTACAGTCTGGAGCCGAGCGACCGCTCCGGTCGCAGGTTCGAATCCTGCCTCGGGCATGGATGTTTGTGATGTCCTTAGGTTAGTTAGGTTTAATTAGTTCTAGGCGACTGATGACCTCAGAAGTTAAGTCGCATAGTGCTCAGAACCATTTGAACCATTTTTACAAACAGCACTAACTCAAGCCGCAGCACGGCTCAGAATTTAATTCTTCTGTGGTTGATCTTCGTAATTATTTTGTAATAATTTGTTTAACAGGTCCATTTCATTCAGAAGAAGAAAAAATTATATTTGTCAAAAGCATGCTCAAGGGTTAATAAATCCCGCAACTCTCAGGCTATTACTTTGTAATCCGGTCAAGTAATTAACAACACTGTAATAAAAAATGCATGTTCATATGTTGGTTGTGGCGGTACTTTACAGGTTTGTACTTGTGTATTGTTACTTACTTGCCAGAGTCATGTCTGGCGAATACGGGGTCAGGATCATCGCTGAAACCTAAGACTCATTGCAAATGAAAGCAATTTCCTTAAGAGAGTACAGCGTAAAGCTCTAAAGAATTTAAACCACTTCCTGAATGGGGAACATCTCTACCTTCATGTACCATAGTAACCTTCAATTCGAAGACTGCTTTGATCAGATCTCCACGCAATTCTATCCCCGCAAAATATTTTCGTTCTTGCATAGCTAGTACAAAGTACATCTACTTGAACTTGCTTACTGCACTTGAACCTTGGCCTCTCCTGACAATTTTTGTTCTCCCTGTCTCCCCCTCGCCCCACACATCCCTTCACTATAGCACTTAATGTTATTTGACATCTTAAGATGTGTTCTATCGACTGATCTCTGCTTTCTTTCAAATTGTGCCATACATTTCTTCCCTTTCCGAATTATTAGATATTCGACCCACCCCTCTAACATTCAGCTTTCTTCTGTAGCATCGCATTTCACATGCATCTATTTACTTTTTGTCTGTGCTTTTTCAAGATTCACTTTCCACAAGTCTAGACTTCATTTAAATATATTCAGAAATATATTCTAACACTTACATTTATATTGGTTTCTAACACATTTCCATTTTTTAGAAAAAACAGTTCTTGATGTTGCTAGTTTGCATTTTTTGCCTTCTTTACTTTTAACATCATCAGTATGTTGCCATCCGCGTAACAGTACTCGTCTACTACTTTTGTTGTCTCATATCTTAATTTCATTCCTTCGGAATCTTATGATTTAGTTCTACTACACTCCATTACGCTTATTTTGCTTCGACTGATCTTCAAACCATAATCTCTTTCGAGGGACTAGCTACAGCCCTGTCACAGTCCCTCAAAAACCAGTTCCTTTCTGTCGTACGGCTTTTCTAACTGCTTTTTCGCTTGTGCACAAGTTGTACATAAGCTTTCGATCCATGTAACTTATCCCTGATAAGTTCAAATTTTGTTAAGATTCTATTACAGTTAACGTTGTCCGAAACCTACTTCCATACAGCATCCAATTCTGTAGAATCTTCTAAACATTTTTCACAGAGCAGTGTCCTAGAAACATTTAGTATAAAATCGGCAGAAGATGAGATTCGAACGTGTTCCCTACTTGTTGCTTGACTGTTACTGTTGTACAGCATCAGCAATTTTAATATGGAATAAGAACGAAGAGAATCATAATGAGAAAACGGCAGAACGTATATTACATCCTTAGGCTATAGATGTAAAAAAAATTTTAAAAATGTGAAGAAAAAATTTTTCATTGAATGATACTTCACTCTATACGATTTTCGTTACAACACAACACATTTCCACACTGACTGGCAAGTTTTGGGACTTGAGGTAACAGAAATAAGGTGCAAACTGCAACTTATTTTGATTGGACGAATCTCTCTTACAGCCGAAGACATTCTACGCAAGATAACTTGTTAGTGTATCTGAACTGAAATATGCAAAACAGAGAAATATGTATCTATAAGAAGACAGAGCAAAAGCCTATTTTGTGGTAAGGGGCATCAGTTTTTCGAATAATGCGAGAGGAATGTTAAACAGGCTTATGATAATGATGGTTTTCCATGGACCATGTAAATCATATCAGGAATTTGCAGGATGAAACGACGGTCGGTCGGTAGGTCGGTCCTGATTGGACCGTCAGTGCCAGAACGCGGAGCTTTGTTTGCTTGTTTTGCTCTTTTTCAGTATGGCCTCGGCGTCGACAAGTCGAAAAACTCAAACCTTATTTGCTGCCACCTTTTTTGTTGACTATCTAAAACTCAAATTTAATTTTCTTTGTACTGCTTATGCCATCAGAGCACCTTTTGTGGTGAGCCGTGCGCTCCACAGGGATGATCTACGCTGGCGCTCGGCCGGAAGCTATCTGCAGACGGGTACTCAGCCCCTAACGTGATTACCAGGGATTCACAGCCAGAGTGAACCTAATACGCTTATGGAAATTAATCTGGGCCTCTGTTGGGATACCGCGCACCTGGTGGTAATGGCCTCCGGGGAGAACTCGGCTGCTTCGTTTGCGCCACCCCACGCAGGTGGCCGAGGCGTCTCACAAGACTGACGCCTTGCCTTGTCTTGAGGATCGCTTAAACTGTGCTAATCGTGACCAAAGAAACATTAACTGTTCTTCTGAAACTCTACCTGACTGGTTTCATTAAAAAGTTCCTTACCTTTCCGGGGAAAAGTTTTCAATTTGGTTTCAAATAGTTCGGACGTCAGTAGCACTTAAGTAGATCGAAACTAAGACAGAGAGTCATGCTTCTTGAGTGACCATCTTTCGATCTGGCAGTTGTTTCTTCGATTATAATATTTGTTTATTTTTTATTATGCCACGACTTCATGGTTTCGCCTGAGCAACCACTTTCAGGTGCCTGCGGATGTCGCTGCTTACGTGCATACGACAGCGGAATTTAGTTTATCCGTCTTTTTATTTACATTACAGCTATATTGTCTTATGTACAATAATACAGGGGATTATTCACAGTACGAACACTACTATTACGAGGGCGTTCGATAAATAGTGCAACAAATATTTTTCTCGGCCAACTTCGGTTGAAAACACGCAGAATTTGTTGAAGGCCATAGTGGAATATTCACACTCCAGCCCTGTAGTTAGTGAAGTTTCGATAAGTAGCGGGCTATACGTAGCTTTCAAAATGGCGTCTGTAATGGAGGAGCATTCCAAGCAGAGAGCTGTCATTAAGTTGCTTTTGGCGGAAAACCAGATCATCTCAGATATTCATAGTTGTTTACACAATATCTATTAACATACATAGGCACTTACACAATATCTATTGAGACCTGACAGTGAAAAAAAGCACGAAGAGTCGTTGGGCGAAGCGTCTGTATCACCGCAAAAATATAGATTAGAACTGTCTGATCTCACGCGTGACGACTGGCCACACGGTTCTGCAACTCGTTCAGTGTTAGAACATACGGACACCGTCATTCGAGATGAACGACGGATCGCAGTCAAACATCTCGCTGCTCAACTGCATGTCTCTGTTGGTAGTGCTGACATACTCGTTTACCAGCTGGGGCTTTCAAACGTGTTTGCCCACTGGGTTCCTAGCCGCCTAACAAACGACCATAAAGTACCATACACTATGTGATAAAAAGTATCTGGACACCTGGCTGAAAATGACTTACAAGTTCGTGGCGGCATCCATCCCTAATGCTGGAATTCAATACGGTGCTGGCCCACCCTTAGCCTTGATGGTAGGTTCCACTCTCGCACGCATACGTTCAATCAGATGCTGGAAGGTTTCTTGGGGAATGGGAGCCAATTCTTCACGGAGTACTGCACTGAGGAGAGGTATCGATGTCGATCAGTGAGGCCTGGCACGAAGTCGGCGTTCGAAAACATCCCAAAGGTATTCTATAGGGTTCAGATCAGGACTCTGTGGAGGCCGGTCCATTACAAGGATGTTATTGTCGTGTAACCACTCCGCCACAGGCCGTGCATTATGAACAGGTGCTCGATCGTGTTGAAAGATGCTTTTGCCATCCCCGAATTGCTCTTCAACAGTAGGAAGCAAGAAGGTGCTTAAAACATCAATGTAGGCTGTGGTGTGATAGTGCCACACAAAACAACAGGGGGGGCAAGCCTCCTCCATGAAAGACACGACCACACCATAAGACCAGCGCCTCCGAATTTTACTGTTGGCACTACAAACGCTGGCAGATGACGTCCGCCGTGCATTCGACATACCCACACCCTGCCATCGGATCGCCACATTACGACTCTCTTCAACTGTCGGCGGTCTCTGTCAGACGAGGTCGGCCACTACGCTTTTGTGCTGTACGTATCCCTACACGTTTACACTTCACTATCACATCGGAAACAGTGGACCTAGAGATGTTCGGGAGTGTGAAAATCTCGCGTGCAGACAAATGAGCAAAGTGACACCCGATCACGTGACCACGTTCGAAGTTTGTGAGTTCGGCGAAGCGTCCCATTCCTCTCTCACGATGTATAATGACTACTGAGGTCGCTGATATGGAGTACCTGGCAGTAGGTGGCAGCACAATGCATCTAATACAAAAAACGTATGTTTTTGGGGGTGTCCGGATACTTTTGATCCCATGGTGTACATATGGAATTGCTTGCGTGTTTTGTCGAACATCGCCACAGTCGATGGGACATGGGTTCATCACTTCAAACCGGGAACAAAACTGCAGACCGTGAAGTGGCGCCACACTACCTCTCCTCCGAAGAAAAAGGTCAAAGCCGCATCCTCAGCTGGTGAAGTTATGGCGATGGTGTTCTGCGACTCTGTTGGGAAGGTTGTTGATACAGCAAGGCCTTTGCTCCAAAGGCGATCATTAGGGTGGTAATATGCTGGCATATAGGCCCACCCAGTAAGGTGGCGTAAGCCTGTGGAACTGATCGAAGCTTATGTAGAAAAGTAGCGTTTTGTAGCCAAAAGAGTGCGGAGTAGTATGGTGTATTGGAATCCTGAATAAAACAAATCTGCTTTCAAAAAAAAAAGTGTTGTGTTACGCATTGAACACCATTAGTATAAGAGCTAACTCACAGTAAATGAACACAGAAACATTGTAAAGGATACGGTGCAGTAACTAAATCCCGCTGTCGTTTGTGTGTAAACAGCAACATTCACAGGCTCTTCAAAGTGATTACTCAGGCAAAAATATGCATTGGTGAGAAATATAAAGCAGACTGAAATACTAATTAAAGTAACAACTACCGGTGCGGCAGACTGTTGTCACCAAGAAATTTATTTCGACCTTGGCCCTGTTGCAATTACGAAAGAAAAAAAGATTCATATATTGTAAGGTCATCTTATAAAAATACAGATGCTGTTATACGACAAATAACATAAATTTCAGCTATTGTTTTTTACTCGAGGAAGGGGTGGCACAACTCAGAACACGCACTGCTGTTCACAACAAATACTATAAGGTGACTCCATAACGAGAAGAGAACTTCCATAGATCATTACGTGAAAGGTAGAAAGACAGTTAGGATTTAACATCACATCGATGTTTCAGACCTTATAAGGTTACTTTAGAACGAAGTTCCTTAGGCAGTTTTTTCTCTGCCTCGTGATGATTGGGTGTTGTGTGATGTCCTTAGGTTAGTTAGGTTTAAGTAGTTCTAAGTCCTAGGGGACTGATGACCATAGATGTTAAGTCCCATAGTGCTCAGAGCCATTAGGCAGTTTACGCATCAAAACAGCTGTTAATACCGGGAGTAATGCTGAACACTGTACTCAGTGTTGGATGCAAAACATCTGCGCGCACCTTTAAAGTAGCAACTGCCTCTCCTGAAGGCCATTGTTTGAAACTGTCCACCACAGTGTGTAGATGTACATAGTGAACCCAGATAATGAGTTAGGGAGCGGAATCCATATTTGTTTGTGTCAAGAAAACTTTCATGGCCATATTCGCCAGTATAGAAATTGGTAAACAAGCCAGAGTGTGAAATTGCATGCCAGTGGTATTCAGCCTGTGTTCCACGGCGCCCCGGTGCGCCGAGAATGATCAACTGGGACGCCGTGGATTTGTTTCGTAGTTAATGGTAAAGATGACAATAATGGGGAATTTCATTTTTAATCTAAACCTTTGTGGCCTCGGAGGAATCGCACTTTAGATGTTGACCAGCCAGTCATAGCTTCGAAGCTGAACTGTTGCGCATTACACTTAGCGGCGGTAGTGGCTATTGTGTTTTCAGGTAGTTTTTATTATATTATGACTCTGTTATAAAGTTGACAAAGGCGGTAAACTAAGTTTTTAAATTTATCAAGTGGAAGTAAAACAACAATGAAAGTGCGAATGAAGATAGAGTATGTAATTATAGAAAATTATTTAGGTTTCACGTGTACCGTGATGAGCGATGAAAAGTGAGTTTTGTGCCTGAAAGTATTTTCTGTTGAATGTATGCTATCTGGCAAATTAAATAGTTATTTAGAAAGTTTTATCAAGAATGACATGGTCACAGCAAGAAAATATCTTCCCAGAAAACCGAGTCAAGTGAAAGAACAAAAATCATCATTTTCGTAGCAGCGAAAACTCTGCCCATTGTATTTGGAGAGTCCACGGGAAACAGATTTTGCCCATTGCTTTGTATGGCACTACAATTCAAAATTTAAGAGAGCATCTTCATAGAAAAAATTAGAGAGAGCGATTTTGATTTACAGCTTGATGAGATCATTCATAGAGATGCTCATTTAACGTACACTTTTTAGATGGAAAAAATAACGAAATAGTGTAAGATTTCTTTTGTAAAAAAATAAATGCAGATACGACAGGTAAAAAGATGTTCGAAGTGGTAGGTAACTTCATGGCAGAAAATCATATTAACTGGGCTTACTGTGTTGGTGTGTGTACTGATGGTGCGCCATCTGTGTTGGGGAAGGGGGGGGGGTGGTCTACAAACAGTTACCCGGGTCAGTGCTCCAGATATTAAGTGGACCCATTGCATTATTCATAGACAAGCACTTGCTCTCAACATTTGAGTATTTACCTGAGTGACATACTGAAAACTGTCATAAATATGGTGAGTTTTATAAAAACACCTCCTCAGAAGGCTTGATTTTGTAGACAAATGTGTTGCAATATCGAAGCTTAACATACATGTTATAGCAGCACTCATTGGCTTTCCGGTGGAAATGCATAGTCGGATATTTTTAAACTTTGGCGAAAGACTATTGTATCCTGGAAGAAAAAATCGTGTCAGTGCTGAATGTTTTCTAAACACTGACTTTTATGAAAGAGTGCATACTTATTGTTGTATTTGAGAAGTTTTAGTCACTGACTAGTCTCTGTAAGGAGGTGAAGCTCGTTTCATTCAGCTTACTGACAGAGTTTCACACTTCAAAATGAAGCTTCTTTGGAAGAGAAAAATGAACGGTGGAGGAGAAAATGACTAATTTTCTTGTATGCAGCACTTTAGAAACGGCAATGACGTAGGCCCTACTGCAGTTATTTTTGTTATAGTTGAAGGACATTTGTCTGAACTTCACGTTCATTTCGAAAACTGCGTTCCTGAAAAACTGTGACAGGTTTTAGTGATGGGTTTTAGTGGGTTCAAAATCACCTCAGTAATGATTTTACTGAGTTCGGTACTGTAAAAGAAGAAGATCTGTTGGCAATTTCATCAGATTCAGTACTAAAGTGAGATTTTCATCAATGAAATTGCCAACTTCTTGATTTTCAGCAAGAAAACAGTTTCCGAGCTTGAGCAAGAAAGCGCTGAAAGGAATTAATTCATTATCCCACACTGGCTTTTCGGCAGTGACTGTCATTAAAATCAAGTGCAGATGAAGACCTCGTGTGGATGTTGAGGAGTTGTGTAACAAGAAGCAAGCTCAGGTGTCCTGTTGACGTAAGTAGTATTTTATTCGTAACTTTTTCACTAATTATTTCAATTTTGACAAGGTATCCTACATGGGAGCCACAGAAACAGTTGATCATGGAAGCCACGAACTCATAAAGGTCGACAGTCATGGCTATAGGCAATGAACAACATATGTACTTCGAGATGCTCCCCAAGAGGAGATCACTAAGGAAGGTAGTACAGTGTATTCGTACTCTGCAGAATAGCAGTTCATGTAGTAACGGGACAGCTGAATCAGTTTCGTGACTTTTAAGCGCGTCTGGCACCTTAATATACTAGCAGAGTTTAGTTTGTGTGACATTTCACTTTGCCGCAACTACATGTAACTTCTGGGAAGTGGGGCAGCTGTTTTGTTTGTTTATTTACGTCTCCACTGCCCGATTTGTTCCCACTCAACCTTGTAAGTATATATTTCTATCGGTGAACGCGAGTGTGAGAATACGTCGAAGATGCTTCCTGTAAAGCCAGAGCTCGGAGCTTAACTTCGCAGATGGGTAACATTTTCGATTGCTGACAGGACTACGGCCAAGGTAGCACAGATGTGAACCGAGGCTGGCATTTCGCCGCTGCTACGGTAAAATCCCCTCACCACTGGTCACAAGGTGAACTTTCGGAATAAGTTTGCCTTCCGTCATTTGTCCACTGGGTCCTGTAAGTAACGGACGCTTGTCTTATCGATCTAATGGCGGATGGACAAAGGTATTGGTGTTCCTGAAGTTAATTTTGGGTATTGGTTAATTTCATATATTCCAGTCTCTGTTGTTAGGCAAGTATTTCGTAATCATTTTTATTTGCACGTGTTTGCTCGATTTCACGTGTTTGTGTGGACTTGTAATAGTACCTTTTGTTGTGATTGCAGAATGTCCAGATATGTAGTTCTACCTTATAATGTTGTAATATCCTGAACGTTTTAGCTTAGAATGTGATATCATTTTCTTGGTAGTCCACATGTTCACTGTGACCATGAATTTCGGACATCATGAAGTGTGTATCTTTGTGTCCGGCAAGGTTGCAACGGACCGTTAACTTCCCTATTTGTTCGAAACATAGTTGCTGTGATTAAATGATATTGCTCAGATTGTAGATTACAAAGTGTAGAACCCATAGATTACGTATATGCTGGTTGAATTTTTCACAGCTTCCCCGTTTCTGCAGTTATTGGAGTTAGTGCAAATTTTTCCCTTCATGTCCCCTCGTCCTCCCTAAGATGCTATAATGATTAAACGGTGTTGCTACAACTGTAGATCATAAAGCGTTGAATCCAAGGAATACCAGCTAGTTGTACTATTTTTGAATTTACTGGAGACAGTGTGGATCTGAGCCTTCATCCCGTCACATGTATTCACATCCAGCCGTACGTCCAATTACCTTATAAGGCACGCCATCCCGAGTAAAGGAGCTATCTATTTCTACGGAATGATCCTTCTAGTTGCTGTTTTGCATATTTGTGTCCCCTTCTTTGTGGTGACTGTACAGGCAGCTCCACAATGCCTGTCCGTAAATCTGGCACTCTCGATTTCTCTCTGGTCGATTGCGTAATAGTATATTACAGAGTAAACGCAGTTGGGTGTGTGTTCATAAGCGAGTAATGTCAGTGTTTTCCATTTTCGTTACTGTGCACTTCCCATTTCCTAAAGCCGGGCTTTCTTTCCAAAGTGCTTATGAAGTGCCTGTTTATGGAGCGTTTCACCACAGAATTCAGGTAACTTAACTAACGTACTTCTCAACCCTATCAGTGTAAGACTGTAATGATACTTTCGCGTTTTTTATTATCGCATATACGAAAAGAGCCGCGAAATATCTGTTAATAATGCCGTGCTTTGAATTTCTTTATCATCATTACCTTTTAACAAAGCAAAATATATATATTGAGATCTTATTGTTCTGTATCTGGCCTATAATTAAAGGAACGTTTTTTCGTGACTGTAACTCATTCTAAAAATCAACATATCTTCCCTACTTTATAGTTATTGAAAATTGAAATTACTTGGTTATGAACACTGCTGTTACAGTTCGTATGATCGTTCAACAACAAAATTTTGCAGTGGATTTTGTTTCTCGGTAAAACACCATTCAATACCATGACTAGCACAAGAACATGACACTATTAAAAAAAATACGTTTTCACTATAAAGTTTGCCAGACCAGAACGGAGCACAGCAAGATTCCTATTAGATTTTGACGGTACATTAACTTATTTGTACTGTGAGTTATATACTATCAGCAGCCCGCGTCAACCTGCAACACATCATAAAATCTGTTGATCTGCACTGCAAGTCTGGAAGCTAAAAGAAATAATATTATTTTACTGTTACTTTACCGCTTCCTTGCGGTATGATAGACTATATTGGAAGTCGTTTGAATACGCCGCGGCAGCGGCTCTTTCGTTCGCCACGCAGCTCAGCACCACAGATAATATTTATATAACTGAAAAATGTCTCAACAGGATGGGATAATAGGCAAGCAAGCTTTAACAATTAATAATGCAAGTTTTCATTTACATAACTCTATTAAAACATTTAAATATTTCAATTGTTACACACCTTTATGAATTCATACGTAATGGCGTACATCTCTTAGTCTCGACAAAAGAATGCTACACTAGCGTTCGCTACTACGACACAGGATATCTTACTCGCTCGACTCCCAGATGAAGAAGG
Organism: Schistocerca serialis cubense; assembly: GCF_023864345.2. Taxonomy (NCBI): domain Eukaryota; kingdom Metazoa; phylum Arthropoda; class Insecta; order Orthoptera; family Acrididae; genus Schistocerca; species Schistocerca serialis. Next base: position 737,837,432 of record NC_064639.1, on the reverse strand, counting down.
CAAAGAAATTGCTGTTCGTCACGTATTATATGCTAGTTACTTATTTTAATCTTTGTTCGACATTTATCGTCTGTGGCGGTTTCATTACTCGCCGACGCAGATATTCTCAAAAATAAATAATAAAAAAAATACATAGTTTTATACAATAACACAATATGATACATATAATTTTCTCGTTACTACATAATATGTTGTTTTTGTTTCTTACTAGACGTTATGGAGCGTTTCACCACAGAATTCAGGTAACTTAACTAACGTACTTCTCAACCCTATCAGTGTAAGACTGTAATGATACATAGACGTGCTTCTGATTATTAGCATGTCAATAATCCATATCGTGATTATCGAACCCCCGGTTGCGCCACCTCACTTCCTAATTTACACAACTACATTCATGCTCCGCAAGCGACCATCAGGTACGCGTAAGTTAAATGGTGGAGGGTACCCTGTACCACTAATAGTCATTTCCTTTCCCATTTCAAATGGGTCGAGGGAACAACGATTGTCAAAGTTCGAGTCTCGGTCCGGAAACAGGAAGTTTGTGGTAAGTTCCTATGGGACCAAACTGCTGGGGTCGTCGGTCCCTAGGCTTACGCACTACTTAATGTAATCTAAACTAACTTGCGCTAAGGACAACATACACTCACAAACACATGCCCGAGGGAGGATTCAAACCTCCGGCGGGGGGAGCCGCGCGAACCGTGGCAAGGCGCCCAAGACCGTGCGGCTACCACGCGCGGCTCTCGGTCCGGCATACAGTTTTAAGCTGCTTGAAAGTTTCATATCAGCATGCTCTCCGCTTCAGAGTGAAAATTTCATTCTGGAAACAATCCCCAGGCTGTGGCTAAGCCGTGTCTCCGCGATGTGCATTCTTCCAGAAGTGCTAGTCTTGCGAGTTTCGCAGAGATCTTCTGTGAAGTTTGGAAGGTTGGAGAAGAGGTCTGGCAGAAGTCGGGCGTAGGTTACTCAGTTGGTACAGCACTTGCCCGCGAAAGGGAAAGCCCGAGTTGGAGTCTCGGTGCAGCTCACCGTTTTAATCTGCCAGGAAGTTCCATCCTTCCATTCCTCTATCGTACACGTTCCTTGGCTTCGTGACCCCTTCTTCAAGTTAGTGGCACTTGTATCATGGAGCAGTAGTTTTGTAATTACAATTAGCCCTGCTGTTCCGGGCTTCTGAAATTCCCTTCCTGTTGTCTGGTGCTAACAGGGATCGCAAGCGTGACATTTCAGTTCTGCAGTGATTATTGCAACTGTTGTCCACTAATTTTTCTTCCCAATTCTCTTCAGTGACCGTCTGTGACGATCGCTCAGCACACACTTCCGTCCGCAATGTGACTTAGCTGATGATGTTTCTCCACTTTTTCATTATGCGCTATATATCTTCTATACGGTACCTCTTGAAATACCGGACACTTTGCTCACTTTGTTTACGGAATCGCCCTCCCCCCCCCCCCCCCCCCCCCGATACGGGTATCAACAATTCGCCCAAGTCTGAATTCACTTTCTTTCGACATAATGAACTCGTGTCTACTCAGAACACTGCTCTGAACGTGACTGCACACTTGCGAGGTTTTGGGGACTTAGCAAAAATACCATTCTCTGTCAAATGCAGGGCAACCTCCAGCTCGGCTAGCATTTGCATTCCGTGTGATGTTTCCGTATTTTTGTCCACCGCCTGTATGTCTCCATGTCGACTCTCACTCCTCCCTCAATCTTGCCATGATATGGCTCCTTTCCCCGGTAAAGGCCTCCAGTGTTCTCTTTCCAGCTACACGCCCTCTCCTCTGCGTTTAACTGTGTAATTCCCATTGCACTGTCAGTGTTAACCCTCTTTCTATTAATTGATACTAATGAAGCAAATAACAGCAAAAAAGAATTTTGTAACAGTTACCGAATCTTTCATGCGACAATAATCGGCTCGACTGGAGTCATCTTTCTGTTGTTCCGATATAATGTTGTTTGTAGCTCGCTGTAGAAGCTTCCCGCTCAGATGGTATTAAATAAATAAACAATAAAAAAAGAAATAGCTGGCTTTTCCTTAGGTATTGCTTGGTGAAATATAAGGAAGCAGAGAAACATACAGTGAAGGCAGGCAGTAGAATTCGGCGATCTCTGTGGTTATTGTTTTACTGCCGTATACGCTGTAACCTGAAAATACGCCGCGGCCGCCTGTAGCGCGTGAGAGACGTCAGCACGGTCACCGGTGTCTGCTCTCACGACTGCGAGGGGCTCGCCTCTCCAGGCGCCACTGTGCGCAGGAGAACAAACAGCAGATCCCCCCAGTATGTCTCCTCGGCAAACACACTCGGCAAAAGTATATTGCCCTCTGCTCACTGCTGTGGCGAGTTATGAAGCACGCTACGCTGGCCTTTAGCCGACTCTGCTACCGCACTCTGGCCACCGAACCTCTTCTTTACTCCATCACTAACCTGCTAAGATGTTGCTGAGCGCCCTGAAGGTTTTGATGCTACAAGAGTTAATCATAATTCGTACATTTCTGGAAAATCAGAAAAACCGCCTCAGGTCACATATTATTTGTTTTGTTATTGGTTTCGCTCATCAGACGTTAGCATCTTCAGCTAATCAGTATTTAAATTAATTTTACTTCTTGATCGCACTGGATTGGCTTACAACATTTCCTCACGAAAAAGAAAAGTTTAAAAAGTGCAAGATAAAGCAATCAATAAAAGTACACCTTGTAATCGTAACAAATGTAACACGTCGAATAATCGTCTAGCATCCATTTTTCTCACTTCAGTGAGGTGACAAAAGTCATGGGATAGCGATATGCACAACACAGATGGCGGTAGTATCGCGTACACAACGTACAAAATGGCAGTGCATTGGCGGAGCTGTCATTTGTACCCTACTCGAGTCATCCATATGAAAAAGTTTTCGACGTGATTATGGCCTCACGGCCGGACTTTGATCGGGGAATGGTGGCTGAATCTAGACGCGCCGTACATTCCATTTCGGAAATCGCTAGAGAATACAGTTTCCCAAGGTCCACAGCGTCAAGAGTGTACCGAAAATACCAAATTTTGGGCATTACTTCTTACCAATGACAACGCAATGGCTGACGGCCTTCACTTTAAATCTATGTAGAGTTGTCAGTGCTAAGCTGATCAGTTATAGAATTTTGGAACACGTATTATGTTCGAGTATAATGACTTTTCTGGAGACTACAAATCTACTCTGTAGGAATCAGCATGGGTTTCGAAAATGACGATCGTGTGAAACCCAGCTCACGCTATTCGTCCACGAGACTCAGAGGGCCACAGACACGGGTTCCCAGGTAGATGCCATGTTTCTTGACTTCCGCAAGGCGTTTGATATAGTTCCCCACAGTCGTTTAATGAACAAAGTAAGAGCCTATGGACTATCAATCCAATTGTGTGGATTGAAGAGTTCCTACATAACAGAACGCAGCATGTCATTCTCAATGGAGAGAAGTCATCCGAAATAAGAGTGATTTCAGGTGTGCCGCAGGGAAGTGTCGTAGGACCGTTGCTATTCACAATATATATAAATGACCTTGTGGATAACATCGGAAGTTCACTGAGGCTTTTTGCGGATGATGCTGTAGTACATCGAGAGGTTGTAAAAATGGAAAATTGTACTGAAATGCAGGAGGATCTGCAACGAATTGACGCATGGTGCAGGGAATGGCAATTGAATCTCAATGTAGACAAGTGTAATGTGCTGCGAATACATAGAAAGAAAGACCGTTTAGCTACAATATAGCAGGTCAGCAACTGGAAGCAGTTAATTCTATAAATTATCTGGGAGTAGGCATTAGGAGTGATTTAAAATGGAATGACCATATAAAATTTATCGTCGGTAAAAGCAGGTGCCAGACAAAGATTCACTGGAAGAATCCTAAGGAAATGTAGTCCGAAAACAAAGGAAGTAGGTTACAGTATACTTGTTCGCCCACTGCTTGAATATTGCTCACCGTTGTGGAATCCGTACCAGATCGGGTTGATAGGAGAGATAGAGAAGATCCAATGGAGAGCAGCCCGCTTCGTTACAGGATCATTTCGTAATAGCGAAAGCGTTACGTAGATGATAGTTAAACTCCAGTGGAAGACCCTGCAAGAGAGACGCTCAGGCATACCGACAGTCTTTCTTTCATCGACAATCTTTCTTTCGACGAACAATACGAGACTGGAATAGAAGGGAGAACCGTTAGAAGTACTCAAGGTACCCTCCGCCTTACGAGTATGGATGTAGATGTAGATGTAAGGAAAACTGTGTGTAATAACCACAGAACTTAATGTGGGACGTACAACGAACATATCCTTTAGGATAGTGTGACGAAATTCGGCGATAATGGACTACGGCACTAAACGATCGACGCGAGTGCCATTGCTAACAACATGACTTCGCCTGCAGCGTCTCTGCTGGGCTCATGATCATATCTGTTGGACCATAGACGACTGGAGAACCGCGGCCTGGTCAGATGAGCGCAGATTTCAGCTGGTAAGAGCTAAAGGCAAGGTTCTAGTCTGGCACAGACCCCACGAAGCCATGGACCCAAGTTGTCAATAAAGCAGTGTGCAAGTTGGTGGTGTGGGAGGTATTTACACGAAATGGGCTGAACCGGTCATTGACTGGAAATCGTGATGTTCGGCTACTTGGAGACCATTTTCAGTCATTCATGGACCCTTTATGGATGATAATGCGCCATGTAACTGGGACACAATTGTTCGCTATTGGTTTCCGGAATATTCTGGACAATACGAGCGAATAGTTTGGCCACACAGATCATCCGACATGAATCCCGTCAAACATTTATGGGACATGATCGAGAGGTCAGTTCGTGCACAGCATCCTGCTCCGGCAACGCTTTCGCAGTTATGGACGCCTACACAGACAGCATGGCTCAGTATTACTGAAGGTCACTTCGAACGCCTTTTAGCTGCACTACGCCTCGCAAAACGAGGGCCGACACTATATTAGGGGGTACCCCATGACTTGTCACCTCAGTGTAAACTGCTATACCGCCTCATGTGGCGTTAATGTAAAGTGAGCAAGATGGGCGCTAGATGACTCTTCGAAGTGTTGCTTTTGTAGCGAGGTATTCATTTAGTGTCACTTGAAGAACACAGTCAGCAACTTGCGTAGTGAGAATTGCTTGAATTGACACTTTACAAAGAGCAACGTGCGGGACTTCGAAAATCGCTGTCCACCGTCTACTACCTCGAAACTTTAGCGTAAGTTACAAAAGGAATTATCCGCCACTATTCAAGTCTGCTACCGTCTTATACTCGGACTGATATTATCGCTGTTTGGTGTGTATATAAGAGAAGCATATTAGCACTGTATTGTATTGTCTTATAATGATTTTAGTAGATAATATACTGAGTCTATTTACAATATATGTCAGAGATCTTATTTAGATCAACCTGATATATGCTTTAAAGTGTTGACAAAAATTACTTCTTTTGGTTGAGTGGGAGTTACACTATTTCAGTTATTAAGTGAAATTACGAAAGGAGGTCACAGTAACCTGACATTGTTCATATTATTTTGTCAAGCAGATTCTCTCTTATTTATTTAAACGACCTGCTTGATACAATGAAAGTCTCAATTCATTAGTATGTAAATCAGTATTCACTTGGTCAATAGTCTTTTCCGTTTTGCATATTTGGTGCAATATAACATACATAATTTTATTGTGTAACTAAGTATTATTTATTCTTCTCTTTATCTTTCGCTTTTTGATACTTTATATGTAATAGTAATTTTGCATTCTCAGTTTTCTGTATTTCATTCTCATCTTGAGACATAATGGTTCGATCAAGACAATTGTGAAAAAAAAACGTATTTTCCAAAATATATCGCTTGCTCAAGTTTGATGAAGTCAAATTTCACAGGAGAGTTTAATTTCGTTCAGCATAATCGCCAGCACATGTTTGGAGGATGCCGACCGTAGCGTAAATAGTTTAATGCGTAGCCATCAGGGCAATGAATATCTGATCACGTTCACGTCTGATAAGCAAAACTAGGAATAAATCAAATCACGTACCACCCCTGGCAGTTTGGCTGTACACTAATTTTTAGCGGCAGCAGTATGCACTGCAGGTGATGCCGACGTTTGCCGATATATTTAACTCAAAGTATTGACAGAAGCATCAATAATCAGACGTTATTAACAAGAAACGTTATTCCTATGGACGGCTGCTGAGATCAATAAGCAATATAATTATCTTCAGACGCATTGTTCTGGCGCTCTTAAATGTCTGAGTAAAATGAAATAAAGTGTTTACTTGAAGGTGATCGAAGAACGTGAAATTTATGCGGAAGAATTAAAATAAAACCTCACTACAAAAAATGTTAATGTATTTTCAGTGGACTTTCGTTGATGAGGAAGATGAAGTCTCCGAAAATAAGTTCACGAGACTGCAGTGAACAGAAGGTGCAAATAACTTCCAGTTAGGCTCATATTAGAACGACATGTATTCACAGCTGTTTTTCCTGTTTTAGTAAACTTATTTATTTCTTAGAGGAAGTATAATAGTCGACTACGAAATGTGTTGCTTTTATGAAGAAGAGACTCGTGTATATTAAACATAAAATCATAATAATTAAAGTTTAGAGGAAGAGGTTTAGTAACTAAGTTACCTTTGTAAAGCAATATCCGAATTTTGTCTGACATACTTCACTTGTCGCTTCTTTCTTTACCTTTCCTCCTCCTAGTCACGATCTGTTAGGACAAATGAATTAATGTAAGTCCATTTAACTGAAAATAATCAGTCATTTTTGTTCAAAAGCTGTGTCATGTTCTTTGATTTTGTACCACTAACATCCTTGGTACATTATTGACAGGTTTTGTAGTGTAAGTCCTTGTGAGTCTTATTATACGAACGGAAATAAACTGCTTGGATGATATCTGCTCTGCAACCACTGCGGCCACATCGTCAAGATAAGTACGGATTGTACTAATTACTTAGAACCTGCTTGTCATTAAATTCATGGAGTCCGATTTCCCAGTGTGAATATTATTTGCGCACTGAAGATATTCGAAGCTTCTTCGGTCGCGAAAATGAGAAGCCAAGCCAATTATTTCCAATAAGAAAAATATCGTGTCTGGTAGAAATTCAGTTTGTAAACTTTTTGCCAGCCCAGTTCACCCTCTGTAAAGGAAGAGCTAAAATATTCAACGTACCATTACAGTAATAAATTATCTAACAAGCGTCCAGTGTCAGTGCCTTCCCTGGTTTCTGCTGTTGTGGAAGAATGGCTGCTATTCCCCCACAGACATTCAAACACCTAATTGAAAGTGTCGCCACTGAATTTCAAGCCGTCATAAAGGTAAAGTGTGGACACATAGCATATTATTGGCCACAGGCGGGTGTCCGGATATTTTCAATCGGGTAGAGTAGCACTACAGTTACCAGCAAAAGAATATTTACATTTTTCTGTATTACGCAGCATGTATAAGAATTGGGTTTGCGATTGTGAGCACCCCACAGAAAATATTACTTCATCGAATTCATCAACGATGGTTACGCTCTACGTAACATGTTCATCGCCACTGAAGGTTGTCCTCTATTGTAGATACTGTGGAGATACTGTGGCACCTTATAACGTAGGCAATCCATTGGCTGTATAGGGGTTGGCTGTATAGGGTCGTTGAAACAACTTTCATGCATCCAGAATGAGATTTTCACTCTGAATACTGGTAAGCTCGCTCAATGAAGCACGCCCACCTGTCCCTCTACGTTTCGACCGTTCTCTGCAATACTTTCAGTTTTGTGTTTATTCGGATGAATATTTATTTGAGTAAACATTGTCTTGGTTTGCTATGTGTGGCCCTTAATGCGATAAACGACGAGCCATGGGATGTCACAAATAACATACAAGTGAACACTTGTGAGAGACTTAACATTCGTTCCCGACCGGCCGTAACAGCAAGGGTAGCAGTTACGCTGCTAAATGCGTAGCGACACTCTGAACTTTTTAAAACTCTGTTACGTTTGCCGATTTGCACGACGTACTTTTGCCCTCGAGCGCATGAAATACTCTGCGCAGGAATATACTTGACACAAAACGAGTACCAAGAAAACAAAGGACTGTCACCATGTAATTTGGACGACGCTACGCGAACAGCCGAGAGCGGTTCAGAGGATTGTCACAGCAGGTGGTCGTTCACGTCTACCACCTCTGGGGGGAAAAAGTCTATCCTCGCAACAGCACTATTTTACCACTGCGTTGTTCACACTTTCCACATTGCGTTTAAAACAGCTGTATCGATTTTACTGCCTCTTCGGAGGTTTTATAATCCCATCTGCCAGCATATACATGTTTCCTTTAGAATAACAGGAACATGCATTTAGCTCACATGTGTTGGCTATTTTGGACAGAATAACTACTGTGTAAAAGCAGAGACAGTTTGCACAAGCTGTTATCGTGAGAGTTCCAGTTATTCACTCATGAGAAAAAAATACTGTACACGATTGATCTGCAGTCGAGTCCTGCATCCTTCTTAGCTTCCAGAGAGCCGTCGACATAAGCCCAGGTACCAAGTTCGAGTTTCAGGTCAGCACACAGTTTTAATCTGCCACGAAGATTCAGCCTTTGATACAGTTTTCCTGTGATTCCTAGTAAGCCACATATGCCAGTCCAGTTAGCCGTGCGATCTAACGCAATGCTTTCCGGGCGGAAAGGAGTGCCGGTCTCTGGCACGAATCCGCTCGGCGGATTAGTGTCGAGGTCCGGTGTGCCGGCCAGTCTATGGATGGTTTTTAAGACGGTTTTCTATCTACCTCGGCGAATGCGGGCTGGTTACCCTTATTCCATCTCAGTTACACTATGTCGGCGATTGCTGCGCAAACACTTTCTCCACGTACACGTACACCACAATTACAATTACTCTACCACGCAAACATTGGCGTTATACTCGTGTTGTGTGAGACGTTCCCGGGTAGGGGAGTGGGCAGGGGGGGGGGGGGGGGTCCGCTGAGGGCCGATCCACACAATATCACTGGGTTCGGTGTGGTGGGGCGGTGGGGTGCGTGGACTGCTGTAGCCTATTGTGGGGTTGTGAACCACTGAGGACTACGGCGGAGACGAAGCCTCTCCATCGTTTCTAGGTCCCCTGTTCCACACAATACAATGCGATACAAGCCATACATAAGTTTAAAGTAAATGCTTGCTAACAAATCAGAATTCTGTTTCTACAAGGAGAGATACCGTCGGGAATGAATGTAACGTCGGACATTCCTAGCGGGAGTGTGATAGAATCTTTACAATTTGCATTACAGATATTTCCGGGAGCTGTCTGAAGCGGACGACCCAGTTTGGTAAGGGAGGGCTCGTTATTACAAAATCTTTGTGAAATGCAGAAATATCTGTAAAAGACTATAACCATCTGGTGCGAAGAGCGCCAGCTGTCTCACATAACAAGAGATCTGTTCGGCGAGTAGATTGTTACTCATTACTTCCTCTGAGAATTTGCATCAAAGTCTACTTCAGAAGACGTTAAATAACCAATAATCAAAGGTGATAACATCTACATAGTTTGCATAACGAAATTTTCTTTGGTACACCCGGCGGCACAGTGTCGAATGGTGGAATTCAGTGGAGACGATAAGAAATCGAACCTATACATGCCATTTACTCTTAGCTTTTGTAAGGAAACATATGGATGGGAATTTGTTAATTAGCAAATGGCTCTGAGCACTATGGGACTTAACATCTATGGTCATCAGTCCCCTAGAACGTAGAACTACTTAAACCTAACTAACCTAAGGACATCACACAACACCCAGTCATCACGAAGCAGATTACGTCGGTAACGTCCGAAGGTGGCAACAGTGGCAAAAGTTGTCACAAACATCTCACTGTTCCTTATCGCACTGCGAACTCTCGTTTTTGACCTTGAAATGGAATAAAAGCCTCGAGAAACGTTGTAGCAGCTCTGCCATCCCCTGAGGCCTTTCCGTGCCGATTGTGAAAGGCGATGTGTCTCTACTGTTTTCCTCGGCTTCATAAAAAAACCACCTGATTTCAACGCTGATGTCGCGGTTCTAACATCAATCACAGAGGCATCAAAGAAGGGCTGAAATGTCGGTAAGCCGGTTGCGACAAAATTCCCATTTTGTGACACGACCAAAGTGGCGATGGGCAGAATTGTGACTAAGTTTGGTGCCAATGCGAATCATTAACCTACCTCACACATGAACTGAGCTCTGGCGTTTTTTGCGCATGTGCAGACGCCCTGGTGTTTGAAGCGTCGTCGAGCTGAATAGTGACGCTGGAAGGCGCCCCGCTTCTGCACCATTAGAGAGGAAGATTGAACGCACCTTTCAGCCGAATTTATACTTATGTATTGCAATGGGAGGGAATCAAGGGGTATCAAAAAAGTGATATTTTAATTCTGTTGAGCAGTGCAGTTTAGATACTGGCCATAAATGACAATTTTCTTTTCTTCCCTTACTCTCACTAACAGTCTCACAACATGTACCTCCGTTCACAGTGTGTGGTACACGGTAGGGACTGCTGACGTAACACAGTGCTCCCACTAGTTCCAGTGCGCACACCTGCAGCAGACAACGCGCGCCCACCGTGTACCTGCAGTTGTGGCTGACTGTGGGAACGGCTGCCAGTCCGCCAGCTGCACTGGCAGCGCCGTGCTGTGATAGCGGGCCTGCGCACATTGTCGTAGTGCCCGTACATTGTGCAGCTGTAGTCCTGAGCTACTCTGGAATGAGGAACTTGAAACAGTAAATTCACTGCACAGCTCTGACAGCGTTCTGTCACAGTAAATGTTCACCTCGAAATGGAAGTTAAAGACGGGCGCACGTTGACATGGGCGGGACAGCTCGGTGGCTCTTGTGTTGTGGAAGGCGAAAGAGAGAGCTGACAGCCAGAGCGTCGTACGTGATCTGTACTGACTCTGTGAATGTGACACAAAAATATGCGTTATGACACGCTCCCGGTTGCGTTATATATATATATATATATATATATATATATATATATATATATATATATATATATAAAATTGATAGGCTTGGTATGTATGCACCCTACGTTATATAACAACAGTCATTCTCGGAACAAGAAAATTAAAGTGAACCACAAAATTTGAATAAAAATGTGACCAAGCTTCATTTAATTTACGATCAAATTTTATTTACAATTTGAGCATATACTGATACACAACCCGCAACTTGGCTATGCTTTTTACTGCATCTCTTCCAACAGTTAATACCGTTCCCAGAAAGCGCTTTCTTCTTTCCCAAACACATTTTTTACTGAGTTACACTTTCAAGAAAGAAAGAGCTAAAATTGTAGTTCTATGCCATAAGTCACTCTGAGGTACAGAATCCATAGATGTTACCCAGTAGCCGACACTAACCATATACACTCCTGGAAATTGAAATAAGAACACCGTGAATTCATTGTCCCAGGAAGGGGAAACTTTATTGACACATTCCTGGGGTCAGATACATCACATGATCACACTGACAGAACCACAGGCACATAGACACAGGCAACAGAGCATGCACAATCTCGGCACTAGTACAGTGTATATCCACCTTTCGCAGCAATGCAGGCTGCTATTCTCCCATGGAGACGATCGTAGAGATGCTGGATGTAGTCCTGTGGAACGGCTTGCCATGCCATTTCCACCTGGCGCCTCAGTTGGACCAGCGTTCGTGCTGGACGTGCAGACCGCGTGAGACGACGCTTCATCCAGTCCCAAACATGCTCAATGGGGGACAGATCCGGAGATCTTGCTGGCCAGGGTAGTTGACTTACACCTTCTAGAGCACGTTGGGTGGCACGGGATACATGCGGACATGCATTGTCCTGTTGGAACAGCAAGTTCCCTTGCCGGTCTAGGAATGGTAGAACGATGGTTTCGATGACGGTTTGGATGTACCGTGCACTATTCAGTGTCCCCTCGACGATCACCAGTGGTGTATGGCCAGTGTAGGAGATCGCTCCCCACACCATGATGCCGGGTGTTGGCCCTGTGTGCCTCGGTCGTATGCAGTCCTGATTGTGGCGCTCACCTGCACGGCGCCAAACACGCATACGACCATCATTGGCACCAAGGCAGAAGCGACTCTCATCGCTGAAGACGACACGTCTCCATTCGTCCCTCCATTCACGCCTGTCGCGACACCACTGGAGGTGGGCTGCACGATGTTGGGGCGTGAGCGGATGACGGCCTAACGGTGTGCGGGACCGTAGCCCAGCTTCATGGAGACGGTTGCGAATGGTCCTCGCCGATACCCCAGGAGCAACAGTGTCCCTAATTTGCTGGGAAGTGGCGGTGCGGTCCCCTACGGCACTGCGTAGGATCCTACGGTCTTGGCGTGCATCCGTGCGTCGCTGCGGTCCGGTCCCAGGTCGACGGGCACGTGCACCTTCCGCCGACCACTGGCGACATCATCGATGTACTGCGGAGACCTCACGCCCCACGTGTTGAGCAATTCGGCGGTACGTCCACCCGGCCTCCCGCATGCCCACTATACGCCCTCGCTCAAAGTCCGTCAACTGCACATACGGTTCACGTCCACGCTGTCGCGGCATGCTACCAGTGTTAAAGACTGCGATGGAGCTCCGTATGCCACGGCAAACTGGCTGACACTGACGGCGGCGGTGCACAAATGCCGCGCAGCTAGCGCCATTCGACGGCCAACACCGCGGTTCCTGGTGTGTCCGCTGTGCCGTTCGTGTGATCATTGCTTGTACAGCCCTCTCGCAGTGTCCGGAGCAAGTATGGTGGGTCTGACACACCGGTGTCAATGTGTTCTTTTTTCCATTTCCAGGAGTATATATATATATATATATATATATATATATATATATATATAGGGAAAAAAGCACCGTCATGGGATTTGAACAGTCGTATTGGTCAACTCATAAAATTCAGTGAATTTCTTTGTTACTGAGATTGTAACCTGTACATTCCTGGAACGATTAGATGCAATTGTAAGTAATTGTTTCGTCAGCAGATTTTCATGAACGTCCTTTTGTTCATCATCACCATTTACGACAGCATCTTTGATCTGTTGGACGAGTATGAGCTTGTGCAGTCGGTGCAATATGCATGATACTTTACGTTAGTCTTGTTTTATTTTGTACATACCGATGTATTACATTTTCATGTTTCTGGAATGACATCTCACAAGTTGGTATATTGTACGTATGATGGAGATTCTTTGAGGTGTATTTGCATAAGCTCCTATAGTGGCAATTTAGATTTTTCGAAACCAGTCGTCAAAAATAAAAATAACATCAGCGAGGTTGGCTGTTGAAGTTTTTACTTATTTATTTCATATTACTCTACATTGCTCCCATACTTCAACGATTTCAGGCATATTTAAATGTTTCACTTCTTCTGAAAACTAGATATTTTATACATTTCTATTTGAAATTTTTGTGTTCTATAATAGTCGAATCACAAAAAACAATATTTACTGCAGAATCCAGTGTGATAGTTTTGTATTCCTAATTTTTCTGTATCTAAAAATGGATGCTTCCACTGCAACAGCATATTAGTTTGTTAATTATTCAAATTAGAAAATTTTAGTTTTTAGAAATTTTTGGGAGGACTTTGCGAATGTGCTTGTGCGTTAAAACTTCCCTTCCATAAAATAGTACATATAATTTTCCCAATTTTTGATTCGACAGCTAGCAGTTAATCAAGACAATTTAACAGCCTAAACTGTTTTTAGACGTTTCGCTGTCTTTTGTGTTATACATAAATTGAAATGCTCTGTATGTTAATATCTTGTTATTTCTGTAATACACGCATATCGCATATGTAAATAAGTGCCCCACACAAAGCAGTACTAGGACCCAGCAGTAAACTTACAAACTTTTATATGCGTTCCAAGTTGCTATAAAGTCATCAAACAGCGCTCATCTTGTCTTCGGAGATCGTGATGTACGCTGATCGTCATAAAAATAGCTGCACAGACAACGACACGTGGGCTGTGGTCATTGCTGACAGGTATATAGGAGGCACCACACGCAGAAAATGATTATACTTTGAACCTTCAAGGACCACAAAACGATCACAACACCTACATTCTAATACGACTTTATCTCATGCTGCTCTACCTGAGCATGCAGTTCCAGCAGACTGGTCGATGGGGAAGGAGTCCTCATGAGACATTCCATGGTATCCCATACCTTCTCGGTCGGAGGGAGATCGGGCGATGCGGCAGGTCTTGGCACAGTAGCCACAGCTCTAAGACACGCTCAGGGGGTGGTAACGGCATGAGGACGAGCGTTGATCTCTTGAAATAGGGCATGGGACATCATAGGATATTACTCCCTATACCATCACACCATCCTGGGAGGACATGTGACGAGCCACCATAAACCGCTGCTCGTGCAATGCACTTCAAGACACTGATGCGCTGGTCGTCAGCTCGAAGATGGCAGTGGGACTCGTCTCTAAAGATGACCCACTGCCAGTTTACCGACACCAGGCGAATCGGGCGCTGAGATGCAGAGATGTCGTAAAGATCAGCGTGTGGCGACCTCTGCGTCATACAACTGCCTGTCATTGGTGCTAACACTAACTGGACGTTACACAGAGGACAGAACACTCTGCTGAATGGCCTCTACCGTTGGCGATCGATCGGCTCGTGTCTGACTGACGAACCATCTGTCCTACCTTCCTTGGTGCATGTCGGATATCCATGTCCTGTGTGTCATGCATGCTTGCCTTCCTGTATCGATTGCCACCAACAATGGGCAACAGTGGTGTCCGTATAATCGGTGAGATGTGCAATACGATAGCCTCCCGCAGACCTAAGATACTGCCTGGCCCTCTCGTATAGCACCGACGGACGGATCACTATCGACAATGCCACGTGTCCTCGCTCCAAGAGACAGTGCGGAGAGGTTTGGAATTCAACGCAGAACGTTAATGCAATTAACAATTAGAAGTTACCTTTCTAGTAAACTCTCTGGACCAGATTTATTTCCCCCTTAGAAGAGCACACTGGCCGCTTTAGAGAGCTGTAGATGGTGGAGACCTAGTACCAGGAGGGCATGTCACTCTCTGTCGTCGACGTAAAATCATGGCTGCCAAGTGTGCCAGCCCGTGGTCTGCAGCCAGGGCAGTGACACGGTATGGAGACGAGGCAGAATCGCAGAAAGGAGCTATCATATTTGGATTTGCTCACGGCTATACCATGTATTAAGCTGTCCAATTTTTGGTGTATTACCGTAGAGTATACAACGTGACTTCAAGGTATGGGTTACTGTCGTGTCACCGCCAGACACCACACTTGCTAGGTGGTAGCCCTTAAATCGGCCGCGGTACGTTAGTACACGTCGGACCCGCGTGTCGCCACTATCAGTGATTGCAGACCGAGCGCCGCCACACGGCAGGTCTAGTCTAGAGAGACTCCCTAGCACTCGCCCCAGTTGGAGCCGACTTTGCTAGCGATGGTTCACTGTCTACATACGCTCTCATTTGCCGAGACGACAGTTTAGCATACCCTTCAGCTACGTCATTTGCTACGACCTAGCTAGGCGTCATATTCAGTTAATATGAATGTATTCTGAACAGATAATATTGTGAATCATGTACCGTCAAGAGCGACGTTCATCATTAATGGATTAAAGTTAAGTATCAAACTAATTACGTCCGCTTTCTGAATTCTAATTTCTTGTCATGTTACAGATCTCACGTCAGTAGAGTCCTTTCCTCCTCACGCCAGCCTGCGTGAGCTAACACGCGTGCATTTCGGCCCCCACTAGTAACACGGTGTTACATTTCAGCCAATCTCCTCCATGTAACCAGGACAGTGGTCTTATAAGATCCTAAACGACAGCGGCCAGAAACGAGTATCACGCTTTTTGAATGAAAATCGATTTCAGATCCGTCAGCAAGTGCTTCTCTTAGTGAATACATTTCCATCTCAATCAGTGTTGGAGCGAAAATTGTGAACGCAACTGCAAGTAAAGGACGTTTGGAGTCGGATACCTCGCGAAAGTTCGTTTCTCACAAAGCTGAAAATTTCCAGTGAGCCAAACAAAACAGAAATTGAAGTGTAGCTCACTGAAGGCGTATAATGCCGTGCGACGATCTTGCCTCCTTTCAAATGGCGAGAGGCTACTGAGCAGCACTGGCTACTTGGCGGCAGCAGTCTGTGCGCATCGGGTTTGTTCTGTGGTTGCTGGTATGCTGGTTATTCTCCCTGTCAACACATATCGATGAAGCTAATATCGCAGTAGACTAATCTGGGACCGCTACTTCGAATGGGCACGTAAAATGCTGCTTCAAAAATAATTTAGTTTGTAATGGGAAACCAACCGGCGCTTACCGTTGACACTGGCAGTCGCGTAAGAGACGTAATGAGTGGTATTTGTTTGAACGACTCATGCGACACGCTGCAAGAAACACCAGAAAAAATCCGCCTGACCACTCTTAAGAGTGACACCCCGCATTTGCTACTAATCATTAAATTAACAAATGAAAGTGTATATACATGTCTGTCACATTGTACACGCCAGTAATTTTCATTTTGTGACGGATCTATAGAACATGAGAATCAGTCCAAAAGATGTTCATGTGCCAGGATTTAATCCCATTGTTAAACGGTAAGAAGTAAATTATTCAAGTCTGTGTGATCCCTAAATAAAACGCCGACAATCACCAATGAAACCTGCACATACACTGTTAAAAATGCAACAATTTTATACGGGAAGCCAGACCGAGGTACGCAATCCGTAGATTTAATCTAGCAGACGACAAAAAGCGTAAATATAAAAATGCAGGAAAGAAGTGGCATGACGGTATTCGAACAATCATACTTGTCGAGAGATGAAACAAGCAATTTCCGCTTAGACTGAAACTGGGTTCATTATCTCTCAAACAATTTACATTACTCGATGAATGATCTAAAAAATTTGTGAGTGCATGTTGCGCCATTTTCTAAGTCAGTGGCAGCTTTAGTCGTCAAGTTTTTTTTTCTCTCGTAGGGCTGTGGCTATAAACATTACATATTTCCATGTTCGTCCTCCTATATGGCTCGCACACAGTTCCAGTACAGTACTGACCTTTTTGTGTAGCACTTGCCTATTAATTCAGAATGAGTCGATCGAATATTACATTTTTCTGGCGACATAAGAGTCTCAACTTTATCTTCAACAAGGATAAAAGTTGAAGCAATGAATGAGTGCTATGGCCAGGACCCAACCCCAACTCCCCTGCTTATAAAGCTCATGTGCCAGTCAATACACCACCGTAGCTTTATAGCTAAAAAACCCGCAATGATTAGGTAAGCCTCATTCCTACAAGAAATTCAATTTAGACCTTCAGCCCATTTTCCCCTTCTCACATCTTCGCTATTGCTAAGGCTCTCCGACGCCTTCCCGCTCGGGAAGCAGCGCGATGGACCGCTCGGCTAGCCGGGCGGGCTTGTTTCAACCATGTACTTCTCCCTTACTACTTTTTTTACATTCGTCAGTATGGCGGTTTTTTCAGCTACATTTTGAATAACGCAGCTGACTTGTTTAGCTGTCAAACTGATTGAGTTGTTGGCTTACATTTGATTAATAGTTAAGTGTAATTAATTTTGTTCTGTAATTTGTAACTGCTATTTTGGCCTGTATATGCTTACAAGGGAACCTCCACGTCGCACCCCCCTCACAGTTAGTTATACGTTGGCACAGTGGATACGCCTTGAAAAACTGAACACAGATCAATCGAGAAAACAGGAAGAAGTTGTGTGGAACTATGAAAAAATAAGTAAAATATACAATTTGAGTAGTCCATACGCAAGGTAGGCAACATCATGGGTAGGGTGAGCTCAGGAGCGCCGTGGTCCCGTGGTTAGCGAGAATAGCTGCGGAAGGAGAGGTTCTTGGTTCAAGTCCTCCCTCCAGTGAAAAGTTTAACTTTTTATTTTCAGTTTTTGTGACAAACTCTTATGCTTTCATCACTTTTTTAGGAGTGATTATCACATCCACAAGAAAACCTAAATCGGGCAAGGTAGAAGAATCTTTTTACCCATTCGCCAAGTGTACAAGGTAGGTGGGTCGGCAACATATTCCTGTCATGTGACGCACATGCCGTCACCAGTGTCGTATAGAATATATCAGACATGTTTTACTGTGGAGGAATCGGTTGATCTATGACCTTGCGATCAAATGTTTTCGGTTCCCATCGGAGAGGCACGTCCTTTCGTCTACTAATCGCACGGTTTTGCGGTGCGGTCGCAAAACAGACACTAAACTTATTACAGTGAACAGAGACGCCAATGAACGAACGGACAGATCATAACTTTGCGAAAATAAGAAATTAAACTCTTAACTTGAAGGCAAACTCGAACCACTGACCTCCCGTTCCGCAGTTACTCACGCTAACCACGGGACCACGGCGCTCCTGAGCTCACACTATCCTTGATGTTGCCTATCTTTTGCATGGACTACTCAGTTTGTATATTTTGCTTATTTTTTCATAGTTCCACACAACTTCTTCCTGTTTTCTCGATTGATCTGTGTTCAGTTCTTCAAGGCCTATCCACTGTGCCACCTTATAACTAAATCTGAGGGGGGTGCGATAGGGAGGTTCCCTTGTTAGTAAAAAGCACTTTTAGTTTCAAATATGTACCAGTGGTATCTAAGGGAGTTATTATTTTACAAAGGGCAGCTGCGGCATCCAACACACACTCCATAAAAACCTTATACTGACGACATGTAAAGGTTTTACACCAGCTAGAGATAAGTAAAATCCAAAATGCGTCCTGGAGTGAAATAAGGACGTGCAAAAACAGCAAATAGTTGCTGTACTTTTTTCAATAATTCCATCCGTGGCTCATGAGCTCAACAACAATAAAATACGTGGATAAGTTTATTGTGGTGTATGTTCTGCAGTCCGCATGTTCTTCGTTTGCGGTGGTAATGTACTATAATCTATCGCTTCTCTAAGCATTGTATGAATACATCCTCGACTTTTCATCCTCTATCTCTGCTGATACCAACAGCGATAGACGAAGTGTAGGCAAGTTTCTTGAGAAAACTTGCTATTATGCTGTCCACAACTGGACTACTGCGTATGGCCGAACGGACTTCTCTAGGAGGGTATGCTTTCACCTCATACACTATCTGATTAAAATGTCCAGATGCCCCTACGTAGTGCAGAATCCACAACTACACTACTGGCCATTAAAATTGCTACACCACGAAGATGACGTGCTACAGGCGCGACATTTAACCGACAGGAAGAAGATGCTGTGATATGCAAATGATTAGCTTTTCAGAGGATTCATACAAGGTTACGCCAGTGGCGACAGCTACAACATGTTGACATGAAGAAAATTTCCAACCGATTTCTCATACACAAACCGCAGTTGACCGGCGTTGCCTGGTGAAACGTTGTTGTGATGCCTCGTGTAACGAGGAGAAATGCGTACCATCAAGTTTCCGACTTTGATAAAGGTCTGATTGTAGCCTATCGAGATTGCGTTTTATCGTATCGCAACATTGCTGCTCGCGTTGGTGGAGATCCAATGACTGTTAGCAGAATATGGAATTGGTGGGTTCAGGAGAGTAATATGAAACGCCGTGCTAGATCCCAACGGCCTCGTATCACTAGCAGTCGACAGGCATCTTATCCTCTTGGCTGTAACGGATCGTGCAGCCACTTCTCTCAATCCCTGAGTCAACAGATGGGGATGTTTGCAAGACAACAACCATCTGCACGAACAGTTCGACGACGTTTTCACCAGCACGGACTATCAGCTCGGATACCATGCCTGCAGTTACCTTCGACGCTGCATCACACAGACAGGAGCGCCTGCGATGGTGTACTCAACGACGAACCTGGGTGCACGAATGGCTAAACGTCATTTTTTCGGATGAATCCAGGTTCAGTTTACAGCATCATGATGGTCGCATCCGTGTTTGGCGACATCGCGGTGAACGCACATTGGAAGCGTGTATTCGTCATCGCCATACTGGCGTACCACCCGGCGTGATGGTATTAGGTGCCATTCGTTACGCGTCTCGGTCACGTCTTGTTCACATTGACGACACTTTGAACAGTGGACGTTACATTTCAGATGTGTTACGACCCCTGGCTCTTGCAGGTCCTGTACGGTCCTTTCTGGATACAGAAAATGTTCAACTGCTGCCCTGGTCAGCACATTCTCCAGATCTCTTACCAATAGAAAACGTCTGGTCAATGGTGACCGAGCAACTGGCTCGTCACAATACGCCAGTCACTACTCGTGATGAACTATGGTATCGTGTTGAAGCTGCATGGGCAGCTGTTCCTGTACATGCCATCCAAGCTCTATTTGCCTCAATGCCTAGGCGTATCATGGCTGTTATTACGGCCAGAGGTGGTTGCTCTAGGTACTGATTTCTCAGGATTTTTTTTTTTTTTTTTTTTTTTTTCGTCAGTCTACTGACTGGTTTGATGCGGCCCGCCACAAATTCCTTTCCTGTGCTAACCTCTTCATCTCAGAGTAGCACTTGCAACCTACGTCCTCAATTATTTGCTTGACGTATTCCAATCTCTGTCTTCCTCTACAGTTTTTGCCCTCTAGTACCATGGAAGTCATTCCCTCATGTCTTAGCAGATGTCCTATCATCCTGTCCCTTCTCCTTATCAGTGTTTTCCACATATTCCTTTCCTCTCCGATTCTGCGTAGAACCTCCTCATTCCTTACCTTATCAGTCCACCTAATTTTCAACATTCGTCTATAGCACCACATCTCAAATGCTTCGATTCTCTTCTGTTCCGGTTTTCCCACAGTCCATGTTTCACCACCATACAATGCTGTACCCCAGACGTACATCCTCAGAAATTTCTTCCTCAAATTAAGGCCGGCCAGAAATGCCTTTTTTGCCATAGCGAGTCTGCTTTTGATGTCCTCCTTGCTCCGTCCGTCATTGGTAATTTTACTGCCTAGGTAGCAGAATTCCTTAACTTCATTGACTACGTGACCATCAATCCTGATGTTAAGTTTCTCGCTGTTCTCATTTCTACTACTTCTCATTACCTTCGTCTTTCTCCGATTTACTCACAAACCATACTGTGTACTCATTAGACTGTTCATTCCGTTCAGCAGATCATTTAATTCTTCTTCACTTTCACTCAGGATAGCAAAGTCATCAGCGAGTCGTATCATTGATATCCTTTCACCTTGTATTTTAATTCCACACCTGAACCTTTCTTTTATTTCCATCATTGCTTCCTCGATGTACAGATTGAAGAGTAAGGGTGAAAGGCTACAGCCTTGTCTTACACCCTTCTTAATACGAGCACTTCGTTCTTGATCGTCCACTCTTATTATTCCCTCTTGGTTGTTGTACATATTGTATATGACCCGTCTCTCCCTATAGCTTACCCCTACTTTCTTCAGAATCTCGAACAGCTTGCACCATTTTATATTGTCGAACGCTTTTTCCAGGTCGACAAATCCTATGAAAGTGTCTTGAATTTTCTTTAGCCTTGCTTCCATTATTAGCCGTAGCGTCAGAATTGCCTCTCTCGTCCCTTTACTTTTCCTAAAGCCAAACTGATCGTCTCCTAGCGCATTCTCAATTTTCTTTTCCATTCTTCTGTATATTATTCTTGTAAGCAGCTTTGATGCATTAGCTGTTAAGCTGATTGTGCGATAACTCTCGCACTTGTCAGCTCTTGCCGTCTTCGGAATTGTGTGGATGATGCTTTTCCGAAAGTCAGATGGTATATCGCCAGACTCATATATTCTACACACCAACGTGAATAGTCGTTTTGTTGCCACTTCCCCCAATGATTTTAGAAATTCTGATGGAATGTTATCTATCCCTTCTGCCTTATTTGACCGTAAGTCCTCCGAAGCTCTTTTAAATTCCGATTCTAATACTGGATCCCCTATCTCTTCTAAATCGACTCCTGTTTCTTCTTCTACCGCATCAGACAAATCTTCACCCTCATAGAGGTTTTCAATGTATTCTTTCCACCTATCTGCTCTCTCGTCTGCATTTAACAGTGGAATTCCCGTTGCACTCTTAATGTTACCACCGTTGCTTTTAATCTCACCAAAGGTTGTTTTGGCTTTCCTGTATGCTGAGTCTGTCCTTCCGACAATCATATCTTTTTCGATGTCTTCACATTTTTCCTGCAGCCATTTCGTCTTAGCTTCCCTGCACTTCCTATTTATTTCATTCCTCAGCGCCTTGTATTTCTGTATTCCTGATTTTCCCGGAACATGTTTGTACTTCCTCCTTTCATCAATCAACTGAAGTATTTCTTCTGTCACCCACGGTTTCTTCGCAGCTACCTTCTTTGTACCTATGTTTTCCTTCCCAACTTCTGAGATGGCCCTTTTTAGGGATGTTCATTCCTCTTCAACTGTACTGCCTACTGCGCTATTCCTTATTGCTGTATCTATAGCATTAGAGAAGTTCAAACGTATCTCGTCATTCCTTAGTACTTCCGTATCCCACTTCTTTGCGTATTGATTCTTCCTGACTAATGTCTTGAACTTCAGCCTACTCTTCATCACTACTATATTGTGATCTGAGACTATATCTGGTCCTGGGTACGCCTTACAATCCAGTATCTGATTTCGGAATCTCTGTCTGACCATGATGTAATCTAATTGAAATCTTCCCGTATCTCCCGGCCTTTTCTCAGGATCTATGCACCCAAATTGCGTTAAAATGTAATCACGTGTCAGCTATAGTATAATATATTTGTCCAATTAATACCCGTGTATCATCTGCATTTCTTGTTGGTGTACCGAGAGAGGTGGCGCAGTGGTTAGACCCTGGACTCGCATTCGGGAGGACGACGGTTCAATCCCGCGTCCGGCCATGCCGGGATGGTTCCTCTGAAAGGGCACGGCCGACTTCCTTCCCCATCCTTCTCTAATCCGATGAGACCGATGACCTCGCTGTCTGGTCTCCTTCCCCAAACAACCCTAACCCTAACCCTTGTTGGTGTAGCAATTTTAATGGTCAGTGGAGTAGATGTTGTGAGAGGCCGACCCGGAATTGTAAAAGGGAACGGAGAGTTTTGTGTTGGAAGCAGAGAAGTAATTACATCAGAATAGGTCAGTCGGGAGAGTTCATTGACTTCGAACGTGGACTAGTCACTGGGTGAGGTCAACTAACAAATCCATCAGCGACATTTCTAAACTTATAACGCTGTCTTAGTCGACTGTTGGTATTGTGGCTGAAGTGGAAATGCGAAGGACAAACCACAGCTAGATCAAGACGAGGCAGACCTCATGTAATGAGAGACCGTCGAGCATTGATTGAGTGGGTGTGAATCATTGCATGAAATCAGCGGAAGGAGTTACTAGTGAGTTCCCAAGTGGCATCAACATTCCCGCTAGCAGAGAGATTGTGCGTTTGGTGTTAAAAGGAATGTGGTAGAGTGGTTGAGCAGAGCCCCGACTTGAATTAAACAAGAGACATTTTGGGCGAACTAGGATGTCCAACAACACTACCTTATTTGGTTTCGGTTCTTGAGGAAGAATGGGCCGCCATTACTTCACAGACATTAACTCACCTCACTGAAAGTGGCCTCAGTTGGACATACACTGAAGCGCCAAAGAAACTGATATAGGCATGCGTACTCAGATACAGAGATATGTAAATAGGCAGAATACGGCGCTGCGGTCGAAAACGCTTATGTAAGACAATAAGTGTCTGATGCAATTAGATCGGTTACTGCTGCTACAATGGCAGGTTATCAAGATTCAGGTGAGTTTGAACGTGGTGTTATAGTTGGCGAACGATTGATGGGACACAGCGTCTCTGAGGTAGCGATGAAGCGGGGATTTTCCCATTTCACGAGTGTACCATCAATATTAGGGATCCGGTAAAACATCAAATCACCGACGTCGCTGCGGCCGTAAAAAGATCTTGCAAGAACAGGGACAACGACGACTAAAGAGAATCGACCAACGCAACAGAAGCGCAACCGTTCCGCAAATTGCTGTAGATTTTAGTTCTGGGCCATCAACAAGTGTCAGCGTGCGAACAGTTCAACGAAACATCAGCGATATAATCTTTAGGAGCCGAAAGCCCACTGGTGTACCCTTGATTCCTGCACGACACAAAACTTTACGCCTCGCCTGAGCCCGTCAACATAGGACTGTTGATGACTGGTAACATGTTGCTCGTCGGACGAGTCTCGTTTCAAATTGTATCGAGCGGATGGATGTGAACGGGTATGGAGACAACCTCACGAATCCATAGACCCTGCATATCACCAGGGGACTGTTCACGCTGGTGGAGGCTCTGTAATGGTGTGGGAGGTGTGCACTTGGAGTGATATGGGACTCCTGATACGTCGAGATACGACTCTGACGGGTGACACGTACGTAAGCATCCTGTCTGATCACCTGCATCCATTCTTGTCCATTGTGCATTTCGACGGACTTGGGCAATTCCAGCAGGACAATGCGACATCTCACACGCCCAGAATTGCTACAGAGGGGCTCCATGAACGCTTTTCTGAGTTCAAACACTTCCGCTGGCCACCAAGCTCCCAGGCATGAACAATGAGCATATGTGGGATGCCTTGTAATGTGCTGTTGAGAAGAGGTCTGCACCCCCTCGTACTCTTACAGATTTATGGACAGCCCTGATGGACTCATAGCGTCAATTCCCTCCAGCACTACGTCATACATTAATAGAGTCCATGACACGTCGTGTTGCGGCACTTTTGCGGGCTCGCTGTGACCCTACACGGTATTAGGCAGGTCTACCAGTTTCTTTGGTCTTCAGTGTGTTAATGTCTGTTAACAGATGTCCGGATACTTTTGATCTCACAGTCTACGTGCTTTAACATCTCCCCAGAGACAGTTCTACTCAGAATGTTCTAGGCCTAACCACGTGGTGTCCTACCGATCCACAGCGATACTAGACTAGTGCGGTCATTTGATCTGAGAGTTCATTGCAGATAAATGAGTGGGAGATGACCCTACTACATGAATTTAATAGGTGCAGCACTAAAAAAAAAATTTAGAACTCGGTCAATATTATTAAAGTGAATGAACGGCATTGACAAAGAGGTGTTACAACTGAAATCGAATAAAAAAAATTTAATACGGAAATTTGTGAGATCTAACACCCATCATGGTCATTCAAAAATGGAACTTAACATCTGAGGTCATCAGCCCTTTAGACTTAGAACTACTTAAACCTAACTAACCTAAGGACATCACACACGCCCATGCCCGAGGCAGGATTCGAACTTGCCACCGTAGCAGCAGCGCGGTTCCGCACTAAAGGACCTAGAACCGATAGGCCACAGCGGCAGGCATCACGGACATTAATTAGTAAAATTTTTCATTTGTGTTCAACGATAATAAACACTGCAGAAGCACGAGTCACTTAAGGAACAATACTGTGCGACAGACAAGAGCAGGTTCACAACAGACATAAAAGACGTATTTTTTTGACCGGAAGCTAAACATTTACTAGAAATAATCTGTGTTAATATTTACAATAATTACTGACAAAATTGCATGATAATAACCGTGATAACCGGACTTCGTAAAGACCTTTACATTGCATGCTCGTACAAATAAAAGTGCATACAAAATAAAAGTGCATAAACGGTAAAGTGTTGATGGGCACGCTTACTAAACGCACGCGGTATGAGTCGCACAAAGCACAATATCCGTTTGGTGTGCGCACAAATATAGCTGTCAATATCGGTGTGGACGCCAAACGTAGCCCTATTGTGCACTGCTATGATGGAACCAGCTGGTGCGCTCAAGGTCTACCTCGCATTTTGTAAGTTTTTATGATGGATGGATTACATATACAGTTACTGTTGCGTCTATTTTCCATTTTATATGATGTTATGACGGATGGGTTACATATCCAGCTACTTTTACGTAATCTGATGATGTCCCAAAGATGTGAAACGCGTCACTGATATTAAACAATTTCTCAACGAAGACTGTTTCTATTCTGAGATAATTTCTGTTTTAGGAATATCGCTTCTATCTCTGACATAGCGAAATTTTCTGCATAATATTTCACTGATTCTGGCGTCTATCATAAATACAGTCACCACTCCTTAGATAATTAGCCATGTGAAAGGAAATCGATTGTAATTTGAGATACTGTTACGTGAATACAGTACAACCAGAGGTCGAGCGTATTCATATGTAGGCAGAGTAACACCGGTATACATGACAAAGCTCTGTTGTTTTATCTGTTTTTTTGGGTTCAGTTAATGAGGAATATCCGTGTGTCAATGATGTCTGATTTCACAAAAGGATGCTCTTCTCTGCGTAAGTGAAACAAAAGCTTCTCGCGACGGAGAGTAATCCTTCGACGTATTTGCGTGCAGAAAGAGGCTGGTGTTTACTATGGCGCTGACAGAGTAATGAAACGTCAATCAGCCTGGAGGGACTCCATTCCAGAACGGCACCTGTCTGTGTGCTGCGTCACCTCTGGGGGGTGATATCCAGCACGTCACTGAAAGAGTACAGATGAAGAGCAGCACACCGTGTTGCCTGTTGCCCAGGGCAACAGCCAAGTTTTGACGTTTGTAACGCCGTTTGGGAGACTGTGGTGCTTTCCAGATACGTACTGATGCTGATACATCGCCAGCCAAATGGAGGAAAATACTGACAGAGAGAAGGGGTGCACGTTGTATGAAATTCTTTTCGAAGAGTTCTGTGCATTATTCATCACACCATGTATCGACCACCTGCTGCTCTCCAGAAGTACCTGCAACCACTTCGGATGCCAAGACTTTGTGAGGCGTGGCAGGGATTTGAAACCAGTTCCTCCTCAACGCGGGCAAAGTGAATTACCCACTGTGTCATCTCTCTCCATTTTATCTGTCAATGAATTTACTTTGTCCTCGCGATAATACTGAGAAAATTCGTATAGAACGCAAATGAGATTTTATGATAATTTATTACCAAGCTCGTGAATAGTCTCAAACGATGTACAAGTCAAGAATGGACACTTCATGTTCAGGAGGAATTAATACAGTTGCTCTTAGAAATGTTTCTATAGATTTCTTTTATTTATTTAACATGGCAAGACTACTGTCATCAGTCTCACTCTTACATCTAACCACACATTCTACATATAAAACATTATTGTAATCATGAAAAGCATGTTATAAGCTACATTTACTACAAACTCTAGCATTTAGAGGTAACTGCGACATAAATAGACAGTGAAAACAGTTTATTTTCGTTTATTACAAGTGCTATAATTAAAACAAAATACTTGCAGGTAGCTTTAAATGATGAGCGGTAGCAGCAATAGACATGACAGGAGGGGTGATGGAGGGCGAGAAAAGAGGACGGGGGAAGAAGTCACCCGACTGACTCGGAAACGACAAGCGAAAGAAGGGTTACTGGCGAAATATGGGATCATTCGCTTCTGTTTAATAAAGGGAAACTAGTCACACATTTTAATTTTGGGGGGAAAACTTTATGAGGTTTACGGACTTAAATAACAGCAGGACATTGCACTGTGCGCAGAGTGCTGGGTAGCTTGTGCCAGAGGCTGACATCAGCAACTGAGAGAGAGTTAGTGAATGTTTTATTGATCGATACAGGTAAGATAAGATGACAGACACTTGATATCTGATGTACACCGAGGAGCGATGGAGAAGACATTGTGTATGGCACACACGAAGTCGTGTGGCAATGTCCATGCCAACTGTTCGCGTGAATCAATGAGAAGACCAAACAGACAGATGTTGAAATATGACCCACACCAGCTTTCGTGGTTGGTTCTCACCCTCTAGAGTTTCTGCTACTTGTGTAGTGATGGATTACACCCCAGCAGTAGAAGTTCGGGAGAGCGAGTGATTCGGGAGAGCGAGGTTTACGTTTCACTTCCTGTATAAATAAGTTCCGAATCTTGAGGAGGACATAGATGTAAGCAAAAGTCTTCCTCCATATGGTGATCGTATTTTCTGCCCAGATAAGGTACTCATCCAAAGTTAACACTGCAATATAACAGTTGAGTTAAATCTGGTGTTCTTTCGCTGGAGCACAGTCCATAACAACAAGGCAATAACGGTAAGGCAACAGGCTTCAGGATCTCATTGTAAAACTGTTGAGAGGTTTGGACTGAAAGCCATGTTTAACACCATACCAGACACTAAGTTTAAACTCACATCCGATACCACAATGCTGAATTTCGTAGTTTCGTAGTACTCGAGAGCAAACCGTATCACTTCGGATACGAATTTTATAGCGGTTATTATTAACTTAGCTACAGTCAGTAATATTAAGAACGTAATCCTCAGAACGCCTTTCGGGAGTGTAACTCCCATCTTTTGGCTCTCTGCGTTGACACTGCATAAACATGGACAATAAGCACAAACAGTCACAAAACAAAACAAATAAACAAATAAATAAATAAAATTATTCGCATATAAGTCAAAGTCTTACTTTAGAAACACCGTATTCTCTGTCCTGCTTATCCATATTATCGACTATCCACGAAAACGTTCCTGTCATGCTGTGTAAACGCCACTTACAGCAGCTCGAAGCCCCCATCAATCACCTATCAGTGTACCGGCTATTGCAGCAAACACGGCTCCAAACAGACTGCACTGAGCCACATGCCATTCCACTACTTTCCAGTGATGTTACACTGGCCACAAGACATAATA
Source organism: Schistocerca serialis cubense (assembly GCF_023864345.2). NCBI lineage: Eukaryota > Metazoa > Arthropoda > Insecta > Orthoptera > Acrididae > Schistocerca > Schistocerca serialis. Next base: position 737,808,835 of record NC_064639.1, on the reverse strand, counting down.
TATCAAAAGTACTTCATGAAAACTGCTCACATATATCGTGTAAGCGATAAACTGTAGGAAAGGTATGTATTTATAGAAGAAACCATTACCAGTCTCGCTCGTTTTGTACATTAAGCACATTATCGAACCTATCTCGGTGAATGGGTGTTTGAAGTTAGTCAAGCTTCCTTCCTTCCTTCGTGCTCTACTAGCGTCTCCTCTAAATCCTTTTCTGTACCTTTTATCGGGTGACATGTTTTGTTTGTATATTTTGCAGCTACCGACTTACTGTAATTTTTGTTGCAACCCTTGTTCACAGTACGAACAGCCCTTAGCGGCTCGCCATCTCACAACTATTCATGACGTCGCCTTTCCGGCTTAGATCTTTTTTAATATGTGACTTGTAAGTACTGCATCTTTTCCAGTCAGGACATACTTTAATTTTTTTAATGTATTATATACCTAATATGTTTTAGAACAGTTAGTCTAATTCTGAAGACGACGCTCATAGTAGCGTCGAAACCTGGTAAATTTTGACTTTCTAATGTAATTCTGACACGGTCACTGAACCTTAGCAGCTATGTTCAAAGTTTTTCTTTTTGTAATTTTCAAGTCTAAAAGCGTGTGCGCGACCCCTGTATCCTATCGAAATATTTTTCCCGATCTGTCCCTTGCGTTTCGAGTCACGTGACGCACATTCCATTCTACAAACACCTACCTAATCTAATTTGCTTGTCCTATTCACAGCTTGATGCTATAAATTATATATGGTTACGTTTTTTACTTTGAATGCCAACCGGGGATAGTGTAACATAAAAATATCGAACAGTTTCTATGACAATTTTCCAAAATACGGTACGGTATCGATCTTTTTACCCTTAGCTAATTTCTCTGTGTGTTTCTTCTTGTTCCTGTGGATAAGACGGATCTCAATATGTATAGTTGTTGGCTTTCTAAAGAGCTCGACGACTTGCTATTTGTCTCGCTTTACAATACGAGTTCTATCGTGAACTCAATGTTCACGGGAAGTAAATTTACCATCTATTTTATTAATATCATCCTCAATTCCATCTGGAAGCAATAACGTGTGGTCGGCGTAGTATTTATAATATGCCACCTTTTCCGTTAAGGGATCGTCGGATTTTAAAGCATTGTTTTCCAGTTTGGCAAAAAGGTATTCACAATTGTGCTTCAAATATCTAACCCTGGAGCCAACCCAGTTTAGCGAACATAAAATATATTGTTAAATAAGAGATAAGTCAGTGACAAGCCGCAGAAGCACTATAAACTCAATCGTTTCCTGTTTTCAGACCTTCTTATGTTTGAGGGGGTTATTTTTAATAATCTCGATTGTATCGTCTACTGGAACTTTGAAATACAAGTTTTTAATGTCCAGCTTATCTCTAATTTCATTTAACAGTGCTACACTGCTGCTTACTGGGTAATTGCTGCTAAAGCCATAATTGTGTCTAAGAAAGCGGCTGAAGTAAATATGTCAGTTAGTAAGCAGGAATCCTTGTTGGATTAAAAATCGGTCGGAGAGGGTGATTTTCCTTTATAAGTTCTAATGTTGGTCTTAAGTTACATACCACGGGTCTCATATTATGACATTTCGTCTTATCGTCTCTGAAAAAGAGAACATACATGCTTAAGTCCATTGCTGAAGATTACATTCCTAACATTGTATTGTATTATATTGTATTGAACTGGGGACCTAGAAACGACGGTGAGGCTTCGTCCCTGCCATAGCCTCAGTGGTACATAACCCCACAACAGGCTACAGCAGTCCACTCACCCCTCCGCCGCCCCACAACTAACCCAGGGTTATTGTGCAGTTCGGCCCCAGTGGACTCCACCGGGAACGTCTCACACCAGACGAGTGTACCCCAATGTTTGCGTGGTAGAGTAATGATGGTGCACACGTACTTGGAGAATGTGTGTGCGCAGCAATCGCCGACATAGTGTTACTATGGCGGAATAAGGGGAACCAGCCCGCATTCACCGAGGCAGATGGAAAACCGCCTTAAAAATCATCTACAGACTGGACGGCTCACCGGACCTCGATTCTAATCCGCTTCCTAACATTAGTTGTGTGCTAAATTAATTAGGACCATTATCTTCGCATCGGCTACCCCCAGTCCTTGTGATGGTTAATATTAGAACTAATTTTATAATATTACCAGGACAAAACAGCTTACTGAGAGATACTCCCTGAAAAATGATGCTGTGGTTAATACACCTGACCTGTAATAGGGTGGGGGAGGCGTGGGGTTGAACTATAGGCCCGAGTATCTAGATTTACGTTTATATGGTTTTCCTATATCGATTAAGGCAAATGCAAATCTTCTTCCGAAGAGGCAACGGTTGATTTACTTGCTCACCATTGTCCACGCTGAGCTGGCACACCGCCTCTACTGACTTCATCTTCTTGGGCACGTTCGTACTTCAGCTTCCTTACCACGTGGACAGCGGTCATAAAAAGAGCCTCACTGACAGGAACCAGAGACGCATCACGCCTTGTCAAAGCCGGTTTAAACCAGACACGAATTGCTATTTCAAAAAGTATGCCGGCGCATCTCCATCAGTTTCCTCGCGAACAGTGCGAAGGAAACCGCACGGAACGGACAGTGGGAGTGGCGAATCTCCCAGAAGTCGATTCTTCACCACGCGCGTAATACTACACGTCTTCAGTACACAAAACAACACAGAAACAAGACAGTTGCTGACTGGAGGCGTGTAATGTGGACTGCGAGCCGGGATTTTGACTCTTTTTTTTTCAAATGATGGAAGGCGCTGATTGTACTGATGTCCCAATGGCGCATACTCTACAAGAGAAGTGATATGCAAGAGAGAGAGGTTTACTATTGAAATTCCGAGGCAGTACGTTCTGGGACTACTTTTCCCTACAAGTATCTTATGAAATGACCAAAACCAGAAAATCTACGAATGAGAGATTTTCGTAGTTTTACTGGGCATCATTTTCTCCACGTTCTATTCGAGAATGGAACAGGGAACAGTCACACACTGTAAGGTAACTTGCGGAATACGGTCACTACCGACTTAAATTCTTTCTAGTAGACTAATTTACATGTCTTAAAAAAATCGTAGTTTCCAACACAATTAAAATTACTGAACTGTTTGGGGACTTCACTAATGTATGAGTAGATAACCATTTGATCAAAGTAAGGAGAAAATTTATTTTTGTGCTTTTCTTCACACATCAAGTTCCAATAATGTCCATCATGAAAGAGATCCTTCGAGGATGTAGAATAAGGCCAATAACAAACAGAAGTAGCCACCGGAATGAGATTTTCACTCTGCAGCGGAGTGTGCGCTGATATGAAACTTCCTAGCAGATTAAAAGTGTGTGCCCGACCGAGACTCGAACTCGGTACCATTGCCTTTCGTGGACAAGGCTCTACCATTTTTTTTATTCTTTTAATCTCATTTTATTCGTTTTTTAGTTCGTTATATCTGTCCTTGGCGGACGTCGAAAGACACTCGTTTCAGTTCGTTGTTTATCCATTAACTCAGTTTTTTTTTATTACAGAGGGCAGCTAGCCCGCTGACCGAACACGCTGAGCTACCGTGCCGGCGCCATCTGAGCTACCCAAGCACGACTCAGGCCACGTGCTCACAGCTTTACCTCTGCCAGAACCTCGTCTCCTGCCTTCTAAACTTTACAGAAGCTCTTCTGCGAACCTCGCAGAACTAGCACTCCTGAAAGAGAGGATATTGCGGAGACATGGCTTAGCCACAGCCTGGGGGATGTTTCCAGAATGAAATTTTCACTCTGCGGCGGAGTGTGCGCTGATACGGAGGTAGGAGACGAGGTACTGGCAGAAGTAAAGCTGTGAGGACAGGGCGTGGGTCGTGCTTGGGTAGCTCAGGTGGTAGAGCACTTACCCGCCAAAGGCAATGGTCCTGAGTTCGAGTCGCGGTCCGGCACACAGTTTAAATCTGCCAGGAAGTTTCAGAAGTAGCCACTGTAGGCTACTTATGTAAAATGTACAAATAATGGTTTATTCGAACTTAAGTAACTACAGACATAGAGCTGAAATAACTAATGGAGCCTACAGAATGTTTAATTCTTTTGTCGTAGAGAAATTACTGTAACATAGGATAATTGTAGTCCTAAACATACTTAAAACAACATAACAATTAATTGAAAAATGTTCTAGCATTTAAGCTGTAGACTATCCATCAAAGAGTGCCAATTTAACATGCACGTGAATTTGTCATTCTTTTTCAAAGTAAAAGTTGTGTAATAATACACTGGTGAGAACTGTGACAAGCAGCATCAATAATTAGTTACCAAATTCCTCCATCTATGAAGATATGCAAGAAACGATTCCAGAAAAACTAATTTTTCAACATTTCTATTTAAAGATTAGATTTAGAATAAGTGCTGTTTGACTGTTCGATGACAAAAAAATTCCTTTAGTTACATGTAGGTACTAACTTCTGTATGGTAACGTAAATAACAAAATTTGCAACATTAGGCTGAGGCATAAAGAGATCGCCACTCTCCAAAATTTTAAGATGTGGGTGAGTCTGAAGACACATTTTTTATCTAAGAGGAGTTATTTACTCGACGTGTCACAATGCAGCTTTTTAAATTCACTGGGAATGCAGTATCCCACTAAATTTGTTCAAAATTGGAATTCAGGTTCTGCCTGTTTCAAATCTTCCATTATATGTGTAATATCAACCAAAAACTCAGAGTCCTTGTGTTTTTTCTCTGTTGTGTCATCGATAGTATTAAATGTATGTCCCTCAGCAACAGGCAGTTTACCAAAACTACTTGAATTCAACATCAGTGGTAACACATTCCGCTTCCTTAACTTGGCTCCCATCTCAAAAATGAGAGGCAGCCATTGATCGGTAACTGGTAAATCTAGCTTCCAGAAAATCAGGTTGAATTGTTCCAGGCAAAAGGAATTTTTTTACCAAGATCTTTAGTACAGTACCTTGCCATCTCGATCCAAACAAAAAAAAAACAAAAAAACAATAGCCTTCATACTAAAATTAATATCCTTTCAAATGGTAGTCTGTTATTCTTTGGACCTTTATCCTTCCATCTATGAACCTATGCAAGAAAAATTTCTAGAAAAACTAAATTTTCGTCATTTCTACTTAACGACGAAGGGGACTTGGGAATATCGTTTTTTCCCCATCTTGTAAGTATAATTGTCATACATTGTGCAATTGACTGACAAGGTAACATGTGTCTCTCTGCTCCTGTAGTCGAAAGGACTGCAACTATTCATTGAATATTTGCTTTTCGGGCATTGTTTTAAGTCGCATTTGTGAGTACTGGAAAACTGAGCTCGGAAAGGGAACTTCCTAGCGGTGAGGGTAAACCCCCGGTATGTTCTCGGACTCCTTTGCCGACAGAGGGCAGTACGTGAGTCTCATTAGGCCAAGCGCGCCTGCCTGGGCTGTCGGACAACTTTCGTGGAAGTCTGGCTGGAGTCCGCTCTGGTGCCATTGTTTGAACACGGCCGCTGCTGGTCCGCGTGCTGGACTGCGAACGAAACACCCTCCTTGCCAACCTCTGCAGAAATGCGACTATGGGGACCGTGGTTGCATCAGGGTAGACACAAAGCAATGGAAAACCTGTTTCAAAATGAAATTCCTTGAATTCGACACGAAATTGAAAAATCAAGTGGGATCTCCTCTTGTCGTTAGAGTCTACCAAAGGAATATACATGTAGAGCATGTGAAGTGCACCGTTTCTCTATCGTATCTGATACACTTACAAGCATCTTGACTATAAGTCGACTCGGTCAGTTTCATTTGTGTATCGATATCCAGTCACTGACAGGGATCATTGTGGTTCTATCAGCTCTATGTTCTCATTTCTCTAGCCACTTGCTTGACTGTTATTTTGTGAGAGACAATGAGGTGATCTAGAGTTCTGTTGTGTTCTTGATAGCAACGTTAGCACAATATCAGCACCATACTGTTAAGTTCGGACCTCGAACGTTGATACCTTGCATAGGTATATTTCCGTAAAGGAACTCACTTTCATAGTGTTCATCAGTAAGAAGTGCAGTAATAACAATCGCTTTTTGCAAGGTTAACCGATAATGAACTGTGAAAAGCTGGCAGTTTACTGCAGGTATTCGTTAAAACCAAACGGAGGTCTGAAGTACTTGAACGCTGTGTACAGTGTCATCCTGGAGACATTCAGAGAATTAAAACGTATATTTAGAGATGAAGTACTTCTAAACAAGTGGAAATACCGTATCTTTCCAAGTTACTCTCCTAATTATTTAGTTATTCCACATTTTTCTCATACGTGGTCTCGCAACGCTTTTTCTGTTTCACTCTTTCACTTGCGGTGTGTATGTGTACGATGTGGTTTCTCAGCTTGGTTGGCTGCTTACATGCTTTCGTATATCTGTACAAAAAGTTCCACTTTGTTCTCGTATTTCAACATGCGACTTAGTTGTCTTCTTAAAGTACTCTGACCTCGGGCCTTTGGTGTATTCGCTACTATTTTCTATTTCTAAATCTACTTACATACTCTACACGCCTTCATAAAAAGCGTAATGGAGGTTAACTTGTGTTACTAGTAGTCATTCCCTTTCTTATTCCGCTCACAAATGGAGTAATGGTAGGAGGACTACATAGTTCCTGAAATTAAGTGTCCTCTGCCAAGTAGCTTCATGAGGAAAACGTATGGCACCTATACAGTGCTTAAAGGTACGGCTCCTGTGGACCAGTGCAGTATTGCTGTGCTAATTTTGCTTTCACATATGGATCTAAGGACTGTTGGCAGACCTTAAATCATATCTAACGTGTCTTTAGAGTGGCTATCAAATATCAGAACCACATTTCACTGACAACTTATACTCCAACTTTCCGAATATACTATACATTCTGTCTGAATGACTGAAATTCATAATTACTGAGTGGAATCTGAGCACGATTTGGTGAACGTTTGATGGGATATACCAGTGGAAAACTAAAAGAGACTTATTCACGCTGAATCGTAGCTATGTAGGATGTAAAAGATAAACCAACACGTTATTAAGTGGGTGATTGTTTTGTCTCATCTGTGTTGTTACTCTCACGCGTGCAGTTTCATTTTGGTTCCAAGTTAATATGTCAGCCTTTTAGATTCCTCCTAAGCAATAAGTTAGGTTTTACAGGGTGAGAATGTTGAAATATATGAAATAGACTCGTCATAACTTCTGAATGGTTTCCGCCAGGACGTTCAAACTGCACAGTTTGGAGCGGGACATGATCGGAATTACTATTCGCTTTGTTGTTTGGTATAGCGACGATGCCCACTGTCATTTGGATGAGTTCGTCAACAAGCAAAATTGGATATATCGGATATTTGGGGGACTGTGTGGTGTGCAATGTCATAATCGGTGCGTTATTCCTTGACATCGCGGGGACTAACAAACAGTACGTGAAGGTTCTGCAAGATGATTTCATCCCCATTACCCAAAATGGCCCAGGTTTCGACAAGTTATGGTTTATAGAAGACGGAGCTGGGCTCCATCTAAGCAGGAGTGGAGCACTTTTGGGATTGTATTCTGGCTCTGGGGTACCCAGAGGCCACTGGAATGGGCCTCGATTGGCCGCCATATTCTCCGGATCTGTATACACGCGACTCCTTTTTGTGCGCTATATTAAAGACAAGATGTACAGCAATAACTCCAAAACCGTTGCTGAGCTGAAAACAGCCATTCAGGAGCTCATTGACAACATCGATATTCTGACACTTCAGCGGGTCATGCAGAATTTCGCTATTCGACGGTGCCACATCGTCGCCAATGATGGGAGGCATATCGAACATGACGTATCTAAATTAGAATATCCGTATTGACGTTTACATGTTGAATAAAGTGTGTGCACTCCGTAGTTTGTAATTAATTTACGTTTCATTTCTTATAGTTCAATGACTGTCACTTTTTATATGAGCAATTCGTAAGAAACATTTCTGTAAAAGATACAGAATCTGTGCTACATTTGTTGACAATGTCTTTTGAGGCAGCACAGTTCCATTGTTTCTTGTTTACAAGTCATTAGATGTAGAAAACTATGAAGTGAGTCGTCACGTTTTTCCATCTGGTGCCTTTATCTCCTAAAACTTTCATTGTAAAAAATGGTTCAAATGGCTCTGAGCACTATGGGACTTAACATCTGATGTCATCAGTCCCCTAGAACTTAGAACTACTTAAACCTAACTAACCTAAGGACATCACACACATCCATGCCCGAGGTAGGATTCGAACCTGCGACCGTAGTAGTCGCGCGGTTCCGGACTACAGCGCCTAGAACCGCATGACCACCGCGGCCGGCCTTTCATTGTAGAAATATTAAGAAACCAACATATCGCCGCGACTACCTTAGAACATATTTTGGAGTTTTTAAGAGGTTTTTTTCAGCCTTATGCTGTGGTTTAACCACTCTAGAATAGAGATCTTGGAGTATGACCGCTCTGTCACCACACTAGGCGGCCGCGGCAGTGTACCTCTCCTCGTTAGGTAGAGCTACGCAACGCAGAGGTGCACACATGGTCCGTGTCTGTGGAGCCTGTTTACAGATTGACCGCGTGCTTTTGTGCAAGTGCCACTGGACCACTGTGTTAGACATCCCTTCATGGGACAGCGTTGCACTCTGTTGCTGATCGTATCTGAGAGCTGGATTCTCAGGATGAGTCAGGATAAGGTTACAATCGTGAACCGGGCTGTAATCAGTTACTCTCGGTTGCACAACGAATACGCAAATTTTATTTAAAGAAATTAAAAATGTAAAACAATATCTTAAAAAAACACAACTGACTGTATGAAGGCTGAAGGCCTTATCACAGAGAAAAAAATTCCACAATTTCTGGGGAGAAGGCCACCAAAAATAACCTCAAACACAAACGGCTGAAGGCCTGAATTAGAAGTCAGAAGGACAGTTACAAATAACACATATTAAGATAAATACTTCGTTTTAAAATAAACTGTAACACAGGTGAAGGCCCTATTATAAATGAAGTGAAATTATTACTCGGCAGAAGGTCAGAAACAATTTCAAATAACCAACGGCTGAAGGCCTGAATTAGAAGTCAGGAAAACTATTTCAAATAGCACCCATTTTAACAAATACTTACCTTTTAAAACAAGGTTCCTTTTAAAAGAACTTATTGTAACACGGCTTAAAGCCTTATTATGAAAGAAGTGAAATTATTGCTCGGCTGAAGGCCACACACAATTTAAAATAACAAACGGTTAAAGGCATGAGTTAGAAGACAGAAGAACAAAACCCAGATAGCACATATTAAGATAAATACTTCGTTTTAAATCAAAATGTAACACTGCTGAAGGCCTTATTATAAAAGAAATGGTGTTACTGCTCGGCTGAAGGCCACACCAACAATAATTAGAAAATTATAAATATCCTTGAAACAAACATCACAATCTAAGAAATCAGGACAAGCGGTTCTCAGCAAATGTTACAATGGTCGGCCTGGGAAGGTGAATCAAACATAAGGTAAGGTGAAACAGGCAGCCAAGAGTTGTACTAACGTAGCACGATGGCAACTCAAACTAGGGGCAGCCTAAGCTCCGACCGACCGACCGACTAACCAATCCGCCTAATGTCCGATCACCGGTACAACAATGGAATATTTTTAGGCAAGGGCGAAGAGACAGACAGCACTACGTCTTTCGAAAACACCCAAGGCCGAAGGAAGCACTAGAATCAAGGCAGACCTCCCAAAAAATATGCACAGTCGAATACAAGAGGCTGTCGAACTACACGCCGTGTCGGACAGCATCAACACGACGAGGAAAGGTACACTGGCGGGAAAGTACGCTAACTTCCAGGGCAGCTAACTGGGTCGTTAGCGGCCACAAGGCAGAAAATACCGCTGGTTGCACTTCACTAATAAGAATAATACTAAATTCAATGCTGAATAACAAAATGAGAAAGACGGCTGCAATATTTCCTGCCTCAAAACACTACACTTGTTGCCGCCAAGCTCAGCGGCTCTGGGAGCAACAACCCGCCGATCAAAGGCGAAATCTCAGAATATTCGAGGTTGTAATAGTAGTTAACTCTTCACTCAACTTAAAAGTCCAGGGTTCGGTGTGCAACGAAGTCATCACTCTCGCAGCTACCCTTCCTCGATTGGGCAGTGGCAGCACGCCACCAGTGGCCCAGCTTTCCCTAGCGCTGCACGAACCTACTCGCTGCTGCGCCCCAACCGAACTGAAGTCAGTTCGCCACTCTCACCAAATCCAGTACGCAGACAGCATTAAGGTAACTGTTCATTCAAAACGACAAGATACACACGGATCTGGGAAAACAATTCCACCAACAACTCACAATTCTAAAACCAGTCACTGTGAAACAACACAGACGAATTATAAGTTGGCACAAACACAGAGAAGCCAGAAGCGGTTGGAAGATCAAATGCACGACGTCCGCTGCTTCGACCGACCCAACGACCAACCAACGGTCGTCCCCACTCAAGTCAGGCACGGGAAAGATCCCAATATAAATCGTCGACTGACAGCTTATTGCCATGAGGTCACTTCGACGGGCGGACACTCACATACAAGTGAAAGTTGCACAACTCGAATATCACGGTCCATTCAACCAAAACTCGCTGAATCTGATCCTTGACGTAGTCGTGCACTCTCGCGACCACATCCTTCCGTCGGACAGTGCATGTGTGTCGCCAGCGGTCGGGCGAGTACTGGCTGTCAGGACCTCACTGCTGCTCCGTCCCAACTCAACTCGCTCGACACACGACGAACCAGAAAGTACTAGAGGTCGCTCCAAAGATGGTACCACAGTACAGGCTGTCGATAAGCGCTGCTGCTGCCACTCACGGACAACCATGGCGAGCAAACGCAGTGACGCCAGTGAACACACTAAGAAAACGAGACGCTACTATCGCTATTACAAGATGCGAAACTACGAACGGCATCAACGCGAGCCGCATATGACTCAGTATCTGATTCTTACGTCATGTAGCGTCTTGCGCCAATAGATTACCAAACTCTACTGTTGTAAAGCTATTACTCCTGTAGGCGTCAGTACTTACACCATTCTGACGGTCGCGTATCGACTTGTTAGTTAATTACTTAATCACTTATCTTCCACAGATCGTTTGGATGATTCTCTTATGGAAATGATATCACCATAAATCATCATCGAAATGATATAGTACAAATCAGTTTACAGGAGATGTATACATGATTAACTTCAACGTCAATTAACACGGTTTTTTTAGTCCCACTCATGCAACTAGACTTAAAAGTAAGTTATTTTTTCTTTTTTTTTGTTAGTTTTTATAAACGCGTGTCGTTCTCAGCGTGCTTGATACGCTTCTGGTGACATTCACATGTTTGGATAAACTTGTGGTGATTCGATCCTGTTGTTCTAGGCGCTACAGTCTGGAACCACGCGACTGCTACGGTCGCAGGTTCGAATCCTGCCTCGGGCATGGATGTGTGTGATGTCCTTGGGTTAGTTAGGTTTAAGTAGTTCTAAGTGACTGATGACTTCAAAAGTTAAGTCCCATAGTGCTCAGAGCCATTTGAACCATTTTTGACTGGCTCCTGGCGTAACTATCACCCATTCCGCACATTACTTTTTGGCGGCGAATTTTACAAGCATAGTGACTGAACCTATTTATTTTCTTTTTGGCTCCTGAGCCATTTATATACATTCTCTGAAAGGCCAATTGTGCTCAAATTTTTTAATTTCACTGCAGAATGTTGTAAGTGTGTAGCCTTTACTTGTGCGTACCTTGTCGTAAATACAAACTTGGCAATGTGAACAGACAACCAAAAAGTGCTACTGAGCTAAGAGCCACTCATTTACATGAAACTGAAAATAATCCTGTGTGTGTGAAAACTGATCTCATTCATAAGCCAATAAATAAGCAAACCAATAATTTCAAGCTCAGTCAGTGCGAGCTGTTTGGAAAGAAATGTGTCTGAATAAAAAGAAAGAAACTGTAACGTCGACTTTACAAGAATGTAACCTGAAACATACGAAAATTTCTGCACTGAATATGTCCCTGGTAAAATAAAGAAACTGACAGAATCTATATTGCGTAAAGGAAACGAAACAATCACGCCTTATGAATCTCACCTACAAAATGAAGTACTCGGAGAAACAGCAACACAGCAAGATACCGCAACAGCTAAAAAAATACTACTAAAAAATATACAGTTGGTCCAGGAAAATTGGGTTCATAATCTTGACACAGTGACATTGAAACGCGTGACTCAACCTTTAACTTCTGAAGTATCAGTTAGAATGGAGCGTATATAATAACTTCCTTGGTACAGTAAATTACCTCAGATGATCAATCATAGGATAATTATCAATAACTCAACTGTTACGAGGGTGGAGTGGACCAACAATACAAATATAATAAAATAAAAATAAACTTTTTACCTCATCAAATAATATCTTGGTCTTCTTTTCAAAAACTTTATGTCCGTATGCTATCCACCCATTATTATGAGTCATCATTCCTCCTCGTAATAAATCTGCAACTCACATAGTTCCAAACGTACGTCCATGCTTTATACTGGGCACCCAACGATTCCCACCTGCTGGACACCGCAGGTTTCCACTACTGATTGTCAAAGATTCTATGACTCCACAGTGCTGCCATCGCATACACACATACTGTTGCCTAACAACTGTTTCTCTGACTACATTTCTTTAAGTATATATTTTTTCTTTAAAATTTTAACACATCCAATAACATCATCAAAAAATAGTCATCTTACATCGTCTTTGTGGTCTAATGGTTATTTTGAATTTCCTGCCACTTTACAACATGGGTTAAGGTATAAGCGTGTTTCTTCCATTTTCAAACTTCCCCAACATTTAAACTTTGGTCTCATGTGCTGTAATTTCTATGGCTGGCGGCAGTGCAGTTCCGTGACTCCATCGATTATAAATCGTTGCTTGTGGCCAGATCCTACAGTGGCAGCAGTCAAAATATAGACAGAAATATTCCTACCCTATTCCTATGACACATCAAATAGTTTTAAATCTAATGGAAGTTATCGCTTGGGTTTCAAGCTTAAGAAAACTGGGTGGGGGAATTTGTTTATTCTGTGATATCAGACATGAGTGGCAAAGTGTTTAAACGGTAACATCATAGAGGTGGTAGGAGATCGGCTGAACTTTCAAAAGCTGGGCTAGAAACACTTTAAACTTATGACAAGTGAACTGTAACGTCATAGGAGCAGGGAAAACCAACGTTTTTGACTTTATCGAGATTTTAGGTTAAGGACCAGAATCTATTATTACCATGTGTGACCTGCCAACAATGCAACCTGTGGTTTTATCTCTCAGGACCACCATATTGCATTATAACATATGGCTGTGAAAGTCTGACAACCAGGTCCTCAATCTTCGAGCGTCAGCTTGGATTTTGACGTCTGTGGTACTATACCCAGTTGGACCTCTTTTGGTCGCAATCTTGATTTTTTTTAAATTTCACACTAACAGGACAATATCCCTCATTGGATCTTTTGAATTTCCTGCCATTTTACACTTATGGCAACTGACCTACCTCCACAGTGCTGTCATAGGAATGTGGCAAAAACCTGTAGCATAAATTGGCTATTTTAATATCCCACCAGTTTATACTTAGGCTGATATCCTCAGAGAGTTGAGGGAGGGGAGAAGGAAATCCGATCATAGTGCTTCATATGGGCAGAGGATGGACGACATCTGGTAACAGTGCAGATTGTGTCAGACCCCAATTAGCTATACTACTTCTGTTCTATATGCAATGCAAAATACAAAGTCCCATATTCAGGATATGACCGTAGCGAAGCAGATGCAGGAACCCGGCACTGTCGCTCAAGGCAAGGTCCTAGTGGAGGTCGATTCCAGCTGCCTTTCTTCAGTGTGCAAAGTGTTAAGTATGTATGTGTGTCGTGTGCATGACTGTGTTGAATGTTTAGGACAGTGAACTGTTGGGGTTACGTTGTTATGGATGAAAGGAAGGGAGAGAGCGAAACCCAGTGCAGGTACATAAGCTACTTCTTACAGATAGCACCAAGAGGGCCGCTGAAATTAACGTCCCCATCCGACAAATGGATATCCACCAACAGAGCCACGTGCCCTAATTACATGAGAAACTGTAAAGAGGTTTGGAAGGGCTCTACTCTGCTATATGTATAGAGTGATCCATTGATCGTGACAGGGCCAAATATCTCACGAAATAAGCGTCAAACGAAAAAACTACAAAGAACGAAACTTGTCTAGCTTGAAGGAGGAAACCAGATGACGCTATGGTTGGCCCACTAGATGGCGCTGCCATAGGTCAACGGATATCACCTGCGTTTTTTAAAAATGGGAACCCCCATTTTTTATTACATATTCGTGTAGTACGTAAGGAAATATGAATGTTTTAGTTGGACCACTTTTTTCGCTTTGTGATAGATAGCGCTGTAATAGTCACAAACAAATGGCTTACAATTTTAGACGAACAGTTGGTAACAGGTAGGTTTTTTAAATTAAAATACAGAAAGTAGGTACGTTTGAACATTTTACTTTGGTTATTCCAATGTGATATATGTACCTTTGTGAACGTATCATTTCTGAGAACGCATGCTGTTACTGTGTGATTACCTGTAAATACCACATTAATGCAATAAATGCTCAAAATGATGTCCGTCAACCTCAGTGCATTTGGCAATACGTGTAACGAGATTCCTCTCAACAGCGAGTAGTTCGCCTTCCGTAATGTTCACACATGCATTGACAATGCGCTGACGCATGTTGTCAGGCGTTTTCGGTGGATCATGATAGCAAATATCCTTCAACTTTCCCCACAGAAAGAAATCCGGGGACGTCAGAACCGGTGAACGTGCGGTCCATGGTATGGTGCTTCGACGACCAATCCACCTGTCATGAAATATGCTATTCAATAGCGCTTCAACCGCAAGCGAGCTATGTGCCGGACATCTATCATGTTGGAAGTACATCGCCATTCTGTCATGCTGTGAAACATCTTGTAGTAAGAAACTTCCTGGCAGATTAAAACTGTGTGCCCGACCTAGACTCGAACTCGGGACCTTTGCCTTTCGCGGGCAAGTGCTCTACCATCTGAGCTACCGAAGCACGACTCACGCCCGGTACTCACAGCTTTACTTCTGCCAGTATCTCGTCTCCTACCTTCCAACAGATTCTCGCGCAGTTTGTCTGCTGCTTATGTGCGGATTAGCTGCAACAGCAGATAAAACACCTACTTGGGCATCATCATTTGTTGCAAGTCGTGGTTGACGTTCACATGTGGCTGAACACTTCCTATTCCATTAAATAATGTAACTATCCGGCGAACGGTCCGGACACTTGGATGATGTCGTCCAGGATATCAAGCAGCATACACAGCACACGCCCGTTGGGCATTTTGATCACAACAGCCATACATCAACACGATATCGTCCTTTTCCACAATTGGTAAACCGTCCATTTTAACACGTTTAATGTACCACGAAGCAAATACCGTCTGAACTGGCGGAATGTTACGCGATACCACGTACTTATACATTTGTGACTATTACAGTGCCATCTATCACAAAGCGAAAAAAGTGGTCCAACTAAAACATTCATATTTCCTTACCTACTACACGAATATGTAATAAAAAATGGGGGTTCCTATTTTTAAAAAATGCAGTTGATATCCGTTGACCTTTGGCAGCGCCATCTAGCGGGCCAACCATAGCGCCATCTGGTTTCCCCTTTGTAAGGGATCCGTGATCCCACAAACATAGATGCTAGTATCCGACGCCCAGGTCGATAGTTTACTGGAGTCGATTGTCAAGCGTTGCAGCAGGCAGTGAGACGAGTGTTGAGTGTGGAGTAGTATGGGAGAGTGCGTCGAGTGATAAGTAGTGCGGGAGAGACAGGCAAGAATGGTGGTCAAGTAAATTCACCGAAGTGTGACAGATGAGCGCCCCCCCCTCCCCCCCTAATCGTCGTGGGGTGGACCCTCATCGATACCGATTCGCGAGTGATATGACACGAAAAGTGACAAGTGCCGAATTTCGTGTTTCGCGTCAACCGCGTCGGCCAGCAACAACCATGGATTGCAGTGAGGATTGTTGTGGATGTTAACCATTGAGTGTGACGAAATACCTAAAAGTCAGCAACCAATAAGAGATAAAACCGTAATTATACGTGTAAGGCGAAGGTAGCAACTGCCTCAGAATTTGTGTGATAGTAGGAAATATATATCAGTTTGTACATCGCAAACTTTGTGGTCCTTAATAATAGACAAACTTTCAATCATTAGCTATTCCGTCTCGGAACAGCCGCATTCGGTTGAAATATTCCCGAAACCACAGCAGAAAAACCGATAGCCTTTCATCCATTAAGCACACGGTCATATATCATAATAATTAACTGTTTGGCGGCTTCGGTAAGTTATACAAAACCCAATAAGGAATTTAATCGGGGGTTGTTTCACCTTTCAAGCTTTCTTTGTAGTTTTTTCGATTGATGTTTTATTCGTGAGATATTTGGCCCTGTCACTATCAATGGACCACCCTGTATATTACCCAAAGCATTCTTTTGCTCTTCGTATGTGATTTATTCGACCAATTGCTCCTGAGATCTTCAAGTGGTCATGGACGATTGAATTTTTCCGTGCTTGTAGATTTGGTTCATGATCCCCTTTTTAGTTGCGCCTACATAACTCTTCTCGTCTTCGTGGTGAATGATGTTTCTCGGATACTTTCTGTGAATTTTTGGTTTTTGTTTTCGTTCCCAGTTATCAGTAATTTACGCTGGACTAAAATTCTTCCTTGATAGTTCACGTTAAAAAAAAATATTTCTTATGTGGCTGTGTAGTTTGAAGGTCTAAGTTACCTATAACACAATGGAATAAGTGTAAAATGTCTACATTTTAGCACTGTTTATGACACTATGTTACCTCAAACTCTGTTTCATAGCGTCGTATGTTCTGGACTGCTAAATAATTCTTTATGTGTCTACAGGTTAAAGTTGTATTTCTTGAACCAAACACTCTAGAGTGTACTTTTTCCTATCCCAGGAAATCTCAAATCTCCTACTAATACTGGCTCAGACACGCAAGATCTACTCCATGCAATGGAAAAACTGTTTAACATTAATTCGCTGTAAACAATGGCGAAAGACAGTGAGTAACTCCCGGAGCTAGAATAATGGCGTTCTTCACATTAGAGATACTGGGGTTTTCATAAATATCTTCTGGTTGTTAACAAGATATAATCATCTTCAGGGAAACAGCTTAGTGTAAAAACAAAGTTGCATTTACGAAACGATTTATATTCAAGGAACATAAATGCATCGAATAGTAAATACGTTAAGGGCACTGCAGAAAACTGGTATTTTTAATTTGAAACTAGATAATGTTAACTGGAATATTTGAAGTAAGAGGTAATCTTTTACATCTGCTGACTTTTAGGCCTTATTATGTATGGAAATTGCGCCGGGTTCAGGAGTGCTGTAAATTCAAAATCAAGTTAAACTAGGGTAATCATAGAATTTATGTCGGAACGTTATCAGAAAGCTATTTTCCCATAGGAAAGAAAATTTCAAATTACTGTTATAATACGTCTTGTTCAGACATTCGTTAATTTGCCAAGGAGGTCGCCCATTTACATAACGAATTCACATAAAGGCGAACATTTTTGGTCTGTTAGAGAGGAAAACTTCGTTATGGAGGGTAGTTCTGTGGAGCGAATGAAAGCTTGCTGGCAGGAGCAAGTTAGGCGGACAGCTGCGCTTAGAACGGTAGTTTATTCCGCCTTACTAATTTTGATCGTTCCTCCCTCTTGCTCTCCCACATGCTTCCTAACCCCAGTTAGTGTTGTCCAACTTCCAACTGTTTCTGACTGTTTATCCAAACCTTTATTTCACTCGCTCCAAATAGCAACAACATTGTCAGTGAATTTCAACATAAAACAATTCAGTTCACAAAGAAAGTAATCCAGCGTTAGCTGTAAAATGGAATAAAGAAGATTTTAAAATACGGGTAGAGCCTATAGGACTCTTTACAACATGCCATGTTCGGTTATATCTCAAACTTTACATGAGTCTGTTACACATATATTTGAAGGTTGACAATTATAAGGATAATAGATACGCGAGCCACTGAAGAAATAATAGCATGTAACAGACAAATGAAGTATTATTCGACGAAAAGCTAAAAATTTGCATGCAAAAATATATGTTAACATATACAATACTTTGTGGTGCCTCGAAGTGGTAGATGCTTCAGAAGATATGTACTTTGGGAACCTTGGGGAGAATTACCTTGTTCAGTCATGATTCTTTGTGATGAGAATAATAAATAAATAAGTGGGGCCTTATCTACACAACTGCCTGTCTCCTTGACCACCTCATTCAGATTTTCAGGATGTTTTAGTTGAGGCATAAACAAACTATTTTAACATAGAGGGAAGGGCTAAAGAAGGAGCTGAGGTACTGCATTTTAGCTCTGTATATTGATCTTAAGAACAATGAAAAAAGCGACACAGCCTTTACAGTGTGAGAATACCCAAGAATCCACAGTTCTGCAATGCTACTGGCACAAGCAAGCTCAATGGAAAATTAATACATGAACTAGCTTCTTCCCTTAGCATTGCCCTCAAGTGTGTTTGACACATATATTGAACTCACCTACGTCCTATGTCAGCCCACCTCACCCTCTTACTTCTATCTATCTCCTACTCCTCATCTGTCTCTTCATCTCTTCTTTGCCAATCTTCACCCATTTTCTCCACCACTGTCTCTGACCAAACCTTCCTGCGCCCTCCCTCAGGCCATATCCTCCTCTCCCTCCCCTTTTCTGTTTCTATCACTGCCTCTCCCTTCCTATTCCGTTTGTCTGCTACCACTCTACTTTGTCCATCTGTCTCATGCACCTCCCCTCCTCTTTCTTTGTCCATTTCGTTCTCCCTCTCACTCTTTCCATCGCCTCCTGTATCCATCTTAAGCTGTCCCGAGCCATGAACATCAGCAAGTGCAACCCCTTCAATGCAGTTCAATTACACAGCCTAATAAAACTCCCACAACACACATGTCATGCAGGGTAGGCTATAATCAGGTATTTCAAAAAGCATACAGGCCACTATTCTATGCAGGTCCATAATGTAGGTTAATGGTACTCCTACAAAACATGCCTGTCATGCAGGCCAGCCTACATGCCTGGGCCTAGAAAAACCACTTCTTGCCCCGAACATGTAGGCTGACCTGCAAAGCAGCTTGATTTGCTAGGTTGATACTGGTCTAATGCAACATGCTTCTCATGAAGGGCATCCCATATGCCAGGGGCTATAAAAAACATCTTTTGCCTGCATCTCTGCTCTTGTTGGATCTAGCATTTTATGAAGCCCACAGTGCTGGTGCGCATGGGGCCTGCTGCTTCTGTGTCAAATTTCGCTGAAATTGATCTCAGGATCTTGGAGAGCCTGGACATACACATGTACATTTACTCTGTTTTATATGTAATGGGTGGTTATAATTAAACTTTCCCTATTACGAAACACATTATAACACGAAAAGTAATTACCACATGAGGACCAAACGTGGTAGCATTTATGTCAAGGAGATGAGGAAGACAAATAACGAAGAGTAATTTCAATTGAAACACTTTCAATGTGCTGCTACGGTACATCATACCATTATTTACTGGTACCATTACTGCTACAAAAGTGTCTCAATATGGCGCCCATCAGTATCTAGAAAAGTATGAAAGTGCAATCCTGAATGTAGCACGTCTCTTGACATGCTGCACTTCAGATCAGCATATGTGTGATTGTTCCCCCAGTAAATCCTGTCCTTCAGGTAGTACCACAAGCAGAACCACAGGGTGTCAGATGAGCTGAACATGCCAGTCAAGTATTTTCAAACGATCGGCTGATAATTCGTCAGTTCCACATGTGTTTCGGAGAAGTAGGTGAACTTCACGAGTGGTGTGCAGTAGGGTCCCGTCTTGAATAAAAACTGTTGCGTTCAATGCGTCTCTCTCCCATAGGGCGGGTATGACATGCTGGCGAAGCATATCGTAGTAATGCTGGCCAATCACACTGTATGTCTTTGATCCTTGAGCGCCAACCTGTTCAAAATAGAATGGGCCAATGATGAACGTAGCCGTGTAGCCACACCACATGGTGACACATTCACCTCACAGAGGAACTTCATGCACAGTGACTGGAGATGAAGAGCACCACACTCGGCAATTCTGTGTGTTCATCTCACCTGTTAGAGAAAAATGAGCTTTGTCTGTCCATAGGAAGGTCCATGGCCAGCCCTCATCAACAATACTTGCGCGAAAGTGGAGAGCGAAGTCAACACGTCGTTGTGCGTCCTGTGGTGCAAGCTGTTGTACTTTGTACAGACAGCATTTGAGAATGGTTTGAAGCACCTTCCCTACAGTGGACTACAGGATATTCAACTGTTGTGTCACAACACACGCACTGCATGACGATCGGGAATTGCGCGCGACGTTGTCTGCCATAGCAACAGCGATTTGATCAGCCACCTGTGGTGCAATGGGTCGTCGGCCTCTTCCCAGAGCGACGCCCAGGTCTCCACTTGGTTCTAACTTTTATCATGCTCCGCACAGCAGGTGGAGAAAGAGGACCCCTCCATAATACTTTCAGTCAGCGATTTTTTCGACTTGCAGCTGTAGCATTACTGTTGTTTTGATAACAGATCTTCATCAATGATGCTCTTCTCCTTTTGTCCAAGCTCATGTTGACACGTCAACAAGTGCACTGCGACTGGTCAAGTGTGTGAGACTATGAGTCACGATCACTTATCTCGGCACCTGGTGGCCATAATTGGAACTGGATGGTGGCACTGTGACGCATGGAAATGATGCACCCCATACTCTGGAAATTAATGCTAACAAGTTTGGTACTCATGCAGTAACTAGTTTCATGTTAATAGGGAAAGTTTAATTATAAACACCCGGTATAACAGATTACATAAGGAAATAATAGTAAGAATTCGCCCAGCCTTTGGGAAAGTACTATACTGATAGAGATGACGTGAAGATGCACACACAGTGAACCATGAGAGAGATTGAGATGAGGACGCGAGGGCGCGAGCGTGTCAGCGCGTTTCTTACTGCAAGTGCATTGAAGAGAAGTCAGTGGACTGTCCGCAGGTCCGAAAACGAGTGTGTGTTGCCATCGCGATCGCGATCGTGATCCTAGCAGCCACCTTCCTTAAAATGCAACTGGGTTCATATTGTGTATATGCTGGAGTGCCTAGCTTTAGAATAATGAAATCCTAAATATGCTGCAATTTAAAAGGCTGATGACTAGCACGACAGTCTTGCTATGTACTGTAATGGACCGACTGTATCCAGAAGCTCCTTCAGTGAGGGGATTCGGAGGATGTGTCTTCAGGTTTTGTTGCCTCAGATGCGACAGACTTGTGTTGCTACATTACTGAAGAGAAAGTAGTTCCGCGCTGCCATCCTGACTATGGACGCAGCCCTGTCCCTTCCGCGACAGTTCAGATGGTCATTTTGAGGAAGCGCCAAAGTTGCACTCCCAGGAAAAAAAAGTCTCCCTATGCAAAAGTTTGTCTGCAAACCAAATTAGAACGTAATGACTAAAGTCTGCCATTTCAGCATACTTGCCATCTTGGGACTATTTCACTATTTTGGCTTCCAGAAACCCGAAAATTAATGGCCTTTGTCCTCCGGCAGTCCCTTATCTTGGGAATATGACGGCCACCGGAAAAATTATTTATTATGGAAAAAGTTGCCTATGAACTTTATCAGCATGCATCCACCTGCGATTACAGTCACCTCTATTAAAGACCAAAACTGTACTTGGGCTTTAAATTACTTAAACATTTCACGTTCTCTTCTCGAACACAATAGTCGTTGAGACCTCACAAGAAAGATGCGTGTGTGCACTGGAACAGTCTCTCTTTTACATTAGGCATATCTCTCAAAACAGAAATTGCAGTGGTGTCGTACCATCTTCCCTTCTTCGTCATCGAAGTGCAAATGTGGATCAAAACAAAGCAGAACGGAACAAAACGTGGCAAAATTTCGAATAGTGACATCACTGAGGCTTTTTATATTTTATAATTCCAATATGAATACATAGAAAATTATTTAGCATGTTAACATGTTGCTGCTTCAACCACAACACTTTTACTACATGAATACGCTATTTTAAAACAGAAATATCAATTCTTCATATCGACGTGAGTAATATCAACTGTATTTTAGATCTATCTACTGGGAAATTTCTTGCTCACATCAAAGCACTGTTGTTAAGAAAGATTTTCCCGTTTCCACTATACTGCTTGTTCGACAATACTGCGCATCTTCATAGACTGGTAACGGGATCCTGTCACGACCATTACTCATTTTAATTATTGTTTTAAACTGGTCATTGTTTCTGTTTACGCTGTTCTCATGACATATGTCATGCGTCATGCAGTAGCATCAGATCTCAATCAAATTGTCGATATCCTAACACCCGACGTCACATCCGTTGCCCTGTAGTGGGGAATAAACGCATCATAAAAAAAGCACCGGGAAAAAGCAGCACGTTGTGGCGGCAGAAATGGAATCCGGCTACAAAAAATACCCAACTACTGCAAAGAGATATAAAGCTAGGAAAGAAGGAGATTGAATAAAACACACACACACACACACACACACACACACACACACACACAGAGAGAGAGAGAGAGAGAGAGAGAGAGAGAGAGAGAGGGGGGGGGCTGAGGGGGTGAATACCACTCGCTTTGTAGCTAAATTAAACCTAATGGTGAAGTATGTGGCTACCAACCAACCGAACACTGTTAGATCCACTGCCTATAGCGACCTCGGAAGGGCGATTTAAGAGGAGCGTGTGGTCAGCGACATAGTCTTATTTGAAGCAGAGGAGACCGGCAATTTGAGGCCACGTGCGAGAACAGTCAGTCGCAGTCTAGAGATAGACCTCAACTATCCAACGCCGGAAGACAAATCGACCACATAAATTGTAGTGTATACGGATGACTTTTATGAAAGTAATACTCCTTTTGCTATCACTAATTTTACTTTAATTCTTGTACAGAAATGAGCAGAGTGTATACTTACAAATTTCACAAAAATTGTATCTGTATAATTATAAATGAATTTAAATTTTGTACATGGAAAACTGTCTGTTTTTATTAATATGTGTAAGTGAAACGTCCCCTTTGAAGAATTATACATGACTGTCCTTAAACTGACATACAATATTTTTAACGCAACGCAATCTGACTTTCAAAAATCCCTGCAAAAGAATGGCCCTGAGTAACATTAAACTATACCTTTCAGAAATCACTTACCTCACAAAAATCTTCATTACTCGAACTACTGCAATACAGCGAGCACCACTACTGCCAGCTAAATAAAAGATTCAAACTACGGAAGGCACTAACTACTGATAGGGATAGTTAGCAAATGAAAGATATTAATAGAGAACAAACAATGTATTTACCTTAATAGTCATAATATATATAGCAGTTCATGACAAATTACAAAACTCCGCCATCTCTCTCCCCACATCCACCACTGCTGGCGGCTCACCTCCAACTGCCCAACACTACAATGGCGAGTATTACAACAATGCCAACCAGCCACAGACTGCACACAGCACAGCCAGTGATTTTCATACAGAGCGCTACGTAACATTGCCAATAAGAAAACATAAACAGCCTACCTACTTACATAAGCTACAGATGGCTGTTAGGTCACGAATGAAAACTCCAGGTCTCCTCAGTTACCACCGTGAATGAGGGTGGGCATGTTTCCAATGTAACCATCATTGGTGCTCATCGAACCCAAGTGCTTAGTTTGATGATTATATTGCTCATCTACAGAAGCGTAATGTGGCTAGAATTATCAAGACTTTTAAAGAATATTTATTGTATTTCTCTATCATACATCTACATACTTACTCCGCAAGTACTAGTACCAATACTCGTAATTTCCTTCCCGTTCCACTCGCAAACGGGGTGAAGGAGAAACGACCCCCAATTTCTCTTATCTTCGTGGTCCTTATGTGAAACGTACGTTGGATGCAGTAGAATCGTTCTGCTGTCAACTTCCAATGCAATTTCTCTACGTTTACTCAATAGTGTTTCGCAAAAAGAATGTACTACTTCAGATTCATTCTAATTAATACTAATTAATAGTAATTAATACTAATTAATACTAATTCGGATTCAGAGATTCTCATTAGAGTTCACGAAACATCACCTTAACATTCGCGCGTTGGTCAAACCTACCCGTAAGAAGTCCTGCAGCCTGTCTGAATTGCTTCAACGTCTTCTGTTAGTCTGACTTGATGGTGGTCCCAAACACTCAAGCAGTGCTCAAGAATGGATTGCACTAGTGTTGAGTGATCGGTGTCCTTTCGCAAAATTCTTCCAATAAACCGATGCCGACCATTCCCCTTCCCTACTACCGACTTTACGCACTCGTTCTTTTTCATATCGGTCTGTAACGTAACGACTAAATATTTAACGGATATGACTGAGTCAAGCAGCAGTACTAATACTGCATTCGAACATTATATGATTGTTTTTCCTGCTTATCTGCATTAACTTACATTTGTCTACATCTAGAGCAATTTTGCGTAACCTCCTCCAGTCACTCAGCGATGACACCTTACTGTACACCTCAGCATCATCAGAAAATAGCCACAAATTGCTGCTCTCCCTGTCCGTTAGATCATTGGTGTTTACAGAGAAAAATAACGGGCATATCAGACTTCCATGAGGAGCTCCTGACGATACCCTGTCTCTGATGCGCTCTCGCCCTCGAGGACAACGCACTAGGTACTTTTACTTAAGAAACCTTCAAGCCACTCACAGATCTGGGAACCTATTCTGTATGCTCAAACCTTCGTTAAAAGTCTGCAGTGCGGCGCAGTGTCAAACGCTTTCCGGAAATCTAGGAATATGGAACTTGCCTGTTGCCATTCATCCGTGGTTCGCAGGACATTCTGCAGGGAAAGGGCAAGCTGAGTTTTGAACGAACGATGCTTTCTAAATTTGTGCTGATCTGTCGACAGAAGCTTTTTCCGGCTTAACTAAATCTGTTAAATTCGAAATAAAGAATTCTACCTGTGGTAAACTTATGAAGAACAGAGAGTGTAATATTCCACCTTTCGAGTAATCACTAAACCCGCGTATGCCACCTAGCGTCACCGGGTGGCAGGTTAAGAATCTTAGCGGTTGTAGATGGACGGATTTGTGCTGAAGAACAGTGACAACGGCAAGTAAGGGCATAAAGAGTCCGGCTGCTACCGGTGTGACACCACGCCAGCGACTGCTGAAGGCGTACTCTAGGGCACTTTTTTGCTGGGGGCGAGAGAGTGCAGTTATCCCATGACGACGGTTGACACGGTAACGGGTCAGCGATATCACCTGCTGCTTTGATGAGGGCCAAATCACATTGACAGGAAAACACTGCTATAACCAAATTTGTAGTAACCACAACCTACAGCGGGAACGCCTTGGGCTGCGGATCGGAGCCGCCAGGTGGGGAAGCCGCCGGCGGTGGAGCACGCACCACAGGGTAAACACAGGACGAGGCGGACGACAGACCAACGACAACTGACAACAACCGACCACGACTGACTATGAGCGACACAACAAGGAAGAGATAAACAACGGAGGCTTGTGGGAACCACAACACCAAACACCAAACGTAAATCCACTCGGAACCAGAGCCAGGCAAATGTCAACAACGAGCAACGACCAGAACGCAGTACCGCCGAGATAGAAACGAAATCCAGAGCGAGTACCAGACTGGCTGGACTAGGACAGAGCGGGTCCCTAAATACGAAAACGGAGGGAGCGGCTATTGGCCGCTGTCTGCACGTGACTAAGCGGTGGCGCCCTCGCTGCGCGGAATAGCCGCCGCGGAGGCGGAGCCCTCTTTGGGCTGACCACGTCCATTTCTTCTGCCGCGTGTTCGACTTCCGCGGCGGAAGGTACTAGAAAATTGAAGAAAAATATGGAGTACATTGGTATAAAACGTACTCTCATAATTTGACCCACAAACATTTCAAATTCTGGTCCCCCGCCTGAGTATTTAAGTTCTGTTGCAGTTTCTAACGCAGTAATAAGTAGCTTATTTGATCAATTTTTGATATGGGTTTTTCTTTATTCAGCTATTACTGCGTTGTGTCGAATGACTCTGTTGTCATTCATCTTTGATTCAGTATCAATATATATTAGGTTCTGTTAGTGTCTAGGTGAGAGGCTTCTCCGGCGGTACACCGAAAGGTTGCCGCCCTTCGATAGTGCAATTCCAGCGCTTATCGAAGTGCTAGGTGTTCCAGGTGCCAGCCAGCCCAGCAGAGCCACCGCGGTCCAGCAGCAGCAGCAGCAGCAGCAGCAGCCGCCGTCCCGTTCCCGGTCCCGGCCTGCAGCAGCGGTCCCACCGGTAGCCAGCCAGCCAGCCAGCCAGTCAGCCAGCCAGCCAGTCCTCCTCCTGTGGCAGCAGCAGCAGCAGCAACGGTCCAGCCAGCAGCAGCAGCCCCGGCCCCGTCCGCGGCAGCAGCAGCTGCGGCGTTCCTGCCGCCCGCCGTCGCCGTCGCCGTCGCCGTCGCCGTCCGACCCTGGTCGTCCGATCCTGGTCTTCGTTCGTCTGCGTCTTCGTCTTCGTCTGTTCCCAGTTTGTGTCCTTTCCTTTTCGTGCTGTGCGTTTTTTCTCCCTGTCGTCATGTCCGCCCCCACCACCACCGCCACCACTACCACCCCCACCATCGTCTATACCTCACCTTCCGCCGCCTCCACTACTATAACTTGGTGTGCCCAGTCACACCCCCCTCCTTCCATCCCACCTCTCTTCACTCTCCCTTCGCCCTCGCTGTTTGTCGCCCCCTCTCCCCCTTCTTCCTCTCGCTCCTCTCGTTCTGACCCTTTCCCCCCACTCCCCCAGCCTGTCACTGCAGCTCCGGCTAGGGTGGTGGCCCGTCGGGCCACTGCCCACGCCCAGCTCTCGCCGTCGCCTTCGCCATCACCGCCACCACCGTCATCATCGTCGCCGTCACCATCGCCTTCGCCTTCGCCTTCACCGTCACCATCTCCGGCGCCGACTGCTGCGTCCACGCCGGGACCTGTCCCTTCTCACCACATCCCCATCGCTCCCGTCCCTCATGTAACCACCCGCCCTTCTGCCGCCGTCAAACGCCCTAGTGGCACCCCCACCTCCTCCGCTCCCAAAAAGGCCCCGCCCCGACCTCCATCTCCCCCCCAGGGTGCCATGGATGTCTCCCCGCCTGGCCCTGCTCCCACCTCCTCCTCCTCCTCCTCCTCCTCATCCCCCCCCCCTGTTTATACAAATATCTCCTGTCCCATCCCGATCCTTCCTTTCTTGAGGCCCGGAACCTCTCCCTCCTCCTCCGCCAACATTTCCCTGGTGCCCCCATCTCTCTCCTTACTCCCAGACGGGATTCTGTTCTCATCTCCTCCCCCAGCCCGACCCTCCATACTGACATCCTCTCCCATCTCCCCGTCACCCGTTTTGGTCCCAACGCCTCCCATACCCCTGCTCCTTCTCCATCTCCTACCCGCCAACCCCAACCCCCGCGTCGCCCGCCGACCCTCACCGCCATGATCACGCGGCTCAGTCTGTCGATCACGGAGGAGGAGGTGTTGGCGGAGCTCAAGGCCCATCCCACACTGGAGGTGCGGGCGGTCCGCCGCATTTTCAACATGGCCGGCCCCACCCGCCTTATGCGGGTTTTCTCTGAGGACGCCCCGTCCATTGACCGTCTCCTGAAGGAGGGTGCCCTCCTCTTCCATCAGCGGTACAAGGTCGACCCCTCCCGTTCCCCTCCTCAATCCCTGCGCTGCCAGAGGTGTCTGCACTATAATGCGCACCCCACTGCTGAGTGCCGCGAGGCCCTCACCTGCCCGCATTGCCAGCAAGCACACTTCCTCCAACAGTGCCCTAACCTCCAATCCCCTCCTTCCTGTAATACCTGCAATCTCCCTCATCCCACCTACTCCCAAAAGTGTAAAGCCCGACCCCCTCCAACCACTCCTGAACTCACCGTACCTGTCCGTCCTCTGGACGCCCCCACCCCTCCTGGCAATTCCCTTCGTCCCCCACCCACCGCTGAGGACATAATTAGGTTCCTCACCATCGTCCTCCAGAATGTTCATCCCTTTCAGCGCCCCCACACCCTCCAACAGATCTCCCTCGCCGCCCGTTCCATTTTTCACCTTAAAATGTACACCACCTATTCCAACAACCAGGCCCATTTCACCTTCTCCCGTCTTGACACCCTCGTCTAAATCCCTGTCATGGCGCGACAGCACCGTATCCTTTTCAACAACATCCGCTCCCTTCCCGCCAACAAGAACCTCTTCCTACACACCCTTGCTACCCACCGTGTGGATGCCTTCCTCCTCAATGAAACCTTCCTCCAACCCCGCCACTCCATCCACACCTCCCCCTATCTCCTCCACCGCTCCAATAATCCCCTCCCAGTTGCGCGTGGCGGAGAGGCCATTGGTCACCACCGCCAGATCCCCGTTCGGCTCCAACCTCTCCTTCCTGACCCCACCGAACACCTGATCCTTAGTCTCTTCTTCCCCGGCCTTACCATTACCTGTGCCACAATCTATGTCCGCCCCAACGCCCCTCTTCCTTTCGACTTCCTCTCCCACATCGACCGTACCTTCTCCTCCTACGTGATCGCCGCCGACCTCAACATCCATAGTCGCTCCGCTGCCCAGTTACGGCGGTGGCATCGGTTCCTCTCCTCCCTTCACGGTGACCTCATCCCCATCCCCCAGCACACCCGTCCCGAATCCCTCCCTATGTTCTTCTCTCCTCCCCCAACCTCCTTGGTCGCATTACGGTGGATGTCCTGGAGCCTATTGGTAGCGACCATCTCCCTGTCCTCCTCACCGTTTCAGACGGTCGTCGCCCCCGACCTGACCCTCGTAATGACCCTCCCCCTAAGTACATCCATGACTATTCCCGTGCCAATTGGACTGCCTACCGGGATACCCTTTCCACCCAGGTCGATAGCCACCCTCTCACCTATCGCCTTCCCGATGATGTCACCCGTGCCGCCTCCTTTCTCCAGCAGACCTTGTCTGAGGCCGTGGAGGCCCACGTCCCTACTGTTGCCATCCACCCCCACCGTCCTACCTTACCCCCACAGGCCGTCCTCCTCCTCCGTGAATCCCGTCGTCTCTACCGTGCCTTCCTCCGCACGCGTGACCCGGACACACTACGACGCCACCGGCAACTCCAGCGACACATTCGTAATTTGCTCGCGGCTAAGAAACGCTGGGACTGGCGACAGACATGCACCCGTATAAATGCTACCCTCCCTATAAACTCGTCCAAGTTTTGGTCAGCCTTCTGTCGCCTTACCGGAACTAAGCCCTCCCCCTACTATCCTCTTCTCCATGATGATCACCCCTTCCCTGACGCCCTTAGTAAGGCTAACCACTTTGCCTCCTACCTGTCCGATGTGTTTTCCATCCCCGATGATCCCCAGTTCGACTACTCCCTCTTCCCGGATATCCACGATCGAACTGACACCTCTGTCCCTCCCCTCGCTCCTGGTTTCCAGTACTTGGACAACATTGCACACACGGACCTCAATACTCCTATCACTACACAGGATCTCATTGCTACACTCCGCACAAAACGCAACACCACTCCTGGTCACGATCGTGTCACCTACCATCACCTTCGTGAAGCTCCTGTCTCTTTTCTCTCCACCCTGGCCAGGCTCTACAATGTAGTCCTGTCCACTGGGTACTACCCCGACCTGTGGAAAACCTCTCGTATCCTCATGTTCCTTAAACCTGGCAAACCGCCGTCCGCCGTCTCCTCCTACCGTCCCATCAGCCTTACCTCGGTCTTCAGCAAGGTCCTGGAATCTATCCTCACCCAACGCATCCACCAGCATCTCCGCCAGCACCGCCTCCTTCCCATTACCCAGTGTGGCTTTCGGCCGTCCTTCTCTTCCGACGATCTTCTCCTTCACCTCACTCATCTCCTTTCCGAACAGCTCAATTCCCGTCGCTCCGCAATCTTCCTCTCTCTTGACCTCGAACGCGCTTATGACCGCGTATGGCATTCCAGTCTCCTCTTCAAGCTCCAAACCTTCGCCCTTCCCATTAACTACGTCCGTCTGATCGGTTCCTTTCTCTCCCGCCGTCCTTCCTATGTCACCATCCATAACACCGATTCCTACACCTTTTTCCCCTCCGCCGGTGTGCCCCAAGGCTCCGTCCTCTCCCCCCTTCTGTACCTGTTGTACACGGCGGACATGCCACCGCCGTCACCCCCCATCCACCTTCTCCAGTTTGCCGATGACACCGCCTTCCTTGCCCTTGCCCCCACCCTGCAACGCTCCCAACGCCTTCTCCAATCCCATCTTGACCGGTTCACCGCTTGGTGCAACCAGTGGTTGCTCAAGGTCAATCCTTCCAAAACCCAGGCGATCATTGTAGGCAAAACCACCCCTTCCTTCCGGCTCCTTGATTTCTATCTCACCGTCTATGGCCGTCCCATCGGCCTCACTCCCACCCTTAAGTACCTTGGCGTCACCCTCGCCGTCGCCTCTCCTGGACCCCCCATCTCCGGACAATCCAAGCCAAGGCACCCTCCCGCCTCCGTCTCCTCAAGCTCCTTTCCAGCCGCACGTGGGGTCTGGACCCCTCCACCATCCTCCACACCTATAAATCCCTCATCCGCCCTATCCTTTGTTATGCCCATCCAGCATGGATCTCCGCTCCCCCTACCTTTTATAAATCCCTCCAAATCCTGGAACGCCATGCTCTCCGCCTCGCCTATCGCATCCGTCTCCCCTCCCCCACACGGATCCTGTATGATCTCATCCCCTTCTCCCATCTCCTCCTTTTCCTTGAAAGGATACGGATCCTGTACACCTCCTGTAAACTTGATCCTCCTCACATGCTCGTCTCCCCGCTCCTCTCCCACCCCCGCCCGCTGCCGTGCCTGTATTCCCACGTCCCGCCCGGTTTCCATCTCTCCACCCTCCTTACCCTCTCCCAAGGTGGCTTCCGCCAGCTCCCTCTCCCTGATGATGCCCTCCTCCCCTCCATCTACCCCACCTACCAACTTTGATCCTCCCACCCTCCTCCTGTACCTACTCCCCTGGGCACCCTCCCTCCCTTCTCTCCCTTTTCCCTCCCTCCTCCTTTTCTCCCCCCTCGTCCCCCGGGCCTCCCTTCCCCTGTCCCTATCCTCCTGTCCCCGTCTCCTAAGCCGTGGCATCCTCTTTTCTTCCCCTCTCCCCCTCCTCACCCCTGTTCACCTCTTGGCAGGTCCCCGGACTCGCACACGCTCAGTGGACATTCGCGCGCCGGAGATCACCGCCATCAGTGTATCGTGTGTGCCGTCATGTTTAGTGTTCAGTTTCGCCGTCACGCTCCATTGTTCACCAGTGCCATTGTCTTCTTCAGTGTTTGTGCGTCGGGTCTCCAGTTCGTAGTGTGGATTGTCATCAACTGTGAACGGCTTCTTGTGCTTTTATGTTCTTGTGTCTCCTGTTTTTTCCCGCCGTTTACTAAATGATGTCTCTTCTCTGTTTATCTCCATGTACTCCCTTCGGCTGAAGAGCGGCGTATTGTGCCGCTGCCAGCCTACCTGGTTGTTCAGGTGTCAAAATAACAATAAAGTAAAAAAAAAAAAAAAAGTCTAGGTGAGAAATGTCCTAAGGAACGATTAAGCAAACAATTTCAATAATATTGTATTGTTGGGATATTACATAAGTGGCCTATTTACATAGCGTGCTTCTGCTCTGCCGCATTTGTTTAGTGAACACACGAGTGGTATAAACAACTACTCGTATGTCCGATTCAGCATTGTGCGTTAAAAGCAAGTCCCTAGAAACTCGTTACGTTCCAAATGACGATCATGTTGCAAACTGTGTACAGCTGATTAGTAAGTAGGTCTCAATCTGAGAATGTGGAGTAATATCTGAAGCCTGAAATTTTGAAGGTAAAATCAGGTGAAGAATTCAGAATAGTAACTTCTGGAAATGGAACAGAAACAAGTAGAAAAGAGAGGAAACTGATCTAATGAACGGTGAAGGGAGTCAGAACGATGAAAACGGAAACTACTCGTATTTCTCTGATTGGTGCAGATCCAGAACAGACAGCTCCAAGTTAACGTTTAATAAATGCAACAGGGTCATTCCACTCTAAATCTGGTATGAATAAAGAGTATATAGGGTAAAGTAGATGTACTGAATATGAAATTAGGTTATATCAAAACAGACAAATATTCTGCAATCAGAAATAGGTATATTCAAATCAGAGCTTAATGCCAGTATAGATAGATCCAAAACACAAATAAAGTCAAGAAAGACAAAAATAAAGTCAAAAATGAATACTTTTCAGACAGAGACTTTTCACCTCTTTCTGCATTAAATGACAGATGAAACGAGAACCAGGTTTGAAATAAGTGACCGCTAAATACCATAAATGTTACAGAGACTGATGCCATCAGAAAACCAATTAAGGAAACGGGCACTCAAATGACAGAAGTAGAAGAAAAGATAGGGAATCAAGTGAAGGATATACGCTCTAAGACAAAAGAAAAAAAGGAAAAACGCAACAAAAGGGATTATCCGAACGGGACGGAAATCGGCAGATATGATGTACATATACAGACAAATAGATGATTACATATCAGAAAAATTGGATTGTTTGTACACAAATTGAGTACGTCAGTAACACGCTGGTCCATCTCTGCTCCTTGGGGTGATGGAGATCCTTCTGAGGGGTATCGTGCCAATTGGCGCGTTAGATCGTCAAGATCCAGAACTGGTAGGAAGGCCCTGCCCGTAATGCTCCAAACTTTCTCACTAGTGGAGAGATCTGGCGACTTTTCAGGCCAAGGCAGAGTTTGGCAAGCACGAAGACAAACAGTAGAAAGTCTCTCCGTGTATCTTGCGCAAATGGAAGCCAAGGATGCCTTGCCATGAAGGGCAACAAAACAGGGTGGGTGCAGATCATCGTCGACGCACCGCTGTGCCATGTGTGTGGTTGCAGATGACAGCTACAGAACGGACATTATTACGCCGGCGAAACCCCATGAAGCATGAAGCTACAAGTCTTCCTAATTTTCTTAACTGCCCCCCCCCCCCCTCGCTCCATATTTTTCCTCCTGATCTTCTAAATATTTTCCCTTATACATGTCATTCGCAGATGGCGTTGCATCCGCAGCCTTATTAGTTTTTCTTTTTCATGTGCAGTGCCTCTGTAGCCATTTGATAATCATATAAATGTAAAAATGTGGTTAAGCCGAGTGCTTACGGCAAGTGGGAAATCCAGGTTCGAGTCCTGGTCCAGCACAAATATTCAGTGTCGTCATTCCATTCTCCAGTAGGAGGTTGCCCCTATTCGCAACAGCGAATACATTTCCTGTAGCTGATAACGCTGTCTTAGACGAGAGCGCTGGATCTCCGTATTCTTCGCAGTGATCTGTCAACGTCTGACGCCGTTCAAACCTATTATATATGTGACCCCGTAACGCACTAAACACTAACAATGCTAATGCATCATGGTGGCCATTCTGTCACAGTGTGTTGGAAGTTAAAATTTTACATACCCCCTATCATGGGTACGTGTACGAAGTTACATCGTCATTCGAAACTGTCTTCGGGGTGCTTCATTTTTTTTCTTTTTCAGGCACATATTTAATATTATGCACCAATACTTCGCAGCAGATGAAAGAGAGTGTCGCGCCGGTCTTTCCGAGTGAATGAAACGCGTGCTCACCACGCCAGAGATGAAACTGCAATCAAAGCAGTGATTGAGATCTGGTGGCTCTCCTCCAAAAGACTAACTCGATTTCGTCTACTGGAAAGGCCATGGACCCTGATTCCTGCGACTTCTTGATAAAGCAACTTATTTGAGATATTATTGTGCAACATATGAGAACATGAAAGAAATATATTTCAGTTATGTCAGTAATACCAAGTTGCCTGCCCGTTTAGCCGTTTGGTCTAACGCACTGCTTTCTGGGTGGGAAGGCCTGCCGGTCCCCGGCACGAATGCGTCCGGCGGATTAGTGTCGAGGTCCGGTGTGCCGGCCAGTCTGTGGATGGTTCTAAGACGGTTTTCGATCTGCCTCGGCGAATGCGGGCTGGTTCCCCTTATTCCTCCTCAGTACCACTATGTCGGCGATTGCTGTGCAAACTTTTTCTCCACGTACACGTACACCAAATTACTCTACCACGCAAACATTGGGGTTCCACTCGTCTGGCGTAAGACGTTCCCGAGGGTGTCCACGGGGGGCCGAACCGCACAATAACCCTGGGTTCAATGTGGGGCGGCGGAGGGGTGAGTGGACTGCTGTATTCTGTTGTGGGGTTGTGTACCATTGAGGACTACGGCGATGACCAAACCCCTCCGTCGTTTCTAGGTCCCCAGTTGCATACAATACAATACCAAGCTGAGAGATTCCCCCCTTACTAACTGCAATCAGAAACGTCTGAGTGGTAAACACCTAACTGGGGAACTGCTTGAGTATGAGACTATAAAGATCTGTTGAGTACAGCTCTACTACAAATGTCTTTGTAATCCCATTGCTCCTGTGACGCTTCTTCCCAATGAATCGGAGAGAAAGGCATCAGTTATCGTCTGTTTGCGAAGATTTTCCTATTGACAAGTCGTGAGACTGGTCGTTGATTCCACACCGTAGTGGTCACCGTTTGGTCCCATTTCCGGCGTGGCTTCATTGTAGATCAAGAAGTCTCAGAGTTCTGTGAACATGTTAGGCAGCAAGAAGTCATAAAACCTGAGGAATGTGCCGTTTGCTTCTCAACAAGGTGCGTATTACTCCAGATGCCTTTCCTTAAATTTACCTTACACCTTAAGTTGCTCAGAGGAAACAAGCAAGCATAGCCGGATACTTGTTCTTTGGACTGTACACTAGTAGTGCTTACTACCCAAGCAGCTGAACCTAGCTGCATATAATAATACGCAATCGCCTGAAATTACAGAAGACTTTTGTAAGCTAGGAGAAAATTTTTATTTTAATCTGGTGAAATTAGAATTGATTCCTGCTTGACCTTGTCACGCACACACTGTTTTATGCGGCTATGTGAGATGTGTCACGTAGAATCAGAAGAAACAGAAATTAACATTTGGTACGAGAAGAGAGAAATTTCCTGTTCTCAACGATATCAGCAGCACAGAGGACGTGTAGGCTAATCGACACATATCACCTCCGAAACCATCGCTGTCGGAAATTTTCTGATAAAAAGCGGAGTAAAAAACACCTCTGTGATGTCGCGTGTCACAGCAGAGCGGCCGACGCAGTTTATCTGCTGCCATGGCAGGCGGTATCGCTGCATGGTCCCCGTGTGACGCTGATGTCATTTCGTTTTATGGACCGAAAGCTGTGCAACTGTTCCAGGCCGATTTTTTATCCGATAAACACAGGACTGCTGCGTGTCACGCTCGACGCTGAACACAGCTGACTTGATATGGTTTATCCTTAGCCGTTATCATGATATCTTTCCGGCTTCTCTGTGGGCTCCACAGTGTGCGTAATAGGAACCACATAATCAATGTCTGAAAGAATTTTACTTTTATATTGGTATATCCTTATGGCAGGAAAATTTGCAGTGTCAGTATGCAGTCACTATCCTCAGTGAAAGGAGAGAAGAATTGCATTGTCCGTTGTACGAA
This sequence comes from Schistocerca serialis cubense, assembly GCF_023864345.2. Classification (NCBI taxonomy): domain Eukaryota; kingdom Metazoa; phylum Arthropoda; class Insecta; order Orthoptera; family Acrididae; genus Schistocerca; species Schistocerca serialis. The sequence goes on along the minus strand of NC_064639.1, from coordinate 737,773,156 downwards.
AACTCTGATGAGCACACGCTTTGAATTGTGCGTAAACCGAAAAAAAGATGAAAGTAATGAGGAATATCTGAAGTGAGAGAAGCTAAAACCTTAACTTGAAAATTGGAGAGGACGCATGAATTCTACTTTCTTTGAATTAAAACTACGCATGACGGATGAAGCACGGAGGACATAACAAAACATAATATAAAAATATCTGCAGTGCAGACGCCATTTCTAGCAGGAAGGTAGCGTCTTTAAATTACGCCGTAGGAAATACTGCGACCAGCCAACTGATTCAAGTACCTGGGTGTAACACTTTTTAGGGATATGAAATGGAATAATTACATAGGTACATTTGTGGGTAAAGCAGGTGGTAGACGGCAGTTTATTGTTAGAATACTGGGGAACTGCAATCAGTCTGATAAAGAGGTTGCTTACAATTCACTCAAGTGACCAGTTCTAGAATATTTTTCAAGTGTGTGGCAAAAAAAAAAAAAAAAAAAAAAAATGGTTCAAATGGCTCTGAGCACTTTGGGACTTAACATCTATGGTCATCAGTCCCCTAGAACTTAGAACTACTTAAACCTAACTAACCTAAGGACAGCACACAACACCCAGCCATCACGAGGCAGAGAAAATCCCTGATCCCGCCGGGAATCGAACCCGGGAACCCGGGCGTGGGAAGCGAGAACGCTACCGCACGACCACGAGATGCGGGCAAGTGTGTGGGATCCGTGCCAAATAGCACTAGTAGGGGATGCTGAACATATAGATTGAAGGGATTTTACTGTATCGTTACTAGTTTCGGGCCTGAGTCCATCGTCAGATGGTAGCGTTGACTTCTTTCCAAGTTTTACATTTGTGTCTTGATGAAAAGCCCTCCATTACATATTAAAAGACAGAGGTTTGAAGATCAACCTCTGTCTTACTATATGTGAAGGACGGCTTTACATCAGGACACAAATGTAAATCTTGAAAAGAAGTCAACGCTACTATCTGCCGATGGGGCCGGGCCCGAAACTGGCAATGGTACGATAAAATCATTTCAAAAAACTTGTGGCAGGTTGCTGTATGTCCTACAGTGTAAATTAAGAAAACAGCTGAGGTGTTCCCTAATCAAAATGGATAAAATGATTCTACCGAGAATGGCGTGTGAAGCTACTGTGGTTGCGTCCTAGAGCTACCGCGATAAGTGTGGAGTTTGGAGAGCTCATTCTTATATGCAAGCATTATTTATTAAAACTTCCACACAAGTGGTTGTTGTTGGCATCTCAATGGTGCGTGTGGTCATCCAGGCAGCGGAGTACTGTCCCAGGACAGCTTCCAGTAGCGTGCTGGACTCCATTGCGGCGGTGTGTACTTTAGGCAGCAGAGGTTCTGCGTCAGTGGAGGAGCAGCAGCAAGCAAGGCAGCCACTCTGGTGCAAAGAAGACATACCCGTCAGCCGACGGGCTGAACGCTGGACAGCAAGTCAGGAGCACAGGTGCCATGCGCCGAACACAGGATCCTTGGAGTCGCCTGGAATGCCGAACGAGGACACCTCAGAGATCACTCAGCGGCATCTTCTCGACGGCCGAACGATCAGGTCTGTCGGTGGCTAATGATGATGGTTGATGATTCTCGCATTTTTCGGCTCTTGCAATCTTCGAAATAATTTGAATGATGTTTTTCCGAAAGTCAGATGGTCCCATATGTTCTACACAACGACGTGAATAGTCATTGCCACTCCCCCCAATGCTTTTAGAAATTCTGGTTGAAACTTATCTACCCTTTCTGCCTTATATGATTCTAAGTCTTCCAAGGTTCTTTCAGTTTTTGATTCTAATCTGAGTTCCTTATATCTTCAATATTAACTCTTGTTTCTTCTTCGATCACGTCACCAAACACATCTTCCACCTTGTAGAAGCATTTAGTGTACTCTTTCCAACTATGCGCTCTTTCCTCTGCATTTAACAGTGGAATTATCGTTACACTCTTTATATTACCGCCCTTGCGTTTTATTTCGCGGAGGTTGTTTGACTTGTTTATATGCCGCGTCCGTGCTTCCGACAATCATTTCTTTTCCGATTTCTTCACACTTTTCATACAGCCATTTTGTCTTAGCTTCCCTGAGTTTTCCATTTATTTCTTTCCTAAGTGGCTTGTATTTTTGTAATCCTCAATTTCTTTGAGCATTTTTGTACTTCCTTCTTTCTTCGATCTGCTGAAATAATTCATCTTTTCCCGTGGTTTCTTCACATTTGCCTTCTTGCAATTACGATTTTCTTTCCAGCTTCTGTGACTGCCCTTTTAGAGATGTCAATTTCTCTTCAACTAAACTACCTACTAAGGTATTCATTATGACATTATCATAGCCTCAGAGAACGTAAAACATATCTCTTCATTCCACATCTTTGAGCATTTGATTCATTCTGACTAGCCTCTTAAACTGCACCCTACTCTCTACCATTACTAAATTGTGTTCTGATACTGTATCTACTTCTGGGAACGCCTTCCAATCCAGTATTTGATTCCGGAACCTCTAACGATGATGTAATCTAACTGAAATCTTCTCCTAAATCCCGGCCTTTTCCAAATAATCTCCTCCTCTTGTGATTTTTGAACATACTTGTAATTTAATGCATAACTCAATTAGTCTTTCTCCTTTTTCATTCCTAATACCAAGCCCATATTCTCTCGTAACCTTATTTCTACTTCTTTCCCTACAACCACATTCCATTCCCCCATGATTACTAGATTATCATCTTCCTTTACGTACTGAATTACCTGTTCAATATCCTCTTAATCGTACTCTGTCTCTTCATCTACGGCTTGCGAAATTGGTTTGTTACCTGAATTATTGTTGTCGGTGTTGGTTTTCTGTCGATTCTGATGAGAACAATCCTATCACTGAAGTGTTCACAGTAACTCACTCTCTACCATACCTTCCTGTACATAACGAATTCTACTTCCCTTATACCATTTTCTGCTGCTGTTGATATTGCCCAATACTCACCTGACCAGAAGCCCTTGTCTTCTTCCTATTTTACTTCACTGACCCGCCAATATGTCTAGAGTGAGCCTCAGCATTCCACTTTTCAGATTTTCTAGCCTCCCTACCACATTGAAACTTCTGACATTCCACGCTCCGACTCGTAGAACGTTATCCTTTGGTCAGTTACTCGATCTGTTTCTCATGGTCACCTCCATCTTGGCAGTCCCCTCCCATAGAACCGAATGAGGGACTATTCCGGAATTCTTTTCAATTACAACCAGCATGTCCTGTGGATACACGTTAAGTGTCTTTAGTGCAGTGGTTTCCATTACCGTCTGTGCCATGCTCTTGATCATTCCTGATTTTTCCGCCTTTTGGGGCGGTTTCCCACCCTAAGGGCAAGAGAGTGACCTAAATCTCGGTCCGCTCCTCTACCCTCTTTGACAAGGCCATTGGCTGAATGAATGTGAGTTTTAATGCCACAAGTCTTCTGCAGCCATTACTGAAGTGGGACCTTGGGGGTTTTAATTATTAATCTCCTTATAGTTGCAGAAGCAACCTGTCATATCTTTACTGGAACTATGCATCAGAATATTCCAATACAGACATGACGCGTTGCTTACGCAACCACATAAATCTGATGATAATCCAAGTAGTTGAAAACTAGTTACATTGTAAAAACAGCAGTAGTGAGATTGAAAAATAAATTATATACACAGTTGAGGCACATTAATGTGACAACTGCCTATATTCGATGTCAATATGCATTTAACAACTCACAGACTGCAGGTGGCAGCACTAGCAATCTATACTATTCGTGTGGCACCGTAGTTAAAGTATATCGTGCGTGGCAAACGGGCACTATCAAAAATCGGTGCCGACACAAGTGCGGTACACCATGCACCATAGATGACAGGGGTGAAGGCTGTAGAGATGTGTTCGGGCAAGTACACGAGCTACTGTTGAGCGACTGACCGCCCAGGGGTTACCAAAATTGTCTCCCAACGACCGTGCAGGTAACGTTGCTGCGTAAGTACAGCAGCAGCCTGGTTCATGCTGCTGCTCATACTGAAACTAGACATCCATTGAACGGCGACAGGTGCCTTTTCAGCATCACCTTTTATGCTTCAACAGACTGATGTACTGCATGAAGCGTGTGAAAGTAACCCCCTGCAACAATCGTCGGAAGTGTCGAGGCTGGAGGTCATTTCCTGGGCGGCATCGTCATTGTGGAAGGTACAGCGGATCAACAGAAGTATGTAACAATCCTTGATGACCATGTCCACCTCTACATGAAGTTTGTTTATCCTTGGCGTTGTGTCATTTACCAGCAGGACAATGCAACGTCTCACAACATCTTGCAATGTGTCGAAGAGTCGAAGAGCACCAGGATAAGTTTACTGCCACAAAATCGCAGGATTTAAACCCGATCGAGAATCCGTGTAGCCCCCTCGATCGGGATTGTCTCACCTTGGATTCTCTACCGAGAAACCTAGGGCAGCAGGCTATGGCATTCGAACCGACATGGCTCCGCATCACTGTCGGTACTTTCCACAAAGTTATTCATTGTCTTCCTGCGCGTCTCGCAGCGGTGCGAGCTGCAAAAAGTGGTTATTCAGACTTCTGACAAGTCGTCGCTGCGTATAATGCTTTTTTAATGCCCGAGGAAATCGTTCCACTGTTTCGCAGTTTAGACTGTTGTGTCATAGCTGCTCCTCTCAAAGCAGTGCGCTAATTCAAAGAAACCTTAGACAGTAACAGTAGTCAATCTAATGTCCAATTAAGATAGTGTTGTCAGACGACAGTATTGCTGTTAGATGTTGCAGTGTGTCCGTGATGGAGAAGGTTATTCTGGAATGTTCTTTTGTTCTGTATAGTTGCATATTCCCATCCAGGTTGATGATTCCATTTTTGCAGAATATTTCGAAGACTGTAGCTGTCGAACTTCGTTAGTTGCAGAGATCTGCAATGCAGGATCTTTGTTTGTGGGAATGTGGAATGCATACCTGTGTCATAATCTGTACCTTCCTTAATAACCACTTCTGTCACAGGGTTATTTGGTAAGCGTGATAGCGTTCCGGAGATGTTTACCGAACTCAAGTGGCAGACTCTTCAAAAGATGCGCTCTGCATCGCGGTGTAGCTTGCTGTCCAGGTTTCGATACGGTGCGTTTCTGGATGAGGTATCGAATATATTGCTTCCCCCTACTTATATCTCCCGATGAGATCACGAATGTAAAATTAGAGAGATTCGAGCGCGTGTGGAGGCTTTCCGGCAGTCGTTCTTCCCGCGAACCATACACGAGTGGAACAGGAAAGGGAGGTATTGACAGTGGCACGTAAAGTGCTCTCCGTTGGGTGGCTTGCGGAGAATAAATGTAGATGTAGAAACTTCTATGTCGTTTCGAATCATGGTTACGACGATGCATCCTATGGATAACTTTGTCACCAGTCGTGGTAAAGATTGTTACATATTTCGTCAGTAGTGACACAGTCAAGACTTGTCGGAGTATTAATGTTGGCCTCAGTCTATGTGAGATCTGTTTTTCACTCCTTTTCCAAGGAGGCCCTTTCGTACACTGCGGGTCAGTCTGTCTTGCTTGCATCAATTTGTAACATTTATGGCACATTTTTATCAAACCCACTGTAATATTGTGCAATATGTAGCATGCTCTACTGTTGGGGATCCTATTGCGAGGTTGAAGTGTCTTGCTGGCGAGTTAAGACGTCACAAGCCTTCTACAGACATCTTGCTCGCTTCCTATTAGCTTAGTGCAGCTGACCCCTATCAGGTAGTGAGCGTTTTCCCGTCCCATGACAGGCAAAAATGTTAGAGGCAGTAACTCCACTGTCATCGCAAGATAAGTTGGGTGCCTCCCGTTGCCAAGAGCGGTCATGCATGTAAATTCACTCTTAAGAAGTTTGCAAAATGTGTTAATTATTTTTATTTATTGAAATCATTAATTCGATAACGAGGGTGCATTATTAGAGTTGATTGGTGACGGGCAGAGTGAACATTTGCGAATGTGATGCACGTATTCAATGGCATCCATGTATGTTAATTTTCATTAAAAGTGTTAACATGTATGTTAACTTTAAAATGGCATGAGTTGTAGTGCATATACATCAGGTCTGTAATCATTCTGAGTAGAAACAATGCTGTGGCTAGATTTGTTACAGCTCTGAATAAAACACTGCATCCCTTGACTCAAACTGAAGTGTTTTTACTAAAAGCAGACACTCATTTTCCTGCAACCACGACCGTTACAGCACGACTTTATAAATGAACCTACGGCCTTGCGTCGTCTTCTGCAATGAGAGGGACATCATCCTTAGCCTATGCCAGGTGAGCTCTAGAAACCCTGCGAGGTGTACCTGATGCCGTACATCCCGTACAAGCTTCATGTGTACAGCCAGGCAGTTACAACCAACCACCTGGGCGCAGCTATTCAGAACGGAGGCGCTGTAAATGGTTAGCATCACCATACACTGATGTTACAGTCATGGGGTACATCCTAATATCGTGTCGGGTCTCCTTTTGCTCAGCGTAGTGCAGCAACACGATGTGCTTTGGACTCAACGAGTCGCTGGAAGCCCCTGCAGAAATATTGAGCCATGTTACCTCTATAGCCGTCCTATATACGAATGTGTTGTCGGTGCAGGATTTTCTGTACGAACTGACTTCTCGATTACGTTCCATATATCGTGCTGTTAGGAAAGGCATTCGTGTCGGTCGTCTGCTGCTATAGCTCATTAACGCCATATTTCGCAGCACTATCTTAACGGTTACATTCATCGTACGCCCCACATTGACTTCTGCGATTATTTAAAGTAGTGTTGTTTGTGTGTTATCACTGACAACTCTACACAAACGACGCTACTCTCGGTCGTTTAGTGAAGGCCGTCCGTGGTGAGAGGTAATGCCTGAAATTTGGTATTCTCTGCACATTTCTGGCAATGTGGATCTCAGAGTACTGAATTCTCTAACGATTTCCGAAACGGAATGTCCCATGCGTCTAGCTCCAACTACCATACGCGTCAAAATCTGTTAATTCCCGTCGAGCGGCCACAGTCACGTCGGAAACCTTTTCGGCTGTAATCACATCGTAAACCTTTTCACCTGAATCACCTGTGTACAATTCACAGTTCGACCAATGCACTGCCTTTTTATACCTTGTGTACACGATACTAATGCCATCTGCGTACGTGCACATCGATAACCCAGACTTTTGTCGCCTCGGTGTATACACACTGAAGGTAAACACGTGGAAAATAACATGATTGACAGTGAATTAATCCTACGGTCCTCTCACGGAATGTCGAAGTTCTTAAGGTACTAAAACTTCAATGTTTATCTGGAGAGTCTTTTGCATAGGGGCTGATATTTATTGGAGCATATTCAGAACAAGTTGTACTAAATGTCTGTATGGAAATTACATGTAAAAGTCATTTCAGTTCTCTTTTCTTGTACTTTCGTTAGTATAAATACGGCACGCTGGCATATAAAAGACCTAAATGATGCAATCACATAAGTAGTAAGAGGATCACAAAATGGACTCAGTCACATGCAAGGCAATTAAATTTCTGCGTTATCCAATTTAACGCTCGCATTTAGTACGCATTAATGTATTTTAGAATGTTTCTTCCATGCGTTAGTGAAGAACGTATTCCTCTTTGTCTCAGAGTAGCACTTGCGACCAACCTCCTCAGTTATTTGTTGCATGTATTTCAATCTGTGTCTTCGTGTAAAGTTTTTCTGTCTACATCTCCCTCTGACCTCATGAAAGTTATTCCCTGCTGTTTTACCGCTTGTCCAGTCATCCTGTCTCTTATTTTTGTCAGAGTTTTCCAAGTATTTCTTTCCTTCTTCGCCGATTCTGCGGAGAACCAACACATTGCTTGCGTCATTAGTGCATTATCTACTTCTTGGTCAGCTATTCTGATGTTTGGTTTATCGCAAAACTGCTGTTCATCACATTCTTCTTTCTTAGGATTATGCTCAATCCATAGTGTATGTTTATTGGGCTATTCATTCCATTCAAGAGATCCTGTAATTCTTCTTCATTTTGTTTGAGGATGTCAGCGTCGTTAAAAAAATTTATCTGATATCTTTTCACCCTGAATTTTGATCATATTCGATAACTTTCTTTTATTTCCGTAGTTGCTTCTTCGTTGATATATGCAACAGCAGAGGTGAAAGATTACTTATTTATCTTACACTGTTTCTAATTTGAACAATTCGTTCTTGGTACTTATGGCGCAAGATTTCATTGGGAGTGGGGTCTGGTAAGGAATTTCTGCAGGCGTGAAATCTTAACTAACTGCAATTTAATTTTATTAACAGCATAAACTACAAAATTACCAGCGCACTTGCATTAAACAAATAAACGAGGAGTTCACACTCCATTTTCGAAATCAATTAACACCTATTCCAATAACATCAAAGTTCAGAAAAAGAAGGTGTCGCTCCAGAACAGTAATTAAGTCTTGAGGAAACGGGTTAAAATACAGGGAGCGAAAGTTCATTTACAAATTCTACAGAAACCAGACGACAGTTGTAAGAGCCCAAGCGCACGAAGGCGAAGCAGTCGTTCTGAAGGAAGTGAGACAGGATTGTAGCCTATCCCCAATGTTTTCAATCTGTACAATGAGCAAGCAGCAGAGGGAACCAAAGTAAAATTTGGAGAAGGATTTAAAACTTCAAGGAGAAGAAATAAAATCTTTGAGCTTTGCCGATGATCTTTTAATTCTGTCGTAGCAAAGGAAGAGGAGAGAAATGGTCAGTGGCTTGAAAGGAGGGTTACAGTGAACATTAATAAAAGTAAAACAGGTGTAATGAAGTGCAGTCAGATTAGATCAGACAATATCGAGGGAATTGTATTATAAAATTAGATACCAAATGTAGTAGATGAGTTTTGCTACGAGTATTTTGTCGTAAAGTAACTGGTGACAGCCGAAGTGGAGAGGATATAAAATGTAGACTGGCAATGGCTAGAAAAGCGTTTCTAAAGAAGAGAAATTTGTCAATATCGAATAAAAATTTGAGATTTAGGAAGTCCTCCCTGAAATATTTTTCTGGATTGCCGATTTATGTGGGCTATAAGAAGTTTAGACAAGAAGAGAACAGAAGTCTTCGACATGTAGTGCTGCAGAAAAATGCTCAAGATTAGATGAGTAGATCGCCTAGCTTATGAGAAAGTACTGAACAGAACTGAAGGGAAATAAATTTATGGCTCCGCGCGGGGTACCCGTGCTGTCTTAGGTATCTTGCCACGGCCAGCGCGGCTCCCCCCGTCGAAGGTTCGAGTGCTCCATTGGGCATGGGTTTGTGTGTTGTCCTTAGTGTAAGTTAGTTCAAGTAGTGTGTAAGTCTAGGGACCTGTTCCGGTTTTCCCACAGTCCATGTTTCACTACCATACATTCTCAGAAATGTATTCCCCAAATTAAGGTCTATGTTTGATACTAGTAGACTTCTCTTGGTCAGGAACGCTCTTTTTGCCAGTTCTAGTCTGCTTTTGATGTCCTCCTTACTCCGTCGGTCAATGGTTATTTTGCTGCCTAGGTAGCAGAATTCCTTAACGTCATCTACTTCGTGACCATTAATCCTGATGTTAAGTTTCTCGTTGTTCTCATTTCTGCTAGTTCTCATTACTTTCCTCTTTCTTCGATTTACTCCTAATCCTTATTCTGTACTCATTAGATTGTTCATTCCAATCAGGATCTCACGTAATCCTTCTTCACTTTCACTTAGAATAGCAATGTCCTCAGTCAATCGTATCATTGATATCCTTTCACCTTTTATTTTAATTCCACTCCTGAACGTTTATTTTATTTCCATTATTGCTTCTTCGATGTACAGATTGAACAGTAGGGGGAAATGATACATCCCTGTCTTACACCCTTTTTAATCCGAGCGCTTCGTCCTTGACCGTCCACTCTTATTATACTCTCTTGGCTATTGTACATGTTGTTATTACCCATATCTCCCTATAGCTTATCCCTATTTTTCTCAGAATTTCGAATATCTTACACCATTTTACGTTGCCCACCGTGTTTTCCACGTCAACAAATCCTTTGAACGTGTCTTCAGTTTTCTTTAGTCTTGCTGCCATTATCAACTGCAACGTCAGAATTGCCTCTGTGGTGCATTTACCTTTCTAAAGCCAAACTGATCGTCATCTACCACATGCTCATCTTTCTTTTCCATTCGTCTGTATATTATTCTTGTCAGCAACCTCGATGCATGAGCTGTTAAGCTGATTGTGCGATAGTTCTCGCACTTATCAGCTCTTGGAGTCTTCGGAATTGTGTGAAAGGCATTTTTTCGAATGTCAGATGGTATGTCGCCAGATTCATGCATGGTACATAAGAAGGTGAATTGTCGTTTTGTTGCCACTTCCCCCAATGATTTTAGGAAGTCTGATGGAATGTTATCTATTCCTTCATCCTTATTTGATCTTAAGTCCTCCAAAGCTCTCTTAAATTCTGAATCTAATACTGGACACCTATCACTTCTAAATCCACTCTCGTTTCTTCTTCTACCAGACAAATCTTCAGTGTTCTGTTTCCACCTATCCGCTCTCTCCTCTGCGTTAACAGTGGAATTCTCGTTGCACTCTTCATGTTACCGCCCTTGCTTTTAATGTCACCGAAGGTCGCTTCGAGTTTCCTATATGCTGAGTCAGTCCTTCCGACAATCATTTCTTTTTCGATTTATTCACATTTTTCATTCAGACATTTCATCTTAAGTTCCCTGCACTTCCTGTTTATTTCATTCCTCAGCGACTTGTATTTCTGTATTACTGAATTTCCCTGAACGTTTCCGTACTTCCTTCTTTCATCAATCAGCTGAAATATTTCTTCTGTTTCCATGGTTTTTCGCAGTTAGCTTCTTAGTACTTATGTTTTTCTTTCCAACTTCTGTGATTGCCGCCGGCCGTTGTGGTCGAGCGGTTCTAGGCGCTACAGTCTGGAACCGTGCGACCGCTACGGTCGCAGGTACGAACCCTGCCTCGGGCATGGATGTGTGTGATGTCCGTAGGTTAGTTAGGGTTAAGCAGTTCTAAGTTATAGGAGACTGATGACCTCAGAAGTTAAGTCCAATAGTGCTCAGAGCTATTTGAATTTTTCTGTGATTGCCCTTTTTAGAGGCGCCCATTCCTCTTACAGCTGCACTGCCAACTGAGCTATTCTTTACTGCTGTATCTATAGCCTTAGAGAACTTCAAGCGTATTTCGTCATCCTTGAGTATTTCTGTATCCCACTCCTTTGCACAGTGATCCTTTCTGACTAATCTCTTGAACTTCAGCCTACTCTGCATCACTACTATATTGTGATCTATCTGCTCCTGGGTACGCCTTACAATCCAGTATCTGATTTCGGAATCTCTGTCTGACCATGATGTAATCCAACTGAATCTTTACGTACATCCGTTCTTTTCCAAGTACAACTCCTCCTCTTGTGATTCTTGAATAGAGTATTCGCTATTACTAGCTGAAATTTATTACAGAACTCAATTTTCCTTTCTCTGCTCCTCCCCTTTCCAAAGTCCATATTCTCCTGTAACCTTTTCTTCATCGCCTAGGACTGCATTCCGGTCCCCCATGACTATTAGATTTTTATCTCTCTTTATGTACTGTATTCCCCTTTCACTATCCTCATATAATATCTCAATCTCTTCATCTTCAGCTTGCGACGTCGGCATATATACCTGAACTACTGTTGTCTGTGTTTGTTTGCTGTCGGTTCTGAGCAGAACAACCATGTCACTGAACTGTTCACGTAATACACTCTTTGCCCTACCTTTCTATTCATGACGAACCTTACTTCCGTTATACCATTTTCTACTGCTGTTGGTATTACCCTATACTCATTTGACCAGAAATCCTTGTATTCTTTCCATTTCACTTCACTGACACCTACTATATCTAGACTGAGCCTATGTATTTCCTTTTTCAGATTTTCTTACTTCCCTACCACATTGAAGCTTCTGACATTCCATGCCCCGACTCGTAGAACATTAGCCTTTCGTTGGTTATTAATTCTTTTTCTCATGGTCACCACCCCCTTGGCATTCCACTCCCGCAGATCCGAATGAAGGAATGCTATTCCGTAATCTTTTTCCAATGGAGAGATCATCATGACACTTTTTCAAATACAGGCCACATGCCCTGTGGATACACGTTATGTGTCTTTCATCCAGTGGTTTCCATTGCCTTCTGCATCCTCATGTCGTTGATCATTGCTGATTCTTCCGCCTTTAGGGGCAATTTCCCACCCCAAGGGGAAGAGAGTGCCCTTAACCTCTTTCCACTTCTCCACCCTCTGACAGGGCCGTCGGCAGAATGGGGGTGACCTCTTATGTTGAAAGCCAGAACAGTCAATCATCCAGACTGTTGCCCCTGCAACTACAAAAAGGCTGCTGCCGCTCTTCAGGAACCACACGTTTGTCGGGCCTCTCAACAGATACCACTCGGTTGTGCTTGAAATAATAAATAACCGCAACAAATTTCTCAGATTTTAACGATATATTCTCTAGAATTTGTTGAAAAGTGTAACCTTCCCGATTTCAAAAATCTTTATCTGTTATCGGGAAACACCCACAAAACTTGCCTTTTTTGGTACCAAAAGCAAGCTGTGGATTTCAAGATGACTATGCACAACAAATGGCTGTAATTCTTATAGTATATTCCAAAGATCTCGATCTCTAACAGCGTTGAAACTTTTCTTAATAGCTTTATCTGTGTCTGAGATGCAGAGGTTCAGTGTTATCCTATTTTTACACGTAAAATGCGCATATAAAGAAGTCTTAAACATGGCTGCAAAACAGCAACTGTGTAAATCTAAAGTGTTTGAAAAATCAGTCAACCAGTTGCAAATAAAGGTTTATTAGCCATTGACCATGGTTTCGATATATGTAAAAACATCTTCAAAAGTAGTGGCTCAAAAGATGTATATGTCAGTTACAAAATTATTTTTACGAACACAATAAAATATTAATAGGGAAATATTTATGGGGTAAACGTACTCACTTATTTCATCGCACGATTTCACAATAGATTAGCCGCGTGGGATTATCCGCGGCAAACTTTTATTTGCAACTGGATGGCTTATTTTTGAACCGCTCCGAGCATCAAGTCCGGTGTGAGGTGAAACAGGTGCTGTAACGTGTCCCTGTTGTCATCAAAAGATTCATGGAACCCCATGTTGTAGTACTGAGCCACATACAAAACTTTTGGCGTGTGCAATTCAATCTAACATGTCCAATTACTTTTGCGTTATTTCAATTTCATATAAGTAAAGTATCAATTTACATTTCATTTCACGTGAGTGGCATGAAAAGTGGGGTACCAGTTGCGTCATTCTACGTTCCTTTACCAATAATTTTCGAACGCGAACATATTAGCGCTTTTGTGTCCTAAGAGGGAAGGAGACAGTGGAGGTGGGGAAAACACGAAATGGAAATAAATACTGGAAGATGGTACACAGTGTTTGCGTTATAGAAAGCGCGAAGGAGACAATGTTAGTGTGAGAAAAAGAGAAGGACACAGTGACAGTGAAACTTGACAGTAACAGAACTGTGCTACGAAAAGAGTGAAAGAGATAGTGACAGTGGAAGAGAAACAGAAGGAGAAAGTGGATGTTGTTCAGAGCCAATGATAATTAGAGACAGAATCTATGATAATGGCAACGAGGAAAAGAGAGATAGAGTGAGAAGAGACTGTAGTAGTAGGACTGTGGCTGTGTGACAGTGAAAGATAGACACAAATAGATAATGAGAATCAGCTGGACTGACTGAGTGAGTGAGAATAGGCAAGTGGTAGTGGAGGGCCGAGCGACTTACAGCGAATCTACTAACGGGTGCGAGCGAGTTGAAGCTAGGGTCAACTTAGGGGAGTTAAGGAAAAAAAGATCACGATAAGGAGAAGGAAAACGAACAAAATCTTTGTTTAAGAACGAATTAGAGCCTAAAATAGTTTCACCTTTTACAGTTTTTTCAATAAATAAAAAGCCCATTGATGATAACACGGGGGTGTTGACACATGTTTCTGTAAAAGGAAGAAGCAGGGTGTTTGCGAAAAGGTTGAATCCATATCCTATGATCACGACAATTTCAGCTTTTCTATCTGAAAGACACTATATACGGGCTGTTGTACTTGCACCATTCATATAGGATATTCTACAAGTGGTTCTCCAATTCCATGCTCCCGTCCATAATGAGTGTCGATCAGTTTTTATGACTCCAGATGGATTCATCAACCTACGTTCATGGAAAACCGCAACTTTTTTGTTAGGGTAATAGCTCTAGTAATCCTCTGCACTAGACTGTTCCTACTATGCGGGCATACCGTCTGCATAATCTCTATATCACTTAACCTAAACGCCGGCCGAAGTGGCCGTGCGGTTAAAGGCGCTGCAGTCTGGAACCGCAAGACCGCTACGGTCGCAGGTTCGAATCCTGCCTCGGGCATGGATGTTTGTGATGTCCTTAGGTTAGTTAGGTTTAACTAGTTCTAAGTTCTAGGGGACTAATGACCTCAGCAGTTGAGTCCCATAGTGCTCAGAGCCATTACTTAACCTAAACACCTCTCGTCTCGTGCATTCAAGGCTACCAGGTAGTAGAGAAATTGTACGATTTCCATGACCAAGTCTACAGAAAAGTGACGATCTTTTATCATGCCTAATAGAGGATGTGGCAATCAGTCGAACTGCTTATTTCACTGTCTAGATTCGACACTGGAGGCTTTTAAATGTCACACTTGATTATTGCCCTCCTCCTGCACCATATCTAAGTAGCTTACAACATATCACAACATGTAATTACATCTTTCCATGCAACTCTACGCTGAAGTTCTTCTAACCCATCGTTTTTGACCCCCTCTTTAGTTAAAAACATAAGGTCAGTCACCCCTCCCACATACCGCTTCAAACTAGCCTGCGATCTCTGTAACCATGTGCAGTACAGCCTTTCAACTTCATAACGTATTATTTGTTCTACTTTAGCCAGAAATCACTGTATGACCATTTTCTCTATTCACATCCAGCTGTTCCACCAAAGTTGACTGTAACGGTCTGAGAATGGCCAATGTATATGCCAGCTCGTCCAATCTTAGTCAACAGGCTCCTGGGAGTACCATACCTGTAACATGACAATAAGGAGCTAAAGGAACCAGAACCGTAATAACACTACGGTAATAGAACCACTAGCGTCCCACAATCAAAACTTCAACCATCCTCTGCTCATCAACGGTGCGACAGGAGTTTAGTGGCAGTTAAGTTTGGCTGGGATTATGAAAGTATGGGCTCTTAACCAACTGCAGTTTAATGTTAATAACCGTGGGGTATACGGTTTGCCGAAGTGTATGCATAGAATATATAAACCTGCACTTTGTGCTTAGTTTTCCCAATGACTTGACATTTGACACAGTCACAAACAATTCAGCATAGTAAGTAGTTGCTCCACCATAATAACAAAGCCTTACGGCAGCACCAGCGAATATACCATCAGAAAATCCTAACCTGTTGTTGTTGTGGTCTTCAGTCCTGAGACTAGTTTGATGCAGCTCTCCACGCTACTCTATCCTGTGCAAGCTTCTTCATCTCCCAGTACGTACTGCAGCCTACATCCTTCTGAATCTGCTTAGTGTATTCATCTCTTGTTCTCCCTCTACGATTTTTACCCTCCACGCTGCCCTCCAATACTAAATTTGTGATCCCTTGATGCCTCAGAAGATGTCCTACCATCCGATCCCGTCTTCTAGTCAAGTTATGCCACAAACTCCTCTTCTCCCCAATCCTATTCAATACCTCCTCATTAGTTATGTGATCTACCCATCTAATCTTCAGCATTGTTCTGTAGCACCACATTTCGAAAGCTTCTATTCTCTTCTTGCCCAAACTAGTTATCATCCATGTTTCACTTCCATACATGGCTACACTCCATACATATACTTTCAGAAACGACTTCCTGACACTTAAATCTACACTCGATGTTAACAAATTTCTCTTCTTCAGAAACGCTTTTCTTGCCATTGCCAATCTACATTTTATATCCTCTCTACTTCGACCATCATCAGTTATTTTGCTCCCCTGATAGCAAAAGTCCTTCGCTACTTTAACTGTCTCATTTCCTAAACTAATTCCCTCAGCATCACCCGACTTAATTCGACAACATTCCATTATCCTCGTTTTGCTTTTGTTGATGTTCATCTTAAATCCTCCTTTTAAGACACTGTCCATTCCGTTCAACTGCTCTTCCAAGTCCTTTGCTGTCTCTGACAGAATTACAATGTCATCGGCGAACCTTAAAGTTTTTATTTCTTCTCCATGGATTTTAATACCTGCTCCGAATTTTTCTTTTGTTTCCTTTACTGCTTGCTCAATATACAGATTGAACAACATCGGGGAGAGGCTACAACCCTGTCTCACTCCCTTCCCAACCACTGCTTCCCTTTCATGTCCCTCGACTCTCATAACTGCCATCTGGTTTCTGTAAAAGTTGTAAATAGCCATTCGCTCCCTATATTTTACTCCTGCCACCTACAGAATTTGAAAGAGAGTATTCCAGTCAACATTGTCAAAAGCTTTCTCTAAGTCTACAAATGCTAGAAACGTAGGTTTGCCTTTTCTTAATCTAGCTTCTAAAATAAGTCGTAGGGTCAGTATTGCCTCGCGTGTTCCGATATTTCTACGGTATCCAAACTGATCTTCCCCAAGGTCGGCTTCTACCAGTTTTTCCATTCGTCTGTAAAGAATTCGCGTTAGTATTTTGCAGCCGTGACTTATTAAACATAGTTCGGTAATTTTCACATCTGTCAACGCCTGCTTTCTTTGGGATTGGAATTATTACATTCTTCTTGAAGTCTGAGGGTATTTCGCCTGTCTCATACATTTTGCTCACCAGATGGTAGAGTTTTGTAAGGACTGGCTCTCCCAAGGCTGTCAGTAGATCTAATGGAATGTTGTCTACTCCTGGGGCCTTGTTTCGACTCAGGTCTTTCAGTGCTCTATCAAACCCTTCACGCAGTATCATACCTCCCATTTCATCTTCATCTACATCCTCTTCCATTTCCATAATATTATCCTCAGGTACATCGTCCTTGTATAGACCCTTTATATACTCCTTCCACCTTTCTGCTTTTCCTTCTTAGCTTAGAACTGGTTTTCCATCTGAGCTCTTGATATTCATACAAGTCGTTCTCTTTTCTCCAAAGGTCTCTATAATTTTCCTGTAGGCAGTATCTATCTTACCTCTAGTGAGTTAAGCCTCTACATCCTTACATTTGTCCTCTAGCCATCCCCGCTTAGCCATTTTTGGCTGCTTCATTTTCTGCATTTTTATATTTTCTCCTTTCATCAATTAAATTCAATATTTCTTCTGTTACCCAAGGATTTCTATTAGCCCTCGTCTTTTTACCTACTCGATCCTCTGCTGCCTTCACTACTTCATCCCTCAAAGCTACCCATTCTTCTTCTACTGTATTTCTTTCACCCATTCCTGTCAATTGTTCCCTTAGCTCTCCCTGAAACTCTGTACAACCTCTGGTTTAGTCAGTTTATCCAGGTCCCATCTCCTTAAATTCCCACCTTTTTGCAGTTTCTTCAGTTTTAATCTACAGTTCATAACCAATAGATTGTGGTCAGGGTCCACATATGCTCCTGGAAATGTCTTGCAATTTAAAACTTGGTTCCTAAATCTCTGCCTTACCATTATATAATCTATCTGATACCTTTTAGTATCTCCGGGATTCTTCCACGTATGCAACCTTCATTTATGGTTCTTGAACCAAGTGTTAGCTATGTTTAAGTTATGCTCTGTGCAAAATTCCACCAGGCGGCTTCCTCTTTCATTTCTTACCCCCATTCCATATTCACCTACTACGTTTCCTTCTCTCCCTTTTCCTACTACCGAATTTCAATCACCCATGACTAATAAATTTTCGTCTCCCTTCACTATCTGAGTAATTTCTTTTATTTCATCATAGATTTCTTCAATTTCTTCATCATCTGTAGAGCTAGTTGGCATATAGACTTGTACTACTGTCGTAGGCGTGGGCTTTGTGTCTATCTTGGCCACAACAATGCGTTCGCTGTGCTGTTTGTAGTAGCTTACCAGCATTCCTATTGTTTTATTCATTATTAAACCTACTCCTGCATTACCCCTATTTGATTTTGTATTTATAACCCTGTACTGACCTGACCAAAAGTCTTGTTCCTCCTGCCACCGAACTTCACTAATTCCCACTATATCCAACTTTAACCTATCCATTTCCCTTTTTAAATTTTCTAACCTACCTGCCCGATTAAGGGATCTGACATTCCACGCTCCGATCCGTAGAACGCCAGTTTTCTTTCTCCTGATAACGATCCGAATGGGGGACTATTTTACCTCCGGAATACTTTATCCAAGATGACGCCATCATCATTTATCCATACAGTAAAGTTGCATGCTCTCGGGAAAAATTACGGCCATAGTTTCCCCTTGCTTTCAGCCGTTCGCAGTACCAGCACAGCAAGGCCGTTTTGGTTAGTGTTACAAGGCCAGATCAGTCAATCATACAGACTGTTGCCCCTGCAACTACTGAAAAGGCTGCTGCCCCTCTTCAGGAACCATACGTTGGCCTCTCAACAGATACCCCTCCGTTGTGGTTGCACCTACGGTACGACTATCTGTATCACTGTGGCACGCAAGCCTCCCCACCAACGGCAAGGTCTATGGTTCATGGTCTAACACAGATATATCATCATATACCAACACTGTGTCCAACTGAGATTAAATTAACAAAAAGAAGACTGACAAGTGAGTTTAAACTACAAAAATACACGCTAGTCAACAAGGTATCACAAGGACACCTCACCACGATGAATACCCTAAGCAAAGAAGGACAGATGACGAGAAAACATACATAACCTACAGCGACATAATAACCAAACGTACATCAATTATCAGGCACCCGGGAGGACAACTTGAATCACAGTTCCTCAGATAATTCACTAACAATATTCAGGTCGCACAAGGTCTCACAAAGTTTCGTCAAACCACAATACAGTTATTCAAGGCACTGATTCTAAACTTAAAGGCCAACAGTGGCCTCACTGTGTTTGTCAACTGAAAATTTTGTCAACGCCATCAAAGACTTAGATGTCAGCGAAACAATATGGCACATGTCACTTATGTACACCGTTCCAATCATCGTAACGAAAACTTTTGCTGTGGATACGCTTCCTGGCTCTCACCTGCCATATCCTTTGCACATATAGAGATAAACACCGTTTGCTGCTCCAGGCGGAAGGTGCCTCTTGTTAACAGTTGGCCACATCAAGTGTTGGTGGTCTGCAACCCCATCGCTTTGCTGTCCCACGCAGGCCTTTCCGGTTTCAGGTTGTGTCAGCTATCGTTGGTAGATTCCAACTGAAACCTGCTCCGCTGCGCCTCCTTTCACCACCAGTGGAGGTACTCGTGGCACTACACACTGCTGGCGACCTCAAACGTGTCCTGCCACAGGAACAAATAGACCATCTCCTGTCAGCAGCGGGGAAGACAAATGTGATGCAATACATGGCATACTTTCATCGTTATTATTAACTCTAAGTCACCACTGGACTATCTTGGAATCGTGTGGAAAACGATCTTCTTCGTAGAATATGTGTGTGTTAGTTTTTGGAGACACAAGAGAGCAATGGCTCGATATTTTTAACTAAAGAGGGACTCAAAAACGATGGTTTAGAAGAACTACAGAGAAGAGTTGTCTGGATAGATGTAATGAAAAGTGAAATGTACAGTCTCGCACCCATAAGAGTAGTGTTGCTACCTTAAGTTACTGAATTGTACTACACCACATCTGTCTCGTATTGCTACAACTACACTGACGGAAAAAATATTGAAACACCAAGAACGAGCAATATAAACGAAAGTTGGTAGACGTATTCCTACATCAGAAAGATGATGTCTTTTCAAATTTCGCGGCAGTCGCATAAGATTGCACTATGGCGATGCACGTCTGATTTGCTTTAAATACGCGCTGTAACTGTCGTGAGCGTTAGTTACCTTTGGGATTGGACACGGTGAGTTGATATTAGTCAAGGATGCCTTTAATGCGATAAAGACGCAATTATCAAAACCTCACTGAGTTTGAACGAAGGGTACGAAAGCTGGATGTTCCTTTGGCGGTATTGCAGAAAGACTTGCTGGCAGCGGTGGTCACGAGAATGTACGGTCTTAAGACTTGGCTGAGGATGGCCAAGTGGCACTACCGAGAGGGAAGACCATCGTGTTCGGTGTTTGGCTCTGATACATCGTTCTGCATCTGCATCAGCAATTGGAGCAGCAGTTGGCACCACAGTGACGACATGAACTGTTACGAATCGGTTACTTAAAGGACAGCCAGACGGCCTGTCACGTTCGTTACACACTCTCTGAACCACTTTTGCGACTTCAGTGGCGTCAAGCGAGAGTTTATTGGAGGGCAGGGTGGAGATTAGTCGTGTCTTCTGATGAAAGCTGATTCTGTCTTGGTACCAGTGATAGCCGTGTGTTACTTAGAAGGAGGCCACCTGAGGGCCTGCAACGGACCTGTTTACCTCTTAGACTCACTGGATCTACACCTATGGTTATCGTTTGCTGTCGAATTCATACGACAGAAGGAGCCTTCTCATGTCCATCCCACGCACCCTGACAGAAAAATTTATACGTAAATCCGGTGATGCTGCCTCTTGTGCTACCATTCACGAACAGCATTCCAGGGGGTGTTTTGCAACAGGATGACGCTCGCCCACATACCGCCGTTGTAGTCAACATGTTCTACAGTGTCACATGTTGCCTCGGTCTGCGTGATCACAAGACCTGACTCCAAGCGCGCACATATAGTGTAACGCCGGAAATGCATATCCTCATATTTCGATCTATTGTACTATATTTTTTTCCTTCTTTTGTAACGTGAAGATACGAGATTTCTGTGTCTTTATATATTATAATTGTTCTACTATTTATATATATATATATATATATATATATATATATATATATAATGTATATATATATACATATATACTTATGCATTCATGTCGATGTATAATTGGTTTGTTTTGTAAATATTATCTGTATTTTTACGCTGGGTCTTGCCTAGGGAAAACTATGCTATCGAACGAATACATCGATAGGTCGTGTGGAGAACCAAAGTGTTTAGGATCTTTGGTAGTGTTAACTCTGCCGCGGGGAGCGCGCGCAGAGGAGAGTCTGGCTGGAGTAGGGCGGTGGAGCAGGTGTGTTGTGTGACGCTTCCGTGAGTTGCCGCGCTTTAAGGGTTTGGCAACATGTAATTGCGCTCGACTTGCTATGATAGCTTCTGACACAGTGTCGCGCACTGGAAGCATTAGCTGGCGCACATCAAGAGCCCGTTTCGCCTGGTGACCGTGTCGAGAAGAAGGCGTGCCAACATCCAGCTTCTGCAACAGCGACGGCCGACAATGAGTGACTGTCGCCACCTCCACGATCGAAGACTTCAAACCTTCAGTCAAGAAGCACGTAAAGGTTTAGAACTGTATGGCAGACCTCAGCTTTTCAAACTGTTCAATTCGTCTCACAAAATTACAGCAGCGTAGCATGAACCTTTGTTGCTCATTGTCCCAACTGCATTACCAAGCAGGGTCCCTTCCTTTTCCAGAATGAACCCGAGTGTTGTTGAAATTCAAACGCCAGCATTAAATTAATATCATTCCATTTCACTGCTTTAATTTCAAAGTTCAGTTAAAGTATTCATAGCTGGCTACAATATTTAGATTACACAAGCACAAATTAAGAGTTCGAGTTTTGTTACCATATTTTAGCTTACCTGCGACTGCAGCTCAGCTTGGTACGTACTAAATTTGACTATTGTTAATTGTTCAGAATCATTTAATTCAAGTTCAAAGTTAAATCTCTTATTTCTAAATTGCGTAGAATCAAGTAGCTTTTGTGGTAGCCCAAGACTAACCTTATTTTATTGAATTTCGTAGTGCTGCAGAAACAAAGTTCACTATTAATTTCGGTCACTAAATTAACTTTCAGTTTTCCGGTTGTATTAATTCTTTTGCTAAATTAAGACAGAGTATAGCGAAATTTATTACTTCTGGCAAACATTCAGTTTTCACACAACACGTGTCAACCTTCAGTTGCCACGCTTTTAGTGCTAATTGTATGTGCATTAATCTTTCATTTTCAGTTATTATAGTAGTTGTCCATAGGACTGGCGACCGTAATTTTCCCCAAATCTCAAATATCTAATTAACGCCACTTGATTGTTAACGTAACGACCGCACATTTATTTTCTTTATTAATTTTACCCTTTTCTCAAAATTAATTTCCATCCAATTTTATTTGCATTTTTCCTTTCATTTAGATGTAACCCTTT
Source organism: Schistocerca serialis cubense (assembly GCF_023864345.2). Taxonomy (NCBI): domain Eukaryota; kingdom Metazoa; phylum Arthropoda; class Insecta; order Orthoptera; family Acrididae; genus Schistocerca; species Schistocerca serialis. Next base: position 737,750,813 of record NC_064639.1, on the reverse strand, counting down.
CCTCCTTCTTTACCGACAAATTAACTTCGGTGACGATTGCTTTTCCCAAATTTCCATTAGGTGCACGTGGTTTAATTTTTCACTGTCATTAAGGTCGATAAGTGAGGGGAAGGCTACACGTGGCGACCTGGTGACAGGACAATCTTCGGATTTGAGGTTTTTCTGGACACGAATTTCGCATTGTGCAAATCTCGTAACGAAGTACTGGTTACGAACAGGTCGTTACGTCAGCGAGAGTAAGTAGTGGGAGGAATCCTAATTAGATTTGAGATTTGGCATTTATATTGAAAATTAGTAGAAGGAGTGAAGGCAACAATTACCAAAATTTGTTAGACTTGGGTACGGAACAATTGGTCGAAGAGTGGAACACGCGCACCGCGTAATCCATTATTCAGGGGCAGGCGGCTACCATGAAAGACGCGACCGCCGAAACGCAACAAAGAGCAGAAATGGAATTCCAAACTTCAGAAAGAGTTTCGGTATCGGAAGTGAAAATCAAATCTGAACCCCTTGATGACGAATACGGGGGGACAATTAGAGAGGCACCCCCCCCCCCCCCCACCCAGAAGTAAAACCGCTGGTTTCCGGGAATTTAACTGATTTATTCAATGCTTTGATTAACGAAATCAATGCTCGGTCTGCCAAGCAAGAAGCTCAGTCTGAAAAACTTGACAGGAAGTTAGACAATCAGAACGAAGCTATTAATGTCGTTGACAACAATGTCGGAGTTGTTAACACAAAATTTGATAAAATCAAAGAAGATATTGTTGTGATTAATTAATCTTAAACAGGAAATGATGGGCGTTCAGGCGGAAATTGCGAGCATGAATACTCGTTTTGATTCCCAAATTAGCAGAATCGAGATAAGTGTAGGAGAAGCAGTTGCTCCGATCATCTAGATTAAGGTGACGGAAATAATTCAATTAGTGAAAAAAGAGGATCAACAGAAGGTGGAAACTTTAAAGGCTTTAGTATCCGAAGTAGATACTAAAGTGAGGAAGTAGGCTAATACCTGGGAAGAGAAAAAGAGGGAAGTGGAAACGCTTGCGACAACCACTTGCCAAGTAATTACGAGAGTGTCGGAATTAGAAAAGAAACTTGATGAAAAACGGAGCCATGTGCCAACCTGTGCGCGTAGTACGGAATTGTTGACGAAAGAGGAGCGGTTCGACCCCTTGAAAAAAGGCAGTATACACGCGACGGATTTCATTAAAAATCGTGAAAGAGTTTTACCCAGATCATGGACTAATGAGAGAAAAATTAATGCTGTTATTGACGTGTTGGCTGGTGATGCCAAGCGTTGGGGCTTAAACCTCAACATCACAGACCTGACTTTCGACGAGTTTAAAAATTTGTTTCTGGCTGAGTATTGGTCAGAGCAAAAACAACAAAGTGTCTCGCGCGAATTTGTCGTATCGAGGCCTTTCGATGCGAATTCGCGCGGCTCGATGAAGGAGTTTTGTGAGGGCTGGATCCGCAAGTTGGAATATTTGCGTGATCGCCGCACAGAATCCGAAATTGTCTGGGAACTCTAAAAGAAGCTTGCAGATGATACAAAACGATACGTAGGAAGCAATTACAGGACAATCAATGATTTCCTGGAAAGAGTTGAGGACGAGGACAATTGGCGCAATAATCGCGACAATGGTAGAGGCCGTGGTAACAGCAACGGGTACCACAACAACCACAACAACGATAACCATGGGAATAATGCATACCGCAACCATGGCAGCAATAACAATAATGGTTCGGACCGTAATGACAATTGGTACAATGCAAATAATAACAGGAATGACGTAAACCATTATCGTACTAACGTGATACGGGCTTTGCAGAATAGTAATAACGCCAGAGGGTGTGATCAACCGCGTCAGCAGCATCCGGGGAGCGGATCTGCTGGGACGAGACAGGGAAACCATTAGCCGCGCCGGTGAGAGGTCGACCGGGCGTTGAGAAATTTTGGCGGCCCAATAACAGGAGAAAACCCAGGTGTCGTCGTTATGAAAATTCCGTATGGAATAATCAACGGCGGCAGAGCGTGCCAGTGTTAGGAGAAAGGAGTGCGCCCACAAGTAGTAGATCAGCTGTAGACACGGCAGCAGAAAATACATTCACTGTCAGTGAGAACAATTTAAGTAGTGTTCCGGAAATCTATTATAAAGTGGTAGCTGTAACACCCACAGCGGAACTGGAGATTGAGTTTAAGAATGATTCGCAAGCGTTGAGAGAAGATCAGATGTCGGATAACACGTCAGTCATCCAGCGAGGGGGTGCAGAGAGGGACGATGCAGTTCGGTCGCTTATACGGCGAACTAAGAGATTATAGGGGCCTGTACGGAAGAATTGTTTATGGGGAGCGCGGGCAGGATTTGCCGCGTCTCGTAACGCAGGAAGATAGTGTTTGTGAAGTGATAGAAAGTTCTGGCCCTAACCGGCAGACTTTACCTGAAATAGTTGATGTTAATGGGGAGCACGAGCAAGATTCGTCGTGTTTCGTCCCGCAGGAGTTGGATGTTGAAGTAGTAACGGAAAGTTCTGGCCCCAACCGGCAGACCTTACCGAAAGTTATAGTGATAGAAGTAGCCGACCCATTCGACGCAAAACTCCAGTTTAAACATTGCGAGAGTATTAAGGAGAAAGATTACGAGAATGTTAGTGATAGCTGGACATGACTGGTAGAAAACAACGTAGATTACAGCGTGTATGAGGTTAGAGCTGACGTTATACGGTTGGACGATAGCAGTGTGGGTTGCGCAGATCCAGAGGAAGTAATTGCAGATACTACTGGGCACATTCCTCCAGGTAGATTGGCAGATGAGATCAATCTGACCAAAGAGGGATCAACGAAGGTGGCAATTAATGAATTGACAGCAAAGCAACACTCACTAGTTGACGAGTTACAGGAAAAAAATGGTTCAAATGGCTCTGAGCACTATGCGACTTAACTTCTGAGGTCATCAGTCGCCTAGAACTTAGAACTAATTAAACCTAACTAACCTAAGGACATCACACACATCCATGCCCGAGGCAGGATTCGAACCTGCGTTCATCTTTTTCCGGCCGCAGCGATGTCGGGGATTTGATATTTTATCGGATTCCTGATTTTCACGGTACACTAGCGAAATGGTCGCACGGGAAAATCCCCACTTCATCGCTACCTCGGAGATGCTACGTCCCATCGCTTTTACCTCGACTATAACACCGTGTTCAAATTCACTTACATCTTATAATCTGCCATTGTAGCAGCAGAACCGATCTGACAACTGGGCCAGACGCTTGTCTTATATAGGCGTTACCGACCGCATTTACGTATCTCTGTATTTGAATATGCAGGTCTATACCAGTTTCTTTGGCGCTTCAGAGTATACTCTGTTAGATCTCAATAGTTGCCAACAATGTAAGACAGCTGTAAGATTGTTTCTAGGTTTTGATATGACAAGACGTACGGACGGTCAAAAGATCAGTGTCAACAGCTGCATCGATGATGGTAATGATGTATACGTAACATGACAGTACAATCTTTCGTAGGTGACTGGCAGTTGACTGTCGTTAGGAGACAGATCTTGTTGCGATTGTTAAGCGCTACAATATTTACGAACTTTATACCATGATACGTGTAATGGAGAGTGTTACACGTTTGACAATTTATGTTTGCTCCTTATCGTTTTTGACTGTTTAGTGGCGTAATAATTTTAAGAACTTGATAATTGGATCATGTGTTCCCGAGACATGTTGTCCACAACTCGCTGTCTAGTGGCTAGCGTTGCTGTCTCTGGATCACGGGGTCCCGGGTTCGATTCCGGGCGGGTTGGTGATTTTCTCTGCCTGGGACTGGGTGTTTGCGTTGTCCTCATTATGTCATCATCATCATCATCATCATTCGTGACCAGTGGCTAGATTGGGGTGTGAAAGAAACTGGACTGTGTAAAAAAGTTGGGACTTTATACGGGCGACGATGACCGGGCAGTTGAGCGCCCTAAGAATGGTTCATATGGCTCTGAGCACTATGGGACTTAACATCTGAGGTCATCAGTCCCCTAGAACTTAGAACTACTTAAACCTAACTAAGGACATCACACACATCCATGCCCCAAGCAGGATTCGAACCTGCGGCCGTAGCGGTCGCGTGAGCGCCCTACAAACCAAACATCATCCCGAAACATGGTGCGTTATTAAATTAAATGAACCACACATTTCGATCACTTGTGCCACATAATATCCATAATAAAAACAGTAATAACTATCGGAATAATTTTTAGAATAAAATTCAGCTTCAGTAGCCAGAAATGTTCTTAATTTATTCCACGACCGTTTTCACAGTTTTAAGCTTCGAAACCCGACTTGGAAGAAATTAAGAAAATTACTGGCAACTGAAAAGAATTTTTACTCTGTAAATACAGATTGCAGTTGTTCATCCGATCAAATATTTTGTGTCAGAATAACGGTACACACTAACAACTGAGGCGTGATAGCATTGTGGTTCGCACAAGAGAAGCAGGCACTTTAACGTATGCACTGCGCGCAGGCTCACCTGTGCCGGCAGGGATGTGATTACACTGCACTCGGCGAGTGCAGGTTTCCATCAACGGGCGCTGGGATTGTTCATTAAAAGGGCGCGGGGGCGCGGTGTGCACCCGCCGGCCCCAATTTCCAGGACCGCTGCCGGGCGGACTCGCGGTGGCACTGCGCCTGCGCTCCACTCAGCTGCTAATGGCCCCGGTTCCGGTTTCCTCATTTGTTGGTGCTGCACTTTCTTGTTCTCGCCGGAACGCCGAATGCCTACTGAGCGACTCCCCTGAAATTTTACCAGCCAGATCGAGCCAAACGCCACACACAGATAAACAGCACGGAGCGCTTAATTCTTACGTACTACAGTTGCTCCCAGGGTATACTACACAAGCTTTAAAAATTTTTGTCATACGACTGACAATTCTCAGCAACTTATTTGGCAGGGTTGTTAAGAATATTACGCTGGTGCATAAGTTCGTAGCCTTTTTTGTTTTGCACTTTCCTATTCCTGTTGCTATTGGCTTATTTATCGGATTACTTGCCGCGTCAAATTTGGATAAAATCCCAAGCTTTCGATGATTACCTCCGTCATCTTCGTCAGGGGTAAAACTGACTGTCGTGGACCGGTGAGGCTTCCGGAAGCCTCACCGGTCCACGACAGTCAGTTTTACCCCTGACGAAGATGACGGAGGTAATCATCGAAAGCTTGGGATTTTATCCAAATTTGACGCGGCAAGTAAACCGAGAACTTTTTATGCAAGAACTTTTTATGCAAGGACTCCGTCGCGAAAGTCTTCGTAGTCATATCAGTTTATTTATCGTTTGTCATTTTTTTATTTGTAGTTCACTGTTTCTGTTTAAGTTGACATATTACTGCTAAGGCCTTCACTCCCTAAACTTACACACTACTTAACCTAAATTATCCTAAGGACAAACACAGATACCCATGCCCGAGGGAGGACTCGAACCTCCGCCGGGACCAGCCGCACAGTCCATGACTGCGGCGCCCTAGACCGCTCGGCTAATCCCGCGCGGCAGTTGACATATTGTTATTTTGTCATTTGGAGATAGTGAGCGGAGCTTTGGACGCTAGGAAATGGGGTGCCAAGTGGAGAAATCGGAACGTTTTCGACATATCCTTCCATGTGAGTTCAATAGAGGAATGACAGCAGCAGAGGCAGCCAGAAACATTTGCGTCGTGTGTAGGGATGATGCCATCGACAGTGTGCGGCAAGGAAATGGTATTCTCGTTTTAATTAGGATAGTTTTGACATTAGTGACTCTCCACATTCGGTAAAACATTCGGCGCTTGATAAAGGGCGTTTCCGCGCTTTAATGCACACTAATTCACTTCAGTGTACTCAAGTACTGGAAAATGTGATGATCTGTTACCATACCGCCATTGTGCTGCATTTGCATGCAGTGAGGAGGTTCAAAAATCAGGTGTATGTTTACGGCATGTTCTAAGCCAAAATCACAACAACAAGAAGATCTTTGGGTGGCCATACGCCCATCGTATACTTGCTCGTCAATCAAATGGGCTGGTGAACAGCACCAACCATTCTTGTCCTGTACCGTTACTGGGGACGAGAAATGGTATCTTAATGTCAATGTAAGACAAAGGATGGAATGGTTGAGACCAAACAAAGCAACAGTTCCCCGTACAAGACATGTGCACATTCATAAAAGATAGTATTGTACACTCTACTGGAACAGCGGCAGTCTGGTGTTCTACCAATTGCTTTCATGAGGTGTCAAAGATTGAGGAAGCCTTCGTGAAGTGATGCTGCTCCACGAGAAAGCCCCCTTGTATTCTCCTTGACTGCCAAAACACGCTATTCAGGAGTTGAGTTAGGAAGTCATTCCACGCCGTCTACCATGTGCGAGACTGGTTCTGCTCTATTTTCCTAACATAGTTGTGCAAGGACGTTTCGTGAGTGTTTTAGGAATTTGTATTGAACATAAGGTTTGCAATGTGGGAAGATACCATCTCACGCATGCTGAGTTCAGAAGACTGCAGCAGTACAGACAATGATGTAATCAGACAATGACCTCAATGTCAGTACCACTCCAGTCCCTGTATCACTAACACAAATTAGTGTGCGGGTTCAGACGTAATAATATGTTAGCAAAAAATGAATTTTTTAAAATATTTTTTACTCTAAGTATGACTTTATGACATATCAATCATAATTTTAATATGGTCGGCCACCAGTAGCTGAGTTAGTCTGCTTTAGGCGGTGGCGCGGCACGGACCTGTTGTCCCGGCTGCGGGCGCGCGTGGACGAGGAAGTGTTTACACCGCCTGTACTCGCGCGTGTTGTCTGACTCGATCGCCATGGCACACAATTTTCGAAAGACTACGCTCCAGTTTCGTTCGACAACGAATATGCCAGAGCCAAAGCTTTCGAAATAGAGCGTTTTTTGAAGGAAGAAGCTCGTTTACCTGCTGCAGACATAATTGGAATACACCTGTCCATCGTAAGCAGTACAATGTACATAAAGATGACCGATGAAGCTGCGTGTGGAAGAACTCTCTCCGCTGCTCAAAGAGGATTTAAATTTCGATACTCTGATGGCCATATGAGCGATGTAACAGTAGCTCCTTCAGGCTTGGGTGTGAGGGTCATTCGGATCTTTGAATTGCCGTTTGAGGTGCCAGAATCGATGGTTATTGAATCGCTGCGACCATATGGAATGGTACTTAGTCATATGCCTGAACGCTGGGCAAGTTTTAGCACCTACCCTGTGCTGAACGGCTTCCGACAGGTGCGGATCGTCCTTGATAAACATATCCCTTCTTATTTATAGATTGGAGGATGCCGCGCTATTGTGATTTACGATGGACAGCCATGCACATGTTCTGGCTGTGGTGGAGAAGGACATACCCGCTCGGAGTGCATACAACGCCGCGTCGTGCGACTGCCACATGGAGAAGCGTCACAGCGAGAAGTTCCCACGCAAATGCCGATGACGTACGTGTCGGTGGCCCGCCGGGAGGTGTTGTCAAGTTCGGAGCGTTACAAGGACGTGTTTATGCAAGAGCAGACCGAGTTACGGGAGCATGGAGGTGGCTCGGAGAATGCCCCTACACCCACGTCGCGTCAGATGAGGGAAGAACCTTCCGAAAACTCACATGTAACACGCGGCGTGGAAGTAGAGGTCGAGACAGTGGCGCCGGCAACGGACCAACGAACGATCGACGAACACAGTGAGGCAGCAGAGGGCAGGGCACGCAAACAGCGGTCGCCGAAGCGTCGTAAAAAGCGTCGCCATAGTTCGGGTGACCCTTCCCGCCTAGCCTAGGGGACACGGAAGTTATCCTAGCAGAAGAACTGTCTGACAAGGAACACGTGCCTTTGGAGGACGCTGACAAGATTCCCTTAGATGGTGACAGGATGTCCTGCCTTTCAGACGGTCCCTCTTCATTGACACCGACTGACTCAGCGCTGCCGACGAAAGAGTCAGGGACACCAATGTCCCGGCAGCCACATCGAAATACATCAGAGAAAGTTTCTCGGATTGATGACCACTGCGACTGGGCGGAACCAGTTGAAGACATACAGGAATTGGCACCCCCAAATGATGACAACTCACTTACAGGATGCACACCATGTAACGAAAACAACGGAGGGCAACCCGTTGGCGGGCACCCCTCTGAGCACGAATAGTGGACTGAAGCCCTTGGAGTCCACAATGACATGACACGAGCATGACAACGACAACGGACCAAGCATATGAGGTGGGCACCGTGAACATTAACACCGCACGTTCGCTTGCAAAGATGCAACTTCTCCGGGACATGATTTACGCCACAGACGTTGATATTCTGCTGATGCAGGAAACCTGCAATGCTGCTTTTCCCGACGTGCATGGTTACAACACTCATCTAGCGCCGACTCCAGATGGAGGACGTGGCACCGGGATACTAGTCCGAGAAGGGACCTCGATTACCTTCCTTCGGCTCGGGGTTTGGCTATGACCGTGAACGGCATTCGTATCGTCAACATCTATGCACCCTCCGGATCTGACAATCGACAGGCGCGTGCAGGATTCTACTCGGAGGAGATTGCCCCCCTATTCCATGGGAGGTAAGGGGGGATTTTAACTGTGTTCTGACACCGAAGGATCAAACTCTTAATTTCAGCTCCTGCCACGCATTGAACACGATCTGCCGGGACATGGCCCTAGTGGACACGTGGGAAAAAATCCATGGGCAGCGAGAGGGCTACACGTATTTTACTAGCCACTCGGCGAGCAGGCTGGATCGGATTTATGTTTCTGACAGATTAAGGGATCACGTGTTTTGCTGCTGAACGTTGGCCCGCAGCTTTCACGGATCACCTTGCATATTTATGCACGTTAACCCTCCCACGGCAGCGGGTCTGGCAGGGTCGTAGTTCATGGAAACTTAATTCATCCTTATTGCTGGATCTCGAATGTCGCCAGCGGATCGTAGAAACATGGAAGACGTGCACTCGCCGTCTGCCGCTGCACCATACGGTTCTTTCATGGTGGCTGCAATGTGCAAAACCGGCGATACGAAGAACTCTCATAACGTATGGCAAGGAAAAAGCGAAATGGCTCCGAGGTACACTTGATTATTACTACATGGTGCTCCGCGACCTGTCCTCCAGGGCCCCATCGCCCGAGCGTCAAGCGGAAGTCCATCGCATTCAGGCGTGCATTTTATCGATCACGAGACATCGACTGGAGGGACTTTCGATCTGTGCTCGGTGCTTGGACAACGTCGATGGAGAACGTATTAGCATGCATCATGTGTCCTAGGGACATGCGCGTAATCGCCTATCCTTGATCACAGTGCTCCATGATGACGATGTTCGGCCCTTGACGTCACAACAGGACATTGCTGCTGAGTTTCTGGAGCATTACCGCCTCCTTTTCACTGGGACGCCGACAGACAGTCGGACAGGAGCAGAAATTTTGCGACAGATGCAAACGGAGGTGGATGGTCCGGATGCAGAGGCGCTCTTGGAACGCATAATCGAAGATGCCATCCGGGGGGGCACTCACGAAGGGTGCGGTGCATAAATCCCCTGGTCCAGATGGGTTGACACTCGAATTTTATCGCGCATTTGCGGATTTAATGATGTCCCAGTTGGTGTTGATGTATAATGAGTTATTGAGGCCTGACACGGACGTTCCGTCGCAGTTTATGGCGGGACTACTTATACCAATACCGAAATCGGCAGCGAGTGTCAGCACCCATCAATTTACACCGCTCACGATGCTCGATACTGTCTGTAAGATCTTTGCGCGAATGTTGGCGGCAAGGCTCAAGACTGTAATATCCAAGACAATACCACCAGACCAGACTTGTCTAGGGGTTCGGAGCAACATCCATTCTATCCTAGGCGAATACCGTGACGTAATTTACCTGACGGAAGCTTGTCGTATGCCATCGGCGTTCGTATCGGTGGATTTTGATCGTGCCTTTGACAGAATCAACCATGATTTCCTTGACTCCACCATGCGACGCATGGCGATACCACAGGATTTTATTACCGTCCTCATGCGCCTCCTTCGCGGCGCTTCTTCGACGGTGAGAGTCAATGGCAGGGAGTTAGGAATGATTCCTGTTTGTAGCTCAGTTAGGCAAGGATGTCCCTTGTCGATGATGCTGTTTACAATAGCGCTCGAACCACTGATGCGAGCTCCTTCACGTGTCGGGCATATGCCGACGACTGGATGATACTCGTCCGGTGGGAGAACGAAGTAAGTAAGGTGGTTACCCCTCTTGCTACGTACGGAGTAGCTGCGGGAAGCAAGGTCAACATGAATAAAACCAAGATTGTGCACATCGGTCGAGGGATGGACGCTCTGCACGGTCCGTTTACGCCGGTGGACATGGTTCAAATGGCTCTGAGAACTATGGGACTTAACATCTAAGGTCATCAGTCCCCTGGAACTTAGAACTACTTAAACCTATCTAACCTAAAGACAGCACACAACACCCAGTCATCACGAGGCAGAGAAAATCCCTGACGGTGGACATCTTGCGATGCTTAGGTGTATTGTTCGCCCGATCGCTATGGCCATCAGTGGCGGCGAGCTATCGACGTCTCCTCCAGCACGTCCGACTGCACATACGCAACAATTCACTCCGAACGCACGACCTGCTCCAAAGGGTGGACTACACTAATGTTCATCTGGCCTCGAGAATGCCGCACCTGTTACAGGTACTGCCAATCCCACATGGTATTGCTGACAGATTAATGGCGGCATTTGGATAGTGTGTCAGCCAAGGAATGTTGTTTAAGATCAAATACGAGACTTTAACTCTCCCACACCATTCTGGAGGACTTAATCTCACGGATGTGCGGAACAAGGCTCTATCTCTATACCTGCGAGCGACGCTACGAACTTGGAACCAACGGCAATACGCCATCACGTCGGCGATCCTGGATGTGCTTCTTCCCACGTCCTTTGAACCGCTGGTGGCGGTAGGCACAATATCGCCCCCTTTTTCTCACATCGCGCGATTCTTTGTCGATTTTAGTTATGTTCAGTTACAGATACCTTCTACAAGAATCCCCACTACCCGTGAGATACATCGATACTTGCGGCGTCATCATGGCAGCAATGTTGTCGAACTTAAATACCCAACGCGAGACTGGCGACAGATTTGGCGATCTGTCCATACGCCTTTCCTCACCACAGCAGCGCAATCGTCATGGTATACATTAATCAATCGCAAGACAGTCAACCGCCAACGATAGCACGAGATTCGCATGGTAGATTCCCCGCTCTGCCTTATATGTAGCATGCAGGACACATTCTCTGCAATGCGGTGGGGTAAAGGATGTTTGGCGGCTGACGCAACGCATCATGGCCCTCCTCCGACGCACCGACGAATCCACGATCACGGCGGACGCTTTATTTTCCCTGACGCTGTCTTTTTCCCCTCACAGAAACATCGGCAATCCGCTGGATTGGAGGACATGCATCGCACTACGTGCTCTCGCGGACCTTCATATCGGGCATGGGCTATTGGCATTATCTACTAAAACAACACGAAATCATCCGAAGCCACTCTAAATACAAAACGCATTTTGCGAACTTTCTAGGCAGCATGTTTCATAACCCCCCGAAGCGGTGGGGAGTCCCAGGTTTACGTTGTTTCGAGGGATAGGATATTACTCCCAGTGAAGTGACGAGGATGTCACTTCGGCCCTATATTTCTTTCTTTTTCATACATAATTTTTCTTTTGGGACATTAAAATTAAATGAATAAATACAATAATATTGTTAATGATAAAAAAATTACATACATGTACAATGTTTCCTTCCCGCTGCCTCTTCCTTATCCTGTCAGGAGACGGGGACACCGTGACCAGGCCTCCAAGTACGACCCCTGCCCACTCTGCCCCCTGACCTACTACACACATAAAAAAAGGTCTCGGTCCGAAAAAAAAGCGGTCAGCGCGACAGAATGTCAATCCTAAGGGCCCGGGTTCGATTCCCGGCTGGGTTGGAGATTTTTCTCCTCTCAGGGACTAGGTGTTGTGTTATCCTAGTCATCATCATTTCATCCCCATCGACGCGCAAGTCGCCGAAGTGGCGTCACATCGAAATACTTGCACCCGGCGAACGGTCTACCCGACGGAAGACCCTAGTCACACGACATTTACATTTACATTTTAATATGTACAGATTGGTAAAATATTGATATTGGGTGTTCACTACTGTGAAGCGAAATTCCTAACGATTCTAAGGTTCTTTAATAGTAAGATGGTTCATGACCATATCTGGGCGTTGATGAAATACGAACAAGGTAAATGCAACCGGGGCCAGAGATATCAATTAAGCTAAAATGCACAATTAAAATAACCAAATAATGGGTGGTCGTTGGTAAACAGCAATCATAAAGAAGTACACAGTTACAGCAATTCAGTAATTTCAAAGTATAGAGCACTCTACAGTGGCTGATCAATCCTTTTCGTTCGATCGGATATATCACGTGTTTCTGCTTCAATTAAGCTCAACAATCGTCAGTCGTGAATATGTCTAACTACTCGTCATCTTTGAATGTACGAAGAAAATAGGAGAGATGGAGACGACTGCAGTTCTGAGCGTAAATTGGACATCACTTACGCGTGTAGCGTGAGCGAGCGTTTTTATCTATCGTCGGCGGGGCAGTGAGAATCTATTCTAAATGTCTCTCGACTATTAAATACCAGTCTGCTACATTTCGTACGTCTTCGGTGAAGCCAAGACTCCTAGTTATTTCCTACTGAAATTAATTGGCATGGTAAGTGCTATCTGACTGGATAATGCGTACGTCGTGGCACTCAAACCGCTGGCAAGCAGTAACTGTCACTGCTCGGTCCAATTCTCCGTACTAGGAGACTTTGCAGTTTAACTTCTTGAGAGTTAAGACGAGCCTGTGAACAAGTGATCACATAATTACTCCTGCAATCGTCTCAGTACGGCGCAAGTCGCCTTGCTCAAACACTCGGCTATTTGCTGCAAGGGAAGAGCCAATTTCTCTGTCTGCAGTTTGCCTATATCAAAGCTGGTAGTCACGCGTTTCCTTTCTGGCCAATCAGAGTATTCGTACTTGTTAAAGCTCCACCCAATAGAGTTTCTGAAGCATGTCAAAGGCGTAGTTTCTTTCGTAGTCAGAGTTCAACTTCTGCCTCATAATACCGAGATAAACGACTTTTTTCCTTGCTGGTTTTTACGCAGATTGCTGCAGTGAATCACCAATGTTTTGAGGTGGATTTCTCCAGACGTTTATCTGACATCACAAGCCGTGTTCCTGTAGAAAGGCTTTCTGAAGGGTCATCGCTAAAAGCAGGGGCTAGGGCAGCTTTTGCCAGTGGCCTACACAGTGGCTCTGGCATCTCATTGTGTCTGCTGGATGTCCCGCTGTGAAGGTTTCAGCCGAGCATGGGACGGACAATGCCGTCATAATATTCTCCTCTCCTCAGAACCGCGTCTCATAGCTTGGTTTTGGGAAATTACTTGTGTGCAGTTACTAATGGGAGTGTTAGTGGTTTGGATTCATGAAATTCTGGCTTGCTTATTCAATTTGCCTATTAATGAAATTGGTAAATTTTTACGTAATTGTGTCATGTGACATATCGATTTAACCGGAATTGTTTCAGGAATTGAATTTAAGATTTGCTATTTTTTTGCCACCTTACAACCCACCTCATTCACCTGGTCTTGCGCCCTCAGGTTTTCAGCTTTTTCCCTCAAGCAATTTCCTTCCTGGACAAAAATGCGCTCTGTACGTCACTCGACGATTCGGTAGCCTCAAAACCACCTGATATCTACAGTTGCGGAATGGAAAAGTTACCCTAGCTTTGTCAGACTGTTCTAACTGGTGAAGGAGAATATATTATTGACGACAAAAAATCTCTGTTATGAGTATCTGTTGTGTTTATTAAACTTATGGAAAAATAGCACAATGGGCAGAAGTAAATCATAAGGTGGTGTGAGCCCCACACAGTGTAAGATATCCCTTCGAAATTCTAGCTAAACTACTGTGTATCTATTATTTGGCGATCGGTCATTGATGGGGACAACTTACAAACAGAGAAATCCTAGAAAATGGTGATAAACAATGTGCCTAGTAACAATGTTACTAATCTGTGTGTGTCTGTAGATAGGACCTGGATGAAAAGGGGTCACACATCTCTGTATGGAGTTGCATCTGTTATTGGTATTGACACAGTTAAAGTTTTAGGTGCAAAAATTATGTCTAAATACTTCCACCAGTGTGCAACAAGGAAAATGTCCAACAATGAAGACAGTGAGAAACTGTGGCAAGGAAAGCATGCAGTAGGTGCTCTAAAAATTATAGTGGCTCAAGTGGGGCATAGAGGCTGGAGCCGTTGTGAGGATGTTCTCCAGATCTGACGACCAGTATGGTGTTAATAAATACCTTTGTGACGGGGTCTTCTCTTCTTTCAAAGCTGTAACAGATAAAAATCCGTACAATACAATAAAAAGGTTGGAATGTGTTGGCCACATCAAAAACAGGCTTGGTGGTAGGCTTTGTCGCTTGTTGAAAGAAAAGAAAAGTGATGTACCTGAGAATGGAAAACCACTAGGAGGAAAAGGTAGGCTTACTCTGAAAGAAATTGATTCTCTTCAATTATTATATGGGAGAGCTATCAGGAAAAACACACATAATTTAGAAGCAATAGGGCGTGCTGTGTGGGCAACTTTTTTTCCACTGACCAGACACAATTGCACAATCTGTGTCCGAAAGACGATTGGTGTAAGTCCAACAACAGAAATTATACGTATTCACAAAAACACTCATTACCACAACCTCTTATGAATGCAATTAAGCCCACATTCAGGTTTCTTGCAAACCCTGATTTATTGAGGAAGTGTCTTCATGGATAGACACAAAATGCAAATGAAAGCCTTAATAATTTTACTGGGATTAGATGCTCAAAAAGTACATTCTGTGGCCTGCAGAAAGCTAGCATATCAGTGTATTACCAGCAAATACAGGCCAGGCAGATTCGAAGGAGAGAGAAGAGAACCCTCGAGGATGAGGAGCATCAGTATGGAGGATTTTAAAATTTAGGTAAGCTTATTACATGTAGAAGTATGAAAAGAAAATTTTTGAACCTCATTTTTCTCTGTTTTACATTTTTTACGTTCTTCGAAGCCTTCTCAAAAAGCATATGCGCTAATGCTATGACATTTTCCGCCGCTGTTCACAACGTGTTGCTGTCTCCCTGGAACTAAAAAATACGAGATCCTGCAATTAGATTCTGATTTTTATATGATTGTATGTAGGAAGAAAGTTAATTTTGGATGTTTAAGAGTAAAAACACTGTTAATGATACAATTTGTACAATAACTTAGTAACTGTAGTTCAGTGTCTTATAACCTTCTCAGAACAATACAATAAAATGTTCAGTTTAACTGCGTGATTGGAATTTGAGTTATAGCTTTTTATAAAAAAGACCATAAAAAATTAAAAATTCAAATTTCTGGCAAAACATTAAGCTTGCATAGTTTACTGTATTTTTTCGTTAAGAGACAGCTCTTTTGCTTTACACATGCAAAATCTTATATTTGCATATTAGTAAATATGGCTGTAAATATGGCTGCTATGATTTTTTAAATAAATGTTTACATTTTCCGTTACATCCCCACTTAAGCTGAAATTGACTGGAATGCCTAAAAGCTGTCACCTTCAGAAACGAATAGAGCAGATGCATAATGTTGTAACTGACAGTCCATAACGTTCTGTGAGACAAATTGCTATTAAATTTCAAAGAGTATATTAATGACTTAGCTTACACTATTAATAGTAATCTCAGACTTTCTGCTGCCGGCTTAGTAATCTGTAATGTAACACTACTTGAAATAAGTTACGCAAATATTCAATTTGATTTTGATAAGGGTTCGAGAAGCTACAAGTATTGGCAGTTGTTTTTAACTGCTCATAAATGTAACACTGCCCACTTCACTTAAGGTTAAAAACAGTATTCTATGATTACACCATCACTGAGTTACATTTGTTATCAGTTAACTCGTACCAATACCTGGTGAAACAATTTGCATGTGAAATGCAATGATCATTAGTTGTAGATGAATGAGGTGATAGTCTCTAGTTCATTGGCACTAGACTGGGAAATTACATCAATCTACAAAGACGATTGCTTAAAATATACTGATACGATGCAGCCTACAATATCACTCATGTGTGTGGGACTCTTAGCAAATACGACTAACACGGGATAGAGAGCGCAGAGCGTAGTACAGCACGAAATTAAAAGCGTTTGGTCATTGAGAGAATGTCACAGATATGATGAAAAACCTAAACTGGAATCCATAAAAGAGACGCCATCTAGCTCGCAAAGCTTATGTACAAAGCTTCAAGGTCCAACTTTAAATAAGAAATCTACGAGTATTCTACAACACCTGCCTAACGCAAAGACAGGGTGACATCAATTACAGCGCTCACAGACGCATTTAAACAACCATTTTTCGTGTGTTCCATACGCGAATGGAATGGGAAGAAGCCTTAATAAGTTCCACAATGGGGAAATTTCCTCTTACAGGCACTTCACAATGGTTTGGAGCTCGTCACGCTATTCTGTATTGTCAAGATATGCCACAAATTTCGTTTTTGTCTAATGCGATTCAGTACCTCCCCATTAGTTATTCGATTCACCCATCTGATCTTCAGAATTCTTGGTTTTTTAAAACTATCCAAAAGTGGTTGTCGATGACTTCGTTTGTTCTGAGAAGTCTTTCTCAACGACTTCATTTCTTCTGAAACAGGTACGCTACCGTTAATGTAAATTTTCCAATATTTGATCGCGTCACCTAAAGTAAAATAGATTCTGGTAAGGTAACAACATATTTCATACCAAAACCATTTGAGCTCATGCTTTGTCTATGATGACACTTTAATTTAAATTCAAAATCACAGTAGTCCGTGGCATCAAGCATGAGACTTTTAGATAAATACTCATTGGCAAGTTCATGATGACCACATTACCTCTCTTCAGAGCAGAAGGGGTTGCAAGAAGACAGATGGAGTAAGTTTCAAAAATTCAAGTAGCGTACCGAAAATTGGTTTGAATCATAGAATGATAGAAAATAGAGTTAAAACTCAAGTGTGATGTAGGCTTGAAAATTCTTGTTACCAGCGAGGCGGACGTGACCGGACGTGGCTTACGTGTAATGTTGACTCTGTTAACAAGAGCGGACTACGCTGCATCACGAGGCTCGAGAGCCGTTTCTAGACGCAACCCTTGGACAGCGGCGTACGGCCTATTCGTCACGTAGTCCTCACGTGCTACCTCGTGATACATACGTAATGCTCAAGAGTACTGGAAACTTCTAGAACAAGAGGTGCCGGATGCATTACCGTCATAAAAAGGCTATCCGCAATATTGTTGGGACAGTTCTAACATTCTGCGTGGTGTCTGTTTGTTCTATATCGTGTCTCCCTACCACTTTCGCGCAACGACGCTCTGAGCGTGTTTTTTAGGGAATTGACTAGTTTGAACCTGGGACCTGTCATTGGTAAGGAGACGCCAGACCACACATGACATGTAGAATTCAGAAGAGTTCAGTGAGACTAGCGATGATATAACCAAATACCTAATGATTTCAGCGTCAGCTCCACTGCACTCCCTGTAAAAGAATCTTAATACTAACTAAATTTAGTGGAAGGGGTTCAAGGCTTTCCTATTTTTAGTTAGCTGGTAAAATAACGTCGAAAAAGCAGTTAAGTTTACCACTGGAAATTTTATTCTACTCACAAAACATTGTTTATAAATTGCACTATTGATAAAAGGAAATGTTTTAATACAGGATGGTAAAAACCAACTGTGTTCAACAAAAATGTGAACGAATATTCCCTGAATGGGTTTCCAAGTTCTACAGTGGGTTGAAGGATGACCTATGCCATATCACATCTATAATCTAGGTTTAAATTAAGTTTCACAAAAGAGAAAACTATCAAAATGGTCTACAGTGACCCTCAATTATCTTTAATTACTTATCTAACTTGTCGTAAATTACAGTGGCTGATGTGGCTTCTCAATAACTATATAACAGAAAAACCATCGCGGTTCAGATTTTTACTTCAAGTGGCAAATGTGAACACCATGAGCTTTAATTGACGATCTACACTAGTATTACGCAAAAAGGGGGTGTAACAGATGAGACTTCTGCAGTTCTGAGTGAAGCTTTATGCGCTGTTATGCGGCATCGCGTGCGTTCATTACCTTGTCGGTGTTCGTCAGGGGGCGGCGAGCAGTACAGCTCCGCTCATCTAGCCGTCTCCAAAGCAACTCTTGTCCTAACTTCTCCTTAGTACAATTTACAGAAGTTGGTTTAAAAAAAAAACTATCTGGCTGTGTTTTCATCTGACCAATCAGAGTCAGCTCCGCCTACAAAAATTCTGTCCATCCAATGAGAAACGTTATACTTTTCGTGGTGGGGCAATGTTTTTTAAAGTTTGCAACGTAACAGAGACGCGAAAAAGTCTCACGCTAAAACTTGCAGCTGGTGTGGTCCTTTTAGCGTTATCGTAAGATCTATACTGTTCTTCTGGAGGGCTCTATCTTTTAACATGGGCTGGGGGGTGGTCCTCACATAACAGAGACACGAAAAAGTCTCACGCTTAAACTTGTGGGTGGTGTGCTCCTAGCGGTTAGCTGGCGACGTGGGTGTCCGTCCGTCCCTTATTGTAGGGCCTTCCAGCTTAACACGGTTCTGCTCTCGGCTTCTGTTCTCGTTTCTCCCCTCGGAACTGCGTCTGTCTCACGGTTGGAAGGTATGACATGCATTTAGGCATTCTTAGGTTAGTCTGTGGTATTCCATTTGCTCACTCGTTACTCGTATTACTTTGGTTAATTTAATGTCACGATTTATTCGGAGCTATGTGACATACTACTGGATTTGCTTATCATGTCAGGGTTTTCATGGAAGGTGTTGGATTTGCCTGACACCTTACATATCACCACCCTTCGAACTTAATTTTTGTACTGAAGTTAGGCAATGATTGAATCGTTGTCTAAGCCAGTCAAAAATTATTCCGTTATCTAAATTTTGTTGCTTACTGTTCAGCCACGTTATTCTGGTTCTATCCTAGTTTGTATTACTAATTTATATTTTTATATTCTTCCACATTATTCTTAAAAATGATAAGAGAAGAATATTTTTATGCTATTATTAATATTTAGTTAATTTCTTTCTTTTTTTAAGTGTGAGTTTGTTTTTTAAGAAGTTTGTTATCGAAAGTGAGGAGTCTTTCTCATCAATTTTCTTAGAAATATTTTTTTTTATAAATGTAGTAATTAAGTAAAATCTATTCCTAACACATTTTCTAAATATCATGTACAAGTAAAATGTTTTTGTTTCTAGACACTCATTTCAACATTGTTACACTAACAAATAAGAATTATTTCCAAGAATTGCTTTGACAAAGAAATATACATACACTAGTATTGAGATATTATCCTAACAAATGGTACAAATGTTAAAAAAAAGGGAAAACATCTAACAAGATAATTTTTTATTCTTTATTTTTATTAGAAGAAAATAAGTAAAATATAGTTATTCTTTTATTTTTATAAGGAGAAAATAAGTGGCATTTTGTTTTAGTGTTTATTATGCCTTACTTTTGTTCTTTATATACTGTCCATTTCAGAACTAATGACTTATTTTTATCGATAGTCTATTTTTTACTTAAGTCCATAGTCAATGACTGTTATTTTGTAGTTTATTAGCTGTCTGGTGTGCTTAACTTATTTAGTTTTTCACACGTTTCTTTTACACAATTCCTACATCACATAATTTGATTTCACACATTCACACAATCCTATGAATGTTTAAGCATGAGGTTGGCGAAAGCTTTTGCACGAAGATGATGGACTTGAGCGAGATGGATGTGAGCAAGTATTTGATGTACAGCTTCCTTCGTCGTTCCTTGTTGGCTTTGCAAGTCTGTGTTGCTGTTGTGGAGGTCCCATAATTGAATGGAGCTGTGAGTGCAGAATCTTGTGGTTTACTGGCTTTGTATGTGTGAAAGTCATCGTTATGTGTCGCTGAAAGCGGTCGTTTTTCGTTGTAATACTTCGCAGACGACTAGTTTACAATAGGATAGGGATTTGGGAAGGTATGTCGTCTATTCTTGACCCATCTTCTTTCTTGGTCTCAAACTTGCGAATCTTCAACTTCTGTTCTTCCTGCTTTCTCTCTGCTTCTTACTTGCTTCTTGGTTCTTCTCTGGGCAGGATATGGAAATATTTATTGATAACTAGTCGATTTGAAGTTCTCCTCCTAGTAACAGTTTGATAAATTGTTTGGGCATGTCATTTCTACTTTGTGGACGTTTTCTTCAGATTCCTGCATCAGTGTGCTGTTTAATAGCGGTAGTGTGACTTTTACACATACTTTTTTTGCCAGTGGTGGCTTGCCGAAGCCGCCGTCTTCTCATCGGGCCGTTTTTTGCTCGCTCCGCTGAGTGGGAGCGCTCGGAGACCCTTCCGGCGTTTGGCGTCCCGTCGCGTCTCTGCAGGGTTCTGTGTTCTGTCCCAGCAGATATACAGCCCACTTCAGCTACAAGGGCCTTCTGTTGGTCTTGCTGTCCTTTCCCTTCTCTCGATGCTTCTGCCTTGTAGGAATCGTGTCTTGCTAATTACATCCTTTTGTTTCTTGATACTTCTCTCGTTGTAACTAGTGGGTCGTTGCATCTCGTCCTTGCTGGAGTTTTTACAATGCTTCTTACAAAAAGTTTTACTTATAATCATCTAACATATGTCTAGTACCTACATTGTTTTACGCCTTCTTAAAAAGCTTTACAAATTTCGGCGCCCTTTCCATGTTACAATTCTAAGATATTTTGAGTCTTAACTTATACAGAAACCTCAAATTCGTTTTTTATTTTTGTGTAGTGTCGTGGTGTATAGCATTTTAGTATTTCATGCTGTTAGACTATCTATGCTTTATCCTTTCACCTTAATCTATGGTACTATTGGTGTTATTTTTGTTTTTGTTTTTATTGAAACTACTTTCTTTTTCCCACCTTCCTCTCTCTTCATTCTTCTTTCTCCTGACGATCTTATCTGCAACATAATCTTGAAATATTGTGCTGATTATTTACCAGTAATAAAATTAATCTTCAAACTTGTACTGAAAGTGTTTGATACTGCCAGTCTTAGGTAAAAATACCTCTGCTTCATCTCGTAAAATACCCTCTAATTCTCTTTTACTGTGTTTCGAAATTCCCTGAACTTCTTGCAATTTTTCGTCGATTTCTTTATGGACTTCTAACATGAGTTGAGGCGATTCCCCCTTTTGTGCATACCATTCTAATTCTTCATCCTCTTTATCTCGTGTCATTCTTAACTGTTTGTTTATAACTGGTATATCTTCTAATTTTAGCTTTTGCTCAAAGAGAAGTGTGACATTCCCGAATGTTACACTACCTTTCCCCATATCTATTATCGCTCGTCTCTCATTTAAAAAATCTGCACCTATAATCAAATCTACAGTTAGTTTAGGTATAATCACGAAGTTGGCTTCGATCTTTTGACCTTGGCACGAAAGAGTTAACCTTATTTGTCTCATAACTTCCGCAGCATTGTTTCTAATAGGGCCTCTCACTTTAATCTTATGTGTTTTCAGAACTGGCAATTCCTCATTGGCATTACACTGCATGAATAAATTTTCTGAAATCGCAGTCAGTTCACTTCCGCTATCAATTACAATATTGACTGGGATATGCTTTACCATAGGCTTCACAATTGCTTGAATTTGAAAGGGTTGGTTCTGTGCTTCTTCTTCTTGCATCAACGAATCCTCCACTGAATCATACATAAGTCTTTTTAGGAATTTCCTTTGTGAATTCGAACATTCTGTAGGATAAGCTTCGACTGCTACTTCTCTCTCTTTTATTTCCTCTTCTCTATTTCTTCCTTCATTTATACTTTCTTCAACATCCTCTACTTTTTCCTCATCCTCGTCTACCTTCTCCTTCTTCGTCGCTACTTCCACTTAATCGCATCTAAATGCTCTAATTATCGCTTCATAGCTTCCTTCATTATATACGTTGGGTTGTGTACCCACTCGTAACTTATTTTCAACTTCTGTCGACTGCGCATTATCCTCATTGAATTCGCTTTCCCTGGTTTCCATCTCAAATAGCTCTGCAATACTCATTACTTCGTCCTTTCCTCCTACATTCGTTGTGCATGCCTCTGGTAATTCATCTTCCTCGTCAGTATTCTCCCAATTAATTTCGTCTCAACACGATATTTTTATTTTCTTGTCTTCGTTTTCATCTGGTCCCTGCGGATTTGTTTCTTCCTTCTTCTCTTCTCGTGATAAGATTTTTACTTCCCTGTTCAAGGTGCTGCAATTGTCCTGGGTCGGTGCGTCATTTTCTTTGGCATGGGCGCTTAGCTGTCAATTCGAACGTATATCGGGGTTTGGTGGTCTTACCTCCACCTCTTCTATGTGTATTCTCTTTTCTTGTTCAGCTTGTTGACAGTGGTTTCGTTGTTGATAATTTGTCGGTCTATTGGTTCTCCAGTACCCGTTCCGGTTGTCGTTATTCCCTCTGAAATAGTTGTTGCCGTTCCTGGGTGAATTATAGTTATTGCCATATTCTCTTCTAAATCCATAACTGGTTCTTTGTTGAAATATATTGTCGTTTCTTAGTGCGAAGTTATCACATGGTTCGTAATTATTGTTTCTTCGTACTGTGTCTTGTGGATTCCACTGCTTTTTGCTTTCGTTTTCACGTGCGCTTCGTCTTTTTCTTGCGTCATCTTCCGGAAATATGAACTCTAGTTCCCTTAGAATACCTTTAAATGCTTCGACGTCATTGGCTCCGCGACCTACTAATGATTGCTGGTATTTCAATGGTAGCTTCATCGCGCATAATTTAATCAACTCTCCGTCACTGTATGGTACATCTAAGCATTGATTTTTGTTTGCCATTAATTCGAAAAATTTCACGGGACTCTTCTCTCCTGAATTTTCAAAATATGGGTTCTGTAATAATTCGTACTTCACTCTGTTCTGTGCTTCGCTGGACCACTATCGTGCGAGAAACTTCTCTCTGAAATCTTCGTACGATCGGCATGTCGCTGCAACATTCTGCATGGTTTCTGCGACTATTCCTGACATGTGTGCACATATAAAGTCTAATTTGTGTGCTAGCGTCCAGTGTTCTGGTAATCCTACTCGGAATTGATCAATAAAAGTTCGTGGATGTAATGAGTTTCCTTCTCGAAAGTGTTGAAATTTTCTGACTGTGAGGAAATGATCGTTGTCGTACTTCGTCATAGTTCCATATGAAATTCGCGATTCTTCGCCACTTTTGTTTCTGATCATTTCTCCCGTCGTTCTTTCCGGTTGTGGTAGATCCATTGGATATTGTCCAACTTTCGCCTACCCTTGCGTAGTATCGTTGGAGTGGTACGCAATAATTTTCTTCCATCGGTTGTGAACGTGTAGCTGAATGCATTGCACTGTACTCTTTGCGACCTGGCTTTCCATTGTCATGTATTGGTTCGATATCTTGTCTGGCTAACCTTGCTGCTTCATTGCACGATCCAAACTGTCTTGAAATATACATTTGTGGTTCCGCATGTGTTTGTGATGACGTTTGTTCATCAAGAATTTCGAAACGTGTTTGTTGCTGTGTAGGCTGTCTGATTTCACGTATGTTACTTTCCGCCTGTGATTGGAATCGCAAATGCGTAATATCTTCGTTAATTGCTTATTTTTCCGGTGATGTTACAGATATGGATGTGGTTGCAGACTCTGTGCTTGTTCGATCCTGTTCACTACGCTCTTCAATGGTTTGCAACAGCTCTGTTCGCAATTTCTGAAATTTTCGCTTCGTTTGCGCTTATATTTTGACTATGTGGTTATCATATCTTTTCAGCGCTGCTTTTGTGATACGTTTGTGTAACACACTGTTTTCAACAATTTCACGCGCTGTACCTGCTGCTTGTCTAGTAATTACGCGTATCTGTTTCTCTAGTTTCTTGACTTCTCCCTGGGTGTTGTTACGTAATGTTTTGATCTCGTCCTGAATGTCATTACGCAATGTTTGTACGTCCGCTTGTACCTTGTCAGTGTCTGTTCTCAATTGACTGTGACCTGTTATTAAGTTTCCTATCACTTCTCGAGATTCTTTTGCCTCGTTTCAATATGACTTAGGTGTACATGAATTTTTTTGTTTTGTTCTTTAATCTCACGCATTTGTCTCGTGGTTTCTGCATTTTGTTTCGTCATTTCTGCATTCTGAAGTTGGTTCGCAATTACTTTATTTTGTCTTGTCATGGTTTCCGTAATTTGTTGTAATAATTCTGCCGATTGGTGGGTCCTATTGCGTTTTATTCCGACGTCCTACGCTCTGTGTTTTCGCCCAAGTGTTGGTTTGCAACCGATTGCATTGAACTGTGCGGTGACACGTTTCTGCTCGAATTCCTTGTACTCTGTGGTGAGGGAGCTCTGGTTACTTGTACTATGGGTTCTACGTATTCAAGACGCAAGTTAGAATCATCATCGACTGTCTCTCTACTTTCCTGCTCCTCTGTCGTATGCTGACTTACGTTTTCTATGCCTTGACGCACATTATCCTCGTTATGGTGCGTTATATGTCCTATTTCTCGCGATACTGCATCGTCTGTTGTACTGTCCTCTATTCTCTGTCCATCTTCATGCTGGGTCTGTACCTCAATTCGGTCAAGGTTTCGATCTGCCATTGCTAATTTTTCCGGAACCCTTATTTTCTGTTTTAAAAGCAATTCACGCGCCCTACTTCGCGTCAACATGCGCTCATACGATCTCACGCGTTTGATAAACTTTTTGCATACACTATTTGACAAACCATTCGCTTACTTGTTGGGTCAGAACCAACTTGTCAACGATGTATCCGCCACCTGTGTGCTTGCATTGGAGAGAAAACTTAATTCTAACAATATTAAAATTCATAACTTAATTATGCTATCGTCTCTGCCAGACTGTCTCACTGTTTATTGAATACTTGCTTACTATCTATCGCTGCAGCTACTGTTTTCGACTATTTATAACGTTCAAAAAAATTTTCTTTTATTACGAAAATTTTTCAACAGGATATTTTTCTGACCTAGTTAGGCATGTGATCGACCTTCAATCATGGTATTTTACCATCCTGGCAGGGTCGCCATTTTATAACATTCTGCGTGGTGTCTGTTTGTTCTATATTGTGTCTCCCTACCACTTTCGCACAATGACACTCTGAGTGCGTTTTTTAGGGAATTGACTAGTTTGAACCTGGGACCTGTTGTTGGTAAGGAGACGCCAGACCACACATGACGTGTAGAATTCAGAAGAGTTCAGTGAGACTAGCGATGATATAACCAAATACCTAATGATTTCAGCGTCAGCTCCACTGCACTCCCTGTAAAAGAATCTTAATACTAACTAAATTTAGTCTAAGGGGTTCAAGGCTTTCCTATTTTTAGTTAGCTGGTAAAATAACGTCGAAAAAGCAGTTAAGTTTACCATTGGAAATTTTATTCTACTCACATAACATTGTTTATAAATTGCACTATTGATAAAAGGAAATGTTTTAATACAGGATGGTAAAAACCAACTGCGTTCAACAAAAATGTGAACGAATATTCCCTGAATGGGTTTCCAAGTTCTACAATGGGTCGAAGGATGACCTATGCCATATCACATCTATAATCTAGGTTTAAATTAAGTTTCACAAAAGAGAAAACTATCAAAATGGTCTACAGTGACCCTCAATTATCTTTAATTACTTATCTAACTAGTCGTAAATTACAGTGGCTGATGTGGCTTCTCAATAACTATATAACAGAAAAACCATCGCGTTTCAGATTTTTACTTCAAGTGGCAAATGTGATCACCATGAGCTTTAATTGACGATCTACACTAGTATTACGCAAAAAGGGGGTGTAACAGATGAGACTTCTGCAGTTCTGAGTGAAGCTTTATGCGCTGTTATGCGGCATCGTGTACGTTCATTACCTTGTCGGTGTTCGTCAGGGGGCGGCGGGCAGTACAGCTCCGCTCACCTAGCCGTCTCCAAAGCAACTCTTGTCCTAACTTCTCCTTACTACAGTTTACAGAAGTTGGTTTAAAAAAAAACTATCTGGCTGTGTTTTCAACTGACTAATCAGAGTCAGCTCCGCCTACAAAAATTCTGTCCATCCAATGAGAAACGTTATACTTTTCGTGGTGGGGCAATGTTTTTTAAAGTTTGCAACGTAACAGAGACGCGAAAAAGTCTCACGCTAAAACTTGCAGCTGGTGTGGTTCTTTTAGCGTTATCGTAAGACCTATACTGTTCTTCTGGAGGGCTCTATCTTTTAACATGGGCTGGGGGGTGGTCCTCACATAACAGAGACACGAAAAAGTCTCACGCTAAAACTTGCGGGTGGTGTAGCCCTTTTTGTGTTATCGTAAGATCTATACTGTTCTTCTGGAGGGCTCTAGCTTATAACATTGCCTGGGGGGTGGTCCTGACGTAACAGAGAAGCGAAAAAGTCTCACGCTACAACTTGCGGGTGGTGTGGTCCTAGCGGTTAGCTGGCGACGTGGGTGTCCGTCCGTCCCTTATCGTAGGGCTTTCCAGCTTAACACGGTTCTGCTCTCAGCTTCTGTTCTCGTTTCTCCCCTCGGAACTGCGTCTGTCTAATGGTTCAAATGGCTCTGAGCACTATGGGACTTAACATCTGTGGTCATCAGTCCCCTAGAACTTAGAACAACTTAAACCTAACTAACCTAAGGACATCACACACATCCATGCCCGAGGCAGGATTCGAACCTGCGACCGTAGCAGTCGCGCGGTTCCGGACTGAGCGCCTGAACCGCTAGACCACCGCGGCCGGCTGCGTCTGTCTCACAGTGGGAAGGTATGACATGCATTTAGGCATTCTTGTGTTAGTCTGTGGTATTCCATCTACTCACTCGTTACTCGTATTACTTTGGTTAATTTAATGTCACGATTTATTCGGAGCTATGTGACATACTACTGGATTTGCTTATCATGTCAGGGTTTTCATGGAAGGTGTTGGAGTTGCCTGACACCTTACACAATGCTGGGAGTGATGGCAGTGATGGAGCAGCAGGTCTTTTTTTTTATATATATATATAATCTCATTTTGTTCTTTTTTGTTCGTTGTATCTGCTTGGGGTGGACGTCGCAAGACACCCGTTGAAGTTCGTCGTTGATCCATTTAACTCAGTTTTTTTATTACAGAGGGCAGCCAACCCTCTGACTGAACAAGCTGAGTTACCGTGCCGGCGCAGGTCAGTCAGTCAGATATGGTTTAGCTGGAGTTCTGATGCTGTGAGATCGCAGTGAAGTGCTGCTAACTACCAGGAGACTTATTTCCATGTAGGCAACACTTAGTCCGGCGCGCCCGCCTCTGCGATATTGGGACTTAAACTCAGGGAACTATGAGAACTTACACTACTAAGAAGTCAGTTATTGAAGTTTGTATATAAACCTGTATATAAGACGGATGTGCTAGGGGTGCGTCCAGTGTATATATCCTCATGCACTGATTTATGGTTGCATCCAGTGTACCCTGAGATCCCAGCCGAGTTCCGTATTCTAACTCACTCTAGAGCTCTCTTTTCAGTGGAGCAGGTGCACAGAAGGCAGCCCACGACCACGAGAACTTCTGTCGAGTAAGTTCTTTGACGCGCATTCTTACAGTCCTTCCACTCCATCTCAGGACTCGTCAGTGGGACACGACAACAGACGATGGACAATCAAACATAGGAACTACGAAGGTAGCTGCAAAGAAACTCCAACTGTTCGACGTAAGAAAGAAGTACAACATTTTTTGTGGAAGAACAGGTATACAGAAATATAAACCACTTAAGAATGATATAAATAGAATGCGTACGGCAGCCAAGACGAAACGGCTGCAGTTAAAGTGTGAAGAAGTCGAAAAAGAAGACATTCAGTACACAGAAAAGCAGGAGTGGTCACATTGAGAGTGCAATGAGATTTCCACTGATAGACGCAGAGAAGGGAGTGGATAGATGGAAAGAATACACTGAAGGCCTTTATTTGGGGGAAGAACTTGTCTGATGACTTGATAGAAGAAAATATTGAAGATATGGAAGACATAGGGGATCCAGTATAAGAATTTAAAGGGAGATCTTGGAGACTTGAGATCAAATAAGGCAGAAGCAATAGATAACATTTCATCGAAAATTCTAAATTCATTGGGGGAAGTGGCAACAAAACGACTATTCACGTTAGTGTGTAGAATGTATGAGACTGGTGATCTACAATCGGACTTCCGGAAAAATATGATCCAAACAGTTCCAAAGATAACAAGAACAAATAGGTGCGAGAACTATCACACAGTCAGATCAACAACTCACGCATCCAAGTTGCTGACAGGAGTAATATCCAGAAGAATAAAAAAGACAAAGGCGTGAGCACTTTGTGGAGGTGCTGAATAGCGATGACGAGGGAGAGCCTAAACAAGTAAAAAAGAAAAAAAAAAACTCTAAGCGAAGGTGATCTTGAAATGTTAGAAAAGACGATTAACTCAAAACCAAAGAGATCAAGACAGGAATCAAGCAGCTAAAGATTGGAAAAGGCACAGGGGTAGATAGTATTGCAGCAGAACTTCTGCCCACGGACTCAGGCTCAGCCTCTGTTAATAAAGATCTGAAACTTGGAGAGCTTGCCTCAGGAGTGAAGGACTCCTCTACAAACTGCCTAGGAAAGGAGGAATCACCAAACGTCGTCACTGGGGGAAATCACCTTCCCTTCGATTCCAAGCAAAGCGTTGGCGAGGCATATCCGTAAGAGAATCAAGGTGCAAGTTACAATGCAGGTAAGAAATTAGCAAACCGGTTTTAGTAGTAACCCTTCCTGTACAGATCAAATAAACATGCTTACAGTCATTATCGAACAATCAAATGAATTTATCAGTTGAGTATGCATTCTTTTTGGAGCCTTTGGAAAGGACTCCATGAAAACAAGTCGTATGTGGAAATCTTCGAAATAGTAGATTATGCCAGAAAAGATAGTAAAGGCTATCAGGGAGACTTAACAATAACTACACATGCCAAGTCATCCACGAAGGTCAATTACGGAACGTGGATTATTTCTACTATTTTTGTACTGGTGCTAGATAAAGTGATTAGGAAAGTAGTGGAGAAGAAGAGGAGAGAGATATGATGACGGCTGATTGAGCAATTGGAAGATCTTGATTTTGCCGACGACAACTTGACATGGAACAAAAACTGCAGGACGTTAAACATGAAGCCAATATCGTTGGGCTGAAAGTGGATGTCATCAAGATGAAGATAACGAAAAATCAGTAAACGAGATACGAGAAATCTGAGAATGAGCAATGATGTTGAAAAGGTAAACGGATTCACATTCCTTGAGGGTGCAGTCCTGAAGACGAAAGAGCAGCTGCTAATTTCAGACAACAATCCGAAAGGCGAATGGGGCCTTCATTCAACTGTATCCATTATAGATTGCAAGAGAGGTTACTGTAAAAACTAAACTACGAATATTTAGAGCAAAGGATGAAGCAGTGCTGCTATACACATGTGCAACTTTGAAGGTTATCTATGTAATCACTAATAGTTTGCAAGTTTTCCTCAATACATGTATCAGGAAATTTCTTAAAGTATTTTGGCCAAATGTGACCCTAGGTATTTAACGAGCGGAGAACCTATGGCCATCCAAATCAAGAGAAGGTACTTGAGATGGATTGGACACACCTTCAAGGTTGCTATTGGGGGGCAAGCTCTCTGCTGGGACCCTTTAGTAAAAGGAAACGAGGAAGACCTAGGACATCATGGAGGAAGAGTCCAAGATAGAGGGGACAACGTTCGCAAAGTTGAAGATAGGTCATCGTCCGAAATCAAATGCGGTGACGGAGCTTCGTCGAAGTCCTGTACTGTGCATTAGAGCATCAGGAAATAACCCAAAATAAGACACATGAACAAAGAAGGGACGCCGCGCGTGATTAGCCGAGCGGTTTAGGGCGCTGCAGTCATGGACTGTGCGGCTGGTCCCGGCGCAGGTTCGAGTCCTCCCTCGGGCATGGGTGTGTGTGTTTGTCCTGATGACCTTAGCAGTTAAGTCCCATAAGATTTCACACACATTTGAACATTTTGAACAAAGAAGAGACAATAAGAAGCAAGAACGAAGTGCTCAGATTAAAAAGTCTTTCTACATGTACATGTACGTACATTCTCCGCAAGCCATCGTACGGTGTATGGTGCAGGGTACCATGTGCCACTGCTAGTCATTTGCTTTCCTGCTCCACTTGCAAGTAGAGCGAGAGAAAAACGAGCGTCTGAAAACCTCCGCACGAGCCCTAATTTCTCGCATCTTCTCTTCGTGGTTGTTGGGTGAAACGTACGATCTGCAGTCGGCCTCAAACGTTTGTTCTCCAAATTTCCACAGTAGTACCTTACGAAAAGAACATGTTCTTCCCTCCAGTGATCCCCGTTTCTGTTCAAGAAGCATCTCCGCACTACATACGTGCTGATTGAACATACCGGTAACTAGTCTAGCAGCACTGCTCTGAACTGCTTCGATGTCTTCCTGTTGCGGATCCCAAACACTCGAACAGCGTGCGGTACGCAGTCTCCTTTACGGATGAGCTACACATTCCCAAAACTCCCTATAAAACGAAGTCGAGCATTAGCTTTCCCTACTACCAACCTGATGTGCTCATTCCTTTTCGTATCGCTTTGCAGTGCTACCGCTAGATATTTAATCGATGTGACTGTATCATGCAGCATCATACTAATGCTGTACTCGAACGTTACAGCATTCTTTTCCAACTCATCCGTATTAATTTACATTTTTCTTCATTTAGAGGAAGCTGCCTTCATCACACCAATTACAAATTCTGTCTAAGTCATGTTGTATACTTCTACAGCGTACACCACAGCGTCATCAGCAAACAGCCGTAAATAGCTGCTCATCAATGTCAGTCAGATCATTTATGTATACAGAATTATAACAGCGGGCCTGGAGCATTCCTGAGCATACTCTTGCCTGTGATGAATATTCGCCGCCGAGGATAGCATACTGGATTCAGTTACTTAAAACGTCTTCGAGCCACTCATATTTGGGAATCTGAACCACATGCTTAGACCTTCGTCAACGGCCTGCAGTGAGGCACCGTATCAAATGTCCTCCGGACGTTTCGGAATATGGAATTTGCTTCTGGCCCTCAATCCATGGTTTGTACGATATCACCTGTGAGAAAGGCAAGCTGAGTTTCGCATGAGCGATGCTTTCTAAATCCGTGCTGATTTGTGGACACAGGTTCTTCTGTCTCAAGGAAAATTACCACAGTCGAACCCAGAATTCTGTAGCAAAGTGATGTCAAGGCAACTGATCTGTAATCATGCGGGTCCCTTCTTTTACCTTTCTTATATGTAGGAGTCCCCAGTGCATTTTTCCAGCCGCTTGGCACTTTACGTTATGTCTTTGTACCTGCGGCATCCAGTTCCCAGTGTCGTCATACTGTGCATTGCTTATTAAATTCTCATATTATCACATGAAGTATTGAATTGGATACTTAATTTACGATAACAATCAAGGGTAATGGATTATAGTCAATCCGACGATGGTGAAAGAGTTAAATTGGGAAACAGAGCACACAGATTGCGAGACTACTTTTGTTAGTTGGACAGATGAATAACTGACGATAGTCGAAGTAGCACATAAAATGCAGACTCGCAATAACAATAAAAGTGTTTCTACAAAAGAGGAATTTGCTGACTTCGGATATTTAAATGCGAAAAGCTGTTTTCCGAATGTTTTTGAAATGTAGTTTTATATGAAAGTGCAATGTCGATGACAAACAGTTCAGACAAGAAGTGAATAGAAGCTTTCGCAGTGGGGTGCTACAAAAGAATACTGAAGAGTGGATGGGCAAACTGGTTATATAATGAAGACTTACTAATTGAACTGGGATGATGTTTATTGAAATACTTAACTATAAACAATAAACAATTTGATATTAGGCATCTTGAGGCATCAAAGAATAATCAGTTGGTAGTGGAGGGTGGAGGAGGAAGTTGTAATGTAATTGTAGAGGAGACAAAGACTTAGTAATAGTAAACAGGTTCCAATGGATATATGTTGCAGTACCTTATGTCGTCCATGTTGGGCTGTTGGAGGGAACTGTGACTTTATGAGAATAAAGGATCAAATAAAGCAATTGTCTACGGCAGTCACTCTCTTTATTTTACCCCACGAAGCGCGTCGAAAGTTTATACTCACATCTTCAGGTGGAACAATGACATCATGTTACATTTTCACTAGCTCGATGCAGCCAGTTGTTTGTCGTGGTTTCATTTTGAATCTGTTCCAGTGCACAGAACCCTGCGGTTCATCATAAATAACAAGCCATTGGTTCGTGTTCTGTGAGACAAATTAAGTTAAAAATGTATATTTACGACGAACAGCAGAGTTCACTGCATAGGGACAGATTCAAAATAAAACCACAACAAACTACTGGCTGCCTCCAGATGGCAAAAATGTAACATAATATCGTTGTTCCAATTGAAGAGGAGTGTAAATTCTCGAAACGCATCTTGGGGTGACGTAAAAACAGAGACGCAGATAGAACTTTTATTTGAACTTTTATAGGTTGCAGTAGTTATGCAGGGGTGAAGAGTCTTGCACAGGATAGACTCGCATTGTGAGCTGAGTCAAATCTGTCCCTACACTGAAAGCAGCGACTATATTTTTTGATACTGTCATTGAAAACTATTTCCAGAAATAACTGCATCACAGACACAGTGTTCAACATCCACAATGGATAAAAGTTTTATTGAAAACTTTATTTTAGGAAAAAAATCGAATTTACTTTTTTCGCCAAAAATAGGAAATTCACAAGAATTTATCAGGAATGTGAAATGTTTCCGATATCTGCAAGGGAAGAGACAACAGCGCATCGCAATGGAAAGCCACGCTCTTCAGAGCGGTAGCTCGCGCTCGCGCTGTCGATATCTCACTCACAGTCGATTAAGCTCACTTACTGGCAGTCAGACATTCCGACTGCGCGGTTCGTTTGTTTCCTGCGGGGAGCGCGTCAGAATACTTGAGCAGTGCGTCGGCACCTCGCTGGCATCGGTCACTGGTAAAGCCACATACTACCCAATGAACAAGCACACGGAGGAAGCAGCAACGGTTCTTTGTCGAAGAGACAAATTACTAAATAGCACTCAACAATGTATGGATTACGTTATATAAAAACTAAATTCTCCTGGCCCATGGAAATCTTCCTAATGGACAAAATTGTTTCATACAAGTTCCGAGAAATTCCTTAATTACAAAAATATAAAAAAGTACTACCATGCACGATGTCCGTTATGGTGCGCACACACAATGCGTCAATATGGACACTGTGCTGTGTGCGGCACGTAGCCGTGTAAGCGTGGACCTTTCTTGCATTGCCACGGCGGAGCCGAATAGTGTGCTCAAGATCCACTTCATGGTTTAGATGTTTCTTGACGGACGGATTATATATACAATTACTTTGGTGTCTATTTTACATTATATGTGGTTTTATGGATGACGGGCCACGTATCCAGCTACTCTCCAGAATCTGAGGATACTCCAAAAGGGTGAAACGCGCCATTGAATTTACATTAAACAATTTCGCAATCGAGCCTGTTTTTGTTCTGAAACCTAGAGTAAATTTTACATGGGAACACTGGGCTACAGTTTATTGTAGTCCCCACAAATCATGTTTTTGGTGACACTCATTTATAGCGTAGCACGAGGTCTATGTCAGATACAATTGACAATTCACCGAAGACTATTTTGGTACTTATTGCATACAAATATCGAACAAAAAATACTTGAAATGCAAGGTGGATCCCCTGCTCAACTTCTCTCTCTGTCTGTCTGTCTCTCTCTCTCTCTCTCTCTCTCTCTCTCTCTCTCTCTCTCTCTCTCTCTCTCTCCCTCTCTCTGTACGTGCTGTTTGAGTTATATCTGGTTTTGTAGTACATTTATTCAGCTGTTTGACTTTCTCATTTGTTGCTTTTTCTGTAACGTTGTGGAAGCTTGTAGATAAGATTTGCTAAATAAATGCGTCAAGTTTTTAATACTGTCACTAGTAATCAATATTATTACAGCCTGTAAGAGAAAGAAAAGTAAATACACAAAAATCGAGGAAAAGTAATGAAAAAGCTGCTGCTATAGTCGTTAATGCTCGACAAATTCGATGTTTTTCTGAACAGTTCCAATGGCAGAGGATACAGCCAACTCGTTCTGCTATGCTGCCAAACGAAAATTAACTAGAGCAGCTTAATAGTTCCCCTCTCCTAAATTTCACACAATCCTCTCAATTTTTCACTACATCCCGTTGTCTGTCCATTCATACGAGGATTAGTCAAGTGAAAACCTTAAATATATTTTTAAATATTATTTATTGTGCAGAAGTGGTACAAAGCTGTATGACGTTTCAGCATAATCTCCCCCACGCTCAATGCAAGTCCTCCAGCGCTTACAAAGTGCATAAATTCCTTTAGAAAAAAATTCTTTTGGTAGTCCGCGCAACCACTCACGTACCGCCTGGCGTACCTCTTCATCAGAACGGAAGTTCTTCCCTCTAATTGCGTCTTTCAGTGCTCCAGAGATACGGAAATCACTTGGGGCAAGATCTGGTGAATATGGTGGATGAGGAAGACACCCAAAATGCAGGTCTGTGATTGGCCCAACTGTTGTACGGGCAGTGTGGGGCCTTGCATTGTCATGTTGCAAAAGGACACCTGCTGACAGCAATCCATGTCGCTTTGATTTGGTTGCAGGCCACAGATGATTTTTTAGGAGATCTGTGTATGATGCACTGGTGACAGTGGTCCCTCTAGGCATGAAATGCTCCAAAATGACGCCTTTTTCGTCCCAAAAGAGAGTCAGCATAACATTCCCTGCTGATGGTTCTGTTCGAAACTTCTTTGGTTTTGGTGATGAGGAATGAAGCCATTCCTTGCTCGCTTTCTTCGTTTCCAGTTGGTGGAAGTGAACCCAGGTTTCGTCTCCAGTAACGATTCTTGCAAGGAAGCCATCATCTTCTCGTTCAAAGCGCCGAAGAAGTTCTTCACAAGCATCAACACGTCGTTCTCTCATTTAGGAGTCAGCTGCAGTAGCACCCATCTTGCAGATACTTTGTGAAACTGTAGCACTTCCTGCACAATGTGGTGTGCTGACCCATGGCTAATCTGTAAACGTGCTGCAATGTCATTCAGTGTCACTCGGCGGTTTTCCTTCACAATGGCTTCAACTGATGCAATGTTCTTTGGAGTCACAACTCGTTGTGGTTGACCTGGACGAGGAACATCTACCACTGAAGTCACACCATTTGCGAACTTCCTACTACATTCGTAGACTTTCTGCTGTGACAAACAAGCATCATCGTACTGAACCTTCATTCGTCGATCAATTTCAATATGTTTCACACCTTCACTACGCAAAAACCGAATAACAGAACGCTGTTCTTCCCTGGTGCAGCCGGCCGGGGTGGCCGAGCGGTTCTAGGCGTTACAGTCTGGAACCGCGCGACCACTACTGTCGCAGGTTCGAATCCTGCCTCGGGCATGGATGTGTGTGCTGTCCCTAGGTTAGTTAGGTTTAATTAGTTATAAGTTCTAGGGGACTAATGACCTTAGAAGTTAAGTCGCATAGTGCTCAGAGCCATTTGAACCCTGGTGCAAGTCACAAGTGGGGCGGCCATCTTTATACTGATACTGCGACGGTATGTGTGCACCTGCACTATGCTGCCACCTACAGGCCATTCTGCACGCTGTTTGTAGCACGCTTACCAACTTACAGGATAACGACGCGAAATTTCGATTTGTTATTACAAATTTAAGGTTTTCATTTGACTCACCCTCGTATACCCCATATTCTTTCATCCACTGAGTTCTTTTATTTTATTGAAATTGCCTCTGTAATGCATATAGCCCGTAGTTACAACCGTTAAGTCTTTCCCTTATTGGTAGTCATATTACTTTCGACGTTAACACCTCTTGAAGCTCTCTTGTCAAGTATGTTTTCATTTTACGTGGTTCATTTATTTAATAAAAGCTGTTACATTGGTACAGTTCCTTGTATATTGCAATTTTTTTCCTGTTTGCTCCTATATTTGTATATTGTTCAACTTTTTACTTTTTTAAATGTAGTACCACCACCCTCTCAAAGATAGAATATACTGTATGTTCCCTCACACCCCTCCATTTTCCTGCAATTATTCGCCTTTGTTTATCATATTGATTTTGCTGAAATTCTCCGTATATTCTGTAGTTCGATTGATCATTCTTTCTTGTGATTGATTTGTTTATCACTA
Source organism: Schistocerca serialis cubense (assembly GCF_023864345.2). Lineage (NCBI taxonomy): Eukaryota > Metazoa > Arthropoda > Insecta > Orthoptera > Acrididae > Schistocerca > Schistocerca serialis. Next base: position 737,714,451 of record NC_064639.1, on the reverse strand, counting down.
TCCATTTCTTATATCTCCTGAAGTATCCTGCTGAAGTGTTAATTTTACTTTATTTCATTGGTTTTGTTTATTAATATAAACTGTTATGTGGGTATGCTGTCCCAGTTTTGTGTTAATGTTTGTCCCGTTTGCTCCTTTATATTTATTCACTGTTCAACTTTTTACAGTGACTTACCAATACACTTTCAAAGATGTTATTTACTGTGCATTTGTGCTTGAATCTAGATGTGTAACTTCTTTCCGAATGTCGTCTAAAAAAATTGTAACTTCTTTGACTAAAATAGTAAATATCCTAAAATGTCTTGTAAGCACAATGAAATTTATACATCAGAACGAAGGAAATATAGCGCTTTTCTTTTATTAAGTGGAACAAAGTTGGTTATGCCACAAAATGCCGGATGAAACCGAAACATAGCCGTGGCTGCCACAGAAATACAAAAATAGGTACACATGAGTTGTGACACTTGCCACAAAGACAAAAAATGTCCCTTCAGTTTGATCTTCAAAACTGCGAGCTTAATCTATTCCATGTATCAAATGCAAATTGTTTGATGTCTACGAAAAACCTACGCCAAGCATACGGCACCTAAGAAGGAAAATGACTGTACTAGCGACGTAACGACGTTATGATTCTATAGGGCTCTTTAGATTTACAGTGCTCTTTACGAACAGACCTGCGCCGCCCCGAGATCACGTGACCACATCAGAAAGCTCAGTCCAGAGATTTTTCTACTATCAGCCTTTTGCTTAAGATAAAAGTCCAAACGGAGCAACTCTGTTCTGACATTAATGGAGATGTAATTTTAATATTTAACTGAATATCGACGATTTCCTTCCATATTTAAGCAATCAGTTTTTACATACGTCATAAAAAATCTGATGCGTAAATTAATATTCTGTGGTAAGTCGTTCACGCATTTTATTTTGTGGTTAATAACGAGGTACGTGTATATTGTAGCTTATCGTGCTGCCATATAGAGAAGTTGGCACTATTTCATCGTTCTCAGTTGTGGAATTTTTATCAGCTTTCGAGACACACTGGAAATACTGTGTTATTTACACTGGGAGAGCGATTGAGTACTTGTGAATGAGTTCCTATATTACACGTGACTGCAATATAAGTATGTACATACAGACAGCCCGAGGCCGCACGTCGGCGGCCGCGTAGCAGATTGCGTCAGCGACGGTGGTAGGCTCGCTGTAGTTGCTCTTTCAGCCCTCGTACGAGGTCGTTCTGTTTATTGAGTGTCTTGTTAATTAGGCCCAGTGCAGATTCCCAAACCTTGCCGAGATTGTAGCCGCAGTCCCGCTTGATAGCATTGTCCCTCGTGCGACTTTCGATGGATTCTCTACCGACACTGTCCTAATATTTAGATGTCTGTGCTAAACTGTAGTACGTTTGTATTCCATCGCATGATTCTCTAACAAACAGTGCCCTGCGACATCCGACTTGTTTAGAAACACTAGCGGAGTCTACCGCTGGTGTTCTTGGCATCGATCTTGAATGACACGCATTATTTGTCCAATATATGTCTCGGCACACTAGGACGGAATCTGCTGTAGCCCGATCTTCCGCAAACCGAGGTTATCTTTGGCGCTCCCCAGCAACACTGAGATACACTTGAAGCTCTCTAAGCAGGATAATGAATAGCCAAGTAGTTAGTTTGGCTGAAGATGAATTGACATCACTATAAGGCATCAGTACAGATGTTGGAACGAAAAATATAGGTACAAGGAAGGTAGTTGCGATGATACCATAGTTAACACAAGAAATACTTCAGTCGATCTACGGAAGAAGGAAGTACAAAGTGTTCACAGAAATTCAGGAGCACAGAAATACAAGTCACTTACAAATGAAATAAAAAGGAAGCGCAGGGATGGTAAGGCAAAACGGCTGCTTGAAAAATGTAATGGTACTGGAAAAGAAATGGTTGTTGGAAGGGGTATCTCAGGATTGGTGAAATTAAAAGCAAGGGCGGTAACATTAAGAGTGCAATGAAAACACTGGAAAATGCCGTAGCGCAGCGGTTAAGATAGAATCTTGACATCTAGAAGGTCTTGGCGAGTGTCGCGTTTAGCCGAACGGTAGCCGATGTGGCAGCACTGTATCGCCAAGTGACAGATATAAAAAATGGTTCAAATGGCTCTGAGCACTATGGGACTTAACATCTGAGGTCATCAGTCCCCTAGAACTTAGAACTACGTAAATCTAACTAACCTAAGAACATCACACACATCCATGCCCGAGGCAGGATTGGAATCCACGACCGTAACGGTCGCGCGGTTCCAGACTGAAGCGCCTAGAACCGCTCGGCCACAGCGGCCGGCGACAGATATCAACTAACAAGCAATTTTAATCGAACTGTAGTATATTTGTGGCCGAGTGAGCTGTAAACCTTGGATCCAGGGGTCAGTAGGTAACAAGTCACTGGGCCTTTGCTTTAAGATTTCATTTGCACCTTTCATTAAATGCCAAATATTTGCGCACAATGGTACTTGAACAACATAGGTTAGACAAAACAGTTAATTAGCCGGAAATCTGTACGGTAGAACTGATAATTTCATCAACGAAGTTTTTAATTGAATTAGAAATCTTTAAGTCAAATCAAATAAAGTTGTTTTAAATTTAAAGGAATGGAAACTGACAAACATCTTTCAACATAATTGACATTACTATAACAGATCTATAACTCAAGATAAGCGGATAGAGTAATTCTTTAATGGAACAGATAATTGCAATAAAAAGTTTTAAAATTCGAAAGGCAGTAAAATTGTCAGAAATCGTTAAAGCACGACTGACAAATTAACTATGGTTCTCTCCAGAATGTCCGGGTACAATTTCAGTGATCTGCATCAATTTGCCTTCCATTAAGAACGTGAATGCACTCAACGACTGTGATATGACTTTCAAAATATAGTGACAGAAGACCAAACAAGAGGGGGCTGACTTAAGAGAACATGCATTGATACTATGAAATGGTGCGTTGATAACGGCTAGGCACTAGCCGAAATCAAGATTTACCAAATAAAACCTGCAAGAATAGGAATACTGATTGCTGTGCTGTATGATTTCAATGATCTGGCCAGATCAAGATACAAAACTTACACACACAACGCTACTGTAACAATCTTCAAGGGAAACTAGCGGCGGCAGTGGCTCGTGAAGGCGGCATACTAGGCTGTAGTCGAATTTCGTAGCCAGCATGCAAGTAAAACATGCTCGTGAGCCACACCCTGCGCCGGGACGTCTTACGATACGCAGTACACAATTCAAACTCTATAACAGAGAAAAGCACGGTAAGCTTACGTGTAATGACAAAGCAATCGCATACACCGAAATATTCCTCTACCGCGCCTTACAAGAACTGGCATACAAATAACAAAACTGATTTAGTTTCAGCCGATGTTAAAAACAGTAGTGCACACTTTAGTACTGAATCAAGTGACGGGCGCAATAACTGGCCTAACCATCATGAGACAGGCAATCAGTCAATAGAGCAGATCTTTACAGACGTAAGCTGAATTTTTTACTTTTATTTGGGTAATTTAACTTAAGTGACACCACAGCCTACCGCGCATCCCACAGAAATGTTCTAGAGACAGTCTACATACCAACGCCTCAACTTGTCTATGTTAGCAGTCAGACCCACAGCCGGAGACAGCGCTGTCCTTGAGGAAACAGACAAATCTTGTAGACGCTCACCAGTTACGGATCAGCAAGACGGCCCTCGGCTTGATGTGGTGATGATGATCCACACCTCGCCCTTGCCCGCTCAGGCTCGGGTCACTGCGTTCTGCGGTGCGCGTACTCGTTCGTGACGACTGCAGCTCTGCCCCTCGCCGGCAGGTGGCTCTGGCTCGCACCTCGTTGTCCAGTGAAGATCATGTCCGGCGTCCAAGCCGGCCACCACACAACAACCTCGCACCTACTCCGTCCAGTCTGGAGCTATCCGAATCACCACTTAGCGCTTGCGCTCGGCTTAAGAAGTGCCTCCATAATGCCGCGCGCCCTCTCGTGACGACTGACTGTCCAGAGGTTCAAATGGTTCAAATCGCTCTGAGCACTATGGGACTTAACTACTGAAGGTCATCAGTCCCCTAGAAGTTAGAAATACTTAAACCTAAATAACCTAAGGACATCACACACTTCCATGCCCGAGGCAGGATTCGAACCTGCGACCGTAGCTGTCTCGTGGTTCCAGACTGAAGCGCTTAGAACCGCTGGGCCACCTTGGCCGGAGCTGTCCAGAGGGCCAGCGAGGCTGACGATCGATCGGGATGGAACATATCAAATTTCATTTTTTGAATTTAGCCATTCTATTACCTCTCCTTCATTAATGTGTTAATTATAGAAGACAGCTATCCATTGCACATTCTTTTTAAATGACTTTCAGATGCAGTTAGTGGATCCATAGTGTGACCCTAAAAGAAAGGATGGGTATGGGTGTAACTAATGATACACTCTTTATTTGCATTCCTTAATAGGAAAGCTACTTCCCCAAATAATTCTGAAATCACTGGATGCAGAGAGATGGGGAGAATTTTGAAGTCATTGCATATTTTAGGTATCGTAATGAAGTTTTAATATCGTACACTGTGATCTTTCATGAAGTACTCGTTGACTCAAACAACTCAATAAAAAGGTAGCTCAAGAGATGCGCTGTCGAACCAACAAAAAGTTATAGTATTTTTGTCAAAATGTCTGCACAACGAGAGGTGCTGCTTCTCTTTAGTCATCTACAGAAATAAGCACAAGGACACAGTGGTTATGCAGAAATGTTTCTGTATTTGCCCTACAGGAAGTAAAAAAAAAAAAAAAAATGAAAGACTGTGATTCTTCAGTTTCTCCAGGTGTATTTGTTGATCGAACAGTCCACGATTATACTGCCAGTCCATAGTGTCCAACGGGCACAATATTACAGCCATCACACATGTCACCATTATCAGGTGCGCTGACGAACTAGCCTCCTGGTTGACGCTTGACGCTAACTAGCAGACCTTTCTTTCGTACGATATCGGTGCAGTTCAAGCATTAAAGTGCTCATTGTGCTGTTCTTGACGGGCTGGCATTGATGTAGACCTCTCTGAATGGATTGGCTTCACGGTGAACTGGAAAAAAGCATAATAAACGTTGGTACCAATCAGGCTGGCGTTAGTGATGGTAATTCGGTGGAGGACCTTGGGCAGATGGTTTAGCAGCCGTCCATTACCCCTCCCCCTCTTCTAATTGTTTGGTCGCGTTGGAATGGAAAGGTCGCCGATAGCTGGATCCTGTGGAATGTTATTCTGAATGTGCTTGACCACTTCCGCAATCATGTATGAACAGTCGCTAGGGTGAAGATGGGACAAGAATCGATAAGTTCGAGGTCCTGCCTCAGAATGAACTTCTGTTTTTTGAATTTCCAATCCAAGGGTTCACACCCACAGCGGAAGGTATAGGGTTGGTGTGGGAGTTCAGGAATGTCGGCAGCGGAGAAAGGAAAGGGATAGTCGTTGTGGGCATAGGCACCATCAGCAAGAGATATGGCGATCTTATTGATCACAACCCTCAGTCTGATCCCGTCCAGAAGGGAAAGGCACGGGAAAGATGGCTCATTTTATTGTCCTTCGGATTCTCCCGCCGCCGCTTCGACAAAGGGAGCGACTGAGGCCGGCATCTCAATATCCACGGCCATCTCCTCAGCCTTCTGCATCTTGCAGGGCAACCGCATCCATGGTGTCAGTCTCCGTGGCTAGGCAGATCTCTCCAATTCCATGGCCACCTCCTCATGGCCAAGGAGGCGATCCTCTGGGTTTCTGTGTCTACCCCTGTCTTAGTGGGGGGAAGCGCCTCTTCTTGTGAGAGGAACACCAGCTAGAGCTTCACATAGGTGTCATACCTGGCTGTGAGCCTCGTCCAACTCAGACATTATCGCCGCCTTCACATCCGCCTTGCGGGATCTAACAGCAGCAACTGTCTCCTCGGTGACTACCGGCTGCTCTAGCATGGTGCTGCAAGGCACCGCAATCCCTTCTTTTGCGGCCTTGCTGGAACACCTCATTTTTCTGGTTGCGGCTCCAGCTCTTAATGTAACTGTAACCGCGATGGTTTGCCGTATGTGCGCCACAGCAATTGCCACACGACGCAACTATGTCGCGTGCTTTGGTGCAGCTGCGTGTGTCTTGTGCTTTCGCACACTTTAAGCACGCAACCGGACTTCTGCAGTAATTGGCGACGTGCCGAAGTAGGTGACAGCGGTAGCACAGATCTGTCTTTTTCTTCTTCTAGCCGTCGAGGTCGTTCCCACCAACTAGAGCGGTAACTCGGTTAAAACAGAGGTTTTGTCTCCCTTTCCACGGCCAGACTTGACAGATGTGTAGGCGAGCGAGACGAGCGGCGGTAGCGACAAGGCGACCCACAGCGAGTCGGCCAGCCTCCTGCAGGCGCGCGGCCGAACTCTGTCCCCTCCTCCCACGAGTCGCAGTCCATTCCCGAGGGCGCCCGTCGTGGGCCACGTAGCTGACTACGTTGGCTTCTGCGACAGGGTCGAGTTGTTGCTTTGTCCCTAAACATCGTATCGTTTTGTTTGTTGAGTGTCTTCTTAACTGGACCAAGTGCTGTTCTCGGGCCTCGCATTGATTGTAGCCACTCTCGGTTGACATTACTGACCCTGTTACGAATCTAGATGTGTTCTCTAGTGTCTCAGTATTTCGAAATCTGTGCTAAAATCCTGGAACATTCGTTTTCCATCACATGATTCTCTGACAAGCAGTGGTCTGCGACGGCCGACTTGCTATACATTAGTCGAGTGTGACGCTGGTGTTCTCGGCATCGAACTTCATGGTGCGCCCTGTTTATCCAGTACATGTCTTGCACCAATCGTCTAGTGCTAGCGTCTTTGATTAGTAATCTAAACGTCCTCAAACATGAGTTTGAACCCTGCGATTGCTTACATTTCGAGAAAAATTAGTAAACAATGGCTGTCAAGGCCGGCCGAAGTGGCCGTGCGGTTAAAGGCGCTGCAGTCTGGAACCGCAGGACCGCTACGGTCGCAGGTTCGACTCCTGCCTCGGGCATGGATGTTTGTGATGTCCTTAGGTTAGTTAGGTTTAACTAGTTTTAAGTTCTAGGGGACTAATGACCTCAGCAGTTGAGTCCCATAGTGCTCAGAGCCATTTGAACCAATGGCTGTCAAAGACTTGCGGCATAAAATGTCACCCTCTTTCTGTTAAAGGATTCATCACAGAGGGCGGATGAGAGGGTCCAGGGCACTGTTTTGTTCTTAGGGTGTGAAACAGCCCCCCGAAAGCAGAAGAATCAGCAATCATCAACGACTCGAGGTTACGGAGGGCAGTGGAAACCACTGCATTACGGACACAAAATGTGTATCCACAGGATTTGTGACTTGGAATTGAAAAAAAAGTGCCGTGATGACATTTACTGTATGTAACAAACAATCGGCTTAGACTCTATCACTGACCACGTAGCAATGTAGTTGCACATATCCATCGACTTTCCGAAAACTCATGAAAAATCCAAAATTCAGTCCCGTGCCTCTCGTAATTTCGTTTAATAAATTCATCCTCTACATTGAAAATTAATCCCCTATACTACCCCTCTGGGAAGTGAAAATCTTTTTGCGGCTTCCTACACGTGGAGCCTAGCTCAGTCATATACAAAACGTTCTTACTAAACAACTCAATTCTAATTTAAATCATCACAAGAAATTATTCCCACGATAACTACCTTGAGTACCTCTGACTACCAAAAGAAAATGAAATAAAAGTAACTGAAATTTACACGCTAAAAAATGAAAATACCCCCATCTGTGGACTGCCCATTGCTCAGTCCGTACCCACCAGGCTACAGCAGAACAGGAAATTTTCTTAGCGCACAGAGGCCTAACCGTTTCCGCTCCACTGTGGTGGGGGAAACCACTAAAAATTCAAACATCGTTAACTGCCATGTTAAATCTTTCACCTGGTGATGTACCAGCTGTATTGACTTATCTAGACTTCTGTGCATTTCTAACTCCACTACAACTATTGCTAAAAGTCCAGAAGCAGACGGAATTCCAGCAGGAGATGTACAGCTTCTGCTTGCGGCTGGCAACTAACGACTATTTTCTGAAGCTACCCTGATCAGACCTTAGCACATACCTTTCAAGACTTAGTTTACATATTGCATTGTGCAAAAATGTGGGAAGGTAGACAGCTCATAGGCGGTAGCCGACGAATAAGAACAAAGCGCTTTAACAGCGCAATAACTAAGAACTCTATATCAGTATCAGTAAAGCCGACACTGTACTTTAAACTGTATACGAAACAAACAAAAGCTTTACAAAATATTATAAGATAGGAGTATACAAAGTAGCATAACAAATTGTAGAAATTACTGGTTACGCACAATTAATAAATACCGAACTTAAGCAAAGCGTTATTATAATCTTTATTGGCCATTAGTTTTTGCTTAAGTTTGGTATTCATTAATAGTGCGTAACGTGTGATTTTTAAAATTTGTTATGTTACTCTGCCTCTTCTGGTCTGAAAAATAGTGGCCGGGTTTCGTACACGGGCACAAAATTAACATCCTGCGACGATAGCTACGGGACCACCATTTTGTCTGAGGACAGCGCGCGCTAAAAGAGACATTAAGTACCTTGAAAACACCTGAAAACTTTGACCGTCAATTTTACAGGAATGCTCGAGTACATATGGATAAGGCAAGACATTGTGATTCCTCTTCCACTGAACGTGGTTCCTGGTAAATCAGGTGATGGCATTTGCCATGTGGTCCTCGTCAGTTACGTTTTGGTATATACTATATTCACATTACCCCATGATGCCTCTATGAAGTTCTTCTCCCTGACTTGGTATGTGTTTTTCATGCACTCTTCATCGTATTTTCTTGCTTGTCTTTTAGCTACTACCACTGTGCTACTCTTAATTTTTGCACTCTTTCTCCAATATTCTCACCATGAGGGTTTCGAAACACGTTAATACAGCAGTTGTCTATGGTGGGTGTTAAATATTTATCCAGGTCCGTATCAGCATTGTTCAACATTAAACTACACGATACGTCGCGGCTTTGCTCGCTCCTTCTACATATCATTTTTCAGAGCAATGCGACACTTGCTTCCAATATCTGCTGCTTGATTTGACTCGTACGACTTTCAGCGGTTCTGAAAAATCGTGGTGTAAGCGCTATGCCTCCCTTGCTATTTGTTCGTAGTATTAATGAACTTCACAGGGCCACTCGATGTTTGTGGAAAAAGAGGAAGTCTAGCGATCTATCGTCGTAATGCTTTACAACTGCACGGGAATCATAGAGGAGAAGGAGGGGAACTCGCAATATCTACTATGTGTTGGTGTGTTGGGAACGCAGGAGGATGGCGTAGGTTATTTTATATCAGAAAGAGTCCCAGCGATTAATAATAAAATGTTATTTATTAAATATGCAGAAATACTCAACCTAAATGATGCTTCTTCTTGTGAAATGTCCTACGTAATTAGACATTTGAAATTATTACAAATGCTCTAAAATATTAAGGTCTTGTAACTGTGCCTCTCAGTGACACCTACATAGAGTCCAGAATTGGCCAACAATGCCTACGGAGACCATATCTCAGAGACGACGAACGAACACTGCTGCTTGTAGACACAGTGGTAACTGGAGACTGTACACGACTCAGCGCATTGAAGAGAACTGTCTACTGTAGCTTGTTTTTCCTTTATTGTAATTGCATTCCCACGGTTCATATGGAAAATGGCGGGCTGTCAGCGGCACATTCCGCCTTTCTTCAGCTCTTCAGCCGAGTCACAGTACAAATAAAGAGATGAAATGAGACACAGAAAAGGCGAAAAAATAGGGCAACATAAGAACATAATTAGGGGAGATAGTGGGATTAAAATAGACACTTGTAAGGAGATATTAATTGTGGAACAATTATAAAAGTCCACATGAAGATAAAAAACACAGTTGGTGATTTTCAGGGCACATAAAATATACTGAAGTCACACACATAAGTCAAAAGTTGGCTACAGTATTAAAACACACGAGAACGACAATACTTTAAAACCACTGCATGAGACAAAGCACACATTACGAAGAATAAAAACTCCTGGGAGGGACCTGCCAAAGGAGGGGAGTACTGAGAGGAGGGAAAAATGGTGAGGGTGGTAGGGGGGCTGGAGGCGGTGGGATGAGAAGAAAGGGGGTCAGGAGGCGCACTAAGGGGCAAGAAATGGGTGGGGAAGGGGAGGGTGAGGGAGAGGGCGAGGGAGAGGGGGAGAGGGAAGGCAAGTCTGGAAGGAGTGGAGAGATACAGAAAGGGTGCACAGAAAGGGGAGAGGGTGTAGGAGGGAGGAAAAAACCACTCAGGTGAAGGGAATAGCAGGAGGGAGGGAGCTTTGAGGAGGGGGAGGGGGAAGATTGGGTTAGAGTTGGTAAGAGGTGTGAATATCAGGACGAATCTCATCATCTGGGAGAGGTAGACGCTGGATAATACATTGGGGGGGGGGGGGGGGTAGGAGGTGGAGGGCTGGGAGATGGAAAGAGGGTGGGATGCAGTGGTAAAGTTGTAGCAATGGGATGGAGTAGAGTAGATTGGAGACACCAGAGGATGCAGATGTGTTGAAGGAAAAGGAGACACTGTGGGATGGGGATGAGGTCATAGAGGATCTGTGTGGGGGATGGGAGGTCGATATGGAAGGTGAGGTGGAGTGCATGGCATTCAAGGGTTTGGAGGGCTTTTAAAATCTGGGTGATGCTGGCATAACAAACAATGAGATCTGTAGGTGTGAATGGTGATGGAAGGATGCAACCCCATGTTCGTCAAGACAGGAGTTTCAGGAGGCGGAGTCTATTGTGGGCTTTGAGTTGGGCTGTAAGGATGGTTCAAATGGCTCTGAGCACTATGGGACTTAACTGCTGTGGTCATCAGTCCCCTAGAACTTAGAACTACTTAAACCTAACTAAACTAAGGACATCACAAACATCCATGCCCGAGGCAGGATTCGAACCTGCGACCGTAGCGGCCGCGCGGTTCCAGACTGTAGCGTCTAGAACCGCTCGGCCACTCCGGCTGGCGACTGTACGGAGATGGGGAGTCCAGGTGAGGTGACGGTCGAGGATGAGGCCAAGGTATTCCTGGGTAGGATGTCCATAAATGGTAAGGTAAAACTCGTGGAGCCGGAAAGAGGGGGTGGTACAAGCTATGATGATTGCCTGAGTTGATGTAAAGGAGCCTCTGGTTACACAAGGCAGTGAACTGGGGCCGTTGAAGGGGAATAAGAGGGCGATGAAGGCGGTGTCATCAGGAAATTGGAGGAGGTGAACAGGCAGTATGCAGGAGATAGAGGACAGAGGAAAAGACAGAGCCTTGGGGCATGCCGATGATGGGATAGAAAGTATGGGAGTTGGTATTGTGGTAGTGACATAGGAGGGATTATGGGAGGGGAAGGAAGCAATGAAACATATGATATTGATGGGAAGGGCATAGGTCTGAAGTTAAAAGAGGAGCCGGGATGCCAGACACAGTCATCCGTCGTAGCTCAGTGCTCCGATATTTAATCAAGCATCCACCAGTTGCTATCCACACATGTGATGCCCATGGTTTGGCAGCTGTGGCCCCTGGCGCACCTTATACAGTTTGTACTGCCAACCCACAAAACTGCAGCACTGTGAGTGTTTAGAGCATGGCTTATCATTTGTGGTGTGGTACTTTCTGGAATCGTGAATAATGTCAGCACATTATGTATACCCCCGCCGGCGAAACATTGCACTTGACAGTTCGCTTTTTGTCTATTTAGGTTGGCTACACTGTAATAGCGATGTTGCAACAGCAGCCTCTATACACACAGCAGACGATACAGTTTTCCGTCCCGTCTCGTAAATGCAAGCGATTGAGCAGTTACAGTGTATATAAAAACTCGTTTTTATTTGTACTACAATGACAGGAAGTAAACAACCGTATAACAATACATGTAAAAGCATAACAATGCGCACCCTTTCGATAACGGAGCAAAGAAAGCAAAAAACAAGCATCTGACGACTGGTACTTTCAAATCAATAATGTACGTAGTTTACAAAATAAATAATAACCGAGATTGCAATAAATAACCAATATTAGTAATTTTTCGCTCACCAATCTACAGCGACAATGGCGCAATTCCATCCAGCTCGCCATCGTCACTGTTGTCCGACTCATCGCCAAAACCGTCTTCATCGTAGTCATCAGCAAGACAAATCATTAATTGTTCATGGGCACTGATAATTCCTTCTATTGTCTGTGCTGCTCGTATAAGCTTCTCGACGTGCTCTAATTTTTTTCTCCATGAGGCTGCATCCACAGTCACAAGAGCTTCACGCAACAGCTTTTCCACCTCTGTTATTGTAAAGGACTTGTTGTTGTTCCTTACATACATTTTTACATCACTCCATATTAACTCAATAGGGTTGAAATGGCAGTGATATGGTGGCAGCCTTATTACAGTATGACCCTGCTCCTTGGCAATTTCGTCTACTACATATGTAGGTGTCGTAGGCTTATTTTCTTTAACAAGAGAATACAACAGAACCTTTGTCATATATCCGCTGCAATATTTCGAGCCTGTAACCACTGCACCATAACTTCTTTCCGATCATTTGTGGTTGGGGCTTTGTTCTGTATCACCGAATGATATGGAGCATTGTCCATTACAATTGTTGTAGGGACAGGAAATTGTTTTAAAAGGTTCCTGAACCACTCAACAAATCGTGTGTGATCCATATCTTCATGGTAATCACCAGTCTTTTTCGATCTAAAAACTAAAAGTGCGTCAGGGACAAAACCACTGGAGGAGCCTGCATGAACCACAATTAATCTAGCTCCTCTTCCCGTCGGCTGATGGCCGCTACTGCTGGGTGTGTTATCCGTCCAACATTTACTGACAGCTTCCCCGGCATTAACCCACGTTTCGTCTAGCCAAATTATGGAATGAATGTCTCTGCCCACAAGTTTGTGCAAGAAAATACTACGAGCGGTAACAATATGTGCCCTCTCTAACAGTACTTTGCGTCCGTCTAGCGTTTTGTAACGGAAACCCATATTTTTTAGCACAATTTTTAGTGATGTTTTACCACCCCTGAAGAGTTCACTTTCTTTTAAAGAGATTAATAACTTAGCTACAGTCGGATACTCTTTTCTGCTGTAGTAAGCATAAACATGCCTACGAATTGCATCAGTCTGGAAAGAATCTGAATCTGTGATAGGACTAGGCCGCTTTTTCTTCTTTCCCGGGGTTGATAAAAATGTATTATTTGACCCAGACAGCTCGGAATCATTGCGGCTCACTTCAGTATCTTCCAAGTTTTGTAGTAATACTCCCTTACTTACTACGGTTCTTGCACTAATACCAAGAGTTTTCGACGTACGTTCCACCACTTCGTCGGCAGGAATTGATGGCTGTCCATGAATGCTTACGTAGTTTTTCTCCTGCTCGTAAAACTCACGAGTTCTGCGTAATAACTCCAGTGCCTGGCTGTTTAGCGGCACCCCTCGACGCAAAGGATTGTCACTAAGTGAACGAAGTCTTTTCGGTGGCATTTTCCAAGTATGTACACTCACAACGTAACAAAAGTCACAACGATATAGCACACAGTACAACGAAAACACGCGGTAAACAACATACAATTCACGTTGTATACACATTCACTAAACAAAGCCGGCAACGCGGGAACTTTGACGTCACAGCACGTGAGTAACAGCTGTGCTCACTGCGCTGTGATTGGCTGGCGCCCCACGCTGAACGCCTGGCGCCTATCGTTCTTCACTTGTTACTCTGTTACGCTGCCAACTTCATGCGCAAACGTCAAGTGCAATGTTTCAGCGGCCCGGGTATAGTTGCATAATGGTTGGGTCCCGCAAATTTGCTATGAGATTACATTACAACACCATGCAAATAGACTTCAAAGATTTAAAACATATGGGAATTACAGACATTAGCTGCTACTGGGCATTGTTTTAAATCATTGGGGAAATTTGAAAGTTTGTGCCAGACCAGGTTTCGAATCCTGGCCTCCTGTTTATTAGGCAGATGCGCTGACCACTGCGCCCTTCGGACTTACTGCAAACACACGGCCTTCTCTATCACGCCTCCAGTCATACCCAAATTCTCAACGTATCCTCACACTATGAATGTAGTGCCCCTTGCCCATTATCCTCATTACTCGGGGAATTTAACCGATTTCTGTAAGAGTTCGAGCCTGGTGTGCTTCTGCACTGAAGATATCATGGGCCTTCCTCTCCTTAAATATATACACAAGGTGTCTATTTCTTTGGACGTCTCCAAAGGAACAGACGCCACTTACATATTTAAAAAAAAACTAGTTGATGAGAGAACTAAAAATTATAACGAACGACAGACGATTTGTTCGGATTTCATTGTTCTGTACGTCAGGAAGCACTATGTGCTAAATATGCAGGCATGGAACACGTGATGGAATTGGTGGTTCGAATGGTAACAGTACATAATCGTTATATATTAGTGCAAAGTACGTTAGATAAGGGACGTGCCTGGAACGAGTTTCCGACTTCTGACTCACGACTTTTGAATTTATGGAGGAAAGAAGGAAGTATGGACGAAAATGAGAAGATGAGGAATGAATTTTAAACAGACTTGACAGAGGACTGACCTCAGTATGACATTGCAACATGAGAAACAACTTACTTCTGAGTTGATGGTGAAGGTGGAAACATTTAAAAAGAAAATCATATGACTGTAATTTACGCCTCACTTGGGCTATTTCGAAACAAAGGTAGCCCTATACATCAACAGTTTTGTAATATTGATATAGCTGCACTTGTGCATACGTCATATCGGGGAAACCATTTCCCGATCTATACGGCGATTATTTGATTGTTTCGTTGTCTTCTATGCGTCCCTTCACTTGCAGCTATAATAGCAAACACCATGTATTTGTTGAGCGTTCTGTGTAAGAATAAATTAAAGGTGACGATGTACGAACCTCATTCAGTAATTAACATGCAAATGCCTTGCGAATATTATATAGTAAAATATTTTGCGCTTAGGGCATGTTTAATAGCACAATGCGCTGTAGCGGCATGCTGAAACCATGAGTTGCACATCTGTTAATTACAACGTATTATGTATCTCTACGTACGCCACAGATACGTCGCTTTTACTGTTGTGTATGCAGGTGACATTAGATGGCTAAGTTCTACCAATATGCTGACAATCAGTAACAATAAGACAAATTTATTTACTTGAGTATGGTAAATAATTGTTAAAAGTAACACAGATTATATTTCTCGGAAGAAATTCTCCATTTAACTTGACTGCCACACATAAAAACATCGTACATGTAGCGTAAGTAAAAAAAAGGTAGAAAAAAGTATAGTTAATAAATGTGCACTTTATAACGTAAGTATGGCGCCGAAACCCGTCGTACTAAAACGGATATTGCTTTTAAACGGAATGAGGCTGCAAATTACGTTGTTTGTAAAAGTGAAACTTCGATGCAAATTACAATCTGCAGATGGATACACTAGCCCCACGATGATAAACTGTTCAGGAAAATTTTGCGTTTTATGCTGCTGTTATATGCTTATACACTGTGGACTGTCTCTCAAAACGAAGGAAAATATTGAAAAGAAAGGAGATGAGCGAAGGAAACTGGAACTCAAGTGTGTAATCATACTAATGTACTGCGGAAACTAGTGGAAATTACAAACCAGAATGTATTACTGAATCAGCAAACCGCCTACTTTGACGAAGTTGATGAGTGAGAGTATTTTCTCTCAGCAACAGGCTACTGTGAAACAGATGAACGGTAACTGAACTGGAACTTTCAGTAACTGGAGAAATTTTCCGTGAAACTGGTGATAAATAAGTGCGTTTTCATTTTTCAATTGGGGACATGTTCCTTATATGCTATCGCCACTGAGAACGTGTAGGAAAGTCGCAGGACATAATGAAGAAATGTGCAAAAAAGAGCCTTTACGTTGGCAGTTGTTACGTCGCGGGCCTATGGAATACTTTCCTCTCCTGGGGCAAATGTAGTTTCGTGTTCTTTTTCTCTCAATTTGTGGCGCGAATGTAGCTACACTGACAGCCGTACAGTTTTTAATTTTCGTCCGAACAGAGGCGTGAAAGGAGGCGCGTGATACGGCAGCGGGCAGCCAGGGTCATGCATATGCAAGCGGCCGGCAGACACGGCCAGCACTGCGGCGGGCCGTCCGCCCGGCCGCGCTGACGCGCTTTGTTCTCCAGCTGTTTCTCCAGGCCGAATCCAGGGTAAACATTCGACCAACCGCCTGTCTAGGAACAAACAAAGAACGCCCAGTCGGGCTGGAAATCACGTTGCGCGGTTTCTCAGCAATAGCGGCGGGCAGCGTTTCTTACTCCTCGGCATTTTTACAGTGAATGAAAGGGCGAGATCATGTCAACACGAACATTTTCATGTTTTGGAATATTGTTTGCACTCGAAGCACCTAGCAGTCTGCCCGAGAGAAACGTAAATAAAAGTTACTTACCATTCACGTGAAATACAGGGTGTTTCAAAAATGACCAGTATATTTGAAACGGCAATAAAAACTAAACGAGCAGCGATAGAAATACACCGTTTGTTGCAATATGCTTGGGACAACAGTACATCTTCAGGCAGACAAACTTTCGAAATTACAGTAGTTAAAATTTTCAACAACAGATCGCGCTGCAAGTGATGTGAAAGATATAGAAGACAACGCAGTCTGTGGGTGCGCCATTCTGTACGTCGTCTTTCTGCTGTAAGCGTGTGCTGTTCACAACATGCAAGTGTGCTGTGGACAACATGGTTTATTCCTTAGAACAGAGGATTTTTCTGGTGTTGGAATTCCACCGCCTAGAACACAGTGTTGTTGCAACAAGACGAAGTTTTCAACGGAGGTTTAATGTAACCAAAGGACCGAAAAGCGATACAATAAAGGATCTGTTTGAAAAATTTCAACGGACTGGGAACGTGACGGATGAACGTGCTGGAAAGGTAGGGCGACCGCGTACGGCAACCACAGAGGGCAACGCGCAGCTAGTGCAGCAGGTGATCCAACAGCGGCCTCGGGTTTCCGTTCGTCGTGTTGCAGCTGCGGTCCAAATGACGCCAACGTCCACGTATCGTCTCATGCGCCAGAGTTTACACCTCTATCCACACAAAATTCAAACGCGGCAACCCCTCAGCGCCGCTACCATTGCTGCATGAGAGACATTCGCTAACGATATAGTGCACAGGATTGATGACGGCGATATGCATGTGGGCAGCATTTGGTTTACTGACGAAGCTTATTTTTACCTGGACGGCTTCGTCAATAAACAGAACTGGCGCATATGGGGAACCGAAAAGCCCCATGTTGCAGTCCCATCGTCCCTGCATCCTAAAAAAGTACTGGTCTGGGCCGCCATTTCTCCCAAAGGAATCATTGGCCCATTTTTCAGATCCGAAACGATTACTGCATCTCGCTATCTGGACATTCTTCGTGAATTTTTGGCGGTACAAACTGCCTTAGACGACACTGCGAACACCTCGTGGTTTATGCAAGATGGTGCCCGGCCACATCGCACGGCCGACGTCTTTAATTTCCTGAATGAATATTTCGATGATCGTGTGATTGCTTTGGGCTATCCGAAACATACAGGAGGCGGCGTGGATTGGCCTCCCTATTCGCCAGACATGAACCCCTGTGACTTCTTTCTGTGGGGACACGTGAAAGACCAGGTGTACCGCCAGAATCCAGAAACAATTGAACAGCTGAAGCAGTACATCTCATCTGCATGTGAAGCCATTCCGCCAGACACGATGTCAAAGGTTTCAGGTAATTTCATTCAGAGACTACGCCATATTATTGCTACGCATGGTGGATATGTGGAAAATATCGTACTATAGAGTTTCCCAGACCGCAACGCCCCTGTTGTTGACAATTGTAACTACTGTAATTTCGAAAGTTTGTCTGCCTGAAAATGTACTGTTGTCCCAAGCATATTGCAACAAACGGTGTATTTCTATCGCTGCTCGTTTAGTTTGTATTGCCGTTTCAAATATACCGGTCATTTTTGAAACACCCTGTAACATGTCTGTGGCATATCAGTAGTAGTAACATACTGCATATTCCTGTGACAACAGGGTTGTTCTGGAGTCATGGACAGCAACAAAGTAAAGAGTACGTCGACCTCAGCACCGCAAATGCTACACTTGTATGCTATACCCATAAGTAAGGATAATTGTGCAACCAACTATGAAAATTCGTAAAATGTTTTCACAATTTGCGAGTATGGGTTAACATCAGCTGTATAATGGAATGGCAGCAATGAAACTTTTTGCGTCGGACCGGAATTCGAACCCGGATTACCCGCTTACCGCGAGTGGTCGCTGTACCATTAGGCTATCCGAACAGGACTCGCGGCCAGACTTGAACTTCCATATGCCGTCAGTCATGTGTCTGCAACCTGTACTCGGACGTCTATTGGTACACTATGTGATCAAATGTTTTCGGACACTCCCAAAAACATAAATATTTGATTTTAGGTGCATTGTGCTGCCACCTACTGCCAGGGTACTCCCAATCAGCGAACTCAGTAGTCATTAGACACCGTGAGAGAGCAGAATGCGGCGCTCCGCGGAACACACGGACTTCGAAAGTGGTCAGGTGAGTGGGTGTCACTTGTGTCACAGACGTGTACGCGAGATTTCCACACTCTTAAACATCCCTAAGTCCACTGTTTCCGATGTGACAGTGAACTGTAAACCTGAAGGGACACGTACAGCACAAAGGCGTACAGGCCAACCTCGTCTGTTAATTGACAGAGTGACAGAGACCGCCGAAAGTTGAAGAGGGTCGTAATGTGTAATAGGCAGACATCTGTCCAGACCATCATACAGGAATACCAAAGTACATCAGGATCCACTGCAAGTACTATGGCAGTTAGGCGGGAGGTGAGAAAACTTGGATTTCATTTTCGAGCGGCTGCTCATAAGTCACACATCACACCGGTAACTATTACTAAAATGTAGACTTTCACGGCCGGAAAAATCATGTCCATTATAATTATCCGGGCTGTTATGCCGTGGTCGGTTGACGAATTCTGTGTCGATTCCCAACGATTCGTCTCCGACTGCGGGAGACATCTTCAAGGGGGTCCGTAGCTCAATGGAAGGTCCAACACACCCACTGGCTCGCTACTGACTGCCGCTAAATTCCGTGTCCGCGCGCTCCCACGCCGCGGCGTGACGTCACGTGTTTTGAAAACGTCAGTGCAATTGGTCGCTGTCCGTCGCCGTCGATCGCCGTTGCCATCACCCAGTAGTGGGCGGGTTAAGGTTGAAATTATTAGGGTGTTTAGCGATTTCGATTGCCTCCCTGTAGAGCCTTTCGTAATATCCGCTTGTGGCCGCTAGTACTTGCGTCTCCTCGAAACGAATATTGTGGTTCCCTGGCTGGAAAGCATGCTCCGCAACAGCTGATCGTTCCGTTTCTCCTCTTCTGCAATTTCCCTTATGCTCTTCCAAACGTTTAGAAACAGTTCTTTTAGTGGTACCCACATAAACATCACCACAGCTGCATGGGATCCTATACACTCCAGCTTTTTCTAGTGGTTTGCGAGCGTCCTTGGCAGGCTTAAGTTATTCCTGTATCTTCCTCGTGGGCTTCTAAATTACGGTAATATTCCACTTCGTCAAGATCCTCCCTATTCTTTCCGTTACATTTTTAACAAACGGCAGGAAAACCTTAGATTTTGAGCTGCGGACCCGCTTGAAGATGTCTCCCGCAGTCGGAGACGAAACGTTGGGAATCGACACAGAATTCGTCAACCGACCTCGGCATAACAGGCCGGATAATTATAATGGACATGACACCGGTAACTGCCAAACGACGCCTCACTTGGTGTAAGGAGTGTAAACATTGGACGATTGAACAGTGGAAAAACGTTGTGTGGAGTGACGAATCACGGTACACAATGTGGCGATCCGATGACAGGGTGTAGGTATGGCGAATGCTCGTGAACCTCATCTGCCAGCGTGTGTAGTGCAACAGTAAAATTCGGAGGTTTCTTGGCTTGAACCCCTTGTTGCTTTGCGTGGAACTATCACGGCACAGGCCTACATTCGTGTTTTAAGCACCTTCTTGCTTCCCACTGTTGAAGAGCAATTCGAGGATGGCGACTGCATCTTTCATCACGATCGAGCACCTGTTCATAACGCACGGCTTGTGGCGGAGTGGTTACACGACAGTAACGTCCCTGCAATGGACCGGCCTGCACAGAGTCCTTACCTGAGTCCTATAGAACACCTTTGGGATGTTTTGGAACGCCGACTTCGTGCCAGGCCTCACCGACCATCATCGATACCTCTCCTCATCTCTAATACTTCACAACTGGCCACAATTTTGCTACTACGTTCATGTCTGGACTGTCAATAGGCCACAAAAAAGCGTATTTGTTGCTGTTGGAAGTAGTTTCTCTTGTAGCGAAATTGAAGTAGATAGTTCCTGTGAGTTGTTATAGGTAGAGGTCATTCACTCGATTAGTAAACGATTGTCCTCTTAGCAAAAAATAATCCTGAGCTAATAATGAGCATCAAAATGGATTCATGGATTAGTGAACATAAGGTTGTCGTGGCGAGACTGAATACCGTAACTCCAAAACCCTTCAAATATAAATGAAAAATATGTTAAAAAAAGCGGATAAAAATTCGCTTAACGCGTTCTTGGGATACAGTCTCCACTCCTTCCAAATTAACAATGTAAGTGTAGACTAGATGTGACTTGAATTCAGAGAAATGGTATCGACAGCAATTGAGAGCTTTACAACAAATAAATTAATAAACGACGGAGCTGATTCCCCACGGTACACAAAATAGGTCAGAACAATGTTTCAGAACACAACGAGAAAACCATGCCAAATTTAAACGAACACAAAATCCCCAAGATTGGCGACCTTTGACAGTAGCTCGAACCTTAGCGCGAGCTTCAATGCGAGATGCCTGTAACAGTTCCTACAACGAAACCTTGTCTCGAAAGCTGGCAGAAAATCCAAAGAGATTCTGCGCGACAGCTTTGGAAGAACTATCGATGACAGTACTGCTAAGGCACAGTTACTACACTAAGCCTTGTGATATTTCTTCACCAGAGAAGACAAAGTAAATATTCCAGAATTCGAATCAAAAACACTTCCCATCATGAGTAACTTAGAAGTAGATAACCATGGAGTAGTGAAGCAACTTAAATCACTTAATAAAAGCAAGTCTGCCGGTCCAGACTGTACACTGATAAGTTTCCTTTCAGAGTACACTGATGCAATAATCAATGCAACCGCTCGCTGACTCAACGAAAGTTCCGTACCCCAAATACTGGCAAGTTGCACAGGTCACAGTAATATTCAAGAAAGACAATAGGATAAATTCACTAAATTAAATGCCCATATCATTAACGTCGATATGCAGCAGGATTCTGGAACATATATTATGCTCAAAGATTATGAATGACCTCGAGGAGAACGGTCTATTGACAGACAGTCAACACGGCTGTAGCAAACATCCTTCTTGTGAAACACAACCAGCTCTTTACTAAATAGTTCAAATGGCTCTGAGCACTATGGGACTGAACATCTGAGGTCATCAGTTACCCTAGAACGTCGAACTACTTAAACCTAACTAACATAAGGACATCACACACACCCATGCCCGAGGCAGAATTCGAACCTGCGACCGTAGCAGTCGCGCGGCTCCGGACTGAAGCGCCTAGAACTGCTAGGCCACAACACGAAGTGTTGAGTGCCATTGACAAGGGATTTCAAATTGATTCTGTATTTTTAGAATTCCAGAAGGCTTTTGACACTGTGCCTCGCAAGCGGCTTGTAATCAAATTGCGTGCTTATGGAATATCGTCTCAGCTATGTGAGTGGATTCGTGATTTCCTGTCAGAAAGGTCGCAGTTCGTAGTAATTGACGGAAAGTCGTCGAGTAACAGATGTGATTTCTGGCGTTCCTCTGGATAGTGTTATAGGCCCTGTTCCTTATCTATATAATCGATTTAGGAGAAAATCTCAGCAGCCGTCTTAGGTTTGCAGATGATGCTCTCGTTTATTGTCAAGTAGAGTCATCAGAAATTCAAAACAAATTGCAAAACGATTTTGGAAAGATATCTGTATGGTGCGAAAATTGGAAATTGACCCTAAATAACGAAAAGTATGAGATCATCCAAATGAGTGCTGAAAGTAATCAGTTACACGATAAAGTAGAAAAAACTAAAGGCCGTAAATTCAACTAAATACTTAGGAATTACAATTAAGAACAACTTAAATTGGAAGGAATACATAGAAAATGTTGTGGGGAAGACTAACGAAAGACTGCGTCTTATTGGCAGGATTCTTAGAAAATCTAACAGGTGTACAAAGGAGACTGACTACAGTACGCTTGTCCGTCCGTTTTTGGAGTACTGGTGTGCTGTGTGGGATCTTTACCAGATAGTATTAACGTAATACACCGAGAAAGTTCAAAGAAGAGCAGCACGTTTTGTATTGTCGAGAAATAGTGGAGATTGTGACATGGACGTGATACAGGATTTGGGATGGACATCATTAAAACAAAGGCGTTTCTTGTTGCTGTGAGATTTTCACGCGAAATTTCAGTCACCACTTTAGACACAACCTCACAAACGCAATTTTCAGTCCACAGACTGCGTATAACCATGCTCATCAAACCTGAGCTCTTCACTTCATCTCTTCAATAGCTACTGTAATCTACAACAACATAAACCAGCTTATTGCAGTCAAACCTTGGTTTCGCTCTATAATTCTTGTCCCCTCACTTCCCTTTAAACCAAAGTGACTATTCATTGATGCCATGAATCTGTCCTATCTAATGACCACTTTTTTGTAGCCATGTTTTGTCGTAAAGCCTCTTTCCCCAAATTCTATTCAGTACCTCTCCAAGAGTTATTTGATATATCTATTTTATTTGCCATTTCAGTACCTCTTCATGAGTTACCTGATATAATTTTTATATTTTTATGACAGGTACAAGAGACTTGCACAACATGGTAGCCGGTTTGGATCAGCCAGTTATCATGCTATGATTCCAAATAAAGATAGAAAACAATCATTAATTCGAGTCATTAGTCTGACTGGTTTGATGTGGTTGGCCACGAATTCCTCTCCTGTGCCAACCACTGCAATTACATCTTCAGTTATCTTTCGGACCTACTCAAACTTCTGTTTTCCCCGTGGGGATTTTACCCTCTACAGCCCCCTCTAGTATCGTATAAGTTATTCTCTAATGGTTTGATACATATCCTATCATACTGGCCCCGTCTTCTCGTGGGCGTTTCTCACACTTTTCTCTCTTCTCAGATTCTGGGGCAACCTCCTCATTCCTTGTCTTACCAGTCCACCTAATTTTTAATATTCTTCTATAGCACTGCACCGCATTCTCTTCTTTTCCGATGTTCCCCCAGTACATGAATCACTTTCATACAATGCTGTGCCAAAAATGTACACTCTCGGAAACATTTTCCTCGTATTAAGGGCCTCTATGGCAGTACCAATCGGCTTTTTGTGTCGTCCTTTTTTCACCTGTCTTGGTTATTTTGCTTCCGAGGCAGCTAAATTCCTTCACTGTGTCTGCTTCGTGGTCCCCAATTCTAATGTTATTTTTGTGGGTAATTTCATTTCTGCTAATCGTTACTTTCGTCTTTCTTCGGTATACTCTCTTCCACATTCTGTACTCACTAGACTGTTCATTCCATTCAACAGATCCAGTAATTCTTCTTCACTTTCGTTGAGGTTAGCAATGTCCTCAGCGAATCTTATCACTGAAATCCTATCCCCCAGAATTTTAACTGCACCCTTGAAACATTCTTTTATTTCCATCATTACTTCTCCAGTGCATAGATTGAACAGTAGGGGCGAAAGAGTGAATCCCTGTTTTACATTGCTTTGAATCACAGCACTTCATTGTCCGAGTTCCAGTCTCGTTCTTCTCCTTTAGTTTTTGTACGTATAATATAATACCCGTCTTTCCCCATTACTCCCATTTTTATGGGAGTTTCATATATTTAGTGATGTTACCTTTTCGACAGCAAAACTGTTCGTCATCTAACAGATCCTCAAATTTAGTTTTCATTCTTCTGAGCATTATTTCTGTCAACAACTTGGATGTATTCCTTAGACCACTCCATCACATTCCCGGCCTTGAGAAATGGGGCATTATCTTGTTGAAAAATGCCACTACTGTCGGGGAACACGATCGTCATGAAGAAGTGAAGATGGTCTGCAACCAGAGTAAGACACTCTTTGACCATCATGGTTCATTGATGGCAGGTAAAGGGTTAATCAACAGCCCCCGACTCTTAACTCTATTCATACACCCATCAGCCACAACATTATGAGCACCTGCCTAATGGCCGCACACCTAACAGAGTCGGCGGTGCACTGTGGCATGGAAACAATAAGGCCTTGGTAGGTCGCTGGAGGGAGTTGGCATCACATCTGCACAAGAAAGTCACCTATCTCCAGTATATTCTAGGGGTGTTTGGGGGGGGGGGGGGAGGATGAGCTCTGAAGCCATGTTTAATCACATCCCAGATGTGTTCGACTGGGTTCAGAGCTGGTGAGCTGGGGTACCAGCACATCAATTAGAACTCGTCACTGTGTTCTCCAAACCACTCCATCACACTCCTGGCCTTGTGACGTGGCGCATTATCTTCTTGAAAAATGCCACTTCTGTCGGGAAATGTGATCGTCATGAAGGAGTGTACATGGTGTGCAAAGAGTGAACGATACTCCTTGGGCGTCATGGTTACTTGCACTAGCTCCGCTGGACCCCTGGATCCTCACGCGAACGTTCCCCGAAGCACAATGGAGCCGCCGATAACTTGTCTCCATTTCTCAATACAGGGCAAGGAGGTGTTCCCCTGGATGACGATGGATTCATACCCTCCCATCGGCATGGCGAAGAAGGTATAGGGATTCATCAGACGCTTTGATGAACTGCAACGTTACTTACGTTACTTACTTTCCTGGAGGGATAGTTGTTTCTAAAGGAGTATAATTTTTTTTATGCAGATCGGGTGTTAAGTAAAAGCCAGTCATTATGACCATCTATTGGCCAAAAGCAGTGCTCATATCACAATTGTATTTCTCTTACGCCCATTTTCCCTCTCTTGATTGCTGTGACGTAAATACTCCCTACCACCTTTTCAAGATCAAGCACACGAGAAAGAATCGTAGGGAGCAGAGCATTTCTAACGTCTAGCAGCATAGTAAATAACTGTCCAGCCACTTTACCATCCAGATTAACAGACGGCACAATTGTATACGAATTCGCTAAGGCATTGCTGTTAATTAATCTTCACACGAATCTCTTGGTAGTTCTAATTCCCAGTATTCCTTTAATATGCATTTCCCCTTCAAATCCCGATTGGTCGGAGTTGAAAATAAATTTCTCACTAAACGAGTGGGTACGTTTGCTTATCTCATCTACAAATATTCGGGCCGATTCCGCAATTTTCCGTCCATCGTCAAGTTGATGCTTTGCTTGACATTTCGTTATTTTACTTCTTCGAATTCTGTAGCACTGTCTGAATCTATACAACCATCCACAGCTTCCCTTGAAATGCCTGTAGTATATATCGCGTGCAATCGGATGTGCATAACGTAGTAGGTCCCTATCATGTGTGAATAGTACACAGCATCCTTCAAACGCGCAAACATCAGTTTTTGTAACAAATGTGCATTGTCCTCCTCTGAATATCCGTAGTTTTTCTTATGCACGAGGCCGTCATATTGCTGCGAATTTATTCGAAATCTGCTCGTAATTGTTAGTTTAGTACGCTGCGGATGGTCTTCCATGTAAGTAATTACGTCTAACACCCGTTTCTTCAACGACGACTGTCCCTTGCTATGTTTCACTGGAGAAAGTGTTTGGTTCCCTGTCCGACAAGGATGATGAATCACATGGTCCAACACCTGTTTCAATATCACTTTCACTTGTTAAGCATATTTTATAGTTTCTGTACTCTTCAAGCACATCGTTCGCACAGTTGAGAGCATACGACACCACACATTCCAATGACTCATTTTGCAGAAACGATAATATTTCATCTGCAACTCTTTTCGCACTCTGCGAAATTCTTGGGTTTCTTTCTGACCGAATTTCAACTTCGGCAGCCGTTGTTGTAGACATAATGCCATGTTTGCTTTGTTTATCATAGCCATTGCTCTGATTTGTATCAACACCACTAACATTGTGGCACTGTTGTGAGTTAATCCGCTAGTAAGCAGTCCAACTACGCTTCGTAGCCTCATGCTACGCTCATCCTCGTTTACTCCAGACCTGCCCCTTGCTGCCTCTGGAAGCCAATAATGTGGTTGCATGGTAGACAATATGTGGGGCGTCGAATGCCGTAAATATCATTGGACTTTTGCGACCCCTTACTCAAGGGGTTCCGTGTAAGTTCCGCAGAAAGTCTAATCCTGGGATCATGGTGTAGCCCTCGCTTAAGTGAGACACCTTGGTTGTCTCTAATTGAAAATTCGCTGTTGTCGACCCCAGTGACCGTATATTACTATCCCTCACCCCATGCAAATTATAACATGATGGGTCCCATTGCTTCTTACCTACTAAATCCGTCGGGGCCACCAATACACGCGCCCATGTGTCCAATAAAAAGCTTTACTTCTTACCACCTATTATCTCCACTATGGCACATTCCACCTCTTCATTCTTGTTCACTGCACCGGCTTTTACCGGTCGTTCTAGGGATATTTTTTGAGTTTAATTGGTACTTATTACCATTCAGACCACCCCCAACAACTTTCCCTGTAATACTGCTGCTGTTATTCCCACAAAATCGCTGATAGTTCATACCATACTGTTGGCACTGCCTCTGCACATGTCCGATATCCTCACAATTAAATCATATTAAACTGGCTGCAAACACATTTCTACCCCTGTCGCAACATCAGTCTCTTCGGATTTCACTGCAAGCCTAACTGCCGCATGGAGATCCCTAGGCACACCAGCGCCCACCCTCCTAGATATTACTGGTGGTAACCCCGCAGCATCGAGTACTCATTGCTCAGCTTGCTTTAGCAACGCCTTTTTTGGCCATGTGTGCGCACGTTAAGTTTCCTAATCTTGTCCGCTTCATTAGGCCTCTTGAAAATCACAGCCAGCTGCTAGTTTCTTAAAATTCAGCCTACACTTCAGCATTACCAAATTGTGATCTGAGTCTATATCTGACTGAGTATGATTTAAAATACAGTATCTGATTTCGAAATCTCTGCCTGACCATGATGTAATGTAACTGAAATCTTCCTATGCCTTCCAGACATTTCCAAGTGTACCTCCTCCTCTTGTGATTCTTGGTTAGAGTATTCGCTGTTACTAGCTGAAATGTATTGCAAAATTCTGTCTTTCTCCTCTCTTATTCCTACAACCATCCCATATTCTCCTGCAACCGTTTATTGTTCCCCTGCAACCGCATTTTAATCGCCTACGATTATTAGATTCTGAATATTCAATATCACCATATACTTTCTCTATCTCTTCACGTTCTGTTTGCGTCTGAGCAGAAATCCTTGTCTTCTTTTCATTTCACTTCTCCGACGCCCACTGTACCTGGACTGAGCCTTAGCATTTCCCTTTTCATATATTCTAGTTTGTCTACCAAATCCAGTTTTCTGACATTCCATTACACTTTCCTTGGCCATTCAGTATTTTCCTCATGGTCACCTCCTCCTTGAACTCACCACCTGCAGATACTGTGGATACACGTAATGTGCCTTTAATACAATGGTTTACATTGCCTTCTACATCTTCAAGCCATTTACCATTGCTGATTCTTCCGCCTGTAGGGCAGTCAGCCATTGCAAGAGAATGCCCTGAACCTCTGTCCACTCCTCTGTCCTCTTTGACACGACCGTGGGTAGAATGAGGGTGACGTCTTGTGCCGGAAGTCTTTGGTTCCCAATGCTGATAACTGTTATTCAGAATTTACGTGGTGGTAGGGCTCGAACCTGGGAGCAATAACATTTTAATTACTAATTGGAGATGCTGCCCCTAGACCACTCAACTTCAAATACACGTTGCATCGTTAGCAGTGTGAGACAGACACGCACCACTATGCCAACTCTGGTCTGGTATAAGGCTGCAAGCTGCCGGCTTCTCCCTTGGTGAAGGGATTCACTCATAGGTGCCCAGTGTAGCAGGTGTTGGGCCTAGCAATGGCCTGTGACCTGACGGTAGACTACACTCTTGACATTAGCAGTGCTTCTCTACATCTGCTGCAATGGCTTTTTGCTGAGGAATGGCCACACTGCTGTCTGCCTCAGAAGTGAGTGAAGACTGCCGTGCGAGAATGCTACCTTCTGGCCCCTGCCAGAGTATGATGATGACAGGTGCAGATGGCAGGTTAGTTTAACCGTGGCACCCAGGAGGCTTAGTGCATGTGACAGCTGCCCAGACCCCGTCTCAGACCCATAGCACCAGCTGTTGGTGCCCACTCTTCTTATAATCTAGCATGCATCATTGTGGTACAGCTGGACTCAGAATAAATCTGTCTCAAAATCGTCTATTTGTACTGCTTGTGACGTATTTCTTGCCCTGTTCAGAGTCCAAGTCATTAAGATCACAATATAGGCCTTCTGGTAGCATTATCTGCCTTCTTTAGCTATTATCACTGCATGCTCAGATTTCGCCAACATTGGGTAGCACGTCTCTCAATTCTTTTTTGTGTGTGTTATTCTGGCATATATGTCATCACAACACTATTACTAGATCTGAGTTGCTAGTGCAAAACTTTGCGGTGGTTTCTACCAACTTTACTAACAACTGGGAATTGACGCTACAGTGGCTTGGAAGAGATCGAGGAGTTTAACAAGGAACTAAACTGTCATCAGTGCTCTTCAATACTGTCATGAAAAGCATCACAAGGGAAGTTCACCTGAAGTCAACACCAGGTCATATGGGTGATTTGGGGTTAAGCTTAATAAAAAGTGTGGCAATGAAAATTGGCGGGAAAATGGAAAAGTGAAGTATGTAAGGTGCAATAGAGAAACTGTTAAAGAAGTTGATGCCTTCAAATATCTAGAAAGTAAACTAACCAAGACAGAAAACGTGAAATTTTGGAGAGGATAGTTATATTATTATTGTGTAGCTACAGTCTGGAACCGCGCGACCGCGACGGTCGGAGGTTCGAATCCTGCCTCGGGCGTGGATGTGTGTGATGTCCTTATGTTAGTTAGGTTTAAGTAGTTCTAAGTTGTAGGGGACTGATGACCTCCGAAGTTAAGTCCAAAGCCATTTGAACCATATGAACGTAGCTACGAATTGTAAAATTCCTGCCAAAGCAAAAGATCATGATATACAAGTCATATTATCTATCAACTTTGACTTATGGATCAGACTGAGCGTTTTCGACAAAGAAAGGTCTGAACAGAATACAAGCCAAAAAGAATGGGCGTTCAATGAGGGATTCTGGGTAAGACAAGAAGGAAAATGGTAAAGAATGAAACAATGCGCATCACTATTCAGATCAATCACCACCACCACCTTCCAATGGACAAAAAAGAAAAAAGAAACTGGAGACAAATAGACTTAAATGCTTTGTTAATATTGAAAGATCGGGTAAAAAACACTTCCAAGAAGAGCTCTGGAATGGACCGGATCTGGTAGAACACCAGCTGGAAGACCACAAGGAAGATAGAGACACCAAGCGAAGGATAACGAACCAAAGAGGTCTACAGTGAGAGGAAATACTGAATGGACTGAGGGAGAAAAGAGAAAATTGGAAGAAGCTCTGGGAACGACCTGCATATACACGAAACCATGTGTATATAAAATTCGCTGCAAAGAATGAAAAATTCTACTTAGGAACGACAGGTAGAAACTTCACCACTAGATATCGAGAGCATGTTAGACTAAGTGACACCAACCCAACCACCTTTCTCTACCACATTGAAAACGAGCAATACACAACAGACCGACTGGGAAATGCTGTCGATATTTTACACTTAACACCAAAAGGACCAATAATGAATATGTTGGAGATAACTGAGATGTATTTACACACAATAAAGTATCCACACTTAATCCTCAACAAACAGATTCACCTGACATATAAACACTTCGCCGGCCGGAGTGGCCACGGCGTTTGAAGCGCTACGTCACGGACTGTGGGGTCCCTTCCTCCGGACGTTTGAGTCCTCCCTCGGGCATGGGTGTGTGTGTGGTTCTTAGCTTAAGTTTAAATAGTTACACATTATTTAAGCTTAAGCTAGGAATCAATGACCTCAGCAGTTTGGTCCCTTAGGAATCCACATACATTTGAACATTTGAAACACTTCCTGGAAAACTTTATTGACGTTATCCACCAAAATCCTGGATAAGCTATAATACAACCAGAGACAAAATTTGGCACAGTACTACAGATATGCGTTATATATAACCCAGTAACATCACTGACAGAATTGTCAACAAGCAGATGTAACCATACAATATCGCTGATCATCTGACATAATTGCTGTCACGAAATTGCTGCTAAAAACAACGAAAGGATATAATCAGTAAACAAATAGATAGCAACAGAAACAACGATACTGCATGCAAGTCAGGACTTGAAACAGTACGAAAAGTCTTAATATCAATAAGTAAGTCACATGTCATACATGCAATGTACCAAAATTTTAAGATGTTACATAAGAGAAAACTTGATGACTGTATGGCTGAAATAGGTCTGTAGTTCAAATTAAAAAATAATACTCACAGCAGCCTATACAAAATTTATTATGTCCTTTAAAAACATTAGTTACACAGCAGGCCCAGAAGATTAAAAACTGGTCATATTATCTGGTACATATTACATTTCAAAGGTACTATGATGATGCATATTTGCATGAATTTGCTGTTTACTAATTTTTATTATTATAACAAATATTATACGGCTTTTATTTCTATTGACAAGTTAAAAACTTTATGAAGCGCGTGAAAACTTGATCATATTTGATTGACAACGAACGACAAACTGCTTCTCGTGAAGATGCTAATGAAATACATTCAGTCGTATATCGCCAATTATCGGTACCGGTGTTTACGAAAATGTTGCATTACGCATGGTTTGCATTCAAATTGTCGGAAAAAGAGAAATTTTCAAAATGTCAATGACCTGTCTTGTTCCTTATAAACTCTGAAGATTCCCTGTACACGCAGGAAAACTGCGTCCATTCAATGTAGTAGATGCACTTATACTTTATGTTTTCCGTGTCAGTATGAAAAATATCACCCTGCTACTTGTAAGGTCGGAATTACACTAATGAGCCAGAGCATTATGACCACCGAGCTACCATAACTGTAAACCTGTTCAGGCAATAGGAGCGTCACCTGACAAGGAATGACTGCTAGTCAGACACACGCACCGTGCGTGTAGTATCAGTAAACGTGCTATCCGTGTGTAGAATGGAAAAGCCGCGAGATCTATCTGACGGAGGAGGACGACGATTCAACCCTGCGTCCAGATTTTCCGTGATTTCCCTAAATCGCTTCAGGCAAATGCCGGGATAGTTCCTTTGACAGGCCACGGCCGACTTCCTTCACAATCCTTCCCCAATCCGATGGGACAAATGAACTCGATATTTCGCCCCCTCCCCCGAATCAAGAAACCAATCATCTGATCGAAGGCAGATTGTGATGACTGGGAGGCTCGGTACGAGCATTCGGAAACTGCACGATTTGTCGGGCGATTGTCTTCAACACGTGGCGAAACCAAGGTGAAACCATGTCCAGACGTCTTTGAGTTAGGCGGACAACCCTCATTACAGATGTCGGACGTCGTAGGCTGGGAAGACTGGTAATACAGGACAGGCGGCAAATTGTGGCGAAACAAACATCAGACTTTAATGCTAGGCAGAGTAAAAGTGTGTGTCAACAAAAAGCGCTCCAAACACTGCTAAGGATGTCCGTTCGCAGTCGATGACCTAGGCATGTGCCAATGTTAACATCACGAGATCAGCAACTACGACTGATATTGGCATGTGACCATCGGCACTGGACATCGGCGCAGTAGCAGAGCGCTGCATGGTCTGACGTTTCCCGGTACGTTCTTAATCAGGCCGATGGGAAGGCGCGAATTTATCGTCTTCCAGGGCAACAGCTCCTTGACATCTGTACTGCGGGTCGGAGACAAGTTGTCAGCGGCTTCATTATGCACTGGAGAACATTCACGTGGGCATCCATGGGTCCAGTGCAGCTCGTGCAAGGAACCGTGACGGCCAAGGCGCATCATACTGGTTGTAGACCACGTACACACCTTCATGAGGATAATGTTTCCCGAGAACAGTAACATTTCTCAATAAGGTAATGCGCCGTGTCACAAGGACGGGAGTGTGATGGAGTAGTTCTAGGAACACAGTGATGAGTTCCAGTTTATGTGACGGCTCCCCAACAGGCCATATGTGAACCTGATCGGACACATCTGGGATATGATAGAACCTGGCTCCAGAGGTCATCTGTCCCCTCCCCGGAATTTAGGGGAATTAAATGACTTGTGTTTGCAGTTGTGGCGCCAACTTCCTCTAGCAACCTAGATCTGACTGCTCCCATGCCACGAGGCATAGCTGACGCTGTTATCCGTGTCAGAGGTGGACATAACGGCTAATAGGTAGGCGCTCATAAAGTTCTGGCTGATCAGTGTATATCCGGTGAGTGATCGTAAGCAACCCTCACATTCTGATATATTGTAACACATTGTATTGGTGAATAAATTTATTTACACCTGTGTATATCACTGTTTTACTTCGGCTTTCCGGGACTTTCTCTCGCCCATGAGACTTGTGACTGCAGATCGAAGCGTCTAGGTTTAGATTCCTGACTTTGCTGTTTCGAAAAAATTAAATGTTCGAATAACGTTTATGTTGGTAATTCTCACAGACATGTGAACTCCAAGCTTTTAATCTACATTAGGGGCAGTGATCGTATGTGTGTTACATAAAATTTCGGACGTGCAGCCGCATATATTTGACCCCTTCTTCTGATATTTCGGCTGTATACCGTCCATCCATCTTCAGAGTGAGCCAGCTGACAGACGTTCCAACGCTTGCTCCGCCCTTTTAAAGCCGCGGACCGTGCCATTGCACTTGCGGCCACAGATACACAAGGCGCCAGAGACGTAGATCGGCGGCCAAGAGGTACAACATATGCAAGAAATTAGACCTATGACAGCACGATCGATTCACACGGTAATATCGATGTATCACGGCGAGCTGCCCCGTTGCGATGTCTTTCTGAGGTTATTTACGCGGCTACGAGCCCGAAATTTTATGGAACAATCATTGCGCCTCGAAAATTCGAAGATTCACGGTGCTCGCAAGTGTTTTGCAATGGTCAGCTAAATTTTATGTGATACAAAGATTGAATAACTTTTAACTTCTTTCAGTGCCATTAAGTAAGCCATATGTATTTTAATAAGTAGTACAGACAATTTAGATGTGGATCTATTCAATTTAAGTGTCCATACTGACTAGTGCAGATACTGAATTTCGGTAAAGAAAAATTTCTGTTTAACCTGCAAATTTTATCAGTTGTACCAATATCCATACAATGTGTGCGTGTGTGTGTGTGTGTGTGTGTGTGTGTGTGTGTAAACAAAATTGTGACACCTGATATAAACACTGTATTGTTTCTGGGGCAGGCGTATTTTTGCAGACATTTTAGACGTAGGAGAAACAATGGGAAAATTGGAAAATAACATAGAAAAATTAAAATGTGGCAAATATTTGTGGATCGATTGTGCCACATACCAAGTATGGTGCAATAACAGAGCTTCAGACATTTACAGGTGCTGTTATACCTGTACTTTCATTTCACAAATATTATTTGAAATATTATTTGTATGTATGTATGACTCTCTCTCTCTCTCTCTCTCTCTCTCTCTCTGTGTGTGTGTGTGTGTGTGTGTGTGTGTGTGTGTGTGCGTGTGTGTGTGTGTGTGGGGGGGGGGTGGATGGGTAGGGGGGGGGGGGGGTGGATGGGTGTGTATGTGTGTATTCCTGAAATATCATAAAGGAGGAAATATTACAAGATACAACATTTATGAAATTTTTTTTGGATAAACAGTTTTGAATATGAAACAAAAAAGTTCTGCGCGTCTGCGTCTGGATAGCTAAGATGACTGCTGTGGGGTTACATCGCATTTGGATGTTTTATTTTAATGGGCTATAAAGTACTGGGACGTGATTAGCTGTTTCATTGTAATGGCCGCTACCATTCCAAGAAATTAGGTGTAACTTCTTGGAGCGTGAATCACTTCATGGATAGGGGTAGTATGGCTTGCCACGTAATAGGTAAGGGTCCAAGGTTTACCACCATATTGGACTGTGGCGTTAGAGCTTTGTGGCCTCCACCAACTACAGTATGAACCTGCACCTGACACAGCCTGAAGAATGGACAGTGTGCATATGTGTCCTCGAAACCTCATTGCCTTCCTACTTTTGTCTGTTGTACCGATGCGATTACCTTTTCAGTGATGTTCTTTCCCAGTGAATTTAACTGCCTACTGTGACGTTCATAACCGCAGTGTCTACAACCTTACTGAACTTGAAATGCAACACATCATTGCTCAGTACTTCATTATCCCACTTCTTTCGATAATGATACTTCTGGACAATACTCTTAAACTTGTGTGTACTCTTCACTAAATAGTGATGCGAATCTATATCTGATCCAGGGATCTACCTACAATCCAACATCTGAATACGGAATCTCCTTGTGACCATTATGTAATCCAGCAGAAATCTTACTGTGTCTCTGGGCCTTTTCTAAGTTTGCATCATCACGTGAGTTTTCGCTAAGAGATATTTACTGCAGAGCACAATTAGTCAAATGGTTCAAATGGCTCTGAGCACTATGGGACTTAACATCTATGGTCATCAGTCCCCTAGAACTTAGAACTGCTTAAACCTAACTAACCTAAGGACAGCACACAACACCCAGCCATCACGAGGCAGAGAAAATCCCTGACCCCGCCGGGAATCGAAACCGGGAACCCGGGCGTGGGAAGCGAGAACGCTACCGCACGACCACGAGATGCGGGCACAATTAGTCCTTCTCCTCTCTCCTGCCTGGTACAAACTCTATCCTCTACTCCTTACCCCACTACTGCATTCCAGTTCCCAATGGCCATTAAATTTCTTGTTCCGTACTGAATTACTCATTCAATATCCTCATACAGTCCCTCTGTCTCATCTTTCGTGGCGATGGTTTGCTGTCATTACACCTTAGCGACAGTAATAATTACAAATTTTATAAAATCTACCAAAATGACCTTTGTCTGTTGGAAACTGACCACAGAGCTTGTCATAGCGTTGTGAAAGCTAAAGGAACAAACGAACATATTCAACAATGTAAGCTCAAAATGTGGTATGTCACTTTTGCCAAAACAATCTAATCTTCAGTATTCTTCTGTAGCGGAACGTTCCTTCTTTTCTCTTCTAGTCTATGTTACTATCCGCGTTTCACTTTCATACAAAGCTACTCTCCAGGTAAATTAATAAAAGAATTCCTAAGGCTTAGATTTTTTTTTTAGGTGTGCAAATATTTTTCTTTTTCATAGTGATATGTGTATCTGAGACGTTTACATTCCCTACCTTAAACACTTCTTTAGTGTGTGCAGCGTAAGCTATTTGGTGCTCCATCAAGCAGGAATGACACCACTTTTCTAACTCCAGCAGTGCCTTGGAGCGAAAAGCTCTTGGATTCGCGAGATACCATTCAGTGGTGCGGAAGAAATCGGTGAAGGAGTTGGGCTCGCCATTGTGTCGGCGAATTGGTCTCGAGGAACCTAAAGGTGAGACGCTTGACTTTATTTTCCGTAATGCATTCTGTTTCCGTGCTCTCTCAACCCAATGACGTTTGTTGTATGGGCATCCTTAGGCAAGTTCACATGAGTACATCTTAACTGAAGTCTTCTTGAAGACAATGTCGTTCTATGAGCTGTGTATATTTCTTTAACTTTTCATTAAATATTTATTTTTATGCTGATATTTGCACCATCAGCTGTGAAGGCACTGATATGATATGACTATATCACGAACTTCAAATCTTACCGTTC
This sequence comes from Schistocerca serialis cubense, assembly GCF_023864345.2. NCBI lineage: Eukaryota > Metazoa > Arthropoda > Insecta > Orthoptera > Acrididae > Schistocerca > Schistocerca serialis. Next base: position 737,678,344 of record NC_064639.1, on the reverse strand, counting down.
TTTCAGGCGTCCTTACAAGCAATTTCCTCAGATTTTGTGAACGTTGCAAGTACTAGAAATTTCAATAAGATCAGCATTTACAGCATAATAAAAAGTCATTTATAAATTTGAAGTTACGGTTTTGATGAAATCGTTGCTCAACTATGATCTCTTCTATCATAAGAGGTAATTTTCAGTTTATAATGGAGCTAAAATCGTTAGTAGCTTATGAGGACGTTAACTGCATACACAAGTTTTTATCCTTTTTATGGCTGAAAGGCATCTGTCAGTTGAGGATCTGGATGCAGGAATTGTCAAACTAAGTAAAAAGACTTTTGCAATATACAGACTACAGTAAATTTGACAATAAACTGCTCAAAATCTGGCAGAAAATCCAAAGACATTCTGGTGATACGTAAAACACACTAGCGGAAGACATAATCAGTACCTTCACTGCCGAAGACAGCGCCGAAATTACTTCACGAAAGAAGATGAAATAAATATCTCAGAATTCGAATCAAGAACAGCTGTCAAAATGAGTAACTTAGAAGTAAATATCTTAAGTGTAGTTAAGTAGCTTAAATCAATAAAGGCAAGTCTTCGTCAGGCAGTAAACCAATTATGATGAGGATGATGATGTTTGGTTTGTGGGGCGCTCAACTGCGCGGTCATCAGAGCCCTTAAAAAGTCCCAATTTTTACACAGTCTAATTTTTTTTCACAATCCAATCTAGTCACAGTCACGAATGTTCATGATGATGATGAAATGATGAGGACAACACAAACACCCAGTCCGCTGGCAGAGAAAATACCCAATCCGACCGGGAATCGAACCAGGGACCCCGTGAGCCAGAGGCAGCACAGTGTACCAATTACGGTCATTTCAGAGTATACTCATAAAATAGCGTCGTACGTAGCAATGAGGTACAACCGATCACTTGACGAACGATCCGTGCCTAAAGACTGGAAAAATGCACATGTCACACTAGTATCCAAGAAAGGAGATGGAAGCAATCCGACGAATTACAGACCAATAGTACTGACGACGATTCGCAGCATAATTTTTGAACATTATGGACTACTTAGAAGTGACATCTGGTGTTCCCTAAGGAAGAGTTATTGGCCCTCTGCTGCTCTTACCAAATATAAACCATTTAGAAGACAATCTGAATAGCCCACGTAGAGTGTTTGCAGATGATGCTGTTATTTCCCGTCTAGTAAGGACATCAGAAGACCAAAACCAATTCCAAAATGACTCAGGTTACGTGTCTGTATGATGTGAAAAGTGGCAATTGTGTCTGAGGAAGGCAAAGTGTAAGGTCGTTTAAATGCTAACTAAAATAAATGTGTTAAGTTTCGGTTATACTGTAAATCACACAAATCTGTACGCTTTCAGTTCCACTAAATACATAGGAATTACAATTACGAACAAAACAATGATTACATAGATAGTGTTATGGGGAAGGCGAACCAAAATCTGGGTTTTATTGGCATAACACTTCGAAGATGCAACAGGTCTACTAAAGAGACTACCTGTACTATGCTTGTCCGTCCTCTTCTAGAGTACTGCAATAGGGTATGGACAGAGAACGTCGAAAAAATCCAAAGAATGGCAACTCGTTTCTTATTATCGCAAAATAGGGAAGAGAATGTTACGGATATGATTATCGAATCGGGATGGCATCACCATAACAAAGGCGTTATTCCTTGGGGCGAGATCTTTTCACGGAATTTCAGACACCTACTTTCTCCTCTGAAGGCGAAACTATTTTACTATCGCCATCATACACAGGAAGATATGATCATCACAATAAAATAATAGAGAGCTCTCATGGAGAGATGTTAAGTATTCATTTTTTCCATGTGATGTTAGGGAGTGTAACGGTAGATGATAGTCTGAAGATGGTTCGAAGAACTCTCTGCTAAGCACTTCAGTGTGATTTCCAGAGTTGTATTGTAGCTGTAGTTGTACATGAAACTTCATCAGATCACCAGCACTTACAACGTATTTATCTGAAAAGGTACGCGGCAGCTAGCTATAATCTTAAACAGGAGAAAACAAAAATGATCCATCGCAGTTTTAATGACAGTATTGAAGGTTCAGAGGAACATCGTTTATGTTGATCAAAATAATGTACATTTAAAAGTTCGAAACATAATAACGTGAAACTGCCTCATCACTGCTTCTAAAATTTTACAGTAGATTCTTATAAAGGTTCTTTCTAAACTGAATGCAGTATTATGCCTAGGGCGTTCATCCTTTTGTTGGCAATGAATGGCTATTGGCCGTATTATTTCAAATTGGTCACGTCTGGTTTTTAACATTTCGTGAAATTCATTATGTTTGTAACTTATTAGTTAGTGTCGTAAGCTCTGAAATGCGATATATCAAACAAGGCGTTAATGAGAGGGAAAAAACTGCAAAAGTATGAAAAATTTATTGGAAACTGACATTTTGCATCGGGGGTTCTAGCCCACGAGCATGAACATAAACTTCTTCGTTCCACGTATCTGAATTAATTATCTTCTTGATGAACGGAACCATATTACTGCGACATAACATTTTCAACAAACGACATGCAGAAATCCATTCCATGCAGACTATTTAGGCAGTCCTTTGCTTATTTCCTTATGTAGAGTCCAAGTTCCTTCGGATGACTTCGAAAATAGGCAGTAGCAAGACCTTTCCGCAATCTTTGATATCTGAACTGGTTGCAGTAACACTGCATTCAGTCCATCGGTGAAATGGGGAACGGACGTTGCAGTAGCAAATCTGTTTATCGCTCTTGATCGCAATTAATTCAAATTACCAGCTATAAATGGAGATACAACGTACCTATGGCAATGTCCATAAACAAAGGAAAAAGAAAAACAAACCTTTCATGAATTTGACCAAAAGATGTGACAAGAAAATTCTAAGCAGAGCAGCGAGAAATTACACACACATCATTTGCAGAATACAACCCTTTCAAATATCTCCATCGCTCTTTTATTCATGAATATATTTGAAACAGAAACAGTAAGTCATTCTGTCTTACATTTCACACTGCTGTAAACACAGAAGTATTTTCTGAATGATGTTCCAGTTTTTTCTATTATTCACTGAGATGACCGCTGAATTGTACATATTGCGTTTTTTCTTGCTGGTGGGTCTTCCGTGTTGTATGACTTTGTCTAAGAAGCTTATCGGTTCCTGTCATTTCGTCCAGAGGCGCGCTGAACAACTTCAGAGGTGCTCCTGACGACGCAGAGTCTTGCCGACTGACGAGTCGGACGTCGGAAAGAGACTAAAATACTGTGTAACATAGATGTGTTAGGGTTTACACTTGATCACCAGAGATAATCCTTGTCGGAGATGAAACTTACCTATCGATTGTCGCTTGGCAAGGATGAAACTTAGCGAATGATTTTTACGGAGCAACTGTCCATTTGTTGTTGTTGTCTATCATGTGCGAGCGTCTTCACACTGCACTCCAATACTAAACTGTTGATTCCTTGGTGTCTCCGACTGTGTCCTACCAGCCGATCCTTTTGGTCTAGTTGTGCCACAAATTTCTTGTCTCCCCAATTCCATTCAGTAACTCCTCATTAGTTACGTGATGGACCCATCTAACCTTCAACATTTTTCTGTAGCACTGCATTTCGAAAGCTTCTATTTTCTTTTTGTCTAAACTGTTTATCTTCCATGTTTCACCTCCATACGTGGCTACACTCCGGACAAATACATTCAGAAAAGCCTTCCTAACACTTAAATCTATGTTCGATTTTAACAAATGTTTCTTCTTCAGAAATGTTTTTATTGCCGTTGCCAGTCTGCCAGTGCACATTTTACATCCTCTCTACTTCTGCGACATCACTTATTTTGCTGTCCAAGTAGAAAAACTCACCTACTACTTTGTCTCGTTTCCTAATCTAATTGCCGCCCGCTGTGACAGAGCAGTTCCAGGCGCTTTAGTCCGGAACCGCACGGCTGCTACGGTCGCAGGTTCTAATCGTGCTTCGGGCTTGGATGTGTATGATATCCTTAGGTTAGTCAGGTTTAAGTAGTTCTAGGGGACTGATGACCCCAGATGTTAAGTCCCATATTGCTCAGAGCCATTTGAACCATTTTTGAACCTAATCTAATTCCCTTGTCCTCATCTGATTTAATTCACGTATATTTCATTATCTCTGTTTTGCTTTTGTTGGCGTTCATCTTATATCTTCCTTTCAAGACATGGTCCATTCCGCTGAAGTGCTCATCAAAGTCCTTTGCAGTCTCTGACAGAATTACGATGTCATCTGCAAATCTTAAAGTTATTAGTTTTCTCCCTGGACTTCACTTCCTTCTAAAATTTTTCTTTGGTTTCCTTAACTGCATGTTCATTGTACAGATTGAATAACATCATGGACAGGCTAAAATCCTCATTCCCTTCTCAACCACTGCTTTCATTTCATGTCCCACGATTTTATAATTCCCTTCTGTTTTCTGTACAAGTTGTAAATAGCTCTTCGCTCCCTGTATTTAACCCCTGGTACCTTCAGAATTTCGAAGAGCGTGTTCCTGTCAACCTTTTCAATAGCTTTCTCTGAGTCTACAAATGCTATAGATGTAACTTTGTCTTTCCTTGAACTACCTGCTAAGATAAGTCGTAGGGTCCATTTTGCCGCTTAGCCATTTTACACTTCCTGTCAATCTCATTTTTAAACGTTTGTATTCCCTTTCGCCTGCTTCATTTGCTGCCTTTTAAAATTTTATTCTTCCATCAGTTAGATTCAATATCTCTTGTGTTATCCAAGGATTTCTTTTAGGCCTTGTCTTTTCACCAATTTGATCCTCTGCTGCCTCCACTATTTCATCTCTTAAAGATACCCATTCGTCTTATCCTATATTTCTTTCCCTTGATCTTGTTAACTGTTGCTTAATGCTCCCTCTAAAACTCTCAACAACCTCTGATTCTTTCAGATTATCCAGGTCCCATCTCCTTAATTTCCTACCGTTTTCAAATTTCTCCGTTTTTAATATACAGATCATAGCCAATAAATTGTGGTCAGAGGCCGGCCGAAATGGCCGTGCGGTTAAAGGCGCTGCAGTCTGGAACCGCAAGACCGCTACGGTCGCAGGTTCGAATCCTGCCTCGGGCATGGATGTTTGTGATGTCCTTAGGTTAGTTAGGTTTAACTAGTTCTAAGTTCTAGGGGACTAATGACCTCAGCAGTTGAGTCCCATAGTGCTCAGAGCCATTTGAACCAATTGTGGTCAGAGTCCACATCTGATGATTGATGTCATGTTCTGTAAAATATTCTCTCTCTGATCAGTTACTTTTTTTGACAAAGATAAGGTAAATCGTGTTCTTCAACTCTACTCGTGTCCTTTGGTCTACTGGTATTTACTTCTTTGCCTGAACAGTCATTTTTCTCGAATACCTACTTCAAATGTTAAGCACTCGGGATGTTGCCTTGTTCAATGCTCGCCACCGACTATCCCTGCTACAAACAGTTTTCGTGCTGTTTCGCTTGAAGCCCCTTTTATACACCCACTTAAGCCTTTTCGTTGGCCGCGTGAGGAAGCCGTGCGGTCTAGGGCGCCTTGTTACGGTTTGCGCGGCTCCCCCCGTCGTAGGTTCGAATCCTCCTGGGCATGTGTGTGTGTGTTGTCTTTAGCGTAAATTATTTTAAGTTAGATTAAGTAGTGTGTAAGCCTAGGGACCGATGACCTCGGTAGTTTGGTCCCATAGTCCTTCACAAATTTCCAATTCTTTTCCTTTTCGTTGCGTAGGGACTTCCCTACAGCATTTACATTTCATACAATCTACATCCCCTAAGCATGAACCGGTTATCCATGTAATAATTTAGTACATTTATACTATGAAAGAACACAGTTTTAAAGAGGCATTTACAAATTAATTCTGGTTAGGCCTACGTCAGCTTACACAGTAATAAAAATTATTTCCATATGTTTCAAGTTAAAGAACATATAAAACACAGATATTAAAGTGTCCCTAAGAAACATAATCGATGACAGACATAAATGTTACAAAATCTCACAACTGAACCGACGAAATATGTATATACTCTCGCTTTTACTCAAGCATGGCTAATTACTTCTTTCAGAACTCTGAGTGTGAAGCTTCCAACTCTGTGAACCCCAAGCAACTTCCCTTAAGTAGTATCATCGCTGGCAGTATATAGCAATGGGGTGTCGATCTAAAGCAATCCTAGTAAGTAGTACCAAATTAATCTATAAGTTTTAAAATGATAGAGTATAGCAGTCAGTCGTCTTGTTCTTGCACGTTTTCTTCGGCAAATATGTTCTAGTACGTCAGTCACCTGATATTCGAGCTTCTGTCACAGTCCTGCAACAGTTCTTCACTGTGACAGAAACCCGAACAACAGGGTACTGACGTATTCATACCTGCATTGATACGATGAAATAGTGTATTGATAATGTCTAGGCACTAGCCGAAATCTAGATTTGCCGAATAAAACCTGCAAGAAAAAGACGACTGATTGCTGTGCTCTATCATTTGAAAGTCATTACACAGTCGTTGAGTGCACCCACGTTCCTAATGGGAGGAAACCTAATCCATAAGTATTAATTCACAAGAGTTGTGGTTGGAATGCTGATTACGTTTGTAAGGTGGGGTCATTTTACAAACCGTGTTACATCCAATACGACAAGTAAGCCCTTTCAGTGGTAGAGAAGACAGGTTTGTGATCATTCATTAAAAACATGTATGTGACTGACATCGCCTAGTACACTTTATTTATTGTAGAATGTCTGCATGTTTGGTGACTGGGGGACGAGCAGAGCTGTGAAACTCATGGTAGAGCGGAAGGACACAGGGAGCTCACACAGGTGTCGTGTATTCCGCGCCCAGTGAATTTTCCGCCCTGTGAAATTTCCGCCCAGAAAAGGTCGAGGAAGGGCCCACTAATCCTCTGGGGACGCTAGCTAGCATGCTCAAGCTGTACAGTACTAACCATACTATATGTTGCATGTAACAATTTCAGTGTTATTAGTTCTGATATGTATATGTTTTTACGTAGAGAGTTCTTACCGGTTAAAAGTAAAAAAAAAAAAAAAAAAAAAAAGAATTCTATTTATTTATGCAGAAATTTGGTTTAGAACACATACACAGCGACGTTGCCCAAGTGGAGCACAAAATAAGTAAATAAATTAATAAACAAGTAAATTGTGGTCAGGTTTTTAAAGGGCCACTCGTTGGCTGGTTCAATGCTGAAATTTGTTAAATTTACGTTAGAGAAGCACTCGGCCAACAGGACATGAAAGAAGGGAGAAAAATATTATAGTTGAAGAGTGCATTTGTAGATGATCAAGAAATTGACGAGACTAACAAAAATTAAAAATCTGTTAAGGGTGTGGCTCTTGATAAAACTGAAGGACTTAAACAAAACCTAGAAAATCTTGCACATAACTGTCATGCAAAAGAAGACAGTGTATTAGTTGATGAAAGAGCAAATGAAGAAGAATCCAATGGAAATAGTAGTAATATTTTCTTTTCTGACATTTGTCAGTGACCTTTGACTGTCTTGGAAATCTAACAGTTGAGTCATCAAAATAGTCAGTGACCAAAAATTTAAAAACAAACATTACTCATTCGTTTTTGTTTAACAGACAATGAGATAAAAAAAACCTTAACTAACAGTTAACGTCCGATTCCTTCTATATCAGCCACAGCGTGAGAATGTTTTTAGAACTTGGATGGCACATTAAACTAAAAAACACAGTTTGTACTATTCTTGTTGTAGTCTCTTTACCACAGGCAGTTTGATAATAATGCAAATGCTACTGGGTAGATATTAGTCTCCTTTTTATTACTTCCAAAATCTGCATGAATTGTATATATCTGTGAAAACTGTTTGGTACAGCACTTGAACGTACCATCCATAAAAAAAAGTCTCGTTTACTTCTTACAGTATTTCTCCTAGTTCTTCCAAAAAAAACTATTATCCTGTCTCCTGATTTATCGTCGCTTAACAGGAAATTGCTGCCATCATTCATAGTTAATAGCTCTGCTTAAGTTCAATCTATTCTCTTGTCTCTGGATCCCTCTCACTTCCCTGCGACTTTACCCTTCGTTTGTATAACGTTCTCTTCGTTGTTCGCTGCTCTGGAATTTCTGTCACAAAGTCGTACTCTCGATTATGCAAGCTAACTAGCTCTTCTGAATAGATTTTGGAAATAGACGTATTTCCCTCTCGTGCCCTCTTCTTTGTCTGGTTCAGAGTCCTGCCAACCTTGCGTCATCCGGAGCTCCACATTGATGCTCGTGCGAAAAGAGCACTGCAGAATCCTTAAGCTTTCCTCGGCAATGCTTCTCTTTCTGTTTTGAAAAGCGCCAAATCACAGTCCCATCTTCCTTCGTTTTCATCACTGTGGCAACAGGGCTTACCACGAATTGTCCTTGAAATTTCCATATCACAACTACTGAGTTGGTAATATCCCAGTGGCACGATATGAAGTCTACGAAAACTAGAGCGATACTATAGTTCAATTATTTTATCTTGGCGGCTTGCGCATGCCCGCCCAGACGCGGGAGATTGCTGCGTTGCCAGTTGCACACGACGCACGCGCCAATAGAAGCAGCGCCATAGTATAGCATAGTTCGCAAGCTTACGTTTAGGGGGGAGCGCGCAGTTCATGAAGTAAAGCCACCACGGCCGCATTAACTCTTTCGCTGCTACAAAGACGTGCTCCCTGCATTCCGCGCTGTGCGCGATTTTGTCACTGCACTGCTCGCCTGTGCAGACACATCGTGTTCCGACTGCTTTGACACTCTTATCAATCGATTCCACAAAAACTATTTGGCCTAAAAATTAGATTTTTACACATCTTATTGACTGATACCTTCCCCCCATAAATGACTTAATTTTGTTTCGATGTTCAACGCAGTTATTATGCAGCATTAAATACAGTAAACCATTGCACGAAATTTTGAAGAGTTTGCAGAGGGAGAAGTCCATAGAGTATACTTTCCGTATGGTCGATTTTAGTTGCCACAATGTTGAGAATGAAATGTGGACAAGATACCCAAATTTCATATAAAATTTACTGTATAACAATAGCTCATTTAAGTACCACATAGGTGTCGTACGTAATATTGAGAAGTATTCAGTCTTTCGCGACTGTAACAAAAGTTTTATTTACACCTAGCACGTTTGGCTTTATTTTAAAGCACTTCAATCAATCAAAAGGAAGTAGACAAAATACATTAAACAAAACTGTGGACTTACAAAAACATTAGGACTTGAATTTACTGTCTATCAGTGAACTGTTCTGAGCTATGTCAAATGTAATTTTTGTGTGTGGCACAAACAAACATCATTTATTTGCTAAAACACTGATCTGCCAACACAAACGCTGAATATTGTGTTACCGCAGCACAAAACTACGAAAGGTGACTTGGCAATGGAGGAGACAAAATACTGTCCACTGAAGATGCTTCATAAGAGAGAAACGCGTCTGGTCTAAATAAGCCCCTTATTACAGTTGCAGAAGAGGAATATATATCAGTACTATCGGTAAAACTGCGACTGTGGAACAAAAACAAGAAAGAGAACATGAGTACCATTGTGTATGTGCCATACCTTTCCTTGATTGAAGTGCTTTAAAATAAATCCAAACGCGTCCGGTGTAAATAATACTTTTATTACAGTCGCGAAAGACGGAATATTTCTCAGTATTAGATACAACACTTATGTCGTACTTATTAAATGAGATACTGCTATACAGTAAATTTTATATGAAATTTAGGTATCTTGTCCACATTTCATTCTCAACATTGTGGCAACTAAAATCGACCATACGGAAAGTATACGCTATGGACTTCTACCTCTGCAAACTCTTCAAAATTTCGTGCAGTGGTTTACTACATTTAATGCTGCATAATAACTGTGTTGAACATCGAAACAAAATTAAGTCATTTATGGGGGGAATGTATCAGTCAAGAAGACGTGTAAAAATCAAATTTTTGGACGAAATAGTTTTTGTGAAATCGAATGATAAGTGCGTCAAAGCAGTGGGAACACCATGTGTCTGCACAGGCGAGCAGTGCAGTGATGACAAAATCGCGCACAGCGCGGAATGCAGCGAGCACGTGTCTGCAGCAGCGAAAGGGTTAATGAAGAGACAAAGCACTAGAAATTTAAAAAAAATGCATTCAAACGAATATAATTCGTGAAGTAAGGCACTTCGATATTGTTTTTAAATAGTGAAAATATTAATCACCACACAAGGTTTGAACTCATAACCTTCCGCGCAGCAGCCCAACTCCGTCACCGTTACGCTAACGCACCTCGTCTGGCTACATCACGCCGTTAGGAGTATAACACGTCGTGCAAAATACTGACAAACACTGTTGGTATGACTATGAATTACTCACGCTTCGTCGAACTACAATAGGAAATAAACAATTACCGCTGTTCTTTATTGCGAAAAAGCGGTTCGTGAGAGTGATACAAACACTTTTCCTTGCTATCGCCTGAATTAGGAGTCTTATTGCTTGTTTGGTTTAATTAATTAATAGAATATGAAGCAATTGGTATAAAGAATGCTTTTTCCAAACTTTCTATAAAAGGATGTCTGCTATCAAGACATTGCTTTTGTTCTATTACCTTATTTATGACTGAACGTTTCCAAAACTGAAGACACTCGTCCATGCTCTACACTTCAGTTGAGATGTGGCAACGTCGTTGTCTGTTCATTGGCTGACTGTGTTTTGTGATGTCAGATGCGCAGAACGAACCTAAACTCGGCCGCCAACATAAATGACGCGCACTTTAACAGGCAGATGGGATTGTGCGGGCGGAGTTGGGCCGAGTCGAGGGATCAGGTACAGCAAGGTGATTAGGACGTTCCGGCTACAGGTAGCACGGGACACAATGGACGCAGGTACGAGGCGGAGAGTTCGCAGATTTCTAGTGGGGCGGAAAGTTCGCAGGGCGGAGAATTCATACATTCGCTCACACATTCCTTCGGACAACAGAACGGGCAACCGCTTCCGGTGCTAATCTCGGGATCCCCGGGAGCTGGCTCACTTGCAAAACAGGAACACGTGTCCGGCGGGCAGGCGTGAGAAGGCAGCGTGTCCGCCAAAAACACGTGGCAGTAAGTATTCGCGGACTTTCCTACGGACGTACAAAGAACTTCCAGAAACTTCGGTGTGGATTCTAAACCGAGATTGGTCGGCGTTCGGAAACGATAGTCTCCCGGAAAGATGAGGGAAAGAAAAGACTTTCAGCTGGGAAAAAGTGGAGGAAAGTGAGAGGTTGGTCGTACCTGGAGCGTGGAGCTGTGAGGTCATTCCTTGGACGTGGAGCTAGAGGGTCGTTGCTGGGTCGTAGAGCAGGACGGTCGTTTTGGGTTCACAGCAGTCGTCGGACGTGTAATTTTGGTGAAGTACAGTTTTACTATTATCTTGCTGAGGCGAGAAGTTTTGCAGCTATAGCCTCTGATCACTACAGTGATCTTGCTTATGCACCGGCTTCTAGGAAAGTAAATTTACATTGCTGACACACGTATTCTACTCCGTTCTGCACTGAGGTTTCACACTGCTCATTGAGATAGTAGTTCCTTCTTGCTGTTTAGTACAACGGGGATGTTAGTTGTTCCGCACCTAATCACAGATCGAGAGTGCATTATAGGGCAGAGCCAGACAGTTTGAGGGCCAATATTAATACAGGGAGAACCTGAGAGTTGTAACTTTTGTCTAGTGCCTTTGAATTGTGTTTATGATGAATAAATATTTTAAAATCACGGCATTTATCCTTTAGTAGACAGTAATGTCCAGTGGTAATTAATCTTGTCACTAGTGTACATTTTATACATGTTTTAACGTATTCGTTATAACAGAATTGGAGTTTGTCGGCTTATCCTGACATTCGATCGCATCCACAGGATACGATTAGGAAGCAGATAGGCTATCACACAGCAGTTGACTTAACTAAAGAGAATAACGTACAGCTACTGGAGAATGTATAAGTGTCAGGGCGACTCCAGTCGCGTTAAAATATCCGTTGCGCAAACTATCACTTGTACGTTCTCGTGGCACGTCTCCACCACCAATAGCCAGTAGTAGAAGAGGTAGAAGTACGTTAGACGTTAAGAGCAAATACGTCATCATGATTAAATTTTAAATGATTCTTCGAGATAGTAAATATATATTCAACACGGAAGATAGATGAGGATAAAGTACCAATTTATATTTTACTAAATATTAGAAACATTTGCAGCAGTATTATAACAATTACGCATTCAGCACATAGTTTGACATTTTGGTAACATTGTGTAAAGTTTCACTGTCGTACAGGTACTATTAGAGGACTCATAAAAGGTTTCCTAAAAAGTAATTTTGCATATTCTTACCCAACGTCCAACTACAGAAAATAAACACGATTACAAATAAATACATGGAAACATAAAATAGGAATTCTTTATTTTTTTTAAATATCACATCGTTTAGTATCGGTGTTAGAAAAGCTCTACGTAAACAAGGAGCAGTTCATCTCAGATTCTAGAGAGGTAAAAAACCTCGCTGACAAACAAAAGCTGAACGAAGCAAAAACGAGCGTTAGGAGAGCAATGAGAGAAGCGTTCAATTATTTTGAAATTAAGACGTTGTCAACCAACCTGAGTAAAAACCCTAAGAGATTTTGGCCATATGTAAAATCAGTAAGCGGGTCAAAATCATCTATTCATTCTCTCAGCGACCACACAGGCACCGAAACGGAAGGTAACAGAGAGAAGGCCGAAATACTGAATTCGGTCTTCCGTAGTTGTTTCACCGCGGAGGATCATAACACTGCCCCCCTCCTTTCCCAATTATCGTACGAACGTCGAAATGGAAGATATCGAGATAAACGAGTGTGAAATTGAAAAGCAGTTACAATCGCGTCAGGACCAGATGAGAGACCTATGAGAGTCTATAACGATTATGCGAAAGAACGTGACCTCCTTCTAGCAGTAATTTATCGTAGATCGCTTGAACAACGAAAGGTAGCTAACGACTGGAATAAAGCGCAGGTCATTCCCGTTTTTAAGAAAGGCCATAAGACAGATTCACACAATTATAGACCTATATCGTTAGCGTCACTCTGTTGTAGAATTATGGAACATGTTTTATGCTGAAGAATTGTGACGATTTTGGAAAATGAATATCTCCTTTATATGAATAAACATGGATTTCGCAAACACGGATCCTGCGAAACTCAGCTCGCTCTGTTGCTCCCTGAAATCCACAGTGCAGTGACCAAAGCCTGAGTGCCACTGTTGGTGCCGTGTTCCTTGATTTCAATAAGGCATTTGACACCGTCCCACATTGCCGTTTAATGGAAAAAATACGAGTTTACGGAGTATCGGATTCAAGACTTTCTTGCGGATAGAACTCACATGTCGCTCTTAACGGAACAAAATCGACAGATGTAAAGGTAATATCAGGAGTATCACAGGGAAGTATGATAGGACCGTTGCTGTTTACGATGTATATAGATCTAGTAGAAAGCGTCGGGTGCTCTTTAAGGCTATTCGCAGATGATGCAGTTATCTGTACCAAAGCAGCAACGCCAGAAGAAAAAAATGGTTCAAATGGATCTGAGCACTATGGGACTCAACTGCTGAGGTCATTAGTCCCCTAGAACTTAGAACTAGTTAAACCTAACTAACCTAAGGACATCACAAACATCCATGCCCGAGGCAGGATTTGAACCTGCGACCGTAGCGGTCTTGCGGTTCCAGACTGCAGCGCCTTTAACCGCACGGCCACTTCGGCCGGCCAACGCCAGAAGACAGTAAGAATTTGCAGAACGACCTGCAGAGAATTGATGAATAGTGCAAAAAAAAAAAATGGTTCAAATGCTATGGGACTTAAGTCCGCAGCTCGTGGTCGTGCGGTAGCGTTCTCGCTACCCACGGCCGGGTTCACGGGTTCGATTCCCGGCGGGGTCAGGGATTTTCTCTGCCTCATGATGACTGGGTGTTGTGTGATGTCCTTAGGTTAGTTAGGTTTAAGTAGTTCTAGGGGACTGATGACTATAGATGTCAAGTCCCATAGTGCTCAGAGCCATTTTCAACTATGGGACTTAACATCTGAGGTCATCAGTCCCCCAGAACTTGGAACTACTTAAACCTAACTAACCTAAGGACATCACACACACCCATGCCCGAGGCAAGATTCGAACCTGCAACCGTAGCGGTCGCGCGGTTCCAGACTGTAGCGCCTAGAACCGCTCGGCCACCCCGGCCGGCCTCCACATACATCTCGCTTACTGACCACGAGGAGAAAATTCGAGAAATTAGAGCCACTACAGAGGGTTACTGACAATCACTCTTCCACGCACTACTCGCGAGTGGAGTAGGGTTGGAGTGATCTGGTAGTGGTCCCGAAAGTACCTTCCGCCACACACCATCAGGTGGCTATCGGAGTATGATGTAGATACAGATGTAATTAATTCTTTTATAATTAGTAACAGCTATTTATGTATTGCAGTTTAGCAAAGTAAAACTAGTTGACTAGGAAGGATCACTGGGCCTAATTTCTGACAGTAATATAAATAATGCGGACCATGAAACAAATTGTAAATTATCTTAGAGGAACAGCAGAAATTAACAGGGAAGTTCCATTTTTTAAGTGCCCTTTTTGAAACTGAAGAACTTTAACACGAGTAAGTAGAAATGGGGAAAGTAGAAGGGATAGAGATTACCTGTCCAGACTCACATTTTTACGATAATTAAACTAGTTAGCCCGACAGATCTGAGAAGCTAATAGCACTAGCAAACCTTACGAGGCACTTATAAATGCGCATCGATAGATTTTTCACAAAATTCTTTTCCAGGAGACGCTTGTAAAAAAACTCCATGCTAGCCACGATTGAAAGGGTAAACCACTTCAAACAAGTAAATGGAAAACAGAGTTTTTAGTTTTCCGTGGTCTTTTACAATTGTAAATTCAGATCACGTTATAACAAACTATCTTTTACATCACCTCCGTTCTTGTGAATAGGCAAGGTGCTCAATATCTTTGCAATCTTTCCTTATAAAAATAATGTTAGATAGATAGGTGTACACATTAATTAAAGACATTTGCGGCCTTACCATTAGGCTATGCATGCATGTTCGAAGGAACATTGCATCGCACTTCAAACACAGGCACGCCTGTAATATAGATATAGGCCAGCGGCAGCCACGGCGTCGCTCAAAGCTTTGGCAATGCGTAGGTTTCGCGTAGAGAGAGAGAGAGACGAGAACAGAGGTGCCGAAATTGAAAGCATTGTCTTGTTTGCTATTTTTCAGTGTATTAGTGTGTTTCGAGATAAATATTTTGTGATTATTGCAGCGAGTGCTATAAAGTGTGCTGATTTAAGAGATTTAGTTCTGCACGGCAACGTTGTCCGTTGGTGCATATCTCATGGATTAATTGCTGAGACACGAAAATGTATCAAATGGGGTGGTGAAATGTCTCTTAAAATATTCAAAGGTTTGATTGGGTGTACTCATCTGGAAGTGCAGCATAAGCCGCCACATTGAGTAAGTGAATCACTGTTTGGTAATTCAATCAAGGGAGAAAGTACGTGGATCAATGTTTATTAAAAATTGAGTCTCACGACTAATATATTAGCAAACATTGATCCACCTACCTTCTGCCACGATTTAATTAAAAATATTTATCCACCCACCTTCTCCCATCATTTAATTAAAACACATTGAACCCTTTACTCAGTGTGCTCGTGGAGATCAACTGCGCAGTGACACCGAGCAGAGAAATATTTCACAGATTTTTCGATTATATCGTGGATTGCGACTCTCTCATTGGTTTGCAGATATTAGCACAGTTTAAACAGCCCCGATAGAAATAAGGAGCAATTAAATTTATAATCCTCGTTTACAGCAATGTTTCACCCTTTCTACCGAATGAATTACTTCCAAACAGTTCGTCTATCAGCTGCTCTCTCATTGGTTGCGTAACAAAAACAGCTGACACATCTCCTTTTGTTCCTTCACAAATTCCGGCAAGCGCTGAGAATATTCCCGCACGAAAGAAGTAAGTACGCCAGTGGTCCTATTGTAGACTTTTGCCCACAGGCACTGCAGTATCGTATTTATCTGCCGATACAGAGCAGACAACATTTAATAAAAGTATCTCACCTCAATGGAAATATATAAATGGATGTACGAGTGCATGGTGCAGACACATGCTTAATGACATATGGAGGTTTGGGTCTCACCGTGAAGCGTGCACGGAGAGCCTAACGGCAAACCGGCACGGTAGCTCATTGTGTTCGGTCTTAGGGTTAGCTGCCCTTTATAATAAAAAAGAGAAAGTCAAAGGATCAACGATGAACTTGAACGGGCGTCATAGGAAGGTCGCCACGAACAAATGCAACGAACATTAACGAAGAAAATGTGATTAAGAAAAAAAAAAGAGAGAGAGAATGGTAAGGCGAGTGCTCTTGATTAGCGGGAGATCCGGGTTATGTTCCCTCTCTGGCAAAAATCCTGTGTTCTGATGTAACAATGCTTATACATTTTACCAGCAATAACGATTCCATTTCAGAAACTGAAAATACAACTGCTTTGTGATTCTTCTATCGCTATTTGCTGTAAAATCAGTCATTTCTGTTAGCGACAATATGTGATTCCTGGGAAGCAAAGAACAAGGTGATAACGATAACAAAACCGAAATTAAAAGTTAGTCGGTCAGTTATATTATTCAAGACTCTTTAGTAACTTTAAGTGACATGCAGTTACTCGGTTTGTAATGCATCGCGAACGTAATTTGCGCACAAATTCAGTATTTATCACCTCAAAGTGAGAAATTTTTGTAGAAATCTTGTTGCACAATGTTAGGGGCTCCATTTGCCTGCGAGCTACAGTTCGATAGGGCCGCGTTTTATGCGTCAGATACCCTTACGGGGCTTCGCAATAAGACCGTCGCTCCCGGCAATATGATGCAGCACGCTTCAATATGAGACAGAGGCAGAGGAATCTAGAATTTATCGCTATAGGCTCCTGCAATGGTGAATCAAACGAACTGAACAGTATTTCGAGAAGTTTTGTTTTTAAAAACCTTTTAACCATGTATGCAATAAGTTACGCCAGTCGTGGTGGCCGAGCGGATCTAGGCGCTACAGTCTGAAACCGCGCGACCACTACGGTCGCAGGTTCGAACCCTGCCTCAGGTGTCCTTAGGTTGGTTAGGTTTAAGTTGTTCTATGTTCCAGAGGACTGATGACCTCAGAAGTTAAGTCCCACAATGCTCAGAGCCATTTGAACCATTTTGCAATAAGTTAAGCAGTGGTGTTTAAATTATCACAAAAGGTGTGGCATTACTGCATATTTTATTTCAATGGTCAATAATGTTAATTAATGACAGATGGTGTGGTAATGCTCTCTGTATCTGTAGTACTCGACAAAAAAATACACCCTCACATCATCCGGCGAGACGGAGGCCAATCTTGAATGCATGCGGACTTGAAGAACTGGCTTACAGAGTTGAGATCTGGTCACCGCTGCTAGTTCTGTTTCACCACACTCTTTGGTCATGCTTCAGCGATCACAGCTCCTCGCGATGGAAGGTCGGTAAGAGCCACAGAGAACGAATATCTTGGCTTAACAGGTGGAGCGAGAGTGTTAAACATACGTCTGTCTCTTCAGGGTAGCCCATAGCGCTATGGAAACCATTTCTTGACGTATTCACCGGTGTCCTACCGTACTTTTCTCTCTTCTGATCAATGTTTTCCACAGAATACTTTCCCTGCCGATTCTACGTATAACACCCACATTTCTTATTTTAATAGTCTTAATTATTAAGTACCATGTAGTGCTTTTCATGATGTCTTAACACATGCGTCATATTATATCTCCTTCTCGTCAGTGTGTTCTACGTGCTACTTCCCTTGCCGTTTCTGTAGAGTGCCTTCCAATTTCTTATAAGATTTCTTACGTATTGTTTCAGTCAAATTTTGTTCTTGTACTGGGTTATCTTAAATATTACTTGCTGGTATATTAAACTGTAAAGTATGCCATCACAATGGCTAATACACTGAGGAGCCAAAAATACTGGTACACCTACCTAATATCGTGTAGAGTCCCACGAGCACGCAGAAGAGTCGCAACAAGACGTGGTATGGACTCGACTTATGTCTTAAGTAGTGCTGGAGGAAATTGACACCACGAATCCTGCAGGGCTGTCCATAAATCCGTAAGAGCACGAAGGGTGTGGAGATCTCTTCTGAACAGCACGTTACAAGCCATTCCAAAAATGCTCAATAATGTTTATGTCTTGGGAGTCTAGTGCCCATCGGAAAAGTTTAAATTCAGAAGACTGTTCCTCGAGCCACTCTGTACCAATTCCTGACGTGCGGGGTTTCACATTGTCCTGCTGGAATCGCCCAAGTCCGTCAGAATGCGCAATGGACGTGAATGCATGCAGGTGATCAGACAGGATGCTTACGTACATGCCACCTGTCAGAGTCGTATCCACACTTATCAGGCATCCTATATCGCTCCAACAGCACACGTCCCACACCATTGCAGAGCCCCCACCAGCTTGAACAGTCCCCTGCTGACATGCTGGATCTATGGATTCATGACATTGTCCCCATACCCTTACTCAATACGATTTGAAACGAGACTTGTCCAACCAGGCAACATGTATCCAGTCATCAACAGTGAAATGTCGGTGTTGACGAGTTCAGGTGAGGCATAAAGCTTGTAAGTAGGCTGTATAGGTTTCTTATTGGTAACGCCACGTAGCGCTCTGTATGAAAATCACTGGGTGTGCTGCGTGCAGTCTGTGGCTGGTTTGCATTGTTGTTGGCTATTGTAGTGTTGGGCAGTTGGCTGTTAACAGCACATAATGTTGCGCAGTTGGAGGTGAGCCACCAGCAGTGGTGGATGTGGGGAGAGAGACAGCGGAATATTGAGAGCGGACGATCTGGATGTGTGTCCATCAGGCAGTAGTGGCGCTCGCTGTATTGCAGTAGTTCGAGTAACGAAGATTTTTGTGAGGTAAGTGATTTGTGAAACGTATAGGTTAATTTAGTCAGGGCCATTCTCTTGTAGGGATTATTGAAAGTCAGATTGCGTTGTGCTAACAATATTGTGTGTCAGTTTAAGCACAGTCATGTATAATTTTTCCAAGGGGACGTTTCATACGGCGACCCTGCCAGGATACCTCACTGGAATCTTCTGATTTTTTCTTGTAGTTTGTGTAATTAGTGTAGCTTTTGTTTGTCGCTAATGCGTAATTGTAGAGAGAATCTCCTTTGTAGTTGCAGTCTTTCATTGTTGTACAGTAAAACAGTTGTGGCATGCATGTAGATTTACACCAAGTATTTCGCAACTGCGCTTGCAATTAACTAGATATTATTTCAAGCACTATGTTAATGTGCTCTCTTATTTTTGCTCTTCAAATTGTGCTTTTCTGTGTTATCGTGTGAAATATTGTGACAATAATGGCGTGTGAGAAACGTAACACTAGGCTCCAAAGTAAACTGAGAAATAATAGTGACAACAAGCGTAGCTTATCAGTACCACTGTGTAATGAATTAACAGACATTCAAAGTAGTAATTTGGCGACTGTGCATAGGGAAATGGAGCAGGCGGCAAATAATGGTGTAGACAGAGAAACAAATAGTAAACAGGGAAGCATTATCGATTGATCGGTTGGCACCAGGTCGCCTCAGGACTCTGAAATGACAGAACACAATATTGCAAATACTGTAGACTCAGGTTTTGGGTCCTCACCGTTTTCTCAAATGAGTCAAGACACATTTTCTGCTTGTCAAAATGTGAATGTTGCCGGTGAAAATGCACTGCCAGAAGGCATAGAGAAACAGATTCCAGACACTAATACATTATTATTGCAATTAATGCAACAAATGGAACAAAATCAGAGACAAACACAGCAAAAGCTTCAAAAGTTAGACACAATGGAACAAAATCTTCAAAAGTTAGACACAATGGAACAACACCAGAGACAAACACAGCAACAGTTAGATGCAATGGAACAAAATCTTCAAAAGTTAGACACCACACTTGAACAAACACGTGAAGATTTAACTACTGAGTTACATAAAATCGAATCGAAATGCCAAAAAGTCTGTAATGACGTAAAAACACAAAGTTGTAAGTATTTCCAACCTATTTTTTCGTGGCATGAAATTGCATTACAGAATCACGAAGCAGCCATAAAAGAACTGCAAACTATTGTTCATGAAAATCATTAGACCTTACAAGCTGAAATTGACTCAGTTGCATCTACCGATTTGGTTACGCAACTTGCAAAAACTCAGGAAAACTTAAAGGACACAGTAGATACTCTGAAAATTGGTTCAGATAGACACATGGAGGAAATTAGTTCATTATGAAAGAAAGTAGTTGAACTTTCGGATCAGCTAAATAATTTATCTACGAAGGTAGATGATAATCTGAATGACACAAAACCAGTAGTCTTTAATGACACAGAGGAGTGCGAACAAATTAGGAAATTCAAACAAAATCAGAATCAAATTAATATGCAACACCAAAGAGAAATCCGGGAAGTACAAGATCAGCTGACACAGGTAATAAAGAATTACGTATTTCAGAGGACACTCGCGCTCCAATACGGGAAGAGGGACATAGAAATATGGAACAGCCACAAAATAATAACATGGGGTACTTCGGAAATTATGAAAGAAATTAGCAAGGCACACCGAATTTTGAGATGGAACCGCCGAAACAAAGTAACAATGACCGATGTGCGACTCGCCGACATGATGATTTTGACTATAAGCTGTTTATTACTACACGTAAATTCAAAACATTTAAGAATTCTGGCAACGACATTCATCCACATGCATGGCTTCATAAATTCTATCATTGTTTTCCTCCCAACCGGTCATTAGGGCACAGATTAGAATTTATGTGTGGCTATTTACAGAATGAACCAGCTGTAAGAATGCGATCGGTCATTCACGATTGCCACAGTGAAGGAGAATTTTATCACGCCTTCCTCTCAGCATATTGGTCTCAAGCTACACAAGACCGAGTAAAACATAGCATCATAATGATGAAACATTTCGAACAATCTGAATTCTCCAGTCTTGTGAAATATTTTGAAAACATGGTGCACAAGAATCAGTACCTGTCAAATCCATACAGCCCCTCAGAACTCATCCGCATTTGCTTAATCAAATTACCTGAACATTTACGACATATTATTTTGGCAGGACGTTGCAAAGACGACATTGAAGCTTTTCAGGGGCTCTTACAAGAATTAGAAATTGACACTGACAATTGCGGAATGCAAAAACAGGAACACAACAATTACAGGTCACATCCGTCGCAATTCCGCGATGAAAGAAATAATATCTGGACACAACAAGACTATTCTCACAACACAAATCGTGACCAAAACAGACACCACCCGTATGACAACCGTTGGCAGAGTAGTAATAATTACAGGGAAAGATCACCTCTCTGTGGTAGTGACTATCACAGAGACAATCAGAGAAACAGACAATATGGGAACAAATATAATTATTATCAAGGGAGACAGAATAACTCTAAACGCAATGGTCCAGCGCGCAGTTACGATTCAGGTAGAAATTCTCCACCACGTGACCAACAAGAAAGAAACTATAGAATCTACCGACATGACGACAGACGATATGATCGTAACGACAGACCTGAATTGCATCAGAACTGGCGTGATTCAAACAGGGCAGGGCCCTCTCGACAAGGTGAATTTGTAGAAGTTAGGTCTCCAAATCCCAATAACAACGCGCACCATCAGAGAGACAATAGGCAATGACTCTTACCGCTGGCAGCCACAAAACGTACTTATGAAGCTGACGACGTAGCTGCCGTGGCTAGTAATTACATAAAAATGGAAGACATTAGGGACATCTTACTCCAGGAACACGACATAAAACATAACAACATTGCATATCCTGTGATTCACATTACAGTAAATGACGTAAAATTTACGGCAGTACTTGACTCTGGCAGTCCAATTTCAGTAATTAGTGAAACAGCCTTTAGCAAATGCAATAAATCAAATGATTGCCCCACACTTCCGTTACGTAAGATTAAATTACAAGATGCAATCATGGGAAAAAGTGTAGATGTACGCCAACAAACCAACTTAGAATTCTTTTGTCAAAGCTACAGCTTCTCTATGAACTCTCTTATTGTCCCATTATTGTCGACGGAAATTATATTGGGAGTAGACTTTCTGAATGAATACAAAGCAATCTTAAACTTTCACGATGCTGAATTAAGTTTAGAGAAGGAAGGTAAGTCAATAGCTTTGAAATTTGAAGATTGGCTCTCAAACCATGACGAAGAAATTAATCGGCTTTACCTTCTGTTAGACAACAGTTCGGGATTTTCGACGGAAGTAGACACTAACAATCACTCTGCAAGTACTGAAACGGATGATATCGACGGCATATTTGATACTAATGAGTTAATTCAGAATAAAATTCAAACAATTGAGAACTGTAATGACACTGATAGGCAGGACCTTTTTGAGGTTTTACAAGCCCATTCCACAGTTTTTACTCACAAAACAGGAACAATCAAGGGATTTCAATACCAATTTCGTGTTCGTGAGCATACTAAATTTTGTGTTAGACCATACGTAATTCCGGCACATTATAGGGACCGTGTTAGAACAGAAATACAATCTATGGTTGACGAGGGTATTAATGAGCCTGCAGTTAGCTCATACAACAATCCATTACATGTTGTTGAGAAGAAAAATAGATCGATCAGGCTTGTCTTAGATTCGAGACAAATCAATACTATCATCATTCCTGAAACAGGCAGGCCGCAAATGTTGGAAGAACTTCTTCAAAATTTTAATGGTGTAAAGGTGTTGTCTTCTATTGATCTCAGATCCAGCTTTTATCAGATCGAACTTCATCCAGAATGTAGAAAATACACAGCTTTCCTTTGTTTCGGCGTTTGTTATCAGTTTCGGAAGTAATACAGAAGGCAACCTCGAGAAAATCTTCGGTATACTTTACATTCAGAAAGTCGCCTTTGAAAACTTCATCACCACATCTTTAAAGGACGTTGCTTATGAACAAGATAAAGATCCGATTTGGAAAGACATCAAAAGTAAATGGCATGAAAAGACACACACTCAGATTCGGCATTATTATCTGGTTAGAAACAACATACTCTTCAAACGCTGCACTGTTGATGACAAGCTATGGGTGCTTTGCATTCCTGACGATTTTGTTAATAAGCTCATTTGGTACATTCATTTCAGCTACGCACATTTTGGTCCACGAAAATGTTATCATATTCTTCGGACGACTTGTTATTTTAACAATATGGAAAAGAGAATTCGAAGAGTCTTGTCTATTTGTAAATTTTGTCAAAAGGCTAAACCATCTACTATCTCACATCGTGCTCCGTTGTTTCCTATCATTCCTTCTAAATTGAAAGAATTGCTGCTGTTGATCTCTTGGGACCTCTTGTCAGAACATCGAATGGATTTTCGTACGTTCTAGTCGCTGTTGAACTTACTTCAAAATTTGTTTCTTTCACTCCGTTACGTAAAGCCACTGGGCGGTCTGTATCCAACACCTTTGTTAAAAATTTCTTACGTGAAGTTGGCCACGTTGCTAAAGTCATTTCAGATTACGGCCCGCAATTCAGATCTGCTGTTTGGTCACGCATGCTTCGGAACCATAAAATCAAACCTGTTTTTATTTCATTGTACTCACCACATTGTAACCAGTCTGAACGGATTATGAAAGAAATCAATAAGCTTTGCAGACTTTATTGTCACAGAAAGCATCAGCATTGGGACAGATATTTACACTTATTTCAAAACGTGCTGAATGAAATGCCTCATGACTCCACTGCTTTACCACCTACTCTTGTACTGAAGAATGAAGAACCACCGAACAGAATCAGAGAGCTTGTACCTTTCCCGAATACACGTAAACTTCGACACAAAGATATAATTGATTTGGCTATTAAAAATATAAAATCTGCAGCAGACAAAAGGAGAAAACTACACGGTAAAGTAAATGCAAAGAAATTGTATATTGGTCAGAAAGTTCTCATTAAAGCTCATTCATTGTCACATAAGAAGAAACACTTGAGTCACAAATTCTTTCTAGTTTACAATGGACCTTACAGAGTCCGACGTATACCACATGATAATTGCGTTGAAGTTGAAACTCTACGTACTAGGAAGAGTAAAGGTTTACACCACATTTCACATGTAAAACCGTTTATTGAAAGATAATCTGCTTTTTAACTTTGTCTTTGCCATAAAACTTTTCACTTTACATTACTAGTATGCTTTGTCAGACTTAGAATCTGTTAACATGCAACAATGTTTGAAGTTAAATATCCAGTCAAGAACCAAGAGAACTTATTTAAACAGAAATTACGAATGCATTGTTATAGTGAACAGACGTCACAGTGTTATTGTGTGTGTACATTCTTGATTGTTAGTTGCACGATTACGTACAGACTATAAGGCTTAGATACTTAGAACATATACTGGTACTGCTAATGAGATTTTAATGCAACATTTTGGTTTACTTGAAAATACATTCTGGATTTAAAGTACTTTCTGTGAGATACCAGATGACACAGTGGTTAGTTTATGTGACAGCTACACGATTTTATCACGACGCTACTAATGAGTGACTATTTACAATGTTGCTTTTGTGGTGTTTCTGTTTTATATCTGCACAGTTTTTCTGTATTATTCTGGAAAGTAAAACATGTTTTAGTAGTAACTTTTTCGGTGTAGCTACAATGAGACAGCCTTTTCTGTAGCACAACAATACGTTACAGCACAGTACTTTCTTCATCACGGCAATAAGCAGAATAACTAAGATATCTATACGCAAAGCATTTCACTTTTGTTTATCATGAGGTAAGTACATTGACTTCTGCAGAACTTAGCTTTCGGAGGACGATAACTACAACACTTCCACAGAATTATCTTATAGCAAGACGCACATTTAGCACTAAAGGACATGTATTTGAGTGATTAATTTTGTACTTAAAACATTTATTTTTAAAGATTTTTGAATTACAATGATACAAAGGTTTTCCGTGATACATTTCATTCCAGTGCTGTAATCTGTAACACCTGAGGGTATAATTACATTAATCCTCAGTGGGTACACGCCTACTTTGTGTACCATGTGTCTGGCAAGCACAAGGCGCCCTAGCTAATATGGTATTTGCTTATACAACTTTACACATTGGTACCATATTTCTCTATCACATAAATTACACAGATATCTGATTATTTAACTGAGAGACAAACATTTTTTTACTACATCAGTGGCACATGTTTACACAATTACACAGTTCGATAACTTCACACTTATGAAACTGTATTTTGTCTGTACTTTGTGAACTCTTCATAGTTTTTTCAGAAAAGTTGTGATACTATGAGAGCTTTGAATGATGTATTTGGTATGAGATCATGATTTTTAAAGTACGTTTGAGGTAGATGACACTATGTAAATGAGCAGAGAATTTTTTTAGGTTTTGAAATTATTGCAGAAAGCTACGACGTTTTTGAGATTTGACTGAGGTGTTATCATGTTATTATTACGACGACGATGTGTATTATACTGTTGAGAAATGTTTATTATGATATGTATTTATTATGATGAAATACTGAAGAAGTGTAGACGAATATGTGTATGTGTAATAAGGTAAGGAATAATGAGTAGTGGTTAGCGACTCTGGTTTGTGAAAAAGGATGTTGGAAACCAAGAATCGTACTTTAAGAGTTATGAAATGTGTGTATATGCGTGAATGTATCACAATGCCGGCGAAAATTTTTTGGACTCTGTTATATTTATAAGATTTTGTTTCTACACATTTGTAACGCAAATTCTTGACCTGTGAAATTTTTATATGAGACTGTCACTGTAGCGGCAACTGCTGTCGTAAATATTCCGGTAAAAAAGGTAAGTGACCTTGATGTAATGTGTTTTGGGCGCCCAGCTGAGAGATAGTCATCTCACAAAAGAAAAAAAAAGAGGCCATTATCCTCGCTATTGACATTTATTTGTAGAAAGCATCGCAAGTACGACACGCTCAAACTTGAAAATATATGATTGCACTATGGAGCTCTTAATTTATGATATTTACTAAAATGCCTAATGAAATGATAAGAAAAATTTTACATCTATTGTCTTTCTAGTTGAGAGATTTTTTTTTGCCTCTGGAGACGCGATTTGCCTAGTGAATGACGTTTCATATGTTGCTTTACATATATATTTGCATTTTTCGTTTAATATCTAGTTTCTAGTGCAGCAGCATTGGTTAAAATAAAATTTAATAGATGTACTAATATAGATATTTTATGCCTACAGATCCAGTAAATAACCATTATATGATCTACTTCCAAAAAAAAAAAAAAAAAAAAAAACCGAGGGAGCACCAAAAAGACATTTCCCTTCACAGGAATTGCATACATAATTTTGGTCAATGACTGGGTAACTTGTTTCGTAGATAAATCAAGGTGATGCATCACTCTAGTGTTAAGATGTGACATAGGTATTAAACATGGCCATTTTTACTGTAATATTTTTTCTGCTTGAGCTTTGTCATGTTTAGGTATAAGTTATTGCATTTGCTGCTACTGCTTGCCAGGCATGGTGCGACTAAATTTGACTTTGTATTACTCTGTTAAGCCAGTTTTACTAATGATTTATTTTTATTGTTTGCTGCACATTGCCTTATATTAGTTGTAATATTGCAATTGCTCTGCTAATTTAGATTTACTGCTGCTAGATTTGCCAATCTGCATTTTTTCATTGCTGCCTGTGTTAATTGTTTTGTGCTGCTGCATTGCCTCATCCATTAGTTTATGCATCTGAGCTCAGTATATTTAAGTTAGCTTAAGAGGGGGTAGACTATATAAGAGAATGAGGTGCGATGAATTGGAAGAAATGCATTGAGAAGTTATACGAAAAAAGTACAGAAAGTAGGTATAGATAGGACTTTTGGGAAATAATGAAGAATGAAGGGAGATCTCCGAGAAGTAAAGAAAGTTTTGTTTGCAAAATACTGCAGTAAAAGAAACCCTGTCCTTTCCTTGTGTTATCCCACTACGTGTTTGTGTACCCTTGGGTATTTGTGTTCTTACTGTCTTTATGTGTTTATCTGATGACGGTTACGTTGTAGAACTTTTCTAATACTATGTTATTTACTTTGTAAAGCTGTTTAGACATTATTTATTCTGTTCTGTTTTAATGCTCATGTTTGAAGTTGATGTTTCAAAAGTTATTCTGATCTTTTATGTATCTACTTATGTCATAATTCCTGTAACACTGATGCTTATGTTTATTTCTATTCTTTTGTAAAGCCTGTGGTACTACAAATGTTATCTGTACTGTTATGTTCTTTAATGATGTATTTTGTACCTTTGTAATTGTATTCTTATGTTGTAAATTTATAATTGTATAGACACTAGTTCTTCAAATTAAGTTACATTTCGCTGCACACGTTTCTGTTGGTCATTGTATATTCACAATATGTGAAAAAAGAGGACTATTAGTGCTTGCACGTGTGTTGATAATTCAGCAAGGGACTGGTTAACAGCATTGCTGGTTCTAAGGACAATTCCAAAAATTTTATGAGTGCACAAGTGGTGGTTTATGGACTTGCTATATTGTCTGCAAGACTCTTCGATGGTGATTGTGCACCTGCACAGTTGCAACAGATGGCTGCTGGCCATCTCTACAAGGACTACAGTGGGTCTACATCTTTGATGACCCACCACTACCATTATTTTTACAAGAAATGCAGTGGGTCTGCACCTCTGGTGGCCCACCAATACTGTAATCTCTAACAGGACTACAGTGGTCTGCTCTGTGATGACCTACCTACCAATATTCTTCAGAACTTCGACTGACTCTGCGGTGGGTTTGCTCTGTTGTGCCCATTACCTGCCTGCATGTCAAGAGTCAGCAGTCTTTCCGTTGGAAGGACAACACTACTTGTTCAAGACTGCATGGAAATCCACTACTTCGGTGTGCATTTTCTTTTACTGCACAGACTTTGAAAAAAAAAAACACTGCAATTTTACTGTGATGAATGATAAGGACTGTCTTTATGGACTATCAGAATTTTAACTTTTGACCAACATTGTATCAATAAGTGTGTGCATTCGATTTCTTTGTTATTGTAATTATGAAAAAATTTTAACAAATATGTATTGGCCAGTGGCCAAAACAATTTGTAAAATTGTTTATGGGGAGCATGAGGGCTATGTAAGTAGGCTGTATAGGTTTTTTTATTGGTAACGCCACGTAGCGCTCTGTATGAAAATCACTGGCTGTGCTGCGTGCAGTCTGTGGTTGGTTTGCATTGTTGTTGGCTATTGTAGTGTAGGGCAGTTGGCTGTTAACAGCGCGTAGCATTGCGCAGTTGGAGGTGAGCCGCCAGCAGTGGTGGATGTGGGGAGAGAGGCGGCGGAATCTTGAGAGCCGACGATCTGGACGTGTGTCCATCAGAGACAGTAAATTTGTAATATTGGATATCATGGACTGATATATATATATATATATATATATATATATATATATATATATATATATATATATATTGACTTTTTAACACTATTAAGATAAATGCATTGTTTGTTCTCTATCAAAATCTTTCATTTGCTAACTATGCCTATCAGTAGTTAGTGCCTTCAGTAGTTTGAATCTGTTATTTAGCTGGCAGTAGTGGCGCTCGCTGTATTGCAGTAGTTCGAGTAACGAAGATTTTTGTGAGGTAAGTGATTTGTGAAACGAATAGGTTAATTTAGTCAGGGCCATTCTCTTGTAGGGATTATTGAAAGTCAGATTGCGTTGTGCTAAAAATATTGTGTGTCAGTTTAAGCACAGTCATGTATAATTTTTCTAAGGGGAAGTTTCAAGCTTTGTTTCGTGCAGACGTCGAAGGTACATAAGTGGGTCTTTTGCTCCGGAACCCGTTATCGATGATGTTTCGTTGAATGGTTTGCACTCTGGCACTTGTTGATGGTCCAGCACTGAAATCTGCAGCAATTTGCGGAAGGGATGCACTTCTGTCGCGTTGAACGATTCTCTTCAGTCGTCGTTGCCCCATTCTTGCAGGATCTTTTTCCGGCCGCAGAGATATCAGAGATTTGATATTTTACCGGATTCCTCATAATCACGGTACACTTGTGAAATGGTCGTACGGAAAAAATCCCCACTTCATCGCTGCCTCGGAGATGCTGTGTCCCATCGCTCGTGTGCCGACGATAATACCCCGTTCAAACTCATTTAAATCTTGATAACCAGCCATTGTAGCAGGAGTAACCGATGTAGTAACTGCGCCGTACACTTGCTGTCTTATATAAGTGTTGCCGACCGCAACACCGTATTCTGCCGGTTTACATATCTCTTTATTTGAAAATGTACTCCTGTACCAGTTTCTTTGGCGCTTCAGTGTAATTTCTGTTTATAAAGGGTGATTTTTTCCACCGTGTACAAACTCTAGGGAATTGATCGATGAGAGGATACGGAACAAGAAAGGTCTAATAAACTTATTTTCGGAAAAGCATGGTTTCCATGCTAGAGACCAGTTATTCAATCATGCTTTGTTACAGAGACTGCGGTTTAATAAGCGCTGTACCATGCAGCCACAGTTGCAGTATGCGTGGTATCCTCCTAGAGGGTGGTACTGTTTCTCATACGTCATGCCCTGGTACCCTCTCTTGCCATAGTAATTGGTTATGTTGTGTCCGATTCATCTCTCTTACTGACTAAAATTGTAGTGGATGTGATATAATGGTTCTGTATTCGAATCGAGGCTTCCCGACATGGTGTTTACTTACGGAAAGGCAAAGGGCAAAGGGCGGGCAGCACCAAGGTTGTACCAGGAGACCTATCCCCGTCGAAAACAACCACAGCATTCAATGTCTGCAACAGTGTTTCGCCGATTGTTTGAGACACGGTCGTTTCAGGAATCAGGAAATCAGGAAGGACGTACCCGAAATGTTCGCACACCAGACTTGGAGGAAAATGTGTTGAACACTATGGAAGGCGACCGCCATGTCAGTTGCACTACAGGGCAAGCCACACGATTGGTTTCTTCATCAGGCAGTCACAATTCCGATATCTGTGTCATCCATCCTATTCACAGATGAGGTCACCTTCACACAGAGTGGTATTTCATAGCAGTCATCGCTGCATCTCTGGGACAGTATGCAGAACCACCACGGTATGGTGATACGGAATCATCAGCATCGGTGCAGCCGGAATGTGTGAGCTGCGATAATTGGCGACCATACTTTGGGACCAGTCTTCCTTCCGCATCACCTAACAGGCCGGAAAAATCGGTGTTTCTTGTGGGTGTCTTGGAAGAAGTGCCACTGATGTTTCGAAGAGTATTTTCAGAGCTCATTCCAGAGGTTGTAACACTGTATTCATGCTGCTTTGACACTGTTCACGTGCACCCTGGCCGATGCGAACGCGTGAGATAGAACCTGCTACGACGCGCACACGCATGCATTGAGACACATGGATACCATTTTCAACACATACTGTAACTGTGATACAGCGTTTATTAGACCGCAGTCTCTGTAACAATGTACGATTGAATAGATGGTCTTTAGCGTCTAAACCATGCATTTCCGGTCGTAAGTTCATTAGACCTTTTTTCTTCGTATCCTCTCATCGATCAAGCGCTGGAGTTTGTAAACGATGGATAAAATCGTCCTGTATTTCTTAGGTAAGAGCATTTACGTTTTACTGAAATTACAACTTTCAAGTCGCTCCACATTTGGTCGAGTGACTAAATTTAATCATACTGTTCAAATAACTTAGTGCAATGTAGGTGGGTCACATACTTGACAGCCGACGATTCTTCGACAGGCGAACACCTCGTCATTTTAAAGATACAAATGGGACAGTTGATCTTTGCGCACGACAGCTTAAAGTCTCAGTGGGTGTTGGGTGTGCTTACAATAATCAACAAACAGAAAACACACGCTGTAAGCAACTAGCACCATCATACAACCCAACCAACATCAGACATTCTTGATACACACGGAACTTTGAGAAAGTAACGGCAAGTCTGTCCCTCTGTTGTTTTACCAGACACACACATACACACACACACACACACACACACACACACACACACACACACAGAGAGAGAGAGAGAGAGAGAGAGAGAGAGAGAGAGAGAGAAGAGAGAGCATGATCTCACCCAAAGTTCAGGCAAAAGCCTCCAACTCTATTTATTAGCTCATTTGCTGTTTTAATCTCAACTCCTGCTGTTTTAATCTCAACACCGTCCCAGTAAGTGGTAGAATTTCTGTGTGGCTATATTCCATCGGATGACCTCTACTAAAGCAACGTTCGGCAGTTGCAATTACCTTGGGTGGTTGTACGCGTGTTCGACGGTTATGTTGAATGCATCAGTCGTGATGGTCTGACAGACTTATTACATGTCACAACTGCAATGGATACGGCTGACCCTCCCCTTAAGCAACCAGAATCATTATATACATTCCCTATAAGAATAATACACAGAAGAATCGAAAATAAAATTGACGATGTATAAGATGACGATCTTATTCGCTTTGGGAGAGGCAAAAGTAGCACAGAGAAAATTCTAATGTAGTGCTAAATAATGGATGGAAGCCTCAAGAAAAATCAAGGGACGTTAATAGGATTTGTTGACCTGAAAAAACCATTCGATAATGTAGACTGATGCAAGTTATTCGAAATTGCCAGGAAAATGGATCTACGCTATAGAGAAAGACGGGTAATACACAATATATACAAGAATCAGGGGGAAAAATATGAAAGGAGGACCAAGAATGTGGTGCTCGGACTAAAAATGTCGTAAGACAGGGATGTTATCTTTCGTCCCTACTGGTAAACATATGTATCGAAGGAGTAATGGCTCGAATAAAGGAAACGTTCAGCTTGTTGTACTCTTCAGTCCAGAGACTGGTTTGATGAAGCTCCTGTGCAAGATTTTTCATATCCAGGTACATACTACAACCTACATCCTTCTGAATCTGCTTATTGTATTCATCTCTTGATCTCCCTCTACGATTTTTACTCTCCATGCTGCCCTCCGATACTAAATTGGTGATCCCTTGAAGCCTCAGAACGTGTCTTACCAACCGATCCCTTCTTCTAGTCAAGTTGTGCTACAGATTCCTCTTCTCCCGAATTCTATTCAGCAGCTCCTTATAAGTTACCTGGTCTACCCATCTAATCTTCAGCATTCTTCTGTAGCACCACAGCGAAAGCTTCTATTCTCTTCCTGTCTAAACTATTTATCGCCCAGTTTTCATTTCCACACATGGCTACGCTCCACAAAAATAATTTCAGAAAATACTTCCTGACATTTAAATCTATACTCGATTTCAACAAATTTCTTTTCTTCAGAAATGCTTTCCTTGCCGTAGTCAGACTATATTTTATATCCTCTCTACTTCGACCATCATCAGTTATTTTGCTCCCCAAATACCAAATCTCGTCTACTACTTTAAGTGTCTCATTTCTTAATCTAATTCCCACAGCGTCAGAAGATTTAATTCGGCTACATTCCATTCCCCCCATGAAACATGGACCTTGCCGTTGGTGGGGGGGCTTGCGTGCCTCAGCGATACAGATGGCCGTACCGTAGGTGCAACCACAACGGAGGGGTATCTGTTGAGAGGCCAGACAAACATGTGGTTCCTGAAGAGGGGCAGCAGCCTTTTCAGTAGTTGCAGGGGCAACAGTCTGGATGATTGACTGATCTGGCCTTGTAACATTAACCAAAACGGCCTTGCTGTGCTGGTACTGCGAACGGCTGAAAGCAAGGGGAAACTACAGCCGTAATTTTTTCCCGGGGACATGCAGCTTTACTGTATGATTAAATGACTTACCTCTTGGGTAAAATATTCCGGAGGTAAAATAGTCCCCCATTCGGATCTCCGGGCGGGGACTACTCAAGAGGACGTCGTTATCAGGAGAAAGAAAACTGGCATTCTACGGATCGGAGCGTGGAATGTCAGATCCCTTAATCGGGCAGGTAGGTTAGAAAATTTAAAAACGGAAATGGATAGGTTAAAGTTAGATATAGTGGGAATTAGTGACGTTCGGTGGCAGGAGGACCAAGACTTTTGGTCAGGTGATTACAGGGTTATAAATACAAAATCAAATAGGGGTAATGCAGGAGTAGGTTTAATAATGAATAAAAAAATAGGAGTGCGGGTAAGCTACTACAAACAGCATAGTGAACGAATTATTGTGGCCAAGATAGACACAAACCCCATGCCTACTACAGTAGTACAAGTTTATATGCCAACTAACTCGACAGATGACGAAGAAATTGATGAAATGTATGACGAGATAAAAGTAATTATTCAGGTAGTGAAGGGAGACGAAAATTTAATAGCCATGGGTGACTGGAATTCGTCAGTAGGAAAAGGGAGAGAAGGAAACATAGTAGGTGAATATGGATTGGGGGGAAGAAATGAAAGAGGAAGCCGCCTTGTAGAATTTTGCACAGAGCATAACTTAATCATAGCTAACACTTGGTTCAAGAATCATAAAAGAAGGTTTTTTACCTGGAAGAATCCTGGAGATACTAAAAGGTATCAGATAGATTATATAATGGTAAGACAGAGATTTTGGAACCAGGTTTTAAATTGTAAGACATTTCCAGGGGCAGATGTGGATTCTGACCACAATCTATTGGTTATGAACTGCAGATTGAAACTGAAGAAACTGCAAAAAGGTGGGAATTCAAGGAGATGGGACCTGGATAAACTGAAAGAACCAGAGGTTGTAGAGAGTTTCAGGGAGAGCATAAGGGAACAATTGACAGGAATGGGGGAAAGAAATACAGTAGAAGAAGAATGGGTAGCTCTGAGTGATGAAGTAGTGAAGGCAGCAGAGGATCATGTAGGTAAAAGGACGAGGGCTAATAGAAATCCTTGGGTAACAGAAGAAATATTGAATTTAATTGATGAAAGGAGAAAATATAAAAATGCAGTAAATGAAGCAGGCAAAAAAGAATAGAAACGTCTCAAAAATGAGATCGACAGGAAGTGCAAAATGGCTAAGCAGGGATGGCTAGAGGACAAATGTAAGGATTAGGAGGCTTGTCTCACTAGGGGTAAGATAGATACTGCTTACAGAAAAATTAAAGAGACCTTTGGAGAGAAGAGAACCACTTGTATGAATATCAAGAGCTCAGATGGCAACCCAGTTCTAAGCAAAGAAGGGAAGGCAGAAAGGTGGAAGGAGTATATAGAGGGTTTATACAAGGGCGATGTACTTGAGGACAATATTATGGAAATGGAAGAGGATGTAGATGAAGATGAAATGGGAGATAAGATACTGCGTGAAGAGTTTGACAGAGCAGTGAAAGACTGAGTCGAAACAAGGCCCCGGGAGTAGACAACATTCCATTAGAACTACTGATGGCCTTGGGAGAGCCAGTCATGACAAAACTCTGCCATCTGGTGAGCAAGATGTATGAGACAGGCGAAATACCCACAGACTTCAAGAAGAATATAATAATTCCAATCCCAAAGAAAGCAGGTGTTGACAGATGTGAAAATTACCGAACTATCAGTTTAATAAGTCACAGCTGCAAAATACTAACGCGAATTCTTTACAGACGAATGGAAAAACTGGTAGAAGCGGACCTCAGGGAAGATCAGTTTGGATTCCGTAGAAATGTTGGAACACGTGAGGCAATACTAACCTTACGACTTATCTTAGAAGAAAGATTAAGAAAAGGCAAACCTACGTTTCTAGCATTTGTAGACTTAGAGAAAGCTTTTGACAACGTTAACTGGAATACTCTCTTTCAAATTCTGAAGGTGGCAGGGGTAAAATACAGGGAGCGAAAGGCTATTTACAATTTGTACAGAAACCAGATGGCAGTTATAAGAGTCGAGGGGCATGAAAGGGAAGCAGTGGTTGGGAAAGGAGTGAGACAGGGTTGTAGCCTCTCCCCGATGTTATTCAATCTGTATATTGAGCAAGCAGTAAAGGAAACAAAAGAAAAATTCGGAGTAGGTATTAAAATCCATGGAGAAGAAGAGAAAACTGTGAGATTCGCCGATGACATTGTAATTCTGTCAGAGACAGCAAAGGACTTGGAAGAGCAGTTGAACGGAATGGACAGTGTCTTGAAAGGAGGATATAAGATGAACATCAACAAAAGCAAAACGAGGATAATGGAATGTAGTCAAATTAAATCGGATGATGCTGAGGGGATTAGATTAGGAAATAAGACAGTTAAAGTAGTAAAGGAGATTTGCTATTTAGGGAGCAAAATAACTGATGATGGTCGAAGTAGAGAGGATATAAAATGTAGACTGGCAATGGCAAAGGAATCGTTTCTGAAGAAGAGAAAGTTGTTAACATCGAGTATAGATTTAAGTGTCAGGAAGTCGTTTCTGAAAGTATACGTATGGAGTGTAGCCATGTATGGAAGTGAAACATGGACGATAACCAGTTTGGACAAGAAGAGGATAGAAGCTTTCGAAATGTGGTGCTTCAGAAGAATGCTGAAGATAAGGTGGGTAGATCACGTAACTAATGAGGAGGTATTGAATAGGATTGGGGAGAAGAGAAGTTTGTGGCACAACTTGACTAGAAGAAGGGATCGGTTGGTAGGACATGTTTTGAGGCATCAAGGGATCACAAATTTGGCATTGGAGGGCAGCGTGGAGGGTAAAAATCGTAGAGGGAGACCAAGAGATCAATACACTAAGCAGATTCAGAAGGATGTAGGTTGCAGTGGATACTGGGAGATGAAGAAGCTTGCACAGGATAGAGTAGTATGGAGAGCTGCATCAAACCAGTCTCAGGACTGAAGACCACAACAACAACAACAACATTCCATTATCCTCGTTTTGCTTTTATTGATGTTCATCTTATATCCTCCTCTTATATTCCGTCCAACTGCTCTTCCAGGTACTTTGCTGTCTCTGACAGAATTACAATGTCAGCGACAAACCTCAAAGTTTTTATTTCTTCTCCATGGATTTTAATTCCTACTCCAAATTTTTCTTTTGTTTCCTTTACTGGTCTCTCAATTATAGATTGAATAAGATCGGGGATAGGCCCCAACCCTGTCTCACCCCCTTCCCAACCACTGCTTCCCTTTCATGCCCCCCGACTCTTATAACTGCCATCTGGTTTCTGTACAAATTGTAAATAGCCTTTCACTCCCTGTATTTGACCTTTGCCAATTTCAGTTTTTTCTAAGTCTACAAGTGCTAGAAACGTAGGTTGGCCCTTCCTTAATCTATCGTCTAAGATAAGTCTTAGATTCACTATATCCTCATGTGTTCCAACATTTCTATGGAATCCAAAATGGTCTTCTCCGAGGTCGGCTTCTGCCAGTTTTTACATTCGTCTGTAAAGAATTCGTGTTAGTGTTTTGCAGCTGTGACTTATTAAACTGATAGTAAGATAATTTTCGCACTTGTGAAACCTTCTTTCGTTGGGCTAGGCGTTATTATATTCTTCTTGAAGTCTGAGGGTATTTCGCCTGTCTCATACATCTTGCTCACCAGACGGTAGTGTTTTGTCATGGCTGGCTCTCCCAAATTCATAATGAAATTTTGCCTGGTCTTGGGGCCTTTGTTTCGATTTAGGTCAGTTCAGGTATGGGATTAAAATTCTCTGATGCTGCTGTCCTCAGTGAGATAGAAAGAATTGGAGGACCGGATGAACGTAATGAGCACTCCGATTAACACTCTGGTAAATAATAGAGGACATGAGTCCAAGTGGAACTCTGAGATGGAGAGGTTGATATAGGAGAGGATTTTGGCCACCAGACAGAACCTAATGACACAAAATGGACTTTTCCGTAGATCTTCTGAAATCAGATGTACGTGAAGTACGAATTATTAAATCATAAATACGTATAAACTATTTTTGAAACTTCCTAGTTTTCTCAAAACACTCCCCCAGGCTGTGGCTAGCCCATTTCTCCGTGATAACCTTCCATCCAGGAGTACCAGTCTCGCAAAGAATGCACGAGTTTGGGAAGTGTGGAAGGTAGGAGGCAGGTATTGGACGAAGTGAAGCAGTGGGGTCTAGGATGGCACAGTAGGTAAATTAATTACCTGGATGACGCAAAGGTCCCAGGTTAGAGACCCGCAACGGCATAATGTTTTAATTCGGTATGAAGCTTCAAATCACACACCCTCCTCTCCAGACGAATTCATTCGGAATCAAATCTTATTTTCGAATTTGTACACATTTGTCTTCAGTATGCCAGTGAGAATGGGAGAGGAGAAAGACCAAACGAATTCTGCAATAAATTTTAGCCAGTAATAGCCAATACTCTGTTCAAGAATCACAAGAGCAGGAGGCATACTTGGAAAAGTCCGGGTGATACAGGAAGATTTCAGTTAGATTACATCTTGGTTAGACCGAGATTCCAAAATCGGATACTGGATTGTAAGGCATACCCAAGAGCAGATACAGGCTCAGATCACAATGTCCTAGTGATGAAGAGCAGGCTGAAATAATCAATACGCAATGAAGTGGGATATGGAAGTACTAAGCAATGATGAGATGCACTTTAAGTTCTCTAAGGGTATAGATGCTGCGATAAGGAATATCTCATTAAGGAATTCAGTTGAAGAGGAATGGACATCTCTAAAAGGGCGCCGGCCAGGTTGGCCTAGGAGTTCTAGGCGCTACAGTCTGGAACCGCGTGACTGCTACGGTCGCAGGCTCGAATCCTGCCTCGGGCATGGATGTGTGTGATGTCCTTAGGTTAGTTAGGGTTAAGTAGTTCTAAGTTCTAGGGAACTGATGACCTCAGAAGTTAAGTCCCATAGTGCTCAGAGCCATTTGAACCATCTAAAAGGGCATTCACATAAGCTGGAAAGGAAAACATATGTACAAAGAAGGTAAATGCGAAGAAACCATGGGTAACTGAAGAAATACTTTAGTTGATAGATGAAGGAAGGAAGTACAAACATTTTCAGGCAAATTCAGTAAAACAGAAATGGAAAACATTTAGGAATAAAATAAATAGGAAATGCAGAGAAACTAAGACGAAATGAAAGCACGAAAAATGTGAGGGAATCGAAAAAGGAACGATTGTCTAAAGGAGTGATTTATCAAGTGGGAAAGTCAAAACGAATTTCATTGAAATTAAAAGCAAGTATGGTAACATTAACTGTGCAGTGGGAGGAGGAGGAGGAGGAGATTAGTGTTTAACGTCCCGTCGACAACGAGGTCATTAGAGACGGAGCGCAAGCTCGGATGAGGGAAGGATGGGGAAGGAAGTCGGCCGTGCCCTTTCAAAGGAACCGTCCCGGCAGCAGTGGGAACTCCAGTGTTAAATTCAGAGGAGAGAGAGCTAATAAGTGGACAGAGTACACCGAAGGCCTGTATAAGAGGGAAGACTTGACTGACAGACGAAGCAGCAGGAGTCGATACAGAAGAAAGAGGGGATGCAGTATTAGAATTAGAATTTAAAAGAACTCTGGAGGGCTTAGGATAAAAAATGCACAAGGGATAGGTAACATTCCATTAGAATTTCTAAAATCACCGGGGAAAGTGGAAACAAAAAGATTGTTTATGTTGGTGTGTAGAGTACTTGAGTCTGGAGATATACCATCTCACTTCCGGAAAAACATCTTCCACACAATTCCAAAGATTGCAAGAGCTGACAAGTACGACAATCATCGCACAATCATCTTAACAGGTCATGCATCCAAGTTGCTGACAAGAATAATATATAGAAGAATGGAAAAGAAAAATTATGGTCTGTTAGGTATCGATCAGTTTGGCTTTAGAAAAGGTAAAGTCAGGAGAGAGGCAATACTGACGTTGCGGTTGATAGTGGTGGAAAGATGAAGGAGAATGGTTCAAATGGCTCTGAGCCCTATGGGAATTAACTTCTGATGTCATCAGACCCCTAGAACTTAGAACTTCTTAATCTTAACTAACCCAAGGACATCACACACATCCATGACCAACGCAGGATTCTAACCTGCGACCGTAGCGGTGGCGCGGTTCCAGACTCTAGCGCCTAGAACCGCTCGGCCAGTTCGGCCGGCGACTAAAGAAGAATAAAGACACTTTCATAGCATTTGTTGACTCGGAAAAAATGTTCGACAACGTGAAATGGAGCATGATGTTCGAAATCCTTAGAAAAATTGAGGTCAGCTATGGAGACAGATCTTTGGTGTGACGTCACGTGTGCTGCACTGCTGTTGAAATGGCTCGTTAATATTTTATAAATTTTAGACTTCATTTTGCTTATTTTAAAGTTTATTTGTTTTAATATTTGCCGTAAAAGTAACTTAATAGTGGATTTTCATTAATCTCAGTCTTTCTTCCTGTGTTATTGACTCGAGTGGTCTATTATTTGTGAGTCTGCTTTCGCCGTTCGTCTGACAAGGAGAGGCCGCCAATTGTGAAATTCTGATTCGATTCATACTGCGCATAATAAAAGCTCACGGCCAGAGGTGTAATGTGGCAAAGCACCAAGATGCACTCCTCAACCGTTGACGAGAAAATCGACAGTTAAAAGAAACCGTTGCGGTGAAATATGCATAATTGTTGCAACTGATTGTATAATCAGTTGCAACAATTATGCATATTTCATATATATATATATATATATATATATATATATATATATATATATATATATATATATATATTCACATTAGAATTACAAAAAACAAACACAAAAAAGTGTGCATGGCGCGAGATTCGATCCGGCGATCTTCGGACTACGAACCCGAGCGTTTACCGCTGCGCCAAGACGCTGTAGATAATAATTAATCGTTGAGAGTGTTTCACCGCAACGGTTTCTTTTAACTGTCGATTTTCTCGACAACGGCTGAGAAGTGCATCTTGGTGCTTTGCCACATTACACCTCTGGCCATGAGCTTTTGTTATGCGCAGTATGAATCGAATCTGAATTTCACAATTGGCAGCCTCCCCTTGTAAGCCGTGCGCCTCAGTAGTGTGTTTACATTTTGCGGCGTGCACTGCAGCTGTAGCGGTTATAAGCTAAGTACTGACAAACTTATTTGTGCTCTGTAATACAGTTAATAAATTTAATAGATTTCAGCGGTGTTGCGTGCCGTTTCTGGCGAAATAACGACTTAATAAACTTTTGTAATCGTTCGCTCGCTGTGTTTTATAGAGTTTTCAGTGTGTTGAAGTCGTTTAGTAAACTTCGTGCTTTAGTTTTCAACTGAAGTTTATAATTCTTTCTAGTGAAATATTTCAATAAAATTTTCATTTAGTGTTTTAACTTCGCTTAGTGTTACAGTGGTCGTTTTAATTTTTCGGTTTTAGCTAATAATTTTGTGAAGTTTTGCTGGTATTGGTATCGGCTGTGTTGTAGTAGTATTAATACAAGTAGCTGCTTTCTTAGTAGGCAGATAATTTCGAGACCATTATTGTTAGTCCTTAAATAGTTCTACTGGCGTAAATGAACTTTGGTAACGCAGACGTATAGTTTTCTTCAGTAACTGTAAAATGTTACCA
Source organism: Schistocerca serialis cubense (assembly GCF_023864345.2). Classification (NCBI taxonomy): domain Eukaryota; kingdom Metazoa; phylum Arthropoda; class Insecta; order Orthoptera; family Acrididae; genus Schistocerca; species Schistocerca serialis. The sequence goes on along the minus strand of NC_064639.1, from coordinate 737,637,866 downwards.
TGAGTGAAAAGTGTGGGCTCTGTCGTAGGTTTGTGAGTAGTGGATTACGGTGTGGGATTTATTCAAAGTATTTTCATTGGGGGGAATGCAGTGGGGAAGCCAGTGGTCATTTTAGGTAGATCCTCTCATGGGAATGTAGAATCTGTAGTAGAAACAAGTTAATAGAGGTGCAGGAGCGTAAGATCTGTGCCCTTCAGGTGCAGTTACAGTGCGCAAAGGAGGAACTACATAGGTTGAGGAGGGTGAAGTGTGGTGGGGAATGGGAACTGTCCGTTGGCAAGAAGGTAGCTAGGAAGAGGAGGTATTCAGACAGTTTTACCTTGCATACATGCAATCGATACGACCATCTGTCAGAGTTGGGTGGAGAGGAGTCTCGTGTAGCCGTAGATGTGGGTAACTTGCAGCAGTCCTCAGCAATTAGGAGGCCTAGGTTAGTTGCAAAGTCTAGCAGAAAGAAGGTTCTGCTGCTAGGTAGTTCCCACGGTAGAGGTGTGGGCCAGCAGTTGCAGGAAGTGTTGGGTATTACCAGGTCACCAGCATTGTGAAGCCTAGTGCAGGGTTGGCTCAGGTGACTGAAAGGATAGGGGAGTTATGTAAGAATTTTACGAAAGAGGATCAGGTAGTTATAGTGGGTGGAGCAGGGAACAGTCTCGATAGGGACGGGGAATATGATGTCAGTGGTGACTTGGTTAAGATAGCTACTCAAACTGGTGGCACTAATGTGCATTTCGTGCAACTGTATCAGCGTCACGATCGGCCTCACCTTAATGCGGCTGTTAGGCGCGTTAATGTGGGGCTGGGGAGGGCACTGATGGCGGAGGGCATGGATCACATCTCAGTGGTGCCAGTTGGGTCTATCAGTAGATGGGGTTTCACTAGGCATGGCCTGCACCTCAATAGGTATGGGAAGGGGAGGCTGACTAAGCTTATTGGTGACAGTGTAGTGGGTGGTGGTGGTAGTGGTATCACTCATGGAAAAATTCCTGTAGTAGTTGGTGTTAGAGCTGCACCTTTTTTAGACTGAAGTCATCTGATAGGTATACCTGCTTAAAGGAAGTGCCTCTAACTAAGAGCTCACCTCCAGAGGATGTAATGTTTCCAAGTAGAGAAGAAATTAGCAATTTCATCAAAATATTAGGTATTAGAGATATAGTGAACTGCTAATAGGTGTTAACTCTGAAATTATTGGTATATCAGAGCACCACTTAAATAATTTGATAATTCAGTGGCTTCCTTTACCAGGCTACAGATTAGCTGGCTGTTTCTCAAGGAGTTCCTTGTGGGGTGGGGGAGTGGCTCTGTACGGAAAAAAACAGTATTTCGAGTCCATAGACTATCACGACACTGCACTGAATAGATATTTGAAAGTTGTGCAGCATTAGTTGAATTTAGTGAAACTAAACTTCTAATTGCTGTTGTTTATAGGTCCCCTAACTCAGACTTCAGAGCATTTTTGCTTAAGCTAAAGGGGGTTCTTGATTCACTTTGTAGGAAGTACCTGAAAGTAGTTGTATGTGGTGACTTCAATATTAATTTTGTACATGATTGTGCAACAAAAAGTATGTTTCTAGATCTCCTAAATTCATATCTGATGCAAACTGTGTTTTTTCCAACTAGGGTGCAGGCGAACAGTAGCACAGTCATAGACAATGTTTTTATTCATTCTTCATTACTAGATTGGTATTCTGTTAGTAAAAGGGTGAATGGCCTTTCAGACCACGATGCACAAATTTTAACACTAAAAGGTTTTTATACCCAAACCAATGTTGTATTTAATTACAAACCACGTAGGAAAGTTAATCCAACAGCAATAAAGAGTTTTTCAATACTTGTCAAGGAACAAGAGTGGCAATAAGTTTATAGTGCTGATAATGTAGATGTTAAATACAATGCTTTCCATAACACATTTCACATGCTCTTTGAGAGTTGCTGTCCATTAGAACATTCTAAACGGGGTACTAGCAGTAATGGACAGCCCGGTTGGCTGACTAGTGGGATGATATCATGTAGAACAAAGCGGGAATTATATCAAAGTGTTAGAAGTACTCACAATCAAGCTACAGTAGCCCATTACAAACAGTATTGTAAGGTGCTTAAAAATATTATTAGCAAGGGGAAATAGTATGTGGTATGCAAATAGAATAGCTAATTCACAGGATAAAATTAAAGCCATATTGTCAGTTGTAAAGGAAGTCTCTGGTCAGCAGCAGAAGGTTGATGATACAGAGTCAGTTCGCAGTAATATTTCTCTTACTGATAAATCAGATTTGTTGTTGTGGTCTTCAGTCCTGAGACTGGTTTTATGCAGCTCTCCACGCTACTCTATCCTGTGCAAGCTTCATCATCTCCCAGTACCTACTGCAGCCTACGTACCTCTGAATCTGCTTAGTGTATTCATCTCTTGGTCTCCCTCTACGATTTTTACCCCCCACACTGCCCTCCAATGCTAAATTTGTGATCCCTTGATGCCTCAGAACATGTCCTACCAACCGATCCCTTCTGCTAGTCAAGTTGTGCCACAAACTCCTCTTCTCCCCAATCCTATTCAGTACCTCCTCATTAGTTATGTGATCTACCCATCATATCTTCAGCATTCTTCTGTAGCACCACATTTCGAAAGCTTCTTCTTGCCCAAACTAGTTATCTTCCATGTTTCACTTCCATACATGGCTACACTCCATACGTATACTTTCAGAAACGACTTCCTGACACTTAAATCTATACTCGATGCTAACAAATTTCTCTCCTTCAGAAACGCTTTCCTTGCCATTGCCAGTCTACATTTTATATCCTCTCTACTTCGACCATCATCAGTTATTTTGCTCCCCAGATAGCAAAACTCCTTTACTACTTTAAGTGTCTGATTTCCTAATCTAATTCCCGCAGCATCACCCGACTTAATTTGACTACATTCCATTATCGTCGTTTTGCTTTTGTTGTTCATCTTATATCCTCCTTTCAAGACACTGTCCATGCCGTTCAGCTGCTCTTCGAAGCCCTTTGCTGTCTCTGACAGAATTACAATGTCATCGGCGAACCTTAAAGTTTTTATCTCTTCTCCATGGATTTTAATACCTACTCCGAATTTTTATTTTGTTTCCTTTACTGCTTGCTCAATATACAGATTGAACAACATCGGGGAGAGGCTACAACCCTGTCTCACTCCCTTCCCAGCCTATGCTTCCCTTTCATGTCCCTCGACTCGTAAGTAGCCTTTCGCTCCCTGTACTTTACCCCTGCAGCCTTCTGAATTTAAGAGATTATTCCAGTCAACATTGTCAAAAGCTTTCTCTAAGTCTACAAATGCTAGAAACGTAGGTTTGCCTTTTCTTAATCTAGCTTCTAAAATAAGTCGTAGGGTCAGTATTGCCTCTCGTGTTCCAATATTTCTATGGAATCCAAACTGATCTTCCCCAAGGTCAGCTTCTACCAGTTTTTCCATTCGTCTGTAATCAGATATATGTACAGTATTTAACAACCATTTTCTGAGCATTGCTGGTGAATTAAACAAAAATTTAGTGTCTACAGGAAATCATATAAATTTCTTAGCAAATGCCTTTCCGAGATTGACGTCTGAAATACTCCTCTGTGATACAGACAAGAGGAAGATTGAGTCAATAAGTAAATCACTGAAGACTAAGGACTCTCATGGTTATGATGGAGTGTCTAATAGAATATTAAAGTACTGTGCTGCACATGTTAGCCCTGTATTTAGCCATATTTGTTATTTTTCCTTTAGGAATGGTCAGTTTCCTGAGCGATTAAAGTACTCGGTAGTAAAGCCGCTTTATAAAAAGGGAGAAAGGGATAATGTAGACAATTTGACCTATTTCTATGCCATCAGCGTTTGCAGAAGTTATCGAAAAGGCTGTGTATGTAAGGTTAATTGATCATTACATATCACACGATTTGTTGTCAAATGTACAGTTCGGCTTTAGAAGTCGCTTGACAACTGAAAATGCTACATTCTCTTTTCTCTGTGAGGTACTGGATGGGCTAAACAAAAAATTTCGAACGCTTGACGTATTTTTTGATTTAACAAAGGCATTTGACTGTGTTGATCTCACAATATTGCTCCAGAAGTTGGACCATTACGGAGTAGGGGGAGTAGCTCACAATTGGTCACCTCTTACTTTAGCAACAGGCAGCAAAAGGTCATTATTCAATGTTGATAACGGCTGTGATGTGAGATCCGAGTGGGGTACTCTCAAGTGGGGGTTGCCCCATGGATCAGTGTTGGGGCCGCTCCTGTTCCTTATTTATATAAATATGCCCTGTAGTATTATGGGTAACTCTACAATATTTCTGTTTGCTGATGACACTAGCTTGGTAGTAAAGGATGTTGTGTGCAACATTGACTCGGTTTCAAGTAGTGCAGTACATGATCTCAGTTCATGGCTTGTAGAAAATAAACTAACGTTAAGTCACAGTAAGACTCAGTTTTTAGTTTCTAACACACAATTCGACAATCTGACGTTTAATCTCACAAAACGGGCATATGATTAGTGAAACTGAACAGTTCAAATTCCTAGGTGTTCAGATAGATAGTAAGCTGGAAAGCCCACGTCCAGGATCTTGTTCAAAGACTTAATACTGCCAATTTCACTACGAACGGTATCGAAAGTGAGTGATACTTCGACACGTAAATTAGTCTACTTTGCGTATTTTCATTCACTTATGTCGTATGGTATTATGTTTTGGGGTAACTCTTCCCATTCTAGAAGGATATTTTTGACTCAGAAACGGGCGGTTTGGGCAATAAGTGGTGAGAGTTCACGAACCTCTTGTCGACCTCTGTTCATGAGTCTGGGTATTTTGACATTGGCCTCTCAATATGTATATTCCTTATTGTCGTTTCTTGTTACCAATATTCGTTTAATTCTAGCAATAAGCAGGTTTCACTCTGTTAATACTCGGCAGAAATCAAACCTCCATTTGGATCGGACTTCCTTAACTCTTGTGCAAAAAGGTGTGCAGTATACTGCTGCATCCATTTTCAATAAGCTGCCACTCGAATTCAAAAATCTTAGCAGTAATCCACGCGCTTTCAAATTGAAACTGAAGAGTTTCCTCATGGGTCACTCCTTCTATTCTGTCGAGGAGTTCCTTGAAAAATTAAGCTGATTCTCATTGTACTGCTGATAGCGTTTGCCTAAACTTATGGACTGATTTTCTTTCAGGTTCATGAACATTTATTTTTATCCGTTATTACTTTTATGTTGTAAGTTCATGTACTGACACTTTCCATGACCTTGGAGATTTGCTCTTCAATTTGGTCCTACGGAACTTGACATGTAAATAAATAAAAATAAAGAAATACGGGTAACATACCATGTGTATAAGAACTACGAGGGAACAATAAGAGTGGAAGACGAAGTGCTCGGATTAACAAGAGCGTAAGAGAGGGTTTTACTCATTCACCCCTATTGTTCAGTCTGTACATCGAAGAAGCAATGTTGGAAATACGAGAGGTTTAAGAGTGGAATTAAAATACAAAGGGAAATATCAATGATATGACATTTCTATCCTCAGTGAAAGAGAACTACAGGATCTACTGAATCTAATGAACAGTCTAATGGGTACAGAATATGCACTGAGAGTAAATTGTAGACCAAGACGAAAGTAATGAAGTATCAGAAATGAGAACAGCGAGAAACTTAACATTAGGATTCGTGATCACCAAGTAGATAGTTAAGAAATTCTGTTACCTAGGCAACGGAATAATCCATCGGGCACGGAGTAAGGAGAACATAAAAAGCGGATTATCACTGTCAAAAATGTCGTTCCTGGAAAAAATAAGTCTGTTAGTAACTAACATTAGCCTTCATTTGAGTTTGTACCTTTGGATGATAGCATTGTATGGTAGTGAAACATGGATTGTGGGAAAACCGGAAATGAAGAGAATCTAAGAATCTGAGATGTGGTGCTATAGAAGAATTTTGAAAATTAGGTCGACTGATTAGGTAAGAATGAAGTTCTCCGCAGAATGAGTGAGGAAAGCGATATATGGAAAGCACTAACAAGAAGGGACAGGGTGGTAGAATATTTGTTAAGACAACAGGGTTTAACTTTCTTGGTACTAGAGGGAGTAGTAGAGGGAAAAAGCTATAGAGGAAGGAGCTATTTGAACACATCCAGCAAATAATTGATGAAGTACGCTGCAGGTGCTATTCTGAGATGAAGAAGTTAGCACAGGAGAGGTAACGCATCGAACCATTCAAAAGAATGATGACTAGAAAAGAAAGAAATATGACCGCATATTAAGTTACCATTCATTTCTAGAGTGAAATGTAGTCTCCAATATCAGTTCATTATTATGTAGTACAAAGAATTACTGACTTACCTCTATACATTGTGGTTGTAATTAGTGCACGTGTTTGGGCTGCATCTCTGTACTTGATAGGCGTAAAGATAGTTATGAAAATCAGTGAACTACTTAATGTCGTGTTCGTGTATGGAGGTGCTAGATGTAAACAGTGAAATGTAAGGGAAATCAGTGAACTAAATTAGAGCTTCGATGTACAGGCAACTGCGTCCAGTCGAAAATTAGATTTGCGCTAATGTCCTGAGAATTTTGCTATGAAAGGTTTGTCTTTGTTCATTGGACATAGAATTTTCGCTGTGCAACGCTGATTTGAAAGGAATAAGTTTGGAATATAGGCGAGAGGTAATGTCGCTTATCTTTAAGGCTATAGAGTCGCACTAAAAACACATGTACAAGGAAAGCTTGCTGAGTTTAGATGCAATGAAAACAATTATGTCTTCAAACTCGACAATGTGCAACGGGACTTCCTCCACTAGCATTACTTTTCCTCAACAGTAGTTGCCGATAGCAGTATCACTTTTTTAAATTTTGGACAGGTCAATATTAGCTGCTTTTCTGAAAACTTTCATACAATTTATTCACAATATGGTCAAGTAGTGTAGGCTTTCAAAGCCAGTATTGTCTTCACTTAATCCACAACATGTTATATTTCAGGCCAAAACTTATGGAAGGGATTATTTATTTTCGATGTTACAGTCGATAAGTACTAGCTCTGAAAGTACAGTTAAAATTATTTTTTTTCTTAGAAACGTTTGAAATTACAAATTATTTGGCACACTTAAAATTTCTATTATTAATTAAGCAGTCTAGTACTTTTTACTATGTTTATTTCTGGATTCATTTATGAAATAATAATCGAAATTAATAGAAATTCTTTTGTCAAGAAGAATTGTAAACCATTTGGAATATGGTTTTACCGCCGAGTGAAGAAGTAGTAAGCATGCCTCTAATGTGATCGGACGTATTTTTGCGCTTTGGGGGAACAAAGTAATTTCGGCTTTGTTAATGTGAAAATTCAAAAGAGTAAACGAAATACTAAAATGTGACAAAATATATGAACGTCACAACAGATCTTCTACAACAACAATTTTCAAATTTATTTAAATCAATTCAATCATGAGGACCTAAAATGCGAGAATTTGAGCTTCAAGAAGCAGATCCCTAGACAAGGACTGGAGCCAACTCTACACGAAAAGCTAACTAAACTAAAAAGTTCACTGTAATCTTCGCTCCTCTCAAATTTTTCGTAAAAGACTTTGCTTACTGTGGACAATAACTGGAATTAGGAAGGAGGGAGCAGATTACAAGTGGTACTAGGAATTCTGCCATATACAGAAGACTTCCGGTCTCCTGGTTTCCATATGTTAAAAATTTGAGGAACCCCTTAGACTTCTGCAATAAAATCAGCTATAGTGCAGATAAAATCGATCTGACGAAACCACTTGTACAACCCATTGGAAAATCTCGGCGGAGGAGATATCCAATAAATGCTCCCAGTGAGCCACTTGTACAGAAGGAAAAAAGGCATCTTTTTACAGTGGTACTCATTATGGCACAATGTACACTATACTTTTTTTTAAATTAGTGTAAGACTTTTCGGTTTTCATCTTCTCTGGATGGTGGTACTGTCACAGTACATCATCCACAACTGACAGTTTGCTTTCGTTCCAGAACCCCCTTTTTTAAAATTTGCGAATTCATTCTCTCGATGTTAGCGTGAAAATTTGATCACAGGCGCTATTAAAAGAGAAAACAAATTTTTCGAATACTTGTTATGTTTCAAAATCAGGATGCTACTTAAACTGATTCTTTATTTGATGCCTTGTTTCACTGTGATATGTAAAATAAATACTCAGATTGTGAAATGTTTTGAGCATATTCTTGTTAAGATAGGGATTCACCTCCTAAACAATTTTTATAGCGAAATATTTAGCGTCTGAGTACATTGTGCACTTAGTGTAAGTGAAAATAGAGCAGAGGTAGGTAAACTAGGAAGTAAATATATAAGCCTGCTACAAGGAAACCCACTGTAATGAATAGTTCGATTTCTATGGCGACACAATCTAAGAGTTTCATTCATATCGAACATACGAAAAACGTTAGCCGCCGGAAATGAGTCTATTGCTATAGTTATCCTGGACAGTAACCGCCAAAAAAAGAGCTACTAGTTGATGCCTACCTGCCTCCAGTATTTATGGGTCTTCAAGCAGTACATAATGCCCTTTGCATTTTGACTTTAGACACCAGTATACCTGTAAAAATACTATGTTACACTTCATTTCTGGAACATTAGTGAAGTACTGTCAAGGTGATTTCACCTTCGCTGCCATAAATATGTGCTTTCTCAGTATATATGTGTAAGTAAATTTTGAAGTCTCCTCTAGTGAAATTATAAAAATGACACGACGTTTACTTTAACTCTAATTAGTTAGACCGTAGGTAGTAGAGCATTTGTGGGCTGCTTTTATAACTTGATTCAGTATGTAATATTAGTAGATTAAATATTGATAACTATTTGTTTGTTAGTATAGTTAAAATAGCAGAAGTACACAATGTAAAATTGTGAACTGTAACATTTACTTGCTTGAACTGTGTGGCAGGAATCTGATCTCTGGTGATATCGGCGGAGGCGAGCTGCAGTAGAATGACGTTTTAAAGGTGTGTTCCCCAGCCGGAAAGATGTGAGCAAGTCTGCTGGGGCGAAAATGCTGCTGTGAAACTGCTGATATGTTTGTTAATGACGACGAAGCAGATACAAAATCCCGTCCATTATGTTTAAATGAACGTCTGTCTCTGAGTTATGGGACTGCAGGCGCGGCTTGCTGGTGCTTCACAACGTCTGCATTACTTATGCGCCGTTATTGTCTCTGAACTTTGAGATACGGTTCAACTCGTTTGTGATCGTTAACTACAGGGTAAGAAGAAATTTTCCTCCGCAATATATGTGACGTTGATCTAGAACTATGAGTTCAATCTCGATACCTTGTTCCTGTTCATTAACATCAGTTTCTCCACGCCGAGTAATTAAATAACCGTTATATTTTGCAAATGTTTATCAGCATTGTTTGTGCACAAAAAGCAGTTTGTTTAAATGTTTATTTTGCATAAAACTTCTGGTCGCCTCTTGCATAATTGTGGAACAACTATCATTATGCGATTGCAGTGATTCCTACCATGTGCTATAATTTATTTGTAACTGCCTGATGGAGTAAGGTTGTGGTAATACGCGTCTGTGATTATACGCGTTTGTTTTCCATCCATTCACAGCGTTCGATTTGTTAATAAAGCTGCGTTGTGTGATTCGACTACAATGCTATTCATGTTCGTGTTACAACGCTCATTGATTTACTATTCGTGCCTATTATGTTTCATTTTGTGCCAAAATATCTTTCCAGTGTTTCAAAATTAATTCATACTTTTTTTTGAAGGACGGGCTTCTTTCATTGTACACAGTTACGTAATGTCCTTCCTAAAAAACAGTTAACCTCGCCCACAACCAGCTGATAGCGTTAAAAATTACAAAGCGCCTCTGTGTCCTGAAGAATTTACTGCTTAAACTCCCTAGTTGTGACGATGACTCCTTGCAGTCAATGTGCTATAAGTAGCAGCTGAAGAACATTTATTATGACCTGTAGCCATCTTTACGAGACACATTGCCTATTATGCAAATCACTTACACCTAAATTTACGCTAGCACTCCACTAAAACTATAGTCTCATTCTCAGAAGCGGCGGTTCAGATTTCCGTCCGACGAAGTTTTCTCATGGTTTCCACAAACCATTGACGCGAATGAAGAGTTACTTTCTCTGAATAAGACGCAATCGACATCCTCTTCACTATGAGTTACTGCTCTAAGCGTAATGACGCCATAAACGGAAAGGCGAACCCTAATATTCCTAACCTTCCTTCTCTGCTTTCACGCTCTTCAACACTTGACAGTAGTGCCACCCTTCTACAACAACAGTTTGATGCAGAACTTCTGTGGTGGCAACGTACTTAACTGGTGTGTTCGAAGCTTTATATTTTCCGCACTATTCTTACAGCTTTCTTTAAATGAAATCACGTGCACTAGAAAAGGAAATGCTGTCCATATTGATGAGATGTACTTTAGGCGCTAAGGGAGATGAGTGTCTCCTCTTCTTCTGCTGAGCTAATGCTCCTTCTTCAAATGGTTCCTTTCCAAAGTTCAATCTACGGCAGATTGCATGCACATCGGAACACGAATGATTTTTATTAACTCTGAAAACGACACTACGGTAATGCCAGTTGTTGTGCATTAGAGATGTGTTTATATTACGGGCGCATCGTACGTAATAGTTCTGTTGCGTGTTAAAGGAAATCACTGTGAAGAGATTTCGGCAAAGTCCTCGTACTCGACCAACAGTACCTTTCAACCCCTCTCCAAGCTACATTATGCAGCTGACTCGGAAGACGAAGAGGCCCTCCAAGTTCGTCTCATCATTTAGCAGCTGCATCAAATATTCAGAGGGCGGTGCATGCTACATGTGAGAAAGGCGCACTCAGGGTACTTATTCAGCGCCACTGGACGTTTACGGTCGCAGCCCCGCACACAGATTCAGAATATGGCGCCATTATACGAAACGTGAACGGGATGTGACGACAGAACAGACAGGACTGTTTCCACAACTTCTCATTTATATGCTTAGAGTTTTCTTCCGTATGTATCGTGTATCTCACTTTCCCCACCTTCTTTCATTGCTGCTTCTGATCCTTACGCCTATTCACGTGTCAGGAACGATTTCTACATGGGTGTTCGAGGCGAACAATGAGATCAAAATTACGGATGTAAATAACTCGTACAAGGAATGTTAGTGATGAACAAAGTGGTGGTCTTGTCTGCTGTGGCATATTCAACTTTCATAAATTCACTGTAGCATACTCAAATAAAATGCGTGTATTTTTAAACATCCGACAGTAAATTCTATTCATGGCATTATTAATATATGTAGACATTGTTGCTCAGTTGCTACATGAATTACGCTTAGCATGTAATTTTTTTCGCTGGCGGCATCGAACTAGTCATGAGACTGTTGAACGAAAAATAAAAATAAATAGATAAAATGTAACACAGAACAAACTGCAACAAAATTCTCAACCACCCACTGCAGGTGAGTATGACCGCCCATTACTGGTCTAAGAATATTCTTGTTGTGTCCAGTGTTTTCAAAATGAAAATGAGGATCGAAATACTGTTACCAATTTGCTTAGCATGTTTTGTCTTACAGAGATGGTCCTTCAGAAACATTTTGGGAACATAATCATAGTACTCCGTCAACACATTTTTTCTTATTATTTTATACAATTTTATGCACCTCATCCTGCGCCTTTTCTACTTGGTTTATTTTCGTGAACTGAAACTGCAGTGAAGCGAACTGTTTTCTTTATACTAGTGTATGTCTCTGTTGTAATTCTGAACAATGTTAGTGGCGTAGTTACGAAAACGCTAGATGAGAAAATGAGTCGTACAAACGTAAACCGTATAACTGTCTTTTCAACTAACGTAGCGATAGTGATTAGAAAGTGTATCTGTACGTTAAAGAAGCTGTCCTGTAAATTCTATTGTGCAGCGCAGTGAAGTGCTACAATGTGTGACGTCACAATACGTGGCTTGCAATTCCAACAAACGAAGTTAAAAGGATGAAAATGTTACGTAAAATGCTAATCAAATTTTGAAAAAAAAAATCACTAAATTGTTTCTACTAAGATTTCCTGTCCAGTCTGACTAAACAAAATTCCAAACGCAGAATAATGTACAAGCAGATGTAACATTGTACTGTGAAAATAAAACTGCATAAGAAATTTAAAATGACCTGAACTTAGTTCAAAATGTCCTGATAATACGTTCTGAAAATTAACACCTAGCTCTGAATGATCTTATTACGTTCTGATTATACTGTAACTAGCCCTAACAAATTTTTTTGTGGCTTACGTGTGGCAACAGAAAATTGGTAGGTGCTGCTCCAAGTGATGCACTTAAAATATGCAGCGCAGCAGCAAACAGGAAAATTGGAAAGAAAAGCCTTGCACACTGCAATTCAAAGAACATGCTCATGCTACAATCATTCCGTTCCGCAAAATGCTAATGCGGCGACGCAGAGAATTAGAAAATGTGAAATTCTTTCGAGCGAAGATGGTGCTGGAATTCGAACAAGTGAAATAATTAAATGGAAAAAAGCCTGTGGAAAACTGTATCACAAAAACTGAAACTCATTGTCTGACTATGACGATGAACTTCACAAAAAACGATCGTTTTAACAAACATTTTTCAGCTACTACTAATCATTGAAAATGGTGAAGTAGTGATAAAATCTAATACTTAAGAGTGCAAGCCATGTGAATTGAAAGCCTTAATAACTCTCGTCTGAACAAAGAAACCAATTAATCCAAACCAAAAGCAGATTTTCCATTAAAACCTTCCGTTATTAACACAAATGATAGTTAAGCACGACCAAGAAATGCAGAAACACTTTACCTCAAAAAATCTTTACAAAAGCATAGTTCATCCTTCTTTGTTACTTTATCTCTGTGCTCTACAAGCCATTTTCATCCGCTCAGTAGCCTTAGCCACATCCGACTATTTTGCTAACTGCTCTTAGAGTGTCTACGGCAACGACAATGCAATCAAAGATCACAAGATCTCTTTGCTTAACATATCGACTGTCTAAAAATACTTTTTGAAAAATGTACAGTATAAACATGGGGAAAATCTTCCACAGTAGTCAGTTCAGATTTTGTGAATAAAAAGTTTATATTGTCGTCCAATGCATTATTCTCGGGCAAAATAAGATTTTAATACTGAAATTTAAAAAAATTGTGTGATTTGTAAAAATTTTTGAACATGTTCAAAGTGAATACTATTTACGTTGGAAAACAATTGAAATATGTACAATATTTCATATTTCAATTGAATATATTACATATGGTGCAGTCTACTGGGAATATTCAGAGGCGGTAAACAGTATGCTATGAAAGCACATGGTGTAAATTATATGTTACAATTAGGCACAGTAAGTTTCATTTATTCCCTGAGCAAGAAAAAAAATTAGACGTAGCATATATGTTACAACAATGACTGAAGAAATTGAGAAAGACTGAATGAAAATAGGACTTACACTATTTATCTCGAATATCAAAAATAAATTAGAAGACCTTCAATTCCGAAAAATAATAACACGAAAATATTGTTCCTAGTACATCATTTTACGATTTCTGTAAGCACAGTAAACTTTATAGTTGGAAATGGAAACGAAGTCCCATGCTTCTTGACAAAGCGTAGGGGAACGATGCGGGAGACCCACACCGCCGTACTAGGCAAGGTCCTAATGGAGGTGGTTTGCCATTGCCTTCCTCAGACCGTAATGGCGATGAATGATGATGAAGACGACACAAAACCCAGTCATCTCGGGGCAGGTGAAAACCCCTGACCCCGCCGGGAATCGGACCAGGACCCCGTGCTCTGGAAGCGAGAACGCTATCGCAAGACCTCTAGCGGCGGACAAATTTTATAGTTGCCAGAATAAAAAGTATAGGAAAAGTGTTCCAGGCATTTTGTGACGTCATAATCTAACTAGCGAAGAGGTCAGTAACAACTATTCGAAACGACTCCTAACAGCAGAAAACATTGTTAAAGTGAAAGATAGTCTGCAAAATATTTCAGCAAAATTTCAATGCCGATTAGTTGTGTTGGTGAATATTAAAATATCGTCGTGTGTGAACATCATCAAAGAGTACGTGCCTCTTTATTCTCTCTAATTCTATCATGCACGAACTGAAGCTTTCAGACCAAACAGCTCGTTTTTAGCTCATTTGTGGGGTCTGAATGAAACAGTACAGGGACATTTGCAACCTCAGTTTTTCATTTATTCAGGCGCCTAATTCAGCCGATGACAGTATACGAACTCAGAGAACGCGACTCATTGCGCATCAGAAAATTTTCATCAGTACGTTGAACAGCGTTGCGTAAAATCAAAACTGGTGTTCGGTACGTAATTTAAGGGTGTGCCGTTTTAGCCGTGCAATCAATATTCCTTCTCATCACAGGAATGGTTCACCACGCTGCGCAAAATTAGCCTCCCCATACAGAATCTTCTATACAATAAGCGTTCGTAGCATATCTGGATGTTTAATGGCATTGACTGCTAGTATATGAGTGCGTTATTCTGTCACATGCGTTAAAAGTTATCTGTTTATTTCAGTGAAAGTGGATCTGTAATGTTGATTGCATGTTTAAAGTTACATTGTTCTCCAGATGCTCAACTTTAAGCTTCCAGGTTTTCAACGGTTCACTTATAACACATTGACGCTGATAGCTTGCATAACGTTAACTGTTGCTGACAAAATTCAACTGTGAGAGTGCATAGAGAAATCTAACTGTAAGAATTCTAAGAGAAACTTGTCCTCTGAAATTTACTGCTATCACAAAATCTAACCATGAACTTTGATGAAAAACTGATTACTCTCATTTAATTAAATAAAGAATCCGTTCTCTACACTATTTGTCTTACCTGGGTTGCTTTAGATAACACAGTGTAAACTGCTCTCGGAATTACGGCGCTTTTCGATAACAGAGCTGCAAAATCTAACTACTGAGATACGCAAAGGTTCAATGCGTTCTTTAAAACTATATTACTATCATTGTTGGTTCATAATTTTTGACAACGGTTTTAAATAAATTTAAATTTAATTGTGTCTTGGGATGTGGACAATGACTGTCAGCAAAATGAACTCAGTAGCAATCTCATATCATTTGACTTACTAATATTTAATGAAACTTCAATAATAGTTAAGCTTCCTCTGAAATCACGTAAGTATAATTCAAGAATTACAAAAACTAAACTTCATGTGTATGACCTTCCCTTAACAACATTCCAAATTCTAATCCTTAAATCCAGTTCTCTCACAATGATCGGTAAATCGCACAGTAAATGTACAGCAAAAACAGTTATGGTCTGAATGTCTGACGAACTGCTGCATTATCAAACCACTGCCGCAAATGAAACAAACCTAATCATTACCTGTAATCCATTCTTCACAAAGAATATAAGCGTACCAAAGTAAAAATCAATTCTTTTCCTCTCCAAAATAAATTTTCCATTATCTCGTAATAGATTTCTCAAAAGTTTCCATTGTTTGCTGCTTACTGCTATTGAAACAAAACTCGACTGTTCACATCTAACACCAAAGCTCATGGTCTGCTTGCTCTCCACTACTCGCGATCAACGGACAAATTTGCCGCGGATCTTCACAACAGGCGTCTTGAGCCAATATCGTTTAAGGGAGCCTCAACTACACTGCAAACCGATAGATGTCGCTTCAGTCACGCTACTGTGATTCCTTGCGGTGGTAGACATCTCTGCAAATTCCCGGGAGTACTGGACTATCGAACGAACCGATAAATGTCTCTGCAGTGACGCCTTGGTGTGTTAGTGTGATGTGAACTATTTTTGTCAATTAATTAAAGCATCAGCATAAGAAAATAGATTAGTTTCACACATGTGTCTTCTTCTGTATAATAGTTATGCACACTATTTGAAAATTCTCTTGAAAACCCCGCAACTCCAAACGAATGCCGTTGCTAAAAGGAAGGCGTTGAAATGCAATCCGTACAAAATTCGGTTTCCAGATTTAAACGAAACTGTGATGAATTAAAAGGGGCTATCGTGTGGTATTGGAAACTCTACAGAAGGTTTGGTTGTGGTGTCAAACTGATGTGTACTCTAATCCGAAGTGAATCGGTCATTGCAGGAAGGTCATGAGTCAACTTTTTTACAAAAATGAGTTATTCGAGTATATTTGGAACCGTGTGATGGAGAGTAGCGAGAATAATATGTACAAGAAGGGAAGTTGTCAACCTTCAAATGGCGTCATTATCAGAGCTCGAAATCTTCACTCCATGTAGAAAGGTCATGAGTCATCGACTCGTGCCTTTTTGCAATAACGACATGTAACAATCTGGTCAATGATTCGCCAGAGAAGATCCAAAAAATTCTACTGTAAAATTAATGCAGTTTCTAAACGCATTTAAAGAGAAAAATACTGAGGGCTGAAGTTTGACTACATGCAAAATTTAGTGTTACCAAGTATTCCTTTGCAGCGTATCTTTTATTTCAAAAGGATATGGGGCAATGCTTTTGGTATATATAATATGAAAAGAAACACTCGCACCTTTAAAGGCGCCACGAAGGTGAAGCCAAGAAACGTGCAAATGACAGCTGCTTATTTCTATACCATTACGTGCAGAAACATACCTAGAAAAATGAGAATGAGCTTAACCTGGTTGGCAATGGTTGTGCCGGTTAGAATAACAACACAGTGCTTCACTTTTGTCTAACAGTTGTATCAAATGGGACAGAGAAAAAGATGAAAAACTACTTCTCTATAAATAGGCCATATTTTTCTACCAAATGATAAAAATGAAACCATAAAGAAGTTGGTGAGCAACCACGACAGGGCCTATATGTTTGAAGGGTACGCCATAACGATCAAAAAAGCATCAAGTATGTTTTTAGTGGAAACTGTTGACAATTTTGCTGTATTAGCATTTAAAAATTGGTGGCCTCTCTATTTTAAAATGTCTTGCCTCTCTGAATGAAGCATGGGAAAATTTCCTACGGTACATAAAATTTCTGTTTCTCCGTCTAAATGTATAAGTGTTGAGCATTATGTCCATTGTTTGGGGCAAGTGAAAAAATAAGAGCAGTTTATTGGATGGTGCTGTCACACAAATATTTCATCTCCTTTATAGCTTCACTAAGGATCCTATAATCACAATGAGTTGCCATATCCTGAAAAACGGGTGCCCATGAATGCCAAAAATGTACGAGGTGTACTGAAAGTGGAAAGGTGTACTGCACCTCAATATATGGAATTTTATGAGCAATTGCAAGAACGGTCAACAGTAGGGGTAACACACAATGTTGATGATAATGATGATCAAAAAGATTAACTTGTATTTTTGTGTTTTGCTTCAGCATTGTTATAGGAAATGCAGCTACAGCTAAAAATTTGAATAAAGTGGTAAGAGTCTCCATTGAGTTTGCATTTCGCCATATACATGTTTTCCAAAATTAGCAATCATTTATTATAACAAATAATTTTTCACTGGAAAAATATCTGAGCAGTAATTTTTAATTTTATTTTTATGTAAAACCATAAATTACAAAACAAAAGAATTACAATGCAAACCATTTCTTGAAGACATTGAATTAAGAAGAAACACACAAATGATTTATGCTGTAGGCAGTTTTTGACTTAAAGATTTCACAACTCCACATAAATATATCGCTTGTTGTATAACCCTACCTTTTTTTTTTTGGTATTAGGAGGACCTTAGCCAAGTACCACGGTTTTGCGAATATGTTGCACAGCTCGACTATTTCTGTCATAGATAAATTTCTATTCGCACGGATTTTTACTACCGCTCTTGTTTTATGTAGTGTCATGCGATAGTTGAGAGCCTCCATTCATTGTGGGTTATTTGGCACAGCCTAATAACGCCTAACACTCGGTAGTGATTTTGGCAGAAAACAAATTCCGCTGTATATTCCACTTGTTATTTGCAACTGGGAATATCACAGTTTTTTTGGGTTAACAATAGCACCTGTAGCTTTTTCGTATCGCCGTAGGATGTTATGTGTCAGCATCTCGAGGACTTCCCATGGAAACGACCAAGTCGTTGGCGAAAGGTCCGGACGTAAGCTTTTCATTTACTATTGTAATTCATTGGCATTCACAATATATAGTACATAGGAGAGGATCTAAAGCTCTTGCATATAACGCGACGGATGACAGGCAACACTATCTGACTGATATTTTGATGGGGAATTGTTCACTTAATCTGCCATTAACAATGACCTGTGCCACAGCACTGCCAGAAATATTCTGAAATGCATTCGTCAAATTGGCGCCAAAACCCACTTTATTCGTAACTTTTTCCAGATGTTTATGACTAATACTATCGAAATCATTTTAAAGTCTATTAATGAAATCGGTAGGTTAGAAAACGGGACCTCTGTCACCGGAAAACTACGTGTAACTGACTGACACGATGATGATTATTTACGAAGTGTATTGTGAGGTCTTTTTTCCAAAGAAAATAAAGACATCAATAGCTTCCAAAATTGCAGTGAGTATTCCAGTTGAGGATGTAATGAGCTGCTTCTTTAATTCGTTTGTAAAAATGGCTACCGCAGTTTAGCGTCTCGGATGATCACAAAAGTCGATAAGCCGTCTCTGTCGTCTTCGATGCAGCTTGTGCACGTCGTAATGACGTCACAAGTGACTTTTCAGATCCTGCGTGCGCATTTCTAAGCCTTCAGACCCTTCGAGCGCAATTCCAGACATTCCAAACAAGAAAAATTCCAACGAAAATTTACACACAAACCTTACAGTGTGTGCCCAAATGAGCACATCAACGATTTAGGAACGTGGGTCGAGAAGAAGGTGATCTCAAGGTTACCGCAAGGTGCACACTTGACGATTCCGTTAAGCATAAAGGAAAACTCTTTTCGGTTATTTGTAATTGCGCTATAAGTGCACAAATGAATTTCTTTACTCATACCAGAGATGAGGAATCTCCGTGTGCCAGATTTTCACTACACTTTACAGGTAGCTCATTAATTTGTAATTCTATACATTTTTTTTTATTTGCGTCTTTGCATACCAGTGATATAATATGAACTTTGTTCACCAGTCACACATATGTTTGCATTATGAATTTACTGAATATACACACAGAAACTACGTACCAGTATTAAGTAATGCGAAAGCCACTATTCAGTGCCTGGATGCAGTACTCTCCACGAAAGTTACCGGTTTCCTTTTCATTCCCATTCACGTTCTGGTCGATGGAAGAAAGACCATCTGTATACTTCTGTACACACTCTCTACTCTCTCTTCTAACTCTTATCTTATTCCCGTGATCCACACGTGAAATACATTACCTGATCAAAAGTATTCGGACGCCTTTTAGTGGACGTTAATATGGGGTGTGTCCACCGTTCACCCTTATGATGACTTCAACTCTGCTAGTCTCTGAGGAAGAATGGCAGCCCATCCTCCCTTAATAGCCGAAACCCCAAAAGACGGCCTAAGTGGCCGTGAAGTTCTAGGCGCTGGAGTCTGGAACTGCGAGACCGTTACGGTCGCAGGTTCGAATACTACCTCGGGCATGGATGTGTGTGATGTCCTTAGGTTAGTTAGGTTTAACTAGTTCTAAGTTCTATGGGACTAATGACCTCAGAAGTTGGGTATTTCCCAGCCCCTGTCTACCGTGAACAGGTCGTCTAGATATGCCATTGACAAGCCACTCGCAGTCAAGTGGAAGAGTAATGACAGATTCCCTACTTCCTGCAGAGAAGACAGGATCCACAGGAAAGGACGTACCTGAGACGCCTTTGATATCTCAGGTACTGTTACATGACTCTCGGATTCTCTTCCAATAAACCTATTCGCAGCAGGTAGCCATCGTTTTCCGGTGGTCAGGATGATTTCCAGCTGGTGTGCTAACTCATCCTATCTTCGAGAAAAGCATCCAAAGGGGTCGTGCATTGCGGCTGATGCAATCTTTTACAGGACAGAAAACAAATAACTTTAAACTAAGCCTAATGACTATCTTTTAATCTGTTACCCCAAAAAATCTGTAATTCCCTGTAAGTATTGAACAAAATACGCAAAATGAGATTTCTCTTGAGGCAACAGAAAAACCTGCAGTAAAAATTACTAGTTTCCTAAAACCGTTTTAGTTAATTATAGTAGCCAACAACCCCTAAAATAGTGTTAATTTATGTTAAATGTAGTTTATGAATGCTCCACTTGAAAAGGGAAAACTAGATGTAACACAACATGTACTACAGTAACTAAGACATAAACGCCGATTTAATACGAATTAGTTCAATGATAACTTACGAAAATTCTCAGAAATATAGTTTTGTAAACGCCTGAAAATTCTAAATAAATGATCTGTTTCTCACGTAATTATACAACGAAATTAGAGAAAGTTTGTTTTGAACAAGAATAGGCCTACTGTTCTAAAAATTTTTTTAGAAAACGCATATAAGTTTAAGCCTGCAATTGATGATAGCAGTACGAGTTTATCGCGGCATTCTCAAGTGTTCGAAATTTCACAATACAACAAAATACAAACAGGTATTGGTACTACAATCAATGGAAGATTATGCAGAAGCGATGCGAACAGTAAAATATACTAATAATGAATTTCACACCGGCGCAAGAATCTGGCACACGTGGTCTCACATAGCGGAAAATTCCGGAGTCGGCTTTTATACGTATTGCACGGATTTATTACTTTCCTGATACTGTGACAAGTTCAACACTGGTATGCTGGAGTTGAACACTGCCGCGTCGGTTTATCTCAATCAAAATCGCGAAAATGTGCTGCATATCTTCCACTTGGAGCAGTTAACGATGCAAATCGGATGGTTGTTTTGAAAATTAAAACTTTGTATTCCTATGCCTAAGTTAAAATGTGCCGCAAGTTTCTGATTTTAGTCAGGCAGAATTCGTAATCTTGTGAAATCAGATGGATCTTTTCGAAAGACCCTGTACTATTCATATCCGTTGACTAACATACGGCTATGCCTTGAGCTTTCTGCAACGAAATTCACTCGAGTCGCCTTGCAGTGTGACGGCGTTTTTGCAGAAAGCCGTCTTTTGCTACCGCCTTGACTCACTTTCCCACCCAGCAAGTGCCGGGACTTTGAAAACATTTCCGCGACATCGTCACAACTAATGCCGGCAGCTACTTGTAGTTACTGGTTTCCCAATCGAATGAAAGGCATGAGGAAGCACTTTCATTACCGAGCAGCACTTATATGATTACTTAACTTTGGCTTCAGAGCTCTTCATTAACGGAGAGCGTTTCCCCGCTTTCAGCAATAATTACTCCCCCCCACCGTCCTGGGGACGCGCAGTGTCGTATGGCTGATTATTAAAGCAAATTGTAGCAGCGTTTCCGCACGGCAGTCGCGAGTTTGAATGGGCCAGGAGAACGGCCGAAATAAGACTTCCCTCGTTGTTTGTGATTCATATCTTTAATTGAACGCTTGTCGCGTAGGAACTTTACTGGCAGTGACTGTGTCAAACGCAGCGGAAAACAGTAGCGTCTGGCTGCTTTGTGGAAGCACTACGAGAAATATCAATAATGCGCAAGCGAAAATTGAGAGACCTAATAGCTTCGGCTAATTTTGTGAGATGAAGTTGCTGTGACAGCAAGAGCGAGAGAGGGAGAGGGAGACAGAGAGAGAGAGAGAGAGAGAGAGAGAGAGAGAGAGAGAAACAAAGAATCATTCCATTTCTGGTGCTGATAGCGACAGTTAAATTTTCCAAAAAGCTTTCCACCGCTCAAATCAGCTATAATCAACGAAAGGATTGTGCTGAAAACTTGTGTGAAAGTTAAATGTGTACTTTTATCGAAACGAATGCTTTCTTGGATCATATGAAATACACTCATGTGAACTGTTTCACTTGCCTGCCCTGAAAGTTTTCAAAGTGCTTCGCCTTGACTTAGTTCATGTGTTTGTGCTGCGGGTTGAACTCTACATAGATTACAGCGAGAAAGAAACAGGTAGCATCTGACTAGATTACTGGAGAAGATACTGAGGATTTTGGGAAAATGGAATGTATCTGTAAGGGAAATAGCGCAAAAGATACTAGTGGTAAAATTCTAGAGGTGTTCAAATGGCTCTGAGCACTATCGGAGAACGTCTGAGGTCAAGGACATCACACACATACATGCCCGAGGCAGGATTCGAACCTGCGACCATAGCTGTAGCGTGGTTCCAGACTAGCGCCTAGAACCGCTCGGCCACCCCGTCCGGCTCTAGAGGCATGTTCAGGTTTTTGGAGCCTTTAGCAAGTGGGCAGAAATTGAACGACTTTAGAGACGCGCTTATAGGAGCTAGGGACAGCCCGTATGAATATCTAAGACAAATGTCTGGGGAACTTAGATGGGTATTGTTATAAGAAAGAAGAGCCTTTTGGTTAAAATGTGAGTCGGCCGTTGTAACCGCACTGGGCGGTGGCATGGTGTCACTCGCAAAACGTGGTGTACTGTGGACGCTATGCACATTTAGTTGGCTTCACGCTGGAAGATGTCTTGCCTGATGGAAAGTTATTGCATGATGTTGGATAAAGGCAATTATAAGGGTGAGCGTCTGTTAGTCTGTGAAATAAACTCTATTCCTTCCCCATGGTTTGATTGTTTGAGGTGATTTAGATTTTAAATAGTGGTTTTAGGGGCGCCATTGTTTATTACAAGGGACTTGGAATCATCAGCTCATTAATTGATTCTAGTGATTGTTAGTAAACTCTTGCTACTGGACGGTTACCACTAGTGTTTTATTTCTTAAGAGCAAGTTAACAGCTGAATAGCTATTGTGACGTCACTTACTAGGTTCTGAATGCTTCAATTTGAAGCTTTGCTTCGAAGAAATGCAGTCTCTTGTTCTGCACCATATGTCCTTTAATTAACAACTGTTACAATTAGGTTCATTCAAAAATGGTTCAAATGACTCTGAGCACTATGGGACTCAACTGCTGAGGTCATTAGTCCCCTAGAACTTAGAACTAGTTAATCCTAACTAACCTAAGGACATCACAAACATCCAAGCCCGAAGCAGGATTCGAACCTGCGACCTAACGGTCTTGCGGTTCCAGACTGCAGCGCCTTTAACCGCACGGCCACTTCGGCCGGCAATTATGTTCATTATTTGTTCATTCTGATTCCCGAGCTCGAGGCGAGTCTTAATCCCTTGTTTCTATGGACTTTGAAATAATCGTGTTTTAATTGTTGTTTTTATGTTTGTTTGTTTCACAAGTCACCTGTACCACCCCGTAACCAGACTGTTCATGTCACTGCAGGTGGCCGCTATTTACATAACATAGGTGCAGATGGCGTGTTGTGCTCATCTCTTGTAAGAGATGACTGAAAAGTCTTGTAATCAATTATGTTTTCAATTACTTGTAATTAGTAAATTTATAGCCTTTGTAATAAAGTGTTGTGAATTTAAAAGTTTGTTGTCTCTGATTAGTCCCTAGCACTCCAGAGTTTGAACGTAACTTGTTCTTCCTCTTACGTTAACGATTTCCGTTATATTGCATTTTAGTTGTTGGAAGTTTAATGCTAAATTGGTAGAGATTAGAGATACACAGACTTATCTGAAGGAAGTGTTACAATTTTATAATTCAGCTGGCGGAGTGTGTTTGTGAGGGTGGTGCGACGGGGAGGGGGGGGGGGGGAGCTTGGGAAGGGGGAGGGCAGTTCACACTGCCTGATCTAAAATATCGGGTCACCCTTCTGTAATGAGGAACTGACCACTAGATGAGACGAGAGATGGACCCTTCAGTACAAAAGAAAGCTGGGAGTGTTCCGTTGTCAGTATAGAAGCAGTAACAGCAGAACGGGTCGTCAGGAGAGCCCCAGCGAATTCATACGCCCACTGCTCACTGGATGTCATCTGAGAAACAAATCCGTCGGCGACGTTTCACTATTTGGGCTGCTACTGATGTGATTTTGTAGTGAAACCAAGGTGAGGGAGACCAAATGAACTGACTGACAGGAACCGTCAAGCAATACGGAAGGGGGGAGAGGGGGGAGTTGTAAAAATCGCATGAGATCGGCAGAAAAATTGCCCGTGAATTATAAACTGCCACCAGCAGTCCAGGTAGTCCGATGACTGTGCTTAGGGAGTTGAAAAGAATCAGGCACTGTAAAACTAAACTTTGTTTATGTTTACATCCCAGTTTCCGTTAGTTGTTAATGTTACCCCTTCTATACTATTTACTTGACTGTGATCATATGTCGAATTGGTTAAACATTCTGACTCTAAGCTACGTTACCTGACGTCGATTCGTATTAAAAGGAACTAACTGGCACAATAACGGCATTCGAATCAGTCTTCCTCAAGGCAATAGAAGTTGTGTATTGTAAGAAACTCAGAAACGTTCGCCAGCCCAAAATGCACAAATAATTTCATAACAATTGTCTGAAAACTGTCAAATTTCGCCGGCCACGGTGGCCAAGTGGTTCTATACGCTTCATTCCGGAAACACGTGACTGCTACGGTCGCATGTTCGAATCCTACCTCGGGCATGGATGTGTGTGATGTCCTTAGGTTAGTTAGGTTCAACTAGTTCCAAGTTCTATGGGACTAATGACCTCAGAAGTTGAGTCCCATAGTGCTCAGAGCCATTTGAACCATTTTCGAAACCACAAAAGGTATCGACGTTGGACAGTGGGATCTAAAGCGAAGTCGAAATTATAACCCATTCAGAAGGAATTCTCGACAAGTCAGTCCATTTCAGCAATGTTACTGCCCACAGACCATTGCCTCACAGATGCCTGTTTATTGTAGTTGAAACGTCCCCTTTGAACAATTATACAAGACTGTCCTTAAACTGACACACAATATTTTGTTAGCGCAACGCAATCTGACTTTCAAAATTCCCTACAAAAGAATGGCCCAACTAACATTAAACTATACCTTTCACAAATCACTTACCTCACAAAAATCTTCGCTGCTCAAGCTACTGCAATACAGCGAGCGCCACTACTGCCAGCTAAATAAAAGATTCAAACTATGGAAGGCACTAACTACTGATAGGGATAGTTAGCAAATGAAAGATATTAATAGAGAACAAACAATGTATTTACCTTGATATCATCATATATAAATATAGCAGTTCATGACAAATTTCAAAACTCCGCCATCTCTCTCCCCACATCCACCACTGCTGGCGGCTCACCTCCAACTGCCCAACGCTACGCGCTGTTCACAGCCAGCTGCCTAACACTACAATGGCGAGTATTACAACAATGCAAAGCAGCCACAGACTGCACACAGCACAGCCAGTGATTTTCATATTGAGCGCTACGTAACGTTGCCAATAAGAAAACATAAACAGCCTACTTACATAGAGAAAACATAAACAGCCTACTTACATAGAGAAAACATAAGCAACCTACTTACATAGTATGCATAGTCATGCTGATACAATCATTCTCTCCGAATGTTCCTGTACTGTATGCAATGCACAATGCTGCAAAATTCGTCCATGTTCTTCCGCAGTTAGCGTTTTCTTCAAAGCAGCATGGAGAACACACTCTAACCACTATAAACACCTCGACCACACCATAACAATACCATCGGATTTTCACAACCTATAGAGTGATTAATCGCTCCATATCGCTCGTCATCCATTGTTCATTGGCGTTGCTTAGCTCTGACAGCTCGACGATTGTACTGTATCGTGTGGACCTGTTTCTGTCATGTAAAATTATTCAAGTTTCATAAGTTTCATATCACACACACACACACACACACACACACACACACACACATATATATATATATATATATATATATATATATATATATATATATATATATATATATATATGGGGTGAGTAGCGTAAGACGGAACACCCTCATTATTCCGTTGGCGATTGCACGTATCGACAAGCGGTGTACGGCGAATCATAGCCGACTATGTGGCACATACTTTGGTACATGCACAATAATCACAACGTTTACATTGACCGAGATAATGAGGTAAGTACATGTTTTTTAAATGGGACGCTATACTTTTTTACCATCATTCGAACGCTCTGGAAATGACGCGTATAGTGATGTAACGCATGTTGTTATTGTGATTCAAACTTCGCTTAAAAGACGCTGGGAAATATTGTGCGATTGAAGGTCGAGGCGGTCGGGAGCGGCTGCAGACTGTAAACACGCCTCGCGCGACCCGCAGGCAGAGTTACCGTGCTCTATGCATCATGCACGGCCTACGCTACGTAGTTAAATCCTCAGCCGCCCTCTTTTAAGCACGGTCCTTGGTGTGAAATTACATTGCAAAAGAGAAGAAATTGTACAGGAATATTCTTGCGGGTTCAGAGTTTGGCAAGGTTTGATTGTATTAAGTATTTATACCAACAGAAATTTTCTTAATGTTTTTGCATTTGTTATGCAGATTTCAACAGGGATTTGAGGGTTTTTTACATGCTTGTTAAATTGATCGATTTTATTGTATTTAAATTGTGCAATCAAATAAACATCGTTTGACACAACCGGTTTATGTTTGGTAATTATGGCCCTGCAGTTTCCTGTCGTATTACTGGACGCAAATAGCACGTTCCACCACTGTTGAACTATCTTAGTTCTATCATTGCTCCTTCGATCTATAGACTGAAAAGTAGGAGCGTGAGACTACATCCCTGACTTACCGTCTTCTTAATCCGAACTCTTTGTTCTTGGCCTCCCACTATTACTATTCCCTCTTGGTTCTTGTGCATTAGCCGCCCTGCACTATAGCTTACACCTATTTTTCTCTGGATTTCGAACATCTTGAACCATTTTACATTGTAGTACGCTTTTTCTGGTTGGACGAATTCTATGAAAGTGTCTGGTTTTTATTCACTGTTGCTTCCACTATCAACCCCAACGTCAGAACTGCCTCTCTGGTGCCTTTACCTTTCCTAAATCCAAATTGATCGTCAGCTAACAGATCAATTTCTTGTCTTACATCTGTCTCGTTTTCGTCTGGCTGGCCTTTACGTACCAAGAACCACGGTCACATAACTCTGGTCAGTGCGCCGCCAGTGGAACTCTACTCTTCGGCTTCTCTAGGGAATGTAATAATTTAGAACTGTTACATTTTGCACGAACCAATTTTTCGTGACATTCATTCAAAGATGTGTTAATCTTCAGTATATGTGTCAGCCACATAACATTGGCCCGTAATTCTTCAACTGTGCCTTTCTATTTCTACTCCATGAGTGGTTCAGAGTAATAATGAAAGTGAAAGTTTGCATTGAAAGAGTTAATTAACTGATTTTTCCAATGTGTGTTAACTACTGACTGGCTTTTGTTTTGAAACATGGGGAGTGTTAGACCTTTCAACTACTCTACGTTTGAATAATTTCGTAAACATACTGTGTTATACCGGAATTTACTTATTTTTGCTTAGAGAAGTACTATTAATGTATTTTATTTGGTATCCAAATTTGGGCTTAAAATGAATTTTGCAAATTAGATTCTATGCCACATCAGTTTAAGGGCCTTCTGTGAGTTATACAGCCCGCATCTCGTGGTCGTGCGGTAGCGTTCTCGCTTCCCACGCCCGGGTTCCCGGGTTCGATTCCCGGCGGGGTCAGGGATTTTCTCTGCCTCGTGATGGCTGGGTGTTGTGTGCTGTCCTTAGGTTAGTTAGGTTTCAGTAGTTCTAAGTTATAGGGGACTGATGACCATAGATGTTAAGTCCCATAGTGCTCAGAGCCATTTGAACCATTTTGAGTTATACATACGCTACATGTTTGTAACCAGTGAGCTTTCAGTAAAGGGACGTGTGTATACATTCTGTAAGTCAGCAAAGAAAATGCGACACGTTCTTTTCATACCTGAAATTTGACCAAAAAAATGGTTAAAATGGCTCTGAGCACTATGAGACTTAACATCTGAGTGAGGTCATCAGTCCCCTAGAACTTAGAACTGCATAAGTTCGAAATGTTGTATTCCAATAGAAACTCAAACAGAGTCACTTGTACTTTTCACCTGTTGGGAAACCTGTTGTGCCCTGTGTCAAGAGGAGTTAAACGTAAAAGGTAGGGATCTATTAGGCGTTGGCAGTGGAAACGCTTGGCAAATAATGGTACCGCTTAGGAAAACGACAGCAAGAGACTGGAAGAAACACCAGGCGCACTCAATGTGTACGCCTGGGGGCATATTGCTATTCCGACAGTCATTGAGGCAACCGGGAGTAGCCAAGTGAAGATTGTGGAACACGTTGGAACAAATGAGCCTGTCTTCGGGGCTCCGAGGTCATACTTGTATCATTCCAGCAACTGGCAAAGAAGATTGAGAAGACCAGTCTTGCTCACGGAGTTTCAACGAAGCTCACAATTTGCAAAATTGTCCCCAGAATTGATCGTGGTCCCCTTTCACGATTCGAGTGGGAGGACTGAACCAGAGGCAACTGAGCTTCTGTGACAAGTGAGTTTCTGCACAGGGTAGATGGAGACCACGCAGGGCTCAGGAGTACTTCAAGCTCTGACACTTTCTTGCGAATCTTTCGGCAGTTAACTACTAGGATTGTGTGGAGGCATTCTTTTGAATTTTACACTAATACTTCCGTGTCTCCTACAGTTGTCATTTTCTAGACTGAGCGGAGAGCCCCTAAAAAGCAATGAAGCTCACGTAATACCACGTACAGGAATGTGATGGAAACCAGAAATTCAAGCAGTAAGATTTTGGAGAAAACTATAGCATATACGAAAGGATAGACTAATTGGAAATAGAGAAGGGTATCTGTCTCAGTAGGCAAGAAGCTCAAATCCACCTACATAGAAATTAGAACTGCATACGAAATTATTTGGGCAAGACTTAGCATCAGGGGGTGGGGAATAAAATGTAAAAATGGTAACTGCATCTTTCTGTCGCGCACCACACTGTGCTTCTTATGTAACCAAAAACTCAAGGGAAAAGCTCAGTTCCCTCGTACATAAGTTCCGTATCGTTTTGTAGTCGTCTATGGAGACACTAATCGTGCAACAATAAATTGAGAAAATTACAGTTTTGTTAGTGTGAGCGTGGCAATAGATCCTGAGAAACGTTACTAAGAGCCTTCTGTGGAAACTAGCTAGAACAGAGAGTTCGGAACCCTACTTATGATGGTAATATCTGACATCTAATGGCAACAAACAGACTTGACCTCTTTGAGGAAGTCCACATTAAAACTGGTATCATTGACTATTCGGCGGTTGCGGCAACAATGCTTACCAAACTACAAAGGACATTTTAAACAATCAAAAAGATATATACGTTCAGTAAGCTAGATAAAAAATCGTTAGTGTCATACCTCAATGAGGGACCTGAAACTTTCAGCAAAGGGTAGGGATATGCAGAGGAACTCTGGCTCATGTTGAAAAGAACAGTTGACCATGCGCTGGATAGATATGTACCCAGTAGAACAGTTCTTAATGGGAGGGAACCTCCATGGTGTCCAGTCACTCAAACTTCTACCGAAACAGAGATTAGTGCATTATAGGCGTAAAAAAAAGCATAGGGCTGTAGATAGAGAGATGCTGAATGAAATGCGTTTGACTGTCAAGAGAGCAATGCGTGACGCCTTCAACGACTGCTGCACCAGAATACTGTCAAGTGATCTTTCACAGAACCCATAGAAAGTCTGGTCGTATGTAAAGGTTGTTAGTGACACGAAAGTTATTGTCCAGTTCCTAATGAATCAGACAGGGACTGAAATTGAGGGCAGCGGAGCAAAAGCTGAAATGCTTAACTCTGTTTTCAATTGTTCCTTTACAAAGGAAAACCCAGGAGAATTGCTGCAGTGTAATACTCGTACCACTGAAAAGATGAATGAAATGAATGTTACTGTCAGTGATGTCGAAAAACAGCTGAAATCGTCCCAGGACCCAATGGAATTCCTATCAGATTCTATATTGAATTAGCGGCTGCATTAGCTTCTCTTTTAACTTTAACCTATCACTGATCCCTCGAAAAAAGGACCGTACCCAGAATCCACGGCCACACCCGTTTACAGGAACGATAGTAAAAGTGATCCACAAAACTACCGTCCAATATCCTTGACATCAATCTGATGTAGAATCTTATAACATATTTTGAGCTTAAACATAATGAGATGTCTCGAACAAATTGACATTACTCATGCCAATCAACACGAATTTCGAAAACATCGGTAATGCGAAATCCAACCCGCACTTTTCTCAAATGACAACCTTTGCTTTGGATCAAGGTAGCGACGTAGATGCAGCATTTCTCGATTTTCGGAAAGCATTTGACTTAGTACCCATATATGCTTATTATCAAAAGTGCTATCATATGGGGTATCAAATAAAATTTATGATTGGACTGAGGAATTTTTGGTAGGGAGGACGCAGTATGTTATCTTCGATGGAGAGTCATCGTCAAATATAGAAGTAACTTCAGGTATGTCCCAGGGCAGTGTGTTGGGACCCTTGTTGTTCATATTAATGACCTAGCAGGCAATATAAGTAGCAACCTCAAACTTTTTGCGGGCAATATTAGTAGCAACCTCAAACTTTTTGCAGATGATGCATTCATATATAATGAAGTACTCTCTAAAAGAAGCTGCATAAATATTCAGTCAGTTCTTGATAAGGTTTCAAAGTGGTGAAAAGTTGGCCACTTGCTTTAAATGATCAGGAATGTCGAATTGTGCACTTCACAAAACGAAAAAGCGTAGTATCGTATGAATATATCGTATGAATACAGCATCAATGTCACAGTTGAAATCGGTCAGCTCGTACAAATACCATCGCGTAAGGCATAGTAGGAATATGAAAAGGAATGAACACATAGACCCAGTCGTTGGTACAGGAGGTCATAGACGTTGGGTCATTGGTAGAATACTGGGGAAATGCAATCAATCTTCAAAGGAAATCGTCTACAAATCACTCACAGGACCCAGTCCAGAATATTGCTCAAGTGAGTGGGACACGTACCGAATAGGACTAACAGGGGATAAGTGACATATGCAGGGTGAATCACCTAACATTACCGCTGGATATATTCCGTGAACCACATCAAATACTGACGAATCGATTCCACAGACCGAACGTGAGGAGAGGGGCTAGTGTAAATGGTTAATACAAACCATTAAAAAAATGCACGGAAGTATGTTTTGTAACACAAGCCCACGTTTTTTAAATGGAACCCCGTTAGTTTTGTTAGCACATCTGAACATATAAACAAATACGTAATCAGTGCCGTTTGTTGCATTGTAAAATGTTAATTACATCCGGAGATATTGTAACCTAAAGTTGATGCTTGAGTACCACTCCTCCGCTGTTCGATCGTGTGTATCGGAGAGCACCGAATTACGTAGGGATCATAAGGGAACGGTGATGGACCCTAGGTACAGAAGAGACTGGAACAGCACATTACGTCCACATGCTAACACCTTTTTATTGGTCTTTTTCACTTTCGCACATGTACATTACCATGAGGGGTGAGGTACACGTACACACGTGGTTTCCGTTTTCAATTACGGAGTGGAATAGAGTGTGTCCCGACATGTCAGGCCAACAGATGTTCAATGTGGTGGCCATAATTTGCTGCACGCAATTGCAATCTCTGGCGTAATGAATGTCGTACACGCCGCAGTACATCTGGTGTAATGTCGCCGCAGGCTGCCACAAAACGTTGTTTCATATCTTCTGGGGTTGTAGGCACATCACGGTACACATTCTCCTTTAACGTACCCCACAGAAAGAAGTTCAGAGGTGTAAGATCAGGAGAACGGGCTGGCCAATTTATGCGTCCTCCACGTCCTATGAAACGCCCGTCGAACATCCTGTCAAGGGTCAGCCTAGTGTTAATTGCGGAATGTGCAGGTGCACCATCATGCTGATACCCCATACGTCGACGCGTTTCCAGTGGGACATTTTCGAGCAACGTTGGCAGATCATTCTGTAGAAACGCGATGTATGTTGCAGCTGTTTGGGCCCCTGCAATGAAGTGAGGACCAATGAGGTGGTCGCCAATGATTCCGCACCATACATTTACAGTCCACGGCCGGCCGACGCGGCCGTGCGTTTCTAGGCGCTACAGTCTGGAACCGCGAGCCCGCTACGGTCGCAGGTTCGAATCCTGCCTCGGGCATGGATGTGTGTGATGTCCTTAGGTTAGTTAGGTTTAAGTAGTTCTAAATTCTATGGGACTGATGACCACAGAAGTTGAGTCCCATAGTGCTCAGAGCCATTTGAACCATTTTACAGTCCACGGTCGCTGTCGCTCTACCTGTCTGAACCAGCGAGGATTGTCCACAGACCAGTAATGCATGTTCCGTAGATTCACTGCCCCGTGGTTTGTGAAACCCGCTTCATCGGTAAACAGGTAGAACTGCAACGCATCCTCTGTTAATGCCCATTGACAGAATTGCACTCGATGATTAAAGTCATCACCATGTAATTGCTGATGTAGCGACACATGAAACGGGTGAAAGCGGTGACGATGCAGTATGCGCATGACACTACTTTGACTCAGTCCACCGGCTCTCGCAATGTCCCGTGTACTCATGTGTGGGTTCATGGCAACAGCAGCTCACACACCAACTGCACCCGCTTCTCCTGTGACGGGCCTGTTACGGACCCGTTTGCGTGCTACGACCATACCTGTTGCATACAGTTGGCGGTAGATGTTTTGCAATGTGCGGCACGTTGGATGCTCTCTGTCGGGGTACCGTTCTGCATACACCCTGCAGGCTTCAGCTGCATTTCGTCGACACTCGCCATAGATTGGTATTATCTCCGCCTTTTCAGAGTTCGA
The DNA here is from genome assembly GCF_023864345.2 of Schistocerca serialis cubense. Taxonomy (NCBI): domain Eukaryota; kingdom Metazoa; phylum Arthropoda; class Insecta; order Orthoptera; family Acrididae; genus Schistocerca; species Schistocerca serialis. The sequence continues at coordinate 737,605,178 of NC_064639.1, read as the reverse complement.
ATACACCTTGGACACAGTTCCTACAACACTACACTATCACAGACGTCTGGTAACACGGTGTACTACAGTTGGTCTGAGTGAGGAGACGAATGCAGAATAACAATAGCAGCAAGCGCTACATGCGGACACTGTGACAGCTAGGCCAAACCACAACAGTGCACTACAGCCACACTCGTAAACACGGTCGTCATCGTAAACATGTCCCTGCAGATGCTGCTCGCCGACCGTGGCTCGTGTTTGTTACAACACGCAACTGAACGTCGGAGGTTTCAAGCGTCAACATTAGGTTACAATATCTCCGGATGTAATTAACATTTTACAATGCAACAAATGGCACTGATTACGTATTTGTTTATATGTTCAGATGTGCTAGCAAAACTAACGCGGTTCCATTAAAAAAACCGTAGGTTTGTGTTAAAAAACATACTTCCGTGCATTTTTGTATGGTTTGTATTAAACAATTACACTAGCCCCTCTCCTCACGTTCGGTCTGTGGAATCGGTTCGTCAGTATTTGATGTGGTTTACGAAATATATCCAACGGTAACGTTAGGTGACTCACCCTGTATAAAGAAGGGCAGCACGAATTGTCGCAGTTTTGTTTCACCCGTGGGAACCTCTCACAGAAATACTGAGGAAACTGAACTGCCAGGCTCTTGAAGATGGATGTGAACTATCCCGAGTAAGCATACTTACATAGTTTCAAGAACCGGCTTTAATTGATGACTCTAGGAATACACAACAGCCCTCGACATATCGCTCCCATAGGGATAGTGAGGAGAAGATTAGATTAATTACAGGACGCACAGCGGGGTTAAACAACAATTGTTTCCGCGCTCCGTACGTGAATGGAGCGGTAGAAACCCTAATAATTGGTATAGGGGAACTTACCCTCTGCCACGCACTGTGCCTTGGGCAGTACAGCTGTACATGTACATTTTGCGAGGGCATATCATTTACTTGCAAGTACATACAGCTTTCGTGCACGATATACAACCAGTTTTAAACTCAGTGTTTTGATTTACCATCCGAAAACTTTCAATGTGTCCTCCATCGGACTCACGACATCCTGCATAACGCAGTGGACCGCAAATTTTTTGTAGGAAAACGGCGCAAATTAATCAACTTTACAGACATGATTTAAGAGAAATACAAATCTCAGCTGCAATTGGATACTGAATTAATTTCAGTGGAGACAAGCGAGAATTTCTGTCGGACGGGGATTCGAATCCGGATTTCCTGCTTTACGCTAGCGGTCACCAAATCGCTTCGGCTATCCAGATACGCTTCCCTTCCAATCCAAATTCAACGTGTTGCACCCTACACATGTAGAGTCCGTAGAGTCCACTGTCCATTATCATCACTGCTTGCAGCGTTACCTGACTCCCGCAAGTGTTCGGACATAGTGTACATCTGCACTGAAGCTACCTCTGCCGTCAAGACGCACAGATGTTATCATACAGTATGTGTGCCGTCTGTTCTGTCAGATATGTGAAAGAACAGACACCACACATACAATAACGAGCTTTGCAGAGTCTCTCTCTCTCTCTCTCTCCTGTTCGACTATGATATGGGGCTGCTGTGTTCCCCATGTTTCTTATGTTGTGGCTGTTCATTTTTGAACTTTAACTGGACGTATCGTCAGCACTGAACAGTCAACGTGAGGGGGAATTGTTTTCTTCCATCTCCGCGCACACTATGAATTCACAAAACGCTACAAGCTATTGTCACCGCCATGAAAGGCTTGTGGCAATGAAATCCCTGTTTCGAAACACGAATATCGCCTCAAAACAAGCCAGACACACGTATGAGCAACGGCGAGTTCTCGGCTTGCACAACGAGTACGTTACCGAGCGAGGTGGCGCAGTGGTTAGCACACTGGACTCGCATTCGGGAGGACGACGGTTCAATCCCGTCTCCGGCCATCCTGATTTAGAAACTTCCTGGCAGATTAAAACTGTGTGCCCGACCGAGACTCGAACTCGGGACCTTTGCCTTTCGCGGGCAAGTGCTCTACCAACTGAGCTACCGAAGCACGACTCACGCCCGGTACCCACAGCTTTACTTCTGCCAGTACCTCGTCTCCTACCTTCCAAACTTTACAGAAGTTCTCCTGCGAACCTTGCAGAACTAGCACTCCTGGAAGAAAGGATATTGCGGAGACATGGCTTAGCCACAGCCTGGGGGATGTTTCCAGAATCATCCTGATTTAGGTTTTCCGTGATTTCCCTAAATCGCTTCAGGCAAATGCCGGGATGGTTCCTTTGAAAGGGCACGGCCGATTTCCTTCCCCATCCTTCCCTCACCCTAGCTTGCGCTCCGTCTCTAATGACCTCGTTGTCGACGGGACGTTAAACACTAATATCCTCCTCTAATATCCTCTAACGAGTACGTTTCTATTTCTACTAACAAAAAACTGTTGAAAACGCTCTGCATCTTGGACCGGCACACAGGGAGTGACCTGTGGATTTCCCCTTAGATACATAGGAAGTGTCTTGAAACAACTGTTACCGTTGTCGGATTCTTTGAGTTGCAAAGGATGGTAAATCACGCCTCGTTGTTATAAGTGAACAGCACTTGGTGAAATGGAAAACACCATTAGATACTGCAGTACCGCCATCTCGACCGACACACAATGATTAATTGACCAGGTAACTAGCTGCGCCCACGAGACCTCTAACGCGTTAGGTCGAACGAGCTAGTCTTTCGTATGGCTGTGGCTAGAAATCAAATCAAATGGGGTGATATTGTTCCCCTGGAGCCACTATATGTATAACAGTTATAAATTTTGTTGTACCTATAGGCTGGTATCCGGACAGCGATTGTCATTTGTGCTATTGTAATCTTATAATTTACAATGGCGTAAGTCTCATGTAGAACCGGTTTTGACATCAAAGTCATGTTCAGGAAACAGCTTAATGACATAATTTTTACCGTATATGTCACCTATATATGTGTCCACATACTTCTGCTTTAGCTAATGTTAAGAGTTCGTGAAAGGTAACAGTGATCATGGTCGGGTGCATATCATAAAAAATGTCGCCCGCTCCGAGCTCTGAAAGCATGTATTCGGTCTAAATTCTTATCATAGTTGAATTTCACAGTTTATGAATGAAAAGAAAATACAGCCACACAGCGTCTGATGCTCTGGCAGGAGCCCCTGTCGTGGATGCTCCTACGAATATTCTTGGTATCACATATCAAAGACGATTAGATCAGTCATTGAAATACCGTGGAAAAAACACCACTACTGAAACCGGTTAGTCGCCTCAGCAGGTTCTCGTCAGCCCCAGTGCTGTACTTTGGCGTCACAGTTCAGTGCACGATGGTCGAGACGTTCCTACTGAAACCGGTTAGTCGCCTCAGCAGGTTCTCGTCAGCCCCAGTGCTGTACTTTGGCGTCACAGTTCAGTGCACGATGGTCGAGACGTTCCTACTGAAACCGGTTAGTCGCCTCAGCAGGTTCTCGTCAGCCCCAGTGCTGTACTTTGGCGTCACAGTTCAGTGCACGATGGTCGAGACGTTCCTTGTCAGTGCATTTGATCGTACTCAAATTGTGTCAAAGCAGATCTGCCAGTGTCAGTCACCATAGCAACAAAGAGTTATAACAGGTGTTCGAGTTGAATACCTAGAACTGTAACAGCAGGTAGACGGACCATAGTGCAACACAGCAGTCGTCATTTCTGTGACGGACAACAACAGTAATCCCAAAGGGCACAGCGATTAGGGTTATATATTGACCATGGGATGGCAGGGCAACACTGGGTGTCAGTAACTGTATAGAAACACACACAGTCTTAATCACATACTGTAGACGGAGACCGGTGCTGCATGAAGATGACCATAGAGTCAAAATCGATTATAGCTGGGTATATAAAACGTCTTTTTCAATGAAAATATATTGAATCATACTACCACTGGAGAACTATCGCGATAGACTAACGAGTTACAGCACACATTCTTACATGATGTCGCCAAGAAACGAGTACGTCGAAAACTGAAACACACGAGCTTACCTAGGGGGCAAGCGATGATCGAACGTGACTGAACGAAATGAAACTGGTCCAGGAAATACTGTATACAACCTAAGATAAGCAATACAACTTACAAAATCCACAAATCCACACCAAGATCAAGTGGTGTAAGTCGAGTTGCCTGCCTTCAGGTGCACAATATATTTTTGATCAATCTGACTTGTTTCACCCTGTATATGGCCGTCCAATGAGAAATAATCTGTCTTCCTGGATATGACGGGAATGATCACTCGAAGCAAAAAAAATCGGGTAGACATGTGCTTCAAAATGAATATAATAAGAGCTGTGAGGACTTGCCCAGTGAAAGAGATGTCTTTCACAGTAGCGAAGATGAACAAGTGCTCGTAGATCTTCAGGTGTGCACTTTAGTTAGAGCCTTTTTACCGCGTATTTTCTTCTTGTTTCCTTCAATACTACTACCTCTCAAAACATGGAAAGCAAAGAGCTTGCAGTAGAAGACATATTTTTACAATATCTGAGATGAAAAAGTCCTCATAGCTCTTAAAGGTATGCACATCAGAGTCCATTTTTACTGGAATTTTCTGCTTCACGTGATGGTACCTGTCATACCCCTGAATGGTGACTATTCTTCCTGGGAGACTCTGTATACAACGAATGAAGCGAGGAACCTGACACAACAGTCATCACTTTGCTCTCTGCACCGCCACAGGAAGAACCCGTATATTTAGCAATAAAATACACCATAGCATTGCTCCCGTATTGCTACAGAATAGTTTGATGCACACTTTGCGGAATAGTACTTCTGAAACCTCCAACCCACCTCCTAAGCTACCTGACTTGAACACTGTTGAACACGTCCAGAACGCGATCAGCAGGTTTGCACGTTTTGATCCAGCTCTGACCAGTTAGTGTAAGCGGTGGGTGACGATTGAGCTGTTATGGAACGTGATGCCCATTCTACTTTTTCAAGTACTTCTGATGTGCTGTGGAGTCCATACGCCATGAGAGAGCTACTTATTTGCCGAATGATTCAATAGCTTATTAGAGTATTTTGCTCTGAAATCTACTGTGTTAAACGCGAACAATTCCACAGTCTTTTATCAAACTTCAGACTAAACTCCAAGCTGTCTTCCAGATTCAGGAACCTGTCTGAGGCGACTCAATGACGGTAGACATGGTAATGAAGGGGAGAAGAATCATTTCAGTATATATTGATCAACACACACACACACACACACACACAGAGAGAGAGAGAGAGAGAGAGAGAGAGAGAGAGAGAGAGAGAAAGAGAGCGGCACGCGCACCTGCGCCATACTTCTGGCTATTCGCAACAAATGGAAATGAGACTACTCTTTCAGTCTTGATCAACGTTTTCAACAGAGTTTCCTTTGTTTTAAAACAAAGCTTTTATCAGAGTTTCCTTTGTTTTAAAGCAAGAGCTAGAATTTGAAACATATCATCAGAAGCAACAGTTTGGGACAACGATCAAAAGAAGAGGCAGCCCATACCAACTTTCCACTTTCATCACCAAACAGGGTGTGTTAGTATTTATGTAATTTATGTTCAGTATTCACGTTCTGATTATATCTACTGTAAGGTAACACACTCTGGTTCCAATAAATCCAGAACGTATCGCCAAAATAACAAAAAAATGTCTCAAATATGATGTAAATTAGGCAAAGCATTGAATAAATCAAATTTCATGATAAATTTTGAATAAGTGTAAGATTTTTAGTTGAATTTATAAGCTAGCCAGAAAGTGTAAAATGGATGGGTGTATTCCGTACAGCATAAATGGTGTCGTTATGAAACGTATGTACTCTCAACATGCATAGTATGGAGGCAGTATAAATTACCTAGTTCCTCACTTAATCATGTCACCTATTGAACACCTATAGTTAGATAGAAAATTAACTTAAAATGACTATTTACGTAAATGACGATTCGGAAGTTACGTTAACTCGTTATGGACGTATGAATGATAAATTAAAAAGCTTGCATGAAGGAACACGTGTCTAGATGGCAGAAGGATGCGCTCCCTTGAAGCTGGCGTACGTACTTTGTGATTTTAATGTAACTATGTCATATTGTAAACAAGAATCTAAGAAAGCTTAGGAAATTTGCTAATAATTTAAGAATACTGTTTTGTTTTTATGATAGTTCTAGGCTTGTACCTATGCTTTTGTAATGAGACTAGACTTAATCTGGTAATATGTACATATGTGCAGATATCCTTAGTTTAGAAATGTGGTAATTGTTTCAAAACTGAAAATAGATTCAGTCGTGTGTTTAACATCGAAGTGCAGCACGGACTCGGTCTTTGGTTTTCAGACTTTTTTCCAATGGGTCTTTTCGTCTTTTGCAAGTGATGTTTTCAGCGGGTTTGACTGGAGGCAGCCGAGATAATCTGGGCGGTGAGGCAGCCGCAGCAATAAAACACCTGGACTTAGAAATTTGGGCAGTGCACGCTCATATTTTGCTACTCACTGGGCACTGGATAGGAGATGTGGTTTCGTTGATTGAGTCTGAGCGCGCAAGTGAACATTACCTTTATTAATTTTGTGACACATGATGCAGCTGAGAACTTTGACTATTTTGCTGAAGTTAATATCTAGACATGCGTGCGATGGAGCTATACACTTATTTTCGTTACGTTATGTAGGATAATGAGTTTCAGTTTCATGTCGTGATTAACAGCGAGAACTTTCGCTGTGGGGTTTTAAGTGTTTGCTACTGAATTTTGTGATGAATTAACTGTTAAATGAACTTATTTTCGTATTAAACTCACAATGCGATAGTGTGCTACACTAATTGTCATTACATCTACATACATCCTCCTCCATACGGTGCGTGGCGGAGGGTACCTCGTACCACAACTAGCATCTTCTCTCCCTGTTCCACTCCCAAACAGAATGAGGGAAAAACGATTGCCTATACGCCTCTGTACGAGCCCTAATCTCTCTTATCTTATCTTTGTGGTCTTTCCGCGAAATATAAGTTGGCGGCAGTAAAATTGTACTGCAGGCAGCCTCAAATGCTGGTTCTCTAAATTTCCTCAGTAGCGATTCACGAAAAGAACGCCTCTTTTCCTCCAGAGACTCACACCCGAGTTCCTGAAACATTTCCGTAACACTGGTGTGATGATCAAACCTACCAGTAACAAATCTAGCAGCCCGCCTCTGAATTGCTTCTATGTCCTCCCTAAATCCGACCTGATAGGAATCCCAAACGCTCGAGCAGTACTCACGAATAGGTCGTATTAGTGTTTTATAAGCGGTCTCCTTTACAGATGAACCACATCTTCCCAAAATTCTACCAATGAACCGAAGACGACTATCCGCCTTCCCCACAACTGCCATTACATGCTTGTCCCACTTCATATCGCTCTGCAGTGTTACGCCCAAATATTTATTCGACGTGACTGAGTCAAGCGCTACACTACTAATGGAGTATTCAAACATTACGGGATTCTTTTTCCTATTCATCTACATTACATTTATCTATATTTAGAGTTAGCTGTCATTCTTTACACCAATCACGAATCCTGTCCAAGTCATCTTGAATCCTCCTACAGTCATTCAACGACGACACCTTCCCGTACACCACAGCACCATCAGCAAACAGCCACAAATTGCTATCCACCCTATCCAAAAGATAATTATGTAGATAGAAAACAACAGCGGACCTACCACACTTCCCTGGGGCACTCCAGATGATACCCTAACCTCCGATGAACACTCACCATCGAGGACAACGTACTGGGTTCTATTACTTAAGAAGTCTTCGAGCCACTCACATATTTGGGAACTAATCCCATATGCTCGTACTTTAGTTAGGAGTCTGCAGTGGGGCATCGAGTCAAACGCTTTCCGGGAGTCAAGGAATAAGGCATACGTCTGATACCCTTCATCCATGGTTCGCAAGATATGTGAAAAAAGGCGAGTTGCGTTTCGCAGGAGCGATACTTTCTGAAGCCGTGCAGATGCATGGACAGCAACTTCTCTGTCAAAAGGAAATTTATTATATTAGAACTGAGAATATGTTCGACAATCCTGCAACAAACCGATGCTAAGGATATTGGTCTGTAATTTTGAGGATCCGTCCTTCTACCCTTATTATGTACAGGCGTCACCTGCGCTTTTTTCCAGTCTCTCTGGACTTTACGTTGGGCAAGGGATTCGTGATAAATGCAAGCTAAGTAAGTAACCAATGCAGTAGAGTACTCTCTGTAAAACCGAATTGGAATCCCATCAAGACCTGGCGATTTATTTATTTTCAACTCATTCAGCTGATTCACAACCCCAGGGATGTCTATCACTACGACCTCCATACGGGAATCTGTACGAGACTCAAATGGCGTGAAAGATTTCTCAAATGCTAAATTTAAAATTTCAGCTTTCGTTTTGCTGTCTTCCGTTGCCAGGCTAGGCTGATCAGTGAGTGACTGGATGGAAGCCTTCGACCTGCTTACCGATTTTACGTAAGACCAGAATTTCCTTGGGTTTTCAACAAAATAGTTTGCTGAGGTATGACGGTGGTAGTGGTTGTATGCTTCGTGCATCGCTCTTTTTACAGCAGCACGAATCTCTACTAACTTTTGCCTGTCCTCATTCTCCCGATCTTTTTTGTACCGCGAGTGCAACTGTCTTTGCCTCCTGAGCATTCTCCGAATTGCGGTGTTAAACCACGGTGGGTCTTTTCCGTCCGTAAGCCACTTTTCCGGATCATCCTTCTCCAATGCGTGATTTACAATGTGTTTAAAATTTGCCCATAATTCTTCCACGTCGTACCGGAAGTAAATGAAGTCGATTCATTTACTAAGTGGGATGCTAACAACTGCTTTCTAGTAAGAATACTCTCCTAGCCTTCTTGCCCGACTTTTCAACTTTCGTAACCACAGTCTTAATGACAGCATCATGATCACTAATCCCTGTCTCTACACTGACACCGTCGATGAGGTCTGGTCTGTTCGTGGCTACCAGATCTAAAATAATCCCATTACGCGTTGGCTGTCGATTTAGCTGCTCAAGACAGTTTTCGGATAATGTGTTCAAAAGTAATTCACACGACGGCTTGTCTGTACCACCTGTAATGAATCCATAGACATCCCAGTCTATACTAGGTAGGTTGAAGTCGCCTCCGACTAATATAGCATGATCCGGTTACTTCTGCGATACAAAGTGTAGACTCCCTTTGAATGATTCTAGGACCGTCACGGTGGAACCTGATGGCCGGTAATAACACCCAACAATTAACTTTATTTCTCCTAGCCCTGTTAAACGTGTCCAGATAACTTCACAACCACACTCTACTTCGACCTCAGTAGACACAATATTTTTGTCAACTGCATTGAAGACACCACCTCCTACGGTGTCTAATCTGTCTTTCCGATACACGTTCCAACCCTCACTAAATATTTCAGAACTTCCTATCTCAGGGTTCAGCCAGGTCTGTCCCGAGAATAATTTGCACGCCACACACTTCCTGGAGGGCAGTAAATTCAGGAACTTTATTCCGAACACTCTGAAAATTTACTGCTAATATCTTGATAGCTGATGTGTCTTTACACTGAGCGCATCCTGATTTGCCTCCCTGCACGTCGACTGGTGAGTGTTCATCAGAACACCTCGCACTACTGCCTAGCCTAAAAAAAACCCAAGTACACGCCACAAGTACTCTGCTGCCCAAGTAGCCGCTTCCTTTGTGTAGTGCATCCATGACCTACCTAGGGGCGTCCCACAATTCCCCACCTTATAGCACAAGTCTAGAAATCTGCAGCCAAGATCTTCACAGAGTCGAAGAAGCCTCTGGTTGAGAATCTCCACTCGGCTCCAAACCAAAGGACCCCGATCCACTCTGGGAACGATGCTGCAAATAGAGAGCTCTGCCTGCACCCCGCGTGTGAGGACAGCGGTCTTCACTAAATCCGCCAGCCGCTCGTACGAACTGAGGATCGCCTCAGAACCCAAGCGACAGGCATCATTGGTGCCGAAATGAGCAACTACTTGCAGACGACTGCACCCCGTACGCTCGATAGCCGCAGGCAAGGCCGCCTCCACATCTTAGATGAGGTCCCCCGGCACCAACCGAGTGCACGTTGCAATTCTTTCTAGCCCTATACGCTATTTCCCTAAGGGGATCCATCACCCGCCTAACGTTGGAGCTCCCAATAAGCAGTAAGCCTTTGCCCCCGTGTGCTTGCTCGGGCCCTGCTGAAGGAGCGGTCACCTGCCCACTGACAGGATGAACGGGCGAGGCCAGCCGGCCAGCCTGTTGTTTTGTTTTGCATCAGCAATTGTGTAAGGCCGCCAGTATCAAATATGCGAATTATTTGAAATAAACATTTATTGAATTTAAACAGCAGCTGTCTGTTTTTTACTTGACTGACTTGTCAGTAATTTAGGTAGAATGCACGAAAATATGGTTCCAAAAGAAATTCTTGACTAGAAACCTAGAGGGTCAAGACAGAGGGGAAGACCACGGAAGAGATGGCGGGAGCAAATCGCGTGAAATCTCTTAATCCGTGAAGGGAGAAGAAGAAGAGGAAGAAGAAGAAGAAGGAACGATAATTATACTGTTTCGAGAACATTACTAATCTCACAGGATTTATCGCTGCAACTCATTTAATTATAAATTATTTCACTGACCTGCCAACTACTTATAAATGTCTTGCTGTCAGGTCTATAATAAATATTCTGGCTTTTTAAGCGATGTAAGACCTATTCCTACGACAGTAAAGCAAGCAGAGCTAATAGTCTAGGTCGCACATTGACCATACCAAGAAGGTATTATAAAACCGTTGGTGAAATCCTGAAATATTCACCAAAAGGATGTGTTAGAGGTGCTGAATGACAGCCTGCGGTGTATTGTTCCAATCATTATGCACCTTTTGTTGCAGTTCGGCAGTGTTACTTGCCAGCTCTGGAGAACGAGCAAGTTCTCACTCCATGATGACACATACGTGTCCAGTTGGCGGGAGATCTAGCGATCTTTTTAGCCAGAGCAGTTGTTGTACACTATGAAACAGCGTGTTGCGTCCCAGTAGCTGTATGTGGACGTGCGCTGTCCTACTGAAAAAGCACACCACCTTCCTGCCTAAGAAATGGCAGTAAAACAAGGATAACAACGCAACGTAGCGGCCACTGCTTAATATACACTGTCGAAGCACCAAATGTGACCACTAGCTGTAATCTATTGCGCTCCCCCCCCCCCTCCTCCCTCAACAGTGAAACCTGGGATCGACGTGTTGTGGGCGAATACACTTTGGAACACGACGCTCACCAGATCTATGCCGTCAACGTCTGAGTCCATCACTCACATACGGACAGAGCCTACTCTCATCGCTGAAGTCAACAGAGCACCATTCCGCTCTCCAGTCTACTCTTTCATGACACCAGGATTGCAGCACTTGGTGGTGTCGTTGAGTTAGTGGCAGCTCGACCAGAGGCACACGCGATCTTAGTCCTCCTGAAAGCAGACGTTTCCTAGTCGCTGATTTCACAGCAGTTGTAACATGCACCCCATTTCCTTACTGGATGATTTTTGTTCGGCCACTGCTGCTCTCATAATGCATCGATCTTGACATGCATTAGTACTAAGCGGACATCCAGAACCCGATCTACGGTTGTGGAATGTGCCAAAGACCACTTCTGAAGGGAATGACATACATCCATTCCTTGTGCCCAACATGTCCAGTAGTCCGTCGATAGTTCCACCCATCTTCACACAGGCCCATAATGGACCCTGCCCAAATGACTGAAGTTGTTCAGCAAGAGTATGTACTCGTCAGCAGGGCGTGGTTGTACGAGAGAACGAATGGGGCAAACACTGGTCACATCTGAATTGAGCAGGCTTACTGCCTGCTCAGTCAAAACGGAGGGTGCACAGAAAAGCCTCCAAAGAGCCATACAGTGTGATTTGCCAATCAATCACTAACACTACAACCCCTCAGTATGCACATATTATACCCTGGTGCCTCTCACCACAGTTCTTGAGGGTGTTGGAATTTTTTTTCCGGCAGTGTATACAGAAACCAAGTGCTAATTATAAAAACGGCAAATCAAGAATGCGAGTTAGTACTAAGCAGCGTTAGCCGCGTTTGCATACGTTGACGTAGCAACCGGATCGATTTCTTTTTGCAAAACACAAATTCTCTTAGCGTACTTCATCCAAAGATGGTTCTTAAATATCATTTTCTTGCGGAGCATTAATTTTTGTCAGGTGGGTAGCACGATTTTACATGGTTTTTGATTCACACACAAGTTTCCGTCATGGAAAAAGAATGACGAAGACAGCGATCAGCTCATTTTGGACATATAACGTGTTAAATACCAGCATTATAAAACAAAAACTTGACGTTTGTAGAATTACAATACAATATGAAATCATATTTTGATCCAGATTAACGTGTACAGCATTCACAAAACAAGATTAATAAAATAGATACAGGTATCCTTAGAAAGCTTACGTCATTGAAGGTACCATTTATCACTCGAGATCAGTACTTAAGTCATCACGAACATAAACAGCATGACTAACTTACTGATAAAATATACGGATTCTGAATTTTGCGATGAATGTGTGACAACCTCTTCGTTTCTGAAAACAAGAACAGCTCGGAACCAAATGGTGAAGAAAGCAAACTGGATGATAAATGTACAGTCGTACATTTCGCCTGATAAAGACTGAAATATGGTTTACCAAGGCGATGCCCCAAGTTGTGACACAGGCGTATGCTGATTGATTAGGGAATAACCACACAACGTTTTAGCATTTTAACTGAGTCATATCAAAAGGTATGTACCAACAAACTTAGTATGCAGATTGAAACAATCTGTCTGCAATATCCTTTTCCGCGACTTTGCAGGATTACAAACATATCCTATAATCCAGAATGTGATTTTCACTCTGCAGCGGAGTGTGCGCTGATACGAAACTTCCTGGCAGATTAAAACTGTGTGCCCGACCGAGACTCGAACTCGGGTTCCGAGTTCGAGTCTCGGTCGTGCACACAGTTTTAATCTGCCAGGAAGTTTCATATCCTATAATGTACGACAGAGTATCGCGAATGGAAAAAAGTATTTCGTAATCGTGTAGCAATCCAAATATGCATAAATTTTTGAACAGTACCAAACATGCGAAATAATAAGATTTTTATAAAATAATTAATATGTCATTCTTCATAGAAGTTTGAAATTATTTCAGTAAAATATTAGGTCAGTGCCTCAAATATTGTCCCCGTATAAATCCATTTTAAACAGACACATTAACTGTGCTCTTTGACTCACTGCGCATATCTTGGCAATATGACTACGAGTGTCAGTTGTTGCCGTGCTTACAATAAGTTGTTCAAACTATCGCTGTCAGTTTGTTATCGTATAGCATAAATACAGTAAAACAGGAAGAAAAAATTAGAAAAAACAGTCAAATGTTTTGTGAGGTGAATTGTATGAAAATAAGAAATAGAACCACAGAAAATGAGGTGCCGGTGCAGATTGCGTATTCCCTTCCCCTTATGATATCTAAAGGATTCTATATTGAAATACTTTTGACACTGAAAAATTGGAACAAATATCCCCTAGCACACTTTAAAATCCTAAGACTTCAAGTTAGACACTGAACTTAAAATTCTGAGTCAGCACCTCGTTTACTATACATGATTTCGAGCTACATTTGAAGAACCCGTCAGATATTTCTCTGATCTATTTTATTTCTAAGACAAACCTTTTCACAAAAAATTGTAGCGTCTTTTCACATTTTTTATGTTGTTCAGAAAGCGTGGTCTTTTTGACACATCATTTGCTTTCCTAGCGTCTTCTTCTCCTGAAATGTCATGAATTTAGTAATTGATTTGAAGGAAGCAAATTTGACAGCTAAATACCATATCAATGCATCTTTTTCAGAGGGAAAGAGCTAGGCGTTCAAGAGATGAACTTTCTGACCCTTCATTAACATATCTGGCAACAGGTGCGAACTAAATACTTTAATGTTCCCTCAAAAACGAGATGTCGCGCTGTTCAATTTGACAACCAATGTTTCCATTTCCCGCACTTCATTTGGCGAAGGAACTTTAACAAAGAAAACGTTGTGTAGTTTATAGACAACCTTGTTCCCATAGGACTCAAACATTAAACCGAAATATAAACAAACAATTTGGGTACGTAATTCATTCCAAATTTAAATCGTATCGCATTAAATACATTTTCCACATATTATTATCATGGAGACAATTTGTTTATATTTTGTCATTCCATAGTTCACAATATATTTTGGAACTGATTTCATAGGTGTACCTTTCTTTGAAGCTTGCTGGAACGTAACTAAACTGTTTTGAACGGTGAAGACACTGTTGTAAGCTGATTTTGACCAATTTTGTGCGTATTCGGTTGAAACCGTGTAATTTTATGTACTGATAATTGTGTAATACTAATCTACACAGTTTATACTACAATGCAATTTTAACTTGAGATGCGTCAGTATGTACAATACACGAATTTTAAGCCTACAATCACATTTTACAAAGTGTTAATAGTGCACAATAAATCTACTTGAAATGCAACCACATTTATTATCAAAAATGTTACAAAAAACGTATTACAGTTTCCTCTAACGTTGTGCTCCTTGGTATCAAGTTCGTAGGGCAAACTGAGTGAAATATTTGACAATGAGAGAGAAAGAATGGATAAGTAGTAGGTGGATATGGACTGGAGGGTAAGGAATGAAAGAGGAAGCCGCCTGGTAGTATTTTGGACAGAGCATAACTTAATCACACCTACCACTTGGTTTAAGAATTATGAAACAAGGATATACACGAGAAAGAGACATGAAGACACGGTAGGGTTTCAGATTGATTATGTAATGGTAAGACAGAGATTTAGTATCGAGGTTTTAGATTGTAAGACATTTCTAGGACCAAATGTGGACCCTGGGCACAATTTATTGGTTACGAACTGTAGATAAAAATTGAAGAAACTGCAAAAAGGTAGGAATATAAAGTGAGACTACTCTTCAAACACTACCCCATTTGATAGGTGCCCTACCGTCAGCATGGGCGTGTTTATCCGTGGACAGGAATGCCATCTTCCGCAAATAGATGGAATCTGTATAAACTGAAAGAACCTGAGGCTGTAGAGAGTTTCAGAGGGATCATTAGGGAACGGCTGACAATAACAGGGGAGAGAAATACTGTAGTAGAAAAATGAGTAGCTTTTATAGATGAAATAGTGAAGGCAGCAGAGGATCAAGTAGGTAAAAAGACGACAGCTAGTAGAAATACTTGGGTTACACAAGAGTTATTGAATTTAATTGATGAAATGAGAAAATATAAAAATACAGTACATGAAGGAGGCGAAGAGGAATACAAACGTCTCAAAAATGAGATCTACTAGAAGTGCAAAACGCCTAATAAGGAATGGCCATTGGAGAAATGTAAGGATGTAGAAGCATATATCACTAGGGGTAGGATAAATGCCGCCAACAGGAAAATTTAAGAGACCTTTGGAGACAAGAGAATCACCTGTGTGAATATCAAGAGCTCAGACCGAAAACCAGTCCTAAGCAAAGAAGGAAAAGCAGAAATATGGTAGGAGTATATACAGGGTCTGTACAACGGCGATGTACTTGAGGGCAATACTATGGACATGGAAGAGGACGTAGATGAAGATGAGATGACAGATATGACACTGCGTGAGAAACCTGACAGAGCACTGAAAGACTTAAGTCAAAACAAGGTCTCGGGAATAGAAAACTTCCCGTTATAACCACTGGAAGCCTTGGGAGAGCCAGCCATGACAAAACTCTTCCATCTGGTGAGCAAGATATATGAGACAAGCGAAATATCCTCAGACTTCACCGATTTAATAAGTCACTGTTGGAAAATACTAACACGATTTCATTACAGACAAATGTAAAAAACTGGTAAAAGCCAACCTCGGGGAAGATCAGTATGGATTCTGTAGAATTGTAGGAACACATGAGGCGATTCTGATCCTACGTCTTGCTTAGAAGATAGGTTAAGGAAAGGCAAACCTACGTTTATAGCATTTGTTGACTTAGAGAAGGCTTTTGACCGTGTTGGCTGGCAATGTTGACTGGCAATTTCTGAAGGTGACTTGGGTAAAATACAGGGAGCGAAAGGCTATTTACAATCTGTATAGAACACAGATGGAAGTTACAAAAGGCGAGGGGCACGAAAGGGAAGCAGTGGACGAGAAGGAGTGAGACGTGGTTGTAGCATATCCCCGATGTTATTCAATCCGTATATTGAGCAAGCAGTAAAGGAAACAAAAGAAAAGTTTGGAGTAGGAATTAAAATCCAGGGAGAAGAAATAAAAACCTTGAGCTGTGCCGATAACATTGTAATTCTGTCAGGGACAGCAAAGGACTTGGAGGAGCAGTTGAACGGAGTGGACAGCATCTTGACAGGAGGATGTAAGATGAACATCAAGAAAAGCAAAACGAGGATGATCGAATGCCGTCAAATCAAATCAGATGATGCTGACGGAATTAGATTAGGAAATGAGACAATTAAAGTACTAGATGAGTTTTGCTATTTGGGCAGCTAAATAACTGATGATGGTCGAAGTAGAGAGGATATGAAATGTAGACCAGTGATGGCAAGGAAACCGTTTCTGAGAAAGAGAAATTTGTTAACATCAAGTATAGATTTAAGTGTGAGGAAATCTTTTTTTAAATTATTTGGGGTGTAGCCATGTTTGGAAGTGAAACATGGACGATAAACAGTTTAGAAAAGAAGGGAATATAAGCTTTCTGAATATGTTGCTATAGAAGAATGCTGATGATTAGGTGGGCAGATCAGGTAACTAATGAGGAGGTACTGAATAGAATTGAGGAGAAGAGGAATTCGAGGCACAACTTGACCAGAAGAAGGGGGTGGATGGTAGGACACGTTCTGATGCATCAAGGGATCACGAATTTAGTTCTCGAGGCAAACGTGGAGTGTCAAAATGAGAGACCAAGAGATGAATACACTAAGCAAATTAAAAGGATGAAGATTGCAGAAGTTACCCGGAGATGAAGAGGCTTGCACATGTTAGAGTAGCATGGAGCTCGGGTCAAACCAGTCTTTGGACTGAGGATCACAATAACAACATTTGAGAATGGATGTTTTCCTACAATGGCACAGAGTCTAACATCCTGATGGACTACATTTTTCATCCATCCACATGAAATCCCTATCACATACTGTCACACGGCACGCTACAGATCATACAATTTATTTCCAAGCTACATTTCAGAGCTATGTTTACAATTTAGTGTAAGTATGTTGTATACTGCGCTGGTATCGATCTGTATTTGAAGTACTACTGAGCCCCATCAAGTGTGTGAAAGAGCTACACTTGGCAAATCATTTGATTTGTGACAATATAATTAAAATCAGAAAATTTTGAAAGATCCGAAAAAAATGTTAGGTTTAATGAGAAAGTAACACCCCTTATAAACGTTATAGATTAACTATACGTAAGCAAATGAAGTGGTATAACCTCAAACACCCAAAAACATCCATAAAATCCTTAACCGCTTGCTGGTATTTCAGTTTTGTGAATGTGTTGGATGTTGCGTCCATGTGTCTCAGACATAGCTTGCAAATTGTTCATGTTTCAATTTTTTTGTAATGAATAATAGGTTACAAATTAAGGCACTAACATTTTCCTTGGATGTTAGCTGATGACTTCATGCCATTTTATGCAAATCTAGTTCTTTAGCGCAAGTTTTCATTCAGACTTTTTGTTTCAATCATTCTCTTAGGAATTTGCCTTTTGTCATGGTAACGATTTATCATTTGGAGTGCTTGGAATTTCTAATTGCTTTTAGTGTATAAAAAGTAAAAATGTTTTTATATATTTAAACATATCTTCTTCCTGGTTTCACTTAAAAGATAGTATGCCTGTATGTTCTTACATATGGCTGACGAAAAACTGATACAGTAAACTGAAAACCGTGTTCCGACCTGAATAGTGCGAAAGAGAAGTGCAGTGGCAGAAAAGCAGCTTTAGTGTAGTGCCTAATCACATGTTTAAACAGTAAACTTCGGTTGGTAGTCGTAGCTACTTTCCTAATGTAAGACAACTTGCATAATATCCTGATTTCCCTTTAGATCCCTTCTCTTTCATTAGGAAGCTCTAAGATACTGTGATGTTGCATGGCGATCAATTCTATACATCATGTCATATGAATGGTGGCCGTTTATCTTCCCTTTCGATAATCAGTGAACCTACTGTATACTACCCTTTGCGATGAGCCAGAATGCGCAGCGTCGTTTATGATTTGCGTACATGTATGGTGTACATTAGTTACGATACACAACGCATTACAGGCAAATCGTGTTTGGGTGTTGTTTCGCTTCTGAGATTTCAGTCTGCTTTACCAATCGTTTTTGTTTTCACGTGAAGCTTTCTATACAGTTTGGGCTTCGAATTTGAGGTCATCGACACAGCTATGAGTTTCGGTGGAATGTAGTAAATGTAAGTCGTATTGATGACTATTACTTTGCTAACAGAAGAAAGTAACTCCTCGATGTCTTTGTAACACTTTTTCTGCAGATGTGACGAACGGGGGCCCTTTACCCTAAGCATGGTGATGATGAAAGGAATGCTGTGAAAACATTATGATGTGAGAGACCACTTTTCTTAAGGGTTTAACAACTTGTAGACGACGCGGGGAAGGAAGATTAAGGTTGAAGGTCCAGGCGATGATGAAGTCATTACAAACGTAACATAAGATCTGATTTCGAGGAGTAATTCGTCCGTGCTCTTACAAAGAAACCACCTCGGGATTTGTCTTTAAGATTTAAGGAATGTATGGGAAACCTAAATCTGTATGTCTAGGTTGGATTTTGCGAGTCCACTGTGTTACAAGTGAGACACTTAGCCAGGTATGACGATATCGATGTCACTGTGACAGTGCACAGGGCCGAACTGGGCAGGGACAGAGGAGGCGCTCGGCCGTGTGCTTTTCAAAGCTACAGTCTTAGCGTTTGCCTTAAGTAAGCTGTAAAAAAATCAGTCTTCTGACTGATTTAATGCGGCCTGCTGCGAATTCCTCTCCTGTGCCAACCTCTTTATCTCACAGTAGCACCTGTGACCTACATCCTCAATTATTTGCTGGATCTATTACAATCTCTGTCTTCCTTTAGAGTTTTTAGTCCCTAGAGTTTTCCCTTGTGGCATGGAAGTTATTCCGTGGTGTCTTAACAGATGTGCTATAATCCTGTCCATTCTTTTTGTCAATGTTTTCCATACATTCGTTTTCTCACCGATTCTCAGAAGAACTTGGTCATTCCTTACCTTATAAGTCTATCAAATTTTGAACATTCTTCTGTAGCACCACACCATAAATGTTTCGACTCTCTTCTGCTCCGGTTTTCCCCACAGTCGATGTTTCAGTACCATACAATGCTGTGCTCAAAACGTACGTTCTAAGACATTTCTTCTTCAAATAAAGAACAATGTTTGATACTAGTACACTACTCTTCGCCAGGAATGACAGTTTTGCTGGTGCTAGACTGCTCCTCCTTGCTCCGATAGTCGTTGGTTATTTTACTGCCTAGGTAGCAGAATTCCTTAACTTCAGGTACTTCGTGTCACCAATTGTGATGTTAAGTTTCTCGTTACTCTCGTTTCTGCTACTTCTCATTACTTTCTTAAATTTACGCTCAATCCATATTCTGTACTCGTTAGACTGTTCAATCCATTCTGCAGATCCTGTAATTCTTCTTCATTTTCATTGAGAATAACAATGTCATCTTCAAATCTTAGCACTGATATCCTTTCACCTTGAATTTTAACTCCAGTCTTGAACGTTTCTTTCATTTCCATCACTGCTTCTTTGATGTGCAGATTGAACAGTAGTGGCAAAAGACAACATCCCCTCTTACATAATTTGAGTCCGTGAAATTCATTCTTGGTCTTAAACTCTTATTGTTCCCTCTTCGCTCTTGTACCTGTATCACCTCTCTTTCCCTATAGCTTAAACCTATTTTTCTCAGAATTTCCAGCATCTTGCATAGTCGAACGCTTTTTCCAGGTCGACAACTCCTATGAAAATGTGTCGATTTTTTCTTTAGTCATGCCTCCATTGTCAACCACAATACAGAATTGCCTTTGTGATGCATTTATCTTTCCTAAAGCCAACTGATCGTCATCTAACACTCCATCAAATTTGTTCTCCATTCTTGTGAATGTTAATCTTGACAGCATTTTGGATGCATCGGCTGTTAAACCGAGTGCGATAATTCCTGCACTTGTTGGCTCTTGCTATCTTGATCATTGTGTGGTTCATGTTCTTCTGACAGTCTGATGGTGTATCACCAGTCTCATAGATCCTACATGAATAGCCATTTGTTGCCACTTCCTTGCCATCTACCAAAAAGATTTTGGAATTTCTAAAGATATGTTATCAGTCCTTTCCGTATTACTCGATCTTACCTCTTCCAGAGCTTGAGAGATTGCAGGGCACTCTCACTTTTGATTTGGTGTTATGCCACTTTGTGTTCCTAGGGAATATGATCTTAATTGCGATTTGACTTCATACATTGTGATGAAATGGTGGGCAGTAGTTAATGGTCTTGTTTGCATGCACTAGGGAAAGAAATACAGTAAGCTTTACCTGCCTTAGAAGGAATAGGGTGCCGACTTAAATGATTGCAGTAAAAGCACAGCGATGGTGGGCTGACAAAATACGTTTTTCTGGGGAACAGTGAGGAGTCATTTCCAGACTGCCACGTGCCGTGGTCGCATTGTGAAAAACACATTAAGTTAGCGCCGGATGGGAGCCAGACGTCCAGGTATACGGGCTAGCGCCGAGAAGTCGCCGACAGCGCATTGTAGGCCAAAAATAAAGCAGAGGATGGGCCCTTGTTAGGGAGCAAACCACCAA
The DNA here is from genome assembly GCF_023864345.2 of Schistocerca serialis cubense. Classification (NCBI taxonomy): domain Eukaryota; kingdom Metazoa; phylum Arthropoda; class Insecta; order Orthoptera; family Acrididae; genus Schistocerca; species Schistocerca serialis. The sequence goes on along the minus strand of NC_064639.1, from coordinate 737,584,288 downwards.
AAGAAATGTAAGCGTTCTGGGAATTTCCATGGGACAGGGAAACTAACGTCAAGACGTCCAGACTCTGTTTAAAAACATGTCTGTGAAAGCATGAGGCTTTTCGAGAGTTCATGGCTGTTTTTTGGAAACTTTGAAATGGGCGCAACAGGAGATATAACAAGCTGTTTATGGAGGGCTTTGCTTCCACCCTGTATTGTGTTAGCAAAAGACACGGCAAATGTATGGGAAAGAGGCCACAACGCTGAATCTTTTTCTGTTTCTGTGAATTAACTTTAAAGTCTCTTATTGGTCAAATCGGTTTGCAGTGCAAAGACCATTCTCCAAGCTTAGAATGACGGGCTCCAGCTCGTGATTGGCTTGTGCGAAAGTGGAGGAAGTGAAAAAAGAAAAATGTGCTTTTGGAAGTGAGCTGAGGAGGAAGGGGTGAGAAAGGAAGAAGGTTCACTCTTGTACAAGTCTCTTGTACTGGCGCTTCGCTAGTGAAGAACTGCAGGTCTCTACCTAAATGGTAGAACCATCAGAGGTACTGCTTATATCATCACAGTCACAACGAGTGATGTGTGCAGGTACTTATTTATCTTGAGTCGGCCATCTAAGCATTTGACATATTCTGACATGCAGAGTCATGGGAAGGATTGGGGTTTCAGAGGCTCATAGGGAAGTACTTGCATTCTAAATTAATGTCGTGCATTCTGAATTAACCGAACATGAGACCGCGTACTTGCATTTTTTTGGGAACACGCATTTAGTAACAGATTGTGGCCATTCAGGACTTCAGTCACCGAACACATCGTGGTGTGCTGCCTTGACCAGCAGGAAGATAAAGTATTCGCTGCTGCGATGTAGGACCATAATATATATTTCTCAGCACCCTGTTCTTTCGAACCATATTTTTCTTTTTTTTATGGTAGAATATAGATGCTTGGTGGTGGCGTAGTTTGGTGCCATAACCTGGATTCACGTGTATGAATTCAGATAAGGCGATTAGTGTTCTGGTTAATGTTGTGAGTTAATCCCCAGCAGATCACTTTGTCCATCTTAGATCCCATGTTAGTAAGGTATTTGTTAAATAAAAATGCTTGTGTGATGTTTCTTTAACAATTTTGCTGTCTTGTCATGTTTAAGATGAATAAATCGAGTGTAAACTAGACTACATCTCTCTGAGTTCCAATTAACAGTTCCTTCCCATTTTATTTTTGCAGTGTAGATCTGAAACATAAGAAGTAGCTTTTCACTTGGCGTCCACTGCGTGGATTTTTTACTTCATTACCGATTATCTCCCTTCAAGCTCTTTTTAAAATTCTGACACTAATACTGGATCTGTTATCTCTTCTATACCGATTCATGTTTCTTCTTTCACCACATCAGACATTCTTACCCCTGACAGAAGCCTTCCATGTATCTGCTCTGTCCTGTGCATCTAACGGTGGAATTCTCTTCGCATCCTTAACGTTAGCACCCTTGCTTTTAATTTCACCTGAGGTTGTTTTTAATTCGCTACATCTGACCCAGTCCTTCAGACAATCATTTCTTTTTCTATTTCTTCACATTTTTCACGGAGCCATTTCGCCATAGCTTCCCATCCACTTGCTATTTATTCTATTCATAAGTGACTTGTGTTTCTGTACGCCTTAATTTCCTGGGACGCCTCTGCACTTCCTTGTTTCGTCGATCAGCTGAAGTGTTTCTTCTGTTACTCACCATTTCGTAGCAGTTACCTTCTTTGGACCTGTGTTTTTCCTTCCAACTTCTGTGACTGCCCCTTTGAGAGCTGTATTAATCTGAATTGCCTGCTGACCTATTCCTTATCCCAAAATCATAGCTTCAGAGAAGTTTAAGCGTTTCTCTTCATACTTGTACCCCACTTCTTTTTGCATTAATTCTTCTTGAGTAATCTCTTAAACTTCAGCCTAATCTTCATCACTAATAAATTGTGGTCTATCTACTCCTGGGAACGACTTATAATTCATTGTCTGATTTCGGAATCTCTGCCCTACCGTGATGAAATCTAATTGAAATCTTCCTGTATTTCCCGGCCTTTTGCAAGTATTCTATCTCCTCTTGTGATTCTTGAACGAAGTATTCGCCATTACTATCTGAACTTTATTGCAGATCTCAATTAGTGTTTCTGTTCTCAGATTCCTTGTACCAAGCCCAGATTCTTCCGCAACCCTTTCTTCTATTTCTTCCCCTACAACAGCATTCCAGCCGTCCCTAACTATTAGATTTTCATCACCCTTTACATACTGAGTTAGCCTTTCGTTATCCTCACATACTTTCTCTATCTCCTCATCCTCTACTCGCAATGTCGGTATGTATACCAGAACTATCATTGACGGTGTTGGTTTCCTGTTGATTCCGATGACAACAACCCTGTCACTGAACTGTACACAGTAACACACACTTTTCCCTATCTTCCTATTCACAACGAAATCTCTTCCCGTTATACCGTTTTCTGCTGCTCTTGATATTATGTGTACACATCTGAACAGATGTCCTTATCTTCTTATCACTTCCACTATGTCTAGACTGAGCCTCAGCATTTCTGGTTTCAGGTGTTCTTGCTTCCCTACTACGTTCGAAGTTCATCAGTTCCACACTGCGACTCGTAGAAGTTAATCATTTTGTAGGTTACTCTTTAGGAGCAGTTTCCCACTCCAAAGGCAAGACAATGCCCTGAACCTCTGTCCTCCTTCTTTGACAAGGCCATAGGCTGAATTAGGGCATCTTTTTATGCTAGAAGTCGTCGGCCGCCATTGATGAGTTTTACTCAAAATTTATGCGGAGGCGTGTTTCTAAACTGGGACAAAGTACGTTCTGGTTACTGATCAAAGACGATGCCCTTAATCTATGGGTATTAAACAGTAACGTAAAATCTGGATGCCCAGACGGCTACGTGAACCTCACACCTGTGGCCAAGAACAGCGTGTAAGCGATTTTCTTTCTATGCGATTGCATCACTTGTAAAGGTGACATGGTATATGAGCACTGAATTCGTCATTTCAGCAGTATTTACCGATGTGTTTATGTAAAATCGGGATGTTTTAAATTTGTCGCCCCAATAGTGAAGTTACATGTATAAAGAAGATACTGTTGATCATTGGACAGTTGTTTATTAATGTTGGATAGGTTTGTATGCCTCACCTTTTTACTGGGACCTCATTCATGGAGAGGAGATTATGTTGTCATTATGATGGCAACCAAGCGTCAATGATGGTTACCTACAGTGGCAGAAATGAAGGAACTCGACGTTTTTAGTGACCGCCCACTAACTTGAAAGAGGATGGAGCACACAGAGGTGGTTGTATGCAACGAACCATAGCCATTACCCTCAGATTCATGACAAACAAGAGTAACCTATTTAAAGTAACCAATTTATGTAGCTCTTGGATCCAAATGCGATTTTAGTGTCTTGAAAATCGAACTATCTGGGTATCCTTTCCCAAAGTAATTGTGATGACAGCTGTCTTCTAGGATCAATAGTACAGTATCAAGCTTGTTGGTAAATCTTATGCACACATCAAGCGAATCTACAGTGGTTAGTTTTAACAGTTCCATGTCTCATCGATTTTGTCTTTTTATTAATCCAGGAGTAAACTGTTTATGGACGATACGACTTGATTTAGGTGTTCGACGCTTTACTGTCTTCATTTTTTCATGCTTTCGAAAGTGTTTGCTTAAAAATGATCCCGAAAACCTTCTATTACTGACGTATTTACATTTTTCATTTGCCTTTTCCTCTTAGTTTTTAATTTATACTTTCTAAACGTATCGATCGTGGTAACGAAGTGGTTGACAACAGACTAGCATCCCGAACGAGAACATTTCTATTCTCGTTTAGCCAAAGAAATTTCGGTTTGCCATAGTTTCTCTTAATTCATTAAGGACAGTGGGAGATAGGTTCCTTTGCTAAAGAAAACACTGCTTCGTTTTCTATCCTTATCTGCCCCAAATGACTTCTTTTTGGACGAGATGTTAAATTTTAATCCTGGTTCCTTCTTTCTTTTGGTAATCAGTCCCATTTTAGAGCTGATTTTAGAAGAGAGCACGAGTTTTACTTTATGAATTCGTGTGATTAACTGCGTGGATGAGGGAGTTGAGTGTAGGCACAAAACTGCAGATGGCTTAAAAAAATTCTTTAAAATGAAGCTTACATCGTGTATTTCAAAAGACTCTTACGTTCTGTGTAACGAAGAGAGAGCGTGGATTCTCTCTGACCTGAAAATTAATTGCACCATTATCAACATTCTCTGAAAGGTAATCAGCTACGGCGAACAATTGGGTACCGTTATTGACAACGCACATCAATATTCATTTAAATAACTCTTCTTTTCGTTCCGAATATCGGAATATCGGAACGAACGTGGAATGTACAGGTATTTGCTGTCAATAACTTCCGTCAAATAATTTGTATGGACCTGTCAGTGGCAGTGTGTGTCTACTACTCCACACAAAGTTTCCTCATCTTTTGTGAAAGAGCTGTAATGAGGTATCTGCAGTTGTATATCTACTACTTAACTCCCGTAGCTGTAAAAGCAAAAACTGCCATTTTCGCAGTTTAGTGGGAGAAACGTCAACAATATTCTTTCCGAAATTTGTTCATGCTGTCGTATAGCATTACTCTAATAGTTTGCAAATTTGTACTGAGACATTTAATTTACACATATATGGGCTTCTGTAGTCCTTATTCTTCATTTTTTATAGCAAGAAAGTTTCGGAAAATGTAATATTAACTGTCAGGAAGTTACCCCCCTCCCTCTCCCATCAGTTCGGACAACAGTGTGACACTGAGAACAAGGCAGGGCACACATAGTTATAACTTAGTCACAGAAATCCTTTGTTTATGAGTTTTGTGCTATGAATACAAAGAAAAATATTCGTCAAAATTTTTTTACAGCGTGTGACTTATTTTTCGGTTGTTTTTTAATCTTAATAATTTTAGACCTAGTATTATTGAAAAAGACAAATAAGAATTAAAAAGAAAAAGTAAATTGCATTAGTGTAACTAAATCTCTTAAACTCTTATTTACGCATCTTTTCCGTGAAAAAAATAGGGTCATAACGCATTTATCACAATATCATCTATGCAAGGTAATGAATTCATTCTGTTTAACGTTTCAGTGGTGTGAGAAGAAACAGTCATGACACAGTTAAATAGTATTCTGAGTAACTGTAAATTACATGTGGAAACAAAGTTATAATGAAGTGTTGGACAAATGACCCATTTCTAGAATTTCGCTTGTCAGTCTTGTTTCTGCAGGTATATGTGTTGTTACATAAGTGGTGCCATAATCTACAGAAAGAACTTGTTTCGCTCGTCAGTGAGTAAAGGAAGAGGTTACTAAAGGAAGGAAGGAAGATTAGGGTTTACTGTACCATCAATATCGAGATCATTAGAGACGGAGCTCAAGCTCGGACTGTTTCAAGGTTAAGGGATAAAATCGGCCCTGCCCTTTCAAAGGAACCATCCCAGCATTTTCCTGAAGCGATCTGGGGAGACCTGGACGGCCGGACAGAAAAATGAACTATGGTCTTCCTGAGTGCGAGTCCAATGTGCTAACCACTGCGCCACCTCGCTCGCTAACATGGTAGTAAAATTTAGCCCTTTAACAGAACGATCAGCACAAATGACTTGCTGATGCCGACGTACCTACAGTTAGTCAGCTCTGCAAAAATATAGGCAGTAGAAGTTCCCAAGAAAAACACAAACTCGTTTTCCCACCTACAGCTCTGCAACCAGCTCGGGTGGAATGCCCGTACTTGTAACTCCCTCCACTAATGGGAAAACTATAGAGGACTACACTGCCGCAGACCTATCTGTTGTATGTCGTCAGTTGCATTGTTTATGAATATAGTAATACCTTACTCACAAAGTTATCCACGATCGCAGTAATTGTAGGTTACAGTAAAAGGGTCCAAATCACTGATATGAGGCATGCTGAACGTGAGCTACACTAAATACAAGATGTTTTTACGTCAGATATGACATTAACTAGTGGTATGATTGGTTGTACCGAAGAATAAGAGGGTATCGTAATGGAATATTTAAGCTGCTACAACGTATTTTATATCAAGATTCCTTATATTAGTCTAGATAGTGATGGAAGTTATACATTCTAATTTAAAGAAAATGGTATCATTGTCGACAGATTTTTTGTTTCCGTGGTGCTTGATTTTAGTTTTTGAACAATTATGTGCACCGTTCCGCGGTCGATAGCTCGAGCCACGTCTCGTGGAACACAATCTTTGGCGTGGAGAGGGCGTGGCACGTTTGCTGCGAGTGATGTTGAGGCCCTTTTCTGGAGAGGCAGTTAGAAAAGCACCATGGGCGGCGTAGGGCTGTGGGGCCACGGGCTAGCTGTTTGTTCTACCGCCCGTGTGACTTCAAAGTTTGTCTGCCTGATCATCTTCCGGAGACAGGGAACGTGTACTAGAAACGGGAGTGATCACATTATTTATTTGGCCGGCCAGATTTTGAGGCGAGCAGCGGGTGGTCGTCATGAACACATCTCCTGGTGGCTCCAAGTTTTTCCTTTGTTTGGCACGGCACAGCAGCTTTGGATACTTCGTGAGGTACTTTTAGTTCTTTAATTCGGTGCCAAGACTATGCGGCATTCGTAAAGACTGCTCTTGCTCTCTGCTGTAAGCATGAGAACTGTGACTGGTTCACTTCCTGCACGTGTTTGTTTTTTGCTGCTTTTGTAACTGACTCGATTCAGCCTCGTGTTGTTGTTGTTCCATGTTTCCGTGTCTGGCCACACAATCTGAGGAGTGTGTTACTTCTATCAAAACATAATAGCCCCAGTTTGGTTATTGTCACAGTGATTTGAAATGTTTTAAATTACTGAGGTCTCGAGTATTTTTTTGTGTTCCATGTGTCATTATTTGTGACTTTCCATTTTTTTTTGCTTGGTACGTTGTGTACGTATTTTGGTGTGTTATACTTCCATGCCAATCTTGTTTTACATAGGTGAGGTTCATCAGCCAATCGTTCGCGTCTTTCTTCCACCTACACTGAGTGATCAAAAGTATCCGAACACCCCCAAAAAACATACGTTTTTCATATTAGGTGCATTGTGCGGCCACCTACTGCCAGGTCCTCCATATCAGCGACTTCAATAGTCATCAGACATCGCGTGAGAGCAGAATGGAGCGCTCCACGGAATTCATGGACTTCGAACGTGGTCAGATGATTGTGTGTCACTTTTGTCATACGTTTGTACGCGAGATTTCCACACTCCTAAACAATCATAGGTCCACTGTTTCCCATGTGATACTGAAGTAGAATCGTGAAGGGACACGTACAGCACAAAAGCGTACAGGTCGACCTCGTCTGTTAACTGACAGAGACGGCCGACAGTTGACAAGGTTGGAATGTGTAATAGGCTGACATCTGTCAGACCATCACACAGGAATTCCTAACTGCATCAGGATCCACTGCAAGTACTATGACAGGCGGGAGGTGAGAAAACTCGGATTTCATGGTCGAGTGGCTCCTCATAATAAGCCACACATCACTCCAGTAAATGCCCAACGACGACTCGCTTGGTGTAAGGAGCGTGAACATTGGAAGATTGAACAGTGAGAAATGTTGCGAGGAGTGACGAATCACGGTAAGTAATGTGACGATCCGATGGCAGGGTGTGGGTATGGCGAATGCACGGTGAACGTCATCTGCCAGCGTGTGTATTGCCAACAGTAACATTCAGAGGCGGTGGTGTTATGGTGTGGTCGTGTTTTTCATGGAGGGAGCTTGCACTCCTTGTTGTTTTGCTTGTCTCTATCACAGCACAGACCTACACTGATGTTTTAAGCACCTTCTTGCTTCCCACTGTTGAAGAGCCATTCGGGAATGGCGATTGTATCTTTAAACACGATTGAGCACCTGCTCATAATTCACGGCCTGTGGAGAACTGGTTAAACGACAATAAAATCACTGTAATGGACTGGTCTGCACAGAGTTCTGACCTGAATCCTAAAGAACGCCTTTGGGATGTTTTGGAACGCCGACTTCGTGCCTGGCCTCACCGACCTACATCGATACCTCTCCTCAGTGCAGCACTCCGTGAAGAATGGGCTGCCAGTCCCCAAGAAACCTTCCAGCACCTCATTGAACGTATGCCTGCGAGAGTGAAAGCTGTCATGAAGGCTATGGGTGGGCTTACACCATATTGGATTCCAGCATTACCGATGGAGGACGCCACGAACTTGTAAGTCATTTTCAGCCAGGTGTCCGGATACTTTTGATCACATAGTGTATGTTTTCCGTTCGACACAACGGTTAATTATTGACCGTTCTCCCCTCGGGGCGTCATTTGAAGCTGAATCTCGATTGGCCACTGAAGTTCTTTAGTCAGTTGTAAGTGGAGGGGGATTGTCTCGACCAGCTGCCTTATTATCTTTTAACTACTCATCACAACTGTTTGGTTGGCGCTGCGGGGTGTAATCTGCGAGTTAGTTTTTGATGTATTACTTAAAAGTTAATTCTCTGTTCATCATGCTATTTTAATTGTATGTTTGTGGCTTGAGGCGCATATCGACTGGTGTCTTAGAAAAGAAGTTTGGTCAGCAGCGCATACGGCCTGCCCTAATTTCAGAACTGTTCGCCCGGACCACATTAAATGATGCATCGTTGTTTTATATCAATCAGCTGTAACTGTTTTTCTTTCCCTTTAATGAACTCCCTTTTACGTAAACCCGTATTATTTATTGTACTTTAATCAAACACATTCTAAATATTGTTATTGCATACCGGTTTCCTAGACTGTTTTTCTATCGTGTTATAGTTGTTGTAAAACATTGGTGACTTTTGTACATAAACTTTAAGAACTTTTGGATACATTGTTTAATAGATTATCAGTAAATGTTCTTAAATTGTGTTATCTAACTAGATCATTCTGTCTAAATATGTCAAGTTCCTGTTGACATAATTGGTAAAGTTACTTTTCTTGAGGAGTGTTAGTAAAAATCTTGACACTAATGATGTTAAATCCTTATTTTGCCTGATCTTTCCACTCCCAGGCAACCTTATGCTAGAAGTGCGTACCATTTTGGTAGAAGAGTGTAGTTGTTTCTGGAAATTGAAGGATTGAATTATATTGCTCATCATCCATATATATACAGTGTTGCTTCTGGCTAGACACAATCAGCTTTTTCTTAATTTGGCTTTGGTTTTCAGGTGCATTAGTCTGTTATGGAGCCTCGAGTCGTGGTGTGACTTGACTGCCTTTTCAAGGACCAGATGAGATACGAGAATGAAATTCGAGGACTGGCAGAGGACGGCGTCGTCACAGAAACATCGTCGCGTCTTCGCGTACCTTTGGGGCCCCGTCCAAGGTTATGGCAGAGCAGACCCTAAAGTTTCTTTAGTTTAGTGTCCCATCAGGTGCTCAATTGTGGTACATGCAGGCGTCAATTACGCATTAGTTGCGCAGAGTTGAGGATCTGGCTTTGGTAGTCACAGATTCCCAGTTCAAACATAAGGTTGATCAGCTCCACGATAGAGTGATGAATTTGATAATTGGTTCGTCTTAGAATAGTAGAGCGATCAGGGGCATAGTGAACTGCAAAACACTTGGTTACCGAAAATGAAACCATTACGGCTGGGCTCGAAAGTGGCAATATCGAGCAGCCGCAGTCCAGTTTTGATAAACTACCTAAACCCTTCTTCAATGTGTTGCACGCGTTAGAATGTCTTGATATCGATTTTCAACAGGAGTTGGTTAAATTTTTGCGGTTTGCTGTTACCTTAGAAGTACAATTTAACGTTTTTAAATTGTCGTGGGAAAACTTTTTCAGTTGTATCCTTTGCGTCAAGGGTCCTTGGCTGAAGTGGTCGGTTAGTCTTAGTGAGGAACGACTGTTTAAGGGAAATGCGTGTCTCCACGCTGCTAAGAGAGCGCCTGTCTACCAGGGTTAAGAGCGACCTCGTTAATCAATATTTTTTCGTGTACAACATGATCATGAGGACCTAGCGGAGTACTACGGTATTGAATGAAACACAATTTTAGTGCCATGCGCGTTTCGCCTTTATTTTTTGCCAGGCATCTTCAGTGGCGTGGAATATGTACATATGTTTGCTATTTAATTTACATTTTGGTCCATGTACCTATAGATTATAAACAGTTCTGGTGGTTGGTACTTCCTATTGAACTGTACTTACAGGTTTCGTGGACGATTTCCTACATATTACGCTCCTGTTGCATTTTTGGTGTTGTTGTTCTTCTTCTAAATCCCAATTTGCGGTTTTTTCCATATTTCACAGCATTATGAACGGAACACTTATTTCGATGCAATGTTTTGGTTTGTGTTGCCGACTGTCAGACAGCAGACACACAATAAGAACAACCAAACAGAAGTAGCCACTATGAAAAGGGTAAAACAAAAGTTAACAAACAATAACATATTAATAACAAGAGCAGACAAGGGAAATGAAACAGTACTCGTGGACAAAGAGCAATACATCACAAAAACGGAGGAATACACAAACACCAACGCCATACAAATACTGAGGTCAGATCCAACTACACGATTCCAGGCAAACGCGAAATGAACACTGAAAAACATTTAACACACTCTCATAGACAAACAGAAATACTACATAACATAGAGAAACCCACAAGCACCAACACTCCGCAGTCAACCAAAAGCACATAAACACGGAATACCAATGAGAGCTGTTATCAACTTCAAGAAAGCCCCAACATACCACATAGGCAAACAGCTCCAAAAGTTAGTTACCAGCACTGTAAAGTAGAAAACAACAGAACAGTGATAAACACAGGAAACCTAATAGAACACATACAGAACATACAGGTACCACACACATCATCACTGATTTCATTCGACATAGAAAATATGTATACCTCCATCCCTATCACAGAAACAACAGAAATCATAGAACAAAATCTCTCATCCCACAGCAAACTCACCACAGAAGCAATAAATGAAATAACAAATATGCTCAGGCTGACGATTGAACAGAACTACTTTCAGTTTGAGAATGAATATTATCTACAAAGTGATGGACTGCCCATGGGATCCCAAATATCAGGAACATTAGCAAACATTTTCATCAGTCATCTAGAAAATCAGATATTTGAAAAGATAACCACTTATGAAAGTTTCAAAACCATATATTGGTAAAGATATGTGGATGACATTATTTGTCTGGTAGATGAGCCAAGTGAAAAAATTGATAAACTCCATTCAGAAATAAACGAATCTCATCAGAACATAAAATTGACACTTGAAAAAGAAAAAGAAAATTAAATAAATTTTCTTGACATTACAATAAAAAAAGAAAATGGCAAACATACATTTAACGTCTTTAGAAAACCAACAGCCACAGACACAATAATACGAGTACATTCCACGTCTAACCATCCCCACAGCCAGAAACAAGCAGCAATAAGACGTATCTTACAATGATTAAACAGAATCCCCTCAACAAGAGAAACTATGAAAAAGAAATGAGTACAATCATACAAATAGCTAGGAACAATGGCTATGACACACATATAGTCCACAGGCTCAATCAATAAATAAAAACACAAGTACAAAACCAACACAACATTTCCAGAATACAAGAGAACTCACGAGCTGAAAACTTACAAGTACACTCAACAAACACACACAATGTCAACAACACACAGAAAAGAACCAGATGGTACACCATGACCTACACATATAAACTAATACACAGATTTGCAAACATCCTAAAGAGGCAGGGCTTCCAAATACCATATGAAGTCTGGGAAAAGCGTCCAATCACACCTAAGCCAACTAACTACCAAGAGGGATAAATTCCAACAATCAGGAATATATAAACTTGAATGTCAGAGTTGTGATGCAGTATACATAGGCATGACATGTAGGAATTTTAAAACACGATACAAAGGTGCTGGAAGTACGAAACAAACCATTCCACATTTGCAGAACGTTTAAAAGACCAAAACCTCCATCATACAAACATGGAATAAGAAATGAAAATAATGAATACGCAACCATGACAAACATCTCATACAAATTCAAGGAAAATTTCACATTCCGGAAGCCATCGCTGAAAACAAACATGTGTTAAATGAAGAAACACACATCAGCACAGGTTCCCTACTATACTTAATAAAGGAAATGATAAGAGAAAAAATCGTCCTCTCACACAACCAGAAAAACTACAACTCTTCCCCCCTTCGTCTTCTGGACACACACACACACACGCACACACACACACACACACACACACACACACACACACACACACACACACAAATGCGTACACAAACAGATCAGAGATACTTCAATAATTACACTCGAAAGTTGGCAATAACATTCGAACTTTGGCAATAACATCTGACAGTCAGCAACACAAACCAAAAAATTGCATTGAAACAAGTGTTCAGTTCATAATGCTGTGAAATGTGGGAAAAAATGCAAATTGGCATTTAGAAGAAGGAGAACAACACCAAAAATGCAACAAGAGCGTAATATGTAGGAAATTGTCCACTCAACCTGTAAGTACAGTTTAAAATATTATTACCTAATACGAAATACCAACCACCAGAACTGCTTATAACCTTTAGGTACAGTGACCAAAATGTAAATTGAATAGCAAACATATGTACATATTCCAGGCCACTGAAGATGCCTTGCAGAAATAAAGGCGAAACGCGTGTGGCACTAAAATTGTGTTTCATTCAGTTGCTGTCAGACGGTCCATAAAGTAATAATTTTTAATATACTGTAATATTACACGTAACTGAGGAAGGCAGGGCTAGAAAAGTTGAAAGAGTCTAGTGGAGACATTCGTAAGGTACACACGACAGCCGAAGCCTTTGATGTAGAGTTGGCTTAGCATGCGATTGTTGCCACCATTTTCGAAGGAACTGAATTAGTAGATCGTTCCAGGATGTTGGTTGTTGGAAGGCTGACTACCTGTCATGAGTTGGATAACTTAGTCACTCTTGTGGACTTTTTAGAAAATCCGATCAAATGAGCGGCTGTAAGAAGGCTTCATCTCAGTCTTACGCAAAAGCCACCTTGAGCGTCATTTCTGCTATTAAGGTGAGGTTCTCCCAAGGTAGGTGTCATCGCTGCAGTCGAGATGGGCATTTTGCTCGCCAGTGCGAGGTCAGCGAAATAGGCGTTTCGATAACTGACGCCATAGGAAGGAAAGACGTGGCACCCTTTTCTCGATGTTGAGGGCATGTAATAAAGTAACAGTGGTGACACATAATCCTCTTCTATTTTCGGGCGTGTACGTTAATCACAAGCCACTCTGTGCATTATTAGGTTGCAGCAGCGGCCTTTCCTTAATGAATCATAGGTGGTACTCGCGATACTGGATCATTTGTAAATTTCCCAATCTAAAGCCTGTGAGTAGAACTTGCAGAACTGTTAAGTCAAGCTCTTCCTTTGTACTGTTGTCAGTGAATTTTCTTGGCCCTTGGAGGTGTTGGTGGCGGACGGTTTAAGCACCGACCTCCTCTTGGAGTGTGATTTTGTAAGTAAACCGTGATCAGTTTTTCATTGTGCAATTGGGAAATATTTCGGCATGAAGTGAAGTGAAGTGAAATTTAGTTTGTGCCGCCATTCCAGGAGGACAAGTCTCTGTAATATTAATTTTAGTGGGGCAGAGTTCGATGTTTCGCATTTACCTCTATAAGCTGACATTCTCCTGATGTTGCTTGGTTTCCCAGAAGTGTTGACAGATAAATTAGATGTGACTGGTCGTACTGAATATCGTATTTCACTTTCCGATAATCTTCCAGTCGGGTAATCAACCTACCGGCTATCTCCAGCCAAGATGGTAGAGAAAATGCACGCTGAGGGTGTTACACGCCGTGTGAATCACCCACATTTTTGGTGCATAAGAATAATGGAAAGGTTTCACACCTATGGTGTATAATCATAAGAGTCTGTCCCACTTCCTGGTCTACAAGGGTGTTTTTCATGGTTTTCCAGGGGCCACTATTTTAGCATTTTGGGATCTCGACGAGGCGTATTACCAGATTCCCCTTGGCAAAGAATCCAAGTCGGTCACTGCCTTTTGCACTGATGGAACTGACATGAACTCAACCTGGTACCCTTCGACCTTTCTAGCAGGGTGGCATTTCTCTGTAGCTTATTAAATTCCATGCTCAGAGATTTGAAGTTCAAGTGCTTGTATAACTACTTATGATGATGTTGTCATTGACAGTGCTACCTTATCTGAGCATTTGGAACATTTGCAACATTTGGATCATTTGCAACTGCCTTTGTAGCGTCTGCAGCAAGGGGAGCTAACTGTCCAACAGTCTAAAGCTACCTTATCTCGACGTGAGATGTGTTTTCTTGGGCATCTGGTCAAGATTGATCGGTCTAGGAACCAAGCTACTTACTGTTTTCACCCTCATAAAACTAAGAAAATGAGCCCGTTTCACTGGAATCGCTACATTATTACGAAAATTATTTCCAAAGTTTGCTGAGCTAGACACTGCATGAAACCTGTTGCAAAAGAAGGGTGACCTCTGTTCGTCTGGACAAACAGCCAGCAGGTTGTGTTTGATGTACTTCAGATCGCTTTCAGTAATACTTCAATTCTGGCCGTTCCTGACTTCGATCAGCTCTTCGTGGTCCAAACCGAAGCCTCTAAATCAGGTGTTGCCGCTCTGTTTCTTCAGGAGCAAGGTGGCGAGCCTACGCCTCTAGATGCGTGTCTGCAGCCAAGAAGAAATTCACTACTTATGAGTTGGAAGTCCTGGCTGTCCTCTTCGCGATAGAGAAATTTAAATACTACCTAGAAAACAAGGATTTCACACTGGAGATGGACGACCAGGCCCTTAGCTGGGTTCTCACTCGACGGCTTAAAACTGGGCGTATTTTCGAGGTGGACTGTCCGAATTTCCGCCTTTCTCTTCAATGTGCGCCACGTTATGGGATGCATTAACGTTGTAATGGATATCTTGAACAGAATGTTCGAGGAGGAGGATTCTTCTCCCCATGATGCCGAGGTGGTGGAAGGTCTTATTAATTCAGTGTTTACTTAGGTTTCAGTATTGTTTGCTGATATTTAGTAACACCAAGAGCAGGACTCAAAGTCTGGCTGTATTAGGGAGCAGTTCAGAGCCGGTTAGCAAGTTTATGGGTACAAATTGCAGAAGAACATTATCTGCTGCCACGGGCGCTGGGATGAAGAGCTTAAAAGCTGCCTGTCGGCCGCTCTTGTCAAGGTTGTTTTCATCTTCATAGTTCCGTTGTTGGGGGGTCATCTGGGTATACAAAACCATTTACCAGATTCGTGAGTCTCTAACCTGACCTACCCTGTATCGTGATGTTAGAAAAATTGTTAGTCAGTGTCAGCAAGACGGCCGAGCCGAATTCCAACAGGCGTAGGGTACTGCTGCACTCCAGTCGGACGGAGGTCCCCATGGAGCATATTTTGTTGATTACGTCGACCCTCTTCCGCAGACTTAAGGTAGGCAGCGCTATACATTTGTGGTAGTTGATGGTTTTACTCGGTTCACCCGGTTGCCCCCTAATAGTGGTATTAGTGCTGGACAAAGTATTGGGGTTTTGCATTAGATTTCTTTTGGTTCGGTCCCTCGAAGACTACTGTCAATGATTATTCATCTTGTTTCTTTTCGAGGGAGTTCTCGAACTTCTGTTTCCGATCATGTGTTAAACAAGTCACCAAGACACCCTGTTACTCCCAACCCTTCTTTCATACACAGAATGGGTTAATCTTTTCCATTCTGATGCCCAATCGAAATGTGTTCTTTTTTTTACCATGGCTGAACATAGCCTTTAATACTGCCAGACACGACGCGCGTAGAGCTACCCCTGCTTCTCTAAGGTTGCCTACCCCCTAAATTCACCTATAGCAAATATCTGACCCTTAGATGATTTGTTGCCCTATGATATTAGCCCTGAGTTAATAAAGGATAATGGCATACAGCCAGGGAAAATATTCAGAACTTCCATAAAAGGGAAGCGGCGCCGTATTACCACTGCTGACATCTGGGAAACAACGAGGAATTTTGGGGGTAGAGACTCTGCGAATAATTCGTTCTGAAAACTGTTAGCCCGCTTTGTGGGCCCGTTTAAGGTGTTGGAGGTATCCACTCCAGGCACTCTTAGGCCCTATAACGAAAAGAGTGCAAATGAAATGCAGGTGCACCTTAGCCAAGTTCCTGTCCATGGGGGGCAATCGGGAGACTGAAATGTTGAGTGATCTATAGCTTGTGCCATGTCTCCTGGAACACGATCTTTGTCGTGAAGGATGCATGACACATTTGCCGTTAGTAGTGTTGAAGCTATATTCTGGGAGAGGCAGTGAGGGAGGTAGCACAGACAGCCCAGATATGTGGGGCAATGGGCTGGCTAGTTGTTCTACCGCCCGTGTGGTAGTTTGTCTGGATGAGTATCTTCTGGACGCGAAGGGCGTTTATTGGAAATGACTGGACACATTAATCCCTTGGCCGACCAGATTTACAGACGAGCGGCGGGTCGTCATCATCCATACATCTCCTGGCAGCTCGAAGTTTTTGTTCTGTTTTTCACTGCACAACAGCTTTGAATGCTTGGTGAGCTACTTTTAGTCATTTGCTTTTGTGTTAAGACTACGCGGCATTCATGAAGACTGATCTTGTTGTCCGCTGTGAACATGATAATTGAGACTGGTTTACTTTCTGCTCGTATTTGCGTCTTGGTGAATCTAAATGGTTCAAATGGCTCTGAGCACTATGGGACTTAACATGTGAGGTCATCAGTCCCCTAGAACTTAGAACTACTTAAACCTAACTAACCTAGGGACATCACACACATCCATTCCCGAGGCAGGATTCGAACCTGCGACCGTAGCGGTCGCGCGGTTCCAGATTGTAGCGTCTAGAACCGCTCGGCCACTCCGGTCGGCTTGCTGAATATATAACGGACTCGATTCAGCTTTGTGTTGTTGTTGTTGTTCCTGTGTCTGGCTAGGTGATTTGAGGAGCATGTCACTAGTATCAAAGCATAAAAGCTCTAGCTTGATAACTGTCACAGAGTTGTGATTTGATTATGTGCTTTAAATTACTGGGGACCTGAAAATTTTTTGTGTTCAATGTGGCACTATTCGAGATGTTATTTTTTTTTTTTTTTTTGCCTGGTATGCTTTGCACTGAATCACAAAGTCGTTTTCTTTAGTTACTTGAAGCCCGTAAGCTTGTGCATCTTATGGGGACAAATCTTGTTGAATGTATTGTGACTGCGACGGTTTCTACTTCTGAACCAGGCTTGTGTTTAATGTAGGTGAGGTTCATCAGCCAACACTTCGTGTCTTCCTTCCACCTATACTTTCTGTCCCATGTGGCAGTTAACTATTGACCATTTCCACCCAGTGGTGTGATTAGAAGCTGAATCTCGAATGGCTACTGAACTTCTTTACAATGTTTAAGAGAGAGGGGGGCATTTGATTGACCAGCTCCTTATTATCTTTTACCGACTTATCACTACTGTTATGTCTGCGGGGCCAGTTTGTAATCTAAGTTTTTAATTGTTTTACTTAAAAGTTTATTCTCTTTCCATCAGGCTATCACTGTATGTTTGTGCTTTGGGGTGCGTATCCGCTGGTTGCTTAGAAAAGCAGTAGGGCTATTGCACCTGGCGTAAGTACTTCCTGTGCCGTTCGTACGGACCACATTGCCCATTATGCGGTTGTTTCATTTGAAGCAACTGTATTTGCTTTTCTTCCCTTTTAATGAGCGCCTTTTAGGTAAACCTTAATTACTTGTTGTATTTTAGTCAAACACATTCTAAATGTTTTTACGTCCTGCTTGTTTTGAAGATCGTTTTTGCATTGTGTTACACATGTTATAAAGCCCTGTTATTTAGAGGATTCTTCAGTACTGTTTTTAAACCTTAAGAACCTTTGAAACATTGTTTTATTGATTATTAGTAGTCGTTCATAAATTGTCTTACCTAATTAAATGCTTTTATCCTAATATGTCAGGGTCCTTTTGACCTAATTTTTAATGTTATTTTTCCTGAGGAATGTTAATAAAAATCTTGACATGCATGATGTTCAGTCCTCATTTTTCCCGGTCCTTCCACTCCAAGGCAGCCTTAAGTCAGCAGGGCATACCATTATCAAAGCTAATTCTGATGACAAACATATTCCTTTTATCAGAACGACATTATATAATCTGGATGAAATTTTGGTAGTACGTTTGGTTGCTTAGCTCTAGTTCGTCATTCCAGAGGCAGTCAGGAGTTTTGTTAAGTGATTTAAGGTTTCCATTTCCTGATAACAGTTCTTCTGTACTCCTTTATAGACAATAAAGTATTTCTCTCTTCGATGCTATTATCTGCGTTGCCATATTGGATCATGTCACCAGCGAAAGCTGGTTCTTATTTAAGGCTTTTAGTTTTAGCACATCCATGTGCTCTCTGTAAAATATATCAAAATCCCTATCAGTTTCCCCAGTATACAACTTGCAGCAGATAGAGCAATTCAATTTATAAATGTGTTTTGTTGTGTTGTTCACTTTTGAAATTACAAATTATTTTACCTTTCTTTTCATTATTCATGGCGAACCAAATCTGAATATTATTATTCATGGTGAAACAAATCTGAATATTTTTAGAATGGAAAAACTAGTTTGCAATTTGGTATGACGCCTTACCAGTGGCACACAGATAAATTTCACAGTGCCTTTGGAAGGTTAACAATGCTAAAGTGCTGTTTGTTGTAGACACATAGCTATTTTAGCAACTGCACTCACTTTTATATCTCTTGTAAAACTTATTGGTGATGGCGAATGTATAACCTTTACTGGGAGCAGTTTAATTATGTTAAGGCCTTGTAGTTTATCTTCAGCATCGAATGCAGTTTTTCCCATTCTATTGATCTTTGCTCTGTAATATACTGTTTTATGTTTGCTTGAGTTGGCATGAAGTGCTACTGACTGCAGTACCAACTGCAGCGTTTTTTTTATATTTGAAATATTGGCCCCTGAATTTGTTAATATTTAAATCAGGGAGGTTCTAGAAAGACTTTCTTATTATGGTGCAATTTGTAAACTCTTTTGCTAAATAATCTATTTCCTCTTTTGTTCAATCAAACAAGATAAGATTACCATTTATAGTAATAATTTTTTGGTTATTAGTATGAGCTTTGCATAAAGTTTGTAAATTATTTACGTTCATGTTGGCCTGCAGACTAGCCAGGAAGATACTGTTAGTCCAGCTTCCAGTAGGTTAAGTTTGTTATTAAAATGGAGTTGGTCTGTTAGTATTTCGACAAAGAAATTAAAAATGGCAAATTAAATTTTTATATCCAAGAAGATTTCTTTTAAATAATGAGATTATATTGTTTATTAATATATTTGGCACAAGTTAACAATAGCAAAAGAGATGAAGTGAGCTATATTTGGTATGGAAATGACTTTCAGACTTACACTGAGCTCATATTTATTGTTTGTACAAAAATTGTTTTGAAATGTGTAAGTTTTGTGAGAATATCATTAAGCTTTTCAATGATTTTGTGGACGGAGCTTATTCATGAATAAACAATTGGATGCATTGGACATTTGAGATGTAAATTTTAGATTACGATCGCAGTTTTGGGGCTGAGGGTTTCGTTATGTTCCTTCATATACAAGGTTTACTCAGAAAGTAATGCACCACATTTTTTTTCTTCAACCGTTCTTTATTGAACATAATGAGAATTACACATACGAAAGAATGGTGTTTTATCTACAAACCCTATTTTTCTATGTAATCTCCATCCCGTTCTAATGCGTTCCTCCAGTCCCAAACAAGGGCGATTATGCCCTGTCGGTACCAGTACTTGTCCTGGTGTCGGAGCCAATGCTTCGTCCTCAAAATGTCTTACACGAATGGCATCCTTTAATGCGTCTGTCCTCGAGAATGACAACATCAGCTCGCTGTATCATGTCATGTGAGAGCTGTGGATGGTCTCCGCGACATCTGTAAACCGTGGAGCTCAGCCAGACCGCCTTCTGCTACCTCGCCCTCCGTGCACAGCAACTAGCTGTACTTCTGTCGACAGCAGATGATCCATAGACTCCGCACAAGCATTTGTGAATATTCCTCACAGTCTCTCTCTCTGAAGTGAGAAATTCAATGATGGCACGTTACTTGTAATGTACATCGCCTGCAGACGCCACTTTGAAACTTTCCTGAAGCTAAGCTATCCGTCGGAAGTGACAAACTTGACATGCTCATTCAGGAGACTTATAATAATACATACGTAACGTTTCGCATTCGTAGCATTGTTTTCGGATGAGAAAAAAACAATGTGGTGCATCACTTTCAAGGTAACCCTCGTATTCCACTTGGGAACAAGATTCTTTAAACACTTACAAAAAAAAAAATTCTTGAGGGTTGGATGTGAATTGATTTACTCTGTGTTGTCGTTTTTGAAAATTTAATTACTTATTCAGGTAATCTGCCTCACTCCAAAAATTCTGTTATTCATAGAGAATACATTGCTAGCATCACTTAATGCCGTGTAATACTGCCCTTGAAATTGATAGCCGCCTAGATTCGGTTAGGAAGTGAATCCACAAAGTCGTGCGGGTTCCATGCATCCATGTAAAGCCACTTGCTGAAGATTTGATAGCACAATTCCAACAACGTGTGGGAATGCTGATGACGGCATGTTACCCACTGTTACAAACTGTCCCACAAACATTATACAGACTTCAATTCAGTTAATTTTGCAGGCCAATTGAGATGTAATAGGATGGGAAAGTGTTCAGAAAATCAGTCAGATGTTCTTCCAGCCCTATTTTCTTCGCTGTTGCCGTCCTGAACAATAGGGGTATTACTAACATACTCATCAAGTAGATGTCGAAAGAAAGGTAACATATAATCATCCACGATTCTTAAGTAAACGCACTAGTTCGAGTTAGTGATCACTTCAATGAGTGGACCCAGTTCATGATCGTTAAAACTCCCCTACACTCAGCTCTGGCTTGAAACTAACCTTGCACACATTCAGGATGAAATGCTCAGTTTACACTCGGTGACGTTGTGATTGGAGTATAGGCAAAAACGTGATTCTCAGACCATATTGCGTCCCCAGTCACTACTGCCCACGTTCGACGACTTCTAGTCCGTTGACGACGCGCTGCCTCATGTGCCTGTGTGAACAGTGGCCCCTTGCGAGGTGACCGATTCAAAATGTTCATTGCATACAGTTGGCGTCGCAATGTTCCCTGGCAAGCAGTTTGCCTATAGCAGTTCCTGTATTCACAAGCCATAAAAAACATCTCCAGTCCTTCTCAGTGAGGATTTCTTTCCGATTACAATTCGGACTTTGTGTTTCGTTGTCACATGTGTTACATCACTGCTTGTAGCCATGTTGAACTGTTCGCCGCGAAACACCAACAAATCCAGCGACTTCACACGCCGCATGACCGTCGGCACGGCCAAACACAATTGCCCCTTTTTTACACTCTATCTCGACGATATAGACACATCAAAAAAGTTTTGCGTCACCCCGGTTCCAAGAACTCCTGAAGACAGACGTTGACTGTGGATATTGTATCACAGACACAGTCCCTCTGACTGTTCAGAGATGTCACTAAACCAGCCCAAAGACGTGAACAACCCTGCATGAGTAGCGCCTATGAGATGGAGGGGGTCCGACAGCCGATCAGTTCCAGTCATTCCATCGGGGAGGAGGTACACGGTTCGTGTTGTCTGTAGTTCAACCATGCCTAGACGGTCACTACCGCGGTTAGATCGCGTCCGCATTGTTACTTTGTGCCAGGAAGGGCCCTCAACAAGGGAAATATCCAGACGTCTCGGAGTGAACTAAAGCGATGTTGTACGGACATGGAGGAGATACAGAGAGACATGAACTGTCGATGACACGCCTCGCTCAGGCCACCCAAGGGCTACTACTGCAGTGGATGACCGCTACCTACGGATTATGGCTCGGAGGAACCCTGACAGCAACGCCACCATGTTGAATAATGCTTTCTTGCAGTCACAGGATGTCGTGTTACGACTCAAAATGTGCGCAGTAGGCTGCATGATGCGCAACTTCACTCCCGACGTCCGTGGCGAGGTCCATCTTTGCAACCACGACACTATGCAGCGCAGTACAGATGGGCCCAGCAACATGCCGAATGGACCACTCAGGATTGGCATCACGTTCTCTTCACCGACGAGTGTCATATATTCCTTCAACCAGACAATCGTAGGAGACGTGTTTGGAGGCAACCCGGTCAGGCTGAACGCCTGAGACAGAATGCCCAGCGAGTGCAGTAACGTGGAGGTTCCCTGCTGTTTTGGGGTGGCATTATGTGGGGCCGACGTACGCCGTTGGTGATCATGGAAGGCGCCGTAATGGCTGTACGATACGTAAACGCCATTTTCCGACCGATAGTGCAACCATATCAGCAGCATATTGGCGAGGAATTCATCTCATAGATGTCTATTGGCGCCACCATCGTGCACATCTTGTGAATGACTTCCTTCAGCATAACGACATCGCTCGATGAGAGTGGTCAGGATGTTCTCCAGACCTGAACCCTATCGACAATGCCTGGGATAGATTGAAAGGTATCTGCTAGGGTCTGATCAGGGTAGCTCCAGAATATAGTCGGTAGTTGCCAACCGCAAGGTGGAACGAGTATAATATCTTTGAGCAGGAGGTTCTTTGATGGTTATGAGAGCTGGGCACGTGCAGCAAATAAACCGAGGGGTTGCAGGTAGGTGCCCAGAGAAAGCACACGTGTGCAGACAGCTTTATGGCAGGAGTCGCAGGTAGGTGCCCGGAGGAAGCAGACGTGTGGTGACAGCTGTAAGGTAGGTCGCGCTCGCTGCCCCAAACCAAACCTTAGCACGTAAATGAGAGAAGATATACACTCCTGGAAATGGAAAATAGAACACATTGACACCGGTGTGTCAGACCCACCATACTTGCTCCGGACACTGCGAGAGGGCTGTACAAGCAATGATCACACGCACGGCACAGCGGACACACCAGGAACCGCGGTGTTGGCCGTCGAATGGCGCTAGCTGCGCAGCATTTGTGCACCGCCGCCGTCAGTGTCAGCCAGTTTGCCGTGGCATACGGAGCTCCATCGCAGTCTTCAACACTGGTAGCATGCCGCGACAGCGTGGACGTGAACCGTATGTGCAGTTGACGGACTTTGAGCGAGGACGTATAGTGGGCATGCGGGAGGCCGGGTGGACGTACCGCCGAATTGCTCAACACGTGGGGCGTGAGGTCTCCACAGTACATCGATGTTGTCGCCAGTGGTCGGCGGAAGGTGCACGTGCCCGTCGACCTGGGACCGGACCGCAGCGACGCACGGATGCACGCCAAGACCATAGGATCCTACGCAGTGCCGTAGGGGACCGCACCGCCACTTCCCAGCAAATTAGGGACACAGTTGCTCCTGGGGTATCGGCGAGGACCATTCGCAACCGTCTCCATGAAGCTGGGCTACGGTCCCGCACACCGTTAGGCCGTCTTCCGCTCACGCCCCAACATCGTGCAGCCCGCCTCCAGTGGTGTCGCGACAGGCGTGAATGGAGGGACGAATGGAGACGTGTCGTCTTCAGCGATGAGAGTCGCTTCTGCCTTGGTGCCAATGATGGTCGTATGCGTGTTTGGCGCCGTGCAGGTGAGCGCCACAATCAGGACTGCATACGACCGAGGCACACAGGGCCAACACCCGGCATCATGGTGTGGGGAGCGATCTCGTACACTGGCTGTACACCACTGCTGATCGTCGAGGGGACACTGAATAGTGCACGGTACATCCAAACCGTCATCGAACCCATCGTTCTACCATTCCTAGACCGGCAAGGGAACTTGCTGTTCCAACAGGACAATGCACGTCCGCATGTATCCCGTGCCACCCAACGTGCTCTAGAAGGTGTAAGTCAACTACCCTGGCCAGCAAGATCTCCGGATCTGTCCCCCATTGAGCATGTTTGGGACTGGATGAAGCGTCGCCTCACGCGGTCTGCACGTCCAGCACGAACGCTGGTCCAACTGAGGCGCCAGGTGGAAATGGCATGGCAAGCCGTTCCACAGGACTACATCCAGCATCTCTACGATCGTCTCCATGGGAGAATAGCAGCCTGCATTGCTGCGAAAGGTGGATATACACTGTACTAGTGCCGACATTGTGCATGCTCTGTTGCCTGTGTCTATGTGCCTGTGGTTCTGTCAGTGTGATCATGTGATGTATCTGACCCCAGGAATGTGTCAATAAAGTTTCCCCTTCCTGGGACAATGAATTCACGGTGTTCTTATTTCAATTTCCAGGAGTGTATAATGATTTCAAATTGGTTTTGCTAGGTAATATTCAGAGTTAGGATTTGTATGTCCAAGGTTTGATACAGTTAGCGTTTGGTAAAATTTTTGTAAGAGTGTTTCGTGCTACGGTAGGTTTTGTGTATGACTTAAAATTTTAACAATATATATTGAGATCAACATTGTGTTTCTAACAGCCTGAATCATAATCGAAATCCTTTGCTTAAATTGAATATGAAAATGAGTAGCAGAGTAAAGTTACCCACCAATGAAAGAACCAAGTAAACATCAGGGCCAAAAGTTAATTTTCCAGTACCATCTCAATGCCATTGCACAAACGGGATTATTCTCTTAAATTTTATTGCTGAGTCAAATACAGGTTGCATTTCTGGCAAATTGGAGGAGTGCAAGTTCACAGACGCAGCCAGATGCAGGTTTGCTGAATAATTTGTTTAGAACAATCTTTTCACTGATACTTTCGCTGAACAGAAGGATACAATTTTGGTTAGATACTTTGAAGATTGAAAAGAGCTGTTTATGGACGACTTGACGCACCAACCACTCTGAGGGATCTACGCCGAATCGCCGTTGAGGTCTGGGACAATCTGGACGAACAGTGCCTTGATAAACTTGTGGATAGTATGCCGCGACGATTACAGGCATGCATCAATGCAAAAGGACGTGCTACTGGTTATTAGAGGTACCAGTAAGTACAGCAATCTAGACCACTACCTGTGAAGGTCTCACTGTATGGTGGTACAACATGCAATGTGCTGTTTTCATGAGCAATAAAAAGGACGGAAATGATGTTTATGTTGATCTCTATTCCAGTTTTCTGTACAGGATCCGGAACTCTCGAAACCGAGTTGACGCAAAACTTTTTTTATGTGTGTATTATATACATGTTTACGTACAATGTCTGCTTGAAACATTATCTCACTAATAGTTACTTCTTTATGCTCATGTAGAGGTGGTGCATGTGCGGCAGAGCACATGATTCGATCTCTGTGTCATCTGTAAAGACTTAACAATTCATTTGTGCTTGGGCACTGATTGAGTGTCCCGTGAGCTTATCTTGATAAATTGTTACAGCAGAACATCCTTTATGGCCTTTTATAATTAGTACTTTATTGTCCTAACGATTTTTAAGAGAACGTTTGACTCCTGTTAAGTTTAGCCCTGTGCCCTGTTCCTGCCTTACTGCTTTTGAAGTATTTTGTTAGTTCCTCTTGTTAATGCAGAACTGCTTCTTCTTCTTCCTCTGCCACTCCACGGTTAGTGCCTGTACCAGCCTCAGCATCTCATCCTCTGTCTTTCCAAGGTTCTCTTGCCCCATGGTTTATAATCCATGTATTTGTGGCGACATACGAAGTATTGGATTGCTTTTTGAGTTATTGGTTACATCCCCAATACTTCCCATACTACTTCTTTTCTAATTTTGTCGTCTCTACTGCAGCCTTTCACAGATATTGAAAATTTCGTTTCTGTACCTCTAATTGCTTAATCTTTATTTCTAAGTTTCCAACTTTCTGCCTGATACGGTAAAGAGGGAATTGCTTTGACTGTGCAACATTTCTGTTGCCTCTTTCATTGATTCACCACTATTGCACCACATACACGCCGGTAAATATTAGTTGTTTTCTTTATATCCATATCTTGAACATATATGTCGCATCCTAATAGCTGAAATGCAGTACCTGTTGTATGGTTTTCTTTTTTCAATTGAGGACTATATTTGTTCTTACTGCATGAACACCTAAAAGGCCATGGTTTTAGTTTTATTTATAGATGCGGTTAGACTGTAGCTTGCACTTCTTGTTTAGTTTATGTAGTGTCATTTGTAATTTATCTTCACTGACTTGTATAATAACTTCATCATCTGCAAATAACATCGTGTTGATAAATTTATTTCTCTCAAATTTATGCCTGACGGTTTTCTACCTCTTTTCCATTATCTGATAAAGTCGTTCAGTCGACAGTGAATAGTGTTGACGGCAAACTACACCTTCGTTTTACGTCTTTTTGATTTGTTTGTGTTTCAGGTGTTATCTGTCAACCCGTGACCTAATTCTGAGTTTCATATATAAATTTTTTGCGACCTGGATCAGATATTTAGGGGTTCCTCTTTTTTCCTTTCATTGTCCATAGGCTCTCTCGTTTCATTATGACAAACACTTTTTCATAATCCATAAATCTAGCTGACTTTACAGTTAAATTCTCATCTCTTTTGAATTATCTGTTTCATTACGAAAACATTATTTATGCTTGATTCTCCCTTCTGGGGCCTGCTCATTTTTCCGTTAAAGTTACAAGCAAAATATTCGTATCCTTTGATTTACTATTTTTTTGTATTTTCCATACGTCCGCTATCTCATATTTTATCCCACACATGTTAAAGAGTTGCAGCCTTCTTAATTTTAAGAAAATTTCTTTGTGTTTCATCAGTTTGGTATTTATTCTATCTAGCCCTATAAATTTACGGTTTTTCACCTGTTTTAAGAAATGTTTTCAATTATTTCAGTATTATATGTGTATTTCTTGCATATGTTATTATATACCTCTTTGATTTCTGGGTTGTACCATAATTCTTTACATTGTGTATTCCAGTCAGATGTTTGTATTTCATTTAGAATTAGGGTGCCTCTTTCTTCTTTGTAGAGGTGTTTCATTAATTTGAGTGCTATTTCTTGTCTCCCGTGGATATCACGACCGACGCTGTACCTTGTGATGATCTAAATATTTTGAGATTGGATTCCCTTAGGAAATCTGTGGGCCACAACCACGCATCAAGTATTGTAAACAAGGGAAACTCCAGCGTTGGTCGTATAAATTTGAAACTTATTTTAAATTTGAGAACGAAGTCTTCCTTAACGCCAGTTTTGTATAAAACATTCTCGGACTTCTTGCTGCCTCAATTCAGGGTAAAACTCGAGCATTCGCCGATTTCCACCGTCGTCTTCGTCAGGAGCCACTCACTGTCAAAATAGCTGCTGTGGTGGCCTTATATATCACAAAGACGCCTTCTGATTGGTCGCCTGTTACGTTACATCATGCTGTAACAGATGGTGTCAATGTCTGGGCTGGTGGTAGCGCTAAGCTTATATCCGCCGTCACGATTGAAGGTTACCTCACATTCTTACCTCTACAGTGTCTTTAATTACTGAGTCCCAGTACTGGGAACCTGGAACAAAAATTTGGTTCGTCAAACAGTATTTAATATTTGTTTGTGAGGCTGTGTTCAGCTGCTGGAGATTTCTCCAGTTCTCTATCTTTAATATGCCATTGATGTTCTGCACAGTGGTCGGAAAGGGTGCGGTTGGACAGGCAGTTGTAATTGCTTCCGCACTCACATGAGATGCTGTAATTCTCAGGAATCCCGAGGCCGAGACTGTCCTTAACAGGGCGTAGCATGTGCTTTATCTTCCAAAGAGGTCGGAAAAAAGATCTAATACCTCGCCTTCCCAGGACTCTGCGTATTTTGCTGGATGTAGCGCCGCAGAAGGGAAGGAATGCAATCGGTGGCTCATCACGAATGTTCAAGATATTCACGTTTCCTTTTCTTGAACAAAGCTGACTTGATATCCTGTGACTCATAGCCGTTCTCTCGGAACACATACTTCACAGTATTAATTTCGAAATCCAAGTGATCCTCGTCAGAAAAGTTTTTAGCTCCGTGTACCAGTTCCTTTTATACTACTCTCTTCTGGACTCGATGACGAAAACTTTGGGCGCTAGGATATAAATCAGTGTGCAGTGTGCGTCGGAATTGCGGCACACTGAATGGCCGAGACGTTCGTCGGACTTTCGTTGTGCCAGAACAGGGCAACCTCCCATCTTTCACTGTCTCGACGTTGAACTGGATGTTTGGGTGCATGCTCTCCACATGTTCCTGGAAGTGTTCTACAGCTGCTACGCCTTGTGGACAGGCCATAAACGTGTCGTCAGCATAACGATAAAATGAAGTTGGACGAAGTAGAGCTGAATTTAAGGCACGTTCCTCAAAATGTTCCCTAAAAATCTTGGCCATTGCTGGAGACAACGGAAGACCGATACCTATTACGTCAATTATTTCGTAAGATTTGCAGCCGTAAAAGAAGTAGGTGGTCGTCACAAATTCTGACAACCGTCTCATTGTGTCCCCCACAGGAACTTTTTTTAAATAGTGAGACATCATCCAGGCTGACTAGAATATTGTTTGGGCCAACTGTAACTTATTTAGTTTTCTCAATAAACATCTGAGAGTTTTTGATGTGATGTTCAAGCGGCCAGCTTCAGGAGTCATCAACTTAGTTAAATATTTGGCCAACCTGTAGGTAGCGCCATTGGTTCTCCTACCTACAGACTACCCAGATATTAACTAAACCCATGAGTCTGATAGTTGGCTGCTGTGAGCATCACACCAAATATTCTCTTAACCATAGCTGGAATTTTGATTTACAAGTGATTTGTTTTTATATTTTTACCTCTATATACTTGTCTGTCTTGTATACTTGGGGGCTAACTTCTAGTAGTCAAGTATTACATAATCTATTACTGAACGATGGAGCATGACGCAGTATTACATGGGTGATTGATTTTGGTTGCGATCTGCTTTTGATTTGCGACGGCAGGCCGGACACCAGCGAGTCTCTGGCCGTGCCTGAGAGGGGCGTCTCAGCTATCGGTGAGCGGGGAGCGGGGGCTCTCTCTGGCTGTTGAGCGACTGCCCCGCAGTGGCCGGCGCCCGGGCCTCGTGAAAACGTTACGTTTAAACGAGCGCAGGCGACGTCATTTCCGCCGTTGGCACCCACAAACAGATTCTGTATATTGTTCGCGTTTTCGCTCCTGCAGCGCAAACCGTAATAGATACAGTGAAGATCATACGGCAGATTAAAGACAGCAGCAACACGATTCCGTCAGAAAGCAGATATACGAGTAAATGGTAATGAATATACGTAAAAAGATACAGCATCGAGAATGTTTTTTTCAATGGTAATCCAGCGAATTTTTAATAACTTTTATATTAATTAAAGTGCATACGAGATCAAGCACTCAAATGTTAGCTCCCAGCGACGCCCATCCTATGAGATACATGTTTTGTAACACTGTTAAATAAAGTGGTGAGACGCGTTTCAATTAAACATTAATTAGAAATAGGTACAAAATCTGATGCAAGACAAATAAACAACGACCAAGACAGTAGGCATTGGCGGACATACTTACACTCCGTTTCCAACATTTAGTTCATAAGATTTATGTTTATTACGAGTACATTTTTTGTTTATAAATTTGCTCAGTTTTCCCCATAGCTTGAAAACTATTACGGATGTCATACTACTGAACAATCTAACGAAAATAGGAGTAAAAATGCAATGAAAACGGGGTCAGGGATTTTCTCTGCCTCGTGATGGCTGGGTGTTGTGTGATGTCCTTAGGTTAGTTAGGTTTAAGTAGTTCTAAGTTCTAGGGGACTGATGACCATAGATGTTAAGTCCCATAGTGCTCAGAGCCATTTGAACCATTTTTTTGCAATAAGAAGCGGGTGCCACATCCGTATTTGTTGTAATATTTGATGACACAGAGGGTGTGAGCTGGTTCTAAGCACTGCAATGACGTTTTCGTTTTGTTTAACTTTAAAATCTGAGCAAACTGCTTCACATAAAATTAAGAGTAAAATATCAGCCATGATAAAAATCTTAACATGCAGCTAATGGCACAATCAGTTTTTGAATATCGTTTATATATAAAAAATTGTGCATTACATTGTTGAAACAACAAATTCGTTAAGTGATGTAGATGAAAAGTTTTCTATGGAGGGATGATCTAAGGCTATAAAAGGGCGGCAGCTATCTTGACAAAGTACAGTATTCTGTACGACTTGATTGAGACAACATCTATGCTGGTCTGAGCTCTGTTCCAGCTGCGCACGTTTTAAGAAACAGATATTTTTAAGATCGTCAGCCACGAAATATTTCACGTAGAATGGACTACATAATTCAGGATTCTGATTTATCTCTGCTAGCAGTTTATCAAAACTTTAATTTTGGGACTTTTAATTTGTGTACTCAATCTGGCTTTAACTCAGTTGGCTGATGCGACTTACATTATTTTTGCTACTAAGCGGCACTTAGGTTATGGCGTTGTGTGTTGGTTAGACTCTACTTAGAGGTGAGTTAGTATGAGATTTAGCTCCAGTCAACTTTTAGCTGTGTACTCTGTTTTTCTGGGTGCTTATAATATATTTATTACATATAGTGACTTGGCTAACCACTATACTGGGGGCTCGAGCTATTTTCAAGTCGCTTAATCACGTAGTTGCATTCAGTAGCCTGGAGATTAATGCGTGACCTTTTAAGGAAAACTCGTATTAGTTAAAATTTAAACACTGTTGTTGCAGCTCGCTATTTTACGTAAATTGCATCCATGTTGAGCACAGGGGCCATTTGTCTGACTGATTAATTACATCAGAAACGAAGTCATTTATTTATTAGTTTTAAGCGTGCACTAAAGACAGGCGAAGACGTAGTATTATCCCCAAATAGGCAACGAGAGGCGTTCTCGTTGAATATTTAAGCCCATTTATGTCGCAATTGCAACCTCGTGTGGACCATGTAAATCTGTGAATGTCTCTCTTCTTAAAGAAAGCGTTTGTTACCTTCACTTCGTTGAGTGTTATGAATTCCTTTGGTTCTTCTCAGTTGGTACCTACTAAATTAGAAATTTCACTTCCCCAATTCTAGCATTTAAATCTCGCGTTATAATCACATGGGTCTTACTGCTTTTTTAAATTTTATTTAGACAGTTCTCAAGTCCTTCATAATAAAGGTATGTTTCTTTCTTCTGCCCTTCCTCTGGTGTGGAAGTTCATATTGCTGTTATAACTGAACACTTTCATTTACTAAAGCATAAACTCTCATTTTATCCTTCAATTTCTAGTCTATTAAAACTGCCTCTTCACAGTGTGCTTTTGTTGTTTGTGTCACTCCACTATCAACTATAACATGGTTCAAATGGCTCTGAGGACTATGGGACTTAACTTCTAAGGTCATCAGTCCCCTAGAACATAGAACTACTTAAACCTAACTAACCTAAGGACATCACACACATCCATGCCCGAGGCAGGATTCGAACCTGCGACCGCAGCGGCCGCGCGCTTCCAGACTGTAGCGCCTTTAACCGCTTGGCCACCACGGCCGGCTACAATAACATGTCCTTTATCTCTTTTATTCCTTTAAGTTTCTCATCTGTTTCTCTGATCGTGGCAATATTTATTTTACGTCGTTTGAGAATTCTGTTTAGTTCGGTTTCATTTGATCCCAGTCCCTGTGGATTCCATGTGCTCACGTTTCATACACCCGTCAATAGGATAAAATGTTTAGTTAAATGTTCATTTACCTATGATTTTCATTCTGTAATCAAAGTTATACTTTGAATCAGTGTGTTAATATCATATCAATATTGAGTCATGAGTATAACAGAAAATATGATCAAAGACTTTAGGTTATCTGTATAATTAACTCTGCCAACAATGGGTACTAAGCTCTGGAGGACTATCATTCGAAGTTATTCTTCAACGTATTGTGTTTACACTGCATGTTACTAGAGAATTGAAGAATAGAAGAACCAAATCTTGTTGTAGTTGTGAAGGAATTCTTCATGTGAAATCCAGAGACAGTGAAAGATAACGACGCAGCGCTAAGGAATGAATCAAATGGGACGAAAATCTGTAGATGATAAATAAATGATTAGAATTTAAGAAAAATTGTGTGCTTTATTTAAGAGAAAGAGCTTCGCAAATCGAGCAAGTCAATAATGTTTAGGAGCAAAATGGTTCAAATGGCTCTGAGCACTATGCGACTTAACTTCTGAGGTCATCAGTCGCCTAGAACTTAGAATTAATTAAACCTAACTAACCTAAGGACATCACACACATCCATGCCCGAGGCAGGATTCGAATCTGCGACCGTAGCGGTCGCTCGGTTCCAGACTGCAGCGCCTAGAACCGCACGGCCAACCCGGCCGGCGTTTAGGAGCACCTCTGGCCCTTAGGCAAGCAGCTACTCGGCCTGGCACTGATTGACAGAGCTGTTGGACGTCCTCGTAAGCGATATTGTGCAAAATTCTGTAGAATTGTCGCTTTAGCTCGTCTAAATCCCGAGGTTGTTGGAAGGCCCTCCTCCAATCCTCCTGACATTCTCAACTGGGGAGAGATCCAGCGTCCTCGCTGGTCAATGTAAGGTTTGGCAAGTACGGAGACAAGCAGTAGAAACTCTCGCCGTGTGCAGGAGGGCATTGTCTCGTTGAAATGTAAGCCCAGGATGGCTTAACATGAAGGGGAACAAAACGGGATGTGGAATATCGTCGACTTACCGCGGTGCTGTAACGTGTTCGACGATAACAACCAAAGAAGTCTCTCTGGACGATAGCTTCCTTCTTGACACTGTGTTCGACCGCGGTTCACCTATTCCTGCTAACTTTGTCGCCACTATTCAAACGACGAGCGACTCGCCGTTTACTGAGTTATCGGCTTCTTTGCGCCCAGCTACACGCCCTCTCTCAAATGCTGACATCTGCGTATAATGTTTACGCGCCTGTCTGCGAGGCATAATCATTGTCCAACTGAGTACACAGAATGAAATTCGTAAAGACTTAATGCCCTGGTAATGACATGTCCCTTGCTTACTGTTCTTGACAGCTGCGCGGTGAAACTGCACTGCAGCGTCACACATTCCTCCACTGACCACCAAAGCTTACAAGTTTGTATTTTCCGTTCGTACCTTCGCGGTGCGTCGTTTTTTTTTGTGTTAGTGTGTTACTTCGGTATGACTCCATTGTTACAGGATGGCCACTTGTGTCGGTGACTATACGTTTGTTGGAAGCTGTGGGATGGATTCTCTAGTACAAGATCGCAGAGTCAAGAATACTCACTCAACAGGATCATTCTTTATCGTTAGCTACCTTTCCTACAGCTATCCCATGATGTCTTATTAGCTGTCGACAATAGTGGCCAGCAAGTGGAATATACTGAGTTATCGGAATGCTACGGCAGCACAACAACGGCCGGCGTCAAACAATGCCTTGCTGACGCAACTGAGGTGGCAGTTCCAAAGCGCAGCGAGGCATGGCAGCTGGGCTAGTGTACACCACACGCATTTCGTGGCGGTTGGCAGGAATGTGGACACATATCATGTTGAAAAGAAGAGCCTATGAGACCAGCTGGTGTGTCATGTGATGGCACCCATCAGGCAGCCTCTCCTAGATAGATCCAGTTCGAAACCCAGAACTCTCAGGACTACATGAAGCTCATGAATCGGCTGTTGCACCTAGAAAATGATGCTGCTCAATGAAGCTGGTGAAGCTTAGCCGTACATTCGCCGAGGGGAATGGCGAGGAGATGGCACCTGCCGGATGCATGGCGTCAGAAGACCGGAGCTACTGGCTGACCTAGGAGAACTTATAATCACCGTAGCCAAGTGTGTTATAACAGGAGCCGCACTCCCGTCACATAGTTGGCTGTTGAAAACAGCATCGTGCTACAGCGTGTAGCAAACCATCTCACCACTGACGGTAGTACGCTGCATAGCAGGGGGCTGTGGCAGCAGTATTGCAGCACCTAACACCAGAACTACATAGGTGTCTAATTCTGACATTACTTGTCTCGTTGCACAGACCTGACTCGAGCTAATTCTGCCACATATCCAGTCTATTTGCATTTTATAAATTGCCTCTTCTAATGTACACACTTCATCATATGGAGTATACTGTCTGTACAACAATAGTGTTCAGTCACTCAGGTCAAATATTGTGATCTATCTAGTGGACTGCTAGGTAATGGACTAGTTGATTGGGTGGCTGGATGGTGCGCCGCCAACGCTGGACACAAGCAACGACGAAGACTGAGATAGCTTCTGACGTCGAAATGCCAAATTTCCGCAACTCAGAGTTGCCATTTAACTGCGGTACTGGTGAATGTGCTGAAACAACTGATCTGTGGATTCATTACGGTTGCGGTCTTCACTGGCAGATTTCGAAAGTGTCTGTAGATAGATACAGTAGATGCTGCCTTAGGTTCCGAGCCGTAGTCCCTGTTCTTGTCACTGGAAGCTGGAAAGTCAGTCTCGAGATGTGACACTGAGACTCCTTTTCTTCCTACGATCAGTAATTCGTTTCGTCTGGCCCCCTTGTGCTCCCTTGCTCGTAGGTGCGTGTGATGACTAACTGAATCGGATACCGAGTTCAGACAGTGAGTTCCTATGTTCTGAAAATACGGGTGGGTTGTAATGATGTCCTGTGGGCATGTCCCTCAAGGAAAAGTTCCAGTTTGCATGTCTCTATGATAACGTAGACCACCAGGGAAGGCCAGGCTCCCTTTGGCATTCGCGCAGTTTCTCTGCTGTCATCAACGCGTCAGTCTTCCTATCCAGCGTGAATAAAGGTAATCTCCCTTGTTCGGAAAATATGTAAATTTTCCTAAACCTGTTTTACTGGATATCGGTGTACAGAGTAGCATTCGTGTCTACCGTTACTGTAACGTGCTAGTACGTGGAGTCGGGTGTGAGGTGCGGCCGGAGTTTACCTGGACTGTTGCGATAGTGTGTTTTTCTGCGGTCAGTACCCTGTCAAAAACTGTCTCAGAAGTAGTAGAGTTGGAGCCAGATGCCTCGTACAGTGTGATGCAAGGCTTTCTGTAATTCCGTTACTTCATTTACATACCACATGAGAGCTATTCATGCCTCCTGGTGTAATGGGTTGTCTTTGTCTGTCTGTTGACATGTTGCAAGACTTTGATGTACTGTACGTACCGAAATTCTATTACAGGGCTCGTTCCGTCCTTCATATTATGGTACCGCTCCCGTTGCCTCTAACATGATATTCAAATGCCATTAGTTATCCAGTGCGGTTGCTTTTTACTACTGCACGTCAACTTCGGAATTTTTAATGGGACGAACTATCACAGAATCTCATAAGGTTAGCAGAAATGTATTATTTTTGCCGTTAAAGATATCCTTATTGAATACTTCTTGCAATTTTTCCCCATTGACATTGGCTTTAAGTATTCCGTTGCAAGCGGAGACACTTTACTAAATTTATTGTGCGCTGCTCTGGCGTACGGATTTGCCTTGATCTGACAGGCCACAACTAATTTTTACCACGCTGTTCCTTTCATCTAGGGAAATTTTATGAATATGTTGTCTATGACTGTTCTGTCATTTCCCTGAACACTAGTTGAAACGCATATCGTCTGTGGGAGGTTGTAAGATTTGAGTAACTCCATTAACTTTCGTTTTTCTGGAGAACTAAAGTTAATATTGAAATACTTGTAAGAAATAAATTTCACGCTATTCGTAAGAACCATGTCAATCACAAATTCAAGTCTGAAAACTGTGTAGTCTGAACCGGGGACTCTAGAAACCTAGAATTTTACATTCAAGAAATCGTTCTCACGGGTTAACCATACCGTCATTTGACCATAGGATGCCTCCCGTGTGGAAAATATAATAAGTATTCCTCGCGTAGAGAAGAAACTAAAAATTTTGAAAGTAAATAAATCACCAGGTCCAGATGGAATCCAAATTCGGTGTTACAAAGTGTAATCTACGGCCTTATCTATCCTATTTATTATCTCGCGCCCAGTACAAAGTCTTAAGCGACCGGAAAAACGGGCAGGTCACTCTAGTATGTAAGAAGGGTAGAAGGACGTCCCCCCCCCCCCAAATCTCCCCCCTCAAAATAATTACAGACCAATGTCCCTAACTTCGTTTTCCTGCAGAATCGTTGATCATATTCCCAGTTCGAATGTAATAAATTTTCTTGAGGCTGAGGTGATTGTGTTCTCGAATCATAATGGTTTTACAAATCATTGCTCGATGCGAAACTCAGCTTGCGCTTTCTTCACACGATATACTGCGAAATATGGGTGGAGATCAACAGGCAGGTGCCACATTTCCAGATTTCCGGAAGGCGTTTGACACGGTGCGCCATTGCAGGCTGTTGAGAAAGATACGAGCATATGGAATAAGTTCACAGATGTGTGAGAGGCTCGAATACTTCTTAAGTAGTTGGACCCAGTACGTGGTCATCGACGGTGGGTGTCCATCAGAGACCAGGGTATTGTCAGGAGTGCTCCAGGGAAGTGTGACAAGACAGCTGTTGTTTTCTATGTACATAAATGGTTTGGCGGACAGTGTGGGCGGGTATCTGTGGTTGTTTGTTGATGATGGTGTGGTGTACGCTAAGGTGTCGAAGTTAAGAGACTGTAGAAAGATACAAGACGACAAACCAAATTTATAGTTGGTGTGAAGGATGACAGCTAGCTCTAAACGTGGAAAAATCTAAGTTAATGAGGATGGATGAGTAGAAAGAATAAACCTGTAATGTTCGAATACAGTATTACTGCAAAGCGATATGAAATGGAACGAGCATGTGATAACTGTTAGTAGGGAAGGTTGATGGTCGACTTTGTTTTATTGGGAGAATTTTAGGAAAAAGTGGTTCACCTATGCAAGAGACCGCATATAGGACGCTGGAGCGACCTAGCCTTGAGTACTGCTCCAGTGTTTGGGATACGTACCAGGTAGGACTGAAGGAAGACATCGAAGCAATTCAGTGGCGGGCTGCTAGATTTTTAACCGATAGGTTCGAACAATACGTAAGTGATAAGGAGATGCTTCGGGAACTCAAATGGGAATCGTTGGAAGGAAGGCGACGTTCTTGTCAAGAAAAACTATCGAGGAAATTTAGAGAACCGTCATTTGAAGCTGACTTCCGAACGGTTCTACTGCCGCCAACATACATTGCGCATAAGGTCCACGAAGGTAAGATACGAGGAATTAGGGCTCATAAGAAAGCGTATAGACAGTCCTTTTCCCTCGCTTTATTTGCGAGTGGATCAGGAAAGGAAATGACTAGTAGTGGTACAGATGCCCTCCGCCACGCACCACACGGTGGCTTGAATTATCTATGTCGATCCAAATGTAGATGGAAAATCTTTTTCTTGATGATTCAAACTCACCTAGAATTTTGATAAAATAAGTTTAATGTGAAACTTCCTGGCAGATTAAAACTGTGTGCCGGACCGAGACTCGAACTCGGGACCTTTGCCTTTCGCGGGCAAGTGCTCTACCAACTGAGCTACCCAAGCACGACTCACGCCCCGTCCTCACACTTCTGCAAGGTTCGCAGGAGAGTTTCTGTTAAGTTTGGAAGGTAGGAGACGAGATACTGGCAGAAGTAAAGCTTTGAGGACGGGGCGTGAGTCGTGCTGGGATAGCTCAGTTGGTAGAGCACTTGTGCGCGAAAGGCAAAGGTCCCGAGTTCGAGTCTCGCCCGGCACACAGTTTTAATCTGCCAGGAAGTTTCATATCAGCGCACATTCCGCTGCAGAGTGAAAATCTCATTCAAGTTTAATGTGCTTTCTCATTTACATTCTTCATTTACTGAAGTAACTTCCAGCATCTAAGGATCCTTTCTCAAGCAGAGATACCTCTCACTTGACCAAACTGTAAAAATCTCTAGACCCTCTACATGTTGAAATAGGAATTTCTCTCTGATTGAGCCCATATCGTCCTACTGTCCTTTCTGTTATAAGCTTCGCCAACCATCGCTCCCCAGTTCTATTCTTGAGTCTCATACTAACACGCATCACAGCACTGTCAGGGTGGGATTGTTCGTAACACTGGAACAACTGTAATGAGAGGAGAATTGTAGTAGCAATCCCTTTCGAATCATCGCCAATATAACAAGCCCATTTCCTATCAATGCTACTCCCAGCCCTTTCCATTCTCAGTAACTTATCCCCCGCAGTAGAATCCTACTCTCTAGCAATAGAATACACATAAAAATCCTGCTAGCTAGAAACAGAATACACTTCTTTATTTTTCTCTCTAACTTAGGCTTCCTGATAACGGAAGGAGTCTGCTGCATATTACCTGCTCCTGACCTGAAAGTCCCTTCCCTCATGACTCTGACAGCTGGTTAAACCTATTATTAGGTTTCGGAATGAAACCGTTGGAGTGCTTTCTCTTGTTAATTCCTTTACTGCCAACTGTCAGGTTCCAGTTGTGCATCCCGTCCCTCCGTAGCCTCCTACCTCTTGTCTAGCAGCTTCTGTGCCTGATGGGCACACATTTTCGCTTTCAGCTCCACTGTTAGTATGCTCCTACTAAAAAGTCTGCAGTTGTAAGAGACGTCCTCTCTATATTCCTCATTAGCATCTCCACTACATTCTTTCTGGTAAACCACTTGTCACAAAGTTTACACCTTATCCCGAAACTCACTAACCTACAACAATTTCCGTTCTTCCACGAATGGTCAAATTCTACCTCATCTTTAAACAAATATAAAGAAACACACGCGGAAAAGGCCACGCTGTACAATTTCAGCATACGCCTTACCTTAGCTTACTAAAAAGAAGCTACCTACATAAAAAAATATCATCTCACAAATGTAGAAACCCCACAGTAAAGGAAGATTTCCTCTGTATTAGAACATAAGTAGCAAAATTCGAATAAAAGGCCGTGTGTGCATCGAGCGACGTGGGGCAGTGGCTAGCACACTGGACTTGCATTCGGAAGGACGACGGTTCAATCCCGCATCGGCCATCCTGTTTTAGGTTTTCCGTGATTTCCCTAAATCGCTCGAGCAAATTCCGGGATGGCTCCTTTGAAAGGGCACGGCCGACTTCCTTCCTCGTCCTTACCTAATTCGATGAGACCGATGACCTCGCTGTCTGGTCTCCTCCCCCAAACAACCCAACCCCAAAGGTCGTGTGAGATATAACTGTACTGAAAGAAACTACTAAACACCTGAAACAGCATTTGCCTTCCGGCGAGTTGCAAGCGCACTTATGAATTTCAATAGTTTACAGACAGAAGAGTGGGCCACTAAATCCATGGCCTGCTGTAGCCTTCTTTTAAGGCGATCGTAAGCGGCCCTGAATATTCTTTTTTGTCTTTATTGTGATTCTAATAATAGCTGAAATTACCCATGCATTTCGCTGAGCATCCCCTTATTCACATCATCCCAATGGATCACCACTAAGTCTTTTTGCAGCCCAGGCGTGGTACGTCGATTTCAGTGTCCGCTGGAGAACATGAAAACTACAGTGTCCACTGGAGATCTGTCCTGGGAACGGCCTTGTGCGGGGTGAATAGAACTTGAGCCTCTAGCGCTCGCACCTGCGTCACGCCCACCCCTCCATGCCTGCAGAGGTGCAGCAGCACGCGCAATGTGATAAGATGCAGCCATCTCCGTGGGTGATGTTACCTTAAGTGCGGAAACTCCTATCACCCTCCTCTCTTTCCTGCATCGACTTATCTCTTGACCTAGCTCTCGATCTTATTCTTCACAGAAAGGTACAGCCAGAGTGCACGGGAATAATTTCCTCACTTTGTCGTACCACCTTTCCATTCTTAGCCAAGCCCACATCTTCTGAAAGAAAATGAAACACCTACAGCCATCCTTCTGTTGTCATTTATTGTGTGGCTACCAGTTTCTGCGCTTCAGTGCACCATCTTGAGGCCTGGAGAGATTGATGCGCCGTAACTGGTAGCTATACAATAAATGTATGTGTTTCATTTTCTTACAACGGTGAACGGCCATAGTCCGCCAGCCCACTTAGCACTGAGCGAGATGGCGCAGTGGTAATCACACTGGCCTCGCATTCGGGAGGATGGTCGTTCAAACCCGGGTCCGCCCGTCCTGATTTAGTTTATCCGTGATTTCCCTAAATCGCTTCAGGCAAATGGCAGGATGGTCCCTTTGAAAAGGCATGGCCGACTTCCTCTCCCATCCTTCCCTAATCCAATGGGACCGATGACCTTGCTGTTTGGTCCCCTCCTCCATATCAGCCATCCAACCAACCTACTGCCGTAAGGACGGACGTACAAAGACGCAAATTTTAGGAACGACATGGTTAACGAAAGTAAAGCCTCCAGTGCGTCCTGAAAGGGACGACAGTTATTCGGGCAGACAGTTATTCGGGCAGAGACCTGCAACTTCACGTTTAATTGTGAGGTCATTTTGACCATTTGGTACAGACCTTTGTAATGAGCACAGTCTTTCAGTATCTCCCTTCCGTATGTATGAGTTCATCAATATGACCAATTGTCCTCTACCGTATGTATGCAAATTAGAATTTTTTGGTCTGATTTACTGCTGCCACTCTGGGGCCCTCGTGTTCGCCTATTGCATTTGATACCATATTGTTCATAAGGTTCCCGCAAAACTCATCACTGGTGCACTATTTTCCCTCAGTCTGGGTTTCACTGTCTCAAATGCTCATGACATCTTCCGTCCACACACAGCCTTGTAAGACAATATTCACATACTCTCATGAAATTTTGCATTGTACACTGCCACTACATAAAGTAATAATGTATCCCAGTCATCATACTGACTGTTGACATAGTGACTGTGTCCTCCCTGTTGTGCTGTGATCCCGTTTCCTTTTGCCATTTACTTGGTGATTTCACATGCTTGTTCTTAATGTCTTAATTCATAACAAATGACAATGTGGCTTCACCAGTTTCAACATGAAATTGCATCTTGGTCCATTATAAATGCACCTGAAGTATGAGTTGCGGCACTGTGTCGGTTTGTTGGATGAGAATAGCTATAATTTCCATGAAAAGCAAAAGGTGTTCTTTTTACATTAACACATAACGGTTTTAGCCGGCCGGGATGGCCGAGTGTTCTAGGTGTTACAGTCTGGAACCGCGCGACCGCTACGGTCGCAGGTTCGAATCCTGTCTCGGGCATGGGTATGTGATGTCCTTAGGTTAGTTAGGTTTAAATAGTTCTAAGTTCTAGGGGACTGATGACTCAGAAGTTAAGTCCCATAGTTCTCAGAGCCATTTGAACCATTTTGAACATAACGGTTTTCTGCGAATGTCTGGCCACAAAGAGCGAAGAGGTTAGAAATGGTTTGCCGTCCTCCGACAAACTCTGTATGAACATGCTGATGACTTACGTCGGCTCACTGTGCACATGGTACTTAGTTATTCACATACTGCTGAATGTCCTGCTTACTTATTCATCACCAATATTGTTTGGATGCACGTTATTCTGTTGTCGCACAATATCTGTGCCCTGGTAATATATGATCTAGTGTGTGTTTTAACATATTGTGCACTGTAGAGGTCCGAGTTTCGTTTCTTTACG
The DNA here is from genome assembly GCF_023864345.2 of Schistocerca serialis cubense. Lineage (NCBI taxonomy): Eukaryota > Metazoa > Arthropoda > Insecta > Orthoptera > Acrididae > Schistocerca > Schistocerca serialis. The sequence continues at coordinate 737,542,887 of NC_064639.1, read as the reverse complement.
TAATATTTTGTTGAGTAAATAGCCTGCAGTTTGCATAAGCTAGATGTGAAACATTCTCGTATTACGCAGATTTTCAGATCCAGCCTCTCAGAATTTCCATGTAACTTTCCAATTTTTGTTCCCTTTATTGTTATTTTAACATCTTATACAAAAGGTGGGCCGGCAGCAGCAATATTACGCCGCTCTTCGGCCACAGTACAAATAGAAAGAAGGAAGACACAGAAAAACAAAACATAATGGTGGACAAAAAATAGTAGACACATGAGTAAAATACATGGAGCCGTTCACAGGTGTAGTAAAATAAAAAACGGTCAGCACTGTACACGAACACTGATGACTGAGATGATACATGTGAACGATGGAGCGTGGGCAGTGAAAATACTGAAGCACTAACACAACGGCACACACACAAAACCGATGGCGATGATCTCCGGCACACGAATGTTCACTTGAAGAGTCTGGGGACCTGCAAAAAGGGGTATGGGGGGGGGGGGGGTAGGGGAAACCCAGGGGGAGGAGGGGGAGGAAGGGAGGAGGGATAGAGGGTGCCCTAAGGAAAAAAACACAGGGTGTGGAAGGGGAGGATCAAAGTTGGTAGGATGGGTAGATGGAGGGGATGAGGGCATCATCAGGGAGGGGGAGTTGGTGGAAGCCACCTTGGACGAGGGTATGGAGAGTGGAGAGATGGAGAGTAGGTGAGACATGGGAACACAGGTGCGGTGGCAGACGGGGTGGGAGTAAATGGGAGAGACAAGTGGGTGAGGGGGATCAAGTTTACAGGAAGTGTAGAGGTTCCGTATCCGCATGAGGAAAAGGAGGAGGTGTGGGAACGGAATAAGGTCATACAGGATCCACGTGGGGAAGCGGAGAACGGATGCGATAGGTGAGGTGGAGAGCATGGCATCCTAGGATTTGAAGGGATTTGTAAAATAGGAGGGGTGGGGTTCCAGACAGGGTGGGTGTAACAGAGGATAGATTGGATGAGGGATTTATAGGTGTGGAGGGTGGTGGAGAGATCCAGACCCCATGTGCAGCCAGAAACGAGCTTGAGGAGACGGAGTCTGGAGCGTGCCTTGGCTTAGATTGTCTGGAGATGGGGGGTGGTCCAGGAGAGGCGACGTTCAAGGGTGACGCCAAGGTACTTCAGGGTAGGGGTGAGGGCGATAGGACGGCCATAAATTCTGATATAGAAATCGAGGAGACGGAAGGAAAGGGTGGTTTTGCCTACAATCATCCCTTGGGTCTTAGAAGGATTGACCTTGAGCAATTACTGTTTGCACCAAGTGGTGAACCGCTCAAAATGGGATTGGAGAAGGTGTTGGGAGCGTTGCAGGGTGGGGGCGAGTGCAAGGAAAGTGGTGTCATCGGCGTAGTGGAGAAGGTGGATGGGGGGGGGGGGGTGAAGGTGGCGGAACGTCCGCCGTATACAGAAGGTGCAGAAGAGGCGAGAGGACAGAACCTTGGGGCACATCGGAGGAGGGGTAGAAGGAGTACGAAATCTGTGTTATGGATGGTGACGTAGGACAGACATTGGGAAAGAAAGGACCCAATCACATGGACGTAGCTGATAGGAAGGGCGAAGGTTTGGAGCTTGAAGAGGTGACCGGAATGCCATACACGGTCGTAAGTACGCTCATGGTCGAGGGAGAGGAAGATGGCAGATCGATGGGAGTTGAGCTGTTCAGAGAGGAGATGAGTGAGGTGTAGGAGAAGGTCATCGGCAGAGAAGGATGGTGGAAAGCCACACTGGGTAGTAAGAAGGAGGCAGTGCTGGTGGAGATGCTGCTGGATGCGTCGGGTAAGGATGGATTCCAGAACCTTACTGAAGGCCAAGGTAAGGCTGATGGGATGGTAGGAGGAGACAGCGGACGGCGGTTTGTCGGGTTTAAGAAACATGAGGATACGGGAGGTTTTCCACAGGTCGGGAGAGTAGCGGATGGACAAGACCACATTAAATAGCCTGGCCAAGGTGGAGAGGAAGAAGGCGGGAGCTTCACGGAGGTGGCGATAGGTAACACGATCATGACTGGGAGCGGTGTTGCGTTTCGTGCGGAGTGTAGTGATGATATCCTGAGTAGTGGGGGCATTGAGTTTGCTGTGTGTATCTTTCCAACTTGATGAATCACCTTAAAATCAAATTCACCGAGTTGTAGTAGCCAGCACATTCACCTGCTTGAAGGGTCTGTTAAACCTACTAGTCATTTAAAAGCTGCAAAACCTATTACAAGAATATTTTTCAATACAAATGACGTCTAAAATACACTATGTGATCAAAAGTATCCGGTCACCCCCAAAAACATACGTTTTCAATATTAAGTGCGTTGTGCTGCCATCTACTGCCAGGTACTCTATATCAGCGACCTCAGTAGATATCGTGTGAGAGCAGAATGGAGCGCTCCGCGGGACTCACGGACTTCGAACGTGGTGATAGGGAGTCTCTTGCGTAATACGTCTGTACGCGAGATTTCTACATTCCTAAACGTCCCTAGATCCACTGTTTCCGATATGATAGTGAAGTGGAAACGTGAAAGTACAGCACAAAAGCGTACAGGCCGACCTCGTCTGTTGACTAAGAGAGACCGATGACAGTTGAAGAGGGTCGTAATGTGTAATAGGCAGACATCTATTCAGACCATCACACAGGAATTCCAAACTACATCAGAATCCACTGCAAGTACTATGACAGCTAGGCGGCAGGTGAGAAAACATGGCTTTCATGATCGAGTGGCTGTTCATAAGCCACAAATCAAGCCGGTAAATGCCAAAAGACGCCTTTCTTGGTGTAAAGAGCATAAGCATTCGAAGTTTGAACAGTCAGAAAACGATATGTGGAGTGACGAATCACGTTACACAATGTGGTGATCTAATGGCAGCGTGTGGGTATGGCCAATGATCGGTAAACGTCATCTGCCAGCATGTGTAGTGCCAACAGTAAAATTAGTAAAATTCTGAGGCGTGGTGTTACTGTGTGGTCTTGTTTATCACCCCTTGTTGTTTTGCATGGCACTATCACAGCACAGGCCTACATTGATGTTTAAAGCACCTTCTTGCTTCCCACCGTTGAAGAGCAATTCTGGGATGGCGATTTCATCTTTCAACACGATCGAGCACCTGTACATAGTGCACGGCCTTTGGCGGTGGTTACACGACAATAACTTCCATCTAAGGGACTGGTCTGCACGGAGTCCTGACCTGAATCCTATAGAACACCTTTGGGATGTTTTGGAATGCCGACTTCGTGCCAGGCCTCACCGACCGACATCGATACCTCTCCTCAGTGCAGCACTCCGTGAAGAATGGACTGCCATTCCCCAAGAAACCTTCCAGCATCTGATGGAACGTATGCCTGCGAGAGTGGGAGCTGTCATCTAGGCTATGGATGGGCCAATACCATATTGAATTCCAGCATTACCGATGGAGGGCGCCACGAACTTTTGTTTTCAGCCAGGTGTCCGGATATTTATGATCACATAGAGTATCATCAGACTCAACATGTCTCTTTTTTGCTCATGGTGCAACAGGTAATTGGATGTCTTGTCCTGTCCACTTCTCGACCTAATGCCCGCTCAGTTGCACGACTGCTTGCGTCACATAGCAGCAAAAATTTCTTTTCACTTTGTTGACCAGAGTAACTTCACACCTTTCTTCAATATGCAGGTGAGCAGCTGTTATATTTGCACAATTTTGAACATAAACTTTCCGTAATTATTCGTGAAACGCAAGAATGACAGCAACTCTTTTTCCGTAGGGCCTGCAATCCAATTGGACTTCATCACAATGTGAAACGACACTATTCTAAACTGAATTATAGGAGCACCTCATGCAACCTCTTAAACACTTCTCTTAACCGAGATACACGCTCTTCCATGTTTTTCACAAGGGAAATTGTGTCATTTAGAAACATCATGCATTTCCTAAGTCTAAATCCCTCCAATACACCATTTAAAAGGCGCTGAAATGTGTCTGGGGCGTTTCTCAGTCCAAGCAGTATACACCAATACCGATAATATCCAGACATGGCCGTAAATGCTGTCTTTGGGAATTCTCTGATACTACCTCTAACTGGTGATAACCACTCCAAAAATCCACGGCAGGATAACATTTATGTGGCCCAGATTATCTAAAGTTTCCAGTACAGTAGCGATTGGATAAGGTCTGTAACCATATGTTTGTTGTGGTACTGACAGGATAAAAGCGATCCTCCTTCATCCCATAAACACGATACTCCTCAATAATCGCTACTGACACTTAACACCATCTCGTATTTGTTGGTTAACAAATTTTTCCATCTCTGGTTGTTGTGTAACGGCTGTGATGCGTTGTACAGTACAGTTTATGATAAACAGACAGTTCATTCCCAGTTGGTATTCTATGCAGTGTCAACACGATCGCTGGCATGGACCAACTAGGATTAGTTTCTGGTACTCTAATAACTACTACTCGTTGATATCCGCTTTGTTCCTTCCAAGTATGCCACATTCTCCCGTAATGCAGCGCCCTTCGACTTAGGTTCTGAATTCGCTCTATCCATGTTATTTTTTTGGATGATCGAATTAATGACCATCAACTCCTCAGATAATTTCACATCCGTGGTACCAAACTATTTATCCTGACAAGCACTACTGAATATCCAAACATAGGATGGACAAAGGATACGAGACATGGAAGGGCGAACCCAGAAATCACAAAATTTATTTCAGAATATGCCAGGAATCAGAATGATAATTAAAACCACAATCTTCTCTTGCACCTAATTTATAATAATGAACGACAAGTTTTTCTCACATAAGCAGTCATTAAGATCAATTTAAACAACAAGATTCACTTACAGGAGCATATTTAAAACGAAGAAACAATAATTGAAATAAATACTGTTTGTTACAATAAGTAGGCCGATGCCACTCTTACACCCTCTACAAACTCAGCACACAAGTTAAAGTCACCCAAAATTTTATAAGACCGTAAGGCCGTTAAATGAAACCCCTACAAGTATGGAATTAAAAAAAGGTTCCTAAATAAAATTACAGAACAACCAAGAACAAGAATCAATCCTCCGAGAAAGAGGGCAAATTTTGAACTTTAAGTCTGGTAATGAGTTGCAAGAAGTACACAAAGAAGCTAGGACCAGTTGACTATCAAGACTAATGAATTGCAAATGGAATTTAACAGTTCAAAAACTTAAGTACAGTAAATGTTCATAAACTCAAATACAGAAAACAGATTCTTAGGTTCATTCCGTTAGATCACAAGACAGGGTAAGCTCGAAAAGGCAATTACTTAAAACCACCCATCAAATAGAATATCCAGAAAACTTAACTTGTTCAGCAGCTACAGCTGGAATCAAAACTCTAGCGAGAGGTAACGGCCACTGGGGACGTCGTCCGGGTACATGTACAGAGCAATCCCCAAATCAATTACAATATCACGGATCAGAAGCCAAGGGTGTCACCAAATAGCATATACATAATGACACTAAAGTCAAGAGGTCCGGCAATAAGGTCTTCAGGTCGTTGAAGAGTTAATAAAGCCCTTAAAGTAACGTAACGTTCGCTAATAAATTAAGCTAAGCAAAGTGAATAAGGCTTAAACCTTTCAATTATGAGCAGCAATTTCAATTTTTGTATTAAATCTGCTAATATGAAAGGATAAGACACTTGTGATAACGAATAGTAGATTCATCAACACATATCGAATGCTCTTTTGGTTCTACAGAATAATATATTACCTGCGTAGCTTACTTTAGGCTTAACATTTACCGATAAGATTGAGGTTGCAGGCCCTCAAGATTTAAAATCATCTAAAAGGAACTTAAAAGAACATCAGTTTAAAACATCAAAATTTGATTCAACGTTCTTCAAAACTTACAACAGATTAGGAAAGACTTAAAGCTAAGGAAAAACAAATGGAAACACCAGTGCATATCAAGTAGCGCGGGCAGAATAGGGGCAGAATTGGTCAAAGATAAATTTACCACTTTAGTCACTGGCTCATGTAACCCGAGACTAACTGGGAGGTTCTAATAGATCAACTGTCCTTATAAAACGTCTTATACAAACATAAATGGAAACCACTAAGTAAATCAACAAAGTTACAGTCGCGGCTTGAAATAGGTTACTGTAATTTCAAGAAAACCTCATCTTTCAAACCCAACTGGTGAGGTTCACCGAGGGAACTCGATACGCCATCATTCAAAGCACTATTCCGGCCGCCAGTATCCAAACTGCACACGGCGAGAACATTCCAGAAGGCAAATTTCTAACGCACTTCCTCTCCAAAACCCAGAAATCAGCCACAGTCGATGCTGTCGGGCATACGGCTCCGAATACAGCAAGAGGCCCGAACGGCCACCATGTCAGCAGACTAGACCCTCATTTCGTATCTGCCGCTTCGTCGTACCAACACCAACTCACCAACAGCGGCACCAGTCCCGCCTTTTCCTCACTCGCAAACAGCGATAAAATGCGCCAATCATTGTGGCACTCGCACCTCGTATAGGAACGCCAGTCAGAGGATCCAAAGATAGTACAACGCCACCACGCTTCAACTACCTGCTCACCATCTGACTCTCCTTGTTCGTACAACACTTGTGTGGAACACTTTAGCTAATTCCTCATTTCCCTTTAGCGGCTGCACTACATACAAAACGTTTACTGACAAGTTTGTTCCTACGCTCACCCACAGTAGTTCTCACGTACATCGTGGTTCATGAACGTACACATAGATCCTTAATGTCATGCGCGCAATCCATGTGGTTCCACTTGGGCCAGAAATGAGCCTTGCAGCAATACGGCACTGCCAGAAATTTCCCCAAGGTAGAACGATATCGTTTAGAGTTCTACCACGTGCTAGTCAATATCAATTCCACGGTGATGTTCAAGCGAGATATCTGACCCTATGATTTTAAAATAACCATTGCCTATATGAGGCAGAACTTCCATACAATCCCGAAAACTTTTTTACCCCAACCTGAAAACTCGACACCACTGAACCCAACGAACACACCTCATTTCCACCCACTCCACTTAACATACGTTTCGGTGGACAAAATCCATTTTCACGGGCTCCTGCGAACCCATGTCCAACAAATGCTTATGCTCCTTTCCATCCACTGATATATCTAAGCAAAATGCCACTATGCAAAATATTGTCTGTGCTTGTATTAACTGGGAGCGCCTTTCAGTGACGCAGGGGATCAGACTGTTGTTTAGTAAAGTGTTACCTATGCCTGCCTATGACGCCCCATGTTAGACTTTTGTTACTAGTCGCGTTCCGAAAGCTCTATACACTTGGATGTTGTACATAGTGTTTCATGGAATGCCCTCCGTATGTTGCCAGTTCGCCGACATACATAACATCGAACTTAAATGGTGAAAGTTCCCAGGTCACTATGCTTACCCTTCCTAATGCCGTCCCACTCACCATGGCTTGTACTAAGTTCTCACAGAACTTCACCGCAATAGCCCCTGCGTTCATACCTGTAACATCAAACTCCTATGGTGAAAATTACCTTTGTATCGAGAACTTGGACCACCTCCACAATTTATTCCAATGCTGTTGCAGTCACTAAGTCTTCAATTAAATTGATAATGAACTCTGTTTGTACATTCCTTGACACATCGGGTGGGAACCCCCACCTATCTCTTGTAGAAGGAGCTTTTCGATTCCGTCTCTGTTAATTCATTGGTTTGATATTTAGCTTCCTAATTCTCTCCAGTAAATGGTCAGTCGACTGTACCAGTTGTTACAACGCATTGTCCAACTGTTCATATAATATCTACAGCTATTTTTTCTTCTATATCGCTGCATAAAGCTCACCCACATATTTCAAATGTTCACACATTCCTTAACTCCTTGAAATACATACATTTCATATGCCTTGGTATTCCCGGAAATGTGGTGTTCAGCCATATGCAAAAGCTGTTCCTCTGACCAACATTACAGCTTTGCTGCTGTTAACAATTTCCCTATAGCGCTCACATTCTCACGTACGTGAAGAGACTGTAGTAGCAGTCCTAATCTCTTGGGTGTTAACCAACATACTGAATGACGGCTGATCCCTCCTATTCTCTCTCAATATATCCAACGGCTTAATCAGTCCTCTTTTATCTGCCTGCATTTTCACCATTTCTTTTAATAAATCTTAAACTGTCGCTGCAGCGACAAGCATTCAGCTCTAGTTCATTTATTGCAAAGCCTGTGCCCAAATTCCATATGAAAGAAACCAACAGCAACATAAAAATCTTATGTCCTGCGACCGAACACACAGTAATGGAACAGTTTTTCCCAAAATTGCTCTGTAATATAATTAATTCTCTACTAGTCATATTACAATACCAAACCAATTCAGATTACAGGCAATGTATGAAAGTTTTACTTAAACACACGCCAATGACCGTGAATTTAATAAGTAATTATTCATTTCATACTTGTACAGTGGTGAATACTAAGTGTAATTTTTCTATGTGCTGAGTTAACTGTCTGCCTATTAGAACGTGAAGGCCGGAGGGATAAAACAACAAACACCGTACAAAACTGTTTTTCACTTTAAGGCAAAGTCCCTGGCAGGCATGCGCCGGACAAAGGGCTCTATTTGGCATGGTGCTCGGTGACCTGGTCATGGTCACACCATGGACCAGGAGGTCGATCTCAGCATTGAGAGAAGCAGTGAAAAGGATGCTGTCTAAAAATATAGGAATCGAGAAGGGAATTGGAAAAGACGACACATTCAGAGCGACAGGAATCTGTTTGGATCGTGAGTAGTGGGTAAGAGGCCCCGAAATGTGTATGTGCAACTACCATCATTGGCCGAAACGTGCAACCAACTAGTAAATTCAACATCCCCTTCGGAAAGGGAACTTCTCTGAGTCTTTTCTTTAACACCGTGATTGCCAAACTTTTTTGTTTAGGAATCCATACTGATATCGTGTAGCAGCACGTCAGGATGCGTCTGTGCTCATCTTATTATTAATTAGTAAATTACGTAAATTACTATGTCATGTGCTTCCAAAGGACTAGCCACAGTAAGAACGCGATGAGTTGTTCAACAGCTACAAAGTACTGATCGTTAAAAGTCGGCACTATTCGGAACACTTCGTGTCGTCTGTTCTGTTTCAGGTTGCTGCCACCCTCAGCAACCCAAAAGATGCATTATAGTAATAACCTGACGAAGTATTATTATGTTGTCTGTGTCAGCGCATGATTCTGACCAGTAACAATAATTGTCTTCATTTTCATCTTCATCATCATCATCTTCTTCTTCACATAACCTTACAATCATGCGTATATTTTAGTCTCTTCACGTTTTCTCCATTCTATGTTCTCAGGTGTTCTCCACCATCCTTGACTTTGAGATATTTTTTGGCTTCTTCTGCTTCATCTAAGCACCACTTTATTTGCTTTAGTCTCTATCTACTTCCTGTTGGCCTCCATCTAAAAATCTCGTTAGTTACTCTTCCAGCATCGAACCTAAAAAGATGCCCAACCCAGGCTATTCTCCTACATTTTATTATTATTACAAAGTCAGCTCCTTGTATAAGGCGATCCAGCTCAGTGTTCGTACTAGATCTCCAGAAATTATGGTTGTTCTTAACTGCCCCATACATCTTTCGCAGAACCCTGCTCTGAAACTTACTGAGCTGCTGCTCATCAGTGCTCAGTGTCCATGTTTCGCATCCATAGGTCGCAACAATAACAATAACTGTACCTATGATTATACGCATTATGCAAAATGAGTTACGATCACAAATGTCTGCTGATTGTTTCTAATGTAATTTTTCTTCTGCTCATTGGATTTCTTTGCAACAACCTTAGTTAATTGAATGTTCTTTGCTAAAAACAAGTACTGCATTGGAAAATGAATGTCTCTGCAATGCGCATTCACGAATCCATCTTACTTCCGTGTCAAAATTTATACCATAGCCGTCAATCCGTGCGAGGCGCGCACATCCGTGAATTGTCCGCACTTGAAACAAACGACAAAACATTCCCGCTCTCACATCCTCTAATCCCGCAGTTTCCAAGCTGCTAATCCGTCTGCCCTGAGGTAAGCGGCCAGTTGTACTTAGCTCACGGCCGAAAACACTAACTTGAAGTAAAATTAAACACATCTTCAAATATCATTTTATCTGTAAGTTCTTCGGTTTGTTACTGAGCAGGAAAAATACACTCTTAAGAAGCTCTTAACGTTAGTTGACGATTCTGGATTCGACTGCTATTTGCTAGATGCATATTGTTAATAACTAACGCTGAGTATCGCTGGTCGAACGAATACCCAATTGAGGCCGCAAGCTGCCCGCAGGGAGCAGTTCGACGACCACTGCTTTAATCTGTTACCTAATTCTACAATAGTCCGCGGTTTACGTGGGCACAGATATTTGTGCGTCATTACTGTAATACCCTTTCCAATTCCACCCAGCTGTGCCATGGTATTATCTTGTATGTTTAATAAACCATTTGAATCACTGTGCACTTAATAATTGCTTGTATTATATGTTCAATGTTTGCAGTCAAGTTCATACGTTTTAACAATAAACAGAAATTTATAGTGACCTTTTGTTTCATTCCATAACTGGATGAAACCCTTCTCACTATACCTTTGTGAGGTGTGGCACCCATGTTTCGAGTGTGATGAGGCCATCATTGTTTGAATTCAGATGTCTCAAATAATTATCCAGTACGCAACTTCTTCTTAATTATTCACGTGACATGATGGGGAACTATCTGTTAGCTGCAAAAGTCACCACGCTCAGGTCTTAACAGCATTAAAAGAATGTCTTTAAAGCTCAACCATAACCTCACATGATTCTTAATTCTGCTTGCATGCATATCTGAAGGACATTCCACAGTAGGCTACGACACTGCGAATGGTATTACATGCCTCGACAGTCTGCGACTGTAATAAGAAAGACTCTCCCTGTGTGGGAATCACAGCAAATGTGCTAGTGCAGGACGAGGACATCCACTGACGAACTGTAACTTAAAGGTCTAGGGAGAAATCCTAGCTCTATCTGAACACAACACATAGTTAATGTTTGCTGAGCAGTCGAGGATACACAATAACAGACTGAGTGTTAGGACAGCTCCGTGATTGTAGTGAAATTTATCAGAGAGTTAAGTGGGCCTTGAGTGTGAGTAAAGAGTAATAGAAAGGCAGAAGCTTGTAAATGATTTTTACTAAGCAGATGTGGAGAGGACCTGCGGTAGATGTGTAACTTGCATCGTGTGTTGAAAACGCGAACTTGGCCCTGTTGAAATTTCATGGAAGATAAAAACTGTGCGCCAGAACTGAACTCGAATGTAGGACCCTTACTTTTCATGAGCTAGCGCACTACCAACTGAACCAGCGAGGCACAGCTTTACTTCCGCCATTACGTCAAATTTCATAGTACTCCTGGATACTTTGCGTGACTAGGAGAAACGGATACTGCGGAGAAATGGCTTAGCTACAGCTTAGGTGTCTGTTCCCAGAACGAATTTTCACTCTGCAGGAGAGTGTGGACTGATTTCAAACTTCCTGCCGGATTAAAATTCTGTGCCGACAGGGAATGCGAGATTAATAAATTGTTTCTATCTTTCTGTACATTTCCTGCATGACCTGATGTCAATAATATCTTATTAGCTTCATGACTGCCTTTTTAACGTTAACTGATTCGAAAAGTTTGAGTCTATGGTTATCGAAGGTTTAATACATACGTAATGAACTTGAGAAATTGTTTTTGACATCACACAGCATGGTAATTATCAATGAAATCACCCCACACTGAGAGTCAACAATTACGTGCATCAAAAATTAAATGAAATCAAACACAAAACGTTATGAGGTTAACAGACTGAAGTATGAATGGAACAGATTTCTTAGATAATTAAAACACACAAGAAATTTATTTATTCCGGTAGTGTTTACACAAAACATAACAAAATTACAAATCTGATGGCCGATTTGACTGTGTATGAATACGACTCAGCTAATAAGAATAAGAACCGGGCGGAAGAATCATTTCACTGTTATTGGTGATCATTTGTCGTGTAATGCTGTCGGTGACTTCGCGGCGTTGTCTACCTGTTTTCGGTTGCGTGGCTGAACCTGAGATCACGATGTCGAAGGCGGGTGTTGGCGATGGATGGAAGAGCCGTATGTCCTCTCGCTTCCGCGCTGACTCACCGACTGCCTCTTCATTCCTCTTCCATCTTGCACCTCGTTTTCTCCTTCCATTGGGGGCCTCTGTTTCCGTTTCATGGCCACGCCTCTTCGTGCCGGCTGGAAATTTCCTGTCTTGTGTGGGCTGTATTCCGAAGTTGTTGTGAAACTAGCCAGACAAGAATTCTTTGTCACCGCTATCTCTTCTTGGGACCTGAACAGACTCATGTTGGGTTTTCGCCTCTGAGTCTACTGGCGTCCTTAACTTACAAGGAACGTCCTTATTGTCCAGAAAACGTCTTTTTAAGAAGGGTGACTTCTTTCACAAGCCTCTCTCTGCCAATTCTTCACGGTATGTGCACGCTCCTCCTAGTGCTTGTGAGGTGCTGGAGTTGTCGACGTGTCCTTGCTTTTTAAGGTACGTAAAATGACTCCTGCCAAGCCATAAAAATTCACATGCTTTTGCGTCTGCATTCTTGATGCTCCATCGTAATGCTTACAGAAGTCTACCTGTTTTCAGTACGCTTCTCATTGCCCAACAGGCTCTTCGCAACGTGTCCATTCTCAAGCGAAGTGAGGGCGTCCTCTACCCCACCCCCTGTGTGGTTGCAGAATGGCTGTAGTGTCCGCTTCTTGGGCGCTCGCCGCATGGGGTCCGGCCGGCTTTCTCCTGGCCCGCTAGCGATGTGTCAGTAAAGGTGGTCCCTGGTGAAGATATCACAGTAGCTTCACCAGTCGGCTCTCTACCTGTATGCCAAAAGTGATTATCAGGAAAAAAAAAAAAACAAGGGAGGCCAGTTAGTGGACACCGGACTCATCCCTTGGATTTGCACGAGACGACCGTCGACAAGATTCTGCAAAAGGTAAACAAGGCATTGCTCAGGAGTTAAATGTTGATGTGATCAGTGTGCTTTTGCTTCAGGTGTGCATGAGACTGGATTAGTTATTTGAATTTCCTGGCATTTATGTCAGCCACGTAATCCACGGGTGATCTTAAGGTTTAAATTTGAGGAACTGACCCAGCAGATAGGAATTACTGCCCAGATACGGTAGTTTATATTGTCACAACATACAGTTTTGGTTTTGATAGCAATGTCAATTGAAATACTTTTAGTAGATTTTCAGTATTAAGTAGCTAATCACCATAATCGAAGTTTTCTTTTTCTTTATTTTTCTGTGGGATCTTCGTAGTTTGTATGGGATTTTCCTAAGATAACCACTTCCAGATTCATATAATAAATTCTTTTACACAGAGAATAGACTGTTGTTTGCCCTAAAGGAATTTTCAACCTCCCCCCCCCCCCTTCATTATTTTGAGTCATCAGTCTTCTGACTGGTTTGATGCGGCTCGTCACTAATTCATCTCCTGTACTAACTTCCTCATCTCAGAGAAGCACTGGCAACCTACGACCTCAATAATTTGCAGGGTGTATTGCAATCTCTGCCTTCCTCTACAGCTCCCTGTCGTAGCAAGGACGTCATTCCTTGACGTCTTAGCAGATGTCCTATCATCCAGTCCCCTCTCCATGTCAGTGTTTTCCACATACACTCCTGGAAATTGAAATAAGAACACCGTGAATTCATTGTCCCAGGAAGGGGAAACTTTATTGACACATTCCTGGGGTCAGATACATCACATGATCACACTGACAGAACCACAGGCACATAGACACAGGCAACGGAGCATGCACAATGTCGGCACTAGTACAGTGTATATCCACCTTTCGCAGCAATGCAGGCTGCTATTCTCCCATGGAGACGATCGTAGAGATGCTCGATGTAGTCCTGTGGAACGGCTTGCCATGCCATTTCCACCTGGCGCCTCAGTTGGACCAGCGTTCGTGCTGGACGTGCAGACCGCGTGAGACGACGCTTCATCCAGTCCCAAACATGCTCAATGGGGGACAGATCCGGAGATCTTGCTGGCCAGGGTAGTTGACTTACACCTTCTAGAGCACGTTGGGTGGCACGGGATACATGCGGACGTGCATTGTCCTGTTGGAACAGCAAGTTCCCTTACCGGTCTAGGAATGGCAGAACGATGGGTTCGATGACGGTTTGGATGTACCGTGCACTATTCAGTGTCCCCTCGACGATCACCAGTGGTGTACGGCCAGTGTAGGAGATCGCTCCCCACACCATGATGCAGGGTGTTGGCCCTGTGTGCCTCGGTCGTATGCAGTCCTGATTGTGGCGCTCACCTGCACGGCGCCAAACACGCATTCGACCATCATTGGCACCAAGGCAGAAGCGACTCTCATCGCTGAAGGCGACACGTCTCCATTCGTCCCTCCATTCACTCCTGTCGCGACACCACTGGAGGCGGGCTGCACGATGTTGGGGCGTGAGCGGAAGACGGCCTAACGGTGTGCGGGACCGTAGCCCAGCTTCATGGAGACGGTTGCGAATGGTCCTCGCCGATACCCCAGGAGCAACAGTGTCCCTAATTTGCTGGGAAGTGGCGGTGCGGTCCCCTACGGCACTGCGTAGGATCCTACGGTCTTGGCGTGCATCCGTGCGTCGCTGCGGTCCGGTCCCTGGTCGACGGGCACGTGCACCTTCCGCCGACCACTGGCGACAACATCGATGTACTGTGGAGACCTCACGCCCCACGTGTTGAGCAATTCGGCGGTACGTCCATCCGGCCTCCCGCATGCCCACTATACGCCCTCGCTCAAAGTCCGTCAACTGCACATACGGTTCATGTCCACGCTGTCGCGGCATGCTACCAGTGTTAAAGACTGCGATAGAGCTCCGTATGCCACGGCAAACTGGCTGACACTGACGGTGGCGGTGCACAAATGCTGCGCAGCTAGCGCCATTCGACGGCCAACACCGCGGTTCCTGGTGTGTCCGCTGTGCCGTGCGTGTGATCATTGCTTGTACAGCCCTCTCGCAGTGTCCGGAGCAAGTATGGTGGGTCTGACACACCGGTGTCAATGTGTTCTTTTTTCCATTTCCAGGAGTGTATTCCTTTCTACTCCGATTCTGAGCAGAACCTCCTCATTCCTTACCTTATCAGTCCACCTAATTTTCAACATTCGTCTCTTGCACTACATCTCAAATGCTTAGGGTGTCTTCTGTTTCGGTTTTGCCACGGTCCATGTTTTACTACCATACAGTACTGTGCTCCAAACGTACAGTCTCAGAAATTTTTTCCTCATATTAAGGTCTATACTTGATAGTAGTAGAATTCTCTTTCCAGGAATGCCCTTTTTGCCTGTGCTAGTCTGCGTTTCATGTCCCCGTTGCTCCACCCATCACCGATTATTTTTCTGCCTAGGTAGCAGAAGTCCGTAACTTCATCTACTTTGTGACCATAAATTCTGCTGTTAATTTTCTAGCTGTTTTCAGTTCTGCTACTTCTCATTACTTTCGTCTTTCTTCAGTTTACTCTCAATCCATATTCTGTACTCATTACCCTGTTCATTCCCTTTAGCAGATCATGTAATTCTTCTTCAAAATGGTTCAAATGACCCTGAGCACTATGGGACTTAACTCCTGAGGTCATCAGTCCCCTAGAACTTAGAACTGCTTAAACCTAAGTAACCTAAGGACATCAGACACATCCATGCCTCAGGCAGGATTCGAACCTGCGACCGTAGCGGTGGCGCGGTTCCAGAGTGTAGCGCCTAGAACCGCTCGGCCACATCGGCCGGCATTCTTCTTCACTTTCACTCAGGAAAACAATGTTATCAGCTAATCGTATCATTGACAGACTTTCACCTTGAATTTTAACCTTTCTTTTATTTCCCTCGTTGCTTCTTCGATGTAAAGATTGAACTGTAAGGGCGAAAACTACATCTCCGTCTTACACTCTTTTTAATCAGAGCACTTCGTTCTTGATCCTCCACTCTTACTATTCTGTTCTGGTTCATGCACAAATTGTGTATTACTTGTCTCTCCTTATAGCTTCCTCCTATTTTTCTCAGAATGTCGAACATCTTGCACCATTTTATATTGTCAAATGCTCATTCCAGGTCGACAAATCCTGTGAATTATGTCTTGATTTTTCTTTAGTCTTGTTTCCATTACAAATTGCATCATCAGAATTGCCTCTCTGGTGCCTTTACCTTTACTGAAGCCAAACTGATCGTTATCTAACTGACCCTCAATTTTCTTTTCCATTCTTCTGTATATTATTCTTGTCAGCAACTTTGATGCATGAGCTGTTAAGCTGATTGCACAATAATTCTTGCACTTGTCAGCTCTTGTAGGCTTCAGAATTGTGTGGACAGTATTTTTTCGAAAGTCAGATGGAATATCGCCAGACTCATACTTTCTACACACCAACATGAATAGTCGTTTTGTTGCCACTTCTCCCAATGATTTGAGAAATTCTAACGGAACGTTATATATCCCTTCTGCCTAATTTGATCATAAGTCTCCAAAGCTCTATGAAATTCTGTTTCTAATACCGGATCCCCTATCTCTTCTAAATCGACTCCTGTTTCTTGTTCTATCACATCAGACAAATCTTCCCCCTCATAGATGCCTTCAAACTCTTTAACACCTATCCGCTCTCTCCTCCGCATTTAACAATGGAATTCCCTTTGCACTCCTAATGTTATCAGCCTTGCTTTTAATGTCACCGAAGGTGGTTTTGAAATTCCTGTATGCTGGGCCAGTCCTTCCGAAGATCATTTCTTTTTTCGATTTTTTCCCATTTTTCGTACAGCTATTTTGTCTTAGTTTCCCTGCACTTCCGGTATATTTCATTCCTCAGAGACTTGTATTTCTGAATTACTAAATTTCCTTGAACATTCTTGTAATTCATTCTTTCATCGATCAACTGAAGTACTTCTTCTGTTAGCCATGATCTGTTCACTGTTGCCTTCTTTGTACCTATGTTTTCCTTTCCAACTCCTGTGATTACCCTTTTTAGAGATGTCCATTCCTGCGTACTGAGCTATTCTTTACTGCTCTATCTACAGCCTTAGAAAACTTCAAGCATATCGCGTCATTCCTTCTGTATGCGTCTTCTTTGTGTATTGATTATCCCTGAATAATCTCTTAAACTTCAGCCTCCTCTTCATCACTACCACATTTTTATTTGAGTCTGTATCTGATCCTGGGTAAGTCTTACAATCCAGTATCAAATTTCGAAATCTCTGTCTGTCCATGGTGTAATCTAACTGAACTCTTCCCGTATCTCCCGGCCTTTTCCAAGTATGCTTTCTCCTTTCGTGATTCTTGAACAGAGTATTCGCTATTACCCGCTGAAATTTATTACAGAACTGAATTAGTCTTTCTACTCTATCGTTTCTTGTCCCAAGCTCATATTCTCCTCTAACCTTTTCTTCTACTCCTTCTGTTACAACTGCACTTCAGTCTCCCATGACTATTAGATTTTCATCTTCCTTTACGTACTGTATTAGCCTTTCAATATACTCATATAGTTTATCTATTTCTTCATCTTCAGCTAGTGCCGTCGTCATGTATACCTGAACTATGGTTGTCGTTATTGGCTTGCTGTTGATTCTGATAAGAACATCCCTATCACTGAACTGTTCACAGTAACACACTGTCTGCCCTACCTTCCTATTCATAAAGAATCCTACTCCCCATACACCATTTTCTGCTGCTGATAATATCCTATACTCATCTGAACAAAAGTCCTTGTCTTTTCCATTTTTACTTCACTGACCCCTATTACATCTAAACTGAGTCTTTGCATTTCTTCAAGCTTTTAACATTCCACGCCCCGACTCCGAGAATGTTATCCTTTCGTTGGTTATTCAACCTTTTTCTCATAATCACCTCCACCTTGGCAGTCTCCTCCCGTAGATCTGAATAGGGGACTATTTCGGAATCTCTTGCCAGTGGAGAGTTCATCATGACACGTTTTCAGTTACAGGCCACATGTTCTGTGGATGCACGTCGTGTGTCTTTAATGCAGTAGTTTCCATTGCCTTCTGCATACTCGCCTTTAGTGGCAATTTCGTATCCCAGGGACAAGAGAGTGCCCTGAACCTCTGTCTGCTCTTGTGCCCTCTTGGACAAGGCCGTTGGCAGAATGAGGGTGACTTCTTATGCCGAAAGTCTTCTGCCGCCAATGATGATTATTTATTTATCAAAATTTAAGCGGTGGCGGGTTTCGAACTCGGGACCGATGAAATTTTAATTACTAATCAAAGATGCTATCCCCCTTTTTTTGTTTAATGTCGTTCGCCCCGGTTAGCTGAGCGGTCAGCGCGGCAGAATGCCACGCCAAGGGGCCTGGGTTCGATTCCCGGTTGGGGCAGGATATTTGCTCCGCTCAGGGACTGGGTGTTGTGTTGCCTTCATCATCATTTCACCCCCATCTTAGACGCGCAAGTTGCCCAATGTGGCGTCGAATACAATAAGTACTTGCCCTCGGCGGCCGAACTTCGCCGAATGGGAGACTCCCGGCCCACAATGCCGTACCCTCATTTTTTTTGTTTAATGTCATTTTGTTCGTTATTGTTCGTTGCATTTGTTTGGGGTGGACTTCTCGTGACACCCATTCAAGTCATCGGTGATCCATTTACTCAGTTTTTTTTATTACAGAAAGCGGATAACCCTCTGACCCAACACGCTGAACTACCGTGCCGGCTCCCCTAGGCCATGGGAGCATTTACAGTGGACTTGAAATCAAAACACATGCATGACTACCCGTAAGGTTTTCGAAGGAGAAACATAGCAGCCACCCATTGACTGACTGAGACTGGGAGATAATGCCTTTCTACTGAAACTGTGCGAGGTCGCCATAAAGTGCCTCTGTGACCGCAAAGAATGATGGTTAAGCTCCTAACATTTTAACCCTGCTGAAGGCTTCATAGAGAATTGAGCAGTAAAATTACATGTAAATCTCCTTGTAAGAATAACAGAGACCATCAATGTTAGAAAGGTCACCGTTTCAGACCTTATCACAACCTTGAAACAAAAACTGTTTAAGGTGTCTACGAAACACATGCCAGCTGTTGTAGATGAGCACACAACTAAGGCCTTTATTGTACTAAACTGCCAGTAATATGTAATATGTTCTGGAAGAAAGACACGGGCCCTTCACAACGAAGGAGCGCCGAGTTGACGATATGAGTCATTGTTTGATGATAGGGTAATGCCTGTAGACAACTGGGGTTTCACGGACTAACTGGAACGCGTCAGATCCAATGTAAGCTTCCTCGGCAGCTGTGGAGTCGACTGTTTCACAGCCGTGACCGTATGGACCCATGCGCTGTCCCAGCGCTACGGCTGAGCGTGCAGTAGGCGGGTTGCTTGTTGTCACACTGCTGCCGGCTGCACGTAGGCTGCACTTGTCACGGTTCCAACAGTCCACTGCACAGTGACCGCTGCTGTCTCTGGAATGCTGGCTACCACGGTCACGGCCGAACAGGAGGGTCTTCAACTTGCATGAAGTACGCTGCAATGCGAAGAAGGGAGAGCACATCTGACACACCCAGTTTAAAAGTACAAGAAAGGTCTCTAGATGTTGAGAAGGGGGACACGTCACCGGCGATCTGAACGCCCATCAGCTTATGTGAGACAAAGATGTAGAAAGAAAAGATAATGCGTCGAAATCACCAGCTGAATGTTACTCGCGATGGCGACTATTTACTTTTCTCTCTTTAATTTTACTTGTAAAGACACACTGAGCTTCAGAAACAACATCGAAAGTCTTAGCAATGTAAAGCACTTCACTAAGAGTAGGCTCAGACGAAGCTAAAGCTTTTGATGTGACATCACTGTCGGGGACGAGGCACACAATCACGTCTTGAGCCAATGACTTTGCACACAAAATTTTACAGTTACGACGTATGAAACTGCACATGTGTGCGAGACGCTGCAATTAGGCTGCCAATGCTGCAAAAACTGTTAAAGGTGTCTACGAAAAACATGTCAGCTGTTGTAGATGAACACACAAGTAAGACGTTTTTGTACTTAACTGAAAGTAATATTTCTATAAGTAGTGTAATGAACTTCCGAAAGAAAGACACAGGCCCTTCACAGACAAAGCACTAGGATCCGAAAGTGGTTGTAGTTTCTGCATCACTTTATGTACACGACGCTAGAAGGCGAGAGCAACGCACTGTACTGCCTATCATATATTCTATAATCAAACCATTTCACAACGGCAGAGGCAGGCATCAAGCTTCCAATTCAGAACGGCAGAGGTAGGCATCAAGCTTCCAAAAGCCAGACGGAAGGCAGCGAAAGGTAATGATGGTGTAGCCTTGACCATCGAGTGACGTTGTTGCTGCTAACACACGAGTTCCAGGAGAGAAACATGCTGTTCTTGCAGTGCTTCTGGTAGTTCTGCTATGACAGCTGTTGCTACCAAATTTCCACAAACTTCGGATCCAAAATACATTCACTGGGTATGAACTGCAGGCTAAGATCTTGTCGCCAAATTTCTGTACGCTCATGATATGAACACGTAACCTGTAAACAAAGCCAATTTCGTCTAGAGCAGAATGCTGTATTTTGTAATATTAGTCTGTCAACATAATTATACATAAGTTCTGTGTGTCTTTTGGAGCGTTGGCCTGCAATGAAACATTTTTCATACATAAAAAATTGTCAGCGCACAGGTACATCTACATCTACATCCATTCTCCGCAAGCCACCTGACGGTGTGTGGCAGAGGGTACCTTGAGTACCTCTATCGGTTCTCCCTTCTATTCCATGTAAAAGCGAAACATGGCAAGTCCAGTTAGCCTTTCTTCACTATTGTTCATTTTAACTATACGAATGGAGGGGAGTAAAGGTAGTTTAACGAGAGTCGTGTTATCACATATCACAGAGATTTCATGAGCTGATTTCACTTCCTCTTCCTAAGCGCTTGTAGTCTGACATGGCTCTCAGTGCGTTTGTTTCTTTTATGGGCTAGCTTTGGAGGAGAAGAGTGTTGTGAGTATGACACAGACTATATGTTAGAAGACCCAGCAGAACGAGCCACGGGGGGCTGGGGTGCATCGGCCTTCGCAGAAACAGAGGGAGGAGCAATAGCAAGTAATGTGCGATCCACCCTGCCACAGGATGGGAGTCGCGTTACCACAGAGAGAGCAGACTGGTGGGCCGTTCTTCATTTGTAGGACACTCTGAGGGTGGCTGAGATAAAAAGCGTTTATTGTAGAAGATGGAACTCTGTCAGTGGATGATAGCCACTAGGAGCTTGTTAAGTGATGCACTTAGGTAGATAAACAGCTCCTGGTTTCCCTAAAAATTTGATAAAACGTCACTAACCTACTTAATGGATGGATGTTGGAGCAGAGTAAGCTACTAGTCTCTTAGAAAGCTTTTTAGCCTTTGCGAGGCTATCTTGTGGCTGAATCAGCATCGGCTGGAGTGTTAGCACTGATGTCACGAGGACGTAATACTCAGATCGAAGCTTTACAGAAAATAGGGGAGAAATTCGATTAATTGGGTTGTTGACATTTTACTGATATGAAATGTTGCCAAAGAAACAGTTAGCCATTGGAGGGCTGTAGCAACTTTTAAGAAGACTGCTGGTCGCATTTTGTTGGCGGGAAGACTGGAACAGGCTGCTGGGTGGGTACTAGAAAAATGGAGAGATGTATCTAGTCAGTGACGGAAGGTAAAGAAACTCAGATGTTGGAGGTGTTCTGGAGCAAAAGTGATGGACAGATGTCGGAGGCTAATTGGCAGCTGCGCTCTCAAGTCATGGAGTAACTGTGCCTCCACTCTGCTCCCAGTACGATAACGCTAATAGTTCCATCATATTAGGGCAAGTGTGAGTATTTGTAGTTCAGTTACATGATAGCTATCACCCGCCCATAGTTATCAGTGCTTCCTCAGATTTTTAGACTTGTCGTGTGTTAGTTCCAGACAAACAGTCATTGTGATCGTCATAGACAAGTTATTGTATCTGTTTCACAGAATTAGAGCTGAGATTTTATGCAACTCTACTTCTTTTAGTATCTTGGCCAACCTTCTGTAGTTCTCACAGTAGGGTAGAGCTTTGTAAAGTTATTGTCCATATAATTGTGTTTTGTTGTATTATTGTTCATGTGTCTTGTGTAATAAACCAAGTGTTAAAACTTCCGTTTGTTATCACAACCATATCTTTCAAACGACAAATATTATGTCGATTCCCAACACTCGGGTTCCCTGTTAGGGCCAATAAATTAAAGCATTAGTATTAGGTTGGTGCATAAGTTAATAGCGTTTTTTCAGAAGTTTAGCTAACGCAACAGATACACATAACAGAGACTTAAGTCACCAATAATATAGTATCCTTCACTATTTACAACAGCAGTAACTTCTCGATTCCGCGACTGAGGAACGCGTTGTTTCGAGACGAAGAATTCACCGAGCCATGTTGGGAGCGCACTTTCATCCGGAAAGGAATTTCCTTGAAGGTTGTTCAATAGAAAGTCGAAAACGTGAAAATCGAGGGGCAAGATCAGGTAAATAAGTTGTGTGCAGAATGAGTTCCCAACCCAACCCCAGTTTAATGTTTTTTTCAGTCTAACAGAATATGGTCGGGCGTTATCGGAGAGTTGCATCACTTAATGCAGTATTACTGGTCGTTGTCCTTAGATTGCGTTTGCATGACGTCTCAGCTCTTGACAATAAATATCAGGAGTAATGGTTACACTTCGGGGAAGGTAGTTGTAGTACAGTTGCTGTCCCAGCAGATGCATGAAATTAACTTCTGTGGATGCGCCAGGTCTTTGTACGGAGGTTTGCTACCTTGTTTGGGCTCTACCATTTCTTTCTTTTCCTTGTGTTAGCGTAAAGACACCGTTTGTTGTCAGCAGTAACGACACAAGATATGAATGGTCGGTACTGTTCACGACCTAATTAATGACGAACTATCAGACATGCTCACTGATTTTTGTAATTTGGCTTTGGATCATGAGGTACTCATACATCCATTTTTGAACTTTCCCCCTTTGCTTGCAAATGTGCACAACAGTTGAATGATCACAGTTCATCACATCCACCAATTTCCGAGTACGCCGACATCGATCGTTGTGGATTAATGTGAAAATGACCCCCCTCAAAACCAGAAAAGCATTCTCTTGCCATGCTCTGTCCAATGGCATTATCGCCATACATGGCGCAAATGTTTCTGGCTGCCTCCGCTGCTGTCACTCTCCACTGAACTCAAGCAGAAGAATTTGTAGCAAATGTTTCGATTTCCCTACTTGGCACTCCATTTTCTAACGTCCACAGCTTTACTCCCTATTCCTAAACGACAAAATGATAATATGTAAACTCAGATAGCAACAATGAACTAGAAATAAAAAATGACAATCGATAAACAAACCCATAGACACTGGAATACCCACATGCAAAACAAAACCGCTACGAACTTATGCACCAACCTAATGTTTCGGTTCTGTACGTTAAACACAGTACTGAATCTCAAGGGTATGCCTGATAGTCGATTGATTTCAAATTCATCCAGATTTTACATTCTCAGACATGCGAGGTTTTGCAACAGTTTATGAATAGAAGAGTCAATGGTCACTGACGAGAAACCGGTGTAATTGGACAGGCAGGTGCGAGTGCAGTGTTAATTGGTGGAGAGCACATCATTTCAGTAGCACTGGAGAATGGAAATGCTTGGAAGATCTCAGGGACAGTGTATCGAGACTGAGAATGCAGTAATTTATGGGAAATACCATAAGAGCTCAGAACTTTCTGGAAAGCGATTGATTCACTATTACTGCAATAACGTACAAATTTTTCGAAAAGATGATTTTATGAGGACACGCGATGCAGAAGTGTGTAGCACAAGTGATGAAAACTATGAAGAAGAGAAGAAAAAGAAGAAGCAACACTTCAAATGCAGAAGATTTATTTCAAGATCATAATCGAAAACATCGACGAGAAGAAGCAGACAATATCTTGAACAATCCGGTACCTGAAGGAACCTCTTTAAAAGAACAAAAATACACCACCATTCCTTCAAGAAGCGTACCGCATTTTTTTCTCGTTTAATACAGATAGAAAACAGCCATGCGATTTGCCAGTTCTGTGAACCATAACACAAGGGGAAACTGTTATTTTTCATCTTTCGAAAGAAAACTATTTCAAAACTGAGAGTTAACAGTTTAAGGATCAAAGGAAGAAACGTACTGAATCACAGTCAATTGGGGTAACTTTGTACTACTTTTTACCAATTTTTGAAAATACTGGATGAGGAATAAATTACACAGGTTAACAGACATTGTAACATTTTACATCTGTATTTACTGTGAGCTTGATAACTTTAGACCAGTCTAAAAAAAAAAAAAAATCCTGCATCTAATGCTCTGAGTAAGTTTAGATCGTGCCAGAAGGAAATCAGGTATTAATGAGAAATAAAAGACAACCATTGTTAATTCAATACTGCAGGTTTACTCTGAAATATGAAAATATTTGTACTGCCCTATCGTCGTTCAACTCTCTTCACAGCTAAAGCAATTTAAGGACAATCACAAGCCTAAGGGAGTGCAGGAAGTTAGAAAGGCAACTGAGATACTAAGCGTAAACCACAGAAGTAATAAAACTGTTACTGCTAGTACAAAATGATGGAAGTAGGTGGGACAGCAGCCATTTCTAACAAAAATGGTAAGTGGTACAAAGATAAACCGACAGTAAAATTAGTAAAACAGGTCACCTGCCATTCAAACACATAGGCTCAGAGACATTATTGACACTGTAAGGTTGTGACTGCAATAGTTACTAACATAATCCAGTCCCGTACACTACTCACGAAAAGTTGTAAAGTTTTACAGTGTATTTTACGACGTAGCTGCCCTCTAGAGCAGCCACAGATATTTTATCTGAAGTCTGATAATTGATTTTCTAACTAGGAAGACACCCACCGCTGTTTTCCTGTCATCCAGAGAGCTTCACAGAACAGCGGAATCGCAATGGCACCAATGAGTTTTCTTCATTATGGTATGCCCATGGAGTCAACAATAAGGGGAGTTGTCATGACGTCAAAAACTTGAAGCCGGCATCCGTAATTATTTCTATTCTGCCCAGAGCCTGAATCACAGAACACAGACTATACATACACAGCCAAACAAAATTTCCAAACAGAAATGTCTCAACATAGAACATCAGTCATCAGATCATTTGTTGGAAAGTGTTTCACCACACGTATAAAATACAGATTTCTCGCAATAAAGCAAATGAATATTGAATGAATAATGATAGGTGCCTGTAGTAATATGCACCATAGGTTGAAATATTAGGAAGCGGGAGATTTTTCCGGTAATCCCTACACACTGATTTGTTAATCATAGATTACGTTCGGAACATTAATCTCGTATAGCGTGTCTGCTTTTCCCGTATGTAGTAAATTTTAAGTCTTTAGATGTTGTTTCTGCTTATTTAGAGTTTGTTTTTCAGCTGCAACTGTCTCGTTGTTTATCCATAAATCAAATTTAGAACTGTCGGCTTTAAATATGTCACACACCGTGAACATGTCAGTTCAGAGTTACAGATAACTTATATTCAGGCTAGTAACAAAAAAATCAGTCAACATTTTTCGTTGACACAGAGTTCGGGATTTTTCTCGGACTGTAATAGGTGTAACTTTCTAATATTAAGTCCTTGTGGCAAATATAACCATTTTGTATCACGAATGCTACAATGTGATTTGCGGACTCTTAGTGACTGTATATGTCGATTCACTTTACATACAGTCTCTCCTTTGAGTTCGCTGATCTAGTGTTCCGTTTTCCTCAGGTCTCCACGTGTGCTTTGCTTGTCGTAGCCATTGCCTTTTCAAGAGCAGTAAGAGTCTATTGGTGACGCCGTGAAATGACAAGAACGCTGGTTGACATACTTGAACACCCTGTGTTTGTCCATCACTATTAATGTACACCTTACAGACGTAGGAAAAATCATGACATGCGGTTTATCTGGACTTTTTGTTCTTCCCCGTATCAGAGGATCAGTACCGGAGCCGCTACTTCTCAGTCAAGTAGCTCCTCAGTTTGCCTCACAAGGGCTCAAGAGTACACCGCTGCCAACAGTGCTCGACAGACGGTATGGTCCGATCCAAGTGCTTGCCCAGCCCGACAGCGCTTAACTTCGATGATCTGGCGGGAAACAGTGTTACCACTGTGGAAAGGCCGTTGGCCAATTTCATTACACAGTTTATATAATTCATAGTTGAATCTCGCCCTCTTGCACGATTTTCTTCCACTGTCCCACGGATACTAAAGGAGAAAAGACTTGTCAAGAGACAAGTAAGCGTATTTAACTTAAAGGAGGAATTGTTGAAATATAGTGCGATAGATCTTACAAGGGAACCTCCCCATCGCATCCCCCTCAGATTTAGTTATAAGTTGGCACGGTGGACAGGCCTTGAAAAACTGAACACAGATCAATCGAGAAAACAGGAAGAAGTTGTGTGGAACTATGAAAAAAATAAGCAAAATATACAAACTGAGTAGTCCATGCGCAAGATATGCAACATCAAGGATGATGTAGCATCGAGAGCGCCGTGGTCCCGTGGTTAGCGTGAGTAGCTGCGGAACGAGAGGTCCTGGGTTCAAGTCTTCCCTGGAGAGAAAGGTTTACTTTCATTATTTTCGCAAAGTTATGATCTGTCCGTTCGTTCATTGACGTTTCTGTTCACTGTAATAAGTTTAGTGTATGTGTTTTGCGACCGCACCGCAAAACCGTGCGATTATTAGACGAAAGGACGTGCCTCTCCAATGGGAACCGAAAACATTTGATCACAAGGTCATAGGTCAACCGATTCCAACACAGGAAAACACGTCTGATATATTCTATACGACACTGGTGACGGCATGTACATCACATGACAGGAATATGTTGTCGACCCACCTAACTTGTACACTTGGCGAATGGGTAAAAAGGTTCTTCTACCTTGCCCAATTTAGGTTTTCTGTGGATGTGATAATCACTCCCAAAAAAGTGATGACGGACAGATAATAACTGTCTGAAAATAAAAAGATTAAACTTTTCACTCGAGGGAAGACTTGAACTATGGAATTTTTTTTTTTTTTTTTTTTTGAGTCTTATTTTGTTTGCTTTTGTTTGTTGCATCTGCTCGGGGCGGACGTCGTACGACATCCATTTTGTTCGTTGTTGATCGATTAACTCAATTTTTTTTTATTACAGAGGGCACGTAACCCTCTGACCGAACACGCTGAGCTACCGTGCCGGCAGTCCTTTCGTTCTGCAGCTGCTCACGCTTTCCACGAGACCACAGCGCTCCTGAACTCACACTCTCCTTGATGTTCTCTATCTTCTACATGGAGTACTCAGTTTGTATATTTTGCTTATTTTTTTCGTAGTTCCACACAACTTCTTCTTGTTTTCCCGATTGATCTGTGTTCGGTTTTTCAAGGCCTATCCACTGTACCAACTGATAACTAAATCTGAGGGGGGTGCGATGGGGAGGTTCCCTTGTTAGAGAGAAATTCAAGAGATTACTCAGGAAGAATCAATAAGCAAAGGACTGGGATACGGAAGTGCTAAGGGATGACGAGACACGCTTGAAGTTCTCCAAGGCTATAGATACAGCAGTAAGGAATAGCTCAACAGGCAGTACAGTTGCAGAGAAATGGATATCTCTAAAAGAGGGCAATCACAGAAGTTGGAAAGATAAACATAGGTACAAAGAAGGTAACAGTGAAGAAATCGTGGGTAGTGGAAGAAAAACTTCAGTTGATCGATGAAAGAAGGAAGTACAAAAACATTCAGCGAAATTCAGAAATACAGAAATTCAAGTCAGTCAGGAATGAAATAAATAGGAAGTGCAGGGAAGCTAAGACGAGATGGCTACATGAAAGATGTGAAGAAATAAAAAAAGAAATGATTGTCGGAAGGACTGACTCAGCGTACAGGAAAGTCAAAACAACCTTCGGTGACATTAAAAACAAGGGTGGAAACATTAAGAATACAACGGGAATTCTACAGTTAAGCGCAGATGAGAGAGCAGATAGATGAAAAGAGGCCTCTTTGAGAGGGAAGATTTTTGTGATGTGATAGAAGAAAAAACAGAAGTCTATTTAGAAGAGATAGTGAATCCAGTATTAGAATCAGAATTTCAGAGAGCTTTGGAGGACTTAAGATCAAATAAGGCAGAAGGAATTAATAACATTCCATCAGAATTTCTATAACCATTGGCGAAATACCATCTGACTTTCGGAAAAATATCAACCACACCATTTCGAAGACTGCAAGAGCTGACAAGTGCGAGAATTATCGCCCAATCACCTTCACAGCTCGAGCACCCAAGTTTCTGAGTAGTATAATATACAGAAGAATGAGAAAGAAAATTGAGAATGTGGTACATGACGATCAGTTTGGCTGTACAAAAGGTAAAGGCACCAGAGGCAATTCGGAGATTGCGGTTGATAACGGAAGTAAGACTAAAGAAAAATCTAGACACCTTCATAGGATCTGTCGACCTGGAAAAAGCGTTCGACCATGTAAAATAGTGCAAAATGTTCGAAACTCTGACTAAAGTAGGGGTAAGCTGTATGGACAGACGGGTAATATAAAATATGTGTAAGAGCCAAGAGGTAATAATAAGAGTGGACAACCAAGAACGAAGCGCTCGGAATGAAAAGGGTGTAAGACAGGGATGTAGTCTTTCTGGCCTACTGTTCAATCTATACATCGAAGAAGCAATGATGGAAATAAAAGAAAGATTCAGTAGTGGAATTAAAATTCAAGGCTCAAGAATATTAATCTAATGAGTACAGTATATGGATTGAGAGTAAATCGAATAAAGTAATGAGAAGTTGCAGAAATGGGAAATGCGAGATACTTAACATCAGGATTGATGGTCACGAAGTAGATGAAGTTAAGGAATTCTGCTACCTAGGCAGCAAAATAACCAATGACAGATCAAGGAGGATATCAAAAGGAGACTAGCACTGGCAAAACTGCCATTCCTGGTCGAGAGAAGTCTGCTAGTATCAAACATAGGCCTTAATTTGAGAAGAAATTTCTGAGAATGTACGTCTGGAGCAAAGCATTTTATGGTAGTGCAACATGGACTGTGGAAAAACCGGAAAAGTAGGGAATCGAAACATTTGAGACGTGGTGCTGCAGGCGAATGTTGAAAACTAGGTGGACTGATAAGGTAAGTAATGAGAAGGTTCTGCTCAGAATCGGAGAGGAAAGGAATATATGGAAAACACTGACAATGAGAAGGGACGGGATGATAGGATATCTGTTCAAACTTCAGGGAACGACTTCCACAGCACTAGAGAGAGCTGTAGAGGCCACAAACTGTAGAGGAAGACATAGGTTTGAATACATCTTGGAAATAATTGAGGAAATAGATTGCAAGTGCTGCTCTCAGATGAAGAGGTTGGCACAGGTGAGGAATTCGTGCGGGCCGCACCAAACCAGTCAGAAGACTGATGACCCCTTGGTTTACGCTAAAGGCAAATATCATTAAGTAAGACTGGGAAAATTGAGGGAGGAAGAGATACAACATAATCATCCCCGCACCCAAAAAAAGTTATGAACGGAAGGAGAAATGACCACATATCTATATTCTTAAGTTCCTTTAAGCCGATATCAAAATTTTTACTCTTCAAATATCTGTCTTTTCCCGCCCCTGATTCTGGACGGAGGTGTTGCGTGAGTGAGCTGTGTGTATTTGTGCAAAAGTTCTTTACAATATATTTTCTGGAAATTTTGTAAGCTGGTTCTTTCATTTCTGAAGTATTCATCCTGAAAACTATATCTGGAAGCACAACAACTAGCAGGTTTCTAGTCATTAATGATTTTATCATAGTGAGCTACGTGTATTTGTATGAGAGACGATGTTTCCTTCTCACCAAGAAAGAAGACGTAAATATCATCTTCTTAAAGGCAGAATTTTTATTCTAATCAGTTGGACTGTTTCAGTGGTAATCACAGTGAGCGACTGTGGAGGTGTGAACTTTCACGATGGAATTGTTTCTAGTGAAAGTATCCGCCAGCCGCACATCTCGAAATAATCTTTAATGGTTCAAATGGCTCTAAGCACTATGGGACTTAAAATCTGAGGTCATCAGTCCCCTAGACTTCGAACTACTTAAATCTTACTAACCTAAGGACATCACACACATCCATGCCCGAGGCAGGATTCGAACCTGCGACCGTAGCAGCAGCGCGGTTCCGGACTGAAGCGCCTAGAACTGCTCGGCCACAGTGGCCGGCGTCGAAATAATCTACATTATCCGCTTCTCCCTTACGTCGCCAGTGCCTTAATAACTACTATAATAGGAATAAAATAAGGAACAGATGTCGAAAGGAGCGAAATAACGAACACTGTCGAAGTACGAACACAAACCGTGAAAATTAAAATGAAAAGTGTGGAGCGGCTGGATGTCCGAATAGAATCGGGTTCAATGAAGACTTCTAAAGGCAAAACAAATTTAAAATATTTTAGAATTTAGTGCTGACGATTTATTTGTCATGTAATAATAAAGCAAGCATTACACAATTTCCTTGTAATTAAGGGTTTTCGATAACACTGCGGCTGTAATGTGAGAGGTTAATCTTTGTATTATGACTAGCGGGAGGATCAAGTGAATTGATAATAAAGCGAAGATATAATGTCTTTCGGCAGTAAACGTGTTAGGACGTCAACGCTGGAATACTTAACGGCTCTGCGGATTCTTCGGTTTCCAAGCAGATCAGCTCGCTTGGAGTCTGGAAGCACGGCTGCGCGACGGAAAGGGCCGGCCCTGGCTCAGGCAGAGCACCCTCTAAGCTTTCCAGTGCGGAATTCGAGGTCGTTCCCTTAATGAGCAATCTCGCTACAGTAACGGCGTGGCTACGCGTGAAATTGCTCTGCCCTTTCAGTCTCCACAGCCTGCGAGCAGCATTCCTTCGTACTCTTACAGATTCAAGATGGATGAGGATCACGGGTCTCTGAGGTCTACCAAAATCCTGAACTCGCATTACGGAACGCGATTTTCACAGAAGTAATTTCAAACACGTTGTGTTAAAAAAAAAAAAAAATAGAATAAAAATCCAAAACTTTTATCTGCGATTACAATAATTTCTTTGTATCCTCTCGTCCGTTACGTACTTACCATTTACTATTAGTTGAAACGAGGTGACTGCCCTTAATTCCTCAGCTGAAGAGAGGAGTACATATTACTATCCAGGACTTCTTTCGTCTAAGCCTATTCTCCACTATAGACCACTGTGAGAATTTTAACGGTAATAAAAAATACTCTGACTCCGAACCTCTGTGTTTTCTACAAAATAGGAAAATGGTGTTCGCTAACAGAAGAAGAAAATTTTAATATCGGCAGACTTTTTTTTCAGATCGGACTGTCTTTAGTCATGGATGTGGCACTGGTATCCAGAAAAGAATGTTTCCCTGCCCTCCAGCATTGGCTGTCCATCCCCTTTCGTAATCGACTTTGGTGTCGCTTTGATTAAATACCGCTTTACGTGTAAAGCTAGTTAAAGATCAAGACCGTATCTGAGTAATATACTCAGAGCGTAAACTAGTGAACAACCATGCACAATGTTGTATAGGATTGCTCGAGTCCTGCCATGTTAGAGGCCAACCACATTATTGAAATGTGACCTAGACGCTTAGCACTAATTTCCGCGCTATATTTTCCTAAATTATTTCAGGCGGACCTCAGGCTGATTCCTTAAACAAGTCACGACATCCTCCTGTCTCTGATCATTTTCCAACTGATCAAACGCTATCTTTAATGCAGAATAAAGTTTTGGCGAAACATGTAATATAAATAGAAAATCGTAAAAGACCTGTTATTTAACAATAATCTCTTGTGTTACGAGGTGTTTCCTTTGTTATGGAACCATTTATTTCTAAGATCAACAGCCCACTAACAAGGCATGCTGACTCCATCTCTTAAGTAAATGGGAAATTGCAATACACAAAGTGAAAATCAAATATTTTCATGATCCTTACGACAGCTAGTAGTGTGTGTAGTATGTTGACAGATGAAAGAACAGCGTAGCACTTGATTTTTACATGATGATAAGAAATTAATGAACTGAGTAGTAGCAGCTGTTGTACATTGGTAAATAATTCTACGGAGGAATTTATAAACAAAACAGGCACAAACCGAATTATTTTGCGCTGTTTTGCTACACGGGCCTGGTGTGAGTGAGGATAAAGGCTCTAATACACTTCAAGGTATCCTGATTAGATGTTACGAATGTCGATAACTTATTTCTGGCTGATTTCCCATTACAAGTTTATCTAACCAGTGAAGGATCGTCTAGGCGGTATTTGAGTAGTATACCCAGTGCGTAAACTACTTGCCAAAGTAGACATATCTAAAGACGAAGAGACTTATGGCAGGACAAGATACTTTTCTTGAACCCTACACTACGCTTCAAATTGAAACCAATACGTGATACTATTTCTCAAAATACTCACCAACTCTCTGTAAACGACCGTCGCAACGTTCTAGAAATCTTTCAATTCTTCGATGACAGAAATTCAATTTTCGGTAGCGGAGACTCTCGAGACCCAATGTGTGAGCACCCTCATCGTTGGAAAATCTGTGATTGCTGTGAGTCAGATTGCCTGGATTTTGGAGTCAATGGTCGATGTCGACGCGCTCTACAACGTCCCCCTATATATTTGTCATGAACATTTTAAAATTTTTTTGTGAATTAATGATCCGAGTGACTTTAATAAGAAAAACTCTGTATTGAAAAACAAAATCAATCGGCATTGAATTGAAGACTGTTAATGCTACGAAATGTTACTTTGGAGAAAATCAGTGTCAATAGAGACTTGATACAATGTGCTACGAAATACGATATTGACATCTGTGTCTCGTACAATTTAGTATACATATAGGAAGCGCCACTATGATAACGTCTCTCTCCTTCTCGCCCTCTTTCTCTGTCGTTCGTTGTCATAAGCTCGCTCTGCATCTTCCAGGTCTGTATGACTGAATAACGTGTTATCAATTGTGAAATAGATTTTTAACTTACGCTTTCATGTAGTGGTAGTAATCACCCAATGTCAAATAACGAAGCATTCACAGCAATTCTAACACGCTGAGAAGTCGAGACAACGTAGCATCGCAGGAGCTACAAGTCAGCCGCCATTACGCGGCAAATTTGAATTTTAATAATGTTCTTTACAGTCGCGCAGCTACTATAACATTTTGTAATCTACCCCTTGCTTCCTAATTCCATCTATTGTCCACATTAGTCTTTTATGACGATTTGAGAGGAACGAAGATTACAATAAACCTTCTAGTTTACTTATCTTGTCCTTTAGGATTAGCTCCAGTTCTTCTTGCCTAGGGGTCTGATTCTTGAAGCTGCAAAAGTCACATTTTAGGTCATCACGGTTGGACTGATCTAAGTAAATTTGAAGATTGCTGTTGCAGAATTTTTGTTTGTACGTAAATCTGTTTTCTCGCATTTTAGTACATGATAGTCTTTTGATTTTTCACATTAACAAAGCCAAAATTACACTGTTCGTACAAAATACATCGGATCACATTAAAGGCATGCTTACGGCTATCTCACTCTGCGGAAATAACCGTATGGCAAAGGGTTTACATTTTTTCTTAACAAATGAATTTCTGCTAGTTTCTGTTACATTATTACTTTCGATTATTATTTCATGAATGAAGCCATAAATAAACATAATAACCAGTACAGCATTGAGTAATTAATAATACAAGTTTTAAGTGTGGCAATAGTTCACACTTTCAAATGTTTCTAAAAAAATAATTTTAACTGTATCTTCCGAACTAGTACTTATCGATTGTAACATCGAAGCTAAAACATTTTATACAGTAATTCATTTTCATAAATTTTAGCTTGAAACATAATCATATGAAAGTTTTCAGAAAAGCAACTGTCCAAAGTTCGAAAAATAGTACTAAATGATGAAAGCTTCTCAACAAAATCTACTGTCAGGATTGCTGTCAAATTTTGTATTTTGTTACATAGGCAATGTTAAGTCTTGTCTTTAATCTCGTATATTAATCAGAATTATTGTCCGACTTTTAATTTTACAGCTGTCACCACCATAAGCACAACTATTTTAGTAATGACCAAGCTATCAGATGGTCGATTGTAGTGGTAAAACCAGGTACAAGAGCCTGGTGGAAAGTATTGTCTCTAAATTTTTCATGTGAAAATTCTTAACGACTTTTTAAATAACACAAGTGCTATTAACAGACTACATATACGTTCTTAGGTGTACATTTATGCAGCAACTGATGGGCACCTTGTTGGAGCATGTAGCAGTGCCGTGTGTAACCTGACTATGTCGGTGCCTGAGAAACAGCGTGCTGTAATCATTGGAGTTCGAAGAGTTCAACCACACAAGGAGCACCCTCTCCTTCAGCACGACAATGCCAGACCACACAGGAGCGCTGAGACATCTGCAACAATCTGTCATCTTGGGTTCACTGCCAGCAATCATCCACCAAACAGTTCCGAATCGATTCCATTCGATTTTCATCTGTTTCCAGTACTTAAATAAGAAATTCGATTACTTCACTTGAGTAGTTATGGATAGCTATGAAGCGGTGCAAGTACAGGTGAGGTTCTGACTCCCTAAACATATTCAAACATTCTACACTAACGGTATCAACTAGGTGGTCTCTCATTGGAAGAAATGTGTTCGACAGCAGGTCGGCTATGTTGGGAAATAAGTATGTAGAGATGTAAACACAAAGAATAAAGAGTGAGTGAGGTGGTGCAGTGGTTAGCACACTGGACTCACATTCGCGAAGACGACGGTTCAAACCCGCCTCTGGCCATCCTGGTTTAGGTTTTTCGTGATTTCCCTAAATCGCTTAAGGCAAATGCCTGGAAGTTTTCTTTTAAAGGGCACAGCCAATATCCTTTTCCATCCTTCCCTAATCCGATGGGACCAATCACCCTGCTCTTTGGTCCCCTCCTCCAAATCAACCAGCCAGCCAACCAACCAACTAACCAACCAAAGAATAAAGAAGTAGAATGTTAACAACGTCTGTGATATTTAATCATCGCAGAAATTTTCACATGTTGTTTAACATAAGCCATACGTAATTCACAAAAAACACTACAAGTTTGCAGTGTTATACGATTGCAGAATTCACTGTGAGAGAGAGTTCTCCCCTGCTAACGTAATAGATAAGATATGAAATAATATGAATTACTTCTTTTAAGATATGTCACTACTACACCACTGTTTTTCTGATGTAGCCAACACTGTGTCAATGGTTGACTATTGATTTGTTTTCACAGTATACAGGGTGGTTCATTGATAGTGACCGGGCCAAATATCTCACGAAATAAGCGTCAAACAAAAAAACTACAAAGAGCGAAACTTGTCTACCTTGAAGGGGGAAACCAGATGGCGCTATGGTTGGCCCGCTAGACGGCGCTGCCACAGGTCAAACGAATATCAACTGCGTTTTTTAAAAATAAGAACCCCCAATTTTTTATTAGATATTCGTGTAGTACGTAAAGAAATATGAATGTTTTAGTTGGACCACGTTTTTAGCTTTGTGATAGATGGCGCTGTAATAGTCACAAACATATGGCTCACAACTGTAGACGAACAGTTGGTAACAGGTAGATTTTTTAAATTAAAATACAGAACGGAGGTACGTTTGAACATTTAATTTCGGTTGTTCCAATGTGATACAAGTACCTTTGTGACGTTATTATTTTTGAGAACACGTGCTGTTACGTCGTGGTTGACGTTTCACATGTGGCTGAACACTTAAATAACGTTCCTGTTTCCTTAAATAACGTAACTATCCGGCGAACGGTCCGGACACTTGGATGATGTCGTCCAGGATCCACAGAAGCATACATAGCACACGCCCGTTGGGCATTTAGATCACAATCCATACGTCAACACGATATCGACCTTTTCCGCAATTGGTAAACGGTCCATTATAACACGGGTAATGTATCACGAAGCAAATACTGTCCGCACTGGCTGAGTGTTACGTGATACCATGTACTTATACGTTTGTGACTATTACAGCGCCATCTATCACAAAGCGAAAAAATGGTCCAACTAAAACATTCATATTTCTTTTCGTACTACACGAATATTGAATGAAAAATGGGGGTTCCTATTTAAAAAAAAACGCAGTTGATATCCGTTTGACCTATGGCAGCGCCTCTAGCACGCCAACCATAGCGCCATCTGGTTTCCCCCTTCAAGCTAGACGAGTTTCGTTCTTTGTAGTTTTTTCGTTTAATACTTATTTCGTGAGATATTTGGGCCGGTCTCTATCAATGGACCACCCTATATGGAGACTGGGATGTGAACTCTGACGTGCAAATATGGCTCACCTTGTGTCGTACCCAAGGAGGTAAAAATATGGGAAGTTGCCGCTACAGACTCGACACTGTACATTGTTTTGAAGCTGGTGCTGCCATGTTAGGTACACAAAATATTGGTAGATCACTGTTGACATGGAGGCTGTTCACAATTGCTTTTTATTCGTAGCTTCGTGAGGCTGCACTCCATTCTCTCACTTTAGCAACATTTTGTATCAGATTAATATTCATATTTTAGGTCATGATCTCAGCGTTCCTCAGTACTACATTTGATGTGTGTGGTTTTATACTGTTTTACATAAGGAAATTATGGGTATGTGTAAGCTGTAGAGAGCTTGTACCCAAGGGGCTGAAATGGAGGCGACAGAGAGCAGGGAGAGAGAGATGGATTGGGGTCCACAAATTCAGAGCGCAGCGACCAGGCTGCGTGAGTGATTCTGTGAAGCAGAGTGACTTCCGGCCATAGCACTCTTCTCCTTTCACTTAGGGTCATATAGGAGGTTGCCAGTACGCAAAACCCTTATACCTGGGCCAGGCGGCAGTCCATTGCATAAGTGGCCAGTTGGCGGGCTCTGAGTACTATGGGACTCAACTGCTGAGGTCATTAGTCCCCTAGAACTTAGAACTAGTTAAACCTAACTAACCTAAGGACATCACAAACATCCATGCCCGAGGCAGGATTCGAACCTGCGACCGTAGCGGTCTTGCGGTTCCAGACTGCAGCGCCTTTAACCGCACGGCCACTTCGGCCGGCCGCCAGTTGGCGGAAAATGTGGTAGTTTCCAACTGTACCGACTACGGAACTGCATATCATCTCGGGAATATCGTGTGTCACGAGGGCGAACTTATTCATCCTGAGTCGAAAATCTGATGTTTGACAATTCAAGCAACAACTGAGCCTTTCTGCAAACGGTGAGAAGGTCATAAAACTCCGCGCATTCTCATGTTGGAAGCTGCGACGATACGAACAGACTGGCTGGTGCATGTGCTTAGTGGAGGCACGACTGTTGCTCCCATAATGCCACAAGATCACCAGGTTCTTTTATTGAGCGGCAAAAACAGACATTGCATGGGAACAACTGCCTGGAAGGCTCAGCAGCCTTCTTTCAGAAACTGGAATGGTTTGTTTGGAAAGATGAGATCTCTCCATAAGAGAGGAACTGTGGTCCTGTGTAGGCAGCTTTATCAAAAACATGGCCATGCTTACAATGAGAACGACGCCTCCCTAGTCTAAGATCTCCTTTTTTCAGACAAGAGGAATTTGGTGTGTCTGATTGGCTCCTCTCAAGATACGAAAAGTGGAGGCTTGCTCCCCCAGCAGTGCAGAAACTCGGGTGCTGCGTCTGGATTGGCTACCAGGCCAAAAGAACAATCAAGTCGGAGATTCAATGAGAAGAGGATAGTTCGACTGGTTTGTACAATGTTGGAGCGATTTCCGTTATGCTAATTCGGCTCCCGTACCGAGGACTGGTGGAAAGTGGTGGTCATTCTTTTTGTTTCTTCGTCTTCTGGTCCCCCCCCCCCCCCCCCCCCTGGAGGAGAACTTCAGGTCTTCCCTTGTGGTTGAGTCTTGTGGTCTGCGTCTTGTGGTGGACTAAGAGCCAGTGGTAGTTTCCAACTGTACCGACTATGGAACTGCATATCATCTCGGGAATATCGTGTGTCACGAGGGCGAACTTATTCATCCTGAGTCGAAAATCTGATGTTTGACAATTCAAGCAACAATCGTCATTCCTGTGAGACAAACTGATTTGGTCAGACCTGCAAGTGGTTCACCTCACACCGAAATCTACTGGGATTTCAGGGCTCTGATAGGGAAGTTTCCTGCGTTCTGATAATCAGAACGCTGGACCATGTAGTTCGCAAATTTTTGTGGACATATCAGAACATTGCAACTGCCACAGCGCACCGCTCCTCGCCCACATAGGGCTGTTTTCTGCTGCCACCTAAATCAAGATGAAAGGGTAAAATACTGTTGTATTAGCGTAGGGTTGTTAAATGATATTCACAGCTCCCTGTTCTCAGATGAACCATAGTTCGCGATATATTTGGTCGTAATTGATTCCATTTGAATAGAGCTGGCGATCACAGTGGATTCGTGTAAACAAAATGAGATTGCGTTGTAAAAGGGATTAATTCAGGGAAGAATTTGTATGGATTCCACCATAATGTATGCTTTGGCAATCAAACTCCATTCCTTTTTTTAATTTCTGTTTGTCATTTTTGTGTAAGGTTTATCAGCTCGTAGTAGTTATAAAAGGATCAATAAAAATAATGATTGCCGGCCGGTGTGGCCGTGAGGTTAAAGGCGCTACAGTCTGGAACCGCGTGACCGCTACGGTCGCAGGTTCGAATCCTGCCTCGGGCATGGATGTGTGTGATGTCCTTAGGTTAGTTAGGTTTAATTAGTTCTAAGTTCTAGGCGACTGATGACCTCAGAAGTTAAGTCGCATAGTGCTCAGAACCATTTGAACCATTTTTGAAAAATAATGATTTCGTCAACTAAAAAGCGCCACTGTTCCCATTCATACTCCCTGGATTATACACTTCTTATTTTGTTGTGGTGGTACGTGGGTATACCAGCAATTTAAGGTTCAATCTTATTAAATTTATCGATTTGATTATTAATTTGAGTTCTACAAGTAACCGCAGGCATAGACAACAATAGTACAAAGAGAAAATTTGTCAATTTCATATACAAAAATTAAGGGCGTAGCTCATGGTTGGAAGGCTACTGAGAATACTATATTTTTCTTTATGTAAAGATTTATGTCCTCTGAGAGCAACAGTTCATTTAAATTGTAAATGTTGCAATGCTTACGCTAATAAAATAGTGTCAGGATCACATTTTCAAACATTTTTCTGGCCTTAAATCCGTATTTGGACTAGTGATACGATGCATTTTCCTTAATAAATGAAACTTTCTTTTTGTTTATACATTTCAAATAACCATTAAGAGATGTTATGTGATTTGAAAAGCATGCTTTTGTACTCCATTTACATCGTCTTTTACTGATGATTAAAGCAACAGTCGATATCGCAATTACATTAGTTTATTATGACCGATTTCGGCCGATATACGGCCGAGAGAGTGGTCTGCTGACTACATGCCCCTCCTCAACCGCATCCAGTGAGGATGACGAGGCGGCCTGTCGGTACCGTTGGGCTCTCATGGCCTCTTCGGGTGGCATTGTCAGCTACATCAACGTTAAAACGGGGAAGGAGTGGGGTAGGATATGTACTGAAATGAAATGTCGCTTGGCTAGGGCCTCCCGTTGGGTAGACGTGTCACCTGGTGCAAGTCTTTTGAGTTGACGCCACTTCCGCGAGTTGCGTGTCGATGGGGGTGACATGATGATGACCATAGCACAACACCCAGTCCCCGAGCGGAGAAAATCTCGAACCCGGTCCCCCTGCATGGCATTCTGCCGCACTGACCTCTCAGTTATCGAGGCGGACAGAACATGTACTGACAGGAAATGACAGAATGATTAATAAGATATTCAGGACAGAGGCAGAAGGATTCAAGAGAATTGGAAGACGAAAGATTAAGTGGGAGGAAGACGTTAGAGGGAACTGAAATTCAGAATTGGAAACATTCAGCACTGAGCAGGGAATTAGTCTTCTCAGTTTTTAAAGGTAGCCCGCTCTCCAACCGAATAATAACCTACAAGAAACCATTACATATAGATTATACATTTAAAAAAAAGTTTTCATAGCCGTACAGCTACTCTACGAAGGGACCAATCGGAGTGCCATTTAAAACTCGCCAGGTCGGCTGTTGGCTCCAATAAGACCAAAACAAGCAGTTTAGCCACCACACTCATGACACTGAAACACACTAAAGGCGCATCTAAGTTTGGAGCTACTATTTGCCGGTACCACACTCATGATGTCACATAAAACAAGATAAGGTGCTCAAGCAGACTAAAACTACAGGTACAAAGCGCAGTATTATCTGCAACAATAACCAAAGAAAACGACAGAGAAAACACAGACTCATTAACATTCCACGAACACAGCGAAGGCCGAAAGGTGGGGAGCAGTTAACCAATGTCTTCATCCAAGATCGCCAAACAACGAATTTAGAACGACACGAAGAGCGGAAATGCGATAGGGCCGCTGCCCCTCCGCTTCTTCCCTAGAAGGAATCTGAACTCGTTCCCGCAGACCCGGGCGTTGTTTCTACGTCGTCAGCACTTGTTTATCGGTTTTGCAATAAGGAATCCGCTCTGCTACTTGCGGGCACTGAGACATCACCATGAACAACATCACTTCTCCTAGTTTCTTTAAATATAAAATGCTCTCCTGCTCCAAAAAAATATTAATGTTGAAAAGGTTTCATTTTCTAAGATATGTTTATGCCCCGTACAGTTGTAACAGATAAATTCACGTATGTTTTTTGCCGCTGGCCAATCCCTTAATTCGAACTGTTAACTTAAAAATTCAGGAACTTGGAATACAATGTATTGGTACGTTAACACAAAGAATTAAGTGTTGCACACTAAGACCTACAAAAAACAATGCGAGTTTTCCTACTTGTCAGCGCGTGTCAGTGACGCTGTCATGCAGTACAAACTTTGGCATTATCAGCCTTGCAATGCTGCGAAATAATCGTTGACATGTGGTAAGAACAACAAACATCGATCACTTCCACTTAAACATTTATTTTTCCTTTCAGCGGTTTCGGTTATTCTATATATCTACTGTCGAACAGTAGTACTGTTAACACAATAAATTAATTGCATGTCGTAATCAAGGACTGTATGTTGTAACATCAGCGTACAAAATTTCCAGTTGCCGATGTTTTGCGAGCGGAATACATGCACGTTAATAAAGCAGCTATGCTACCTGCACTACAGTTATGACGTGAATTGAAGTCCGCTACAGCACTTTTATTCTCCCAAATTTTTATTCATTTATTCCCTATTATTAGGATAAGAGTACCATGTCCGTATATTTTGAGGTGAGTTGCTTTTCTTAGTTGTTTTTCACGACAGCATTATGGATGAATGTTCACGTTCTGCAGGAATTTTTATTATTTTTGGATGAATAGTGGGTAACCAGTGTGTAGTTGTTACACACGAGTTTCTAAAAACACTCCATTCTCAGAATATGTTGCTGCAACTATGCACAAGAACAAACGTTAATCCAAAGCCAGTTTTCTGAGGGTTCGAGCACTACCGCAACGCAAAGTACTTGATGGAATATATCTACAGGGTGTTACAAAAAGGTACGGCCAAACTTTCAGGAAACATTCATCACACACAAATAAAGAAAAGATGTTATGTGGACATGTGTCCGGAAACGCTTAATTTCCATGTTAGAGCTCATTTTAGTTTCGTCAGTATGTTCTTCCACCTACGCTCAATGGAGCACGTTATCGTGATTTCATACGGGATACTCTACCTGTACTGCTAGAACATGTGCCTTTACAAGTACGACACAACATGTGGTTCATGCACGATGGAGCTCCTGCACATTTCAGTCGAAGTGTTGGTACGCTTCTGAACAACAGATTCGGTGACCGATGGATTGGTACAGGCGGACCAATTCCATGGCCTCCACGCTCTCCTGACCTCAACCCTCTTGACTTTCATTTATGGGGGCATTTGAAAGCTCTTGTCTACGCAACCCCGGTACCAAATGTAGAGGCTCTTCGTGCTCGTATTGTGGACGGCTGTGATACAATACGCCATTCTCCAGGGCTGCATCAGCGCATCAGGGATTCCATGCGACGGAGGGTGGATGCATGTTTCCTCGCTAACGGAGGACATTTTGAACATTTCCTGTAACAAAGTGTTTGAAGTCACGCTGGTACGTTCTGTTGCTGTGTGTTTCCATTTCGTTATTAATGTGATCTGAAGAGAAGTAATAAAATGAGCTCTAACATGGAAAGTAAGCGTTTCCTGACACATGTCCACATAAGATAATTTCTTTCTTTGGGTGTGAGGAATGTTTCCTGAAAGTTTGGCCGTACCTTTTTGTAACACCCTGTATACATACAATAACATCATCGATTACGACCAATGAAAGTTTCTTACTTAAGTAGACTCTCGGGAAAGATAAGAGCAAATACAACCGTTTACTTCGTTCAGATTGTTTTTTCTGCATAATTTCTACAAGAAAACTCCTTCTAACATTGCATGCTAGGGAAATATGAAGTAAAATTTCAGTTCCTTTCGTGTTACACTCGTGCAAATTACAGCTCAGAAAAGCACAGCGTAGCATTGGCTAAGACTCTACGGTCACCTTTACATACAAATTATGCCCTGCATTGAAGAGCTTGAAACAATGGAAAACAAAAATGACAGTACTGGTGAACTCAGTATACCGCTCTACATACAATAATTGCACGAAGCATTCCACAATGACATATTCTGAACAACAAACAAAACATTTCCGTCCGCACACTGGCAGCGAGTTAACCGCCAAGAAAGATGTGCGCACCAAAATGGCCTAAAAAGCAGAAGTCCTGGAAGATAATTAGTTTTGGGAGCCAGTCTTTTGAATATATCAGTTATCAAGTTTGTGATCGTTCCGTGAAGTTATTATAGTCATCAAATAGCTATCAGGATTTTTTTTAAAAGGTGAGTTCAGTTGCATTACTTCCTTCTTTGTTAAAGTTTTTCAAGAGGCAGGATATTTATTTTATTGTACTGTAATCTTTGAGGCACCAATAGGATTATTAATATTTTGATGTTATATATATAACCTAACGTAACATGCGATACAGCGCGCAAACAAATTCTACATCTAAATGACTTCTCTGCAATGCACACTTATGTGTCTGGCACAGGATTCGTTGATCACTTCCACACTATTTCTCTACCGTTCTGCTCTCGAATAGCGAGCGGGAAAAACTAACATATATTTTTTCAGTGCGAGCTGTGATCTCTCTAATTTTATTACGATGATCATTTCTCCGTATGTAAGTGGATGTCCTGAAAATATTTTCATATTCGGGCGAGAAAGTTAGAGACTAAAATTTTGTGGAAAGATCTCTCTGTAACGAAAACGTCTGTGTTTCTTGACGACATGCACACTCGCGCGTCATATCTACGAAACTCAGTCGTATGAAAGAAATATAGAGCATTATCCGGAGATGATTCTCAAAGCAAAAGTACATTCTCTAAGAAAATTCTCAATTTCTGATGAATAAAATATCTGAAGCATATTCTCTGAGGACGGAGTTCTTCTTCAGTACCTCCCCTCCTTCTCGAGAAGGTTCTCTCTGTGTGTGTGTGTGTGTGTGTGTGTGTGTGTGTGTATGTAGTCTGCTGCGTCCGGCCCAGAACACACACGTAATCTGATACTTCATTAAACTCGGTCAAACAGGAAAGCTACTCAAAGTGTAAGTATAGAACTGAATTAATATGCTCTAGAAGAGCTGCGCTAAGTTCCGATTTTAGTTTTATGCAGCGCACCAAATTGTTAAGCCGATACACGAACAGTTTATGAAAATGCATTTTCTGATGATGTTACAGAATTTGTGACATGCGGGAAACTTTTTTAATATTGAAGTTAGGTGAACACATTATGCGACCGAAAGGTTAAAAATACATCATATTTTCATCTACTCCAAACCAGAAATCTCTCAGAGTTTTCTAACAAGAGAGAATTTTTGATAAAAAATGGTCCAGTC
Organism: Schistocerca serialis cubense; assembly: GCF_023864345.2. Lineage (NCBI taxonomy): Eukaryota > Metazoa > Arthropoda > Insecta > Orthoptera > Acrididae > Schistocerca > Schistocerca serialis. The sequence continues at coordinate 737,498,881 of NC_064639.1, read as the reverse complement.
GCGCGTCAAGTACGCATGCCGTCGTCCGCGTAAAATCAGTAGGTGGCCATACGTGCATACGTGCTTTCTTGTCATCAGTTGGCTAGTGAACAGCATCGTCCATTCCCATCCTGAATCGTTACTGGTGACGAGAAATGGTGTCTTTATGCTAACATAAATAAAAGAAAGGAATGGCTGCGCCCAAACAATGCAGCAACTCCCCATACAAAGACCTGCATGCATCCACAGGAGATAATGTTATGCATCTGGTGCAGCAGCAACGATGTGGTGTGCTACGAATTGCATCCCCGATGTGTAGCCATCACGGCTGATATTTATTGTCAACAACTTAGACGTCTTGTAGACGTAATCCTCCAACAATGACCAGTCAGACTGCGTGAAGCGATGCTACTCCACGACAGCGTTCTGCTAGACTGACAAAAAACACTACAATGCTGTTGGGTAGGGAAGTTCCTCCGCATCCACCTTATCCATCTTATCTTACGCCCACAGATATTCATCTTTTCCACTCCCTATAAAACAACCTTGAATTTCCTTTCCAGATAAAAATGCGCTCCGAACATGGCTCGACGAGTTCTTAGCCTCAAAACCACATGATTTTTAAATCGAGGCATGGAAAAGCTACTCCAGTGTTGGTAGTCTGTTGTTCGTGCCGAATGAGGATATACCGGGTGATCAAAAAGTCAGCATAAATTTTAAAACTTAATAAACCACGGAATAATCTAGATAGAGAGGTAAAAATTGACACACAAGCTTGGAATGACATGGGGTTTTATTAGAACGAAAAAAAAAAACAAAGTTCACAAAATGTCCAACAAATGGCGCTGGACAGCAAAACATCAGTGACTGCGCATGACAATCGTGTGTAAAAGGAGATGTAATGAGAATAATATGCGCCAGCAGTCGCAGCATGTTGACGTTACCTGAAAAGGCTCTTTTAGTGAAGCTGTATTATCAGAATGGGGAATGTGCTAGTTCAGCGTTACGATCCTATCGCCATAGGAAGGGAATTCGAACGGGTAAAGGTCCGTTGACAAATGCAGCTGTGGCGAGAATGATTTCAAAGTTCGAATCCACGGGTTGTTTAGACGAGAGACCCCGTAGTGGCCGACCGAGCACAAGGCGTAATGCTGCTGAGACAGTTCAGGAAGAAATCGAGAGTGTAGTGGGTTCGTTTGTGGGAAGGCAGGGCTCGTGCAGTCGCACGTCGCCCCGGCACTCCACACACTACTGTTTGGTTGGCACTTAGGCGTACCCACCGATGCCATCCGTACAAAATCCATCGGCAGCATGAACTGTTACCTGGCGATTTAGTGAAGCGGAGGGCATTTGCGGTGAGGGCGTTTCAAAAGATAGCGGAAGATGACGATTGGTTGAGTAACGTGTTGTGGACCGACGAAGCTGATTTCACGCTCCGAGGGTCTGTCAACGCCCACAACTGCAAAATTTAGGCTACCGAAAATCCTAAAACTATCGTGGAAACACCATTGCACGACGAGAAACTCACGGTATGGGATGTATTTACCACATCTACCGTTATCGGGCCTTTTTTCTTCGAGGAAATGCGTGATTCTGGTTTTGTAACTGCTACCGTGACGCTTGAGAGGTACGCCGATATGTTACAGAATCACATAATCCCCAGCCTGGCTGATAAACACCTGCTGGAACGTACGATGTTTATGCAGGATGGCGCTCCACCCCATATTGCTAGACGCGTGAAAGATCTCTTGCGGGCGTCGTTTGGTGATGGTCGTGTGTTCAGCCGCCACTTTTGTCATGCTTGACCTCCCAGGTCCCCAGACCTCAGTCCGTGCGATTATTGGCTTTGGGGTTACCTGAAGTCGCAAGTGTATCGTGATCGACCAACATTTCTAGGGATGCTGAAGGACAACATCCGACGCCAATGCCTCACCATAACTCCGGACAAGCTTTACAGCGCTGTTCACAACATAATTCCTCGACTACAACTATTGTTGACGGATGATGGTGGACATATTGAGCATTTCCTGTAAAGAACATCCTCATTTCTTTGTCTACTTTGTTATGATAATTATTGCTATTCTTATCATATGAAGCTCCATCTGTCGGACAGTTTTTGAACTTTTGTATTTTTTTGGTTCTAATAAAACCCCATGTCATTCCGAGCATGTGTGTCAATTTGTACCTCTCTATCTACTTCATTCCGTGATTTATTCAGTTTTCAAATTTATACTGACTTTTTGATCATCCGGTATTATTGATGACTATAGTCTCTGTTATGTGTATCTGTGATGTTTAATAAACATATGGAGAGACGCTACGAACTTATGCACCAACCCAATAATGCTGCGTCTGTCACAACCATAAACATAAATAAATTGAAAAAGAACTTAAGGGACTTTACGTAGAAGAGACATTTATTGTCAGTTGAAGGAAATACACAACGAAGACGGTAATGCATTCCAGAGCGCTATATAACATACCGGCCACTGTTTACGGAGAGAATCAGCAACAGCACTGACGAAATGTGTCTACACTGTGCTCATGTTTATCGCCACACGCTGTAGCACTACTGTTAGCGTTCGGAGAAAAAAAAAATAGTACGAAACGCCTGCCTGTACATATCTGTGCACTTCTCCTTAATGAGTTTCCGTGGCTAAATCGAATGTAAGAATAAATGTTTAAATGAATCACTTAAGTAGTTCGGGGCCCCCCAAAGTAAGGAGCCAACTTCTCACGAAGATTCTCAAATTCCCCCCCCCCCCCCCCTCTGTAGAATGAATGACGATCATAACAAAATTGAAGTGTAGCAATCAAACGCTAAAGGTGACACTGAGGTACTGTCAGATTCAACAGCATATCTGCAACAGTAGCAGTAACTGTCCATAGTTCTCAGTCAGCATCCCAAGTAGCTTGTAGTTTAAAGACGATTGGGAGTCGCAAATAAAAGTGATTGCAATGAAGATGATCTGGGCCGTTATGTATTACTCGGATTTCAGTGGAAAAGAAGAAGGAGCTATTTTCTAAATCCTTGGATCCCTTCAAGGAAAGTGATGCAAAGCACTGGTAAAGAGAATTTAATCATGCTTGGTTAGAACAATATGCACCGTGGCTCGTATATTCGTGCAGATGGTTGTTGTCTTGCAAACGTCTCCATCTGTTGACTCATGGATCGAGACGTGGCTGCACGATCCGTTACAGCCATGTGGATAAGATGCCTGTCATCTCGACTGCTAGTGATACGAGGCCGTTGGGATCCATCACGGCGTTCCGTATTACCCTCCTGAACCCACCGATTCCATATTCTGCCAGCAGTCATTGGATCTCAACCAACGCGCGCAGAAATGTCGCGATACGATAAACGGCAATCACGATAGACTACAATTCGACCTTTATCAAAGTCGGAAACGTGATGGTACGCATTTCTCCTCCTTACACGAGGGATCACAACAACGTTTCACCAGCCAACGCTCTCAACTGCTTTTTGTGTATCAGAAATCGGTTGGAAACTTTCCTCATGTGAGCACGTTGTGGGTGTCGCCACCGGCGCCAACCTTGTGTGAATGCTCTGAAACGCTAATCATTTGCGTATCACAGCATCTTCTTCCTGTCGGTTAAATTTCGCGTCTGTAGCACGTCATCTTCATGGTGCAGCAATTTTAATGACCAGTAGTGTATGTGCCTAGAACAGGATTAAGGACGGAAAAGATTCTTGGTAGTTTAGCAACGGAATGCTGAAAATGTCGAGGAAGCAAGGGCTATTGCACTCTCGGTTCAAAAGAGACTGTGCGTATGACGACAGACAAGGGCTATTAGAGATGAGTCCGTCTGAGAGAAGATCTATCCTTGACAACTACCACCAACATAGCAAAAGATCTGGCCGAGCACCCGAGAAAATTTTGGTCCTATGTAAAATCGCTTAGTGGGTCCAAGGCTCCCATCCAGTCATTCGTTGACCAGTGTCGTGTGGCAATCGAAGATACAAAAATGAAAGCCGAAGTTTTAAATTCCGCGTTTAAGAAATTGTTCACTTACGAGACTCGTACAGACATACCGTTATTTTACCATAGAACAGAATCCTGTATGGACGACATAGTAACAAGCATCCCCGAAGTAGAGAAGCAAATGAAAGAGTTAAATAAGTCGGCACGTCCGGATGGAATCTCAATTTGGTTTTACAAAGAGTACTCTAAGGCACTGGTCCCTTAGGTTGCATTTGTCGCGCTTCTCTGGCCCAGTGCAAAGTCCCTAAGTAACTGGACAAAAGTGCAGATGGTTTCTGTACATAAAACAGGGTAAATGAACAGACCCGCAAAATTACCCCTAACATCGATTTGGTGCAGAACCGTTGAACAAATTCTCAGAGCCGCGCGGGGCAGCCGAGCCGTCTCAGGCGCCTTGTCACAGTCCGTGCGGCTCCCCACGTCGGAGGTTCGAGTCCTCCCTCGGGCGTGGATGTGTGTGTTGTCCATAGCGTAAATTAGTTTAAGTTACATTAAGTAGTGTTTAGTATTAGAGACCGATGACCTCAGCAGTTTGGTCCCATAAGACCTTACCACAAATTTTCAATTTTCCAAATTCTCAATTGGAATGTAATAAATTTTCTTGAGGCAGAGAAGCTTCTGTCCACGAATTAGGACGGTTGTAGAAAGCATAATTCATGCGAAATTCAGCTTGCCCTTTTCTCTTATGATATCCTGCGAACTATGGATGAAGGGCAAGAGGCAACTTCCGTATTTCTGGGTTTCCAGAAAACATTTGATTTGGTGCGCCACTACAGACTGTTAACGGAGATACAAACATATTCAATAGGTTCCCAAATATATGAGTGGCGTGAGGACTTCTTAAGTAATAGAACCCAGTATGTTCTCCTCGACGGCGTGTGTTCATCAGAGACAAGGGTGTTGTTGTAAGTGCCCCAGGTAAGTGTACTAGGACCACTGTTATTTTCCATATACGTAAATGATCTGGCAGACGGGGTGGGCAGCACTCTGTGGTTGTTTTCTGATGGCGCTGTGGTGTACGAGAAGGTTTCGAAGTTGAGTCACTGTAGGAGGATACCAGATGAGCTGGGCAAAATTTCTAGTTGTTGTAATGAATGACAGCTAGCTCTCAATGTAGAAAAATGTAACTCAATGCAAGTGAGTAGGAAAAACAGAATGGTGATTGTGGGGTATAGCATTAGTAGTGTCCTGCTTGACACAGTCACATCGTTTAAATATCTGGGTGTGCTGTTGGAAAGCGATACGAACTGAAACGAGTATGAGAGGACTGTGATAGGGAACGCGAATGGTAGACTTCGGTTTATTGGGAGAATTTTGAAAAAGTATGGTTGATCTTTAAAGGATACCGCATAATGGACGTTAGTGTGACCTTCTGTTCAGTATTGCTCAAGTATCTGGATCTGTATGAGGTCGGATTAAAGGAAGACATCGAAGCATTTCAGAAGCGGGCTAGTAGATTTGTTACCGGTAGGTTCGAAAAACACGTAAGTGTTGCGGAGAACTCAAATGGGAATCCCTGGAGAGGAGGTGACGTTCATTTTGAGGAACACTATCATTTGAAGCTGACTGCAGAACGACTCTACTACCGCCAACATACATTTGCCGTAAGAGCCATGAAGTTGTGATATGAGAAATTGGGTTCAAATGGTTCAAATGGCTCTGAGCACTATGCGACTTAACTTCTGAGGTCATCAGTCCCCTAGAACCTAGAACTAGTTAAACCTAACTAACGTAAGAACATAACACACATCCATGCCCGAGGCAGGATTCGAACCTGCGACCGTAGCGGTCGCTCGGTTCCAGACTGTAGCGCCTAGAACCACTCGGCCACTCCGGGCGGACGAGAAATTGGGGCTTATGAGGAGGCTTATAGGCAGTCGTTTTCCCCTCGGTATATTTGCTAGTGGAACAGAAAGCAAATGACTAAGTTACCCTCCGCTATGCACCGTATGGTGGCTTGCGGAGTATGTATTTACATGTAGACAGAAATACTCTGGCGTGCAAAACTTAATGGCGAAAGTAACTTTTGCATGATGTGTGTCTGCAAAGTGCCATAGAACAAAGAAACTTGCTCCACACATAGAAATAACTGTTAAAGTACGGTAAAGGAAATACGCGATAAAACGTACAGAAATGACGCTTCTATTCGAATACAATAAATACGCCAGCGTCACAACGATTCTTGATAGTCTCTGTGAAGTTACAAAAGGCGGGAAATGGATCTTAGTAGGGTGTGTGATCACCATGGACGACAATTCATACTCTACAGCATACTTCCAAGCTGGCCAAACGCTGGTAAGGAATTCTTCCATTTCTCTACCAGCGCTGCAGATGTTGACCCAGTAGTCCTGTCGTGCTTGTATTCGCCGAATATAGTTCAGAAACCTCCACAACCTGCGCCGTTCCGTTCGGTCGCACAGTGTCATCCATAAAAATGAATTCCTCATAATAACGCCGACTGGTGAGTGTAGCCTGTTCAAAGATTTGGGGGTCAGTACGCCCACGCACCATAATATCTCGACCGCCAAACCGATTGTGTTCGATGATTTTCCTAGGTGCATTACGTGTTCCACCCCTTGCTATATAAGGGTACCTTCAGCATTGTGGAACATAGTAATTTGGAAGGTCCAAGTGTTACTGTGCGAGAAGGCATAATTTTGCATGTGTGTACTGACCTCAAAATCTTTCAACACGTTATGCTCACCAACAAACGTTATTGTGACGTGATTCTCCTCCAGCATCTACGTCATTTTTTCCTTTTCTGTGTGTACAGTCTCACGTTTACTGATGAAGTGGTGGCACAGTGCAAGTGTTGGCCGTGTAGTGGTGAAGTGGTGCAGTGTTTGAATCGACCACTTCCCCGATAGCACTGCAGCAGGATGACCACTCCGAATGGTGCATTTGAAGGGCTGCAGCAATGGGATCTTCGAGTACCGCAGCGCGAGTGGAATAAAGAATACTGGCTCAATGCAACCTTCTATAAATTTGTCTTTCTTCAGACGGTACCGTGACGGCAGCATCAGGTGCTGACGGTGGCTGGCAGCAGTGAGTTGTCTACTGAGGCAGTGGAGTGCTGCGATGGCTTAGCCACAACTGGCGAGGATGTGGCCTTGTTGGTGTAAGACGGCGTGGCTAGAAATTTGGAGAGTGGCTGAAATTTCGGGTAATCCAACCCATGATGTTTCCTCGTCTCGGTGGTAGTGTTCGATGCCTGGTTCCATCAGGCTTCTTGGAGCCCTGAAGACCAGTGGCTTCAATTAGTTGCTAGATGAAGATGTAGTTGCTTGGTCACACATTCAGCTGATTATCGACGAGCGGCTCCGATGCAGGTGCTGCTGTAGTGGGTTCGGATTTAGTGACACTAGACTTTGAGGGTCAGTGACAGAGGGAAGCAAAGTTCATTATTTTGTCAGGGACCAAGGGAGGGAAAGCGACACTTTGTGGGTGGTGGAAAAGGTTCTTCACTTGGCTCAATGCGTGAGGTGTGAGAGAAGTATTGGTGGTTCCACTAACAGTCATATTCTGGGACATAAGACTCTTTAAACAACTAGATTAATACAATGCGTTTTAACTCGTTCAATTTCTCGCGGCACTGGAGCGGCGGAGTCGTAGCGTGCAGATTCCAGTGACCGCTGATGGGGCGCATTACTTTATTCATACGACAACAAAAACAACAAAAAAATGACAAAAAACGGCGGAAATGTTTATGGTGGTTTCTAGTGCGCGTTACTTTATGTGATTCTAAAATCAATAGCTGAAACAGCGACAAGGAAGTAACATTCGTTCCTATGTACACTATCCAGCAGGTGTAGCAGTTCTGTTTAAAATAGTTCAAATGGTTGAAATGGCTCTGAGCACTATGGGACTGAACTGCTGTGGTCATCAGTCCCCTAGAACTGAGAACTACTTAAACCTAACTAACCGAAGGACATCACACACACATCCATGCCCGAGGCAGGATTCGAACCTGCAACCGTAGCGGTCTCGCGGTTCCAGACTGTAGCGCCTAGAACCGCTCTGCCACTCCGGCCGGCGTTTAAAATAGTTGTCATTTTTCAGTAAGGCTTTATGTTATGAGGCTCTATGTTATACATATTCACATGCGAACAAGAAGCATGGGATGACTGGATAGATCGCGAGCACTGCTCTTCTGGAAAAGGATTTTGTTCAGTAAACTTACTTGTGTTTTTGACTTTCACCAAGTTTCCAGCATAATTTTATCTTCATACTGATGGAAATGTTAAAAGAGTTTATTTCTTTATGTGGAGTTTGAAGACAAGGAAACTTTCGAGAAAAAAATTAGTACACGTTGGAAGACGATGTCGATTTTGATCCGATGACGGCATATGCCATATGTTACATATGCTGTTAACGGTTCCAGTGCCATCCTCCAACAGATAGTGTAGTGTAGTAGTTACCAGAGCACCATCTGTGTCCACCCTTTAATAATGAATGCATACAGCCGGAACTCTCAGTGTGCTGCAAACGTTTGAAGCAAGCAGGCGACTATGTCACAGAGACCCACTCTTACTTCCTACAGGCAACAGCGAGTTTGAGAGAGGTCAAACTGCGTCCTTCCGAGTAGCGGGGTGGTGCTTTCGGAGAGCTACTACACTAGTTCGACATGCTGCGTCAGTTGTGCAACGATGGTGCTATCAATGGTCACGTAACATTCTCACACCACAGACACCAGCCAAAATCGTTGTACTGTAAGGGCAGCATTGGCAAATCGTATAGCTACCACAGCACAAAAAAATGGTTCAAATGGCTCTGAGCACTGTGGGACTTAACAAAAAAAAAAAAATGGTTCAAATGGCTCTGAGCACTATGGGACTCAACTTCTGTGGTCATTAGTCCCCTAGAACTTAGAACTAGTTAAACCTAACTAACCTAAGGACATCAAGCACATCCATGCCCGAGGCAGGATTCGAACCTGCGACCGTAGCGGTCTCGCGGTTCCAGACTGTAGCGCCTAGAACCGCACGGTCACTTCGGCCGGCACCACAGCACAGATGAGGGCTTGTCAGTACTTACATGTCAACACGAACTGATGTGAACCAGTTGTTAGCATTGGGACTATGGACACGCACACCTCTAGCCCGTCTTCCACTCATGCCACAGCATCGACGTGCATGGATTCACTGGTGCCTTCAAAGAATCACTTGGAAGATGAACTGGCGCGCCATGGTCTACAGCGATTAATGCAGATTCTGCCTGCACGCAAGTGATGGTCGTTTGCACGCATGACGTATACCTGGTGGGTGCTATGTCGTAGAGTGTATTCGTCGAAGACACACCTCCCCACCCCAGGCCATATGGTCTGGGGTGCGATTAAATACAACTCTCGTTCGTGGCGATAACCAGCGCCGTTACGTTCAAAATGTTGTTAGAACCATTCTTTTGCCATTCTTGCAACAGGAAGGTGACGTGTTGTTCCAACAGGATAATGCTCGCCCACACACTGTCCTTGAAACTAATGTGTTCTGCAAGACGTACAGCTACTTCCCTGGCCAACATGCTACTTCCCTGGCCAACAGGATCCCTGAACTTGTCACCTGTCGGAAACATGTGGGGTATTATGGGACGAGAAGTGACTTATGCGATTCTTCAACCAGCAGCTCTTATAGAAATATGTGAACAGGTCAAGCACGTGTAACAAAACGTTTCCCAGGTCAGTATTCGGCACCTGTGCGATCGACAGGGTACCAGAGTCAGCACCGTATTAACATGGGTGTTTTACCACGGATCGATACCTGGTACCTCAGAACCGTTTGTGCTATTTATCTGTAACCGTAAGAATTTAATGTACACCATGCGCACTTTTGCAATTATAAATATTGAGTTAACTGGAAAACTCTAAAAGGGTGTACAATTTTTTCCGGCGGTGAATTTGTAGTACATGTATGTACCTCATGTGACTGTCTCTGTTTTTTCAGTGTGCTGAATGCAATGGGAAAGGATCGCACAGTGAAAACAGAAAGACAGCAAACTCTCAGAATAAACGGTACATTCACCTTATGTTTGGAGTGAACGCTGTATTCGTCGGCTGAAATAATCAATACGCAATGAAGTGGGATATGGAAGTACTAAGGAATGATGAGATGCACTTTAAGTTCTCTAAGGGTATAGATGCTGCGATAAGGAATATCTAAGGAATTCAGTTGAAGAGGAATGGACATATCTAAAAGGGCGCCGGCCGGGTTGGCCTAGGGGTTCTAGGCGCTGCAGTCTGGAACCGCAAGACCGCTACGGTCGCAGGTTCGAATCCTGCCTCGGGCATGGATGTTTGTGATGTCCTTAGGTTAGTTAGGTTTAAGTAGTTCTAAGTTCTAGGGGACTGATGGCCTCAGCAGTTGAGTCCCATAGTGCTCAGAGCCATTTGAACCAAGCCATCACGTAGAACCACTCACAGAAGTACTACTGCCGGCCGCAGTACTACTGTCAAGTTCTCCGCCGCCAAATCTGTTTCTCACAGTTATGACTGCTTTTACGTCGTAACATGTGCGTTAAATCTGAACTGCCTTTGGCACCTCATATAGAATGCACCGGTGGTTTAGGGGTAGCGTCTTTGATTCGTAATTGAAACAATCTCAGTCCTGGATTCAAAACCCGCCACCGCTTAAATCTGATTAATAATCAGCATTGGCGAACGAAGACTTCTGGCATAAGAAGTCACCCTCATTTTGCTAGCAGCGTTGCCAAAGAGAAAGGAGAAACGGAGAGAGGTTCAGGACACTCTTATCTTTGGGGAGGGAAACTGCCGCTAGAGGCGGAAGAATCAGCAATGATAAACTGCATGAGTACGTAGAAGGCAACGGAAACCACCGCATTAAAGACACATAACGTGTATCCACAGGACATGTGGCCAGTAATTGAGAGTATCATGATGATCTCTCCATTGGTAATAGATTCCGGAACAGTCCCCCATTCGGATTTCCGGGAGGGGGCTACTCAGGAGGACATCGTTATCAGAAGAAACAAACTAACGTTCTACGGATCGGAGCGTGAAATATCAGAGATCCCTTAATCGGCTGGTAGGTTACAAAATTTAAAAAGGGAAATGGGTAGGTTAAATTTAGATGTAGTGGGAATCAGTGAAGCCCGGTGGCAGGAGGAACAGGACTTCTCGTCGAGTGAATACAGGGTTGTAAATACAAAAATCAAATAGGGGTAATGCAGGAGTAGGTTTAATAATGAATAAAAATGTAGGAACACGGGTAAGCTACTATGAACACTATAGCGAACGCATTATTGTAACCAAGATAAACACGAAGCCCACACCGATCGCAGTAGTACGAGTTTATTTACCAAATAGGTCCGCAGATGAGGAGGAGATTGAGGAAATGTGTGATGGGATAGAAGGAGGCGAAAATTAAATAATCATGGGGAACTGAAATTCGAGAGTAGGAAAAGGAAGAGAAGGAAAAGGGAGAGAACGAAAAGTATTAGGTGAATATAGACTGAGGGAAAGCAATGAAAGTGGAAGGCATCTGGTAGAATTTTGCACAGAGCACAATTTAATCATATTTAACGCATGGTTTAAAAATCACGAAAGAAGGCTGTATACGTGGAAGAGATGTGGAGACATCGGAAGGCTTCAGACTAATTATATAATGGTAAGACAGAGATTTCGGAACCAGGTTTTAAACTGTAAATCATTATGAGAGGCAGATGTGGACACTGATCACAATTTATTGGTTAATAACCGTAGATTAAAACTGAAGAAACTGCAAAAAGGCAGGATTTTATTGACATGGGACCTGCATAAACTGAAAGAACAGCGGTTGTAGCGAGTTTCAAAGGGAGCGTTAGAGAACGATTGACAAGAACAGGGGAAAGGAATACAGTAGAAGAAGAATGGGTATATTTGAGAGATGAGATAGTGAAGGCAGCAGAGGACCATGTAGGTAAAAAGATGAGGGATAGTAGTAATCCTTGGGTAACCAAAGAGATATTGAATTTACTCGATGAAAGGAGAAAATACAAAAATGCATTAAATGAAGCAGGCAAAGGAAATACAAAATATAAAATGTGAGGTCAACAGGAAGTGCAAAATGGGTAAGCAGGAATGGATAGAGGACAAGTGTAAGGATGTAGAAGCATATATCACTAGAGGTAAGATACATGCTGCCTACAGGAAAATTAAAAGAGACCGTTGAAGAAAAGAAAACCACCTGTATGAATAACAAGAGCTCAGATGGAAAACCAGTCCTAAGCAAAGAAGGGAAAGCAGAAAGGTGGAAGGAGTATATAGAGTGTCTATACAAGATAGATGTACTTGTGGGCAGTATTATGCAAATAAAAAAGGACATAAATGAAGATGAGAAGCGAGGTATGATGATGCGTGATGAATATGAGAAAACACTGAAAGACTTAAGTCGAAAGAAGGCCCCAGGAGTGGACAACCCCCTGTTAGAGCTAGTGATAGCCATGGGAGAGCCAGATATGACAAACCTCTTCCGTCTGGTGAGCGAGATGTATGAGACAGGTGAAATACCCTCAGAATCCAAGACGAATATAATAATCCCAATTCATAAAAAAGCAAGTACTGACAGATTTGAAAATTACCGAACTATCAGTTTAAAAGTCACGGTTGCAAAATACTAACACGAATGGGAAAACTGGTAATAGGCGACCTTAGGGAAGATCAGTTTGGATTCAGGAGAAATGTAAGAACACGCGATGATATAATGACCCTACGTCTTATCTTAGAAGATGGGTTAAGGAAAGGCAAACCTCCGTTTATAGCTTTTATAGACTTACGGAAAGTTTTTGACAATGTTGACTGCAATACTTTCTTTCAAATTCTAAAGGTGGCAAGGTCAAAATACAGGAAGCGAATGGCTATTCACAATCTGTTCAGAAACCAGGTAGCAATGATAAGAATCGAGGGGCACGAAAGGGAAGCAGTGGTTGAGAAGCGAGTGAAAAGGGAGTGTAGCCTATCTCCGATCTTAATCTGTATATTGAGCAAGTAGCAAAGGAAACAAAAGAAAAATTTGGAGCAGAAATTAAAGTCTAGGGAGAATAAATAAAATCTCTGAGGTTTGTGGATAACATTGTAATTCTGTCAGAGACAGCAAAGGACGTGGAAGAGAAGCTGAACGGAATGTACCCTGTTTCGAGAGGAGGGTATAAGATGAAAATCAACACAAGCAAAACGAAGATAATGGAATGTAGTCAAATTAAATCAGGTTATGCTGTAGTAATTAGATTAGGAAACGGGTTACTTAAAGTAGTTGATGAGTTTTACTATTTGGGAGGCAAAATAACCGACGGTGGTCGAAGTAGGAAGGATACAAAACGTAGACTGAAAATGACAACAAAAGCATTTATAAACAAGAGAAATTTGTTAATATCGAGTATAGACCTAATTATCAAAGTCCTTTCTGCAAGTATTTGTATGGAGTACGGTTGGAAACTGAAGGGATATGAAGGTATGGAAGTGAAAAATGGACGATAAGCAGTTCAGACCAGAAGAGAAGAGACGGTTTTGAAATATAATGGTAGATCACACCACTAATCAGGAGGTACTGAATAGAATTGGGAAGAAGATAAATTTGCGGCAGAACCTGACTAGAAGAAGGGATCGGCAGGTAGGGCGCGTTCTGAGGCGTCAACGGATAACAAATGCAGTATAGGAGGGAATCGTGATAGGTAAAAATCGTAGACGGAGATCAAGAGATGAATACAGTAAGCAGATTCAGAAGGATGCATGTTGCAGTAGTTAGTCGGAGATGAAGTGACTTGCACTAGATAGAGTTGCATGGAAAGCTGAATCAAGCCAGTCCTTGGACTGAAGACCACCACAACACCATCATCAACAACAACGCGTATAGGGTAATGTCAACACCAGCAGAAAGTGGTATAACAGGAGTAGGACTCGTTATGAATAGGAAGGTAGAGCAGAGAGGTTGTTATTGTCAACGGTTCAATGATAAAATTGTTCTTATCAGAACAGACAACAAACCAACACCGTCAGATATTCATGGCTATGTCGCTAACTGAAGATGAAGAGATAGAGAAAATATATGAGGATATTCAAAGGGTAACACAGTACGTAGAGAGAGATGAAAATATAATAATCATGAGGGACTGGAATGCAGTTGTGGGGGAAGGAGTAGAAGATAATGTTACAGGAGAATATGGGCTTGGAAGAAGGAATGAGAGTCGAGAAAGACTAACTGAGTACTGTAATAAATTTCAGCAAGCAACAGTGAATACTCAGTTCAAGAATCACAAGACGAAGAGGTACAGTCGGAAAAGGCGTGGTGATAGGAGAAGATTACAGTTTGATTACTTGATGGCCAGGCAGAGATTCCGAAATCAGATACTGAATTGTAAGGTGTACCTAGGAGCAGATGTAGAATCAAATCAGAATTAAGTAATGAAGAGTAGGCTAAAGTTTAAGAAAATAGTCAGGTATAATCTGTACGTAAAGAAGTGGGATACAAAAATACTAAGGAATGATGAGATTCACATGAAGTTCTTTAAGGCTATAGATACAGAAACAAGGGATAGCTCAGTAGGCAGTACAGTTGAAGAGGACTGGACATCTCTGAAAAGGGCAATCACAAAAGTTGGAAAGAAAAACATAGATACAAAGACGGTAACTGAGAAGAAACTATGGACAACAGAAAAAATACTTTAGTTGATCGATGGAAGAAGGAAGTACAAAAATGTTCAGCGAAATTCAGGAATACAGAAGTACAAGTCGCTGAGAAATTAAATAAATAGGAAGTTCGCCGAAGCTAAAACGAAATGGCAGCATGAAAAATGTGAAGAAATCGAAAAAGAAATGATCGTCAGAAGGACAGACTCATAGGACAGTCAAAACAACCTTCGGCGAAGTTAAAGAAAAAGCTAGGGTGATAACATTAGGATTGCAACGGAAATTCCGCTATTAAATGCAGAGAAGAGAGCGGATAGGTGGAAAGAGTATACTGAAGGCCTCTTTGAGGGGGAAGATTTGTCTGATATTATAGAAAAAGAGACAGGAGTCCATTTAAAAAAGGTAGGGTACCCAGTATTAAAATCAGAATTTAAAAGAGCTCCTGAGGATACGGTCAAATAAAGTAGAAGGGATAGCTAATATTCCGTTTGTGGGAGTGGAAACAAAACGACCATTCACGTTTATGTCTAGAATGTATGATACTGGTGCTATAGCATCTGATTTTTGGAAAAATATCATCCACACAATTCCGGAGACTGCAAGAACTGACAAGTTGGAGAATTATAGTACAATCAGTTTAACATTTCATGCATCAAAATTACTGACAAGAATAATGTATAGAAGCATGGGAAAGAAGACTGATCATGTGTTAGACGATGATCAGTCTGACTTTAGGAAAGGTAAAGGCACCAGACAGGCAATTCTGGCGTTGCGGTTGATCATGGAAGCAAGACTAAAGAAAAATAAAGACACGTTCACATGATATGTCGACCCGGCAAAAGCGTTCAGCAATGTAAAATGGCGCAAGATGTTCGAAATTCTGAGAAAAATAGGGGTAAGCTATGGGGAGAGACGGGTACATTACAATATGTATGAGAGCGAAGAGGGACTAAGAAGAGTGGACGACCATGAACAAAGTGGTCGGATAAAATAGGGTGTATGGTAGGGACGTCGTCTTTCAGATGTACTGTTCAATCTATACATCGAAGAAGCAATGACGGAAATAAATTTAAAAAAGGTTCACAAGTGTGAAATAAAATTGAAAGCAAAAAGAAATCAGTGATAAAATTCGATGATGACGTTGCTATCCTCACTGAAAGTGAAGAAGAATTACATGATCTGTTGAATGTAATGGACAGTCTAATGAGTACAGAATATGGATTGAGAGTAAATCGAAGGAAGAAGAAAGTACTGAGAACTAGCAAAAATGAGAACAGCGAGAAATTAAGCATCAGGATTGATGGTCACGAAGTAGATAAAGCTAAGGAATTCTTCTTGGCAGCAAAGTAACCAAGGACGGACGGAGCAAGGAGGACATCAAAAGCAGACTAGCTCTTGCAAGAAGGGCATTCCTGGTCAAAAGAAGTCTGATAGTATCAAACATAGGCTTAAATTTGAGGAACAAATTTCTAAGAATGTTCGTTTGGCGCACAGCATTGATGGTAGTGAAAGAACTGTGGGAAAATCGGAGAAAATCGAAGCATTTGAGATGAGTTGCTACAGAAGAATGTTGAAAATTAGATGGACTGATGAGGTAAGGAATGAGGAGGCTCTTCACAGAATCGTAGAGGAAAGGAATGTGTGGAAAACACAGAAAATGAGAACGGACAGGATGATAGAATATCTATTGAGGCATCAGGGAATAACTTCCACGTTACCAGATCGAGCTGTAGAGGGCAAAAACTATAGAGAAAGGCAGAGACTGGAACACACCCAGCAGATAACTGAGGGCGTAGGTTGCAAGTTCTACTCTGAGGTGAAGAGGTTGCAAAAGAGAGGAATTCGTGGCGGGCTGCATCAAACCAGGCAGGAGACTGGTGACTTAAAAAAAATATAGAAAGTAAATATCGAACCAATGCACAGTTTCTTTCCTCATATGACTGAAAAACTAACAGTTCAAGATGAGCAAAGCACCTGAACGTAGGTTTTTGTCAAGTGCGTGCAATGTCTTGCAAATAATCACCAAGAATCACAACGCAAATTAATTTTCCCTCCGTTCTAACCACTTGACATTTAGAAAATATTATGTAGTCATTATCATCGTCATCATTATCACCCACTTCACGTACACTGACCGAGCGTGGTGGCACAATGGTTAGCACACTGGACTCGCATTCGGGAGGACAACGGTTGAAACTGGCGTCCGGCCGTCCCGATTTAGGTTTCCCGTGATTTCCCTAAATCGCTCCAGGCAAATGTTGTAATGGTTCCTTTGAAAAAGAATGGGCAACTTACTTCTCCAGCCTTCCATAACCCGATGGGACCAATGACCTCGCTGTTTGGTCCCATCCCCAAAATCAACCAACCACATACACTGCTGACGAAGGCATCATCAATTCTTACGCAATACATTATGCCGCCACGCTACTGCATATTTTCTAATGCCATCTTATTACTTCCATCATTTCGTCGTGTTGGTATTTTCTTACTTCTTACAATCCAAGAATGAACTTAAGCTTCCATCCATTCATCTACACAGCATTTTCAATTCGGTAATATAATAATGAGCAATGAGAATCAGCAATGTTCAATGGCATGAGGACGCGGACGGTAAGGCAAACCACTGCATTAAATACACATAATGTGTATCCTTGGGACATGTAGCTTGTCACTGAAAAAGTGTCATGATGGTCTCTCCATTGTCAAAAGATTCTGGACTACTCCCACATTTGGATATCCGAGAGGAGACTGCCAACGGAAAGGTGAAAATGAGAAAAATATTGAATAACGAACGAAAGGACAACGTTTACGGATCGGAGCGTGGAATATCAGAAGTTTGAACGTGGTAGAGAGACTGGAAAATCCGAAAAGGTAAATGTTGAAGCTCAGTCTAGGCATAGTGGAGGTCTATTTATTTATTCTTTTTGGGGTCTGACTGGTTTAATGCGGACTGCTACGCATCCCTCTCCTGTGCCAACCTCTTCGTCTCAGAGTAGCACTTGCAACCTACGTCCCCAATTATTTGCTGGATATATTCCAGTCTCTTTACCTCTATTGTTTTTGCCGCCAACAGCTGCCTCTAGCAGCATGGTTATTATTACGTGATGTCTTAATAGATGTCCTACCATCCTGTCCCTTCTTCTTGTCACCATTTTCTGGAGATCCTCCTCATTCCTTACATTATCTGTCCATCTAATTTTCAACATTCTTCTGTAGAACCACATCTCAAATCTTTGTATACTATTCTTTTATGATTTTTCCATAAGCCACGTTTCACTACCACCCAATGCTGTACTCCAAGCGTAATTTCACAAAAATTTCTTCCTCAAATTATAGCCTATATTTGATACCAGTAGACTTCTCTTGGCCATGTATGTCCTTTTCGCGAGTGCTAGTTTTCTTTTTGTCTCATCCTCGCTCCGTCCATTTGGTTACCTTTCTGCCTAGACAGCAGAATTCCTTAACTTCGTCTACTTCGTGATCACCCGTCCTGGTGTTAACTTCGCCGGCCGGAGTGACCGAGCGGTTCTAGACGCTTCAGTCTGGAACCGCGCGACCGCTACGGTCGCAGGTTCGAATCATGCGTCGGGCATGAATGTGTGTGACGTCCTTAGGTTAGTTAGGTTTAAGTTGTTCTAAGTTCTAGGGAACTGATGACCTCAGCTGTTAAGTCCCATAGTGCTCAGCGCCATTTGTTTGGTGTTAAGTTGTCGCTATTCTCATTTGTGCTATTTTTCATAACTTTCGTCTTTCTTCGAGTCACTCTCAGTCTGTGTTCTGTATTCGTTAAAATGTTCATTCCATTCAGCTAATCCTGTAAGTCTTCTTCATCTTCTATGAGGATAGAAATGTCAACAGCGAATCGTATCATTGATATTCTTTCATCATGACTTTTAATTCCACTCTTGAACATTTCGTTGATTTATGTCGTTTGACAGTAGGGGCGAAAGGCAACATACCTCCTCGGGCACGGATGTGTGTGATGTCCTTAGTCTTGATCACATGTTTTAATGATATAGATAACCGGTTTCGGTTCTTTATACAAAAGCATCATCAGACACATGGCTCCCTCAGGATGGTAGGCGGAGCAGTTGACTGCGTAGCAGCGAGGAAAGCTCCGCCTACCATCCTGAGGGAGCCATGGGTCTGATGATGCTTTTGTAGAAAGAACCGAAACCGGTTATCTATATCATTAAAACATGTGATCAAGACTGAACTTTAGTCAAAATATAACAATTAATTGATCACTGCTTTCCAAAAATGTTTACCAAAAAATGTCCTTAGATTAGTTAGGTTTAAGTAGTTCTAAGTCTAGGGTACTGATAACGTCAGATGTTAAGTCCCTTCGTGCTTAGAGCCATTTGAACCATTTTTGCAACATACCTGTCTTACACCCTTTTAAATCCGAGCATTTCGTTCTTGGTCTTCCACGCTTATTTCTCCCTCTTGGCACTGGTACATTCGTTTTCCCCTAAAGCGTACCCCTGTTTTTCTCATATTTTACATCGCGTTTTCTAGGTCGACAGATAATAGGGTTTTGATGTTTCTTAGTCTTGTTTCCATTATCAACCGCAACATCAGAATTGCTTCTCTGGTCCCCTTGCCTTTACCAAAGCCAAACTTTTCTTTGCCATTCTTCTGTATATTATTCTTATCAGCATCTTGGACGCATAAGGTGTTAAGCAGATTGTGTGATAATCCTCGCACCTATCGGCTCTTGCAGTCTTCGGAATTGTGTGAATGATGTTTTTCCGAAAGTCGGATGATATATCAGCAGAGTCAGACATTCTAGCCATAAACGTGAGCAGTTGTTTTGTTGCCACTTTTCCCTAATGATTTTAAAAAGTCCGATGGAATGTTATCTATACCTTCTGCCTTATTTGATCTTAAGTCCTCCAAAGCTCTTAAATTCTGATTTTAATACTGGATCCTCGATCTCTTTTACATCGACACCTTTTTCTTCTTCTTCTATCACATCATCAGACAAGTCTCCTCCCTCATAAGGCCTTCAATGTACTCTTTCCATCTATCTACTCTCTCTTCTGTATTTAATAGTGGAGTTTCCATTCGACTCTTGCTACCACCCTTGTTTTCAATTTCCCCAAAAATTTGTCTGGCTTTCCTATATACTGAGATCGTCCTTGAACAGTTATTTCTTTTTCGATTTCATCGCATTTTTCATGCAGACATTGTGCCTTAGCTTCTCGAACCTCTCATTTGATTCCTAAGAGATTGTACTTGTATATTCTTGAACTTCCATGTGGGGTAAGTGAGGAGAAATGGAAAGAAGAAAATGATTTCTGCGCAAACGGTTATAGGGTAATATCAAAAGCTACAGAAAATGGTGTACCGGGAGTAGGAGTCGTTACGGATAGTAAGGTAGGGCAGAGAGTGATTTACTGTAAACATTTCACTAATAGGATTATCTCATCAGGAGGAAGGAGAAGAAGAAAGGGTTCCGAAAGAATATGGTTTTGATAATAGGAATCAGACAGGAGAAATACTTATTGAATACTGCAGTAAATTTCAGCTAGCAATAGCGAATAATTTGTTCAAGGTCGGGAGATACGAGAATATTTAATTCAGATTACATCATTGTCAGAGACCCAAAAATGAGATATTGAATTGGAAGGCGTACCTAGCAGCAGATATGGACTCAGATCACAATTTGGTGATGTCGAAGAGCAGGTTGGTCAGGAAGGATCAATGAACAAAGAAGTGAAATGCGGAAAAACTAAAGAATGAAGAGACACGCTTGAAGTTCTCTGAGGCTATAGATACTACGATAATTAATAGCTCAGAAGGTAGTCCAGTTGAAGAGGATTGGACAAACTTGAAAAAGCCAGCCACAATATTAGAAAGAAAAACATAGGTGCAAGGAAGATAATTCCGAAGAAATCAGGTGTAACAGAAGAAATACTTCAATTGATAGATGAAAGAAGGAGTCACAAAAGTAGTTAGAGAAGTTCAAGAAAACAGAAATACGAGTCAGTTAGGAATGAAATAAGTAGGAGGTTCAGGGAAGATAAGGTGAAATGAGTGCATGAAGTATGTGAAGAAATCGAAAAAGAAATGATTGTCGGAAGGATTCACTCAGCATATAGAAAAATCAAAACAACCTTCGGTGAAATTAAAACTGGGATTTCAACTGATAAACGCAGAGGAGAGAACGGCAGAAGGAGTACAATGAAGGCCTCTATGACCGAGAGGGTTTGAGTAATAACATGACTGAAGGAAAAATCGGAGATGACAGTGAAGAGATAGGGTGTCTAACATTAGAATCAGAATTTAATAGAGCTTTGGAAGATGTAAGTTCAAATAAGGCAGAACGGACAGATGACATCGCATTGCAATTTGTAAAACCATTGGCGGACGAGACAACAAAACGACTATTGGGGCTCGTGTGTAGAATTTATGAGACTGGCAACATACCATCAGACTTTCGAAAAAACATCATCAACGCAATACCGAAGATTGTAAGGGCCCACAAGTGGGAGAATTGTCACACAGTCAGCTTAACTGCTTATGGACAGAAACTGTTGAAAAGAATAATATTTAGAAGGATGAGAAAGAACTGAGGACCTGCTAGATAATCACTTCGGTCTTTGGAAACATGAAGGCTCGAAATAGGCAGCTCTGACGTTGCGGTTGGTAATGGAAGTAAAGCAGAAGAAAAGGGAAGATACATTCACAGCATATGCCGATGTGGAAGAAACGTTCGACAGTCTGAAAAGCTGAAAGATGTTCGAAATTCTGAGAAACATTAGCGTAAAATATAGGAAAAGACGTCTGATATAAAATACGTTCGAGATTCCAGAGGTAACGAGTGTGGACAACCAACAAAAGGAGTGCTCGCATTAAAAAGGATGTAGGACAGGGATGTAATCATTCACCCCTAGTGTTCAGTCTGCACATCGAATGAGCAATGACGGATATAAAAGAAAGGTTCAACATTGGAACTATAATTGGTCGGTCAGATCGTAAGACGCGCAGTTCGGTGGCGTTATCTCGTCAGCAACACGTGAGTTTAGCTGCTGATGGTTCAACACGTAAGTTTCAGGGTGGTTCTATCTGGATTTGGGCAACATGACTGAGACGCGGCAACTTACCGCGAGGCAGAAGCTGTGGCGAACATCAAGATGGAAAAAAAATCGAACTTTCTGCTAATAAATCCATTCAGCATCGGCCCCCAGTGTACACCCTTCTTCCATCCGCAGGAGTGGAGCCTGGGGGGATGGTAAATTAACAAAGGGGGGCTCTTGAGAAGGACGGCCGTACAGAATTTTAACAATATATCTTGATTATTTGTGTTTTCGAGCTAGATCTGTATTTAAAAAATGACAATAATTAGGTGATGAATGCTTGCTTGACAAACTTTGGATGACGGCGGATGGTGCGCCGGTGGTGTGGGACGCTGCGAGTAGCGCGCTGGTTGCGGCGATCAGCTGTTGGCGGTGGCAGTGGCGGAGGTCGCTGGCCGCGGCAGGCAGCAGCTCGCTGTGACGCACTGCATCTCCCGCAGAAGCGTATAAGCAGGGGGTTCCGGAAGGGCCGATGCACAAGTCAAGAGGGGGGAAGGGGTTGACACTGGTGGAGCACTTCACACGCATATTTTGTTCCTACCATCTAAAGGAAGGCCATGCCTTTTCTTTTGGGTAGATTTTACTTATTTACTATTCCTTTCTACTCACTATTATCTTTTACTGACTACTACAGTATGGGGGCAGCAAAGAACACTCTTGCTCCCATTTCTTGCTTAAGCATGGTATTCCACAGGATAATGCTGTTCAGGGACAGCAGAAGGGGGCGACCGAAGTCGCGCGAAAGGTCCTTTCTAAACGCCACTCATAGTGATAAACACAATAAAGATAATTTCTAAAGGGGTATGTACAGAACTAGGACAAGCGGGGGTAGTCGTATTACAGGGTAGTGGTATTACAGGGAGAGCTATTAAACAGTGAACCACTACCGTTAAGTAGCACAAGGTAGGGCTGGGTTGCTCGAAAGTATTCGTAACAGAGTTATACTCTATATAATACTCTCCGTACATTGTAACTCAAAACTTATACAATGAATGACGAATAAATCATATGAAAATTAGAATTAATTACGGCAGACAAGGCGAAGAATAGGGAGGACGTTGTTCTAGGCGCTTCAGTCTGGAACAGCGTGATCGCTATGGTCGCAGGTTCGAATCCTGCCGCGGGCTTGGATGTGTGTGATGTCCTTAGGTTAGTTAGGTTTAAGTAGTTCTAAGTTCTAGGGGACTGATGACCTCAGATGCTAAGTCCCATAGTGCTCAGAGCCATTTGAACCAATAGGGAGGAAGTGGTAGCGTTCGGGGACGTGACTGGCTTATCGCAAGGCGACAACTGTGGGGTCATCGTGTTTGCAACATGCTCTGCTTATAGTAAGCGTTCACTGGTAGCATAACATGCAATTTAAACGACTCCATAACTCTGTATCAACTGGAAATTCGCTGCATGATAAAGTGAGCCACGGCTAACGGTTTTGCCTGACCTCGGGGTGACAGCATAAAACAGACCATTTAGCGTCACCTACAACAACACGAACACGAACTCTTGCCTGTACACAAATCAACTTACAGGGGTAAAACAAATCAATTCTTTTTCATCATCAACAAAACTTCGCTGCCCTCTGGGGGTTAGCAGCCGAAATTCGTCATATCCTCTCTTATGCAGTTACACGGGTAGAATAGATCAATTCTGTTTCACAGCTTCGTGCATTGAGTTAACCAATCAAGGAACTACCACTTACGAAAAACACAGGGCATAGACAGATAAGAATAAATAGTCGGGAAGGATTCCAAAGAATTCCAGGGGTAGACGTTAGTAGCAACAGGGTAGTGAGAGGCTGAGGGGGGTATAGTCGTACTTAGTCATCATCTACCTCGGAAAGTGTGCAACAATGAAAGGTTGCATTAATAACTGCCTGCAATCAACGTATAGGTGGAATTCGCTGTATGTAGGGGTTTCATAAGTGATTCGCTGAATCGGAAGGTTTGGTACTGGTTGTTGGGGTTTAGGAAGAAAAGGGATTTTACCAATGGGAAAAATAATGTCGTGTTTAACACGTCCGCGATCGCAAAGCCTGGGTCGCCCGACATACTGGCCAGTTATGCCGTGAGGCACACCCGCGGCGAATCGGGAAGATATTCATGATAAAGAGCAAGGAATGGAATACAATTGGGAAAAGGCTCAGGTAACGGGTTTCAGAATAAAACTGATTCACCGGTGATACCTACTAGTTGCAGGGTACGGACATATGGGATCGGATACACACGTCTACTGGGTGATCGGACACTTGCTCGGATAACTAGCCGAAACGCAGATTTCTCCCAACGGTGATACCTCAGAAAGTAGTTAATGGGCCACTGTAATCAAAGGAGGAGCGATACCTCTGGAATGGCTGGAAAAGCGTGTCTAATATACAGGGTTATATTAGTTCTCGTGGTCCTGCCTGAAGGCATAACCAAACTACCCTTCCCTGACAGAAGAAAGGAAAAAGACAGAATAGAAACGCTGACCCGGCAGTAGGGTAAGAGAAAAAGGGGAGCGCAAAAAAAAAAAAAAAAAAATTGCAGCGACTGTTACGGCAGTAGGGCGCACCGTCCACAGGGACTTTCACAGCAGAATCAGTCGCCTACTGGCGGCCTAGCAGGAGAGTAAGGAACCGAGTCAACGAAATTTTGCCTTTGCTAAACTGGGTTTACCGTGGGTCAAAACAGGTCTGGTCTTAGTTAACCGGCAGTGAATCGACTACGTAACGGTATTGAAATATAAAAGGTAGCCTTCCCCCTCCATCTGTGTGTGTGGGGGGGGGGGGGGCAATGGCCCATAAATGAAAAGAGATAGGGTGGCCATCGGTTTATGAAAGCGAAAATTGAAAGAATAAACCGATTAGCTGGGCACTCTGCGGGCGATAACCGCAACGTGTATGGAACACGGCCCTGGAGGATGGAGGTAGAAAGTAACTGTTGAGGTGGGAACGAGCAACTCAAAGCAACGGCAGGAACCCGGTGGCATGAATCGAGATAGATTTTGTGAAAGTAATTAAGTTTCATTCAAGTAAATGAAGAATAGTATTTAGCACCCCATGTGCGTTTTGCACATTTAAGAATTCACCCAGACGACCATAAGTTTCGTTATTGTTCACCCTTCTTCTTACGAAGTAATTTAGTGATGTGGTGTATTAAGCTATTTGCATTATATTCAGGTTTGTTGCACAATTTTCGTATTGTCTGTATTTCACTTTTAAATCTCCCATATTGACAATGATTTTGTTTTGCCTTTCGAAAGAATGCATCAAGTTTACCCTACAAAAGTTTTTCTACAATGCTACTTTTTACAAGTCTACGTCGTTGAACGTTCCGTTTTGGTGTCAAAACTAGAATGTGGAGCCCCTCCTTGCGTTGTCCATTCTGTTTGTCTTTTATTGTTCAATAGATTGTGATACTTTGAATTTTCCATCTAACTTTTGTAACTAATACTCCATTGTTCCACTGCTTTGCAGATGAGCTAAGTCTACAGTCGTTTTAGAAGCATTTTTTCCTTTCAAGCTGCCTAAGATTAAAAAATGATTGCAAATTTTTGATTCTCATGCCCGCTGACCAGGCTATAATTCCTAGCGGAGTTTGAAAGTAAGCGACCTCCAGCTGATGGAACGTGAAGCGGAAACACACCGTAATAACGAAGCGCGCCGTTATGGGGTGTTTTCCCGTGGACCACCATTTAGTATGGTGGCGTTTTTTACTTCCGAGCCCCTCCGAAGTATAGTACCACAATACCACCTTCCGTAAACGCTTAACATGCCCGCTACGATATTCATATTTTTTTTTTTTTTTTTTTGCTAAGTGAACACCCGAGTTATATAAAATGCCCAATAGAGAAGAGTTGAATGCGCCCCTGAAGTTGAGAAGAAGTGCGCTACCCTCTCGCTGTAGAGCGGTAAGCGAGATAGAGAGTTCACCCAGATGAACACAAGTTTCGTTATTATTCACTCTACTTCTTACAAAGTAATTTTTTGACGAAGTGAGGATGTTACGTGCGAGCACGGTAACTGACAATCCCACCAATTGGATACAGTGACCCGCCGTGTGTTTAGGAAATGAGAGACACCCGTTGATTTATTCAAACACACCCATGATGTTATAAGATTGAAGCTCCCGCTGAAATAAGCACTAATTTGTTGATGTTTAGCACCCATGACGTGACGTGACGTCGTCCCAGTAACGCGTTATTTTGTTGATAATTTAGTTAGCAAGAGACTTCCGCCCAAATGAATAAAAATTTTCATTGTATAATGTTGCAGTAGTTCGCTCCCCCTTTTTTTCGTAGCTCACCATGTTACTTCAGGGATTTTGGAAATTTCGTAGTAGTTAACCCCCACGAGACGTAATCGTCCCATGTCTACCTCGCCCATGCATTGCATTGGGTCCCTACCATTGCTCTGAGTCGCTCGTCTACCTGAACTTGTTCTCGATTATACCCAATTCCTTATCCTTTAACGTGAGCACCCTTCCGATTCGCTGCTAGCGTGCCGCTCGGCATAAATGGCCAATATGTCGTGCTACCCTCGCGTTGCGATCGCGGACGGTTGTACACGATTATACACAGAACAAACTCTGTGTTAAATAGAACATGATTTTTCCCATTGGTCAAATTCTCTCCTCGCCAGTCCTGACGCAGTCATAAAATATCGTTCCAAAAGTTGAGAGATGCAGCACAGTGTGATTATTATTTTAATTTTTTTATAAATAATAGAAAGCACAAAACTGCTTACACTATTGATAGGAGAGCATTTGTCGAGTCGCTTTAACAACCAGGATGAAAATTATCGCCATATATATTGTCTATATTGCTTGTAACAATAGGCCTCCTTTTTTCAATAATTACTCTCCTGTCTGGTTTGATGCGACCTGCCAGGAATTCCTACGTCCTCAATTGTTTGCTGGATGTATCCCCATCTCTGTCTTCCCCAAGAGGTTTTCACACTCTACAGCTCCTTTTAGTACCATGGAAGTTATTCCCTCATTTCTCAACAGATGTCGTGACAGGCTATAACTTATTCTTGCTTTCTATATGTTCCTTTCTGCGCCTATCCTGCGGAGAATCTCCTCATTACTTACCTAAAGTAAATTAATTTTGAACATTCTTTTGTAGCACCACATCTCAGAGGCTTCGATTCTCTTCTGTTGCCGTTTTCCCACGGTCCATGTCTCACTTCCATACAACGCTGCGCTCCAAACGTACATTTCCAGAAATTACTTCCTCCAATTATGTCTTGTGTATCGGTCAGGATGGCAGCCAGTCAAGGAATATTTTAGGGAATTGCTTTAAGACATTTATATTAAAGGCCCAGTGGAATCTTTACAAGTTTTCTCCGAGAGTAATTCACGCCATGTCAACGTGACACAAGTCGCTTGCCTTCCAAAACCGAGGCAGTTCTGTCCAGTTAAAGCTGCTGACAGGAGACGCCCTGAGCCCTCTGCTGAAACTGCTAGCGAATTCACGCCATTGGTTTCAGCCAATAGCGCACACGGGATACCGATCACGTGTGTGGACGCCGGAGCGTCCTGCGGTGCAGAACACAGTTGCTTTTCTCTCTTGTAATCCAGACCTCGAGGGACATATGTCTTTTTGGAAGGGAGACCCTCTGGCTCTGCTTTTCATGACCAGCCACCAACGTAAGTTAACATGAACCGCTTTCCATTCCGTTGCCCATTTCAATTAACTGTTCGACCTCCTAGACTGGGCTCAACCTGCTAACTTCAGATCCTAGACGCGCCATACGTTCAAAAAAATGGTTCAAATGGCTCTGAGCACTATGGGACTTAACATCTATGGTCATCGGTCCCCGAGAACTTAGAACTACTTAATCCTAACTAACCTAAGGACATCACACACATCCATGCCCAAGGCAGGATTCGAACCTGCGACCGTAGCAGTCGCGCGGCTCCGGACTGAGCGCCTAGAACCGCTAGACCACCGCGGCCGGCCGCCATACGTACTTTGTATATTGAAATATATCCTCTCTATTGTACTTAATTCCCTGTTTTGTCATTTAACAGCAGCTCTGGATGTCCACTATCAAATCCTGACCGCTCGACCTCCTGTACACTGCTGCCACGAGGCATGTTTAACAACCTTCTTCTCCCTTATGTGCCATTTTATACATTAACATTGGTGTCAGAAGTTTCTCTCCCCAAAACCCAAACCAAGTACTCTTTTACATTTGGTGTCAGAAGTGGAGTGTAACTATTATATTCCCCCATCCCGGCACCGAACTCTTTTACAATTGGTGGCAGCGTTGGGATATTAGCGTCCGTATAACTTTACATTGGTTGCAGAAGTCCCTCGTAAACTTCCCCTAACTTTACAACTGTGAGATGATACGTAAATTATTTTTCATTTTGATTTCAAATCTGATTTTGGATATTCCATATCACATCAGACTTATGCATAAAACACGTCTGACGTCTTGCCTGAAATCTCATTACATCTAGGGAAATTTTAAATTATATTAAACATTTATTTATTTTGTAACCTTTTATAGAATCTCTACAAACTGCATTAGAATAGACAGTGGTATTTGTAAACTTGAAAATGATATAGGTGTTATCCCTCACATCAGGACTTTTAATTGGTTTATAAGTTGAGCAGCTGAGGTGGTTGGTGGTTACGCTACTGGTACAAGAGGCTGAGCTGGTGCGCATGGCTGCCATATGCCCTTCGGCGTCAGCGAAACAGCAGTATCTGGAATAACATTTGTTTACTGCATAGAGTGTCTTCAGAGCTGCATTCAGCAGCAAAGCGCGGAAGTGCACGCGCTGTGAAGAAGTGCCGATGCCTTTGTTAGCGAGTCGTGACGTCATTGTCACAGGTAAGTGTCACGGCTGCAAGCTGTGCTGTGAGCGGTTGTGGCAATGAATATGCTGCCCGCTGAGACGTTCCGCAATGACCAATTGTAGATTCTACCTCAGCGCTGTCGAAGAGGCACAGGCGCTTGGATGAGTGGCAGTAGCATGTCACAGAAGGCGGGTGTCGTGAAGCCGGAAGTCCAGGACTCAGACCGGCAACACAGCGTACAGCCAGGGAGGCAGTGTTCCGGTGCTACGTCTCACAAACTGTAGGCAGTAGTTTTCAGTCACTCGGTGTGGCCCTTCACCGCGGGAATGCCAAGGCTTGCCCACATCTCTTTCAATCAGTGCGGCGGCCGGGCAACAGTGGCAGCTTGCAGTGGCCTTGTCCCCCTACAGCTGGCTGGCTGTGGCCTCAGGAGACGACGTCTTCTTTCGGCAGCCAGCAGCACGTCACGACTCGCCGGTCGGGTTATTCTGTAATTAGCGAGAATGGAATTCCGCCTGAATCAGAGATACAGTGGGGAGAAGACACACCCGCCTATGGTATCATGTTTTTTGAGAGAGTGGGTGATACCTTCCGGGTAGTGAACGGCTGCTACCAAACTTACTTCTGAAGGGACTGGTATTTCGAGAGGCTTTAATATGCTCCAGTGTAGAACTCTAAATTTTTCCAATTGTATTACGAAACAGAGGATAGTCAGAGAGTAAGTTATTATTCTTTACATCACGTGCATTAATTTGTGGATCATCGTGTTGAACCCTGAACTGTTTTGCGATTCTTAGTATGGCTCTGAGCACTATGAGACTTAACATCTATCGTCATCAGTCCCCTAGAACTTAGAACTACTTAAACCTAACTAACCCAAGGACATCACACAACACCCTAACTCCGCCGGGAGTCGAACCCGGGAACCCGGGCGTGGGAAGCGAGCTTCTTAGTATTTCGAGTATTGTAATCAGGAAATGGACTTTGTTTTCGTGTATCTACATTTACATCTACATCTACATCTACATCCATACTCCGCAAGCCACCTGACGGTGTGTGGTGGAGGGTACCCTGAATACCTCTATCGGTTCTCCCTTCTGTTCCAGTCTCGTATTGTCGGTATGCTTCTGTGTGAGCTCTAATCTCTCTGATTTTATCCTCATGGTCTCTTCGCGAGATACACGTAGGAGGGAGCAATATACTGCTTGACTGTTCGGTGAAGGTATGTTCTCGAAACTTTAACAAAAGCCCGTACCGAACTACTGAGCGTCTCTCCTGCAGAGTCTTCCACTGGAGTTTATCTACCATCTCCGTAACGCTTTCGCGATTACTAAATGATCCTGTAACGAAGCGCGCTGCTCTGTTCTCTATCCCTTCTATCACCCTATCTGGTACGGATCCCACACTGCTGAGCAGTATTCAAGCAGTGGACAAACAAGCGTACTGTAACCTATTTCCTTTGTTTTCGGATTGTATTTCCTTAGGATTCTTCCAATGAATCTCAGTCTGGCGTCTGCTTTACCGACGATCAACTTTATATGATCATTTCATTTTAAATCACTCCTAATGCGTACTTCCAGATAATTTATGGAATTAACTGCTTCCAGTTGCTGACCTGCTACTTTGTAGCTAAATGATAAGGGATCCATCTTTCTATGTATTCGCAGCACATTACACTTGTCTACATTGAGATTCAATTGCCATTCCCTGCACCATGCGTCAATTCGTTGCAGATCCTCCTGCATTTCAGTACAATTTTCCATTGTTACAACCTCTCGATACACCACAGGATCATCTGCAATATTTATGTATATTGTGAATGGCAACGGTCCTATGACACTCCCCTGCGGCACACCTGAAATCACTTCTCTCCATTGACAATGACATGCTGCGTTCTGTTACCTAGGAACTCTTCAATCCAATCACACAATTGGTCTGATAGTCCATATGCTCTTACTTTGTTCATTAAACGACTGTGGCGAACTGTATCGAACGCCTTGCGGAAGTCAAGAAACACGGCATCTACCTGTGAACCCGTGTCTATGGCCCTCTGAGTCTCGTGGACGAAAGCGCGAGCTGGGTTTCACACGACCGTCTTTTTCGAAACCCATGCTGATTCCTACAGAGTAGATTTCTAGTCTCCAGAAAAGTCATTATACTCGAACATAATACGTGTTCCAAAATTCTACAACTGATCGACGTTAGAGATATAGGTCTATAGTTCTGTACATCTGTTCGACGTCCCTTCTTGAAAACGGGGATGACCTGTGCCCTTGTCCAATCCTTTGGAACCCTACGCTCTTCTAGAGACCTACGGTACACCGCTGCAAGAAGGGGGGCAAGTTCCTTCGCGTACTCTGTGTAAAATCGCACTGGTATCCCATCAGGTCCAGCGGCCTTTCCTCTTTTGAGCGATTTTAATTGTTTCTCTAACCCTCTGTCGTCTATTTCGATATCTACCATTTTGTCATCTGTACGACAATCTAGAGAAGGAACTACAGTGCAGTCTTCCTCTGTGAAACAGCTTTGGAACAAGACATTTAGTATTTCGGCCTTTAGTCTGTCATCCTCTGTTTCAGTACCATTTTGATCACAAAGTGTCTGGACATTTTGTTTTGATCCACCTACCGCTTTGACATAAGACCAAAATTTCTTAGGATTTTCTGCCAAGTCAGTACATAGAACTTTACTTTCGAATTCATTGAACGCCTCTCGCATAGCCCTCCTCACACTACATTTCGCTTCGCGTAATTTTTGTCTCCAAGGCTTTGGCTATGTTTATGTTTGCTGTGAAGTTCCCTTTGCTTCCGAGCAGTTTTCTAATTCGGTTGTTGTACCACGGTGGCTCTTTTCCATCTCTTACGATCTTGTTTGGCACATACTCATCTAACGCATATTGTACGATGGTTTTGAACTTTGTCCACTGATCCTCAACATTATCTGTACTTGAGACAAAACTTTTGTGTTCAGCCGTCAGGCACTCTGTAATCTGCATTTTGTCACTTTTGCAAAACAGAAAAATCTTCCTACCTTTTTTAATATTTCTATTTACGGCTGAAATCATCGATGCCTTAACCGCTTTATGGTCGCTGATTCCCTGTTCTGCGCTCACTGTTTCAAATAGTTCGGGTCTGTTTGTCACCAGAAGGTGTAATATGTTATCGCCACGAGTCGGTTCTCTGTTTAACTGCTCAAGATAGTTTTCAGATGAAGCGCTTAAAAAAAATTTTCACTGGATTCTTTGTCCCTGCCACCCATTATGAACGTTTGAGTCTCCCAGTCTATATCCGGCAAATTAAAATCTCCACCCAGAACTATAACATGGTGGGGAAATCTACTCGAAATATTTTCCAAATTATCTTTCAGGTGCTCAGCCACAACAGCTGCTGAGCCAGGGGGCCTATAGAGACATCCAATTACCATGTCTGAGCCTGCTTTAACCGTGACCTTCACCGAAATCATTTCACATTTCGGATCTGCGTCAATTTCCTTCGATACTATTGCACTTCTTATTGTTATAAACACGACTCCCCCTTCACTGTCCAGCCTGTTTCTGCGGTATACATTCCAATCTGAGTTTAGGATCTCATTACTGTTTACGTCTGGTTTCAGCCAACTTTCTGTCCCTAGTACTATATGGGCGTCGTGACCGTTTATTGATGAAAGAAGTTCTGGGACCTTTCTATAGACGCTCCTGCAGTTTACTATTAGCACATTAATATTGTTATTCCCTGTTGCATTTTGCGTACTCCTACCTTGCCGCGTCTCAGGAGGCGTCTTGTCGGGATTAGGGAGGGAATTCTCTAACCTAAAAAACCCCCATGTGCACTCCACACGTACTCCGCTACCCTTGTAGCCGCTTCCGGCGTGTAGTGCACGCCTGACCTATTCAGGGGGACCCTACATTTCTCCACCCGATAGCGGAGGTCGAGAAATTTGCACCCCAGATCTCCGCAGAATCGTCTGAGCCTCTGGTTTAAGCCTTCCACTCGGCTCCAAACCAGAGGACCGCGATCGGTTCTGGGAACGATACTACAAATAGTTAGCCCTGATTCCACCCCGCGAGCGAGGCTTTCCGCCTTCACAAATTCCGCCAACCGCCTGTACGAACTGAGGATGACCTCTGAACCCAGACGGCAGGAGTCATTGGTGCCGACATGAGCAACAATTTGCAGTCGGGTGCACCCAGTGCTCTCTATCGCCGCCGGCAGGGCCTCCTCCACATCTCGGATGAGACCCCTCGGCAAGCATACAGAGTGAACACTGGCCTTCTTCCCCGACCTTTCCGCTATTTCCCTAAGGGGCTCCATTACCCCCCTAGCGTTGGAGCTCCCAATAACTAATAAACCCCTCCCCCCGTGCGCCTGCTCGGACCTTGCTGAAGGAACAGCCACATGTCCACTCACAGGCAGAACGGGCGATGCCACACGGCCAGCCTCCACATTTACCCTCCGCCTCGTGCGCCGCGAACGCCGCTGAACCCGCCACTCCCCTTGGGGAGAGGGTGGCCCAACCGCGCCCGGTACCCGCGAAGATGTCTCGGCAACAGGGACAGTGGGTGAAGCATGTAACACCTGGGGTGTACCATGCGACGCACCAGACTCCCCACTGCCGCTACACTCCGAGGAAGCAGCCTGAAGACGGCTGACCACGGCCATCAACACGCTCAGCTGTTCGCGAACAGTGGCCAGCTCCTCCTGCGTCCGTACACAGCAGTCACACATCCTATCCATCCTAAGGAATCAATTTACTGTAGAGAGTTAATCAACTTATAAGTAGACTGCTAATTCACTAAAGGCGGTTGATTGTTGACTAAACTGTAATTGTTAGCCACTTCTTGTAGAGAACAATGAAAATAGCACTACCGGTATCCGGACTGTATTGGAAACAAACACCAGCACTACTGGCACTATGGCTGACTAAAGGGTCTCTCTCTGACTGTATTCAAAACAAACACGAAATCTATGGAACACTATTACTAGCACTCGAAAATTAAAGTTTCCTAAAAGCAAAAACACACGGAAGAAGAAGTGACAAAAAAGAAAAATACAGTTAATACTTAAATTAAGGTAGCTCGCTGCACAGCAGACGTGAAGTAGACGGCAGTTACGACGACACTGACACTACTGGCACTATGGCTGACTAAAGGGACTCTCTCTGACTGTATTCAAAACAAACACGAAATCTATGGAACACTATTACTAGCACTCGACAATTAAAGCTTCCTAAAAGCAAAAACACACGGAAGAAGAAGTGACAAGTAAGAAAAATACAGTTAATACTTAAATTAACGAAGCTCGCTGCACAGCAGACGTGAAGCAGACGGCAGTTACGACGACACTTTGATTATAATTTACTTAGAGCATTTTGCTACCATTCTCGTAACGCTCTCAAAATGTCCTTTCTAGAATAAACATCTCCGCAGTATCCTTTCTTTCAGGAGTGCTAGTTCTGCAAGGTTCGCAGGAGAGCTTCTGTAAAGTTTGGAAGGTAGGAGACGAGATATTGGCAGAAGTGAAACTGTGAGTACCGGGCGTGATTCGTGCTTCGGTAGCTCAGATGGTAGAGCACTTGCCCGCGAAAGGCAAAGGTCCCGAGTTCGAGTCTCGGTCGGGCACACAGTTTTAATCTGCCAGGAAGTTTCATTCTATTACCCAGCTTTCTGTACGAGTGTTGCTCTTAACCTAGAGATCTGCTCCGACAGAACGACATGGAAACTCTATTACCATCGCTGTGTGTTTCTACTGGAATCTTACGTGTTCTTCTACAGCCCAAATGATACAACATGAAAGGGAACGACACCACGTTCACGCCACAAAGTATACAATACACAACGTGTTACTCCAGTTCTTGAGGCGTATAAAAGATCATCCACTCTCATTACAATCACGTATCAAATGACCCAAACGACGACGGGTGTAACATGCCTGGCACATCTTTCGTGCACAGCAACACGTACCAAGAGAGACTGCAAAATATAAGCTTGACAGGTGTTAAATATGACTTATGACAGTTACCCTTAAAAGCAGACATGTCAGGAGGTTCATATAGTTTTACAAGAATTCCCTACAGTATAAAATGAACATTTCTACGGTCAATCAAAAAAGTTCAAATGGCTCTGAGTACTATGGGACTTAACTTCTGAGGTCAGCAGTCCCCTAGAACTAAGAACTAATTAAACCTAACTAACCTAAGGACCTCACACACATCCATGCCCGAGGCAGGATTCGAACCTGCGACGTAGCGGCCGCTCGGTTCCAGACTGAAGCGCATAGAACCGCTCATCCACCACGGCCGGCTACGGTCGATCACGGTCAATGAATTATGCAATAAAACGGTCAGTTGCTAGGTAAATAAAAAGCTTCTTAGTCACCGCCCTGACTTGGGCGAAACGTTGGCTGCAAGATGTACGAAGCTGCTGTGCTGAAGACTGCTCCTCAGGAGCTGGTGCAAGATTACCGCTGTTCCTGTCTTACATGTACACAATTCGAGTGACTAAATTTTACTCTGTCCCGAGTCTGTCTAGTCGTTGTCTGACTCTGGTGATTTAAGCTTGTTTTGATTCTGATACTCTCGCTGCGTTACTTGATTCAATGCTTGTCAAATAATCATTACAAGGACAGCCAGGATCGTTTAATTGGTTATTACATTTAATGATGATTCAATGAATCTATTTTGTAACGAATAACAGAAAATGGGGGAGGAGGACATAAGCAACCGAAGAGCCCAGATAACCGAGAGTATCTACACCAGTATCAGACATGACATACTTCCACGTGGGATCTTTATCTTCAGTAATTTCTGGTTTCACATTACTATATTATGATCGCTCATTTCGGAATTAAGTTTACTGGGTACGAGACAAGGAGTGGAATTATTGTTCTATACATGTAAGTGTTGAGGTATAGGATTGGTAAGCAGCACACATGGGCTGCTTGAGTGGAATGCTGACGCGTTTTGAGGATACCAAAATCTATTTTCACCACGTTAATTAAACCAGAGCACTGGTAACAACACAATGATTAATTAGTATTTGCAAATTGCGGTGATCTACACCGATTATTCAGCAAGCAATGAAAATAATTCAAAAAAATTTTAAAGGAAAACAGTCTTATGCCCCTAACTTGAAATTAATAAAAAATTGGTTTACACAAATATAACTATAACGTAACTACAGATCTGAGCTCACTAGTCAATTATCAGGCCTTGTGAATATGAAAAATAACTATTTGTAACAGCTATTAGTTTCGAAAGGTTTCTCGGGCTTACAGCCACGACAAGTGGTTTAAAATCCACGAGCTTTCGGCCGAGTACTCCTCGGCCACTGTCAAGTGGTGATTGTCTTCTGGTTGCTGCTGCCGTCCTTATATAGCCGCGCTACCTTCCGTGACTTCACCATATATGGTAATGTTTGCGTTGTGCGGCCGCACCTGCTTCAACCTTCCGATGGCCGGGTCTCACTCTGTGCTTAGCTGCAGGCCGCCGTCTTTATTGGATGTGTTGTCACAAAGTTTTATTTCGATCGCTTCTTTTACTATGCTATCCCAGAAACTGTTAGTCCGTGTGATAATGGGTGCCTCGTCTAATGCGATACGATGACCGTTTTCTAATGCATGCTCTGCTACCGTTGATTTCTCTGGGTACCGTAGACAACAACATCTCTCGTGTTCTACACAGCGCTGTTCAATGGTACGCACGGTCTGTCCGATATAGAACCTTTCACACCCACATGGTATTGTATATACTCCTGGGGTTCTGAGGCCGTCGTCGTCTTTCACAAGCCTCAAGACTCGTCGAATTTTTGCTGGAGCCATGAAGACCGAATCGATTTTATGCCTCTTTAGCAGCCGGCTTATCTTTCCTGTTATTGAGCCACAGAACTGCAAGAACGCAAACTTCTTCGAATCCTCCTTGCAGTCTTTCGGCTGACGTATTTTCGGAAAAATAGCTGTCAAAGGACCCAACTTAAAGAATAATGAGGAAGACGTCGGAGCTTCTCAAGAGGTCTTCGCTGGAAGAGAATGTCACAAAAAACCTCCTCCCTCGGGCACCTCGACCACCTACGTTGTATTGCCTTCCAAAGGTTCACAAGAAAAACACTCCTTTACGCTCCATCGTGAGCACCGTTGCATCGCGGACTTTGAAACGTAACAGTCCAATTAAAACTAACAAAAACGCATAAATTTTAGCCATAAACAGTAGTTTCTGACATAGAGGTGTATGGAAATATGTACTTGTGAAAAAGTTACGAAGGAGATGATTACGGAATCTTAATTACACTAATGTGTAGAAGTCTGTTAATTGGTAGGAACATTTTATATGATATGAATCTCCAGTAATTATTAAATATAACAAGTGTATTGTTAACATTTGATACCTAAGCGTTTATACTTGCTTCAACTTGTATGAAGATTAGAATTCACTCATGTATTTAATATATAAGAATCTAAGTAATCAATGAGATGTGTAATTTGTTTTAGCATGAGAGTTTTCATTGTCAACTAATGAAATAATAATTTTAAGTAATGCCGAGGACTGTTCGGGATTGTTAAAAAAATATAAATAGTTACTGCCATGTTAGCAGGGTCGGTCAGTCTGGTTTTAGTTTTTGAGCAGTGAGCATGTAGCTGCTCCTTTTGTATTTTAAGTATTGTTTGCCTTTGTAACAATACTTTTATTTTGTTCAAACATGATTCAAATGGCTCTGAGCACTATGGGACTCATTCTGTTTTTAATTTGTTTTTATAGTGCTTGGCTGATAAGTTGATAATGCTGTCGTTACTGTTTTATGCATACAGGCCTGAAGATGTCACACTGTTGCGCCGAAACTGGTCGCAACAAAATAAATAAAATCATAAGGACTCCGGACGCTGTTCCAGAGACCTCCTGCCAGAAGGATGGACATACAAAAAATATCAGGTTTTTGTTGTGATGTTTAAAGTATACTGAATTTCTTTAACTCCAGTTGTGTTCCAAGTCATTGGAAATTGTTTACAAACTGTCTGAAATGTAGCGTGAAAGATGGGCATCTATATATTGGAAATTGTTTGTCCTAATACCTTTAGCCCATTCAGTACACCATAAGGAGACGTATGAAAACCTCAAAGCTGTTTTGAAATATTTGAACTGTGTAAACGATTCTTGGCCAATATGAGAGTATTTGAAAGTAGATGGCATGTTATTTGGTCAACAACCTGGCTGCGCAAAAAAGGCGTGT
This sequence comes from Schistocerca serialis cubense, assembly GCF_023864345.2. NCBI lineage: Eukaryota > Metazoa > Arthropoda > Insecta > Orthoptera > Acrididae > Schistocerca > Schistocerca serialis. The sequence continues at coordinate 737,461,201 of NC_064639.1, read as the reverse complement.
TTCATTTGTTAGTGGGACAGGGGAGCCTAGGGCTATCTGCCGACGGTAACTATCTGGCCCGTAAGGAAAAACCTTCCAACTTGGTTCATGGATATTATAAACAAACCAATTGCTCAACGAAGCAAGATACTACATTCTCTTCAGGTCAAGCTTGAATTAATAAAACAGTTCTCTAAAGCACTTTAAAAGAAGGAGACTGATTTCTCAACTTGGTAACAAGATTTACAAAAGCGTATTATGAGAAAGTTAAACAAGCTCTTTTCGTGCCATCACTGGTCAAAATTTTAATAAAAGACGATCTGTTTGAAAGTAAAACAAATCTAGTGGGAAAAGGTTTGAGTTTCGTTTGAAGAAGTGGCCAGCTTTTAGCGCAGCGGCAAATATCCAAGTTACAAAACCACTGTTAAAACAGTTTTGCAGCGCTTCATGACGTTAGGACCTAATATGAGTGTGAAGCCTCTTTTTCTACATTCACATGTTGCTTTTTTGTCTACATCTTCATCTATGTGATTACCCTGCTATTCACAATACAGTGCCTGGTTGAGGGTTCAGTGAACCACCTACAAGCTGTCTCTCTACCGTTCCACTCTCGAACGGCGCGCGGGAGAAACGAGCACTTAAATTTTTCTGTGCGAGCACTGGTTTCTCTTATTTTATCGTGATGATCATTTCTCCCTATGTAGGTGCTGCTGTCAGTGAATAAAAAAGAGAACTGTTCCACCAGGACTTCAACGAGGCGGAAAAGAGATACCAGGGAAGGTAGAATGCAGACGTGATGGCTAACTACTGTTTTATGCTAAGAAGAAAAGGGAGACAATAAAGGTAAGAAATTATCCCCCCCCCCATGACAGAAATAACTTGATACAACGAATTCAGTGATGGAAAAATACATTGTCTTACACAGATGGTGTTTTAGTAACAACTATTAGCATTGTTGCAAAATAAATTCACTACCGGTTGCGCATATCAATTTTTAAGTTTATTAGTTGGCTTGACAGGGAACCAGGTGCTACTTACATCGCGTGTCACAACCGGTGTCTGGGATACGGAAGGAGTGCTGAGCTGCGGAAGGCGGTGCGCCACTCATAACACGTCGAGTCGAGTCATGATCGAGAAGCACAAACGGCGCAGAATGACAGCCCTAATACGTCACTTTGGAACCTTACACTATGGAGCCGTAACATGTCACCTCTGTGCTCAGCCGTTCCAAGGCGTCTTAATACGGGCGGCAAGTGCGAAGGCAAGGGTAACGGACAATAACTGAGACACTACGGTGAGGGCAAGTCAGCTGACACATCCAGATAATGAGGGTGAACGACCGCATCGCCAGCCGCGATGACGTTGCGCCCATCTTTAAGTACGCCGCCTCTGAAGCTTCAGACTCAGTTCCTGGTCATCCCTTCCGATTCCGACGGATTCCGGCTGTAGTGTGAATTACGCCGCTCGAAGCTGCCACTGCTGCCTGGCCGTCACCGTGAGTGAAGAAGATGTGGGCAAGTCTGGGTCTTTCCATGGTGAAGGACTATACCGAGTGACTGCAAACTACCGGGTATAATCTGCTGGGTGTGACCCCGCAGTACCGCCACCCTGACAGTACGCTGTGTCATCGATCTGGGTCCTGGGTGTCTGCCTTCACGATACCCGCCTCCTGTGACATGCTGGCGGTGTCTATCCTAACGCTAGTCCCTCTCGAGAGTGCAAAGACCAAAACCACACTAGGTCATCACGGAACGTCTGAGCGAGCAGCAGGTTTCTTGCCACCACCGCCATGCTTTGCTGCTGGGTGCAGCTCTGAAGTCATAACACTGTACACATTATGCAGTAAACAAATGTTATTACACATATTGCTTGCTGTTTCACTGACACCGTAAGGCTTATTATATCCATCCAGTCACCTCCTGATTGCAGCACCCTACGCTACTGGCTGACACCACCTCACCTCCTCAACGTCAGCAGATGCTAAGATCCTGACCCTAGGGGTGACCGCTACGACTTGTGTCAAGAAATACGGTAATTCGTTTATACTCCGCAGCCGGGCAATCTGATAATATTCTTGACTCAAGTCAAGGACAGTTAACACCTTAGCACCAGGAAAACCAAGTAAATCACTTATGAAGCTCTAGGAGTGAAACGGATTCCAAAACAATCTTCTGATTTAAGGCCCCATAATCACCCATCGGCCGAAAACCTTGACCATGAGGCTGTTAGTGTGCAGATATCGGTCTATGTGGATGGGTTTCCGGTAAAAGTTGCGGCTGAGACACCCATTTGCTTTGCAGCGGACGTGGACGTCAAAGAACGGCAAGGCACCATCTGTTTCCATCTCCATCGTGAACTTGATGTTGTCATGCATGTTGTTGATGTGGTCCAAGAATTCTCCCAGCTTTTCACGTCCATGAGACCAGACAACGAACGTGACGTCAACGTAACGCTAAAAGCAACTAGGCTTTTCAGGAGCCGTGTCCAGGGCGATGTTTTCAAAGTACTCAAATGGTTCAAATGGCTCTGAGCACTATGGGACTTAATATCTGTGGTCATCAGTCCCCTAGAACTTAGAACTAATTAAACCTAACTAACCTAAGGACATCACACACATCCATGCCCGAGGCAGGGTTCGAACCTGCGACCGTAGCGGTCACGCGGTTCCAGACTGAAGCGCCTTTAACCGCACGGCCACACCGGCCGGCTCAAAGTACTCCATGAACAGATTGGCTACACCTGGAACTAATGGGCTTCCCATCGCAACACCGTCCGTTTGGTTGAAATATTCTCCATCGTACAAGAAATACGATGACGTCAGTGTATGCTTGAATAAATCCACAAAACTGTCGTAAAACAACTGGGAGAGCAGATGTATAGAGTCTTTAATGGGAATGCGAGTGAACAATGACACTACATCAAGGCTGACCATAACATCCCCTTCTCTAAGACGCAGTCATTTAATTCGACTGATGAAGTCGGCTTTATTCTTGATGAGGTGCACACAGTGACCGACGTGCTGGGTAAAGAGGATGTCCAGATGTTTCGCGAGTCTGTAAGTTATAACATGTCTCTAACTACAAGTAATAATGGAGATGATTATAGTTATGCTTTATCTGCTGCAGTCGTGGTCCTGAGAACATTAAGGTCACTGTAACACAACTACTGGAGAGTTGATTAAGTTTAATCTTGTATTGATTTTATTCATTTTTGTTACACCTTCAAAACAAAATAAAGCCGGTCGGTGTGGCCGAGCGGGTCTAGGCACTAGAGTCTGGAACCGCGCGATCGCTACGGTCGCAGGTTCGAATCCTGCCTCGGGCATGGGTGTGTGGATGTCCATAGGTTAGTTAGGTGTAAGTAAAGTTCTTAAGTTAGGGTAATGTACATCCACGTAAAATTGAAGACGGGTACAAAGTCAATAAATGTGTCACATATGAGTAAAGTAATTGCTTGTTAAAGAGAAGGAGGCATTAAAAATACCTAGATACAATTCTAGGGCTAACATACACAATTCTACCACCAAGCACCTTACTGGGGGCCAATGGAAGCAACGTTCACGTAGGCTAGCTTCCTGACGAGCAACCCACTCGAAAAATACTCAAATTTATAAACACAAGTGAATATGTAAAGGTACAATAAAATAAATGAAAAGCACCAGTCTGCTTTTGTTCTACAACATTACTTTTATTGTTAACTGGTTTTCGGCTTACAATGTCATCTTCAGACATTTACTGAGTATTATCATCAAAGAAGTTAAATGTTAGCAGACAACACTGGAAGAGAAGTAACACATCTGGACTGAAATAGAAACATACAGTAAGTACCATCTTTGCAATGTAAATGTAAAAACTGAACAGTACATAAATAACAATGGAGTAGACAGGAGAACCTTTAGCACAAAATAGGAATAGCTTGCCTACATAACAGTTTCAATTAATAAACAAAACTAATAAAATAAAATAAAATTAGTTCTAGATAAGGCTGCACCAGGACGTATGAAACATGGAGAGTGATACACAATCAATTAAAAGAAGAGACAGTTATCAATGTGAATACAGAATACACAAGAGCTTAAGCAATATCAATCAGATAAACAGAAATAAATAAATGCAGGAAAATGGAGGTGTTTGAGGGAACCTACAGTTTGAGAGTGTGTTGGTACTGCATTTTAACATTAACATTATAATCAAAGCAGTGGCTGTGTACCAGTTTTCATTAAAGAAATGAGCAAAGTAAAATATGAACAGTATTTGATGAGACAACTACAAGGGGTGTTAAACATGGACAGTAATACAAGTACCAGTTTTTTAGAAAGCCTTAACTATTGAAACTACAGTCTATGTGAAATACAAAGACAACTTAAAAAAAAAACCTTAATGAATACAGGAAAATGGGAATATTGGGATTATGTAGGAAGAGAGATTGTGGGAAGTAATGAACAACAAAGATGACTATATGAAGTTTAGGAGAGGGGAAGTGTTGAGCTGTGTCTGGTCATTTAGGATGAGATCTGGACTGTGAGCAAGATGTTTGTTAATTTCCAGGGCTTCCAGCAGGTTCAGTTTATGGCCTTTGTTTGCTAAGTGAAGTACATGGGACACTGGCTGGTAGTTGTGACCCTCACTCAGCACATGCTCAGAAAATTCAGAGTCTGAATTCTGCAACCTCCAGCTGCGTTCACGTTCAGCCAGCCTAGTTGATATGTCTCTGCGTGACTGAGCAATGTAAATTTGTCACAATCAGAACAGGTGATTTTGTATACCCCACTGCTGGTTAATAACTGGATCTTGTCTTTGCTATTAAAAACACACTGGGCTGTCGTGTTTCCGACATAGTAGGAAAGCTTATACTTGCAGGATTTCGGTGCTTAGACTACAATCTGTGATAGCTGACCTAGAAATGATAGTGTACACCATTTCTTGCAGACAGTGGATGGGGAAGCAGGTGGGGCATAGAGGAGGGGTATAATTTTCCGTTTCTGTTTTCTGTGCAAGATGTGGTCAATTAGAACTGGATTGTAGCCATTGGCTGTGGCAATAAATTTTATTGTATCTAACTCTGCTTTAAAATCATCTCTGGACATGGGGATGGATATAAGACGGTGTACCATTGAGTGGAAAGCTGCATGTTTGTGAGCTATGGGGTGTTGTGGGCAAGAAGGTATTACTGAGTTTGTAGTTGTTGTTTTTCTGTAAATTTTGAAACAATGTGTGTGTGTGCTGATGTCAATGGTGAAATCTAAGAAGTTAATGGATTTGTTGCCAATCTCCATAGAGAACTGGATATTTTTATGTTGACTGTTTAGGTTTTTCAAGAATGTTTTGAGTTGTCTTGTAGTACCAGTCCACATACACAGGGCATCATCTACATATCTAAACCAGTGTTTGATATTTGCACTCAAAGGTTCTGTTTTTAAAAATTTTTGTTCAAAATGGTCCATAAATATTTCAGCCAACAGTGGACTAAGAGAGTGACCCATAGCTGCAATAAAATTTAAATTGCATACACTTATGAGTAAATGCACTCTAACTAGTACACACTTCGGTCTTTGAACCTCACAAAAACTGAAAATCCGTCATATCCCTACGATCAAGTTTCAAAAGAGCCATACTGACCATACATATCGTCTCTCAGACAAACCACTTTACCAATTGACCAGTGAGGAGCACACACAATATGCCTATAATTAAATCGAGAGTAAATAATACAGTTATATTTGATATAATACTATGACCATGTCATAGCAGTCTACGAGTTGACAGTACATTCATTATTACAACAACTACAACATTGGAAATGCCACTGTACTGTCCATCGGAGACTGAGTGATGGTAAATGCATACTTATGCAAACTTGAAAACGGGTGCATCACCACCGAATGTGTCACATAGGACTAAAATAACTGTATGTGAAAATAACGGAGACATGTAAAGATAACTAGGTGTAACTCTGCGTCTGACATACACAATTCAACCACAAAACATTTAAATGTAGGCCAATGACAGCAACGTACACATCAGCATGGATCATTACTCGGAAAATCCTTTAAAGAACAGATATCCCAGACCAGTAATAATTGTATCCTGGAACAACAGCCAATGAGAATGGATAAGAGGCAAGTATCTAGTCAATACTAAAACCATCATGAAAGCACAGAACGTGACACAAAATATGTAGTGGGTGGAAGGAGTGCGAAGAAGGGAGAATGAAGAGTTACTCGTATCTAACCGTGCAAGCACAAGACAGATTGCAACAGACACCCAACTACCTACAGTTACAAATGGTGGACCACTCATGTGAGAACAAACAAGGACCTGAACAATTACGACGCTTATCAAGCATCTATACGTCAGTACCGAAAAGCTCTCTCTACCAAATACACACAAAAACAACGAGAACACTGAAGGACTCACTGTAGTTGATGTGGAAGGGGTTGACACGATCCTTATATATATCGCATCAGTGGCCAACGTAACTGGATACGCAGATTATCTGAAAAACGACATACAAACAGTGAATACCAGAACGTATAACTCAAATAACCACCGTAAATGAATGTCAGAAGTACCTGAAAACATAGGTGTCAGTAGTCCAACCAGCAACTGTTTCGCAAGACTGTTTTGCAAGACTTCCTCTAAATTGTTTTTTCTTTCAGAAACAGCTGTTTAAGCATTGTTTCTTTCTTCGAAGCTAGTCGATCACTTCTCTACACCATACTACGCACAGAAAAGTATTTATTACTTGCGAATTACCTTTCAAGATTTTATGACTAAGATCAACAGCAAAATAAATTTTCTATTTGAGTAGTCGCCTCGGCTGTAATTGTCTGTATACAACACCACAGGTTCATAATTCCATTAAAAGAATAGATTTTTTGATGGAATATACAAACTTCTCGTTTTTTAACTTTTAGTAATATTTTATAGCTTGGAAATTCAGCAGGATTATATATGTACCAGTTGCTACCATAATATCATTTCTCCGCTAGCATACATATCAGAGAAGAAGTAATGGAACAAGAGAAAGATTGTAACGTAGGACACCATAAATAATTACATAAAGTAGTGATGCAAGAAACAAAATGGAACGAGTGAAAGTAAGAAAATCCCAGAAACCTAATTCAGAAAAGTGCACTCTACTAAAACTCCAGGGAAAGAATGATACAGGAGCTGCATAATAAACGAACGAACGAAGGAGACATCTGATGAATTAAAATTCTATTTAAATGCAGTATAAGACAAATAATGCAGGGAAGCAACAAGATCGTCAAACAACAATAGCTATGAAGAAGTAGCGAAGTGCGGAATTGGGTGACAGACAAATACTCGAAAGGAAATAAAAGTAAAATACCTATTATTATTACTCGTTACCTTATGTATATGGATAAGTTCCTGGAGCGTTCGTCTGCTTTTTTTTGTTTTCACAGTAATGTTGTCATGGACGCTTCAGTGCTCGTGGAGACGTAACGTGTTATTCAGCTGATAAAATTTAATTAACCTCGGATGATTTGTAGTACGCCACATTCATCAGTTCAATTGGTGCAAATTAGAAGTTAACTCCATTAATTACCCTAATTACACACGCAAAATATACCGTTTTCGATATTGTCTGTAACACAATAACGAGCTAAATTATTCATGATTAACGCAGTCGTGTACCAACCTGAAAGCCACATGCTTAAAAACGCGTCTCACGCAAGGCATGCTGAATAGAAAGTCATTGTTATGAAATTCATCAGGAAAAAAACCGCTTTGAGACAATATGCTTCATCCGTATTGAAGAAAAAGATGTACAGAACGAGAGAAAGTTTATTTCATTTAAACTGGGCGAGAATAACAAGGAAGACTGGTGTAATGACAGTAAAAATAATATGTAAATGAGAGAAATTTAGAGAGACTCGAAAAATGTGTCACAATTCTTTGGCTTCGGTATAGCACCGGATAAAGCATTAGTCGTACCAAAATCCTACAAATTCATAAAAACATTTGCTTACATGTCTATGCCAGATCGGTTATTTGGGGACAAGGAAAAGAAAGAAAGTATAAGGCTGCATTAAAAAAATCATTCCAAAACACATATTACATCAGCCTTCCTCGCAACTCAGGAAGCAAATAAGATATTATATGAATTTCAGGCACATTGTCCACTTATTCCAGGTAAAATAAGGGACCCATCCGTAACCATATATTGGACTGCAGAAATTAACATACACTCTGTTAATAAATCATGTTTTTGGAAACATTTCAAATATTAAAAATCACTTTTAACTGTGGAAAATTCTTTATAGGTCGTCTACCAGGGCAATATGCACTCTCTTGAAGGAACACCATAGCAGTTGAAACTAATAAAAGGAGGCTCTACTTTTACAGACCACCTCTTAAAGAAGGTTATCGTTATACGGTGCAATATTAAGTGTTACATGACATCCATAAGAGAAGGAAGATGAAGTACCTCGAAATAATGGAAATTAATAAACATGTGTTCTTCTGAATAACCAGACACAGTTCCCTTACTCGTCACTTCTAACTGTAGACACTATCCATAATCGCACCCAGGCCAAGTTGTAAATTACCACTCTTACTCATATGCCCCAGTTTTCCCTTTACTTCAGTTCTTATAATTTCTCTTGTCCTGTTCAAAAAATAATCACAACTGCTTTACTTACGTGCTTAATCTCGCTAGTATATTATATCTGTACGTAATTTAGGACCTATTAAAGATAAGATTATTCTGTTCAGTCGCTCCTTTGGAGCATGACAACAAAGTTCATTGTTTAATTTATTTTATTCTGAGAATAATTGTTGTAATTTGTTACATAGTCCATTACTTAATGTGTCACATATTTTGTATTACTTGTATAGTCTTACCTCGCATTTTCACTGAAATATTTTCTCTCGTTTCATTCCTAACCTAAAACAAATAACTAACTTCAATGTTTTGGAAAGGAGATACTCTGCAGCTGCACTAGTTTAAAATCTTTGATGCTGAAAAACTTTCATTGTATCACATTTTTATCTTCGTACCTGATGATGTCGTAGCAGCCGAGAATCGGTTTGTGATAGATAATAAATACTGTACAACATTACGCCCCTGCCGTGTGTACTTTCATCCATTACGTCAAAAACATAGAAATGAAGGTATTTGCCAGGACTTTGGCTTTAAATACTTTGGAAAGCGGACTTTTTCGCCTAATTTGATATTCTGCAAGACAAAAATAGTAGAAAGCTACCCAGGAATCTTTCACCAATGTAGGTCATGGTTCTATATTTTCCACGTCAGTACTGATTATTTTTAGGATTTCATTGAAACGGCCATTAAGAACGAATAATGTGTATCCCTATAGCTTGTTGAAATGTAAATGGTCGTCTTTACTAGTTCCAAGTTTGAGGCTCACACTCAGGTAGTTAACGTTTCGCGGAGAAAGCAACTCTGCTACTGATGTGGATAGCTGTACAAATACTGTTCTTATTTGATATAATCTCTTGAACATGTTTGGATAAAACAGTTACTGGAGACATTTGCTTATTAGTATCTCAACGGAGGTTAATATCAGAAAAAGGAAGGAAGAACGTGTCTTAATGTTTCGTTTATCTAAAATACGCTAGGGGTTGGTACGTTGTATCTATTTTCATATTTTAAAGAAACATCTGAACATTCCCCTCAAATGTTTTAATAGAATGATTTTAAGCGTTAATCATGATGGTAGAGTACAAACACAGTGACTTGAAAACTGCGGAAACCTGTCTATCTCGGGAACACAACCAACCAGCCTTTCACAGTGGTGAAAGCACTGTGACTTGCGTTTTATTGGAACTGCATCAAATCTCTTTCTGGCGATCCAAATTTAACCATTCCGTGGTTTCCCTAAATTGGTAAAGACATATGCGAGGATGGTCCTTAGAAAGGAGAGGCTATCTTCCCCAAATATTGTACTATCTGTACTTATGCTTTATCAGCAATTGCCTCGTCTTGCATGGAACGTTAAGTCCTGGTCACGTAATGATCGCTGATATGAATCCTTGTAAGGTGACAGGATAGCAATCCTGTCTCTTTCGTGAAACATACTTTTGAGCTATCCAAGAACATCTCTTGCATTCATTTTTCTGTTATTTTTCTTTAAGTTCGATTTAACATAGGTTAATGACACACACAATCGTACATTCCTTTTTGTCTGAGACAGTGGAAAACATTGCCTCAGAAATAGATGTAAAAGTGGTCCAGTCTTGCAGTTCCGATCAAGGCTTTAGGGAAGTTTCGCTTAGTCGTCATCCAAGATGCTACTCCTGGCGGGTGTAAAATAACTGTGCGCAACGGAAGATAATAAACGCTAAAAATGAAGATTTGGCCCTGTCTGATTACCCCCTGAAGCAGATCTTAGGATCTCTTAATGCTCTTTAACATGTAAATTCCAACCTAAACAGAAATGAATGATTAAGGTAACTAATCATACTAAATGTAAATGTTGTTGCTGCTTATACATATATTGTATATTAAAAACAATCCTTATTTATAAATATTTATATTTTCTAACTAAAATTACTGATCCATTCAACAACTCTCCCCTTTTATTATGACTGCGCCATCTAATATAAATAACGCGAAATGACTGACATAATCTATGTACCAAACACAAGGAGACACTACTTTTAAAGATGATCTACAATGGAGTGCAACGTCAGTGGAAATAAATCCTACGTGATCACAGATGTTTAGCCTTATAGCACCTAATAAGCCAAAGAAATTAGAAATATCACCGTATGCACTGCGTCCCGTGCGTCGGAGTGATGGTTCTCGTACACGTCTGCGACGATGGAAGAACTCCAGCCACAAAACAAATTCTTTCAAAGAGTAGGACGGCTGAAGGCGGTCCTCTGACTACTGTACTCTAATACTGTCTTCTTCTCTCTGTGTTCTACAGACGAGAAACGCGAACTCCCAGGCACAAGGATGGAGTTTAGATAACGTCTCAATGTAAGCATAGGCAGAAGAAGTGCTCCCAATCACTGAACGCTGCGTACTCAACGACGACTTCCAACCCGGAGGCGAAATCCAGAATCGTGTAAGTTTACAACAGTGCCGTGCCTATCCGTTCTAACTATAAAATCTGGTGAGAGCAAAGACAGCAAGTCCGTCCGTACCAACAAGAAGCTGATACTGAGCGACCGTCACACAGGGGAGCTCAGAACGAAATACCTCGTCTCTCCACTGCTGTCTTCCCAGCAAGGCTCGGCTCCCCACCCTCGCAATTCCGAAAACGAATCATATTCCGGATACCAAGGAATATTCTCCCTCTCTACAGATTCTTCCAAACGCCGACCAACCATATTTTAGTCTTTTGTCGTCCAACGCGGAAAGTTTTCAAGGAAAAACCTATATTCGTACAATGGTACGTAAAAATCCTTGGAAATAGCCCAGCCTGCGTGGTTTTCGAGGTGCCGCTTCTTCGTTCCTCTCACCCGCGTCCAAGATTTTCAGCGTTTCCGACGTATAATCCTTCCGGTTCGGCTACAACATCGGCCGGTCGCGACTCTATTGTGCTCCAGCGCTTAAGTGCTACGACGTCCGTCTTGCTATTTCCTGTGTTTAAGCAGGACCAACACACCTGTGTGGGCCTTCCACGCAGGGCTTCAGTTCCGCCAGCCGTTTTATTTTCACTGTCGCTCCAACCTCTACTAGTATAGGCAACATTCATTACGCCGTTTTTATAATAAAGGCACTCTGTCACTTTTCATGGCATAAGAGTTAGCAATTATTTACAAGACTTACGTGACAATGTCAGTCTCCTTTATATATTCATATATAGGATATACAGCCTACGCGTGATACCTAATTGTGTTTGTAGATCACGGCAAAGTATGTGGTTGACTGCTTGTGAGGTGCGAAATTGTAGCCACCTTACAATCAAGAGATGCTGGAACTAGAAATTCCCTCCAAATATCCACAATAGGGACCCCTTCCCTAACGTCTCAAAACATGTCGCACTATGTTAGCCGTTCTTCACAATGCTTCCAATACATTACTGTCCCTGTCTACTCTGCAGAGAATTTACTTATTTCTTATCAACCCAACCAATTATCAGCGTCCTTCCATTGCATCACATATCAGGTGCTTCTTCTTAGCTTCCATTTGGGATATATGAATTAAAAAAAAAAAGAAGATTCTACAAGGGAAGATGTGATTAAAAATACAAAAAGAACGTACAGAATAAGCCAGGTAAATACCTCGTTTTTCTTTAAATTTTATGTAACTGTAAGAAATTAAATGAACTTGAGCAAACAATATTTTCTGTTGTTGATTTTCTCTAAACCAGTTGCTGAATTCTGATTCTGCTGTTTGGTGTTATAGAATTTACAAATAAGCAGAAAATAAGACTCATTTTTGTATGTCTTCAGAAAAGGGAGATTAAATTATTCACCTGTACAATTTAGACTTTCCTTTCCTCTTTTTCATTTTAAATCTAGTTACTCTCATCCGAAAACACGTTAAACCTGATGTGGAAAGTGTAGCAGGTAATCATTTGCAGAAGGTACAAACATCACGAGCGAATGGTTATGATCAACAACATGCCAGAGTTCCTTTTTTCATTTTAGAGTGAGACAGGTACAGAGTGCAGAGTGCTCTCGAATGTATTGAGTACGATATTTACTGTTTTCTGTTATGCACTGTCGTTCGATTGAGCTTTTAACTACAGACCGTGGTGGTGCGACTGAGCTCCTACAATGATGAGATAAAATTTTGTACCAGCTTAACAGCATTTGATTCACCTTGCAACACAGTACAGCATCGATTTAGCGTGGCACGGATTAGAGAGATTTTGCAGTTCCAGATGGTGTCCAAACGTGTTAAAATTTAATTTGGTGGCCAATACAGTACATCGTGTTAACCGTCATGTTCATCAAACTACAGTAGCATTATTGAGGCCTTGTGACACGGACAGTTTTACTGCTAGATGATGCCACGCCAGCAGGGAAAACATCAAGCACGGTGCAGGTAGTCCACAGCAATGTTTACGTCACCAACAGCTGAGTGGCTGACTTTGATTACCACCACAGATTCCTTGGAGACGCAGGTGAATGTGTCCGACAGCATAATATTGCCCCCACCCCTTCATCCGTAAAGCGATGTATTTTATCGAGAAGCTGTTAGGCATCGTGACAGTGTATCACCGGTCGCTGTGGCCGAGCGGTTCTAGGCGCTTCAGTTCAGAACCGCACTGCTGCTACGGTCTCAGGTTCGAATCCTGCCTCGGGCATGGATGTGTGTGATGTCGTTAGGTTAGTTCGCTTTAAGTAGTTCTAAGTCTAGGGGTCTGATGAGCTCAGATGTCAAGTCTCATAGTGCCTAGAGCCATCTGAACCATGTTTTTGACAGTGTATCCGAAATTGATCATCGATCTGGTGTAACAAGAAACGTAATTTATTCGAGTAGGCGACATATTTATAGTGATCCACGGTTCAGTCTCCATGACTACATGTCAGTTGTAATCATAATTAGCGATGTCGTTGGCTCAACAAGAGAGCTTGTAGGGGTCGTCCGCTACGGAGCCCACGTTCAACAATGCGTGCCTCACCAGTATTGGATTTTGTCGGGAGATCTGCCGCAGAGTGCCGTCTATACGGGTTTACGAAGCGGGCAAGCCTCTGAATACACATCCAGTGATCAGATGGTGTCGCCCAGCAACTTGTCGCCTAGTAATTGTTTCACCGTCCTTCAACCAATTTCCATAGACGATGAAGACTGCAGCACGCCAGCAGTTGACCAGCTTCGCTAAAAGTAAGATGCTCGCTCCCAGACGCTGAGTCATAACAATCAGCCCTTTGTCGAAGTAGCTTATGTCAGAAGATTCGCCATTTGTGGAACTTATCGTCGTCAAAATGTCCCCCTTTCGTCTCTGACGACAACAATACTATAGTTACTGAGAGAACAAGAGAAATCCTTGCAGAGAAAGCAAATGGAACCCTCAAGGAAGTCTACACTTGTTACTCAATAAGCAATAAATTGACACTGAACATAATATAAATGTTAGGAACTCCAGTTAGAAAGAGAAAAAGTTAGTTGACATGGCACCTCTGTGAACTGTGTAACAAACACAACATTTGTAGGAATGAATATTGATTATCACATGAAACTGTGTGAATACACTGAGTTACTTGCAGACAGAATATCATGCGACCTCTCATCAGTGTGCATAAGTCATCTGCTCAAAACAGTGGGGATTTTAACTACACCATGTGAGTACATTTACCAATCAGTTCCACACGCCAGAAATAACTTTCATAATTACTGTATAAACCGTTCTGTCCATGACCATGGGACAACATATAGACTAAACAAAGAAAGAGTAAACATGAGTCTCAAACCAACATTTTGTGCCAAGGAATAAAGCTGTAGAATAAATTGTCCATGGAGATTAAAGGAATTACTAAAACGAACTTACCTAAAAAAGCAGTTAAGTAATATATTCAGTGCAGTGGAAGATCACATAGATAATATTGATAACGATTTGGGATTGAAAAGGAGAAATGCAGTACAAATAATAATGACGGTACTAATACGTCAGTCCTTTCATACTATGTTTTCTTCTTTTTTATCATTTATTCTGTCTTTTGCGGAGAACCTTCCAAAGCTGTGTGCTAAATAATACTAACACCTTATTCTGTTTTGAGCTCAACATCTCTCTCATTATGGAGACAGGGTGACTCAGTTTTTCACGCTAGTGAGTGGGAAGCTGCGGTACGCGAAACGGAAACCAAACACCTGACGTCAGTTGGTAATGTATGTAGTGTAACAGTGTGAAATACTGTATAGTATGTGCAGTTACTGAGGGTGAGAAATAAATGAACAGTGTAGCACCAGCCTCTGTTGCAAATCTATTGCACGCTATGGATAAACCAAATAATATAGCACTGTGTTAAACAGACTGGCCTTACATTTGCGTGGGCAGAAAGTCCAGTCTTCACCCGTAAATTCTGACTTAGGTTTGCCGTGTTTTCCTAAAATACTTCAGGCACATTTCGAGATGGTTCCTACTTTAAGGCTGCGGCTGTTTACTTCTCCCATCCGTGTCACACTCGACTTACGACTATGGAAATACCTGTACATTTGAATAATGTTCGTTTGGCTGTTCTGAAAACCTAAGCTACATCTACATCTACATGATTACTCTGCAATTTACATTTAAGTGCTTGGCAGGGGGTTCATCGAACCACAATCATACTATCTCTCTACTATTCCACTCCCGAACAGCGCGCGGGAAAAACGAACACATAAACCTTTCTGTTCGAGCTCTGATTTCTCTTATTTTATTTTGATGATCATCCATACCTATGTAGGTTGGGATCAACAAAATATTTTCACATTCGGAAGAGAAAGTTGGTGACTGAAATTTCGCAAATAGATATCGCAGAGACGAAAAACGTCTTTGCTTTAATGACTTCCATCCTAACTCGCGTATCACATCTGCCACACTCTCTCCCCTATTACGTGATAATACAAAACGAGCTGCCCTTTTTTGCACCCTTTCGATGTCCTCCGTCAATCCCACCTGGTAAGGATCCCACACCGCGCAGCAATATTCTAACAGAGGACGAACGAGTGTAGTGTAAGCTGTCTCTTTAGTGGACTTGTTGCATCTTCTAAGTGTCCTGCCAATGAAACGCAACCTTTGGCTCGCCTTCCCCACAATATTATCTATGTGGTCTTTCCAACTGAAGTTGTTCGTAATTTTAACACCCAGGTACTTAGTTGAATTGACAGCCTTGAGAATTGTACTATTTATCGAGCAATGGAATTCCAACGGATTTCTTTTGCAACTCATGTGGATCACCTCACACTTTTCGTTATTTGGCGTCAAATGCCACCTGCCACACCATACAGCAATATGTTTGCCACCACAAATCGTAAAAGTGGTCTATGAATTAATAAAACTGAGCCGTTTGCTCTCAGATCGGTACCTGCTGTTGCAGAACATCTTCGGGCTTCGTTGCTCATCTGTGGTTTCTTTGGCGCCTCGTGAGGTGACGTCCCTGCGGCTTGCCCGCAACTCACACTGGTGTCTGCCTGCTGGGCACTGAGTGGCTCGGAGGAAGTTTTATTGGATCGCGGCCTCAGCTTGCTAGTCGTGGACGCCCGCGGACCTGATCTGCTTCGCCCATGATTTCTCTGGGGAGTGTGTCTACGCCTACAGAGAGTCTCCGCTTCCCTCTTTCTGTGCGATGCCGAAGCATAATAGACCTTTTTTCTGCTGCCGTGGATGGTGGACGTTCGCACATACTCCATACTTAATGATACTCCATCCTCAATTTCCCTGGCTTTGACCCAGGAATTACGATGAGCATCACTCAGTTAAGTGTCTGCCGCGGTTCGTGAAAACCCCAGTGCTTTGGTACTGGACTATGTTTGATATTCTTGCCGTATGATCAGTTGACTTGCAGTGCTGGTCCTTGTTTGGCCGAAGCCCTTAACATGGATCGGCATCCCGACAATTAGGACGTGTCCGAGGTAATCATTCACTAGAATTAATAGATCTTGCATTTTATCGTGTTTTGGTTGCAAAGTCTTATATGTTTACCTACACCGCCGTTAAGTCTTCTTTCTAGGTTTAATTTTCTTAAAAAATGTTTCTGTTGACTGTTAATCACTGGTGTGTTATTTTCCATGTCAATTTCTTCTTAGTATTTTTCATTGCCAGTTAAAGTTACAAGGTTCATCTCTGTCTTGTAATTTATGTTGTTCTGTAAATTCTGTTCTGTTAACAACTACTTGTGAGATAAATGGACACAGCTGTCTGCTCACATTTCGTATGTAATGTTAGGGTTCATGTGCTATGTGGCATTATGTAATGTACAGTAATGTATCTTCTGTGTATGTTGAGAATCAGTACTGAATCGAGCGACCGTCTGCGGCATCTACAGAGCTCGAGCCGGTTATCATCTTTTGTTTAGTTCATACGCTTAAGTCCTTTACTTGTCTTGGATTTTGCAATGTACTAAGTGCGTTTGAACAGGGTGGCTTGGATACAGGAACCCTCGGGTGACAAGCCACAGGGACTTTTCTTCAAATTTTGTCTTAGAAACATTTATTAGATGTCACATAAAATACTTGTGTACATTAGTGCTTGAACAACTCACAAACCAAGAGTCAATTTGACCAGATCGTTTTAAACAAATGTAACAACTGCGTTTATAAATCTTCAATTAACAAACGATTAAAATTACTCAGAAATCTTTGAACAGTTGATACCAATATAATTTTCCATTTAGGTGGCACAAACAAACTTCTAAGCCTGTATCAGAAACAAATATTTTAAGATCAAGTAACAAATGATTTAACACAATACTTAACGGTAATGACTGTAGACTCCTGAATGACTTAATTAAAACTTGACTACGCCATTGACAATTACAGAGAAAAAAGAATTTTTGGCAACAGTTGACTTCGTTACGAATGTTTAAGAGCATCTCACATAAGTAAAAAGAAAATTTTAATTTCAATAACTGACAAACAAACTCAGTTCAAAACAACCTACAGTATACCCAGGTTGCCGCCCAAAATTCAGCGTCGTAACTTTCATGCTCCGGCCAGACCTAAACACCATCGCTCAAATACACCATTTGAAATTACCGTGTCACTTTAACAACAGCTAAAGGAAACGGATGGAGATCCCTTGCTCTTGAAGGGGGCGTCCAAAATGTTTCAAATGGCTCTAAGCACTATGGGACTTAACATCTGAGGTCATCAGTCCCCTAGAACTTAGAACTACTTAAACCTAACTAACCTAAGGATATCACACACACCCATGCCCGAGGCAGGATTCGAACCTCCGGCGGGAGGGGCCGCGCATTCCGTGCATGACGCCTCAAAACGCACAGCCACTCCACGTGGCTGATAATTAAGTCATTTCACTTTAAATATGAGCTAAGCTCCTACTTCTTTGAGGCAAATTTAAACTTCAATAACAGTAAGGTCGACCGAGCAGCTTTCGCTCAAAGTTATCGAAACACAATCCTCAAGATATCACTTGAATTAGTCTGTATATCTTGCAGTGTCACTAAAGAGGCCGTAACAGCCCTGTCGTCGTAGGTTTCTGAAAACCTAGCTGATGTTCACCCGTTAGGTGTCAGCGGAAGGCCGTTTGGCTTGCGGTGCTCAGGTTCGCGCGGCCACGCTGTCAGCTCCAGGACTCACGCCTTCCTTCGTACGAGCGTCGGTTCCTGTGCTCTGCGGTGCTGTTCCCCAGCTGCAACGGCAAAGGCTCTTTTCTTCTCAGCCGGCGGCTGTAGCTTTCGCTACCCTGCCCCAGGAAGCTCACGTGTCTGGCATGCAAACTGCTCGGCACACATCAGTCACTCTCTCTCTCTCTCTCTCTCTCTCCCTCTCTCTCTCTCTCTCTCTGCAGGCTTCTGTAATTCAGGCCTCGGCTCAGCGCTTGCGCACGGCTTAGGAAGCCATTTTCATACCGCACTTGTGCCCCCTGACCACAGTTAGCTTGTCCAAAGACTCTCAGCGGCATCGACAATCGATAGGTCGGCAAGGACAGTATCAGATTTGTTGTGCCTGTAAGTAGTTTCCTATAAGAAATTGTTAGTACTCTCTATTGTAGTTTTGGGAGTCGCATTATCTATTTTTTTTTTGCGTAGTTTGACGTTTTATTCATACAGTGAAACTTTCATTTGTCGAGAAAGTGCCTCTGAGGCGATTTTCTAATGTTTGTAAAGATTAAAGGATTAGTTTGAGTTTGCTTTGACAAAAGGTGCTTTCAGTTCTTTTATAGAATCCATAACTAATAAATTTTGCTAACTTGTTTGGGGAATTACCATGTGCTGAATGATTTGTAACTGCTTTTATATTGACTGCTCTGATGAATAACTACCGTTTATCCTTGTAATTTAAAATTTGTCTGGTGCAATTAAGAAATATGTCTAAAGATCATTTGCTTTATGCTCAGAACCTTACACACAGTTAAATACGTTCTGAAATAGACGCTACTGACAAGTAACACAAATTTCCATTTTCAACACGTGTAAAATTGCTAAGGAATTTAAGAAATTCTGTTCGTTTGCAAGTATCACATGTACCTTAGGGAATAACAGTATTCTAGTAAGTTTTGATGTGGTCTCACTTTTTACAAAAGTTCCTCTTGCATGTCTTGGATGTCCTGGTTCTAAGGAAGAATGATGGTTCTCTAGGGCATTCAGTTTACCGGAAACCCACTCATACTGATTTGTACCTGCAAGCATCGAGTTGCCATCACCCATCGCAAACCATGAGTTTGCTTAAAACACTTGTTCATAGAGCTCATACTGTTTCAGATCTAGATAGATTACCTCAAGAACTCGCCTATCTAAAGACAGTATTCAGCAAAAATGGGTATTCCATCCGGCAGATTAACAGGGCACTAACAGTTAAAACCAAGAAGCAGGAAGTGAATAAAGAGGAGAACATGGCGGAACAATCATTAGCTTTTCTTCCTTTCGTTGGCAACACTTCGTTTAAAATAGCAAAAATCCTCCGAAAATTTCAGGTAAAAGTGGGATTCCGCCCACCATCGAAGATTGCGGACCTTGTGGGATCGGTTAAGGACAATCTGTTACTACGAAAGGCCGGAATTTACGAGATACCGTGCCAATGTGGTATGGCTTACGTAGGTCAAACCACACACACCGTGAAAGAACGCTGCACTGAACATCAACGTTACACCCGCCTTTTGCAGCCAAGCAAGTCTTTTTTTTTTTTTACTTTATTGTTATTTTGACACCTGAACAATCAGGTAGGCTGGCAGCAGCACAATACGCCGCTCTTCAGCCGAAGAGAGTACAAGGAGATAAACAAAGAAGAAACATCACTTAGAAAAACGGCGGGAAAAAACAGGAGACACAAGAACATAAAAGCACAAGAAGCCGTTCACACTTGAGGACAATCCACACTACGAACTGTAGACCCGACGCACAAACACTGAAGAAGACGATGGCACTGGTGAACAATGGAGCGTGACGGCGAAACTTAACACTAAACATGACGGCACACACGATACACTGATGGCGGTGATCTCCGGCGCGCGAATGTCCACTGAGCGTGTGCGAGTCCGGGGACCTGCCAAGAGGGGAACAGGGGTGAGGAGGGGGAGAGGGGAGGAAAAGAGGATGCCATGGCTTAGGAGACGGGGACAGGAGGAGAGGGACAGGGGAGGGGAGGCCCGGGCGACGAGGGGGGAGAAAAGGAGGAGGGAGGGAAAAGGGAGAGAAGGAAGGGAGGGTGCCCAGAGGAGTAAGAACAGGAGGGCGGGAGGATCAAAGTTGGTAGGAGGGGTAGATGGAGGGGAGGAGGGCATCATCAGGGAGAGGGAGCTGGCGGAAGCCACCTTGGGAGAGGGTAAGGACGGTGGAGAGATGGAGACCGGGCGGGACGTGGGAATACAGGCGCGGCAGCAGGCGGGGGTGGGAGAGGATCGGGGAGACGAGCGGGTGAGGAGGATCAAGTTTACGGGAGGTGTACAGGATCTGTATCCTTTCAAGGAAAAGGAGGAGGTGGGGGAAGGGGATGAGATCATACAGGATCCGTGTGGGGGAGGGGAGACGGATGCGATAGGCGAGGCGGAGAGCATGGCGTTCCAGGATTTGGAGGGATTTATAAAAGGTAGGGGGAGCGGAGATCCATGCTGGATGGGCATAACAAAGGATAGGGCGGATGAGGGATTTATAGGTGTGGAGGATGGTGGAGGGGTCCAGACCCCACGTGCGGCCGGAAAGGAGCTTGAGGAGACCGAGGCGGGAACGTGCCTTGGCTTGGATTGTCTGGAGATTATTATAAAGCATGTCATCAATACTGTCGTTACAAACCGTAAGTGCACTAGTGATCTGTACAGGCGATATTGACGAAATACTTGGTACCAATCCGTTTGATGTCCATGTAAAGGTGGCCAGTGGTGAAATGTCTCAAAAAATTTGTAAAATAATGTGAGCCATACAAATATATAATTGAATCATGTAAATGCCCCACATTTTTCATCCCAGAATTTTCTGTCTTGGGTAATCAGTCTCCTGAACGTCACAATGTGGATCACCACGAATTCTTCCCTTGTGAAAACTACATCTCAGAGTAGCACTTACTTCTTACGTCTTCAATTATTTGTTCCATATATTCTAATCTCTTTCTTCCCCTACTGATTTTACGCTCCACACGGAAATTTTTCCCTGATGTCTTGATAAATATCCTACAATCCTGTCCCCTCTTTTTGTAAAAGTCTTCCACATTCTCCTTTCTTCGCCGATTCTGTGGAGACCGTCCTTACTCCATACCATATCAGCCCACATAATATAAAAAATAGTTCTACAATGAGATGACCAAAATCGTGGTGTACCTGTTACTACCGCTTAGGATCTCCTTTTGCCTGGCGTAGTGCAGCAATTAGATGTGGCGTGAAAAAGTCATTGGAAGTCCTCTGCAGAAATATTGAGCCATGTTGCCTCTACTGCCGTCCATAATTGCAGGATATAGTACGTGAACAGAAACCTCGATTATGTCCCGTAAATATTGGATGGATTTCATGTCGGCCGATCCAGGTGGACAAATCATTCGCTCGTCCAGAACGTTCTTCAAACCAGTCGCGATCAACTCTGGCCTTGTGACATGGCACATAGTCATTCATAAAAAAAAGTCAATGTTGTTTGGGAACATGAAGTCCATGACTGGGTACAAATGGTCTCCAAGTAGCCGAACATAACCGTTTACAGTCAATTATCAGCTCAGTTGGACCATAGGACCCAGTCGATTCCATGTAAGCACGGCGCACATCTTTATGGAGCCACCACCAGTTTGCACAGAGCCTTGTTGGTCGTGGGGTCTGCACGATACTCAAACCCTACCAGCAGCACTTACCAACTGAAATCGGGACCCATCTGTCCAAGCCACAGTTTTCCAGTCGTCTAGTGACCAAACGACATCGTCACGAGCCCAGGAGGGGCGCTGCAGGCAATTTCGTGATGTTAGGAAAGGAAGTCGTCTCATTGCTTGCTGCCACAGCCCATTAACGCCAGATTTCGCCGTCGTACGTCCCACATTGATTTCTTAGGCTGTTTTCCCGCAGTGTTGCTTTTTTTATTTTAGCACTGACAACTCTACGTAAACGCCGATGCTCTCGGTAGTTAAGAGAAGGCCGTCAGCCACTGCGTTGTCCGTGGTTCCCTAACGACTTACCTCGTTAAAATCTGTTTATTCCCGTTGTGCTGCCGCTATCATGCAGAACACCTTTTCACGCGACTCACCCGAGTGAAAGTGACAGCTCCGCAGTGCACTACCCGTTTATACCCCGTGTGCTCGATACTACCGCCATCTGTATATGTGCATATCGCTGTCCAATGACTTTTGTCCCTAAGTGTATAATACCACATCTCCATCGCCCGAAATTTCTTTCCCGGTGTCCCCACAATCCACTCACTACCGTACCATACCAAATGTCTTCCTCAAGCCTCAAATTAAGATCTGTGTTTTGTACCAGTAGACCTATTCTGGCCAGGAGTTCCTTCTTTGCCTGCGCTAATTTGTTTTTGTATTCTCCTTGTTTCGTCTCTCATGTATTAAATTGCCTTCAAGGTACCGCAGGTCTTCGTAATCAACAATTTTGCTGTTAGGTTTATTGTTACATTTAGTTCTGCTAATCCACATTGCTTATATATTTCTTTGTTTTCCTCTCAATCCACGTTCTGCACTGATCAGGCTGTTCATTCCCTTCAGCAGATCCTTGTGATCTCACCTTCACTGAAGGTAGCAGTGTCATCAGCAAATCATATCACTGATATCATTTCACTCTGAATTTTAATCCCACTCTTGACTATGTTTTACTTCTGTCATTGCTTCTTCAATGTACTGATTGAACAGAAGGGGCGAAAAACTTCATCCCTGGTCTACAACCTTTATAGTTCGAGCACTTCTGTCTTGGTCTTCCAATTTTATTATTCCCTTTTCGTTCCTGTACATATTGTACGAGTGTATTGCCGGTCTTTCCCTATCGCTTGATTCTATTTTTCTAAGGATTTCAAACATCTTGCACCATTGTATTGCCGAATTATTTTTCTAGGTCAACAAATTTAATGAAAAAAAATGAAAATTATTCTTAATTCTTGCTTCCATTACCGCAGCGTCAAACCCGCTTTCTGGTACCTTCACTTGTCCCAAAGCCAAGCTGATCTATATCTAAAAAATCCTTTATTTCCTTACCATTCTCCTGTGTATTATTTATATTTATTTTTA
This sequence comes from Schistocerca serialis cubense, assembly GCF_023864345.2. Classification (NCBI taxonomy): domain Eukaryota; kingdom Metazoa; phylum Arthropoda; class Insecta; order Orthoptera; family Acrididae; genus Schistocerca; species Schistocerca serialis. Next base: position 737,437,972 of record NC_064639.1, on the reverse strand, counting down.
AGTTGGATGCATGAGACATTAGGCTGACTGTGAGATAATTCTCCCTCTTCTCTACTCTTGATTGTGTGGATGACGTATTTTCAAAATTGTGATGGGATATCTCCTTACTCATAGATTCTACACAAGACCTTGAATATTCAGTTGGCTACCAATTCTCCCAGAGGTATTAGAAATTCCGAAGAAATATTATCTACGCTTCAGCCTTCTTCGATTGCAAAATTTCCAAAGCTCTGTTAAACTATGCCTCTAACACTGGATGTTTTATGTTCTCCGTACCGACTCCCATTTCTTCTTCACGTACTACCTCCACCTATTCGCTCTCCCCTCTATGCTTAGAACTGGCATTCCATTGCACTATTAATGTTGACGCCTTTATTTCTAATTTCAACAGTTATTTTAGCCACTCTATACTGACGCAAAGAAAATGCAACACACCCGATGGCAAGGTCAATTTATTGACAAATGAGGTGACAGATGATTCATCATTTTAGGACTATACGATAACAAATTCAGACTAAAAGAAACACAAAATTATTTAAATACAGTCTTACTTTGCAGCCGATGTCAACTTCTGATCGATTTCGGCCTTTTTATTACGGGCTATCTTCAGAGTATGTACTGTAATAACAAAAGTAAAAGTGGTATATTATGTAGAGAAGTCTATGATGTGAAAGTGTGCTCTAAAAAGATGTAACATTACCCATCTGGATGACTGCGATGGCGCCTGACCCGCTGTAGAGGCCTCAGTCATTGTAATTGATGCTGATGGTTAAGCAGGCACGAGTTATATAGGGTGGAGAGTGGGCTCTCCAGAGCCAAAGGCATCGCCGTCAGCCAATGGGGAACGACTGACATATCGTTTTGAGTCTTCATTTCTAAATATTTATCGTTTAAATTTAACTAATCAAGAAAAGAGTTTATATTCATTTACGGTTACACCCAGCCTCATAAAATGCATTAAAATTTACAGTAATTCGTTAACTGTGGCCCAGAGTGTCGCCTGGAAGTAATAATTGGCTCTTTAAGGTCGCTAATTCTTTAGCTACTGCTATTTATTCGTAACAAAACCAAATATATGGAGTATTAAGACGAAACTTATACGTATTGACTTATTTGTGTTAGACGTCAGTTACTTAAAGTCTTAGAGAACACGAGAAAAAACTAAATGCATCGTTGTAGATGTGTGCCATCTTCTGATACCTGTAATAACGTATTAGGACACCGTTTGATATCTCTGTCAGTTGTCAAAGATGTACGTGACGCTTGTATAACACTGGAGGTCGATTTGACTCGCCAAAGATAAATGGGGTGTTGTTCACAGAAGTGACGTCAGTTCAGCCACGTTATGTTATTGTGGATAATCTGCAACACATCAGTATACACAAGAGAAAACTATTTCTTACAAACAATTTAGAAACATTTGCAGCTTCGAATAAAAATATATCTTAAGAATAGCAGTAAAAGTGTAGAACTTATGTTAGAATCATACGCATGTCATTTTTAAAATAACTGACGTTACTGGTACTACAGATTAATATTTCTGCGACTGTTCCACATTTTTATATCAGGAGAGAGTCACAGCTATTAGAATAATGAGGTATATTTATAAGATTTGTTGTCTATTTGGTGGTACACATCGTAAAACTGGCTGTAATATATAAGCTTAAAAATAAAATACAGCCATAGATAATTGGTGGAGCAAGTATCCTTTATTTCAAAAGACGTCTTCAAATAATTAAAAAAGGCCTTTTCAGGAAACTCTAACTGTTCATTTAACAGCGTTAGCGTGCTTTTCCTATATTGAACAAAAATTTCTAATTCTTCCAACATATTTAAAAGTAAACCTTTAGGGCTGGTGTGCATAACCTGAAGACTATTCCTTATGTTGTCGAATGCTTGCTGTTAATAAGGTGTTGCCCAAAAACTGATTTGTCGCATGATGTACCGGAGCTACGTTCTTTGAAGCGAGTTTTAAAATTACGACCTGTCTGGTCAATATATATTTTGTCACAATCGTCACAAGTTAATTTATATGCTCCTGTTCCACAGTATTGTTGAGCAGATTTGCCAATAATATGTTTTAGTTTATTGAAAAGCATGTTTGTGGTTGAAAAACAATGCTTAAACTAGAATTTCTAAAGGGTCTGTTTATTCTATTAGATACTGTTCCCATATATATCATTTTAGAAGACGTCTGTTTTGTAGGAGCCTGTGATTGTTTTGATAGTTCATTTTGGAAATATCATCGACTATTCTAGAATTATAGTCGTTAGAGAATGCAACTTTTTTAGGACTTCGAGCTCTTTCTGTATTTGATCTGTGGATAAAGAAAGTTTGATCGTTCTACTTATTATATTTAAAAACAAGGTTCTCACTAACGATTAAAGGGACGCTGTTCCCTCCAGTATTATACAAGCATCAAGTACATCTTTGACAACTGACCGACATCAACCTGGATGTCTCCATGGAAACGGCGTTTGGTTTTATTAGGAATAAGTGGTAGTAGCTATAGAATTAGCGATCTTATAGTGCTAATTATTTCCTCTAGACGACGCTCTGGACCTCAGTTAACGAATTACACTAATTTTAATGTCTTTTTTTAGGCTACCTTTAGCACAGATTATGAATCGTAAGTGAATATAAACTTATTTCCTGATTAGTTAAATTTAAACGATAAACATTTAAAAATGAAGACTCAAAACGATATGTCCGTCGTCCCCCATTGGCTGACGGTGATGCCTTTGGCTCTGGAGAGCCCTCTCTCCATCCTATGTAACTCGTGGCTGCTTTGCCATCAGCATCAACTACAGTGACTGAGATCTCCACAACGGGTCAGGCTCCATCGCCGTCATCCAGACGGGTAATGATGCATCGTTTTAGAGTATACATCAGTGGCATCTCTACGTAATGTATCACTTTTACTTTGGTTATTACAGTGAAATCTCTGGTGATGACACGTTATTAATAGGGCAAAATATCGACTGCGATCAAGACTGTCTTTAAATAATTTTATGACAATAATGATCGCTGTTCTCCAACGATGTAATGTAAAATTATAAAAGAAACACACATGCCACAGTAAAGGGTGTCAAAAACATGAGATGGCAGAGAGTTCACCATTGTAGGACTATATGATAACAGATTCAGACTAAATGAAACACCCACACCACAGTAAAGTGTGCCCAAACTGTCGCAACAATACTGAGTCCAACCCGCGCCCCCTCCCGCCATCCGCCCCCCACCACTCACTGTCTTGGGGCAGGCGCACGTGCATGTACTCCCACACAAAGGATCATAGAAGTGTCGAATGTATCCTGTGATAGACTGTCCCAAAAATCTGGCAACAAAAGGCGTAGTTCGATGATGGTTCTTGCAGGCTCTGGAGAACAAGCCCCATAAGTGCTCCACTGATGAGAGTTTTGGAGATCTTGTCAGCCGGGGCAGTTGTTTTACAACACGAAGAACACGTTTCTTTACATCAACCGTATGTAAGTGTGCACTGTCCTGCTAAAAAGGCACAACTACTTGTCGAAGAAATTTTGGCAGCACAGGGATGACAACCCGTGCAATTTTCTTTACCCTTCAGAATCACCAAAAGTGACTGCCGATAATAACTGATGCTATATCCCACCGCCCACATCATGAAGCTTGGGAAGTGTGTCGTGAGCGAATGCAGGGGACGAAAGACCATCATTCGACTCTTTCACCAGAGAATCCTTGCTTGGTTGAGTCGTGGGTGAGTGGTAATGTGGCCAGTGTTAAACATATCTTATCCCTGCTACAAGTAGACGTATCCAAATGGTTCCTGGTGATGCAGCGGGTGCAACGTGTGTCCGGATTTCTTCCTTGGATACAGCTCGTTTGGTCATCGCTGCCCGTATAATGTATCGACCTTTACGCCCACCTGCAGTGTGCGGATGTCCAGAACCTGGTCTACAGGTGTGGCATGTTCCCCAAACCATTGCTGAAAACAACGACAAGCCACCGATACTGTGTGCCCAACGTATGCAGAAATCCGTCGATACGCCCATCAAGGTCCTGCAGGCCCACAATGTGGCCCAGTTCAAATAGCTGAAGCTGTTCAACAAGACTACGTACTCCTCAGTGATGCAAGGTTTTACTCTAGAATGAATGTGGCAGACACTGTCCACCTCTAAACTCAGCACAGTTACTGCCTGCAGACTCAAAACAGACAGGCCTCCTGAGCGCAATCTGATGACCGATGACTTTGACTGACGACTAACCCCCTCAGAACACACACTCCATATCCAGGTGCCACTGAACACGCCCTTAGGGATGTTGCATTTTTTCACCTGACGTGTAACCTGGATCAGTCCTCCACAGCACCATTTATTCTTCTATTTCCTTACATTTTTAGGCAGCCATTTCACCTTAGCTTTCCTGTACTTCTTATTTACTTCATTCACAGGTGACTTACATTTCTGTATTTATTATGTCTTTTCCTGAACGTTTTTGTATGCTATACGTCCAGTATCTGCTGTAAAAACCTGTCTCATCGAGATGTAATCCAGATGAAATCTCTCCGTTTTTCCACTACTTCTCCGCGTATAACCTCTCTTTTGATTTTGAATGAATGTGTTAAGACTTAAAATATATTGCAGAACTCAGTCTTTCTCAGTTAATCTGTCTTCTATTCCTTCCCGACCAGAGAGTTCCTCTCTCCCTTTATGTACTGAATTATGTGTTTGAATCTGAGTTCTTTATCTACCTTTTCATCTTCTTGCGCCTTCGTCACTATTGTTTTCTTTGGTTTGCTGTCAGTTCAGTTAAGAATAATCCTATCACTGCAATGTTGTGATTAACTCACTCTCTACGGTACCTTGCTATTTATATCTAATGCTACTCCCAGTAATTCTATTTCTGGTGCTGTAGATATTGCCCTGTATTAATCTACTCAGAAAAGCTTACTTCGCGGCAAATGCACTGAGCTTAAACACAAGCGTCTTTTTCCCCAGTGCGAAGAGAAAATAAATTCACCTCATCGTGAACAAACACGTAATATTTACAAGAAGTGTTCAAATGTGAGTGAATTCCTAAGGGAGCTAACTGCTGAGGTCATCGGTCCCTAGACTTACACACTACTTACACTAACTTAAACTAACATATGCAAATAACAACACACACACCCATGCCAGAGGAGGACTTGAACCTCCGACGGGAGTTGCTGCGCAGTCCGTGACTTTGCCCCTCAAACCTAGAGGCCACACCTCGCGGCTGGTACGTTATACTTTGAAGTAGAATAGGTGGAGAGACCTAAGTCGAAACAAGGACCCGATAGTAAACAACATTCCATTAGAACTACTGACAGCCTTGGGAGAGATGGTCCTGACAAATCTGTACCACCTGGTGAACAAACTGTATGAGACAGGCGAAATACCCTCAGACTTCAAGAAGAATGTAATAATTCCAATACCAAAGAAAGCAGGTGTTGACAGATGTGAAAATTACCTATCAGTTTAATAAGTCACAGCTGCAAAATACTAACGCAAATTCTTTACAGACGAATGGAGAAACTGGTAGAAGCCGACCTCCGGGAAGATCAGTTTGGATTCCGTAGAAGTTTTGGAACACGTGAGGCAATACTGAGCCTACGGCTTATCTTAGAAGCTAGATTAAGAAAAGGCAAACATACATTTCTAGAATTTGTAGACTTAGAGAAAGCTTTTGAAAATGTTGGCTGGAATACTTTATTTCAAATTCTGAAGGTGGCAGGGGTAAAATACAGGGAGCGTAAGGCTATTTATAATTTGTACAGAAACCAGCTGGCAGTTATAAGAGTCGAGGGACATGAAAGGGAAGCAGTGGTTGGGAAGGGAGTGAGACAGGGCTGTAGCCTATCCCAGATGTTATTCAATCTGTATATTGAGCAAGCAGTAAAGGAAACAAAAGAATATTTCGGAGTAGGTATGAAAATCCATGGAGAAGAAATAAAAACTTTGAGGGTCACAGATGACATTGTAATTCTGTCTGAGACAGCAGAGGACTTGGGAGAGCAGTTGAACGGAATGGACAGTGTCTTGAAAGGAGGATATACGATGAACATTAACAAAAGCAAAACGAGAATAATGGAATGTAGTCGAGTTAACTCGGGTGTTGCTGACGGAATTAGATTAGGAAATGAGAGACTTAAAGTAGTAAAGGAGGTTTGCTATTTGGGGAGCAAAATAACTGATGATGGTCGAAGTAGAGAGGATACAAAATGTAGACTGGCAATGGCAAGGAAAGCGTTTCTGAAGAAGAGGAATTTGTTAACATCGAGTATAGATTTAAGTGTCAGGAAGTCGTTTCTGAAAGTATTTGTATGGAAGTGAAACATGGACGATAAATAGTTTGGACAAGAAGAGAATAGAAGCTTTTGAAATGTGGTGCTACAGAAGAATGCTGAGGATTAGATGGGTAGAGCACATAACTAATAAGGAGGTATTGAATAGAATTGGGGAGAAGAGGAGCTTGTGGCACAATTTGACTAGAAGAAGGGATCGGTTGGTAGGACATATTCTGAGACATCGAGGGATCACCAATTTAGTATTGGAGGGCAGCGTGAAGGGTGAAAATCGTAGAGGGAGACCAATAGATGAATACACTAAGCAGATCCAGAAGGATGTAGGCTGCAGTACGTACTGGGAGACGAAGCAGCTTGCATAGGGTAGAGTTGCATGGAGAGCTGCATCAAACCAGTCTCAGGACTGAAGACCACAAAAGCAACAACAACAACGACAACAGGTGGAAATACGAGATATAACGATTACATATAAATAAAAACTGTTGACTACAGTCAGCAGGGCTTCTGTGGTGTGCGTACTGCAAGACCTCCGGTACATACGCCATCAGATTATTTGACTTGTCGCTCTGGCGAAGTAGGCGAGTGTCACCAATATGTCTCGTGGTCTTATCGTGGCGTGTTTGTCTTCTGCCGTTAGGTCAGACGATGGAAATGCCACTTGCACGCTTAGAGTAGCAGATTGACGGTGACCGACTTTAAACTGAACTTGATTAATTTTCACACACATTTATTAAAACAATAACAATCATAAACCTTACTTAACTTGATTCTGGATGCTATTTACAATTGACAATCTGAAGTTCCTTTGATCTTGGTACGTTAATCTATTCTCACATATCTCTGATACTTGACAAAGTGTCTATACATTTCTCTTCATGGCTATGTACAGGAATATGATAATCTTATTAGGCGCAGATTGAAACTTGGCTATAGACTGGTACAGACAAATGCAGACAAATGCAAACTAATGCAGACTAATGCAGACTGCCTAATCGGAGGTCTGTACAGACGTTATAATTCCTCGCGCGTTCAGGTATCACTGCGCGAGTGTGATCCACGAGGAGAAAAGTTCTATGTTAGCAGAAATCTCAATGGCTGCGTTATGTATTAATACGCGTATCGGTGGAAGCAGAATCTGGTTCATCTCTAAGACAGCGCCATCTCGTAGTGCGGAGACGGACGAGCGCTGCGCCTGCGCTGTTGTGCTTAGCGGGGCGCGCTCTAGTGGGAAAGTTCTGTACGCGCTGACTACGCGGAACTACGTACACCAGAGTTTCCTTCCCGTCTCAAGTACTTCATGAAACTATCATCAGATGTAAGATCCTTGTCACACGTTTCCAAAAGCCTAATGATCCATCGAAGTGAACGGCGCTTCGATCGCCTACCTCCCCTATTTTATAACACAACTGATGGAAGGACTTTACGATTACGAAACTATAAAAACTGGTACAAGATCTCAAATAAAAGATTCCGAAATTCACGGGAGATAATATTTCTGAGGACAATCCTTGGACCAAAGGGCGAATCATAGGAAATCTATCACGTTCCAGGGAAAAAAGTCACCGATGCTGTCGAAAAACGAGTATCACAGTTTTGTATTTACGCGCATAGGATGAAAGAAGACAAACTTCAGTGAAAATTTTGCCTGAAATTAGCATTGTATGTGAAAACGGAAACACTGAGCTATCAGGGTTCATGAAGACCTAACGGAAGCTGGCGGACGAGAAGAAATGATTCAGAGCAGAACATGCTTCACGACCTTCAGTAACAGTAACGAGTTTTTTCCCAAGCCCTCTCGTCAAAATAGAGAAAAGCGGAAGCAGAAATACAGGTGAAGAGATAATGGACGAGGGGATGAAGCGGTAATTGGAGGAAAAAAAGGAGAAGTGGCTGCTGCTGATTGTGAGATGGGAGGCGCCGGCGTACAGGACAGAGCAGTACGGCAGAGTACCGGAGGGGGCCCAGGGCGATGTAGCGCGGCGCAGCACTCCGGTCAGCCACCCGCGACGCCACGCTGCCGCGGTGGTCCGGCGGGCCTGTCACAAACAGCGCTCACCACTTGCGCTCTCGAGTGCGACCCTCGAGCGTTCCCAGGGAAGCGGATGCTCCCCTGTTCGGGCCTTAATCTAATTTCACTGGCTACCGGCCGACATGGGCAGACAGCAGCAGCAGCGCGCATAGCGGCAGCGCTACCGAATCAGCCGCAGACGAAACTCTCAGTTCTCGGCAGAGCGCGCCCGAAATTTCACTGTAATTACGCGCAGATCACTAACCATTTCCTGGTATTGCAGAAATTCCTGAGCTGATGTAGCGACTGACGCTTTCATTACGCGTTTATCGCATTTTATTGGTATTTCCCTTCAAACCTGATTGCAACGACGGCATTGCGACAAGCTGTTCTTTCATCATTGTCCTGTTGCGATAAGTAAGATGCTGTCTGCAGAAATATTGCTTGTGAAACTAGATAAATATTTTTTTAAGAATACGAATAATAAATCACTGAGATACAGCACTAGTAGCCTAGATCAAAACTAACGTACTATAAGGAGTACGTATTAGACTATGGCTAAAGACAAAGGTTTCCAAACATATCTGAGTTTCACTGCAAAGGCTGAAATCACAAGCTCGTTCATAATTGATTGTACGTCAGATGTAGATAAAAGGGTGGAAATATGGGAACCTTTTGTTTCTGACTTAAAAGTACTTTGTTTTAACGACTAGTAAGGGGCAAAACACTGATTAGTGTACACTATTTCTATTATAAAGCGAATACTCACAAAGAGCTCTTAGAATAGATATAAGAAAATGGGGTGCAAACATGCCGCCCCCCCCCCCCAAAAAAAGTACAAAAACTCTTTAAAAGAATGTCAATAAAGCTGGAAAAGGAATAGGAATACAAAATGGTAGACTAGTCTGCAAAGAACAACTTGTGTATACACACATCAAAAAAAGTTTTGCACTACCTCTGTTCCGCCGGCCGCAGTGGCCGAGCGGTTCTAGGCGCTTCAGTCTGGAACCGCGCGACTGCTACGGTCGCAGGTTCGAATTCTGCCTCGGGCATGGATGTGTGTAACGTCCTTAGGTTACTTAGGTTTAAGTAGTTCTAAGTTCTAGGGGACTGATGACCTCACATGTTAAGTCCCATAGTGCTCAGTGCTCATTTGAATCTCTGTTTCTAGAGTTCCGGAACCTGTACAGAAAATTGGAACAGAGATCAACATAAACTTCATGTCCGCCCTTTTTATTGCTCATGAAAACCACACAACGCATGTTGTACCACCATAAAGCGAGACCTTCAGAGGTGGTGGTCCAGATTGATGAACACACCGGTACCTCAACCAGTAGCACGCCCTCTTGCATTGATGCATGCCTGCATTCGTCGTCGCATACTGTCCACAAGTTCACCAAGGCACTGTTGGTCCAGATTGTCCCGCTCCTCAACGGCGATTCGGCGATCTCTCAGAGTGGTTGGTGAGTCACGTCGTTCATAAACAGTCCTTTTCATTCTATCTCAGGCATGTTAGGCAGGGTTCATGTCTGGAGAACATGCTGGCCACTCTAGTCGATCGATTTCGTTATCTTCAAGGAAGTCATTCATTAGCTGTGCACGACAGGGGCGCGAATTGTCGTCCGTGAAGACGAATCCCTCGCCAATATACTGCCGATGTGGCTGCTCTATCGGAGGATGGCATTCACGTATCGTACAGCCGTAACGGCACCTTCCATGACTGCCAGCGGCGTACGTCGGCCGCACATAATGCCACCCCAAAACATCAGGGAACCTCCACCTTGCTGCACTCGCTGGACAGTGTGTCTAAGGCGTTTAGCCTGACCGGGTTGCTTCCATACACGTCTCTGAGGATTATCTGGTTGAAGGCATATGCGATACTCATCGGTGAAGACAACTTGACGCCAATCCTGAGCAGTCCATTCAGCATGTTGTTGGGCCAATCTGTACCGCACTGTATGGTGTCGTGGTTGCAAGGATGAACCTCGCCATGGACGTCGGGGGTGAAGTTGCGCATCATCCAGCCTACTCCGGACAATTTGAGTCGTAACACGACGTCCTGTAGCTGCACGAAATCTTTATTCAACATGGTGGCGTTGCTGTCAGGGTTCTCCGGAGCCATAATCCGTAGGTAGCGGTCATCCACTGCAGTAGTAGCCCTTGGGCGGCCGGAGCGAGGCATGTCATCGACAGTTCCTGTCTCTCTGTATCTCCTCCATGTCCGAACAACGGCGCTTTTGTTCACTCCGAGACGACTGGACACTTCCCTTGTTGAGAGCTTTTCCTGGCACAAAGTACATTACTGGCCATTAAAATTGCTACACCAAGAAGAAATGCAGATGATAAACGGATATTCATTGGACAAATATACTAGAACTGACATGTGATTACATTTTCACGCAATTTGGATGCATAGAGCCTGTGAAATCAGTACCCAGAACAATCACCTCTGGCCGTAATAACGGCCTTTATACGCCTGGGCATTGTGTCAAACAGAGCTTGTATGGCGTGTACAGGTATAGCTGCCCATGCAGCTTCAACACGATACCACAGTTCATCAAGAGTAGTGACTGACGTATTGTGACGAGCCAGTTGCTCTGCAACCATTGACCAGACGTTTTCAGTTGGTGAGAGATCTGGAGAATGTGCTGGCCGGGGCAGCAGTCGAACTTTTTCTGTATCCAGAAATGCCCGTACAGGACCTGCAACATGCGGTCGTGTATTATCCTGCTGAAATGCAGGGTTTCGCAGGGATCGAGTGAAGGGTAGAGCCACGGGTCGTAACACATCTGAAATGTAACGTCCGCTGTTCAAAGAGCTGTCAGTGCGAACAAGAGGTGACCGAGACATATAACCAATGGCACCCCATACCATCACGCCGGGTGATACGCCAGTATGGTGATGACGAATACACGCTTCCAATGTGCGGAAACACGGATGCGATCATCATGATGCTGAAAACAGAACCTGGATTCATCCGAAAAAATGACGTTTAGCCATTCGTGCACCCAGGTTCGTCGTTGAGTACACCATCGCAGGCGCTCCTGTCTGTCATGCAGCGTCAAGGGTAGCCGCAGCCATGGTCTTCGAGCTGATAGTCCATGCTGCTGCAAACATCGTCGAACTGTTCGTGCAGATGGTTGTTGTCTTGTAAACGTCCCCATCTGTTGACACAGGGATCGAGACGTGGCTGCACGATCCGTTACAGCCATTCGGATAAGATGCCTGTCATCTCGACTGCTAGTGATACGAGGCCGTTGGGATCCAGCACGGCGTTCCGAATTACCCTCCTGAACCCTCCGATTCCATATTCTGCTAACAGTCATTGGATCTTGACCAACGCGAGCAGCAATGTCGCGATACGATAAACCGCAATCGCGATAGGCTACAATCCGACCTTTATCAAAGTCGGAAACGTGATGGTACGCATTTCTCCTCCTTACATGAGGTATCACTACAACGTTTCACCAGGCAACGCCGGTCAATTGCTGTTTGTGAATGAGAAACTGATTGGAAACTTTCCTCATGTCAGCACGTTGTAGGTGTCGCCACCGGTGCCAACCTTGTTTGAATGCTCTGAAAAGCTAATCATTTGCATATCACAGCATCTTCTTTCTTCCGGTTAAATTTCGCGTCTGCAGCACGTCATCTTCGTGGTGTAGCAATTTTAATGGCCAGTTGTGTAACAATGCGGACGCGATCGAACCGCTGTATTGACCATCTAGGCATGGTTGAACTACATAGAACACGTTCCGTGTACCTCCTTCCTGGTGGAATAACTGGAACTGATCGGATGTCGGACCCCCTCCGTGTAATAGGCGCTTCTCATTCATGGTTGTTAACATCTTTGGGCGGGTTTAGTGACATCTCTGAACAGTCAAAGGGACTGTGTCTGTGATACTATATCCAAAGTCAACGTCCATCTTTAGGAGTTCTCGGAACTAGGGTGATGCAAAACTTTTATTGATGTATGTACTTAAGCATTTCAAATTAACATCAATTCTGAAACTATTTACTGAGATCGCAAACGTCAACTGCTCCTACAGCCCGGACCAACCTAAGTGTGCCCAGATTTGGCACATAAGACATTTAACCCACAGATATCTTCGAGTGTTTTGAGAGAACTTTTCGTCAAAAAATGGTTCAAATGGCTCTGAGCACTATGGGACTCAACATCTGAGGTCATCAGTACCCTAGAACTTAGAACTACTTAAACCTAACTAACCTAAGGACACCATACACATCCATGCCCGAGGCAGTCGCGTTGTTCCGGACTGAGCACCCAGAGCAGCTCGGCCACCGCGGCCGGCCCATATTTACACCAACACACTTAAGCAATATGGCCATTATCTCATCTAAACTAAAAGCGTGTGCATCTAAAGTAGTGCTTATAAAAGTAGCTTAGGATTCTATCTTTCGGGAGATCCCTGAGAAATTATTTAAAACTAAACACAGAGTCATGAAAACAAAAGAATTTCAAATATGTTTCAAACGTTTCCGGCCCACGAACACCAATTCGCTCAGTAACTGAGCTCTAACCATGCTTAAACAATGCTTCCAACTGCTCACTGGTATCTTCTATCAACAATGGACACGGATTACAGACTGGCCTGGCCTGTTGAGGAAGGTTACTCTTACGTCTTTTCTCTTTATCTTGAAACTTATGGTATCTTTTTAATATGGGGACGAAAGACTGTAAACTGAAAATGCAAACTATATTTATCTCTGCAACCATTTACAGGATAGTTTTGAGTGATCACTTGTGAGGCATTTAATTAATTTAAGCGAAATCGCAGAGGTTTTGGTGCCTGATGATATACGTTTCGTAACTTCTCTAACAGCTTATAAATATTTTCCTGACTCCGTTTAGCCATCTTTCATCGAAAGTAGGCAGTAATTACTCATCTAGTTAAGCGTGTTCCACCGAATGGCTTCGCCCAACAAGTCTTTTGTCTGGGGGTGCGACGCCACCGAGGTCATGTTGATACTGGAGTGATGTGGTGTGGTCCCAGTTCTTCAGTCTTAAAAAGTATGCGCACTGTCCAGATAGTGACCAACTGGACGACGCCACGCGACTGAGTACCCGAAAACACTTAAAAATAGTCAATGGTCTTGAATTTATAAAATCACATATCAGTGAAGGTTAGTCTATTTACTATCAGTCTATTCGACACACCACTATTGACACATGAATGTTACGTATAATGATTACGTTCTTTATTGTATATTATGTTATTTGGACATCATCTTAGTGAATGTTGTCCACACTTATCGCATGATGATGCATGAGATTTCTCTTCATTTCTGAACTACAGTACACAAGGCCCAGGTGCTGAAAGTGCAAAATGTTTGTGGCTTTCTTATTGGTTCACCAGCCACATTGAGTGATAGCAGTGGAGATACTATCGAAGACAGTGCTGCGAAAGCAGATTTACTAAACACAGCCTTCCGAAATACCTTCACAAAAGAAGACGAAGTAAGTATTCCAGAATTCGAATCGAGAACAGCTGCCAACATGAGAAACGTAGAAGTAAATATCCTCGGAGTAGTGAAGCAACTCAAATCACTTAATAAAAGCAAGTCTTATGGTCCAGACTGTATACCAATTAGGTTCCTTCCGGAGTATGCTGATGCATTAGCTCCAAACTTAACAATCATATACAACCGTTCGCTCGACGAAAGATCCGTACCCAAAGACTGGAAAGTTACACAGGTCACACCAATATTCAAGAAAGGTAGTAGGAGTAATCCACTAAATTACAGGCCAATATCGTTAACGTCGATATGTAGCAGAATTTTAGAACATATATTGTGTTCAAACATTATGAATTACCTCGAAGGAAACGGTCTATTGACATACAGTCAACATGGGTGTAGAAAACATCGTTCCTGTAAAACACAACTAGCTCTTTATTCACATGAAGTGCTGAGTGCTATTGACAAGGGATTTCAGATCGATTCCGTATTTCTGGATTTCAGGAAGGCTTTTGACACGTACCACACAAGCGGCTCGTAGTGAAATTGCGTGCTTATGGAATATCGTCTCAGTTACGTGACTGGATTTGTGATTTCCTATCAGAGAGGTCACTGTTCGCAGCAATTGACGGAAAGTCATCGAGTAAAACAGAAGTGATTTATGGCGTTCCCCAAGGTAGTGTTATAGATCCTTTGCTGTTCCTTACCTATATAAACGATTTGGGAGACAATCTGAGCAGCAGCCTTCGGTTGTTTGCAGATGACGCTGTCGTTTATCGACTAATAAAGTCATCAGAAAATCAAAACAAACTGCCAAACAATTTAGAAAAAATATCTGAATGGTGCGAAAAGTGGCAGTTGACCCTAAATAACGAAAAGTGTGAGGTCATCCACATGAGTGCTACAAGGAACTCGTTAAACTTCGGTTACACGATAAATCAGTCTAATCTAAAAGCCGTAAATTCAACTAAATACCTAGGTATTACAATTACAAACAACTTAAATTGGAATGAACTCATAGAAAATGTTGTGGGGAAGGCTAACCAAAGGCTGCGTTTTATTGGCAGGGCACTTAGAAAATGCAACAGACCTACTATGGAGACTGCCTACACTACGCTTGTCCGTCCTCTTTTTAGAATACTACTGCGCGGTGAGGGATCCTTAGCGGGTAGGACTGACGGAGTACATCGAAAACGTTCAAACAAAGGCAGCACGTTTTGTATTATCGCGAAATATGGGAGAGAGTGTAACAGAAACGATGCAGGATTTGGGCTGGATATCATTAAAAGAAAGGCGATTCTCGTTGCGACGGAATCCTCTCACGAAATTCCAATCACCAACTTTCTCCTCCGAATGCGAAAATATTTTGTTGACACCGACCTACATAGGGAGAAAAGATCACCATGATAAAATAAGGGAAATGAGAGCTCGTACGGAAAGATATAGATGTTCATTCTTTCCTCGCGCTATAACGAAATTGGAATAATAGAGAATTGTGAAGATGGTTGGATGAACCCTCTGCCAGGCACTTAAATGTGATTTGCAGAGTATCCACGTAGATGTAGTTGTAGATATTTCGGACGTCCCTTACTAGTAAATAGGACGTCCCAAGTCTACGTTACGATATCATGTACAGAAAATGGTACTTCGAACCTTTTAGGATAATATACGTTCATAAAAAAATTTAGGGGAGAACAAATATGTCATACACAAAATAATCTGAAAATGTTGGACACATACACAACGTTAGAATTTCAATTGGGAAGACGATAGATAACTGTCAGTCCTGTATCGACTACACTGGTTTTAGAACTGAACGTTCGTTATCTTAAAAGTATTTTGTGACTGATACTCCAGTTCCGTGATGTCCATAAAGAATTTTCTGGCACCAAAAAGTTCAACAACGCCTGGGAAAGGAGAAAAGGAAAAAAGAAAACCTCTAATACCTTGTAGTTAGAAACAAAAAGTGCTCTCTTACTTTTTTGCGTATTTTCACAGCAATACATGAGTTTCGTCATAGGAGAAGAAATTTGTTACCTCTTGGTTTAATGTCCCATATGCGCCTGCAATTCAAAAGACTGAAATGCCGCAGTTATCCGAGTTCTGGTGTCCGATCAGTATACACCATTAGATTACACTCACTCTATGCCCTTTGATAACCACGAGATACTGTGACACTGTTTTTCGTATTTACATTTCGTTTGACGGCTCATCAACCTCTGAGCTTGGTCTCACAGAACCCTATTATATTGCATAAGAGAGACGCCTCCGGAAGTATATCGAGGGCTCGCCACGCTACATAATTTCCGATTTCGTATTAACAACCCATTCTTGATGAGTATTGCAATTTTTACCGATGTTAGCGTGTTAGCGGCACTAAGAAAAAATGTTTCAAATGGCTCTGAGCACTATGCGACTTAACTTCTGAGGTCATCAGTCGCCTATAACTTAGAACTAATTAAACTTAACTAACCTAAGGACATCACACACATCCATGCCCGAGGCAGGATTCGAACCTGCGACCGGAGCGGTCACGCAGTTCCAGACTGAAGCTCCTAGAACCGCACGGCCACACCGGCCGGCTGCGGCACTAAGAGATTAATTACTGGAATGGTAATGATTATTACAGAGCTTAGCCCACTATTTTCATAGTAATAACATTTGAGGTTGCAAGACTAGGTGGCTTAATCGTCGCGTGTTGTTGAACCCTCTAAGAACAGATAGATAGAGCGCTTAAGGTGTAGAGAAAACAAGGATGTTTGTGAAGCATTCGTCTGAATCTATCTTGAGAGTGGAACGTAGTGTTCTAATGGGGTCGCTCTGAACAACAGAAGTGGAAACTGCGGCATGAGGTGAACAGCGTGTACCACGGTGCGCGAAGACCAATGGATACGCTACTATGTAACAGCTAATCATGGAAAGAAGCGAATAGCTCCTATCATCTATTCGTTTCTCAACATACCCTCTACAACCTTTCGCAGTTTGTCGCTACATTTGTGGGACACTTTCCATGAAATTGACGAATGGGTAACACCAGAGACAGGGCGCTATATGTGTACCCACACTGATGTCGATCCAGAACGTGAACCTATGTCTAAATATTCAATCTGCAAGCCACCTAACGGTGTGTGGTGGATTGTACGCTGAATTCCGCTGTTACGAAATCATCTCCGCTTCCTCTTCACCCTTTTTCCTTCAAGAATTTTTTCGCTGTCACACTGGCTAACTTATCTACAATTTGAAGGTGACGCATGCTGACGATGTGTGCGGTGCTGAGGCGATGTGGCCAGTCGTGAAGTAAAATGAATAATAATTTCGTACGAACTTCTAGCATGCTGGAGTAGCTTGGATCAGCAACTTCTGTGGATCAGTAGAACGAAGAACCAAATGAAGTTCCAAATTTTTACTTTTCATTCACACGATGAATAGTTTCGGCGCAGTTGTTAGATCGGTTACTGCTACTACAATGGCAGGTTATAAGGATTTAAGTGAGTTTGAACACAGTGTTACAGTCGGCGCACGGGCGATCGGACACAGCATCTCCCAGATTGCGATGCGGTGGGGATTTCCCCGTACGACCATTTCGCGAGTGTACCGTGATATATTGGAAATCCAGTAAAATATGAAATCCACGACGTCGCTGCAACTGGAAAAAGATCCTGCAAGAACGGGACCAACGACGACTGAAAAGAATAGTTCAACATGACAGAAGTGCAACACGTTCCGCAAATTGCTGCAGTTTTCGATGCTGGACCATCAACAAGTGGCCGGCCACTGTGACCAAGCGGTTCTAGGCGCTTCAGTCCGGAACCGCGCTGCTGCTACGGTCGCAGGTTCGAATCCTCCCTCGGGTATGGCTGTGTGTGATGTCCTTAGGTTACTTAGGCATAAGTAGTTCTAAGTCTAGGGGACTGATGACTTCAGATGTTAAGTCCAATAGTGCTTAGAGCCATTTGAACAATCAACCAGTCTCAGCGTGCGAACCATTTAACGAAACGACATCGATATAGACTTTCCGAGCCGAAAACCCACTCGTTACCCTTGATGACGCCTTGCCTAGGCCTGTCAACACTGATATTGGACTGTTGATGACTCGAAACATATTGCCTTGTCGGGCGACTCTCGTTTCAAATTGTATCGAGTGGTTGGACATGTATGGGTATGGAGACAACCTCGTGAATCCATGGACCCTGCACGTCAGCAGGAGACTGTTCAAGCTGGTGGAGGCTCTGTAAAGGTATAGGGCGAGTACAGTTGGAGTGCTATGGGACCCCTGACACATCTAGATACGACTCTGAAAGGTGACACGTACGTAAGCATCCTGTCTGATCACCTGCATCCATTCATGTCCATTGTGCATTCCGACGGATTTGGGCAATTCCAGCAACACAATGCGACACTCCATACGTCCTGAATTGCTACAGGGAGGCTCCAGGAACGCTCCTCTGAGATTAAAAACTTCCGCTGGCCAGCAAACTTCACAGATACGAACATTATTGAGCATATCTGGGATGCCTTGCAGCTTGCTGTTCAGAAGAGATCTACACCCTTTCGTACTCTTACGTATTTATGAACAGCCCTGCAGGATTCATGGTGTCAGTTCCCTCCACCACTACTTCAGACATTAGCCGAGTTCATGCCAGATCGTGTTGCGGCACTTCTGCGTGTTCATGGGGGCCCTACATGATATTAGGCAGGTGTAGCAGTTTCTTTGGCTCTTCGGTGTACTTCAAACTGACCAGTTGAAAACTGACACGTCGACAGTGCGTGTTTACCAAGAAGCGGTCCTGCTCGCCGAGGCTGTTGGAGGGTCGCTGTCCGCCGCTTCCTGGTAAATGCGCTTCTGACACGTCAGTTTTCTACTGATCGGTTAGAATTATAGCGTAGTGATTTTTGCGGGTAACAGTATTTTATTTAGAGAAAGTTGAGTCCCCCTCCTTTCCGCATTAGCAGTTATACGTTTGACTTAAGTGCAGATGAACATCTGTTTTGAAGTCACGAAACCGGTTTTGCTCCTGTGTAACGACTGTGTCTCTTTGGAAACAGTGCAAAAAGTCCGCTGCACCGACGGCTCTAGGAGGCTTTTGACCGACAATGCGTGGAGAGTGCAGTTCAGGCCACAGGTGGTTATATGATGTGTTTTGGGTGTTCTTCGTATCATGAGTAGGGCACACTTGTTCTGGTTGCCGTGAACATAAATCGGAATTTTTATTTCAAAATTCCCGGCGACCAAGAGTTGTCGTTTCATCTGAATCTTCAGGATTATGCTGTGCACATTCCCGTCTTCCAGTGTGTTTACAGGGTTACTAGCAAACATTCTTAGTATGAAGAAAACTCGGTTAGCCTGCCGAAAGGCTATGTTACACTTGAAGGAACTTGCCTCTCTCCCCCCCCCCCCTCCCCCCCCCCCCCCATCCACCATTATCGACGCCTTGGGGATGACTTTTTCCGGTGTGGTTATTTCAGGATGAACCACTTTCAAAGTATGATACAAGCAATTGCAGCAATAGTCGTGCGCGTGCGACAGCATCCATTACCAGTAAGTTCTAAAACACCGCGCATAAAAAAGGGAGTTTTCTGGGGCTCTTACGTTGGGATCTGTTGGTGTCAGAAAGATAGGGTAGTTTGTTTTGTACTTTCCTTGGGCTAGAGACCATTTATATAAAGAACAACCTCAGAGACAGTGTTACTTTTTGAATATTACACACCTGCTCCAGCTTAGGAAAATATATTTATTCATTGTAAAATTAAAGATCTGTTACCTCTTGTTTTAAAACAGGTCGCACGTATTATACTTTTCGTTTTTTACCTTTTTTGTAGTTTTTTTGTTTTGTTTTTAACCACAACATCTGACAGAAATAGTACTTTTTTCAAATAACAATAATTTGAGGTGGAGGTGTGAATAAAATTTTGTTGTTTTAAGAAGAATGTAAAAAGTTGATGGCTAGAGGCGAGATTTGTTAGCGCCATCACCGATTCTGACTGGCGGTGAATTTCTCGGAAAGGAGCTGTTGACCGACAGTCACAACAAAAAATGTTTGGTTAGTAGTAGAGAAGTAGTATTACTAACCCTACGGCGTTAACATCAGCTGCTCATCCGTGCACAACATTTGGTGCGTTCTGGACTACATCGCCAGCACCTTACACTGTTTTACCGTTACATCTCGTCTCCCTCCTCCTGTTCATCTTCAGTGTCACTGTTTTCGCTGTCACTGTGAGTGTCACTGTCCACCCTCTGGAGATTGTTATCACGTTGCATATATGCATGTCTGTTGTGTCGTGTTCGCAGCTGCTCTTCATTTGTCGTTTTTGAAATATTATTTGTCAATGCACTTATTTGGGCCCTTTGATTTTCGTCTCTTACGCTGTGCGTATGTATGTATGTTTGTTTCTGTGTAGTCTAAATGTAGTGTAAGACTATTTTTCGCGTATTGCCCACAGAAGAGGACAATGTGTTCTGGGGAACCGTCTTCTTCGCATGTGCATGTACGTGTCTAAGACTCACGCGCTGTAAGTAGGTGGGATAAGGTCCGTGTCTAATTACGAAATGTACCATACCGCGGCTGGCATCGACATGTTTCACTTTCAACCGCTTCCTTAAGTCAGGGAGGAAGTCGTGCAGTCTATGTCCCTTTTCACTCAAGTTACCATATATCCAAACGCCAACTTTTACGATGACGTGTCTCCTGTATCGGTGCACCAGTTATTATGTGTATCTTATCTGGTCTTCCCATTTTAACCAGCACGTTGCAGCTCTGTATTTGATCGTGATACTTATGGGGAATATTCCGAGAACCACACACACTGTGCACATACTGAGGTGGTGGCGAAGGCTCCAGATAGCCTAAGCAGGACAATACTATGCCCTGGTCTGACTGATGCTTTTTGGTGACCAGTTTCAGTCTATGTGCCCACGTGCTAGCTGCGAAGCTGAGTACTAATTCGAAGAGTGCATAGTGGTAGGTTCGTATGACTGGTAGAGGCAGTCTATACTGTTTTTAATTTAGCCTCACCAGTTAATGTTTTTTTTCTGCTTTGTCTGTTGATAGCCTTATGTGTTCATGGAAAATCAACTTCTCATTTACGTGTTCCCCAAGACAGCGCGTAACATGTGCTCGTTTGACATTTGTGTAGACTATTTTAACTGAAGCGTTCATTTGAAGTGATCTTTTCAGTAGTGTGTATTTCTTTTGTTTTTGATTATCCACAGTTTTTTGTTGTAAAACCATAGCGTAATTGTTTGTAGTGTTCCACTGGCTTTCTCTTCTAGCTGCGCTCTGTTGTTTGCAGTGACTACAACTAATAGGCCATCTGCGTAGGCGACAGCTCCGTTTGACCTGCCATAACCATCTAGAAGTTGTATGATCGTATTGATTGTTATGTTCCAGAAGATGGGACCGCAGATTGACCATTGATGACAATGATCGGCAATTCATTTAATTACTTTCCGGCTGTCTATCTGTCATTCGGCTATTCGGTGTTCACAGTAGTCTAGGAAGGTGTTCAGGTACCTCCCGATGTCATAACCTTTGAAAAATTGCGGGCCACAATAGGTTATCGAATGCTCTGGGGATGTTAATGATTATTGCCATGGCATATATCTGTGTTGTGGTATTAACTATGTGTAGGGTATGGCTGATGCTATCACCTATTGACTTGTTGGTTCTGAATGGTTCAAATGGCTCTAAGCACTATGCGACTTAACATTTTAGGTCATCAGTCCCCTAGACTTTTAACTACTTAAACCTAACTAACCAAAGGACACACATCCATGCCCGAGGCAGGATTCGAACCTGTGACTGTAGCAGCAGCGCGGTTCCGGACTGAAGCGCCTAGAACCGCTCGGTCACAGCGGCCGGCGTGGTTCTGAAGCCGAACTGATGTTGCCTCATGTCCTTGAGAACTCTTTTGGTCTGCAAGCAGTAACTTTTCCTGAATCTTTGGTAAGGTGTTTATCAGGCAACTGATTTCTTAATGGTGACCACTTTGGAAGTTTTCCATGCTGTAGGTACCCTGTCCATCCGTGAGGCATGAGGCATCGTCCGGTAACGTTGATAGGAACGGGCTGATTTGCGGTGCTAGTTTCTGATCTAGGTGATTTTCTGTTTTTGAGCTCTGAGATTACTAGCGCAACATTTTCTTGAGCGAAAGGACAGGTAAGCTACAGTGTTGTGCAGAGGGTTTGGGTCTTCTGTTAGTGTTGTACGATATTGTATGTCTGCATCAATGACGTCGTCGGGGAGCAGTTTATACAGTAGAAATTCCGCTGTATTTCTCCATCGTGCCGTCCTCCTGCCTTAGCGTTCCCGGCAATAGCGGGGTTTTTATCTTCTCTGTCGGTATTCTGTATTGTGCTCCCGCATACGTTGCTGTGTTTGTTTTGTTCCCATTGTTGTTTACGCGTGTTGTGTAGGATCTGTCTACATATTTCTTGTGTATGCTTGTATGCCTCAAGTCTTATGCGTCTGTTCCTGTCTAGTATATATAATTTTCGATTGCGTCTCGTGATCTTTGCCGTCGGTAATAATGTGTTTGGTGCATCTTGTAATATTCGTGTTAGTTTGTGTGCTCTGTAATTCATACTTCCATTTATGTTTTCTAGGTGATGTTGTTATTTAATTTATATAATTTATATTAATTTTTTTCAGCCTGCTTTGTGGAACAGTTTGTGTGTTATGTGTGATAGTTTGGAGTGTGAGACAGTGTGTGTATTATGATATTGTGGTCGCTACTGATTATATTGTCGTGTGCGGTTCAGTTTGTTACTTTTGTGTTCATTACTTGCAGTTGTGTTTCTTGTACCAGGTTGGTAACTATGCATGCTCTGTCATCTGTTCTGAGTTCCAAAGGATGGGTCTTGAATTAATGTCGGCACTTATCACTAATTTTTTGCGTCTGGCATATTTTGCTAGGTATCTGAATTGGTCTCCCTAAGGTTCTATTTGGTGGCTGTATTGAGTGTATATGGATGCAAAATGTCCATATAATGTTCCTGTTGGTTATCTCTATGGTAACTAAATGTTGATTGCATAGCTGTGTCACCTTAATTATGTAATAAGTCTACTTAATATTACCACTGCTGCTTTACAGTCATTTCTGCCTGTTATTATGGTAGGATGTTTTTGTAGGCATATCAGTTGCCCATTTCTATTACAAGGTTCTTGTAAGGACATGATGTCTGCTTGAAGGGCTTTTGCTATTTTCTGCATTTCCGCTTTAACTGTAGCACTGTTTTTTTCTATTATGTAGTAAGATTATCATTTTTTGTCTAGGTGTTTTGGGTGTTTTACGTGAGCGACACAATTATTGCTTGTCTGCAAGTAATCGACACACGTTCGTGCTTGTTCTCATACATTATTTGTATGTATTTTGTCAAAGCTGAATGATTCTGACCTTCGGAGGCAACCTGGAGCATGAGGTCGAGCAGCGGCTCTGCTGATACAGGAATATTCTCTGTCCTTAGGGTGATTGTGTCTGTCTGCTCAGTTAGGCATACTGAGAAATAGAGAGAGAATAACCCTTTGGAGTCGGTCGCGGTGGCCGAGCGGTTGTAGGTGCTTCAGTCCGGAACCGGGTGATTGCTAAGGTCGCCGTTTCGAATCCTGCCTCGGGCATGGAAGTGTGTGATGTCTTTAGGTTAGTTAGGTTTAAGTAGTTCTAAGTTATAAGGGATTGATGCCCTCAGATGTTGAGTCCCATACTGTTCAGAGCCATTTGAGCCATTCTAGAAGTTCCGTCTTCCTGTTTTCAAAAACCTTTATCCATTATGGAGAAAAACTCCAAAAACGTCATTTGCGGATACCAAGACGGCTATAAATAGCAAATGGCTGTAATTTCTAATACATATATAAGATTCCGATCTCGATCAAACCTGAAAATTAGTTTAATATGTTTACTCGTTCAAATTAAAGCTAGCTAGACAGGTAAAATACGCACTTAAAATCTTGTGTAAGGCGAGAACGTAATTTATGAAGTGATGTTGCACGGTGAAATATGTTGTAAAGTATATCCGTTATCATCACGTTGCAATACTGAAGAACAAGCAAAATTTTTGTGCAGGTAAAATCCGGTCTTAAATGCAAGCTTAGTTTTGCGCGCTCTCAATTCCTCATAACTAACCTAGCAACGTTTTACTAACCAATAAAGTTTTTTCGTATGGGCTACATGTCCTGCTGTAGCAGGGAAAACAAGGGAACTAGCGGAGGAATCCTCCTATCGGAACACGAAAAGGCGAATAAGCTGTTGTTTATTTAAAAGACTCTGGCTGAAAAGTGTGGTACTAGTTGCCACATTTTACCTTCCTGAGCATTTTTAAAATTTTTTCAAAAAATTTTGCTATGTGAACATACTAGCGATTTCATGCTGAGAGAGTAGGGGACAGTGGCAGCGGGAAAGAGACGGAAAAGTAATATATGCTGGAAGTAGGCAGTTGTTTTGGTACAGAAAGAACGAAGGAGGTAATGGCATTGAGGCAGAAAGAGAGGGATATAGAGGCAGTGGAACATAGTGGACAGTGTCAGATCAGTGGTAGGAAAGACTAAAAGAGGCAGTGCCAGAGGAAGGGGAATAGCGAGAAGGAGAACGTGGAAATGGGAAAAAGACAGAATCTGTGACATTGATAACGAAGAAGACAGAGATAGTGACAGTGAAAACAGACAAGAGCGGTGAGAAGGAATGAATGAGAAAATAGCAGTAAGAGAGAGTAAAAAGGAGACACAGTGATGGACTAGCGGTTGTGAGAGAGTTACAGTTAATGCAGCTTGCGGATGTGAGAGGTGAGTTGCATGTTAAAAGGAGAGCGAATATGTTCGCATGCCAAAATTTTGGGAAAAATTTTAAACGTGTTGAGGAAGGTAAAATGAGCCAGCTGCTACCGAACATGTTAGACAGAGTCTCTGAAATAAACAGGAGTTCAAAAATGGCTCTCAGCACTATGGGGCTTGACGTCTGAGGTCATGAGTCCCCTAGAACTTAGAGCTACTTAAACCTAACTAACCTAAGGACATCACACACATCCATGCCCCAGGCAGGATTCGAACCTGCGACCGTAGCGGTCGCGCGGTTCCAGACTGTAGCGCCTAGAACCGCTCGGCCACCCCAGCCGGCATAAAGAGGAGTATATCCACCTTTTTTATACTCCGATAGGATCATTTTTCCGCTGGCGGCAGTAAACTTTAATTTTTCTGTTACTTATCCAACTCGAAGAATCATACTATGGCGGCATTTGTTTAAAATTATGGATGATGAATGCGTTCAGGAACTGCGCACAGTGGTTCTAGTGAAATGTAAAGTGCTTTTAGAGCGCAGGGAGCGTTTTCACTTAGTGAGCGTCGTGGTACGTGACGGGGTTTCCTCGGCAGGCGCATCAGCTAAACGACGCCGCCGTCGGCTAACCGGGGCGGCCCTAATGCTTCCCAGAGGGGCGGCACGCCTCATTCCCGCCGGCGGCGATGCTGGCGCCAGCCGCACCGCGACCGCAATGCCGAGAGACGACGGCCAGGCATTTCCTTTCTGCCGCCGTGCTCTCGGTTTAGTAGGTTTAATACATAAGGATCGAATGAATCCCACGTTTTGTTGTTGTTGAGTCATAATATTCTGATTTGGCGCAGCATTCCATACTAGTCTACCCTGTGCAAGCCTCTCTACATAAGTGTTGCCGTTTGCAGCTAGACCAGCTAACTGAAGTCCTACCCTGGTCTCTCTCCACAATGTCCAGAGCTGCCCCACCTCCGACACACATCCACACAGTTCCCTCCGTTAATAAACTGACCATCTCTTGATGTCAACTCTTTAGTCCGTTTGTGTCCACTAATCGGTTCAGTAGCTCCCCATTAGTAATTTTATACAGGGTGTAACAAAAATGTACAGCCAAACTTTCAGGAAACATTCCTCACACACAAAGAAAGAAAATATGTTACGTGGGCATGTGTCCGGAAACGCTTACTTTCCGTGTTACAGTTCATTTTATTACTTCTCTTCAAATCACATTGATCATGGAATGGAAACACACAGCAACAGAACGTACCAGCGTGACTTCAAACACTTTGTTACAGGAAATGTTGAAAATGTCCTTCGTTAGCGAGGATACACGCATCCACCCTCCGTCGCATGGAATCCCTGATGCGCTGATGCAGCCCTGGGGAATGGCGTAATGTATCACAGCCGTCTACAATACGAGCACGAAGAGTCTCTACATTTGGTACCGGGGTTGCGTAGACAAGAGCTTTCAAATGCCCCCATAAATGAAAGTCAAGAGGGTTGAGGTCAGGACAGCGTGGAGGCCATGGAATTGGTCCGCCTCTACTAATCCGTCGGTCACCGAATCTGTTGTTGAGAAGCGTACGAACACTTCGACTGAAATGTGCAGGAGCTCCATCGTGCATGAACCACATGTTGTGTTGTACTTGTAAAGGCACATGTTCTAGCAGCACAGGTAGAGTATCCCGTAAGAAATCATGATAACGTGCTCCATTGAGCGTAGGCGGAAGAACATGGGGCCCAATAAAGATATCAAAAACAATGCCTTCCCAAACAATGAGTCGCATGTCAACACAAGCACCGAAGTCAACATTACCTTCCTTCAATTGGGCCAACTGGCGGTGAATCGAGGAAGTACAGTACATACTGACGATACTAAAATGAGCTCTAACATGGAAATTAATCGTTGCCGGACACATGTCCACATAACATCTTTTCTTTATTTGTGTGTGAGGAATGTTTCCTGAAAGTTTGGCCATACCTTTTTGTAACACCCTGTATATCCATCTGACCGTCACCATTGTAGCACCATATTTTAAACGCTTCTATTATCTTCTTGTTTCTGCTGTTTCTTTCCCTCGTTAACAGTCCTTTGGAGAAGGAATGTTTTTTCTGTTGGCAGTCTGGCAAAACCAGATAAGGACACTTTGTGTCGGATCTAGCTTCTCACTATCTGCTTCAGTTATCGCAGATAGAACAGATCCGAAAGTGGTATGGTCTAGAGCTAAGCGTATGAATTTCCACTGCTGACGACTGAGTACGACAGAATCTATCGTTGTTTTCGTGTTGGCATTTGTTTTGTAGTACGTTACACAGTAGATGAAAAGGCACGCTGAATATGACTGTAGCAGTTCACACTCGAAGTCAGTTACATGGAAGAACTACAAATGTTTAAAGGAATTTAAAACGTATGGGTACATATCGAGCGCCACTGTTAGTTGCTCCTGAAGGAAATCGTGAAAAATTCTGCTAATTTTAGCTACTCTAACAAATAGTTCCCTATACCAGCTGTACTGTATCATGCTGACATTAAGTGAATTGCCATCTAATGCATTTTTCAACGCATTTATGAAACGATGTTGGAGCATCCAACGCTTAATAGAAGGTGTGATTTCCCTAAGACTCCAACTTTTAATAGTAAAAAAAAAGAACCTCCATCACTATATCTTTGCCCAGTGAGCTGACTCATTGTTTGATTCCATACAGTGGGACATAAGGTAATCAGTGAACTGTGCTTCAGGTAACTTGCTTACTCAATGAGAAAGAACTTGCATACAACTAATCATTTTGGTAACTGGCTCCTGATAGTTCACTTTCGAACTGTTCTTCTAGCAATGCCTTTATACTGGCATCTAATTAAGTTTAATACAAATGGTCATACTTTTCCTGTGTACAAAGTCATTCTTGGCTATCAAATTTGTTAAGACAAATGTATATAGTTGAGCAAGAACTTTGTGCAGTAATTTTAACATTCTGAACCTCTAGTGAAATTGGATATATATAATTCAGATTCAACATGTTACCAAATTTTAGTATTTTCCTTGTTTCAAGGAGAAGCAGTGTTCTTAGATATATAACAGCTACAGTGCCACCATCTGTTTCAGAGTTAATTTCTGGGAACTGTATGGCGACATGCTGAAAAGTAATGCCTCCAAATTTTAATGTGATAACTCTTGAAGTTTTTTTAACTAAAACCGACTTTATTAACATTCTACATCTTTATTATTCTTGAATCTTCTGGAGGACCGAGACTCGAACTCGGGACCTTTACCTTTTGCGGGCAACTGAAATATCCAAGCATGGCTCACGACCCCCCTTCACAGCTTCAGCTCTGCCACTACCTCGCCTCCTACCTTCCAACATACCTGTGAAGGCGGGTCGTGAATCGTGCTTGGGTATCTCAGACTACGCAGGAACCTAGCACCAAGGACTTCTACCACTACTTTCAACGGACACTACCTGATAATGTTGAACGCCGACATGCGGCAGTTGGCTGGAGGCGGGTGTGGAGTAACATATACTCGCCTTTCCTTCCCACCACGGTCAGGGCCCTGTGGTATGTGATAACGACTGAAAAAGTCCCCACCCGACAACGTTTACACATGATACATCTTGCCGAGGATCCTCTCTGCCCCAGCTGCGCCGCTGTTGACACCGACATGTACAGTTTCATTTGTGGTACGGCTATCGACTGCTGGCTCCTCACGCGGCGGATGTTGGCATTGTTGCTACGACGGACGCCTCAGTCCGTAGAGTCCACCGAACTGAACCATCCCGACGTCACTTACTTACCTGCTACTCGTCATAACGACACGGTGTGGGTTAAGGGTATGCCATTGTCATACTTCCTTAATGAGAGTGTTGCAGGGTTGTCAGATTACTGGAGTTATTTAACGAGTAACTACACGATTTTACGGCGCAAAGCGTCGTATGGTACCGTCTTTGGCAATTACTTGGTGTCGTTGTTTACGCTTCCTCCAGACCACTGGGGTGTACCAGGTGTGAGAAGAAACTGAGATGTCATACATGATGGAATGATGAGAGACATAAACGGTAATTATAGGGTGTTTCACCCTCATTGAACGAGGAGACGACCAGGACATCACGCCATCTGGCTGCTGTGGACACCCCTGAGAAAAAAAGATAGAACAAAAAAAAGAATTACCAATAAAAACACGTGGACAAAATGAACAACAAATAAAATATAATAAAGCATTGTACGCCTTCCTTTATCCTTTTCTTTTTTTAATAAAATATTCAGAGGCATATTTAGTTTTAGTTCTTGGGCGGAGCTTGAAGTGGTGGCGCACGACCGTCCTAGTTAGCTTTAGAGTGAAAGTGGCGGTGGCACTAAGTCAAATAGGTTTCTGGGGGTAGTATGGGTGATAAGGGCCAACTCCTGAAGTGGAAGAGGTGTAAACACTACACAAAAAATAAAAAAAAAAGTCGGTAGAGCACTTGCCCGCAAAAGGCAAAGGTCCCGAATCGAGTCTCGGTCTGGCACACAGTTTTAATCTGCCAGGAAGTTTCATATCAGCGCACACTCCGCTGCAGAGTGAAAATCTCAATCTTTGTTATTCATGTCTAACTATGTATTTAAAATAGTCAACCTAGCGACGAATACATTTCTGCTAACGACAGACCAGATTGTTGATACCGTCACTTTAGGATGTTTGACTTTGTTGACGGGGCCACAATCTCACCTTTGCTTGTACCACTTCATCACTATCAGAGTCCTTGAAGATATTTGGTACAGAGGGACATCGCTTGGGGCCAAGGCGGGACAGTATGGAGGATAATCGAAGACAGGGAATCAAAAGTTGTTGCAGATGTCACAGCGTTCGTGTGTTGCCTGGCATTTGGCATATTGCAGGAGAGGGTACTTCGTCTGTTAACGAACTCTTCGAATTCGTGCCTTTAGTTCCGCTGAGTACCATGCAGTACCTTGCAGAGTGTCTGGTGGTGCCGTTAGGCATGAATTCCAAATGAACCACACACTGAATGTCCCCAATGTCAAAATGTCTTTCCCTACTGATGGCATGATCTTGAACGTTCCTGACGTCGTCATCATTTGTGGCGGAATTCCACTAACGCTCTCTTGCTTTCAGCGTCAAAATCGTGAACTCACCTTTCATCAACTGTCATAACATTGTTGAGGAATTCATCGTCCTCACGCTTAAAACGGGAAAGAAAATTTTGACAAATGTCAGTCTCCTATTTTATGGCAAATGTGGGCATGCACACATTTGTCTTGAATTTTCTCATTTTGGGAAGACAGAAGGAGCGGTCTGTTTAATTTGCTAAGAACATTCTAAAGCCAAAATCGTACAAATATTTCTTTATTTGAAACAACCGGTTTTGACAGACTTTGCTGCCATCTTCAGGTATTCAAAAATCTTGTTGTTATGAAACTTTATCACTTTAAGTTGGACCTCACGAGAAGTTGTATGTGCCATTTTATGTCCACAAGACAACATGACGTGAGATCCAACTCAAAATGAACACACTTCATAACAAAACGTTTTCTTAAGACCAGGAGGGTGACAGCAAAGTCCGTCGAAACCGGTTGTTTTAAATAAAGAAATATTTATGTGATCTAAGCTATAGAATATTCTTACACATTTGTGTGTACCACAGTTCTGTAATGATGACTTGTACACACTTACCTGAAAGCTGAGTCTGTGTTACCCTACGATTTCCTCTGATGAATTCTCCAATCGGATTCGGATGAGTCTCGTCGCTTTCCGTACGCAGACGTCCACTCTCAGCACTGACACACACACATCGTTGAGGTTGACACCACGGTTTCCTTAATTACGACCACTAACAACCCAACGTCACACATTAGTGATGTCGATACAATCATCGCCGTACACAACTTTCATTCTCGTACGGATTTCAATTGGATATGCTTTCTATGGTTAGAAACTCGATTAAAGCACGCTGTTTCTCTCTCACCAACATGGTTACATTACACACCGCAATGTTACACCTAACAATGCGGAACCCTCTTTTGGCCGATGGTTGCAACCTGTATCAGCGAAGTGGGAAAGTCCATCGAGTAATATGCACCATTTATAATGACTCAAGCGAAACTGAGAAGTGTTGTATTGTACTCTTGATACAATCACAAAAGAAGATTTTACTCGTCGCCACCGTCAACTATTTATAGTACGCTGCGAGAAACACTAAGAGAGGGGAACAAGGAGAACACTGAAAGGCTGAGAATGATTAGTGCCAAGAACTCAGACACTTTTTGATCAATACTCAACTGTGTACAAATCGACTCAGGAAGCAGATCCTGAAATTCACTAATATTTCAGAAGCTAAGGCTGGACAGTAAAGAGTTCTAGTCCCATTAGCAACCTCACTGAAGTCGGGCAAGTGTGGACTCACTGGAAACCGACTCTGCAGCATGAAATAAAGAAAGCTCCTGCACCCAGACCTCCCTTCGCCATCGGTTCGCACCGCAACCACATGTGCTCAAGGCCAGGAGATGCAGGGGATAGGGGGAGGGGAGGGAAGTGTGTGATGTTGTAAGCAAAGCACGCACAACCATGCAACACCACAGGCGTCGTTAGGTCGACAATCCACTCCATACAAGTAGAAGCACGCCCGGGTTCCCGGGTTCGATTCCCGGCGGGGTCAGGGATTTTCTCTGCCTCGTGATGGCTGGGTGTTGTGTGCTGTCCTTAGGTTAGTTAGGTTTAAGTAGTTCTAAGTTCTCGGGGACTGATGACCATAGCAGTTAAGTCCCATAGTGCTCAGAGCCATTTTACAAGTAGAAGGCGATCTCCTCGGTAGCCGGGCTGACGTGGAACTGCCCCACGTTTCACTTTCTAGCAGCAGCACCACTGCGACTTCTTGGTGCGGCAGTTCTGTGTTATACGTCATCTGTGAGTGTGTTGTTGATCTATCGAAGCTTGTGGTGTCGCCTGGTGGTGCGTGCTGTGCTTACGACACCACACTTCTCACCCCGTCCCCATCCCAAAAATCTCCTGGCCTTGATCGCACGTGACTGCGGTGCGAGCCGATGGCGAGGGGAGGACTGTGTGTGCAGGAGCGCAGATGGGACTGCTCAGCAGTGTGGGATCCGTACCAGATAGGGTTGATAGAAGATATAGAGAAGATCCAACGGAGAGCAGTGCGCTTCGTTACAGGATTATTTAGTAATCGCGAAAGCGTTACGGAGATGATAGATGAACTCCAGTGGAAGACTCTGCAGGAGAGACGCTCAGTAGCTCGGTATGGGCTTTTGTCAAAGTTTCGAGAACATACCTTCACCGAAGAGTCAAGCAGTATATTGCTCCCTCTTACGTATATCTCGCGAAGAGACCATGAGGATAAAATCATAGAGATTAGAGCCCACACAGAGGCATACCGACAATCCTTCTTTCCACGAACAATACGAGAGTGGGATAGAAGGGAGAGCCGATAGAGGTACTCAAGGTACCCTCCGCCACACACCGTCAGGTGGCTTGCGGAGTACGGATGTAGATGTAGATGTAGATGAACCGGGACTGTACCTGGTGCCAGGTCCGGCCTGGCTTTCGCCCTGAGCCCCCACGAGAACGCCTTTCAAACCGCAGGGAAGGCTTTCGGCAACATCCAGGGCCGCAGTTTGGAACTCTGGACTCTCCGCAGATGAAGACGGCAGGGTGGAGAGGCGTTGCACACGACGACATGGGCTACTGTGATGATGGCATGAGGGATGAGAGGACGTCCACCTTCATGGGAAGGGCTTCGGGCTGAGATGTTATCTGGTCCGGGGTGGATGGCTGCGACCCTGGTTCGTGGATGCGTGCTGAATCTAGTAAAACGCGGCAGCAGGATCATAGAATGTCAGAGGGCGAAGCTGGTTCTGGTGTCTTTTGAGTAGCAGTACTGTAAGGGAAGAAATCAAGAAATCAAGGACAGGATGATCCAAGAATATGTGATACGGTTCCCTGTTGCCATCACTGTCTGGGGTGGAAGGTCTTGAAGAGTACTGTGTCTTGGATCAGGAAATGAGTATCTTTGTGCAGACCAGTACCCCGCTGAATGGGGCTGCAGATGAAGCATGGTGCGATGCCGGCGGTCGATGAAGCCATGCGCAAATCTGACAAATTTTGTTATATCCATAGAAAGGATACAATGACAAACTAAGCCCATGCCTAGAATAGTGAGTTATAATTAAAAATATAAGTCTGAGGAGATGGTTATCAGAGCGGAAATAATATTAAAATATTGCTCAGCACGCCAAGTATATAAGCAAATATTTGCCGATAGAGAAATTACCTCAAAATTCAATTACAAAATCTCTCGCATATAGAATTTTAGGCAGAAATATTAGAAAGCAGTACATCAGAGCCTTAAGAAGGGAAAGGTGACACTTAACTTAAAAAGGGAATTCGCCAGGGTGAACAGTTTCCTTGTAGCAATATCAGACACTCCTCCGACACAGCCGGAAGACACGTGCAGGAGCACAACAGCAACAGATCCTCTCGACCAGCAGCCGCCGAAATATCAGCCTCATGCTTTACTAGGCTGAAAGGCGCCAACCAAGGGAATAGTTAGTGACGAGGCGCTACAAACAGTGTTTCCTTGAATCAGTCCTCAGTCTTGACAACCATGAAAAAGACACGAGGTAAAGGGTAAGTTTCATGAGTAAACCACTGAATTTGAAATATCTGCAGAGCATATGGGCTTGGTAACCAACAGCAAGTAAATGTCTTAGTGGTAAACTATATTGTCAATGCAGGGACGGTCACTAACTTACACCCAAAATTTCTACCAGTGTAATAAATGCAAAGGTCAACACGGTTGTGGCCAAGATTAATCATAATAAATCAAAATGTTCCAGTGATCTCTAACGCACCAACAGCAGAGATACAGATAACAGAGCGCGACGAACGCTGACTGCAAAATTTTCTATTCATGGTCCTTGAATACGCGGAAATGATGAAGGCAAAGCTGTAGGCTCCAGGTCGGCACAGCACGGATAAACATGGAAGTGGAAACCCAGTGAAGGGCGTAGGAGGACACAGTCGGTACAGCAGTGTGATTGCCACTGCCCAAAGGAATCACTAGTCGAACTTGGCATAAACAGAACTAACGGCCGAAGGAACCGCTGCGCGCGAAAATGCATGCGTGATATTCGTGCTGATCTTTTTGGGTCAAATCCACATTCGAATGGGGATCTTCTATCCCCGTCGTTAATTATATATATATATTGCTGCACCCCTCCTGCCAATTCTCACCTTACAATGCTATTTGAAACTCTCTGACCCAGCACTCATGTACGAAACCGTAAGTTAAATTCGAGGTGCATAGTAGGGCGCCAGTCAAAAAAGTGAACTGAAGCTGTCACGGCTCAGATTTCTTGCAAGTCATACGAAGTCGTGCTGATAAGTAATGCCTCAGAATTTTTTATTCCGTTCTTGTGTTGTCGTGGGAAAAGCACGCACCACCAGGCAGCACCACGAGGGTCGACAAGTCGACAACCCACTCCAGAGACGGCCGATGGCTCAGCAATTGCCACATCAGGAAGTCGCAGTGGTGGCGCAGCCAGAACGGTGATACGCGCCGGCGCTGCAGCAGAGTGGGCAGTTCCAAGCCAGCTCGACCACCGAGAGAACCGCCTTCTAAATGGCTCTGAGCACTATGGGACTCAACTGCTGAGGTCATTAGTCCCCTAGAACTTAGAACTAGTTAAACCTAACTAACCTAAGGACATCACAAACATCCATGCCCGAGGCAGGATTCGAACCTGCGACCGTAGCGGTCTTGCGGTTCCAGACTGCAGCGCCTTTAACCGCACGGCCACTTCGGCCGGCGAACCGCCTTCTGCTTGTGTTCTTCACGCCCGTATTGTCTGCATCTGGCAAGGCCACACCAGCCTGTCAGTGAATATTCTAATTAGACGGGAACTGTTAACGATCCAGCCTTACCTTCTGCGATAGTACGTAGCTGAACTTCAGGATCTGCTGCCTCATTCTATTTGTAAAAATTTGAGTACTCGTCTATAAATGTGTGTCTTCTTGTCACTAATCATTATCAATGTTTCTGTGTTCTCCTCTCATAGTGTTTTACTCAGCTCATTATAAACAGTTGAGGGTGGGAAGGAGTAATATCTCCGTATTTGGTTGCATCAAAAGTACGATACAACAGCCGGCGCCGAGGAGGAAAAGAATCTGCGCAAGTTACAAAACTAATTTTAGTTTTTGAACAGTCACCCTTGTTATTTGCTATTTATTACTTCCTATTTAATTTTATATGTCTAGTACATTAGTGTGTGGACTTTTGATTCAGGACAGACGCTACTACTGAGGCGACTGTGTTATTTTGTGAGCGACGGATAATCCAAATCCCTTATAGACATTGATGGCTCCTGCGTCACAGGACGATTCTCTGGTGCGGATTATTCAGTTATAGAGGGAGCAAATCCAACAGTTGCTGCAAGCCTGGCGCAGCTAACACAACAACAGCAGAATCTGCAAGCAGCACTGCAGCCTCAGCCACGTTCTCCAACAGTCATTCCACCATTCCACAGTATCAACAAAGAGCATAACGACTGGTGGGAATACTCATCTCAACTGATGAATCGTACGGGGGCACACTAATTGCTAGGTATGGAGAGCAAAGCATATTTTTCTTTTTGTTGTGAGCACAGAAGTGTGCAGGCTCGTAGTGAAACTGTTTTCTGACAACCAGAACTGTTAGAGTTTGAGACTTTAGTTAGCAATTTAACCATTTTATTGTATTGTATGTTGGTTGGTTGGTTGGTTTTGGGGAAGGAGACCAGACAGCGTGGTCATCGGTCTCATCGGATTACGGAAGGATGGGGAAGGAAGTCGGCCGTGCCCTTTCAGAGGAACCATCCCGGCATTTGCCTGGAGCGATTTAGGGAAATCACGGAAAACCTAAATCAGGATGGCCGGACGCGGGATTGAACCGTCGTCCTCCCGAATGCGAGTCCAGTGTCTAACCACTGCGCCACCCCGCTCGTATTGTATGTTAACGGGGGACCTAGAAACGACTGAGATGCTCCGTCCCCGCCGCAGTCGCAGTGGCCCACAACCCCACGACGACTACCGCAGTCCACTTCACCCCTCCGCCGCCCCATACCGAACCCAGCTTTATTGTGCGTTTCGGCCCCCAGTGGACCCCCCAGGGAACGTCTCACACCAGACGAGTGTAGCATCTATGTTTGCGTGGTAGAGTAATGGTGCTGTGCCGGCCAGTGTGGCCGAGCGGTTCTAGGTGCCTCAGTCTGGAACCGCGCGACCGCTACGGTCGCAGGTTCGAATCCTGCCTCGGGCATGGATGTGTGTGATGTCCTTAGGTTAGTTAGGTTTAAGTAGTTCTAAGTTCTAGGGGACTGATGACCTCAGATGTTAAGTCCCATAGTGCTCAGAGCCATTTGAATGGTGCTGTGCGCGTACGTGGAGAACTTTTTTGCGCAGCAATCAAATGGTTCAAATGGCTCTGAGCACTATGGGGCTTAACATCTGTGGTCATCAGTCGCCTAGAACTTAGAACTACTTAAACGTAACTAACCTAAGGACATCACACACATCCATGCCCGAGGCAGGATTCGAACCTGCGACCGTAGCAGCGCAGCAATCGCCGACATAATGGAACTGAGGCGGATAAAGGGGAACCAGCCCGCATTCGCCGAGGCATATCCAAATCCGCCTAAAAACCATCCACAGACTGGCCATTTCGCCGGTCCTCGACACAGATCCGCCGAGCGGATTCGTGCCGGGGACCAGGCGCTCCTTCCCGCCCGGAAAGCCGTGCGTTAGACCGCAAGGCCAACCGGTGGGGGGGGGGGGGGGGGGGCAAATTAACCATTACTTTGATGAATAAGCACTTATGGCTGCTGCGAAGTTAAATTTTTTCTGCCTTCAGCAGGCAGTAGGTCAAACTCGTAAACAGTGGATAACTGAATTACAAGGTTAAAACCAGGCATTGCAAATTTTTTGTGTCGTTGAGGACAATCATACAGTGATGTCATGGCGCGTGACGCTAAAACTCGAAATATTTGTGACGATAGAATACATGTTTCTATTTTGAAACAACCTGATCCTTCTTTAGATACAGTGCTACAGTTAATTGTGGCTGAGGACACTTATCGTTTAGCTAAGTCAGAGGTGCAAATGTCAATTATTAACGATCTGCGTAGTGACAGTATCACTGCTGTAGAACGTAAGAATTCCCATGCCTGCCCTGTTCGTGTCACAAAGCGGGCGATGTCACGTACAGAGACAAACAGTGCCATAGCGCACCGGAAGAACGCAGGCAGACAGAAAAACATAGAAAAGACTTGTCCAAAGTGCTTTAGTCGCCAGCCATAAGTGTGCTCAATGCTCAAGTCGCAACGCTATTTGTTGTCATTGTTACCGGTGGACGACGATGATCAGTTCCACTCATCTGAAGCATTGTGTGAGACAGGCTCTGGACGTTTCCACAGTTCACAATTTTCCCATGCACTTCCGTCCCATAGCACAGGAGACACCTGCGGTTGCAGATATAAGTACTGAGCTGATTTACATGAGCACAGGTGGCCAAGGAGAGTGAAAGATATTGTTCGATCGGAAGTACTTCGATACTTCTTTGGCATGGCGATACCGCGTACGCAAGGACCATTAATGGAAAATTTTGCAGTCAGCACTGCTGGAGCTCTCATATCTGTGC
Organism: Schistocerca serialis cubense; assembly: GCF_023864345.2. Lineage (NCBI taxonomy): Eukaryota > Metazoa > Arthropoda > Insecta > Orthoptera > Acrididae > Schistocerca > Schistocerca serialis. The sequence continues at coordinate 737,400,749 of NC_064639.1, read as the reverse complement.
CTCTGCTGTTGGTGCCCTGGGATCACTGTAACATTTTGGTTTATTGTAAGTAATCTTGGCCACAACCGTGTTTTATCTTTCCATTCATTTCACTAGTGGAGATTTTGGATGTAAATTAGCGATTGTCTCTACCTTGGCGATAAAGTGTACCACAAAGATCTTTACTTGCTGTGGATTACCAAGGCCATAAGCCGTCCAGAACTTTCAAATTCAGTAGTTTACTTGTGAAACTTAACTTTCGCCTCTTGTGTTCTTGATAGTTGTCAAGCCTGAGGATTGATTCGTGGAAACACAGCTTGTAATACGTAATCACTACGTATTCCTTGGAGAGTGCCACTTAGCCTCGAAGCGCGAGTCCGACATTTCGGCCGATGCTGGTCACAAGGGCTAGTTGCTGTTGCGCCCCTGCACTTGCCTTCCGGCTGTGTTGGAGGAGTCTCTGCTATTGATATAGTAGAACTGCTCACATTGGCTGTAGCCTTCTTTAAGTTTCGCCTTTCACTTCTTAAGGCTCTGATGTACTTGCTTTAACTTCTAAAAATCCTAGCTAACGGCCTGTATGCGAGCGATGTTCTAGTTTAATTTTGAAGCAGTTCCTCTACCTGGTTAAATATATGCGTATATGATTGGTGTGCTAAACAAAATTTCATTGTAATTTGCGTTGTGATAGCCATCTCTTTAGATTTCTATTTTTAATTACAAATCACTTTTCTTTGTTTTAGTTTAATTTGTCATTGTATCCGTTCTATGCATCTAAGAAAATTTGTCATCTATGCCATTCTCTGACGTTTATCCTAAATTATGAGTTTGTAACTTAATAACTGTGACTGTTTAAGAAGATTGTGCAAGAATGACCTTTTAATTACTTATTATTTAAGAGAGGTTTTATTATGATGTATTTTCTTATTTCTTGCTGGGACTGATTCTTCAGGGCAGCAATAATTAAAAGTTTAGTCATGCCAGTCTGTGCTGACATTTAATAAAAGCTGATTTTCATTTAACAAACTCTTAATTCGAAATTTATTTGGTGATTATTGCATTTTATTTTGTGCTGTCATGTGCACTGTAAATATATTTATGATCATTCAAATGATGCAAGAACTGTAGACCCACTCTTTCATGTGTTTCTTTTCCCATCCGAACCTGTATCTTGATGCTTCAGACTCAAGAATGCTGTAGTAATGGAAATGAGAGGGGGTAGCGTCTCAGGGTTTAGACAACGATGAAGTGCAGTGGTGGATTCATTATTAACTGTTGGAAAGTAGCACGACTGAAAGTGTAACGCTCATTCTCTACTTTTATCACTACTGACGCTGCTGCATTGCCTCCAGCTTATCAATCTAAGTTGACCTACCCTTCCTCAGATGAGGTAACAGAAGAACTCGTGGCTGTACCCCTTGCTTTGATCTGAACCCAGTGTCAGTAATAAGATGACTGATGGGAGCACTGTCCTTTCGCCAGTTGCGCTGCACTTGAGAATTATGTGACCCTTCCATTGCTTTTACACTTGCGAAAGCTAAGCGACAAACATGACCATGTGGCACTAAAGGTGTTCTAAACTGTATTACTATTAGGTCTACAACACTGCTTCCGCTGTTTTTTCTCGAAGGTCCAGGCTTTAATGTGAACACCTTACAAAACATTTACATCGGTGGCCATTACTTTCACTGAGTTTCCGAGCAGCATACGACTCTCCTGGCGGAATAACTGGGCGTCTTTTGAGGAGGCTTTGGACTCGCTCCAATTTTGCACTTGTTCATATAACTAGAAGTGACTGTCAGCTAGGTCGAGTACCGTTGATATGAAAAATCTGACGGAGTAATGTCTGGAGAATATGGTGGGTCGTATAGGACGCTTCAACGTTTCCAAGTATGACGAGTTTTGCAATATGGGGTGAAACATTGTCATGCTGACATATCAGCTTTTCATGTCTATCGCTGTATTGTGGCCGTTTGTCTCGGCTCAAAAGCATCAACTGCTTCCTATTACCATCTCCTGTGATTGTTTCCGTCTGTTTCAGTATCGAAAACCTTCTCTTTTCCACTGCCGTGCCGGTCTTCGGCGTCAAAATCAGCGTTCTTGAAACGTTGAAATCATTCTACGCACATTCTTTTACTAATAGGTGCCTCACCATAAGTCTTACCCAGCATTTTATTAGCCTCAGCAGTGCATCATGGTAAAGCATTAAATCAAAACTTCCCTCAAATGATAATGTCTCCGTTGGTAAGTTGATATATTCAATCGAGTATAATTATATGACGCAATTTGATGGCGTTATGTTTACAAATACCTAAGCTTATTTTGTCACACTTAGGACGTATCACGTGCACCACCACTTGCTGCTACTACCACCTATCTCAAAAGAAAGTCATACACCCAATAACTTACAAATAATTCCTTGTGGCGACCTCAACGCATATGCGCTACGTCTCGCAGCGTTGTTAATTCTCCCAGAGAAACAACGGCCTGCTGTTTCAAAAGTCCTCATTGCAGGACATCACCCTGAATCGAGATCTGATCAATGGTCCTCTGACGGTGATGGTGGTCCTCGCATTCCGGTCGTGTTGTTACAACCTCTTCATTATGAGTAATATTGAGTGCTTTGCTTTAAATTCCCATCGTCGATCTGCGCCTCTGGACTGCAGTAGCGCTTCATATGGAGGTCATGGGCGACATGTCTGTGCTTTTGTGTTCTTGATGAAGGGTCATGATTTCTCGATATATAACGTCCGACGAGAGACGAAGGATGCGATATAGCCCAGCGCTTTAATAACTTTTCCGATAGCTACGCTTTCCGCACGTAGGTAAAAATTCATGTAAAATCCCCCGGGCTGTACCTCACCAGTCCGTGCTTGGCGCTATGGCATTCTCGATCTTTCTCCTGGGCGTCCAGGGTCTGTTTCGAGACAACTGCTTCGGTTCTTCGGTGCTGCTCAAAATGGTTCAAATGGCTCTGAGCACTATGGGACTCAACTGCTGAGGTCATTAGTCCCCTAGAACTTAGAACTAGTTAAACCTAACTAACCTAAGGACATCACAAACATCCATGCCCGAGGCAGGATTCGAACCTGCGACCGTAGTGGTCTTGCGGTTTCAGACTGCAGCGCCTTTAACCGCACGGCCACTTCGGCCGGCCTCGGTGCTGCTGATGAAGTTTTTAATGTAATCATGAATCTGGCTGAAATGGAAATAGTGTATCCGCTATCGTTTCAGTCTCGAGATTGTGTAGCAGAAAGACAGGTCCAACCATGTCATGTCTTTTTCCCACGCTGTGTTACACACGAATGTCGTGACATATTGTGTCTTATTATCAATGTTGACATCAACGTACCTCGACACGTCTTACTAAAGCATTCTGTGAAGCTACTTATGAGTGGAAGGAAGGCAGCTGTCATCGCGTGGTTGATGTCACGAAGTGAAATTAACACTGATACAATTCCTGTCTGGAATAGGGTTCCTTAATCGGAGTTCATCACATGGGGTGCTCCGGGCTTCAAAACGTCGTCTTCTACAAGGAGTCTAGTGGCATTTTCCGGAATTTCGGCAGTCGGTACAGCTTTGGCGACACATTCATCCGCTCGATACAATCTGAAACGAGACTCGTCCAACAAGGCAACAACTAACAAGTCATCAACAGTCCAATGTCGCTGTTGACGGGCCCAGGCGAGGCGTAAAGCTTTGTGTCGTGTAGTCATCAAGGGTACACGAGTAGGTTTTCGCCTCCAACAGCCCACATCAATGATGTTTCGTTAAATGGTTCGCACGCTGACACTTGTTGATGGCCCAACAGTGAAATCTGCAGCAGTTTGCGGAAGGGTTGCACTCCCGTCAAGTTCAACGATTATCTTCAGTCGTCGTTGGTCCCGATCTTGCAGCATTTTTTCCCGGCCGCAGCGATGTCGGAGATTTGATATTTTACCTGATAACTGATATTCACTGTACACTCGTGAAATGGTCGTGCCGGAAAATCACCACTTCATCGCTATCTCGGAGATGCTGTGTCCCATCGCTCATGCGCCGACTGTAACACCACATTCAAACTCACATAAATCTTGATAACCTGCCATTGTAATTGCAGCAACCGATCTAACAACTGCGCCGGGCGCCAGACACTTGCTGTCTTATATAGGGGTTGCCGACGGCAGCGCCGTATTCTGCCTGTTTACATATCTCCGTATTTGAATACGCGTGCCTACACCGGTTTCTTTGGTGCTTCAGTGTATGATGTATGCCGGCCGAAGTGGCCGTGCGGTTAAAGGCGCTGCAGTCTGGAACCACCAGACCGCTACGGTCGCAGGTTCGAATCCTGCCTCGGGCATGGATGTTTGTGATGTCCTTAGGTTAGTTAGGTTTAACTAGTTCTAAGTTCTAGGGGACTAATGACCTCAGCAGTTGAGTCCCATAGTGCTCAGAGCCATTTGAACCAATTTGTATGATGTATGGCGGACGGTAGTATAGCATTACATTTCTTAATTCGGGAAACGGACTTTTAGTTCACATGTCCAAAGTGCATAAAAGTAATTGCATAAACAAATACTTCCTGCACATACTGTGAAATAGCTTATTCGATCTTTCACTTATTTATAACAAGAAAACGCTCTTCACGTGTCTATTCAAATTTAAAACTCACTCTCTTGTCTCATCCTGTACTGTGAAGATGCATGATGTAAGTTCGCTCACACATCCTACCTATTAAGCAACGAAAAAATAATTTCAACAACGGAGCTACCTTTTTTCACGTCATTAATTAATAAGAAGCTTATATTTATGATTTACAGGACTTCTTCTTTAATAGGACCGCAAACGCATTGGTTAATGATGAAACAATTTGAGCTTAACGTCGTCTATGTCAATATTCATTATCGCTTACAGAAAGAGCCTATTTTCGTCACTGTCAAAATCTAAATAGCTTAACAAATCATTTTTTACGGTGTAACAATTTCATTGAAGATCCACGATCAATAGTCACTGAAGAACGACGGAAGCCTTTTACAATTCATTGGCCTGTAAATCGATCAAATGCAGATAAAGAGCGATGGGAATATGTCAATTAAAATATCTGATTCCAATTAATTCAATTTTCATTGCAGGAACTACTTAGAAAACTGAAAGAACAAGAAACACTCTCATCGCTGCTGGAATGTGCCATCTTGACGTGGCTCAATACATATACGAATACAGTAGGTTAGTGTCTGCATTGTACAGCGTCTGTATAGTCCAGTTCAGTGTTCCTTGGGACATGCTTGGCCGAACGACTTTGCGTCGAACTATACAGACATTGTAAAATGCAGACACTGCCGTAATGTATTTCACGCCAAAGCAAGGTAATCAGTAAAAAAATAAGATTTTTATGCGAGCGCTGTAATACTTAGACACTAGCACTTATGACAGATTTAGTGGGTTCCTGAGGCGTGTTCGGATGGCCGAAGCGGTTAAGGCGGCCGCTCGCTTAAAGCAGGAAGTCCGGTTTCGAGTCCCAGTCCAGCACAAATTTTCATACGTGTAAAACGTATAGACATTGTACAATCGTATTCGTAACTTACGAATGCATTTCATAACATACGCGAACGTTTTAAATTATTCGCATCTTTAAATGTCGTATAACTGGAGGATTTTCCTTTGTGTACATTTCTCTAACAAGAGGGCATTTCAATAGCGTGTACCACTACTAGTCGTTTCAGTCCCTCTTCCACTCCTTAATGAGGCGAGGGAAAAACGTCTGCCTATATGCCTCCGTTCGTGCCCTAACTTCTCTTATTACGTCTTCGCCATCCTTAATCGAAATGTACGTTTCCAGCAATAGAATCGTTTTGCAGTCAGGTGCAATCACCGATTCTGTAAAATTTCTCAGTAATTTTTGGCGAAAGTAATGTTGTCTTACCTGCTCGGATTTCTATTTAAGTTCACGAAGCATATCCGTAATATTGGCGCATTGATCGAAACTACATGTAATAAATATTGCCGTAAGCGTCTGAATTGCTTCGCTGTCACACCCTAAGATCACACAGTATGAACCCTCCTTTGTAGATGAGCTACAGTTTCCTAGAATTCTCCGAAGAAACAGAAATCGGTAGTTCGCCTTCGGTGCTACCGTTACCACTAATATTATATTCGAATATTATAGAATTGTTTTTCCTGTCCATTAGCCAATTGGTCACAGCAAATAGAAATTCTGTGTAACTCATCCTGAATCCCCCTGCAGTCTACCTATAGCGTCATCAGGAAATACTCGCAGACTGCTGCTCTCCCTATCCGACGGATCATTTATGCAAACAGATGAAAAAAAAAAAAAAAAAAAAGCCGGCCGCAGTGTGCGAGCGGTTCTAGGCGCTTCAATCGGAACCGAGCTGTTGCTACGGTATCAGGTTCGAATCCTGCCTCGGGCATGGAGGTGTGTGATGTCCTTAGGTTAGTTAGGTTCAAGTAGATCTAAGTTCTAGGGGACTGATGACCTTAGATGTTAAGTCCCATAGTGTTTAGAGCCATTTGGACCATTTTGAAAAAAAAAAAAATGCTACACCCTCAACGATAATATCATTATATTGACAACTGGGGTGACGGGAACTTCAGCATTGTAGGTGCGTACGACAACAGATTCAGGTTAAATGAAACAAACATGTGACATTAAAGGGTGCCAACGCTCACGCACAAACAGTAGCACCAGTGCACGGTGCACCTGCGCTCTCTGGCGGCAACGCTGGCGTGTATTCTCGCATGCAAACGATCATAAAGGTGCCGAGTGGCATCCTGTGATAGATTTTTCCAAACATCTTGCAACTTTTGTTGAAATTCGCAATGGTTCTCGCCGATCCTGGAGAACGTGTAAATTTCAATTTCACTTCATCATGTTCCATACGTGTTCGGTTAGGGGGTGGGGTGGGGGGAAATGATATATTGCGGCACAATGCAGTTTTACACCACGAAGAGCACGATCTGTTGCAGCAGCCGTATATAGGCGTGCATTACACAGCTCAACAAAATAAATTTTTTTTTTCGTGGCCAGGGAAGTTTGAACCAAAATGGGATATTGTTATGATACTCATTCCGAGTATATTTGTACTTTTTCCAAATTGGCTCTGGTTTTTGAGATATAGGTTATTTGTGGAAATGAGAGTTTCATGTGGATAATATCGACTGCAGGGTCCATATATGGTGTAATGTATTTGCTACCTGTTTTTTAATTAGTGATATTGTACTATCTTTATTAAACAATTGTGCTCAGGGAGTGCATCTGTGTGGTTGAGGATTACATCATGCAAACATCACACTGTCAGCATGTGTTCAGTCCTGTTGTGCGGTGCGTGTGTTGAAGATATTGAGGGTTGTGCAGATTTGAATTCGGCGGTACTCGACATTCATTTGTTGGCCGAGGTAATCCCCGCAACAGCCGATAGGTAGCGTTCAGTGTAAACAAGAAAAATGGCGATGGTCGAAAGTCACACACATGTGCAGTGCAGCTTCAAGGAGATAGAACCTTTTCATCGTGACGTAGCAAATAAGAGGTGAGTATTCATTTCACACAAAACAATTAATGATGTTTGTTGGATGTGATTGACATGCACATACAAGAAAGTTATGCATAATATGCAGTATTTGTGCAATTTTGTTTTAGGAAAACATGAGTTCTTCACGCCGTCTTTGCGTGAACCATCCAGATGAGTTCTGCTACATTTGTGGTGAATACGTTCTTCAAAAGAACAGGAAGAATATCACTCCTTTTGTGAAGGAAGCGTACCTGGCATATTTCGGAATTAAACTTGGAGATCAAGACAAGGCGTGGGCACCCCATAAAGTTTGTAAATGCTGTGTGGAGTGCTTACGGCAGTGGACAAAACGAAAAAGGAAAAGCTTAAACTCCGGAGTGCCTATGGTGTGGCGAGAGCAGAAGAACCATACAGATGATTGCTATTTTTGCATTGTTAATGTGAAAGGTTTTAATAGGTTCAAAAAACGAAAGTGGGAATATCCCGATTTGGAGTCAGCAAGAAGACCGGTGGTGCACAGCAACGATGTTCCCGTACCAACCTTCACAACATTATCCACGCTAACATCATCAGATGACGATGTGCACGGCGAGGAATGTACAAGTAGTGGTTCGGAATACGAAGGACGTGAGACACAACCCCAGCAGTTCGACCAGAAGGAGCTCAGTGACTTGATACGAGAACTCAATCTTTCAAAGCAAGCATCAGAACTCTTAGCATCCAGGCTTAAGGAAAAGAACTGTCTTCATCCAAGTGTTAAAATAACAGCTTACCGGACGAGAGAAGAAAACCTTCTTCCATACTTCAACCAAGAAGAGGTTATAGTGTATTGCAGCAATATACCTGGACTTTTACTTGAATTGGGGCTGCCGGAATATAGACCAGAGGACTGGCTCCTCTTCATAGACAGTTCCACTAGAAGTTTAAAATGTGTTCTCCTACACAATGGCAATCGTTACTCATCTATTCCAATTGCCCACTCAACAAAACTTTGTGAAGCATATGCTAACATCAAGATGATTCTGCAGAAAATTCAGTATATGCAGCACCAGTGGTTGATTTGTGTTGATTTGAAAATGGTGAACTTCTTGCTTGGACAACAAAGTGGATACACAAAGCACCCACGTTTTATCTGCATGTGGGATAGTAGGGCAAAGCACGAACATTGGAAGCAGAAAACATGGCCTCCAAGGGAACATATGGCTGTTGGTGAAGCAAACCTCATTAATGAACCTCTGGTTAGTAGGGACAAGATTGTTTTTCCACCATTACATATTAAGTTAGGACTAATGAAGCAATTCACCAAAGCTTTAGACAGAAATGGTAATTGCTTCACATACATCTGCAATACGTTCCCTGGACTCAGTAGTGAAAAACTTAAGGCAGGAATATTTGATGGTCCTCAAATTTGCAGGCTCATCAACGATACCAATTTTACAAGTGTCATGACTGTCACTGAAGCATCGGCCTGGAACAGTTTTGTCGCTGTTGTAAAATGTTTTTTGGGCAATCATAAAGCTCCCAATTACGAGGAACTGGTCAAAAACATGCTCACTAACTTTCAAAACTTAGGAGCTAACATGAGCATAAAATTGCACTTCCTTCACAGCCACTTGGATCGATTTCCTCGTAATCTAGGTGATTTCAGTGAGGAACAAGGAGAGCGGTTCCATCAAGATATGAAAGGAATAGAGGAAAGATATAAAGGAAGATGGGACAGGCATATGATGGCAGATTATTGCTGGAATCTGCAACGTGACTGTTCTGAAGAGACCTATAAAAGGAAAGCGTGCAGGAAGCGGTTCGTCATGGACGGAAAATGATATACTTATAGAGAAACTTTTCAATTATGTTTTATACGTGGACAAATGCCTATCAGGTTTTCATAGAAGCTATTTATAAAGATTATTTTCTTTTTTCATTGTAGTTTGTAGCGCTCGAGTTCAGTATTAGCAATTTTTTCTAGTTTTTTGAATAAATCATGCATTAGCTCAAAAACTAGAGCCAAACTGCATAAATGGTTGCTATATTCGTCCTCAGCACCACTAACCCATCCTAAAGCCACTCAAATATCCTTGGCAAGAAAATGAGTGTTGACCAGTGTTATCCTTGAGGAAACACACGTCACATTTCTTTGGAAGAAATGGGAATAGCACGGCAGTGCAATGTAGCGGCACTGGTTACTTTATCTTGCAGAAACACATAATGTGACCGCGATTTGCAACTCATGGTCCTCCACACCATGAAGCCAGGGCTGAGACCTGTGTCCCTGGGCGAATGCAGTCTCAATAGGCAATTTTCCAGGTCTACGCTATACACGTGTTCGTCGATCAATCGTGTACAGACAGAACCTCCTCTCGTGAATGGAGAAAACGGAGCAACATTCCATTTTCCAGTTATCTCTTTCACATCAGAGTACCCATGCCGGGAGATGTTGAGTTCTCAATGGTTTCCTGGCGAGCTGCACGCGTGATCTTAATCCCATTGCTAGCATACGGTTTCCAGAGGACGATAGTGACTCAGCGAATGCAACGTGTGACCGTATTTCGTCCCTGGACGTGTTCAATAGACAACTGCTGTTCACACAATGTGTCGAGCTTGAAGTACGTCTATAATACGCGGACGTCAAGGGCCTGGTCTAAGGGTGTGGGAATTCCCACAGGTCACTATTGAAAACAGCGACACACCACAGATACACCGTGCCCAACATCTGCAGTCAACCTATACGTTCGTCCTGCTTCAAGCAGATCCTCAACTCGACCACGTTCCAATTGCTGAAGGTGTTCAGCAGGAGTACGTACTCCTCGGTGGGTATTAACAAACGGCATCCACCTCTGACGTAAGTACAGTTGTGCCCGCAGAGTCAAAACGGTGCACAGACAGGACTTCTGAGTGCAATTTGACCGACAATGACCGTCACAAATGAATCACTAACACGAAGTGCCTCAGTAAGCACATAGAATACGCTGGTGACACGGATCACAGCTCTTGAGGGTGTTGCGCTTCTTTCCCATAGTGGGATACAGGCAACAAGAGCGGTCGTACCACACTGCTCTGGAGCACTCGCGATGATGCTCTTGTCTCTGATGAACACTCGGTGTTCAGACAACACACTGGTTTCTATTATTTTTCGAGTCACTCACATGTCTGGGAACCTATTCCGCGTGTTCGCAGTTTTATGTTACTTTAAATCCGTCTTGATTGAAAATTTTTTTTATTATTCATATGACCGGTTTCGGTTCATTCAGAACCATCTTCAGATCTGATATTCAAGTTACAGGAGTAACCCGTCCAATTCAGCAACTTTCACATGCTACGTCATGTTATGTGACGTGGCATGCGAAAGTTGCTGAATTGGACGGGTTACTCCTGTAACTTAAATATCAGATCTGAAGATGGTTCTGAATGAACCGAAACCGGTCATATGAATAATAAAAAAAATTGCAATCAAGACGGATTTAAAGTAACATAAAATCACTGATTGCTGTTATCCCATAAGACATTATGTCTGTTTTTGCAATGTTCGCAGTTTCATTAACAGTCTACGATAGTGCACCGAAACGCTTTCCGAAAATCTCGGAATACGCAATCTGTGTGTTGCCCTTCATCCACGGTTCACAGAAAATCATGTGAGAAAAGATCAAGCTGAATTCTGCAAGAGCTTTCGAAGTCTGTGTTAATTTGTGGACAGATACTTTTCTAATATAATTGTGTAGTCTTCCGCGGCCAGAGACAGTCGACATGAAAGCTTTCTGTGTTCCGCGTCATAATGCATAAAACTACAGTTGCTGGAGAAAAGCCAACGTTTCGGCAACGGTTGCAGTGGTAGACCCAGAAGAAGGCCGCTGCAACCGTGGCCGAAACGTTGGTTTTTCTCCAGCAGCAGTAGTTTTATACATCATGACGCGGTCCCATACCCAGAAAACTTTCATGTCGACATACTTTTCTGTCTCAAGGAACTTTATTATATTTAGACTCAGAATATGTTCAATAATTCCGCATCAAATCATTGTTAATGACATTGAGTGTAATTTTTGCAGGTATTTTATGCACTCTTCTAATATAAAAGAATCACTTGAGCTTTTCCCCAGTCGCTTGGGACTTTGCGCTGATATTCGCGATAAATGCAAGCTAAGTAAGGAGCATGTGCCGTAGACAACTGTCAGCAATACCCAACTGGAATTCCATCTGGACCTGACGACTTATTTATTTTCAACTCTTTCAGTTTTTCAGTATGACGACGGTGCTACGCGCAGACGATATATGTAACGTGTGGCCCTTGGCTACGTAGTTTCTGAAGAGGCTCGCGTTGCTCGAGTGAAACATGTAAAACAAAGAAAAAGTTACGTGCAACCTGTAGCGGCTCTACCATTTTACTCTTTCAGTTGCTTCTTTACGCCAGGGATGCCTGTTACCATCTCCTACGCATGGGACGGTCAAATGACATTATGTCTTTATGATCCACCTGCTTGGAAGCTTTTTAAATACGAAATTTAAAACTTCAGCTTTTCTTATGCAGTCTTCCATTGCCGTACCAGACTGATCGACGACCAGGTTGAAGCGGTATACTCGCTTAGCGATTTTACCCAGGGCTATCAATTTATCGGAGTCTTCGCAAGATATTACACTAAGGATGACGGTGGAAAGTATGTGTGGCTTGGACATCGATCTTTTTACAAATGCACGAATTTCCGCTAAACAGTCAGGCAGCTAACCGAAATCTTAACTCCTTCAATATAGACAAGCATATACTTTATTTTACAGGCCCGTCTTGATCACACAAACTTTTAAATTTCAATGTTACCGGTTTCGGCTACTGCCATCTTCAGATCTCTTACAAACAAAACAAGTGTGAAACCAACGAAGTTCAGTTTGCTTACGCTAAATCTATAAAAGGCCATAAGAAAGATAAAAAGTGTTTACATGATTGACAGCCATGTATACCAGCCACACAGACCTTAAAGTATTTTGATGTAGAATCAACGTCAAACTAAACATGTATGTACATAGTAAGCACTGGTGATGATCAGAATGTGTCTGGTATTTATCCAAAGAAACTGAGGCCAGCAGACGGCACTAGAGCTAGGGTACATGACTAACCAGTATCGCAAATGTAATGGTTAAAATGCAATATGCGTAGTCATTAATTAAAATTACTTCACATGTCAAAACGATCGTCTGATAATAAAACATGTACTGACATACTATACGCGCACTTAGATCCATACTTAAAATCCACACAGGAAGTGCAAATACTAATAATGTGAAGCTCCTAGCCTGGCAAGGTAAAACATACAATTGAATGAAAGCCAGTAGCCAGTATAAAAGGCATAAAATTAAAAACACATCTATAAAATGAAAACTTCCAGCCTGACAGGTTAGTTAATGTAAACGTAATTTTAAAGTAATTGACGAAACAATGACTATTACTTAAAGATTAAAAAATCGGTAGTCGATAATACATCCGGAGTGTGGTCTCAATAGCGGCACGTTCTTGTTTTCCTGCGGCAGAACTTGCGAAGGAAGGCCCAGTGCCCGTCGTTGAGGCCGAGCGGTTCTAGGCGCTTCAGTCTGGAACCACGCGACTGCTACGGTTGCAGGTTCGAATCCTGCCTCGGACACGGATGTGTGTGATGTCTTTGGGTTGGTTAGGTTTAAGTTGATCTAAGTTCTAGGGGACTGATGACCTCAGATGTTAAGTTCCACAGTGCTTACAGCCATTTGAACTATTTTTGAACGCCCAGTCTCGTCGTCTCCAGGGGCCGGTTCACACGACGCTTGACGCTGCTCAAACTGGTAGGTTTCTGAATACATTAAAATAAGCAGTTAGGTTAAACTCATTCTGTTCATTCAGCAGTAATTCCGGTTGCCGTTTTCTGTGTATACAAACCTCCATTATCTCGAGTAGGTTCAGTAGCTGTCACTTTGGCGCCCTACGCAACAGTTTCATATTATTCTCTGTTTCCAACCGAAAGTTTTTCTCTGTCCAAATATGTACTGGAAGTCCTCTTATTTTGATTATACGCATGCTCTCTAAAACGAGTATTGAAATTACTTCCTGTCCGACCGATATAAAACTTGTCACAGTCTTGGCAGCTGATCTTATAGACACCAGATTCCAAATATTTGTTGCTATTGTTGCCAACTTGGTCGCGTAGCCTACAACTAACTGTACTCTTCATTTGAAATCTAATTTTTGTTTTCGTTTTTCTGAACGCCTAAGACTTCTCATAGAACATAAGTTAAGGAAAAGCTAGCATACGTTTATAGCATTTGTGAATATAAAATTCTCTCATTACAAAAATTAGCCGGCCGCTGTGGTCGAGCGGTTCTAGGCGCTTAAGTCCGGAACCGCGTTGCTACTACGGTCGCAGGTTCTAATCCTGCCTCGGGCATGGATGTGTGTGATGTCCTTAGGTTAGTTAGGTTTAAGTAATTCTAAGTCTAGGGGACTGATGACCTCAGATGTTAAGTCCCATAGTGCTTAGAGCCATTACAAAAATTACAAACATAGCTCTAAAATTCCTTCAAAATATTGTAAATGTGTTTTTACCCCAATAGTGAAGTATTCCAGACAGTTTTTCCCAGATTCATGAATAACAGACCTACTTCTCTGAAAAACGGAACTGCACGCTACTATGCTTGAAATATGAATGTCCGATTGCTGCACAACTAACTAATAAGTCAACCACAGATAAAACTAAACGTAGAGTCAAGGATCGTATACATTAATCCTACGTGCGCTGGTTAATTTTTGCCCCAGTACAATAAAATTTGGCTCAAGCGCGACTACAACGTTTCTCTGTAATGGTGCAAATGCCGGTCGCCTTTCGACGTCACCCTAAGGCTCGGCGACCCTCCAGACAGCAAGGTGCACACACATGCGATAAAAAGGCCACAGCTCAGAAGTTCGTGTGACGTGTGAGGTGGGTTAATGACGTCATATTGGCACCAAACTTCACCACAAATTTGCCCAACACCACCGTGGCCGTGTCATACATCGGGAAGATCATCACAGCCTCTATTACCCTCATCCCTTCTTTTGACGTCTTTCCGATGGGGGCCAGAACCGCTACGCCAGGCGTTGAAACCACGCAGTTTTCTTATCAATGGCCATACCGCCGCTCGAAACGGCAGGAAAAAGCCTTAGGGGGTGACGGAAAGGGCATCAATCAATCCACGCCTTTCCCTGGGATCGCAGTGTGAAGAGCAAAAGGCAGACGTTCTTGACAACATTCAACACAACTGACACCATCTGACGTTTCAACCCTTACATTCTGGGGCTGCATCGCCATTAAATTCGATATAACCCCACTGGAGCGCTGCACGACCGCCTTTCTTGCTCTCGTGCATAGGTTGTAACCATTATGGAGAGTTCAAAACAACTCGGCAAAATTTGAACGAGATCGAAAGCAGCAAAGGGTGCATGTGCTTTTTCAGCTCTCCTGTTTCACGCACTCCTGCGGCGTGAAAATGAATGAGTACGACATTCACACATGCTTGTATGCACCTGCAAAGGGCCCGGCAAAGACTCCCCAGTTCCGACAATACTCACGGCAGCAACCGACCACATTCATTGACTATTTTAAAAAATTGCCTTTACGGAGAAAACCTGCAATATAGCCCGCAGGCAGGCAACTGGTATCGGAGAGGTGCTTGCAGGTGTTGACGGGTGCCACCGAGGGTCCTTCCAAACTTGGAGGGGGAGGGGGTCTTAGAGGGGCCTTTCCCACTGTATTGATGCATATGTGAATGTAGCACCCGTCCATGATCACGCCACAGAATGGCGTGTAGCAGGAGAGATGGAAAAGCATAAGCACCTTTTGCTGCTTCTGACCGCGTTCAAATTTCGTCGAATCGTTTTGAACGGTCCCTAGTGGTTCCAATCTTTGCACGAGAGCTAACCTTCCCATCACAATGCGATAATGTTCAACGGAGACAATTTTCTTACATTGAAACGTCTGTGGGAGTCAGCAGTGTCTGAGGTTGTCAAAAACTTCGTCCTGTAGCTCATCGCGCTGAGAAATTACGTTTACGACAGCGGAATGCGTAGGAGTCAACGCTGCAAGGAGAGACGTGGTTCCATTCCAACCATTTACGTCATCCTGTGAGGTCTTCTGGTGCCAATTCTGAGGGGGCGGAGTGTCTGAAATCTTTTTCTCGGCCATCGGTAAGAAAACCGCGTGATTTCAACATTTGGTGCCGCAGTTCAGGTCTCGTCAAAAGAAGAAGAGAAATGTGGATAAGACTTTCCCATCGTGTGATACGTCCACGGTGGCATTGGTCACAATCGTGGTGAAATCTTGTGGCAATGTCATAAGATTATACGTCCTTCACGTCACATGAACTTTTGAGTTCCAGCCTTCTTTTCAGTGGTGTCGACATCTTGTTGTTAGAAGCGTCGTCAAACCTGAGGTCGGACCTGCATGGTGCCAAACTTCTGCATCACTTCAAAGGAAGTTTGTAGCCACCTTGGAGACAAATTGCATCTCAGTGGCATATAATTATGGTTTTTCGAATAACTGCTGTTTTAATTTTGTTTTTCAGTGTATATTCTAAAAAAAGACCCACACGTAGATTAATAATGAAGCTCATACGTTTCAACAAGGTAAAAAAAAGCGCTGGAATTGGTGTCAGTTGTGCCTAGAAACCAGAGTGTTAGTACTGGACTAGCAGACTGCACCTGATTAACTAAGAAGGACACATCCAAAATGAAGTAAAACATGTACCTGAGGGCGAGAAAGAGACATAGCGTTTAACGATCTTAGTAGGACCTGTCATACTGGTTGCGGCATGGAAGGGTCAGAGTCCAGGTGCGATCGTAATTACAAATTTCCACCATGGTTTGATTGTCGCAACTGCTAACAACAGGATTATTAAAAGTGTGATTCTTTAGTTTCCCCCAGCATGCTAACTGATCGAACTGCCTACGTGTCCACTTCTGGTCGATAATGTC
Source organism: Schistocerca serialis cubense (assembly GCF_023864345.2). Lineage (NCBI taxonomy): Eukaryota > Metazoa > Arthropoda > Insecta > Orthoptera > Acrididae > Schistocerca > Schistocerca serialis. The sequence goes on along the minus strand of NC_064639.1, from coordinate 737,384,309 downwards.
CAGTGGGCACAACATTTCAGCGATCAGACGTATTATTATCGACAGGTGCGCTGACGAACTGACCTCCTGGGGGTGCGCGGTGGATATATATATATATATATATATATATATATATATATATATATTTATTCCCTCTCCCTGCGGGTGCTCCGTACGCGGTCCACGCCCGACGGCGAGAGAAAGCTGCGGAAGAAGCAACTGTGTCTGTGGCCAGAGACGCCCAGCAGGGCACCCCAGTTGCTGCAGTGTGGATGAAGGCACTGATCCCGCCCCTCCTACCAGCTCATTGTGTTTGCTGAGTTTCTCACTAATTACACCCGATGTAAGTTCCCTGTGTTGCTGAGACTTTAGCAGCAGTCCTCCTCAGTGATATTGCCTTTGATGCGTATTTATATGGCCTTTCTAGGTTACGGTCCCAGTATTTTAACGTATGCGCTAAAATCGTGATGCATTCGAATTCTATCGCATGATTCTCGTAGAAACTGTGTTCCAAGACCGCCGATTTGTATGACTATTCCAGTCAAGTATGGCGCCGGTGTCTCTGCAACGATCGTCTGCAATATGCAGTGCTTGTCCAATATACGTGTTGTCACATTGTTAGGGAATGTGGCATAGACAAGCCTTTCGTAAATAGAGGTCATCTTCACTCCCCAGTAATCCCCGTGTCTCACCGGGTACGAAGAATACGGTTTTTACACGGTAGGTTTTTTTACTGTGCCCCCGACGTTTCCCGACTTCATGTAGGTGTTCAATATACAGGATGTGGCCGTCTATTTCTCTGCAACATTGTCCGCCTCCACAGGATGTGCTGCAATGGTGGGACGCAAGACGCTCCTAATGTGCTATTCCAAATAATCACCTTTCTTGAACGTTTCTGAGGTGTAGCAGTTCCTAGGACAGACACCCTGCCTCTGAGATTGTGCCCAACCAGTTTACTAGCATTTTGAGCGCCCCATTTCTTTGCTTAGGTTCGAGGCAGCTGTTTGCATGGAGGTACTGGTCAATGCGATATATACTGTGGCCCAGGGAGTCGTCTGCTTTTCTCTTGAACATTACGCGAATAGATGAGGTTGCTTTGCATCCGTATAACTTCTTGGTCAAGGAGCTCCATATACAGTCTCGCGACGCAATATGAGAGTGAGCTATGCACTGTAACTTCATCCATATGTTGAAGGTACTCTCCATTAAACAGAAAATACCTTCCTGGAGGTGTTTATCAGCCAGGTAGTAATGATCTGACTCCCTCTCTTTTATATGCGATTCTCAAGCGGTGTCACCGACGTGTAGCTATTTATTGGCCAGTTTTGCACTAGTTGTTTGGTTTCAATAGAAAGCCACGTCATTTCGGGCTTATGTGGTAGTTTTTACCTCTCTGTCTATATTATTCCGTGTTCATTTTCAAATGTTAGACTTTTGGATCTGTGTAACGGATCTGGAGACATCGTTTTAAATCCAGAATCACCAAATATCCACATCATGCGTCATCGTCACCACCCTATTTCAGAAACTTGCGAGTAGGTGAGGCGCATACAGCTTGGGTGTTTTTCAGAAATACTGTTAAATGCGGCCATGCTGTCAGTTTTAAAAATAATGTAATACCTGTTTTCTCGTTAAAATAAAATCTTGTTTCAGTCTTAAGATTGTAATTACTCAGTCTACGACAACATTGTCATTTTACCTATAGACGATGTAATCGTGTTGAGAGTTTCAGTAACTGTTGAGATAATTACGATAATTGTCATTCATTGTGTCGTCTATGTAGCACATTTTTTTTTTGGTAGATTACATGTGCCGATCACTCTGGATAATCTTCAGATCTAAGTAGTTGCGTAAGCAACCCGGCTTGTGCATTCAGAACTCTGACATGTGATTCTCGGTAGACAGGACGGACTGCTGAAGCAGCCACTTATACCTGAAGATAATACACAGTGATCGAATCATATAACCTAATTAAAAATGTGCAGGAGAGACGAAAAAGTAAGAATTATCGTAACTGTATTTTGACAGTGCCCAAAAAATGTAGTGTTCGGTCTATCTTCTTTCCTACAATTTTTGTACTATTTAGCAAAATAACAGCTACACCTAGTCCTATTCATTCAATGTACCTGCCAAGCTTCGAATAATTCGTTTGCTCACATAATAGATAAATGACTGTGCAAATGAACAGATCTACTACCCGTCACTATACAACATGTGCACGAGCCCATTGTAATTTAGCTTTGCTACAGATGTTCGAGAACGCAGCCCGCGCGATATTAGACTTTTGGCGGCTGGCGCACACGTGTTTGCGTCTGGTTTGCTACAATATTAAGCGAACTGCGTAGGTTGTGCGCATCAGTATATTTCGAGTAACAGGAAGCATTTCGGGGTACATGTACACTTACTGATGAAATGTTCTTGGATCTCTATTTGGGTCATTCGCGACATTCTGCGGTGTTTGGATGAGCGAGACTCTAGGAGACGATGATAGTGACACTCATCGAAACAGTCACGGGCTGTGTGGAGGCCCGAGAAGATTTAATCAGCAGTACACGTTGGGAACGTATACATTCATTCATTATAGTCTCTATTCTACAACACTGGTACTACATACTTCTGACAACTATACTGAATATCAGAAAATGGTGTTTATTTAAATTTGTTGATTCTATGTGTTGTGCCCCCCCCCCCCCCAGAACCATGGACCTTGCCGTTGGTGGGGAGGCTTGCGTGCCTCAGCGATACAGACAGCCGTACCGTAGGTGCAACCACAACGGAGGGGTATCTGTTGAGAGGCCAGACAAACGTGTGGTTCCTGAAGAGGGGCAGCAGCCTTTTCAGTAGTTGCAAGGGCAACAGTCTGGATGATTGACTGATCTGGCCTTGTAACAATAACCAAAACGGCCTTGCTGTGCTGGTACTGCGAACGGCTGAAAGCAAGGGGAAACTACAGCCGTAATTTTTCCCGAGGGCATGAAGCTTTACTGTATGATTACATGATGATGGCGTCCTCTTGGGTAAAATATTCCGGAGGCAAAATAGTCCCCCATTCTGATCTCCGGGCGGGGACTACTCAAGAGGATGTTGTTATCAGGAGAAAGAAAACTGGCGTTCTACGGATCGGAGCGTGGAATGTCAGATCCCTTAATCGGGCAGGTAGGTTAGAAAATTTAAAAAGAGAAATGGATAGGTTAAAGTTAGATATAGTGGGAATTAGTGAAGTTCGGTGGCAGGAGGAACAAGACTTCTGGTCAGGTGACTACAGGGCTATAAACACAAAATCAAATAGGGGTAATGCAGGAGTAGGTTTAATAATGAATAGGAAAATAGGAATGCGGGTTAGCTACTACAAACAGCATAGTGAACGCATTATTGTGGCCAAGATAGATACGAAGCCCACACCTACTACAGTAGTACAAGTTTATATGCCAACTAGCTCTGCAGATGACGAAGAAATTGAAGAAATGTACGATGAAATAAAAGAAATTATTCAGATTGTGAAGGGAGACGTAAATTTAATAGTCATGGGTGACTGGAATTCAAGTGTAGGAAAAGGGAGAGAAGGAAACATAGTAGGTGAATATGGATTGGGGCTAAGAAATGAAAGAGGAAGCCGCCTGGTAGAATTTTGCACAGAGCACAACATAACCATAACTAACACTTGGTTTAAGGATCATGAAAGAAGGTTGTATACATGGAAGAACCCTGGAGATACTAAAAGGTATCAGATAGATAATATAATGGTAAGACAGAGATTTAGGAACCAGGTTTTAAATTGTAAGACATTTCCAGGGGCAGATGTGGACTCTGACCACAATCTGTTGGTTATGACCTGTAGATTAAAACTGAAGAAACTGCAAAAAGGTGGGAATTTAAGGAGATGGGACCTGGATAAACTAAAAGAACCAGAGGCTGTATAGAGATTCAGGGAGAGCATAAGGGAGCAATTGACAGGAATAGGGGAAATAAATACAGTAGAAGAAGAATGGGTAGCTTTGAGGGACGAAGTAGTGAAGGCAGCAGAGGATCAAGTGGGTAAAAAGACGAGGGCTAGTAGAAATCCTTGGGTAACAGAAGAAATATTGAATTTAATTGATGAAAGGAGGAAATATAAAAATGCAGTAAGTGAAGCAGGCAAAAAGGAATACAAACGTCTCAAAAATGAGATAGACAGGAAGTGCAAAATGGCTAAGCAGGGATGGCTAGAGGACAAATGTAAGGATGTAGAGGCCTATCTCACTAGGGGTAAGATAGATACCGCCTACAGGAAAATTAAAGAGACCTTTGGAGATAAGAGAACGACTTGTATGAATATCAAGAGCTCAGATGGAAACCCAGTTCCAAGCAAAGAAGGGAAAGCAGAAAGGTGGAAGGAGTATATGGAGGGTCTATACAAGGGCGATGTACTTGAGGACAATATTATGGAAATGGAAGAGGATGTAGATGAAGATGAAATGGGAGATATGATACTGCGTGAAGAGTTTGACAGAGCACTGAAAGACCTGAGTCGAAACAAGGCCCCCGGAGTAGACAACATTCCATTGGAACTACTGACGGCCTTGGGAGAGCCAGTCCTGACAAAACTCTACCATCTGGTGAGCAAGATGTATGAAACAAGCGAAATACCCTCAGACTTCAAGAAGAATTTAATAATTCCAATCCCAAAGAAAGCAGGTGTTGACAGATGTGAAAATTACCGAACTATCAGTTTAATAAGTCACAGCTGCAAAATACTAACACGCATTTACAGACGAATGGAAAAACTAGTAGAAGCCAACCTCGGGGAAGATCAGTTTGGATTCCGCAGAAACACTGGAACACGTGAGGCAATACTGACCTTACGACTTATCTTAGAAGAAAGATTAAGGAAAGGCAAACCTACGTTTCTAGCATTTGTAGACTTAGAGAAAGCTTTTGACAATGTTGACTGGAATACTCTCTTTCAAATTCTAAAGGTGGCAGGGGTAAAATACATGGAGCGAAAGGCTATTTAGATTTTGTACAGGAACCAGATGGCAGTTATAAGAGTTGAGGGACATGAAAGGGAAGCAGTGGTTGGGAAGGGAGTAAGACAGGGTTGTAGCCTCTCCCCGATGTTGTTCAATCTGTATATTGAGCAAGCAGTAAAGGAAACAAAAGAAAAATTCGGAGTAGGTATTAAAATTCATGAAGAAGAAATAAAAACTTTCAGGTTCGCCGATGACATTGTAATTCTGTCAGAGACAGCAAAGGACTTGGAAGAGCAGTTGAATGGAATGGACAGTGTCTTCAAAGGAGGATGTAAGATGAACATCAACAAAAGCAAAACAAGGATAATGGAATGTAGTCTAATTAAGTCGGGTGATGCTGAGGGAATTAGATTAGGAAATGAGGCACTTAAAGTAGTAAAGGAGTTTTGCTATTTGGGGAGCAAAATAACTGATGATGGTCGAAGTAGAGAGGATATAAAATGTAGGCTGGCAATAGCAAGGAAAGCGTTTCTGAAGAAGAGAAATTTGTTAACATCCAGTATTGATTTAAGTGTCAGAAAGTCATTTCTGAAAGTATTCGTATGGAGTGTAGCCATGTATGGAAGTGAAACGTGGACGATAAACAGTTTAGACAAGAAGAGAATAGAAGCTTTCGAAATGTGGTGCTACAGAAGAATGCTGAAGATTAAATGGGTAGATCACATAACTAATGAGGAAGTATTGAATAGGATTGGGGAGAAGAGAAGTTTGTGGCACAACTTGACCAGAAGATGGGATCGGTTGGTAGGACATATTCTGAGGCATCAAGGGATCACCAATTTAGTACTGGAGGGCAGCGTGGAGGGTAAAAATCGAAGAGGGAGACCAAGAGATCAATACACTAAGCAGATTCAGAAGGATGTAGGTTGCAGTAGGTACTGGGAGATGAAAAAGCTTGCACAGGATAGAGTAGCATGGAGAGCTGCATCAAACCAGTCTCAGGACTGAAGACCACAACAACAACAACATGTGTTGTGGGTTGGCAGGAGAGCCAACACCTTAATAATAGAGGAAGCCGAAAGGCACGCGTTTTAGCTCACGCAGTCTGGCGTGAGGATTGGAACAGCACAAGGAAATTAGAATTTAGAAAAACAGACGTAGCTGGTGGAATACTTAACTTTAATCCGTTAATGGTGAACGTCGGTCTGACGGTACATGCATCACAAGATCAATAGCAACTGATAATGGCGCCTTGCTAGGTCGTAGCAAATGACGTAGCTGAAGGCTACGCTAACTATCGTCTCGGCAAATGAGAGCGTATTTTGTCAGTGAACCTTCGCTAGCAAAGTCGGTTGTACAACTGGGGCGAGTGCTAGGAAGTCTCTCTAGACCTGCCGTGTGGGGGCGCTCGGTCTGCAATCACTGAAAGTGGCGACACGCGGGTCCGACGTATACTAACGGACCGCGGCCGTAAAGGCTACCACCTAGCAAGTGTGGTGTCTGGCGGTGACACCACACTATGTTTTTTGCAAGTTCAGGAAATGTAGAAGGCGATTACATGAGAACAGTTTCACTGCTTTTGAGCTGCACAGTAAATTTAACATCATTACTTCGTCTGAGAATTCGAGGTGTAGAATGAATCACCGTTAACTAACACAGTTAAGTAATTCAGTGTAACATATAGGGTCGATCATTTACATTATTTAAATTTAGGTCGACGATTTCCGATGCATTATATTTGACAGTAGGACAAAAAAAATGTACTCTTGCTTTTGCCTTTTCGACGTATAGATTGAAAAGCAGAGGATCAAGTAGGTAAAAAGACGAGGGCTAATAGAAATCCTTGGGTAACAGAAGAAATATTGAATTTAATTGATCAAAGGAGAAAATATAAAAATGCAGTAAATGAAGGAGGCAAAAAGGAATACAAAGGTCTCAAAAATGAGATCGACAGGAAGTGCAAAATGGCTAAGCAGGGATGGCTAGAGGACAAATGTAAGGATGTAGAGGCTTGTCTCACTAGGGGTAAGATAGATACTGCCTACAGGAAAATTAAAGAGACCTTTGGAGAGAAGAGAACCACTTGTATGAATATCAAGAGCTCAGATGGCAACCCAGTTCTAAGCAAAGAAAGGAAGGCAGAAAGGTGGAAGGAGTATGTAAAGGGTTTATACAAGGGTGATGTACTTGAGGACAATATTATGGAAATGGAAGAGGATGTAGATAAGGACGAAATGGGAGATAAGATACTGCATGAACAGTTTGACAGGGCACTGAAAGACCTGAGTCGAAACAAGGCCCCGGGAATAGACAACATTCCATTAGAACTACTGATGGGCTTGGGTGAGCCAGTCATGACAAAAATCTACCATCTGGTGAGCAAGAAATATGAGACAGGCGAAATACCCTCAGACTTCAAGAAGAATATAATAATTCCAATCCCAAAGAAAGCAGGTGTTGACAGATGCGAAAATTACCGAACTATCAGTTTAATAAGTCACAGCTGCAAAATACTAACGCGAATTCTTTACAGACGAATGGAAAAACTGGTAGAAGCGGACCTCGCGGAAGATCAGTTTGGATTCCGTAGAAATGTTGGAACATCCATTTGAACCATTTGAACCAGGTCTGTCTTTCATTATGTTTGTACTGGATGCTCCTCCACGTTGTGGAATGGATATGAAACTCCTACTGACGTACTTATCTTTCGACTGAACTACTTCTATAGTTTGCAGGTTGTCTCTGCTAATCCCGTTGCCTGAAGCACCGTCTTCCGATTGTAGCGTTGGGTGAAATATTCTACCAACTATCAGATGCATTACCTACTGCTTCCAATTCACTTTTAGATTGGCTACATTTTGCCACGATAATAATACAGCAAGCGCTAAAAATGTAACGGATTTCAGAAGTCAATCAAACGTAACTGATTTCTTACGATGAAACAATTTTATCTTCAACAATATAGCATCTGTTGTTACAAAAGCAAGCAGGGACCTGCATTGTTCAAATGGTTCAAATGGCTCTGAGCACTATGGGACTTAACATCTGAGGTCATCAGTCCCCTAGAACTTAGAACTACTTAAACCTAACTAACCTAAGGACATCACACAACACATGCTTGAGGCAGGTTTCGAACCTGCGACTGTAGCAGTCGCGCGGTTCCGGACTGAAGCGCCTAGAACCGCTCGGCCAGACGGCCGGCACATACCTGGTCCAGCCAGATACGCTATATCTACTTTTCAAGTAATTATCAACATAACTTTGTGTAGGAAATGACTAATGTTGAAGGCGGAAGGGTATATAGTTACAAATGGGAATATTTAGCTTAGTTAAATTTGAAGCATGGATTGATGTTTTTTTGGCTTGCTGGTGTTTATACATCGTATGGTTAATGAACAAGTTGCTAACGCGATCCAGAATCAGATAGAGAAAATTTTTCTGTTCCAATGTCGCTAAAGATGTTTCTTCACTTCTCTAAAGTGTTACTTTTTGATGATAGGTTTTCCCACGCCCGGGTTCCCGGGTTCGATTCCCGGCGGGGTCAGGGATTTTCTCTGCCTCGTGATGGCTGGGTGTTGTGTGCTGTCCTTAGGTTAGTTAGGTTTAAGTAGTTCTAAGTTCTAGGGGACTTATGACCACAGCAGTTGAGTCCCATAGTGCTCAGAGCCATTTTTTTGATGATAGGTTTGATTGACAGGTGGGAAGAACAAACGACGAACTAGCACCTATAAAAGACTTACAGGAGCAGTAGGAGCAAATACTTGCATAGTTATATAATTGTGGCTCGAATATAGCTATTGACGAGCAGCTGGTGTGTTATGAGGTCACTGTCCATTCAAAAAATACATCTCAAACAAACCCACCAAGTACGAGATAAAGATATGGTAAAGGTATGGACACTGTTGGACTAGTGGCAAGTTTGCGTGTTCTGAAAACACAAATCTACACAAGAAAACCGCCTAGCGTAGCAGGTGAGAAAAACGAATGTTTGCATGTTGTCCTGGATGTGACACTTGAGTTAAGAGGACAGAATGTCAGAAGTGATAATTTTGTTTTTGCATCCTACATGTTGGGCCAAGCACTTCTCAAAAGGAAGGTTACGATGTTGAGCACAGTTAGAAAAAGCGAAAGACATCTGGCTAAGTTATCATGCAAAGACGTCCACAGTTCTGAATTGCATTTCTCGAAACATACCACAGTAGTATCCCACAATCCAAAGAATAAATGGAACGCTTTATTGATAAGCGCAATGCGTAATGATAAGGAAGTAGGTAACAAAGAAAATAAAATGCCCAAAATGATATTAGACTACATTGCCACAAAAGATGCAGTTAGCACGCTCGACCAGCATATTGCCACATGCACGTACAAGAGGAAACTCAGTCGCTCGCCTATAATTGTATTTTACTATAGGCTTGACACTATTGCCTACAACGATTTTGTGCTATGGGAAGGAATCAATCCAGAAAGGAAAAGAAATATTCAAATATTCTTCACGCAAGAATAACATTCGTTGAGAACTTAGGTAGATTTCTTGTTACTCCATACACTGAGGCCAAGAAATGGTTGTCACGAAATGCAACAACAATCATTGTTATTGTGAAAAAGATGCAAACATAGACCAATCTACATGAAGACCAAGATGCAAACATAGGACCAGTCTAGCTGCAACGGCTCCAAAATCTGCAAACGTTTCAAGCGTCAATTTTGTCACTCTAGTTGTGACAATAAGACTCTTGTCATGTGTTGAAATTGTGAGAAACATGTTTGTAAAGGTGACGCTGTATTTTATTGCCCAAACTGTAAGATTTAATATGTTATCAGCGTTCTGCGTCCAAAACGAGCATGTCGGCCGTGATTTACTTGTACTTTGATGAATGGTTTGCACTAAAAAAACAGATAATTTGGTAACAGTACAAAAAGACACACACACACGCATACACATACACACACACACACACACACACACACACACACACACACACACACACACACACACCCACACACACACACACACACACACATATATATATATATATATATATATATATATATATATATATATATATATATTGTCTGTATTCTGAAGGAGGTTCTGTGTTCAAAACTAATCTATCCATTATCACTTCCTTATATTTTGTTCAAAGTTTTGTGTTCAAAAGAAATTTTGCATGTTGATCAATATTTTACAAAATAAATAAATAAATATATTGTCGTGACTTCTGAAATTTTCCCGGCGTATTTCTTCTTTTAATAATGTAATATCAGATGATGAAAATCTCCACGCAGAATTAGAACACTTGGAGAAGGTTTTTAAAGAGAATGGCTACACTTCACGCCAAATAAGGAAGGCCATGCGCAACTGTCATAACAAGAAGCAACGCACTTAGGACGCTGATGACGACTTTGAATCAACTGGGAATGTGTCGTCGAAAATAGGCCGATTACTGAAGAAAAATAAAATCAAGGTTATCTTCCGTCCACCAACAAAGAACCGGGCCCTGGTTGGATCCGTTAAAGACGATTTACAACTGAAGAAAGCAGGCGTCTACAAAATTCTCTGTGAATGTGGCTCTGCTTATATTGGCCAGACGACAAGAACTGTCCATAAACAATGTACAGAACATGAAAGATACACCCGTCTGCCGAAACCGTCAAAATCGGCATTATCAGAGCGCTGTATTTCTTTGGGACATTCAGTGGAATACAATGGAACAAAAATTTTAGTTTCGGTTTCTAGATTTTGGGATACCGTAATCAAAGAATCAGTGGAAATACGTCTTGCCAATAATCTTATAAATCGTGACAACGGCTTTCAGCTGGATAAATATTGGAATCCTGTTGTTAAAATTATATAATCACAGCGGAATCGACAGCGTCATTCGATACTCAATGACTAGATGATCTTTTACTTTCACCACTGAGGGCAGCACGTACAACTCGGCTATGCCGTGCATGTCAACACCTGACGCATGCGCTGTAGGATGCCAGTACATTTCGCATGCGCGAGATTCGGCGTAAATACTGCGACTGCACCTGGGCTCTTCAGAAGTTGTGTACTCACCTGATGATGGCCGGACGTCTCTGGGCCGAAATATCGTGGCAGAATGTCGACGGGATCCGGCTGCATACCCGGAAATTATTAGAAGAAATATATTCTCATTTATTTGCATTTGGATACTCGTTGTAGATAATAAATTTATCCATTACTCATTTATTGTATTTTGAACCATTCTATAAAGAAAAGAATACACTGGTATTTGCTTATATTTTTCCGAAATATTAGTTATGGTTAAAAGAAGGATCTTTTAACTGCAACGAATATATTAAATTTATTGTAATAGTACTTCCTAGAGTTTTACCCACTGCGTCATTATGACCCAAAGTATCTAGTGTGTGAATTGTTTTTAGGAGAACAGCAGGGTTAAATAAAACAGACGTTATTAACATTCTATATCTTTATTCGACACGTTTACATATTTATTTCTCAACACAGTCACCAGTGCGACGAACCCACTTCTCCCAACAAGGTGTTTGACTTTGTTGCAGCCACAACCTCACCTCTACTTCAAAGTGAAGTACTCGAAGGTGTTTCGTTTTGGGAACAGATGAAAATCGGATGGGGCCAAGCCTGGACTGTATGGAGGATAATCCATGACAGTGAACCCAAGGCTTCGGACTGTTGCAAATGTCGCTGCTCTTCTGTATGGTTTGGCGTTACCATGCTGATGGAAAAGGTGCCACATGAGTGGGTGAACTCTTCGAATTCGAAACTCGATTACAGCACGCTGTTTCTCATGCACTGATATAAAATTCAGGGCGCTCCTGCCGCAGACTGTCACAAATACGTAGACATGAAGAACACAGATGTAGAAGGTTAATTTTTTAGAAAGCTTTAAGAGTTTTCACGTAAAAAATTCAGAGGCCTTACATTTCACCACTCCTCGCGGAAATGTCTTTAATGACTTATTTAACTTTATCACGAAAACTCTATGATTTCCTTCAAGCTGTGTGTACCCTCCTTGCGAAGCCTTCCCTTATCATAGCGAAAATACACTTCCCCATTATAAGAACAGCTTTTCACACATGTGCTGCGGAATAACGTCAGATTTATAGCCATTAATGTTCTTAAAAGTTCCTGGCATTGGAACATGTTACATTCTCAAGAAAGATCTTGAGAAATTACATAAAAAAATCTTTTACCAGTTTCGTAGAACGTAGACGCAAGATTAAACTCATTAGTCGTTATACAGATTTATGTCTTCCGTTCCTAAAAGGCATCACAACGATTTAGGTTGTCACTTTATACAACAGGATAAGTACTCAAGTATTTTCGGTTTTCCTCGTGTTCATTTACTGATGCCCGCTGGACGATATGTTCGCTACCGGCGGACATGACAGGAGCAACCACCATAATTAATCAGCTTGTTCAATTGCCGAAGCAAATTGTATGTGTAACCAAATTTAATCACGATATTTTAAAAATTTAGGGCAATGGAATACTAAACAAAAGCAACAACTCTGCAGGAAAGACAAAGGTTGGAATAAACCACGCTCTACGCTGAATGACACAAATGTTAGCGCTTAATGCAGTATTTTCCGTTTCGCTGCTGCGAACGGATCAGACAGGATACTCTATTCAATATGACACGTGTGGTGAACAGATAATCTTCGTCAACGAACTGTAACCGCGTTGTCCGATATTTACGTACAGAAATGCACTGTCAAATATCAGTTATTTCCCCCGTAGACCATTTATGGATGTCCGTAGGTGATTCATAATTCATTACCATCGACGTGATTTGCTCCAAAACTGGTGAAATACTGTAACAAGTGGTATTCTATTGGAAGATAACCGAAACTCCAAACGCTAATAGTGTGCACTGAAGCTGAAATCGTCATTGGTATGGAAGGCTGGAGATGAGTTCGATCGAACTCATTATAAAGGGCGTGATGGTCTTCAGAAAGCGTGAATTAAATTAGTTGGCGGTTGCGTATATGTTGCTTTTAGTAGCAGTTTATCTGGTTGCGAATTTGAAAGAGACAGTTCTAGTAAGCTATTCTGGGTAGATGCTGTACCCGACAACCAGAAAAAATTAATAATGGGGTCCTTCTACAGACTTCCCACACAGTCTCAGTTGATAAAGTTGCTGAACAGGTTAAAGAAAACTTGACTGTCATTTCAAATAGGTACCTCACTAATACAATTATATTTGGTATTGACTTCAATCTACCCTCGATATCTTGGCGAAAAAACGTGTCTGAAGTCGGTATTTGGCTCAAAACATCGTATGTATTTGTGTTAAATGCTTTCTCTGAAAATCATTTTGTACAATTAGTTCAGGAGCTGACTCTATGTGTAAATGTTTGCGAAAACATGTCTGACCTCTTAGCAACAAGTTATCCTTAGAAAGAATGGAGCATCAAGAGGGATTAGTGATCACAAGCGAGTGACGATACTGAATAACATAACATCCAAATCTCCCAAAGATAAACGCAAACTATATCTACTTAAAACAGCAAATATAACTGCCTAGACGCCTTCCTAAGAGACGGTCTCCGCTCCTTCCAAACTAGGTAAGCGTAGAGCAGAAGTGGCCTGCAAAACTCTGTCATGAAGTCTGGCAGAAAATCAAAGCGATTCTGGTCGTTTATAACGCACACCATTGACAAGACATAATCAGTGCCTTCATGGAGCAATAGCAGTGGTAATGTTACTGAGGACCGCGTCACTAAAGCGGAGTTACTAAAAACGGGTTTCCACAAATTCTTCACCAAACAAGACAAAAATACTCCGCAATTATAATTAAGAACAACGGAAAACACGAGTAAGTCAGAAGTAGATATCCTAGGTATAGTGAAGCAGCTTAAATCCATTAAGGCAAGTTTTCCGGTCCAAACAACATATCAGTGAAGATCCTTTCAGAGTGTGCTACTATAATAGTCTCATACTTAGCAATCACATACAGCAGTTCGCTCCACGAGTGATCTGAACCTTAAGACTGGAAAGTTGCACAGGCGACACCAATACTTAAGAACGGAAATAGAATTCATCCGCTGAATTACAGACGTGTATCTCTGACGGCATTCTGCTGCAGCATTTTTGAGCATATACTATATTCGAACATTATGAATTACCCCCAAGAGAACGATTTATTTACACATAGTCAACATTTATTCAAAAAATATCATTCTTGTGAAGCGCAACTAACTTTTTATTCACATGAAGTAATGAATGGTATCTTCAAGGGATCTCAGCTTGATTCCATATTTCTAGATTCCCAGAAGGCTTTTGACACAAGCGACTTAATCAAATGACATGTCAATAGAGTATCATCTCAACTATGCGACGGTATTCGAAATTTCGTGTCAGAAAGGTCGCAGTCCATAGTAATCGACTGAATCAGAAGTGATATCTGGTGTTCCCTAGGGAAGTGTTATAGGCCCTCTGCTGACCCTAATCTACATAAATGAGAGCAGACAATCTGAGCATTCCTGTTAGATTGCTTTCAGATGATGCTGGCATTTACCGTCTTGTAAAGCGATCAAAAGACCAACACCTGTCGCCGAATGATTTAGATGAGATATATGTGTGGTGCGTAAAGCGTCAATTGACTCTAAATAATGAAAAGTGTGAAGCCATCCACATAAGTCCTGATCACATAATTCTAAAGGCCGTCAGTTCAACTAAATATCTAGGTATTACGGTTACGAAAAATTTAAACTGGCTCGATCACATTGAAAATGTTGTGGGGAAGACAAAACAAAGACTACGTTTTATTGGCATAACACCTAGAAAATGCAACTGGTCTAGTAAAGAGACTGCTTACACTACGCTTACTTCTAGAGTACTTCTGTGCTTTATGGGATCCTTACCAGATAGGACTGACGGAGGATATCGAAGAAGTTCAAAGAAGAATAGCTCGAAAATGGTTCAAATGGCTCTGAGCACTATGGTACTTAACATCTGAGGTCATAATTCACCTAGAACTTAGAACTACTTAAACCTAATTAACCTAAGGACATCACACACATCCATGCCCGAGGCAGGATTCGTACCTGCGACCGTAGCAGTCACGCGGTTCCCGACTGAAGCGCCTAGAACCGCTCGGCCACCACGGCCGGCCAAGGATGGCTCGTTTCCTATTATAGCGAAATAGGTGAGACAGTGCCACAGATATGATTCACGAGTTACACCGACAAACATTAAAAAGGAGGCGTTTTTCTTTGCGGCCGTAGTTTTTCACGAAATTTCAATCACCAGCTTCCTCCTCTGAATGCGAAAATATTTCAGACTACATAGGGAGAAATGATTATGTTGTTAAAGTAAGAGAAATAGGATCTCGCACCAAAATGTTTAAGTGGTCACTTTCCCCTACACTGTTTGGAATGGAAAGACAGAGAAACAGGCTGAAAGTGTTTCGATGAACCCTCTGCCAGGTTCTTAAGTGTAAATTGCATAGCAGACATGTAGCTGTAGATGTAGAATAATGCTGCCAGTTACACACCCCAAGTAGGCGCAACACAGAACGACGACGAACATAACATTTGTAATAGGGAAAAACATTTTTATATTACACAGGGACGTATACAAAATGTAAAAGCTGATGCAAAGAAGGAAAACACTTTTCACAACTGAAATTCTCAAATTTTGCTTCAGCGTATACGCAACTGACCTAGAAATTTAGAGGGTGATCGTTACACAGAAATTTTCATCTGCAAATTACCGTCTTCAAGGGCGTGTTTTGCCTCTCGTGTAACTGCATATTCATGAATCCCGTATACAGACCTAAACTATGTTACAGTGGCTAGTGATCTGAAATACCTACATTTTTACGTCCTTCTTAACGTGCTTTCACCAATGCCAATATAGCAATAAGAATATCGCTGTTGCAGGCAGCCTTCATCATGGTGAAACGTGCCATGACTTTGCCAAATTATCTTTGTATGTCTGTCTCTGTAACATATGGTTACAAGGAATTCGGAGTTTCAATACGAAACGAAAATTAAAACAGCCGCATCCGTCTTGGTTTGCTACTGTTGATATTCATCTTATACACTCCTTTCAAGACACTGTCCATACCGTTCAACAGCCCTTTCAAGTCCTCGGCCGTCTCAGACAGAATTAAAACGTCATCGACAAACCTCAAGATTCTTATTTCTTCTACCTGAACTTTGGTTCTTCCTCCAAATTTTTCATTAGTTTCCTTCACTGCTTGATCAATGTACAGAATGGACGACATCAGGGATAGGCCACAACGCTATGTCACTCTCTTCTCAACCACTGCTTACGTTTCATGCCCCTCGACGCAGCAACTATCATCTCGTTTCTGTAAGTTGTAAATAGTCTTTCGCTTCCTGTATTTTACCCCGCTACCTTCAGAATTTGAAAGAGATTACTCCAGTCAACATTGTCAAAAGCTTTCACTAACCTACAAATGCTATAATCGTAGGTATGCCGTTCCTTAACTATCTTATACGGTAAGTTGTAGACGTAATATAGCTTCCCGTGTTCCAAAATTTCTCCGGAACCCAAACAGATCTTCCCCGAAGTCGACGTCTAGCAGTTTTACCATTTTTCTGTAAACAATTCAGCTTAGTATTATGAGAAGTGATTTATTGATCTATTAGTTCGGTAATATTCACAACTGTCAGCATCTCCTTTCTTTCTCGTTATTGTAACTATTAGATTCTTCTGGAAGTCTGATCGTATTTCGCCTGCCTCATACATCTTGCACACTAGATGGAAGACTTTAGTCATGGCTTGCTCTCCAAAGGCTGTCAGTAGTTCTGATGGAATGTCATCTACCCACGGGGCTTTGATACGACTTAAGTCTCTCAGTGCTCTGCCAAATTCTTCTCGTAGTATCATATCTCCCATCTCATCTTCATCTACGTCCTCTGCTATTTCTATAATATTGCCTCCAAGTTCATCTCAATTGCATAGACCCTCTACACACTCGTCCATCTTCTTACGTTTAGAACTGATTTTCCATCTGAGCTCTTCATATTCATACAGCTGCTTCTCCTTTATCCAAAGGACTCTTTAATGTTCCACTGAGCGGTATATATTATTCCCCTCGTTAAATAGGCTTCTAAATGCTTACATCTGTCCTCTAACTATTCCTACTTAGTCATTTTGCAATTTCTTGTCAATCTCATTTTTAGACGTTTCTATTCCCTTTCACCTGCATCATTTGCTGCATTCTTATATATTTTCCTTTCATTTTTCAGATTCGGTTTTGTCTCTTTCATTCATGGATTTTTACTAGGCGTCGTCTTTTTACCTATTTAATTCATCGGCTGCCACCACTATTTCAGCCCTCATTGAAACCCATTCTTTTTCTACTGTATTCCATTCCCTTGTTCTAGTCAGTGACCTAATGCTCCCTCTAAAACTCTCATAATCCTGTGGTTCTTTCAACTTACACAGGTCTCTTAATTTTCTATCTTTTTACGAACTGTTTAGTTTTAATATGCAGTTCATAACCTATAAATGGTACTCTTAGTCCACATTTGCTCCCGGAAATGTCTTACAATTTAAAGTCTAGTTCCGAAATATCTGTCTTACCTGTACATAATCAATCATAAAGCTTTCTATGTCTTCATGTTTCATCCATATAAAAACCCTTCTTTCATGTTTCTTAATACACGTGTTAGCAATAGTTACATTAAGCTTCATACGACACCACCCAGATGCTTGCCAGCCTGTGTGGGTCCCAGCCAGGACATCGACGTTCGAGTACATCTCTCCGAGTGCAGAGTACGACTTCAGAAACTTGGGCATCTTCAGTACAGCTACGCTGACCGAGCCTATCGCAGTGTTCCCCGATCGCTACAGACTGAGTGCTCACCTTGAACCTGCGGGTTGTTGTTGTTGTGGTCTTCAGTCCTGAGACTGGTTTGATGCAGCTCTCCATGCTATTCTATCTTGTGCAAGATTCTTCATCTCCCAGTACCTACTGCAACCTACCTCCTTCTGAATCTGCTTAGTGTATTCATCTCTTGGTCTCCCCCTACGACTTTTACCCTCCACGCAGTCCTCCAATACTAAATTGGTGATCCCTTGATGCCTCAGAACATGTCCTACCAACCGATTCCTTCTTCTGGTCAAGTTGTGTCACAAACTTCTCTTCTCCCCAATCCTATTCAATACTTCCTCATTAGTTATGTGGTCTACCCATCTAATCTTCAGCATTCTTCTGTAGCACCACATTTCGAAAGCTTCTATTCTCTTCTTGTCCAAACTAATTACCGTCCATGTTTCACTTCCATACATGGCTACACTCCATACAAATACTTTCAGAAACGACTTCCTGACACTTAAATCTATACTCGATGTTAGCAAATTTCTCTTCTTCAGAAACGCTTTCCTTGCCATTGCCAGTCTACATTTTATATCCTCTCTACTTCGACCATCATCAGTTATTTTGCTCCCCAAATAGCAAAACTCCTTTACTACTTTAAGTGTCTCATTTCCTAATCTAATACCCTCAACATCACCCGACTTAATTCGACTACATTCCATTATCCTCGTTTAGCTTTTGTTGATGTTCATCTTATATCCTCCCTTCAAGACACCATCCATTCCGTTCAACTGCTCTTCCAAGTCCTTTGCTGTCTCTGATAGAATTACAATGTCATCGGCGAACCTCAAAGTTTTTATTTCCTCTCCATGGATTTTAATACCTACTCCGAATTTTTCTTTTGTTTCCTTTACTGCTTGCTCAATATACAGATTGAATAACATCGGGGATAGGCTACAACCCTGTCTTACTCCCTTCCCAACCACTGCTTCCCTTTCATGTCCCTCGACTCTTATAACTGCCATCTGGTTTCTGTACAAATTGTAAATAGCCTTTCGCTCCCTGTATTTTACCCCTGCCACCTTTAGAATTTGAAAGAGAGTATTCCAGTCAACATTGTCAAAAGCTTTCTCTAAGTCTACAAATGCTAGAAACGTAGGTTTGCCTTTCCTTAATCTCTCTTCTAAGATAAGTCGTAAGGTCAGTATTGGCTCACGTGTTCCAACATTTCTACGGAATCCAAACTGATCATCCCCGAGGTCAGATTCTACTAGTTTTTCCATTCGTCTGTAAAGAATTCGTGTTAGTATTTTGCAGCTGTGGCTTATTAAACTGTTTGTTCGGTAATTTTCACATCTGTCAACACCTGCTTTCTTTGGGATTCGAATTATTATATTCTTCTTGAAGTCTGAGGGTACTGTGTCGTATTAGTAACTTTCAATAGTTCACCAAGATTTTTACACTGCCTTCCCTACAGAGGAGACGGAGTAGGTAGATCTCTGAGAGCTCGTAGCGGTGTTGCCGGCTTTAAATTACGATTTGGTACCGGCTGCAGACGAATACAGTAGGCGCCTATAAAACTGCAGCAACATTGAGGTGTTGGCATAGAGACTTTTATAAAATCCCGTTGTCTTATTTGTTGAGGTATGCCCGCGAAGCTACCATGCCCATACCATGCAACTGTCAGAGCTCAACTTAGGCAGACATAATTATAGGAAACTGTATCTGTTGCTCAATTTGCTGGGTGTTTCGGTAGTAATAAAGTTCCATTGTTCTTGGCTACCTTGACACCTTTCTCCGCTTCTGTGTACGTCTCACACAACGAGATGCTTTATTTTTCACAGCAGGCAGCAGTGCGGAATTGTGTCGAAAGCATTATTGAGGGCCGGACGGGGTGGCCGAGCGGTTCTAGCCGCTTAAGTCTGGAACCGCGCGACCGCTACGGTCGCAGGTTCGAATCCTGCCTCGGGCATGGATGTGTGTGATGTCCTTAGGTTAGTTAGGTTTAAGTAGTTCTAAGTTCTAGGGGTCTGATGACCTAAGAAGTTAAGTCCCATTGTGCTCAGAGCCCCCCCCCCCCCCCCCCCCCTATTATGGAAGTCAACCAACACTGTATCAACTGCGACGCCTTTATTTACTGCTTGCCGCGCAGGATTAGCCGAGCGGTCTTGGGTGTTCAGCCATGGACTGTGCGGCTGGTCCCGGCGGAGGTTCGAGCCCTCCCTCGAGCATGGGTGTGTGTGTTTGCCCTTAGGATAATTTAGGTTAAGTAGTGTGTAAGCTTAGGGACTGATGACCATAGCAGTTAAGTCCCATAAGATTTCACAGTCATTCGAACATTTACTGCTTCCTGAGGCTCATGGACGAACACAGAGCCGAGTTTTACACGACCGATGCTTTCGGAACCAGTATTGATTCCTACAGGGAAGATATTCGGTTTCTAGAAATGACACATTATGCGAACATAAAACATTTTCCAAACTCAGCAGTAGAAAGATGTCATGGACTTACGCCTAAAGTTTTATGCTTCTGATCATCGACCCGTCTTCAATCGAGAATGATCTGCACCTTTTCCCAAATAGTAGGAGCGCCTCGCTCCTCCAGCGACCTACTTTCCAGTACTACCAGTACTTTCGCATGTTCTACGTAGAATCTAATAATTTTTGGTATCCCATCTAGTGGTCTTTCCTCTGTTGTTCGATTTCTGTTTTTATATCCCATGGTCCCTTATTTCAATATCTGACATTTTGAGATTCGTGCGACGGGTTAAAGGAGGAACCACAGTAAAACTTCCTCAGTAAGACAGTTCTGGAAAAAGAGGTTTAGTATAAGAATCCTTTAATGCACCTGTGAGGTCACAAACTTTTTGTTAACAGATAACCGGTTTCGGTCTATAATCACCATCATGAGATGTGTTATATAAAAAAAAATTAATGATGGTCATTACAGACCGAAACCGGTAATCTGTTAACAAACCATTTGTGACCATAGACGTAAATTAAAGGAATCTTATTGCATATATGGGTCACTGTTTTATTCGCGACAATGTCGCAGCTTGTGAGAAACGAGGTTTAGTATTTCAGCCTTCTCTCTGTCACTCTCCGTTTCAATGCCGTTGTAGTCACAAAGTGTCTAGACAGGTGGCTTAGATTCGTTTACTGATGTAACGAAGTCCCAAACTTCTTGAAATTTTCTTCAACCCTGTAGATATAATGTTACTTTAGAATTCATTGAGTGCTTCACACATGTCTCTCCTTAAGCTGATTTTGGCTTCAGATTTCGTTGGCCTGTGAGGCTTTGGTTACGTTTAAATTTGCAGTGAAGCTGTCTTTGCATGTCAAGAAGTAAATTGTTGCCAACAGTGTATTCAAGCAGTAATAGACAATGCACGAAATTTTATAATGGTCTGAGTCTGCTGGCAGCCCGTGCACCTGTCGTGAATCCTCTGCAAGTCTTCCTGGATCACGCTTTGCGTAGACAAGAGCTTCCTTCACGAACAGTGCCAAGGAGTATGCTGCATTATCAAGTACGCCACTTGCGTATACAGGGTGGTCGGAAATTCCCCTTTACAAACTTATAGGACATGTAGACGGTAGTGAGTGCATAACATTTTGAACAGGAACCCTTGTCCGGAAACTTATCATTTCCGTTTTACGACAATTTCAATTCAGATAATTATCTCCCCCACACACACGTGAAGAATGTGCTTAGGCGTGACCCAGTACAATTGTTGCAATCCATTTGAAAAGAATACTGACTCGTTCCGTTGTTACTTACGCATTTCCCTTACAACTTACACCTTATGGTTTACGCTAGTCGACAACAACAAGATCCCAGCATCACCAGCCGCAACGTACCGTTGCAATACTACAGCGGATCGATGTGGCGACCACCAACGTTGTTACACACATTGGACCTCCGAAGCATGTTCTCGCAGACTCTCTCCATCCCACCTGGTGTCTCTTCAGTGTCTTTTGCAGCGGCCAGAACTAGTGCCAGCAGATCTTCCTCTGTCTCTGCAGGTGTCTCATAAATTAGGCTCTTCATACGAACCCACAAGGAATAGTCCATAGGGGTTAAATCCGGAGATCGTGGCGGCCACGCGGTTGGATCACCACGGCCTATCCATCTTTCACCATACCGTCTATTGAGATGTCTCCAGATTGCCAGGAAAAGTGATCTGGTGCTCCATCATGCTGAAACCAAATTTCCTGAAGGAAATTCAATGGCACAGTTTCCAAGAACGGGTCCATTACGCGTCGTACGAAGACGAAGTATGCGGGACCTGTGAGCTTGGATGGAAGGAGGTATGGTCCAGTCACATGACCGTCCAGAATACGTGCCCACACGTTCATTCCAAACCTGTCTTGAAATCCCTGAACATGCGTGGCATGAGAGTTTTCGTCCGCCCTGGCATGGCTATTTCGAGAATTCAGAACACAATCCCTTGTGAAGCTACATTCATCTGTGAAGAGAACTCGATATGGAAAGAGGGGCGCGTCGATGCAACGGTGCAGGAAGCATATGCAGAAGGCGACGCGTTGTGGAAAGTCTGCTGGACCCATAGCGTGTACCCTTTGTAAGTGGTACGGATGTAATTGTTGCTCATCCAGGACGTCCAAGACGGTACTGTGACAAACAGCCATTGCACGAGCAATTGTTCGCGAACTCGTTGACGGGCTATCTTCAATGCGACGCAGTTCACCTTCTTCAAATTCGGGAGTGCGACGTCGCCGTGGAGCACCACAGTCCTGCCTCCTCACGGTGAAGGTACCCGTTTCCCGTAGCCGTTGTGGAACTTGGGCAAACAGTTCGTGCGATGGAGTGTGATGGTGTTCGTGACGGTGTTCGTGATACAGCCGACTAGTAGCTCTTCCGTTACCCCCAGTTTCGCCATACACAAGGAGTGTGTCTGTGTATTCCCCAAACGTTTACTGCACCATGTTTCCTCTATCGGTGATGCTCGGTCTCACAGCAAAGCGGACAGTAAGTTACATCTGGGGATTGTTTGAAGTAGTACACATCATCGTGTCTACCCTGTTGCATACCAGGACAGGGAACTCTGAGACGTTTCTCTTGCCCCAAGCAGACGTTGACTAGGTACACATCTGAGTTGAAACTGTCGTAGAACGGAAACGATACTATTCCGGACATGGGTTCCTGTTTAAAATGTTCTGTACTCACTAGCCTCTACATGTCCTAGAAATTTGCAACGGAAATTTCCGATCACCCTGTATAGTGTAAACGATAACAGCCTTATACGAGCAACACTTCCTTTGGGTATCCCTCGAAATTACCTCTACATTTGCCGAATTTGTTCCGTCACGAACATGCTGCGTTTAATGAATTCTTCTTGGGACCACATTTCGCGATCAGTCCTTGTTGCTGCTAATACTGTACTGATAAGGGTCATCAAGTGTGTGCAGAAGACATGAACTATTTGTTTGCCAAATATGGAAACATATTAACCGTCAAAAACATTACTGAGAAGCTGCAGTATTTAGAAATTTTATAGCGCCAATTTCACAAGATAAAGAAAATCCACATCTTCTCAGAATGACAACAAGAATCCTCAAAAATTTACATATTTTATACTGCCGCTGATGTCATACGTAACAAACAAATGTTCAAGTCTGCTCTGGTCACCTATTGTATTACTAGATGTGCAAGAATCACTGCATAGCATAAAAACGTCGTAGGACCTTCCGAATCGCACATTTTCACGCGAGGGAGTGAACAATCTCGTGTCACATAAGGCCTAAGCTGCAAACGAGATAAGGGAGAAAGAGTTAAGGAAGAATGTGCCGTAGATGTGTTGTTTACAACAGAACTGCAGTCTTCGCACTAGCTGGTACGTGCAGCTTACGAATGCACTGCGCTCTTATTTTCCATGTAAGTTTCACAACTGTTGAATACGCCGATATTCATCAGAAATTTTGTCTTGTTTGGAGATAAGCAGACACTGCGTGAATACTGCGTAATGAAAAAGTTTCCGATCTGCAAATGGGCTATATACTATGGATAGACGCAACGAGTTGTGTGAAGAAACAATTGCTACTATGTGCTCCTTATCGTTAAACAGTAATACCCGGTTTTTATCGACATACTTAAATCAAAGACTGGATGGTACCCAAAATAATATTATGTCGGACTTACATTCTGCTCAATCGAAATTAAACATGAGATGCGTATCCCTATACGTCGTTTTATCCTTCTACATTAAATTTTAGATCATATGCATTATTACACGCACACATGAACATGGGAGGTCTTGAAAATCGAAAACGGCTGCGAGAGGGGTGAACTACATGCCGCAAACGAAATGATGCCATTAGCAGAAGATGACGTGGTGGCGGTCGATATTTAATGGCCCGCCAGAGCTCATACGAGGAGCTGATTAAATGAGAACGTTGTGCTGGAGTACCTCATCCCACGCAACGCGAGAAATTTGAGTTACTGTTCTGCCTTTGATCAGCACTTAGAGAAGAAAATTCAAATGCTAGAAATAGGTTACTTATTATTATTATTATTGTAATAATAAACCTCGGGTTATTGTATAATTTTTCTAAACATATTGTCATTTCTTGATAATTAATTGAGTAATTGATATTTATTGTCTCAGTGTTCTTAACAATAAAGTTTCTTCACATCATATCTTCATTTTGGTCTTTGTCACCATTTCGGTACAGACCATTTATATGACGGTTATCCCGGTGTTTGATGGTTAGGATGACTGTTTTTGAAGTAATGTTGGTGCATGCAGATCATGACAGTATATCCCAGCACAAATTGACTGATCTCTATCTAATTTTTCGTCATTCCATGGTGGCTAAAGAGGAATATATACAATTTCTAAATCAATAGCATGTAAAACCAACATGTCAAAACACAGCTAAAGAAGAAAAAATGGTTCTGTCGTTATAATTGAGCATCAGACATTCTTGTAACAGCATTGAAGAAAGATTGTCTTTCACAGATTCAGTATTATTTTCTTGTCTTCTCCAAACACAGCCTGATAATACATATTACTGTATAATTAACTGTAGCAAGGATGGATTTTAAAATAAGATGAAGGACCTATAACTTCACCGAGTAACAATATATATTGTTACAATGGGCGTTTGAGCACTCGCACGACCCTGCCAGAACTTTGTAGAAGCAGAATAACAGAAAAATCTCTATTTAAATCCTTAACCAACCTTAAAGTTGTCAACGGCTCTCCACTCCAATTGGTACTATATAGACGATGCGACAACATGGCAACCACATTGGCCATCCAGTCAGTCATCTTCTACGCTCAAAAAACCGCAGAACACAAGGGTTGATCAAAAAGTTTCCGTTCGAAGGGAGTACAGTCCAGAATCGGCATGCCAGTGAGGCAAAACCGCAGTGAACGTGAAGGCAATCATCCCAGCAACGCACGTGGTAGAAAAAACCCGTTTGGTAAAACGCCGTGAAGTCCGGGACTGCCTGGTGCACATCCTCGTCCGACACGAATCGTCTGCTCTTCAAAACTTCTTTAAAGGGACCAAAGGCCGTGGTAATAGCAGGGGAGAGATCAGAACTATTGGGCGGATGCTCAGGTGTCTCTCACTGGAGTTGACGTAACTTGTGCGTTACGACATTTGCTATATGGGGACATGGTTTTCCACAGACAAGCTGCCCCATTCGCATTCTCCGATGGGTGTCTAATGGTATTTTTCCTTCGGCAGCCAAGAAAAGAATGAAAGCACGTTCGTCCTGTTTGGACTCATTTGGTAATAACGTCTCCATAGCTATCCCGCATTACCGTGCACGCATTGCGGAATGCCTCACTAGCCCTTGCCTACATGTCGATGCCTATATACCCACATCGGAGTCGCGCTGCGTTGCGTATAAGCTACAGCAACGCCCTCAAACGAAAACCTTTTGATCGCCCCTGATATAAACGAAAGATGCGCATGGCAGCGCAGCTTCTTTGGAAGAGGCAGTTTTGCGCAGGGCTTTAGTCATGAACAGTAATGCATGTCTACATTATTTAAATAATATTTGTTTCCATTTTTGTTGGTCTTGTTAATGTGTCTCGAACTTAAAAAGAAACTCTTGCGTTTTTCACTGCGAATGAAGAAATCTAAACTTTGCAAAATAACTCCTGAGTGTATTTTCGTTCCGTCGTTACAATTACAAGAAATGTGTGTTTTTCTCGCTAGATGTGTTTCGCTTGATTGACGCAAAGCCTCATCAGTGGTCAGAAATTACAGATACTTACAATCTGATTTGGTTTTAAGATCGAAAAGCAGTTCGTTAACAATTTGTTGGTTTTTACTTATAGTGATTTCTGCTTGGTTTCTCGCCCACAGAAGGAAATTCCGTCTGCCAGCACGTCTTTGTTGCCTTACTTAATTTGTCACTAATGCTTGTAGTCTAATTTCGTTGCTCTGCAGAAATACAATACGTAGTTCTTACGTTTTTCACAGCACAGCACAACACTGTTTACTGTTTTCTTTGTACACATCTAGTGTGTATTGTGTTGTGTACTGTTTCCAGCATAACATTGCCACTAGATTGTCTTTGACTCATTTTCTTGTTGTTGTAACGAAGTAACGAAAATACCTACAAGAATTGTAACGCAACTACGGACGATATGGCCACACAATTGAAGAATTTGCTAGATAAAGTTACTACAATATTGTCAGACCAATCTTGCTAATTTAAGAAACAATTTATATCAGAAAATATTTTCATTTATCTTATGTTGTGTTGCTAACAGCGGTCCTCTTCAATGGCTTTAATTGTGATGGTGCGCTAGGGTAACTGTCCAACAAAATCCAACGCTTCGTTACAGATCAGGTTGTCTTTGCCGTCGCACGAATCGTGACAAGGTAATGGCGGTCGTTATTTTGCATAGGTCTTTGTAACGGCGCGGCGATGGACAAACGGCGCACGTAGTCAAACGCGTCGCTGTCACTGAGGCATGCACCGAACAATGGCTGGCGCCGGTCCAACAGTTCCGACCAATCAGTGCGCGCCAATGCTCAGTCGCGCGTATAACAGCGCTGAAGTTGTTTCATTCGGGAGCGGCACAGAAATATACGGACTAAAATGAGAAAAATAAATGATTTGTCCATAATTAATGGCACTGGAGCAGCAACGGTAACCACCCGCGCGTAGCTTGAGCGAGAAGTATTCTGCGTCCCTTTTTTCTCTGCTGTGTCAGCACTGTAGGCAGGATGTGGCCCCATTCGCTGAATGAATATCGATTGTTCAGGCCCAGATTCTTTCAGTCTCTGTGAAATGTCTGCCTCCGAAACAAAGAGTACATACACTGAAATACACACACAACAGGAATTTGGTTATCATGGTGACTCATTTGTGGACTAGTAACACACATTCGTTGCCTCCTTCTATGTAAAATTTGTATGCTGTTCTGATTTAACTGATCGTCAGTAAGGGGATTATGTTCTAAGACGTCAATACTTCGCACGTCGACTCCGACGACTGTATTGTCATTTTAACCTAAGCTGTCTGAAAATCAATTACCAAACAGTTCATTTGATCATGCACTATTTAAATGATGCCACTGGCTAATCTTGTGATGCCAGCAGTGCCTTTGTTATCCATCAAAATTCATTCTGCATAACGAATCAGAAACAGTGTCTATAGATTACTATGTTTTTCGGACTTAACTAAAAAACTGAAACTGTCAGCATTTATGCTTTCAAAATGAATTAATTCTGACTCAACAAATTTTATAGATGTCCTCTCATGTTCAGAAAAAGTAGAACGCCTTGAGTGACTAGAGATGAATTGTTCATATTCACAAGAGATGCACATTAGTATGTTGTGCAGAAATGATTAGCCGGCCGCGGTGACCGAACGGTTCTAGGCGCTTTAGTCCGGAACCGAGCGACCGCTACGGTTGCAGGTTCGAATCCTGCCTCGGGCATGGATGTGCGTGATGTCCTTAGGTTAGTTAGGTTTAAGTAGTTCTAAGTTTTAGGGGACTGATGACCTCCGATGTTAAGTCGCATAGTGCTCAGAGCCATTTGAACCATTTTTGCCTAATTATTAGCATTTGTACTACGTCGGTCCCGGTTTCAAGGTCAACGTCAATATTGCTGCGCAACACCACTTATCGGTAAAAGTGTCAGCGGCTCTCGTTGTAGCTTTAATGTGAAGGTAATGGGTAAGGGTAACGAGCAGACGTGCAGGATCCCTCGTAGACGCATGCGCGAACCGTAATGTCAAACCAGTGAATTTGACAGGAGGCGCATTATTGGCATGAGAAAATGTGATACATCCATCCGTAATATTGCTGCACGCATGGGAGGAAGTGTTTAGGCACAGCAACGGTTGTCTGCAGAATGGTTCATGGAAGGCCGTAGAACACGACGAGATGCGTCAGGTTGCACCACGCAGACCACCCCCCGAAAAGATCGACAACTCATCCGAATGACACTGGAGGGCAGATCTGCGTTCTCCTCGGCTTTGGTGTGACAGTGGAATAGTGTAACACATCGTACACTATCAGGCGTGACTCTCCGTCGCTGTTTATTACGGCGTGGGTTACTTGCGCGTCGTCCACTTCTCCATCGTCCACTTCCCCGCCTACCTTTAACGAATGTGCAGAAACGTGGCAGACGACAATGGTGTACGGAACTATGTCAGTGGGGAGGGGAGAGGCATCAGGATAGTGTTTTCTGACGAATTCGGGTTCCGTTTATTTGAAAATGATGGCAGCATTTCGGTTCGCCGCAAACATGAGAGCGACATCGCAGTGACTGCATTCGCTCAAGACATATAACTCAAGGCCTTATGAGGTGCTATTGTGTACAACCACACAAATAACAGTTCATTAGTGTCCAGGGCACTGTAACCAGTGTGACACACGTGAATGACATCCTGCGACATGTAGGAATACCTTTTATGGGCAACACGCCAGATGCCATTTTTCAGCAAGACAATGCACGACCATATGTTGCCTTTTTGGTGTCACAGGATGTCAGCCTTCTGCCCCGCCCCGCCAGATAACCAGACTTGTCGCCAATCGGAAATGTGGGGCATAAGGTGAAACGACGGGTGCTGTTCTGTGACCCTATGCCAGTCACCAGAGATGAACTATGGAGCCAGATCAGTGCAGCATGGATGGCTGTACCACAGGACGCCATTCGCGCTTTATTAACTCAATGAAACCACGTATGGAGCAAGTTATCGGGGCCCATGGGGGGACTGTGCCTACGATGCAGCAGGACACTTGCTGAAACAAGGTGACTGAAATACTAATCAATTTTGCAGAACATACTAATGCACATGTCCTGTGAATATTAACATCCTGTCTCTAGTAGTTCAAGATGTTCTGTTTTGCCTGAACATGAGT
Organism: Schistocerca serialis cubense; assembly: GCF_023864345.2. Lineage (NCBI taxonomy): Eukaryota > Metazoa > Arthropoda > Insecta > Orthoptera > Acrididae > Schistocerca > Schistocerca serialis. The sequence goes on along the minus strand of NC_064639.1, from coordinate 737,355,219 downwards.
GTAACTAGTTATAAACAGTTTACGTAAACATTTTACTTCCCTTCTTCTTTATCAAAGTAATTTAAAAGTGAATATTTAATAGCAAATGACAGTTTTAAAAAGGATTACATACTTCTGAGCTAATTTTTAAAGATTTCTGCTCTTAACTTATGTCTGATTGCACTAAGGATAATTCTTTGGTGGAAGTACGACATGTTGAAATACATATAAAATTTGAACTCTGAAGTACAATAAGGCTGTCATTTTCGACGCATTGCCAGTGTTACTTATTTGAATTCCAGCCACAGGAAGGTCCACTTTTAGTGTTATATTTTGTTATTATTACGAAGTAAGTGTATTTTACTGGTGTCAACTTACTGAATTTTTAATGCTGAAATAATTGCCATTCAGTATATGATAATTTTCCAAAATACGGAGAGCTCTGTATTGATCAGTCAGGAAAAGGTATACGAAATTGCTGAACGCAGGAGGAAAATGTGAAAACAATTATTTAGCAAGGACTATATGGCTTACTTACAATCTAAAGTTCTTATTTTTCTTCTTATAGAAGAAAGACTGCAAAGATAACTGAAAATAGAACTAAATTGTTGCTTGGTAAGTTTCATACTGAAACAAAAACTGACCTTATATATTGTATATGATATGTCTCACTGGGCAAAGGATCCAGTTTCTTCAGTGTTGATGCGCAAACACGTCCAACATCCTGTGGGAATCTCAGAGTAGCGATCAGTGAGTGAAATGGAGAGAGGCCGCGGGTAGGTGGCGCACGGTGGGAATGAGGATCGGCTATGAGAGTGCAGAGATAGTCCATGCAGTTGCAACAACGCTGTGTTCCGTATGGCGCAGTGGTTACGCACCTGCTTCGTAAGCATGAGGTCCCGGCTTCAAATCACGGTCCCGTAAACATTTTCGCTCTCGCCGCTGATTCCGCGTAATGTCCCGCCTGCAGTTGAAAGCAGTGATTCCCTTCAATTCCCATACAAAAATTTAATTATTTTCCTCACATCATGAGAAGACACGATTCGCTGTAAAGGATCTTAATTCTGTGTAAAATCAAAGGTAGAAGGAAGGCGACGACTAAGGATGAGATGATCGATGGCATCACAGAAGTAATCGTTTCCAACCCCTGGAAAGACTGCGGGAGAGCGTACAGCACAGAAGAAATTGAATTGGTCACAGAGTGTCGGAATCGACTAAACGAATAGAGAGAGCGAGAGAGAGAGAGAGAGAGAGAGAGAGAGAGAGAGAAAGAGAGTTCAGTCTACTGTATAGAAGTGAAATTATGAGCGTGAGAAAGAAACATAATGAATTATGAAAACTATTATGCGGAGGGTTTATAAAATCAATTCTGTTAATGTCTATGGTCCCACTTCGGGTCACTAATGTTAATGTTTACGGGCAGGGAAGGCGGGAGGAAGTTGTTACGTATGCCTCGTGACGACAGTCTGCACGAGGTCGAGCGGTCAGGATTTGAGAGTGGGCATCCAGCCAGGGCTGCCGTTAAATGATAAAATAGGAAATCAGGTACAATAAAGAGGATATATTTCAATGTACGGTGTACAAGGGGCGCGCGTAGGGTCGGTTCATGTTATCTTAACGTTGGTGGCCAGTCGTGAAAAGCAGAGCCGGAGACTCTGCCTTCCAAGATGACGTCTGTTCTGTTCGAGGTCTGGATTACAAGAGAGAGAGGCAACTGTGTTCCGCACCGCAGAACACTCCAGCTTCCACACACGTGACCTGTATCCCACGGATGCTATTGGCTAAAACCGATGGCGTGAATACGCTAGCAGTTTCAGCAGAGACCTCAGGGCGTCTCCTGTCAGCAGCTTTAACTGGACAGAACTGCCTCGGTTTTGAAAGACGAGCAACTTGTGTCACATAGGCACAGCGTAAGTTGCTCTAGGAGTGAACTTGGAAAGATTTGACAGGGCCTTTGAAATAAATTTTTTAAACCAATTCCCTAAAATATTCCTTGACTGGCTGCCACCATGTGCAGTTATCTACAATTTCGAATAAATATGTATTAAGACAAAAAAAGCTTAATGGGAGTTGCAATTATAATGTAAACTCACACGTGGCCAAGTACTAAAGGTGCACATTAGGTGACAACTTTTTACCGAAAATACAAGTCCCATAAACTCTTGCGATGATTATAATTAAGAATATATAAGAAAATATAAGGAATTAATAGCGGAAGCAAGAACATAAATGTGACTCAGAACACTGGTCGTCATTGCACGCAAAGATTTTCGAAAAACAAGTAATCGAAATTCTGCGACTATAATACGTTCAGATTTTGGCTTAAATTTTAGTGGATAAAGTGAGCGACAAGAGTAATCAACACAGGGTATCCCTACCTCAGCAGGCACTTCGTCTGCTCAATGCTTGAAGCACTAGAACCATGATGAAAGTTAGAGTGATGCATGTCCACTGTTGTAAGGGCATGAAACACAGTCAACTTTCAAGATTAAAGAGATTTCTATAAAACCGGGCACCCCATCTGGCGTGGAATTTACTTTAATACCCTGTTTCATTTTAAAAAGGGAAATGAGTTTCATGATCAGTCCCGGAGAACCATGACATGCCAACCAGCCGTCGTGTTATCCTCTAACATGTAGCATAATTTGGATGTGGAATGGAAGGGCACAGATTCAGCACACGGCTGTCTTGTCATAGTCCGTGAAGCTACTACTTCTCAGTGGAGTAGTTCCTTAGGCGGTCTCACAAGGCTGAGTAATTGCATTTTATTCCATTCTTTGCGGTACCAAAATTCAAGCATGGTCTTTCGCCTGGTGGTTAACCAAGCTGACCACAGAGGTATGGAGGCGGACAACATAAGCTGACCAGTCACATTAATGTGACCATTTGTAACCTGAGTAACCATCTTTTGCTGTGCGGACCTCGAAGCGACGAGCAAGAAGAGAGTCAGTAGGATTGAGGTAGGTATCGACAGGGCTGTGGAGCCATGATTATTCAAGTGCCATGGGCCAACTGTGATAGGTTTCTCGACTGAAGATCTATGGTGTGAACATTCCGATCGAGGTGGTCTCACAAATTGTCGCCTGGGTTTGGAGAGTTTTTTGACCAGGGGAGTACGGTAAATTCATCCTCGATTTGAAACACTCACGTTGAATTGGCCTGCTGGTGGATGCCATCGTGCTGAGGAAAAACAAACTGGATTAAAGGGTTAACATGGTCCCGAAGAATATATGGATACTTCTGTTGATTCATTGTGTCTTCCAGAAAGACGACATACACGGAGAATGCCTGGACCCCTCCGTAAATAGTTCCAGGGTTTTATGGCTTCAGACATTTCACACCTTAAACGTCAACGGCCATCTGTCCGATGTAGCATAAAACGTGATTCACCCGAAAAGGCCACCTGTCGCTGCTCAGTGGGAGTCCAGTTGCAGCACTGGCGTGTAAATTCCACCCTTTGTCGCCGATGCAAGCAGTCGGCATGGGTGCATGAACCTGGCGCCGGCTGCAGAAGACCATACGCAGCAACTTTCACTGAACCATCGTTGAGGAGACAATGTGTAAGCTTATCAGTCCGTCGCTGACATAGAAGACTGCAAACCTTCTTTCCTTCCCGTCTGCGCAAGTTGTACAGTGACTAGAATACATGTAAAGCTTACTGGGACAGGGTAAATGTTAGCTACAATGAAGTCGATAATTCTATCGTAATATTGGCATTTTAATTTGATATTCCCTACAACTGACAAAATTTACAAAAATAATGTGAATCTCTTTGTCCACCCACACACTCCTGAGAATGGCACATTAACAATTTGCAATTACGCGTCCCTATTCCCGGCAGCTGCGTTGATAAATACTCGGCACCTCGCAAGGATAACTTCTAGATCGAGAATATTAGGTAAGTTGTTGGAAGTGGTTAGGCGTTGGTGAAAATCTCGCTTCTGAGCACACAAAGAGCTCTAACCGCAGAACTCTGCACGGAACACGCGTTGGTGCAATGGTGCAATACAGACCGTATATCTCCCCTCGAAGACGATGGCCAAGACGCTGTCTCCAAGTCCGTACCGCTCGATGGCTGAAGGCGAAGTCCTCCTCCACTATTCTCTCGTCTCCCACGCGTACGAAAACGCCGCGGAAGAATACTCAGTTTCGGCCAATGTCGAACGCTCAATCATCGCCGAAATCCCTCCACTGAGATCTACCCAATGATCGAGTAGGTCATAACGCCCCTAGGCAAACGAAATTCCCGTCTTCGCCACGTGTTGTCCAGTACAGGTGGCTCCGGATGCCGGGCTATCCCCAAAAGCTCCATATTGTCCCGCGTTTCCGGTGAGAGCTACCTGCCGCCCACGGCGACCCGGCGAGCTACGGCCATCTGCAGACTTTACACTGCACAATCCTCAACTTCCGATACTTTTCACCAACGCCTTAAGTTAGTGGCTCAATCCTGCAGACATGCAGGGAGTACTGCTCGAGAATGCCTCATATTTATCATAATTCAATAGAGTCATGATCTGATGCCCTTGCCAGTCCATTTATTATTAATACAAATGTTGGTAGGCTAACTTGTAAGTGCCCATGTCCTGAGACCTTACACAGCCCCCACCTTCGTAATAAAAGTTTTGTTAGTATCAGTATAACCAGTGGTTATGGTGATCGAACGGAAAATTTTTTCAGGTGTCCCGATACTAGATATTATCCATGTGCCATAATCCTTATTCACACGCTCATACAATCTTTAAGAGGCGTGAATTACTTGGAAATCTCTGAAAAGCAGGACTGAATGCCATTAGTTTTACCGACACTGCTTGAAGGGAGCTTTCTCCCGTGCCGTATTACAAATTCACTAATGCTTAGCCTGCATGGAACTACAGCAATACAGTCTCAGCGTGATAATATTTCGATCTGTTCGCTAGCAACATGTCTCACCTACGCTTGGGATACGCTGATGTACCCCTGAGAGAATCCCTAATTACCACAATCAACAGATACATTCCGCAAAACATTATAAAATCATATTAATTCTAAAATTGGTCTTAGCAAGTTACCATACCTTTTATTAACGATTTTGCTTATAAAAAGTGCGGCTCTAGGTCCATTATTGAAGTTGAAAATACAAAATAAAATGAAATAAGTAATGTGAAACTGTTATGAAATTAATATTTGAAGCAAATTGGCAGTACCACTCAAACTGGAAGTGAATTCCCTGTCTTGACAAACTATTTTGTCGTCTGATATTAATATCAAAAAGAAACTAAACAAATGTGACCTTATTTTTCATTAGTATAATTATTTAGTTATGAAAACTTTATCAATAGTCACTGTCCCTACACAGTTGGCTTAAACAAGACAACTTACGGTTATTGTGGTCACTGCATTTACTCTACTTCTTGTTAATTTACAAGCAGTAGTATGGCAACAATGTATAAGGGTGTGCCTCAACCTAGTTGTACAAAAATCACGAACATATATCATCAACACAAAACATTAAATACGAACACATGAATATATACTATACACAAAACAAAAACAAACATATTAATTTGCACCAGAACTGTATAATAGAAGAAGGATTCATGTAAAAAAAATGTAAATGAACAGACATGACGTCACTTCAACCGCCGAGATTCAATAGTGAATCATTAAGCAAATTTAAGATCAATTAAAATTCAACGCAAGCCCTTTGGTTCACCATTTTTTTTAAACACAGAAAAAAGATTGTCTCTGTTGAGAGAGTTCTTCAGGGGAGTGACACTGACTGTTCTTGGGGTTTTGCACAAGAGAAGCAATGGCACTAGTTCATTTGGAAGTGAGTGGCAATGATTTGTTTATGGGACGCTGCAGTTTGTTGATGTGGCAGTCGCTCTATCTAGCAGTACTGCCTTTACAGGTGTTGGCGAGGTTCTGGAGCGTCATCCGTGTCGTCTACGCCCGCTGTAATGCACGTAAGTGGCATGCACCTCCGCCGTAGACGTTCGGCGGCGTGTCGCGCTCGTCGGCGCAGCGTAGTGTATTTGTCTGTCGTGGCGTCAGTGGCGTTTATCGGCTAACCTGTGCGCTCTGGCTTAGCTGGGACACACGGCAGGGCTCATAGGAGGAAAGGCACGGTTATCGTTTCTCTGTTGGCGCCCTCGTACATCTTGCATTCTCGTCCTACGGTAACTATAAATTACTCGTCGTCTTCTTGACTGACTCTATAGCGGCACCTCGTCTTCTTTGTTCCCTATCTCTAACTCTTCTGGAAGCCTCCGCTCCTGCAGAGACCTCCTCTTCTTAAGTCCGGTCACCACGGTACCGCTATAATTACGGAGTCAGCCTGATCCGATAATAGTTGGGGACGAGAGGTGGATTTATGCAACTGTTCTCACCAAGTGAAACCATGTAACTTTCCCTGCAGTTGGCCCCACCTCGGGTGATCCGCGCGTGTCCTTCTAACCAGATTACAAGTCGTTGGCCGCTTGTTAGCCGATATCGGACGCCGCTGCCACAGCCGAACAATGGGAACCTGCCGGCCTCATCTCCATGGAGCGCCCAGCGCTCGCATATACTTGTACGGGCCGTGTCGTTCGGCAGAACCGGTCTCGGTGCCACACAGCTGCTGACTGTGGTCTGACACTGCCCTTGCTCTGTTTGCCGTTCAGCTTTCCATTAGGTCATGATGACTGGGTATTGTGTGGTGTCCTTAGGTTAGTTAGGTTTAAGTAGTTCTAAGTTCTAGGGGGCTGATGACCGTAGATGTTAAGTCCTATAGTGCTCAGAGCCATTTGAACCATTTGAACCCATTAGGTCAAATGCCGTGTGTGCTCATAGCTGTCTCGTCACTAGTGCTTCTGCCCGCATCTCGTGGTCGTGCGGTAGCGTTCTCGCTTCCCACGCTCGGGTTCCCGGGTTCGATTCCCGGCGGGGTCGGGGATTTTCTCTGCCTCGTGATGGCTAGGTGTTGTGTGCTGTCCTTAGGTTAGTTAGGTTTAAGTAGTTCTAAGTTCTAGGGGACTGATGACCATAGATGTTAAGTCCCATAGTGCTCAGAGCCTAGTGCTTCTCTGCATACCGTGCCCCCTTGGGTAGTCACACCTCATCTGCAATCGGTACATACAACATAGATTTATTTTACCTTGTCTTAACCTAAATGGCACCCTTTTCACTTCACAATGTGGGTGAACTAAGTCTACAGGAATGGCCTAAAGCTTACTTAAATGATTCTTATAACTTAACAGACATTATAATTAATCAGCTTTACATATGTAATTGAATGAACAAGTAATTTTTTTACAAAATTGTAAATAATAAACCCTTTTCTTCGTCAGGTGTTTCATGTCTGTAGTATGTTGATTCTATGTTGTTCAGCACCTGAACAGTTAAAAATATATTTCATATATACATATATTTTAAAAAAATGCAAAGTTATTATTATGCAGGAAGGGGAATGAGGATTTAAGATCTTCGCGCACATGAAGATATGTCGCCAAGGTCCTCCTGTGAACAAAAAAATCAAACACAGACACCAGCTCTCGCTTGTGCCTGATTCCTTGATTACTATTTTGGTTATTCTGATTTCTTACCGGTCGTGATTGTTACCCTTTTTCCTTGCTCTTACTTCAGAAACCTTTCTTTTTTTGTGATTTAGTTCTCCTTCCGAATTTCCTCTTCAGCTGGAAGCCAGTGTGGTTTCACATAAATTTGTTTGTGTAATTGGTCCTGGTTGGACCTGAAGAACATAAAGAGCGATTAACCGTACAATATTTAATTTATTTAGACTGCTTTTATCTGCTGACCTTGTTTATTTTCGAAAGCCCAAATGTTCGGAACTTCCTTCCTATGCAACAACACGTCATGTCATGGGTCCCTTGAGATTTTTTCAAAAGACTATTCTACATAGCTTTGCATCCTAACACCACTCTAGCAACTGCACAGAGCCCTCTCAACACATACTTCCCCTATTCTCGTCACCCTGACGATGAACTTCTTCACATAATTTTGCAGGTCACTCTGACTCAGCTGGTAGGTACCAAATGCATAAAAACTCGCTATAGTTTCATGAAAAATCTATTGGGTAACCCCTTGAACCAACGCTTATTCCGTTTTTCTCGTCTGTTTCAACGAGCTCGCTCGTCAATATGTTCGCCACAGACTCAGCTACCTAGTCATTTTTCTGCTTTACTGTAACCGCTAATTTCTCCATTATTTGCCCAACATTCTGCACATTTACTGACAACTATAACGTCGCTTGAACCACAAATTGCTGACTTCTTATGAACAGAACTGTAGGCCAAGTTTGCCCAAATGTACCCCTTAGCTACTAAACAACAACATACACACAAGAACATACCATAAAAATTGTATTTCTAACATCTAACTAACATTAACATTATTTACAAAAACAGAACAACATGGCCTCATCCTATCCCACATAGGGCTTCACATGTGTGATATGGTGCATTCCCAAGGACTTTCCGGTTTTTGGGCTCTCTAGTTCCACGGCATTGGGATGGGGAATTCGCCACACCCGAACAGGGTCATGACAAAGAGCGAAGAACTTTTTGCACACATTCTTCTGTTTATTAGACAAGCGGTGAGATTTCACCAACACTTTGTCAATGACCGAAAATGTCCTCACTACTGCCGACTTGTCCGATCTCACCTTACGCGAATGTGCAGCCACCCGAATGTTTTGCAACGCCTGGGGTACACTCTCCTTGTGTCTTAATCTTGAGCGTGGGGGAAAATCTACAAGCTCCCGAATTCTGTCCGGCGGATAGGTGTTCTTAAGCACTGTCACCGGGGGAAGAAGTGTGGTGCTATGGGTCATTTCATTGATGGCCTCCTCAAAGTCTTTAAGAAAGACGTCCCATGTTTGATGTCGTCTCGAACAGTACATGCGGCACATCGCTCCCAAATCCTTCTCCGTTCGTTCGGCGGGGTTACAACTTGGTTTGTACCTAGAGATGTAAATAGGCTTAATATTGTATTCTAGAAGGGTTGCCTGCCTCTGTTCTGACCTGTACTGGGGACCGTTGTCAGATATAATACGGTCGACGAGCCCAAATTGCTTTAAAATATCTCGCCGCAAAGCTTTACTGACACTGAGACCCGTAGCCCTTTTCAAAAGTGTCAGCGTTACATACCTCGACGTCAACTCATTTACTACCAGTATGTAGCAGTAGCCTCTCCTTGTCCTATTCCGAGCGACGAAGTGGGCATAGCTAAAATGCGTGTACCAGATGACCTTGTTGATCAGCTCTTCCGGCACACACACTACCCATAGGGAGTTGTCGACGTTCATCCGATAGAAAAGCACTCTCTTGCGCATCAAGTAGTGGTGCCTAATCTCTACTTGTGTCTTATCTCGGTATTTTTGTTTGAGTGTCAAGAGGTGCGGTACCTTATCCCGTTCTTTCTGAATATTTTTCATCGAAACAGCCACGTAGTTCTCAAACGCCACCTTCTTCATGTAGTAGAGAGAAAATGGTTCGTCATCTCTCTCCCGTAGCTGGGTGTCATTTCCGCCAATTGGCGATCGTGACAACATGTCAGCGATGACGTTTGATGACCCCGGCACATAAATGGTTGTAAAGTTAAATTCTTGTAACAACAAAATCCACCGGGCCAGTCGTCCAAGCGTGAGCTTTGCCGTTTGGAGGAATTCGAGCGCTCGATGGTCCGTATACACGCAGATTCTACGGCCAAACAAGAAGTACCGAAATTTTTGGAATCCCCAAACTATCGCCAAAGCTTCCAGTTCCGTTACGGAATAGTTCTGCTCGCTCTTGCTGAGCACACGACTTCCGAAAGCTATGGTTTTATGTATCCTCTGATCATCCTGCTCATAGTCTTGAAAGATCATGACTCCAAGACCCGTCTTCGCGGAGTCAGTGGCCATGCAGAAGTCGTTTTCAAGATTGGGATGGGCGAGTGGGCGAGCATAGGAACCTCAAGGAGTGCCTGCTTTACACTCCTAAATTCCCCATCGGCAACCTCGTCCCACACAAAAGGTGTGTTCTTCCCTCTCAATACACAGAGCCGGGGTGTACCTAACTTCGCTATGTGTATGAATCGTTTAAAAAAGCTGATTACTCCGAGAAACCTACGTAAACTCTTCCGAGAGTTTGGAGCAGCAAATTGGGCTATTGCTTCCAATTTCTCAGGATTCGGGGTGATCCCTTCTGCCGAAATATCGTGCCCTAGGAAGTCCACTTCCTTGGTTCCGACACACGATTTTTCGATGTTTGCCGTGACGCCATGCTCGCGCAGTTCGTCCAACAACATCCCTAACACTTCGTTTTCCGTCCCCACGAATTTTCCCCTATCAAAATGTCATCTACATAGCACGTGACGCGCTCCTTCAATGTGTCATTCAGTATCGTTCCCAGACCGCAAATGAATGCAGCTGAAGATACATTTAGCCCGAAAGGTAAACGTCGGAACTGGTAACATCGGCCGAATGCTAGAAAGGCTGTATATTTGCGACACTCTGGCGCCAACTCTATTTGCCAAAAACTACTTCGCAAATCAATTGAAGAAAAGATCGATACGCCGTCAAACTTCTGCAACAGCTCTTCTAGCGTCTCCGGTCTATCCGTTTCTGGAATGAGTATGGTGTTAATTTGCCGGGAGTCTAGGACCAGGCGGAGTTTTCCATTCTTTTTCTCTACTACACGCAACGGGCTGTTGTACGTGGACGTAGCCTCTTCTATTACTCCGTCTCTTAGCTTTTCCTGAAGCTCGAGTGCCACCTGTTTCCGATATACCAGAGGAATGGGATAGGGAGATACGCGGAAGGGAACATGCGTCCTTACCCTAAACCTATATTGAAACCCTTTTATGGCTCCCGGTTTCGGAAGAAATACCTCCGCGTTTCTTCTGAGCACTGTCTCTATTTCTATTCTCTCTGTAACGGCTATGTCTTCCTGTACCGCCACTTTTGCTTGTATTGCCTCATGGATTTATGTCAGTGTTTCGTCTCTATCCTGACAGCTCGTTTGTAATTGGTCCCGTGCAGAGTGCGGTCGCACACCCTGACTCTGGTCTCCAGTAATCCTTAGATTCAGAGAATCCACTGTTAGTTCATCTTTCGTCATTTGTTCTGCAAACCTAATGCACGTTTCGCCCTTTTCTCCTAACGTCAGTGTGCCTAGGCCCATATTGATTATAGCCTTGTGCTGAGACATAAATGATCATCTGAGCCGCGAGGTGTGGAACGATGAAAAACTTTCCGTGTAGTACATACCCCTGACAACTAAACTCCAGTCTTGTCTGATGCTTAATTTCAGTGGGTTTCCCTTTTAATCTTCTGGACCTTTAGTGTCGGAGGTTTCAACATGTTGCATCTATCAAATAGGGTTTCCGAGATCGCTGAAATTTCGCTCCCTCTATCTAGTATAGCCTCAGCCGTTATGTTACCTAGTTTAATCTTAACGACCGGGTGCAGATCTCGCGTAACACCTTCCTCCCTCTCTTCTAAGAGCGATTCCCTAATATCCTCATACATGAGCATGTAGCTGTGGCGGTTTCCGATACGTGGTGCGGGTTTTTGTGCCACCGTCCCCGCAACGTTCGCTAGTCATGGCTGTTCGTTCACCTCTCCTATCTGTGCACGCCCAGGATTTGCCCTCTAATATCTATTGTCTGCGAATTGTTTTCTCGTCTTTTGTGAGATGCAAAGTTCGGTTGTAGGTGTCCTTGCGGCCATGGCTGGTTGTTATCCCACTTTTCTTTCGTCCATTTACTACCGTTATTCGTTTTTGCTTCCTGTTGACCGTTATGCGTTTGCCAGCTGTTACTACTATGCCATTGGTTCACCCGTTTTTGATCTGCTTGTGCGTAGAAATTTTGTGGCACGACTTTCGTTTCTCTATCTCTCTTACTGTTACGCGCCAGCTCCTCGTTCAACACGAATTCGACTTCTTTCAGTATATTTATGAAGCCCTCCACATCGTCTCCACATTTACCTATCAGATTTTGTTGGTAACGTGTCGGCAGCTTCATGTAGCAAATACGGATAATCTCGTTATGCGTATACGGGTTGTCTGGGAATTCATTTTTCTTGACCATCTGGTCAAGGAATTTCACTGCGCTTTTGAAGCCTGGCCTTTCCATGTATTTAGCCATCATCATTTCGTGTTTTATTCTGGTCTGAGTACTCTGTGACCAGTATCGATTGAGAAATATTGACCGAAATTCTTCGAACGACTCGCAAGACTTCCCATATTTAAGCATCGTTTCTGCCACCAACCCTTCTAAATGTGCACATACAAAGTCGATCTGTTTCCACGCTGGCAAATGCGGTGGCAATGCTTCTGTGAATTGGGAGATAAAAGTCCGTGGGTGCATAACATTATTGTCCTCTCGATAGTGTTGGAATCTTCGTAGGCTTAAGTACTTTTCATGGTCGAACTGCTCCTCGTATCTTGGAGTACGTTCATTTCCATGACCCTGCTGTTTATTGTAGTGTGTCAGCGGTGTGTTCGACTGATTTGTGTTTCCGTACTACCGGAATCTCCGCTCTGCGAGTTGCACCGTTGCAGAGGTAAACAGCTCTCATGGCTGCTTCGTACCGACCTCAGCTCTGCAGCCATGAGGGCCACCGTATCTTTCCTCATCACGTCCTGTCTAGATGCTTGAATGGGACTTGGTTCGTAAGTGGGAGGTGGAGGATCTGACTGCTTCTGTCCCATGCTATTTGCATTGCCACCGTTCAGAAACTCCGTGTCCCTATTTAGCGGTGTTACATTTCCTGCACTCTCTTGTGATTGCACCGCGTCCCCAGTTATCTGCGTGAGAAGATTTTCGCGTTCTTGCTGCACGATCTGGGCGACCCTTTCGTCGATGAACTTTTCCATCTGTGCCACTTTCTCTTCAACTACTTCCTCGACATTAATCTGTAATGACTTTCCCGCATCTTTCGCCAGTTTGTCCAGGCGATGTTTCAGTTCAGTCAGTTCCTTTCTTTCGACGGAGGTCGCCGTCTTAGTTTGCTCACGACCCTCTTGGGCAATCCGTTTCGCACCGCCTGCGTCTCGTCTCGCCAGAACTGCGTCCTTTTTAACTTCATCTAACTCTTTCTTAATTTCTTGCGCGAAGGAAAGCATTTTTGTTTCCAAACCTGTACGCATCCTATCTAATTTCTCATCGGTCTTTCTGCTTTGTGCGTCTAAATTTTCCTTGATATCATTGATGATTTCATCCATCTTCCTTATCACTTGCGCGAGCAACCACTCATCTATCGTCGCAGTTCCTCCAGGACTTCGCGGTCTCCGCGAGTGCCTAGCTTTCTCTACCCGGTGATAGTTATGGTTAGATTCGTGTCCGGTTGGTCTTTTTGCGGTGCTAGCTCGACTTGCCCCAAACGCCGAGGGCCCACTGTAGCAACGTCTGGTTGGTATCGGACTATAATTCTCCTGCCGGTTCAAATTAATTTTACTACTACGGTACTCGAATTCAACTTCAGATTCGGAGTTGTCTCCTTCACCACTAGCATAACCATTACCTCTACTACTCAAGTTACCAGTGTTGGATCGTTGTGACTGCATTTGCTCATGCTCAAACGGAACTTCGTGAACTCCTGCGGCTACCAACATTCTGTTTTCCTCATTATGGCCTTCCATATTTATCTCATGATCCTGTGTTCGCCTTTCCGCCTTGGCCTGTCTTTGCGTCCTCGTGTACTAACGACTATTACGCTCAAAAACAATTAAATAAACAAAATGCAGTACATAAAACACAAATCAAATCACAAAAGGAATTCAAATACGACCTACAGCAAAAGACAAGAAGAAAAAAAACTTTTTTTGATGATTCAGCGAAAACTACACTTATGCACGATATTGGAAGCGCATGACATGCACGAGTTCAGTGTCACTGTCCCATCAATATTTCAACATAGTCGTAGGTTTCTCTCTCGCGTCATTACATATACCAGAACATACAAACCACATAATATATAAAATATCCTGTAAAACAAAACAAAAAAAATCACAACGATTCAGCAACAACACAAGAAATCATTTATCTCATATCGCACAATTGCTGCGTCAAACCTTCTGCCTTATTCAGTAGCGAGAGTTTCCAACACCAGAACCAACAGCTGAAATTAGGGTCGCCTTAAACAAAAATTTAGAAAATCCGACTACGTCACAAAAAATTTCTATTTATGAACGATCCTGGCAGCGGTCGCCATGTGTAAGCTTAACAGTCCGTCGCTGACATAGAAGTCTGCAAACCTACTTTCCTTCCCGTCTGCGCAAGTTGTACAGTGACTAGAATACATGTAAAGCTTACTGGGACAGGGTAAATGCTAGCTACAATGAAGTCGATAATTCTATCGTAATATTGGCATTTTAATTTGATATTCCCTACAACTGACAAAATTTACAAAAATAATGTGAATCTCTTTGTCCACCCACACACTCCTGAGAATGACACATCAACAGTTTCGGTCAATGTCGAACGCTCAAACATCGCCGAAATCCCTCCACTGAGATGTACCCAATGATCGAGTAGGTCATAACGCCCCTAGGCAAACGAAATTCCCGTCTTCGCCACGTGTTGTCCAGTACAGGTGGCTCCGGATGCCGGGCTATCCCCAAAAGCTCCATATTGTCCCGTGTTTCCGGTGAGCGCTACCTGCCGCCCACGGCGGCCCGGCGAGCTACGGCCATCTGCAGACTTTACATTGCACAATCCTCAACTTCCGATACTTTTCACCAACGCTTTAAGTTAGTGGCTCAATCCTGCAGACATGCAGGGAGTACTGCCCGAGAGTGCCTCATATTTATCATAATTCAATAGAGTCATGATCTGATGCCCTTGCCAGTCCCTTTATTATTAATACAAATGTTGGTAGGCTAACGTGTAAGTGCCCATGTTTTGGCACCTTACAAATGTTGGTAGCTCCTTACTTCATCTGGGTGGTCTGTTGCTCAACAATTGCACATCTATTTACCCATAACATCTCTGCAGCTGTCATCCACTTGTGTCATCCACGGCCTGTGGTGCACCACAGTTGCCTTGGTGCCGGTTTTGGATAGCACCATTTTGCAATCCACGGTAAACTTTAACCACGGCGGCACGCAAACAGTTTACAGACGTGGCCACTTCGGAAATGATACCACCCTTTGCCCGAAAGAAACGATCGTGTCCTCTTGGACGTCAGATAAATCGATCAATTTCTGCAATACAACAACTGTACTCTTTTCCGCGTCCTCTTCATACGCTTTAGCTATCCTCCACTGCTATTGCTGTCACGAACCGTCTGTGAATGGTTATTGTACGTAAAAGTGAAACACTAATTAGAGTGCCCCAAGCATTTGAACGTGTGTACATTCATTTCGAAGAAACTGTTATTCACGTCATTCAGATTAAAACCTGCCGAGATATGTGGGACTGATACGATGCAGTTGTACCCATTTGTAATAAATGATTGATTACTTAAAACCTAAAGTGATCACATTCATAAATGTGCTCGATCGTTGTCTCTCTCCGGAAGAAAAACCTTTTCTTAATGTAAGAGAGTGGCCGGGTTAAGGTGTGGCCGAGTGAGGTGGAGTTTTGGTGAACTTTGGCGAGGACACCCACTGAACTCGTATTCGGGAGACACGAGGTATAAATTTCCGGGCAGTTACCAAAATTTTGGTTTCACGTGGCTTCTCCTCTTCCATGGGACACCACCTTACCGAAATAACTCCCTCAGTGCTGGGCAGAAAGTTGCTTCGCTGAAGTCGAGGGCTATGGAGGCTATAGTGTGACAACTGATGGAGCAACACGCGGCGGACAGACATTGACGTAGAATACAGAAAAAGTGTGTCCCACAGCATAGGGCAAGGAGGGCTCTAGATGTGTAGTGAAGGCACACTACCTGAGGGAGTGAACCCCGCTACTGGAATACCCCATGCGCACAGCTTGTAACTTGATGGGGAAAGTTAATATTGTTGGTAAACCTGAAATTAGCCTCAGAAACCGGAGGGATGAAATAGTGCTGATACCCCTGTGTAAAAAGGAAAACGATTTATCAGAACATATAAATTCTTGGCCTTGCCCATAAGGAATACGATATCTGAGAGAAGCTAAGAATGCTAAGTGTGACTTGTCGGAGACTAAGAAGGAGCAGAAGGAAACAATATGTGATCTTGAAAATTGTACATTAATTTATGGTGGTTTAACTACTGAAAATAGTGCAGCAGCAGGAGCAGCTACTCAAGTCAATCAGAATTGAATAGGTGAACATCTTAAAGTTGGGTAAATGACAGAATTGTAACACGCAGCTTCCCTATAGCTAGAGGATACATGAGCATTATATCAGTGTACGCCCCTGAAAAATGAAGATAGCTGAAACTGATAAATTCTATGAAAGCACACATGTGTTTTGATTTCACAAACAACAGTCACTATGTTGTCACTGGAAGCTATGTGAATGCTGAAATAGCATGACAGTCCACTGAGGACGTAATTGGAATAAATGAAGACGCAGCAGTTATTCAAAATGGAAAAATTTTACAAGTCTTTGTGAACTTTATTTCATTGGGAATAGCAGATGTTGTTTTGAAATGTGGAGAGATCTACAAATTTACCTATGTGTTCCGCGGATGTAGACTGATAATAGATTACTGGATAGGAAATGTAAATGGGAAAATTCTCCCAGCACGTGAGAATACGAGATGAATCGATATAAACTCCGAACATGTCCTAGTAACAGGGAAAATAACAATAAACGGAGAAAGAGAAGCATACAGAAAGAAAATTACAAAGAAAACGTGTGGAAAACTAACTTATTAGAAGATAATGAGTAGTATGACTAAAGCGAAATTGAGGCATAGTTCAAGCATATGCTGCTACGACGCTGCAGTCGAGAACACAACGCGAAAGTGAAATATGCAGAGGGCGTTGGCAGGAAATTAAAAAACGCAATATGGTGTAACTAACCAAATTGTGCAAGAGGCTAACAAAAAAAAGAAGATTTCTAAAAGAAAAAGAAGCTCAAAATGGTAAAGCAGGTTCACTTCTGCTAGCAGCCATTATGGTGTCATATTCGAAAGTACCTGGACGATGTGAAATTTACGAGATGTTCAAAAGGAGCGAACAACTTCAAATATTTATCAAAAATGTGCATAAAGGGCATAACAGATATTATTTCCACGCGTAGAAGACATGAGCTTCATCGTCATCAAAACACACACACACACACACACACACACACACACACACACACACAAGCGCGAGGAAACGGGCGCTCACAAGCGCGAGTACACACACACACACACACACACACACACACACACACACACACACAAATAATGGAATGACTTGTTTTATTTACCAAAATACGTAAATTTCGCCTAAGAAACTGTGCATTTGGTTCGTGTTCAAAAGTATCTGAACGATTTGACTTTTCTGCACCATTTTAAAAAAGTGTACTGGTATGTTGTTGTTGCTGTGGTCTTCAGTCCGAAGACAGGTTTGACTCAGCTCGCCAAGCTATTCTGTTTGTGGAAGCCTCGTCATATCCGCGTAACTACTGCAACCTTCAACCTTCTGAATCTGCCTACTGTATTCATCTCTTGGTATCCACCTACGACTTTTACACCTCCCCCCTCCACCCACCACACAAACGCTTCCCTCCAGTACTGAATTAGTAATCCCTTGATGGGTCAGAATGTGTTCTACCAAACGAAGCCTCCTTCTAATCAGGTAGTACCACAAATTTCTTTCTCCCCAATGTTCTTCAGGACCTCCTCATTAGTAAAGGGATCAACTCATCTTATCTCTAGCATTTTTATGTAGTGTCACATTTCAAAAGCTTCTATTCTCTTCTCGTCTAAGCTGTTTATCATCCACGTGCCATTTCCATACATGGCTACGCTCCATACAATAATTTCAGAAGACATGGCACTTAAATGTATACACAAGGTTAACAAATTTCTCTTCTTTAGAGAAACTTTTCTTGCCTTTGGCAGTCTTCATTTTATATCCTCCTCCTTACTTCGTCCTTCATTGTTATTTTACTGCCCAAGAAGCAAAACGTATCTACTACATTCATTGTCTCATTTCCTAATCTAATTGCCGGCCGCGGTGATCTAGCGGTTCTAGGCACTCAGTCCGGAGCCGCGCGACTGCTACGGCCGCAGATTCGAATCCTGCCTCGGGCATGTACGTGTGTGATGTCCTTAGGTTAGTTAGGTTTAAGTAGTTATAAGTTCTAGGGGACTGATGACCATAGATGTTAAGTCCCATAGTGCTCAGAGCCATTTGAACCTAATCTAATTTCCTCTGCATCACGTGATTTAATTCGACTACATTTCATTATCGTCGTTTCGCTTTTCTTGATGTTCATCCTATATCCTCCTTTCAAGACACTGTTCAATTCGTTCGGTTGCTCTTCGTAGTCCTTTTCTGTCACTGACCGAATTACTATGTCATCGGCAAGTTTTTATTTCTCCTCCCTACTGCAAATTTTTATTTTGTTTCCTTTACTGCTTGCTCAGTGTACAAACTGAATAAAATCAGGGATAGGCTACAACCCCCTCACTCCCTTCTCAATCATTCTTTCCATTTCATACCGCTCGACTCTTATAACTGCCTTCTGGTTTCTGTACAAGTTGTAAATAATCTATCGGCGTCTGTATTTTACCCTGCCACCTTCAGAATAAAAAAAAAAAAAAAAAAATGTATTCTACTTAACAATGAGAAATCTTCCTCTAAGTCTACAAATGGTACGAACACAGATTTGCCTTTCCTTAACTTATCTCCCAAGAGATGCCTTAAGATCAGTATTTCCGCACGTGTTCCTGCATTTCGGAGAAATGCAAACTGATCTTCCCGAGGTCGGCTTCTGCCAGTTTCCCCATTCTTCTGTAAAGAATTCGTGTTAGTATTTCGCAACTACGACTTATTAATCTGATATTTCGGTAATTATCACACCTGTGAACACCTTCTTTTCTTGGAAGTCAGAGGGTATTTTGCCTTTGTCATACAGCTTCTTCACCAGATGGAAGAGTTTTGTCATGGTTGGCTCTCGAAAGGCTATCCGTAGTTCTAACGGAATGTTGTCTACTCCTGGGGCCTTGTTTCGACTTATGTCTTTCAGATCTCTGTCAAATTCTTCAAGTAGTATCTCATCTCCTATCTCATTTTCACCTATGTCTTCTTCCACTTGCATAACGTTGCTCTCAAGTACATCTACATTATACAGACCCTCTATACACTCCTTCCACCTTTCTGGTTTCCGTTCTTGGCTTAGAATCGGTTTCATGTTGGAGCTCTTGATATTTGTGCAGGTGATTCTCTTTCCTCCAACGGTCTCTTTAATTTTCCTACACGCAGCATCTATGCTTCCAAAGCCTTACATTTGTCGTGTAGCCATTCCTGATTGGCCATTTCGCACTTACTGTTAGTCTCACTTTTTAGACGTTTGTATTCCCTTTCTCCTGCTTCATTTACTGCACTTTTATATTTTCTGCTCTCATCAGTTAAATTCAGTATTTCTTATGTTACCTACGGATTCCTACTAGCCCTCATCTTTTTAACTATTTGATTCTCTGCTGCCTTCAATGTATCCTCTCTCAAACCTAACCATTCCACTTTTACCTTGTTGCTGTTCTTGCCAATCATGTTATAATGGTCCCACTGAAACTCTCGACAACCTCTGTTCCTTTCAGTTTGTCCCGGTCCCATTTCTTCAGTTTTAAGCTACAGTTCATAACCAATAAATTGTGTCCAGAGTTCACGTCTGCTTCTGGTAAAGTCTTACAATTTAAAATCAGGTTCCGAAATCTCTGTCTTACTATTATATAATAAATCTGAAAACTTCCAGTTTCTCCAGGTCTCTTCCACGAATACAATCTTCTTTCACGATTGCTAAACAAAGTGTTGGCGATGATTATATTATGCTGTGTGCAAAATTCTTTCTGGCTGCTTCGTCTTTCATTCCTTTCCCCCTGTCCATATTCACCTTCGGTTTTTCCTCCTCTTCTTGTTGCTATTGTCACATTCCAGTCCACGATGATTATTAAATTTTCATCTCCCTTAACTACTTGAATAATTTCTTTTATCTCATCATACATTTCTTCAATCTCTTCATCGTCTGTAGAGCTACTTAGCATATAAACTTTTACTACTATGGTGGATGCGGGCTTAGTGTCTATCTTGGCTCCAATATTGCGTTCACTACGCAGTTCATATTAGCTTACCCGCGCTCCTGTTTTCTTATTAGTTGTAAAACATGCTCCTGGATTATACCTACATTAACCTGACTAGAAGTCCTGTTCCTCTTGCCACCAACTCCACTAACTCCTACGATATCGAAGATTAACCTATCCATCTTACTTTTTAAGTTTCCTATTCTACCTCCCGATTATGGTATCTAACATTCCACGCTCCCTCCGATCCGTTTTGTTTGTCTTGATAACGACATCCCCCTGAGTACCCGTCAGGAGATGGTAATGGGGTACTATTTTACCTCCGGAATATTTTACCCAAGAGGACGCCATCATAATTTAACCATAAAATGGACAGTGGAACAGCATACCTTCGAGAAAAATTAGAGGTATAGCTTCCATTTGGTTTCAGTCGTTCGCAGGACCAGCACAGCAAATCCGTTTTGATTGGTATTGAAAAGCCAGTCAGTCAATCATCCAAAACGGTTGCCTCTGCAGCTACTGAAAAGGTTGCTGCTTCTCTTCAGGAATTACACGTTCGTCTGACCTCTCAACAGATATCCCTCCATTGTGGTTGCACCTACAGTGCGGCTGTCTGTATCGCTGTGACACACAACGGCAGGGTTCATGGTTCATAAAAGGAAAATACCTACAGTATTTTCACGAAAAAAATCTAAGCACACGCGCACACACACACACACACAAACACACACACACACACACACACACACATACACACAGCCGAGAAGCATATTACGCACAATTATCCAACCCTGATTACAGCTGTTGTTAGCTAGATGAGTGAGACAGAAGTCCGTGGCCACTTCTGCATTACAGACACTGCTGCGCCTCTGTATAGAGTGTGTGTGTGTGTGTGTTGGGGCTTATGGGCGCTCAACGTCGAGGTCATCAGCGCCTCTGTATAGAGGAGGTATCCGCCATGTGTTGAAAAATACGTTCTATGATGTCCCATCATTTTCATTCTGGATTCGTTTTTACGTTGTGAAAATACCCCTAAGCCAAAATTTTGTGCTCTTGGAAGCAATAAATCGAAAGTCATTAGCAATTCATCGATGTTTGAAAAGCAATTGGGATCCGATATTTTAACGAAGTTACGAACACCTAATTTGGTAAGAGGGTTTAATTATACATTATATTCAAGGGGTTAGTGTAACTTTGTGCACATTTTAAGTTTTTATGCTAATGAATTGCCACTTTTAGTTAATTTTGTAGACATCGATTGTTGCTGTATGATGCTGCTATTTGGCGTTTTCAATAATGTCACCAGATTTCATTTTCAGTCTTACCTTTCTATTACTCTGTTATCACAATAACGACTGTTATTGAAATCACTAGTAACTATAAAACTGTATTCAGTCTTAGTGTGTGCTCGTTTCCATATTCCACGGAAAGCATTAAATGTCATATCAGGGTTAACACAACCGCTGAAAACATGCCCCAAATTACATTCATCGTGTTTGGAAAGAATAAAAGAAATAAAACCTGTCTGCACGATTATGACAACTCATGCCACTGCGTCGAAAACAGCTCAACACAGCGCGGCTGTGCTCCTTTTTTTCTGCATTCAGTGAATCCGGATTCGAGATGCGTGTTGATCAACTCTTCGTTGGGAAACCTATCCAAGTGGCTGTACATCACTATTAATATACCAACTGCACTGTTGAGAAAACAAACCCGTTACAGAATCGCGCGGCACTGAATGAAAGCTTGAAGGCGAAGAGGGGTACCACGAGCGAATGGAATCAGTTGGAAGACACCTCTGGATATCCTCGTCATCTGCGTTGTTGTTGACATATTTCCAGGTAAATACTGATACAAACGATATGCACGAGCTATCAGAAGCAATTTAGAATATCACTGAAATTTGTCAATAGACGTCTCTTTTATTGAATGTAGAGAATCTCATTATTATTACCTTTGTGTGTGTATTCTGAAGAAATTTACAATTTCTTGTAATTTGTTGCCAAGTGTAAGATGCTAGTTACACATTTATTTGTATATTTATTTCATTTTAGCTACTATGGAGTCTACGACTGAAGCAGTGCAATCTGTTACCCTTCAGGGTTATTTTATTTCAGTGCCTGTGGTGTTAAGAAAAACGATGCATAATTGGATTTATCCGCCGATACGAGGAAGCGTTATATATTATATATTATTATAATATTATAATAATTACTATTATAGCGTCCTGCTCTGTGGGCCGCGCGGGGTAGCCGTGCCGTCTAGGGTGCCTTACCACGGTTCACGCGGCTCCCCGTCTAAGGTTCGAGTCCTGCCTTGGACATGGGGGTGTGTGTTTTGTCGTTAGCTTTAAGATAGTTTAACTTAGATTAAGTAGTATGTAAGCCTAGGGACCGATGACCTTAGCAGTTTGGTCCCACAGAGCTTACCTCCCCCCTGTGTGCGAATTACATAATGTGTGTATGAGTGCAAGTTGTGAAGCAGGAGCGACGACATATGGAGGTCTGGGGCTGACCGTGAGTGGGGCATGGATCGGAAAAGAGTTGAAGGCGGCAGCTCGATAAAGCGGGAAATCCATGTTCGAGTCCCGGTCCGGCACATGTTTTCATTATCGCTGTTCCCTTATATAACTCATGGTTGTTCGTATTCACAACTTCGAATACATTTCAGGTACTTTATTTGCCTGTACAGTATTGACCTGTAAACCTCACGTTTATGAAAGTATAGATGTCACAAAATTGCCAATGTATCTACATTATTTATTTTGGATGCCAAAGTATCGTATTCCACAATGCATTTCGAACGGCGGTATTCACACACACTGTCAAAAAGGAAGGGATCAGAACATCAAAAAAATTCCACAGGGCGCCGATTGGAATGGATCGGAATGTAAAGAACTTTCACAATGCTTTTCAAGTGGCGGCATGCGCATAGCATTAAAACGGAACGGATCGAAATGTTAAAAATTTCCAAACGCATTTCAAACAACGGTTTCACGCCGTTCATGGAATTTCGAAGTTTCTGAGGGAAATAGTTCTTTGTTTGCTTTGTGGAACAGAGGGGGCGTGGGTGACTAGAGACAGTGGCATTGTCTTCTAACATCGAATGTTGACCTATTCTTGCCACATTCAATCATGTTGTAGTAAAGGATATCGTGTTTTTGTGTTTTGGTAACACATTACGAACGAGCGGTAGGGACAGGCATATAGTTTCCTATGAAAGTTCTCCCACAAAAGAGGAAACAATCTGAATGTCAAAAATGTTTTAGAGTTTACAATACCTGGAAATGGAAAGACCCTACACTGGGCAAAAATATGATCACAAATTAATGAAATAATTAGCTCTAATGGACGAGCAAAATACAATTCTTTTACTGATTATTTAGAATGGAAATGATACAATGTGTGAGATAAAATGTTGAAAATATTGTCTTCTAAGTATTGTTTGCAAATAATATTGATGTTTTGAAACGTTTGGATGGCAGTTTACCGTACACAGTCTGTTAAGAAGGTACATCTTACACATAACACTCTGCAGACACTACAGGCAACAGGCAAACACACAGTCATTGATGACACACACACACACACACACACACACACACACACACACACACACACACAAATTCAATTACTCTGATGAGTAATTTACAGCTACGCAGCATCACACTGAAGCACGGAAAAGCTAATCATACATTGTTGGTATTGACACAGTCACGAAGTCCACGAGTATAGGGAAGCAATGAACGTACCGGAAACGGAAAGAAGATATGAATACGATTAAATAGGATATTCTATGTACACTGAGCACTTTCTCGGCAGGCAGCGGTAGTGGGTGCCTGGCTGCGTGTGGTGAGGTGATATGACCCTGTTATCACACCTCATAAGACTTGCTTATCACTAGTGTTGTCATACCCTGTTATTTTCACTATGAAATTACAATTATTGCTAGAAAGCCAGCCGATCTGACCAGTTTAGAGATGAAGAGGTGACACACTGATTTAAGAGTGTGTTTCATACTCGTTGTAGAATGCTTTTCTTCTTCTTGGGTACACACTCAACAAAAATGTAAATCTGACATACATTTTACTATCAAAAGGCTTACATCTTGCACTCAAAGAACATCTGTTGTGACTCAGGGGTGGATTCTTTACTCATTGTTGCAAGACCTACAAACCATAGCATAGAGAGGGAGCAGTGGCTCTCATCTCCCATGAAAAATAAACACCAGAACTTTGCAAAATTCAGAGCCATTAGAAACGCACAAATCTCCAAAAAATGTAAGTCTGGTGTACAGTGCAGTTAAGAAACTTACGTCTTTCACCTGTTGACTACTTGCTTTCTTGCATTAAAAACGTTGCAGAATAATCAAGCAATTAGGAGAAGAGAGAAAGCAGCAGGTATCATTTAATACGTGATCAGGGTTTCGGTTGAAAACTACAGACCACTGTTCAGTCTTGGTAGACGGAAAATGTCGGACGTAGTCTACTCGTTATTGAAGTACTGACATAGAAGCATTATTATATTAGTCTGTAATAGTGAACAAACTCTCCAAAGCTTGTTAAATTGAATCCAATAGACCTTGTAAGGATCGAAAATGTACAGGTGCTATAGCTAACCAGGTTGACTTCAAGTATGTTAACACTCCTTGAATGCCTGTCCTTTGTCTTTGGGAACAGCGTGTGTCAAATTAACTAATAGTTTAAAATCAATTTTTCAGTCATCTGCTACTTTCCCTTACCCATGCTGAACGAAGAGATGTACCTTGCGATATTCGCTATTTCTAACTTCATTAAAACAGCAAATACGAGTAGTTAATACTTTCAGCCAGAAGCCAAATACTTGTTTATAAATAATGATTAATGTATAATAAGGCGTCGCATAGCGACGATGGAATTTTCTAAATAATGTAATTCGTCGTCTTTGGGCGGCAATATAAACAGAAAAATACGGATAGATATGCGATCCTTCACTATTTTGTTCGCTGGAGAACAAATGAAGCCTTCAGTACTAAACACTTGTACTGTTTTTTTCTTAAGTAAGACGGACGCAGATTTGTGGCGGTCTGATCTAATTATTTTACTACATAAATAAAAACGTGTTCCGTCTAAGTTTGAGTGAAGTGTAAGAAGAACTGTTATAACATAACGTGACGACGCACGGGTGGCTAAAAAGGACAATGGCTATATAAAAAAGGGCTCAATGGACATGATACGGACATAAAAATCTACCGTCATTGTAGTACGAAGCTTAAGGTACGATATATGTTTTAGTTATAATAAACACCGTCAGGTGGCTTGCGGAGTATGGATGTAGATGTAGAAATATTTGTTCTGGGAATACTGAATCATTTAGTAGTGCTCATTCCTATCATCTCCTCATTACTATTTTCATTTTAATTATGCATTTTGTTAAGATTACAGACACCAAGATCAGCAGTCCAATGTGCGTATTACATTGATAAAAAGAAAACTGTTTTATCGTCATCTTGCATCAGTTTTAATATTGAATTTCCCTTTTGTCTGATGTTACAAAAATGGTTCAAATGGCTCTGAGCACTATGGGACTCAACTGCTGTGGTCATCAGTCCCCTACAACTTAGAACTACTTGAACATAACTAACCTAGGGACATCACACACACCCATGTCCGAGGCAGGATTCGAACCTGCGACTGTAGCAGCAGCGCGGCTCCGGACTGGAGCGCCTAGAACCGCACGGCCACCGCGGCCGGCTGTGATGTTACAGTTGTTTTTGCGCACTTAAGAACTTTCTGGTCCCTTAGGAAATTGTTTTGTCATAACAATAACTTCACGGCCGGGTATGATCGTATCTACGATCATGAAGTAATTAGAAAGACGATAACGCAATTTCTTAATCAACAGCACGCTAGATGTGACTGCCTCAAGCCACGCGAAACTGCAAGTAAAAACTGTTCACATTTCATAATGCAATATTTTATGAGAATAGTCAATCCATGATTCTTACGCCAATTGTGATTGATAAAACAGTAAGCAAAATCTCAATTTCCAACTTTTCCACTGAATAACAACATCACTTTTATTTTGCAACATCACACTTGGGACCCGAACAGGGACCTGACCAAAAATTAGTTCAAATTCTTGGAAAATTTTTTATGTACTTGTGTTAATAAATGTTCTGTCGTTTCATGTACACATCATCTCTCTGTGAGAATGACGGAAAATATGCTGGTCAATAACACAGTTTAATTATCGAGAGAAAGGAAAAGAAAAGAGATGCGAATTTGCTGAGACAACATAGCGGTAACCAAGCCATCAAAAACTAAGTCAGAATTTTGCATACGCAGTGTAGTGCTTCAGTAGCAGCGTTGCTTTTCCAAGTCGATCCACATCCTTTCTATCTCCTTCCCGCCATAGAAGATCTGCTTTATTTTGTCTTTCAAAGTAAAATTCTTCGTAGTGTGATAACAAAAATTTTTTTTCCATTGTTAGTATAGCTGTATTACATTTTCAACATGGTGAATATTTTGTGAAATTTGCAGTGAAGAGCCTCTTCATTCATTTGTCTGAAACGTTTATGTTCCATCTTGTCTTCTCGCCAGATAAAATTTCATTTGTTGCTCACGCGAGAGCGGTGCTTTTAGCGGACTCACCACGTCACTGACAAACGACGAAAGCCTTGCGTAGCACGTGATTTACTGACGAAAATGGCAGATAGTAAACAGAGACAGGTGACAACAGGAGACGGGAGGGAAGACGTTAACAGTATTCCATACCCTTTACGATCGCGAACGGTAGGTTCCCGTGTGGAAACTGAACTAACCATGTCTGTAACAGGGGAAAGTGACCCTAAAGTCCATACTCTTCCCACTGCAGCTACAAATGACCTCGGTGCGTTAATGGAAATGCTGAAACAACAGTTTGACGCAGTGAATGAAACTATAAAAACACAAAATGAGACTGTTAGCGCCAGATTAGATGCTGTAAGCGAATCAGTAAAAACACAGCTAGGCACAATCGAAACAGATCTGCATAAAGAAATTACGGCTGAATTAAATACCCATTTGCGTGAGGTGCAAATTAAGATCAGTGATCAAATTCAGAAAATGCAGAAACACGTGAAAAGTGAAATAGCTGAAATATCTGGAACATTAAACACAAAAATTCAGGCAGCTACCAAAGAAATAAACTCAGTTAAAAATGCAGTATCTGACATTGAAGGTGTAGTAGAGGATATGTCAAGGCAGATAGACTGAATCAATATCGAAGAACAGGTTCAGAGCACCGTGAAAGCACACGCGAAGGCATTGTCGGAACACTACGGTGAATGGACAAAGGGTAAAGATATTTTTATCGAAAAGAAGGTCAGGGAGGAGCTTAGGGAGACTGTCAAGGATGTAACATATGAAATCTTAGCTGCTCCTGGTAAGTCGGGTGACACAGTGGTTTCTGAATTGGGACAGATTCGGAGGACACTTACAGGGGATCTTCCTGAGTGGAAGCAGCAAGTAGTGGACGAGGTCAGAATGCTGAGAAACTGGGCAGAAAATCCGCACACGCATACGCAAACTATAGGGAACAACTCTACAGACGGTGACGAATGTCAGTCAACTCCTTATGGTTCACTGCCTGATTACATGCAAAACAACGGTTCTGTTGCGCCTCGAGTGGGGAAAATAAATGATCCGCTCACAATTGTGAGTTTAATGCAAGAGGAAAGTGTGATTAAGTATCGCACTTTTCCTGTTTTTCATCCGCAGAAGCGAGAAATACACCCCATCGTGTTCCTAAAGAATTTTTCCGGCATATTTCCCAGAGGCTGGACAGACAGACAGCGTATTCAGTTCGTCACTGGCTTTATTTCCGATGATGCAGCATTATGGGGAACGGAAATGGTAGACACGTGTAGGAATTATGAAGAGTTTGAGAAAATGTTCTTGGCAAAATTTTGGAGTAAAGGGGTACAGCAAAGATTAAGGAAGGAGGTGCATGGTGCGGAAATTTTCATTGAGAAGCACGGAAGTCTCCGGCGATACTTTGAGAAGTATCTAGCAAAAACTAAATTTTGGGATTCTCCGATTTCTTCCAAGAACGTAATTATGATTCTCAAAAGCAAACTCTCCGCGTCTATTACTCGTAGAGAGAAACTAGTAAATGTGTCCGAAGAAGACACGGATGTATTCCTTTCTGTGCTGGATTCCTTAGATTTAATTAGCGAGGATGGGCGTTCCAAGGTTGGCAGCGGCAAATTTTTCCCTGGCAGCCAGCAGAATGCATCGCACGCGGACAACAATGCGCCGAAGGAGAGAGTGCGCTACTGCGATCGCGAGTACCAACACGCCAGGCGTTATGAAAACACAAACGGCAATAACTTTAAACGGAAGCAGAAAACCAATTACAGTAATCAGCAGAGATACCACCCAATTTACAACCACCAGGTACAACATCAGTACGGAAACCCACCCTTTAATTCTGCGCCTGAGCAGTATGGAAATTCTCCACAAACGATTGGTAATTTTTCAAACGGACAAGTGTACAATCAAAGTTATAGGTGGAAAAATAGCAAGTGGCATGGGCATGGCGGAGTCCACCCAGCACAACATCAGAACAACTTTTCACAGGATAGAGGACCACGGAACAAGTTTCAAACGGCACCAAATGCGAAATTTCCTTCACAGGGAAATGGTTCTGCTGGCAACCAAAAGGTTGGGCGACAGCAGCCGCCTCAAGTATTCTATTCGCAAGTGAACGCACCCAGTGGATTTTACCACTTTACACCGGCATTTGTACCACATAACCAGCACCAATATGAAACGGAACAAACACTTAAGGCCATGAATGACAAACAGACTAAACATCCTGCGGAAAATTAGAGGCAGCGCCTTTCAGCCTCCTAGAGGTCGCTGCCGGTTCCAGTGGGGGTACTAACGAATACTCTGATTCTGAGTATGTTAATGCGATACAGTACGACCATGAGACCGACTTACGAGATTTCCTTGCACCTGACAGAGAAGCTCAAGACATTAATGACATTTATGATAAACAGGTCCAGACGTCGATTAAGACTTCTATTGCCAACATTCCTGTCAAAGCCATTGTTGATACAGGAGCAAACATCAATGTCATGTCATCATGTCTCTTCAGACAGGTGTCTTCTGGTTCAAAAGTTTTATCATTGCCGATTCAGGGTTCTCTATATCTGGAGCAATTGGTCCACTGAAACAAAGAGTTAGTTTACAGACGCAGCTTCAACTGCAGATAGAATCTGTTTTGGTTTCTTATTTCTTGCGTACTGGAAATTTCCTTGTGTGAACTGTTAATGATAAGTATTGTGTTGAACAGCGCACTGACTACATGGTAACGGCTACTACATGTAAACTTTAAGTATTAAATGTTAAGTATAGAAAAATTGTTTATAGTGATGGGCATTGAACTGATATTTCTTCAACAAGCTGAAGCAGGAAATTGGGATTGCAGCAAGAATTTCAATTTAACTTTAAGTTAGTACTAAAAAAAAAAAGTGCTTGGAAGGCGATTGCCCGGAGAAGGGTGAGAAATGGAGGAGGATGCGTAAATAAGCACTTCTCTCAAGGTACAAGAACATTTATAGATTTATTTTTAGTAATGTAAATACTTGAAGTTCTGTTGTAAAAGCCCAAATTACCTACTAAAAAAAAATACATGTTCAAAACGTCCAGACAATGAACAGGAGTGGAGAAAATATCTTAGCTTAAAGTTCAGTTAAAGCGTACTGTTAAATGAGAAAACAAGTGGTAACCCACATGTGTTCACGCAAGCAGACAATAAGCTGTAGCAAACTAAGTTAGGTGAAATACAGTACAAATAGAGGCAAATCATGAAGCATCAATAATGTAGCGTAAGTACTCTACGAGACCATTAATTGCCATGAAAGTAAACTGTTTCCTTGTGATCTGAGCCCAATCTAAAGAGTATATGGGGAATGTTAGCTGGCGAATTAATTTCAGTAGAATCAAGGTACTAAATAACCACACAGCAAGCCCCCTGTATTATAAATAAGTCCAAGTAAAGATCTTCAGAAGTTTTGTGGTGTAATCTAGCGACTATTCAATACCTTGATTGATGGCTAATCTAAAGAACAAGCAATGTAGTGATATTTAAACTTAATACTGACTATAACCAGAGTAAGACGTAGAAGTAGCAAAGCATGCTGTAGTGAAATAGGTTGAAATTTGTATATGAGCCTATGTTTATAATGATAATTTTATTTACATGCAGATTTTATTGTAAAAATGTCTCCTAAGACACTCTTCTTATGAAATCCATTTTCCTTGTGCCCGTTCCTTTACCGAGCGAGGTGGCGCAGTGGTTCGACACTGGACTCGCATTCGGGAGGACGACGGTTCAATCCCGCGTCCGGCCATCCTGATTTAGGTTTTCCGTGATTTCCCTAAATCGCTGCAGGCAAATGCCTGGATGGTTCCTTTCAAAGGGCACGGCCGACTTCCTTCCCTGTCCTTTCCTAATCCGATGAGACCGATGACCTCGCTGTCTGGTCTTCCCCAAAACAACCAACCAACCAACCAACCCGTTCCTTTTGATCCTGGTTCATTAACCCAGACCAAGGGTCGACTTGTAAAAGGCACGTGTGCTTCGAGGCAAAGCAGTGCTTATGAGAAAAGAGACAAGTGGCGCGATGAACTTCGCTAGCTTTGCTAATGTTTGTTATGGACAGGTTACGTAAACCCAGTGAAATGTGGGTAATTCCATTCATGCAAAAAATAGTAGACACGCGTTACCCTATTTTTTTTAACAGAGAACGATTGCTGAGTACATGAAGCGAAGAGGGAGACCAATTGTTGGCCAGTCTGCCCTCAAATATATAAAAAAAAAAAAAATTGGCAAGCACAAAGGAAAGCACAAAAGAAAGGGTTCAGCGTTAAATGCGTATTCGTTAAGTAGTAGATATGCTGCGTGGCAGTAGAACATGATCTTGGGTTTACTGAAGAATAAATGCAACGAGTGTTGCGAAATCTGTAGTTTTCATAATGAGGAGATGAGCCCTTAAAAGAAAGTTTGAAAGAATATTTTTAGGTTCACAAGTAAGCCTTAAGACATAAAGAGTCCATTCATAAAGCAGTTGTTCACTGGACTTAACCAAAGGAGTGACCATTAATTGTAAATATTAGCTCGTAAGTGATCTTTTTTTTTTAAAGAGTTGAATTTAAGACTTTATGTACCAATGGAGGAAACCTGTAAAATTGATTGTTTTGGAAATGAACGCTATCGACGAAGGAACTGAGCACGAATGCTGTGTGAAGATGCACACTAAAGTGCGATGTGCATAATAAAAATAACTGTTCAGTGTGTATTAGTGGTAGTGTTGTACTGCAAGTGTAAAAATAAGTTAAGACTACGACAATAGGCGCAACGCAAAGTTTCATGTTGTTATAAGTGCAGCGACAGCTACAATATTCGTCGTCACTTACCTGTGAGCCTCATGGGAGGCAGTTGACAGGGAAGTATGGAGGCAGCTTCAGTGTCCGGCTCCTCCGATGGAAAACGCGCGCGAGGTGTGCGCATCGATGCACTCGCGCGATACTAAGTTCACAAAACTGAAATGATGGCTGAGTTGGAAACCGGGACAGATTACATTCATAGACGCTACCCATAGACCACGGAATACATAACAGACAATTTTGACATAGGATTCAGTTTTAAAAGTTGGACTTACTACTTGTAGGTAACAAACAAATGAAATTAATGTCTACTTTATATAGTAAGGAAAACTTTAATCTTCTTTTGAATGTTGTAGCTCTTCTTATTTATTGTTTTTTTTGTAGCTCTTCTTATTTAATTACTTGTTGCAAAAATATAAAGCAGTATTTGCGTAATATATTAGTATCAAGAAATTTATAGAATTTTATCGTTTCGGCAAGCTCCCTACATGAAACCACAGATCGTGATTAAAGTTTAGAAATGTATGAAAGCAAGCACTGAAAATTTTTCAAGCAGATGAGTCATTGTGTCTGATAACACCATGATAAATATGCAAAGATAAGAGACATAAAACTAGAAACATCCTCCGAATATAGATATGGAGTGGCTTCATTGGCTGAAAAATCTTAATTTTCAAAGTAGTGCTATTTTTAACGATAATTTTGCTGAAATTTAATTAAAGAGGTTTTATTTAGTGTTTGCTAAACACATAGGAATAGGAACGTCTGTTTTGGATATTTCACAGACACCTCTTATAACTTTCATTATGGATACGTATTACACAAATTTCCAGAAAAGCTTGTAAAACTATCTGATAGCTTTACCGATAGCTGCATTTATCATATTAAAACTTAAGATATTTATGACGATGTCAAGAGAGATGTATATAAATCGTTTGATACTTCAGAGTTCCCTGTAAATAATAAATTAAGCATTCCACTGGTAAATAATTGCTTATAAATAAAAAGTATGATGGATTAGTGAAAGAGGAGTTGAATGGTAACTAAACCTATTACCATATTTGTCAGTCTATGAGCCAATATTTCTGCTCTAAGGACTGAGCATGGACACATAATACATAGAACAAAACTGTGTGAAACAGTCTGCTGTTAAGAAGCTAAATCTATATGATTACCAGCAAAATTCCTTGAACATCGAAACTGCAACAACCGTGCAGCATTTAATTCAATGAAACTACGATGCAGTTTCTACTGCTAAACAGCACAAGCCATGTTTATTGGCATAAGATGATAAAAGTTTCCTTCCAGATAAGTGAGAATATCTCAGCTTGGAGTTACTATTACCTGAAAGATTATGGTAATATTGATGATGGCTGAAGATGTAAAAACATTAAATGTGATTTGTAACTGATGTGAATACCATGAGTTGAAATGGACTGAAGGAATGCCTTATCTTGGAATCATTACCGCATAAAAACACAGAACGTTGCACATCATTTGTAAGTGATTTTAGAGCATGTGTAAAAATGTAAAAATATTGTAGAATTTAAACTCTGAATGTCCCTCATCATAGATACCGTATGTGTAGTTATATATACAGGATGGTGCATGTAAATGTCCTTGATCAGAATATGAACCAGATTCAGTACCACAGCTGTAAATGTTCTAACATGTTCTAACATGGATCGCTCATTAGCATAAATTGTAAAATGCAACTTCGACTTATTACTAAATTTGGGAAATTTTATAAACTCATTCTCGCCACTAGGCATGATACACTGACTCGCTAAAATTGAGTACAGACAGCTGATAGTGCATCTAACGTTTCTGTGGAATATTATTTTTTTTTTAACAAAATTTATATCTAGTGTAATTTTGCTTGCTCTTTTTCTATTCCCATTCGGTAATATTCTATACTGTTGATTTCACATTCAAGTAATCATTGAGAGGGAAAGATGAAATTTTCTGAGTAAGTACGGTATTTTACATAAATATCTTTCTAAGGTGTATAAGTCAGACAGAGGTGAAATTATTGATGAGACAAAGATGTAATGGAGTATGAAGCACAGAAAGAGGGAGAGAGAGAGAGATGGCATGTAGTGATGACGAGGCAGATGTGGATATACTGTAGCTACACCATTACGTTACATTTCATATTGTGTCCACTCCTGTGAGACGAAATTTACATTCGAGACAGTATCGTATTCGACATAAACATTTTTTAGTAAGATATGAAACCAAGATGAAGCACAGATGAGGAATATTGTCTACTGTGTGTGTGTGTGTGTGTGTGTGTGTGTGTGTGTGTGTGTATGTTTCCCTGACAACGAAAGTTATACATTTTAGCCAAGGAAATACAGTGTGTTGCACCATTTGCATAATTTTTGATAAATACTTCTGAACATGGCACAAAATACAAGTCATTTGGATACTTGTGAAAATGATGCATGAAATTCAGGTCGAAAGCACAAAAATTATAAAATTTTATGAAGCTATACGGATTCACTGTGGACTATGAACTCTAGAGCACTTATTAGATTCAAAGCAGCGGAGACGTGTATTTTGAGTGCGGGGAGTAACGAGAAAAGACAGATTTAAAAAATGAAACCATTTGGAAAAATTTCAACTTAAATGAATTTACAACTAAATAAAAAGATTCAGTGATACAGGAAAGGATGAAAAGAACATACAGAACAAATGGCTGATGAACGTATTCCAGAACAACTGCTACAAAAAATGGTTCAAATGGCTCTGAGCACTATGGAACTTAACTTATGTGGTCATCAGTCCCCTAGAACATAGAACTACTTAAACCTAACTAACCTAAGGACATCACAAACATCCATGCCCGAGGCAGGATTCGAACCTGCGACCGTAGCAGTCACAACTGCTACACTCCATCCTCAAAGGAAGAAGAACATCTACAGACTAAAGAAAAGATGGATGGGTGGATCAAGAACTCGGAACAGACCAAATGGTCTAGTGATTGAAGGAGAAGAAGATAAAGCAGGAGAATATGGTTTTGTTATGATGGCCTGAGGCCAGCTACAGACTTCTGCCTGTGAAAAAGACACATGCTGATTTCCTTTCCAGTTCATATTTATCTCGAGCTGGACATCCAACTGTAACGATCTAGTCATCTACAGGTTCAACTCAAATCTTAATCCGTTCTGTCACATGCCACAAGAGTTGTGGAATTTCATTAGGACTAAACATCAATAATCAAGGTAATAGTACAAAAATGATTCAAATGGCTCTGAGCAAAATTCAAATGGTTCAAATGGCTGTGAGCACTATGGGACTTAACATCTATGGTCATCAGTCCCCTAGAACTTAGAACTACTTAAACCTAACTAACCTAAGGACAACACACACATCCATGCCCGAGGCAGGTTTCGAACCTGCGACCGTAGCAGTCGCGCGGCTCCGGGCTGGGCTCTGAGCACTATGGGACTTAACATCTATGGTCATCAGTCCCCCAGAACTTAGAACTACTTAAACCTAACTAACCTAAGGACAGCACACAACACCCAGTCATCACGAGGCAAAGAAAATCCCTGACCCCGCCGGGAATCGAACCCGGGTACCCGGGCGCGGGAAGCGAGAACGCTACCGAACGACCACGAGCTGCGGACTAATAGTACATTACTAGATAAACGTTTAACTTTGGTTTAGGAGCAATGAAGCCTTAATTGTGGTTTATTATGAAGATAGGACGAGTCATATTCGTTGTATTATCGTACTGACCACTACCATTTCACATCTCACATCCGTGAGATCGTTAAGACTGCCGGAACCACATTTGAACGATGTAAAGCTACAGATATCGGTAATGCTACAGTGTATCGAATCTTACTCGTTCCCCATCTCTATTGGAAACAAGACGAAGTGGGGAAGGGGAGGGGCAGAACTTTTGACCTTTGAAACATGCAGTAAATGCGTATAGGCAGTTTTCTGCGTTGTCGGCGCATGGAGCTGACAAACCATGGCGCAAGACGGGGTGAAATGTATTTATTGTATGAGTAGTATGGCGCAATACAGAATAGTATACGGTTGTTTACGATGAATGAATGAAATCAAAAAGGGCAGTGGGTAACTCAAGTGACAATACCAATTACGTTTTTTTTATGTAGTCGGAGACGACTGCATATCGACGTAGGTTCCTTCTCATGAACTTAATTTCGTGATCCCAATTACAGTAGTATGTTTACGGAGTTACTAACATTGAGGAGTGGCAGTAGCCGATTTAGATGCACGTATCACACAGGCGTATGGTAATGGAATTTCTTACACTTATATGTGTACCTCAGAAGTAAGCTGTTCCAGGAAAGCTGTCTTCAAAATGTCTGATACTTATATTGAGGCGTGGCAGCAGCAGACTGAGAGTACATGCGTCGTATAGGCGCATGTTTCTGGAAGTTATTACATTGGTATACATACCTCAGGAGTAGGTTGTCGGGTAGTGATGTTTACGAAATTTCCGATATTGAATCAATACGTCAGTAAGCAGTTCAAACACCGCACCAAGGCAATGAACAGTTCACAAAATCGTCAAACAACAGACATGGTGCAACGGGTACGTAACATCCTCAGTGGAGTTTTCTGTATGAAAGTGCAGAGTCGTGGTAGTTGTTACTTTTGTTGCCTGTTGACCTACAACACTCGAAAATGTACAATTCAATATCTTGTTTGGGACAGTTGAAGGATAATCCAAACGATCTCTGACGTAAGCATGTGAGAGTATACCGACCACGGATTCACCATACACTACGGAAACGACGTGTGGTTGCCGTCGGGTGTTATTGGCCCTAGTTTCGCGGACTGCCCGCAGCTCGACGCTGACCGGGAGAGGCTGATGTAGGTGCAGGCCGTGCGGTCGGCCGGTAGCTGCACATCACACCGCGCGCACCACACTAGCCTAGTGTAGCCTGGCCGCTGGCAGTCGCGCCATTACCCCAGACCGCGCGTGTTTCGCCGAGCAGCTCCTGAAGCCGCGCTACTCCCACATCCGACAACTGAGAGCTTCACTACTGCCTGCGGCGCGAGCGCTTCACGTGCCCACTCCGCTCTGCACCGGCTTCCTATCGGGGATTCGACGCCGAGCTTAATGTTAAGGCAACGTGGTCTGTGTGCAGCTGTGTCCAGCGGCGACCTGTGTTTCTCTGAAAGACATATTCGCTTCTACATCTACATTTACATCTACATCTTGTAATGGTACTTGAATTACGTAACCATTACGGCACCTCACCACAACCTCTCGATACCAGCAATATTCTACTGCGTTTCTGTAAGATAGTTAACATATTTCTGTGACAACATTCAGATTTGATTTCATTAATGTAGACGTACTTTGATACATCGATATGTTTATATTGCAATGATATTATTCTTATGTGTACTCTTTCTTTTGTCACTACGATCTTTGTCGTACTTGTAACTCAGATTTTTGGTCGCATAAGCGGTTATTAGAGAGTCAAGTCTTGGTCGTCATGTTGAAAAGACGCAAATTGTAGTCAGTTTATGAAATGTGAACTTTAACAGTGAGGAAGATATTTTGAAGTATGTTTTATATTGTGAAGTGATGTTGCAACAAAAGTAACAAAAAAAAAGAAGTGTAACTTAAATTCGGAGTGCTGATTACCTTTTCACATCACCATTGTCCTAACTTGCAAAAGTTTAATCTTCAAGAATGGTTTGTGAAGCGCATCTATAAAACTTTTGAATATCGCAGAATAACACCTAGGCCTTTTTCCATCCGAGCTTGGAATCATCACTACCTAGATTTTTGACGATTGAACCATGAGTTCACAACGAGAACAGCGTGGGAAACACGAAAATATGAGTGCCTAGTTTATCCATTATTTCAAGAAATGACTTTATTAACTGTGCTCTAATGACACCTGCCACATAATATAACTTTGTTGTTGCCCGAAAATGCAATATTTAGCAGCGTGAGCAACACTACAATCATAATTAATTTTTGACCTTTGTTGTGGTAGGGTTGTTATAATCTAACTCCACATAGAAGCTCCGCAAGCTATCGTACGATGTGTGACGGAGGGTGCCCTATATCACTGTTTGTCATTTCCTGTTCCGCTCGCATATAGACGACTGTCTATATGCCTCTGCATGAGCACTAATTCCTCGTATCTTATCTTCGTGGTCCTTACGCGCAGTGTATGTTGGTGGCGGTAGAATCGTTCGGTATTCAGCTTCAAATGCTGGTTTTCTAAGTTTTCTGAATAATGTTTCTCGAAAAGAATGTCGCCTTCCCTCCAGGGACGTCTTCGTTGAGTCCGACCTGGTACGGATCCCAAACACTCAAGCAGTACTCAAGAATAGGTCGCACCAGCATCCTGCGTGCGGCCTCCTTTACAGGTCAACCACTGTTTCCTAAAATTCTCCTAATAAACAGGACTCTACCATTCGCCTTCTTCACCACAGTTCTATCTTAGCATCAATAACGTGTCACGTTGTTATAAATATCAAGATAAC
This sequence comes from Schistocerca serialis cubense, assembly GCF_023864345.2. Classification (NCBI taxonomy): domain Eukaryota; kingdom Metazoa; phylum Arthropoda; class Insecta; order Orthoptera; family Acrididae; genus Schistocerca; species Schistocerca serialis. The sequence goes on along the minus strand of NC_064639.1, from coordinate 737,317,200 downwards.
AATCAGCTGTCACGACACTATTAGTTTCTCAGGGTTTAATCCGTCTTCAGTCAGACTTTCCTACTGTAGGGCCATGTTATACAAGGTGTAATAAGGCAAACTGTCGAGACACATTTCTCATACTTGACAAAAAACTTGTCACTGCCAGGCGACATGAGACTAATACCGTGCAGCATCACCTCTAGCTTTGATAGCTATCTCAGTTCAGCTGGAAAGAGAGTCACAACTTTCTTCGGGTACGTCGTGTCATTGATGACTGGTGCATCTACAGCTACTTCTCATCCGATGTTCTAAGTTGGCCCGCACATTTTTCTTATTTTACTTAGGATAACGATCAGGTGATCTAGAAGGCCAGTAAAATTGCGATCGCGTAGTTCAGCGTTCACCAAATTAGGAACGTATTCGTGTATCTCTATGACCACGGCAGTTGGCATCTTAGGAGTGTCCAAGGCAGTGTAAACGAAGCCATAGCAGAAAATTTTGTATCCCACCTGGAAGGCGGCGCTTGGGTCTCTGCTCCTGAAAACTGAAGAGTAGGCCGAATGTAGCAAGCTAGGAGGAGCAGGTGGGGCAAGATTCTCGGTACAGCTTCTTACGTGAAAATACATTTAACCGAGAATATTAGTCAGTGACATACGTAACCCTGCACGGAAGAGCCTGTAGGTGCGAAACTGGATAGGCATCAACGTTAATATCCACTAGTAGTAGAACAAACTATCATAGAAGTAACAAAGTCAGTAATGCCCCCCTATGAAGTATAAACAATGGTGCTAGGTCGTCTCCTCGGAATCAAATGGGTAGAATCTGCAGCGGCGCTCATAGATCTGAACAGCGCCCGCTACTAGAGGGCGCTGTCGTCGGTGTCAGTGTCGTAGTGTCAACCTACGAACTTGCACCTATCGATACCACAGAAACAACAACACTGCCTCAACGACAATGTTGACATAAACAAGTTGGTTCACATTCACGGTTACCTGAATCACTGGGCGCAAGACATGGTACGAAGCCCTAAAACCGTAACTGAACCGCCACCCTACGGAATTAACCATTCACACACTGCAGGTTAAAAGCCTTGGCATACTCGGCATCTTGTCTCATTTGAAGACAGGCATATGTGCTGCTCTGAAACATTGGCGCGTTGCGAGGCACTAGACTAAAGATTTCCATTTACTGTAGTTCCCGAGTTCGCGAGATAATTGCTTGGCGGCAGCGGTTCCTCTCATGTCTGTAACGGACTGGGTTTGTCAGGGCGTGGAAAATGGTGTCTTGCTGCGAATTGTCCGATTCAAGATGTCTGTTGCACGTGGTCCCCTTCACAATGTTCGATCTTCGAACATCCTTGGCTGGTGTGGTCTGTATGCGTTGACAGCAGCGGTTTCCGTCCCGTTTGGTGCCGATTACTTGTGGTTCCCTTCGCAGTTTTCTCTCGGTACCTGGTTGATACGAAACTAGATACAATGGCTGCGGGGGCGGCGGTTCCACTGCATTTGGCAGTGTTTGACAAATGGCGTTTTGCGGCATGCTGTCCAATACCAGGTGTTCTCTGCTGTGACTTACTTCAGCGAGTCTGCATCAGCTACATCGCTCTAAAGCTCCTAGTGCGCTCTCTTAGTAGTGCTCTCCATATCCACATCCATGCTCTGCAAAACACTGTGACATGTGTGGCAAAGGGTACGTCCCAACGTACCAGTTATTATGGCGTTTCCTCATTCCATTCACGGAAGAACTTTTTTTTTTTACGACCGTGCGTGATTCAATTAACTTAATCTCCTAACGACGCCTACAAGGGCGACACGTTCGGGGTTGTAGTATACTACCAGTGTCATTATTTTTAAAACTAGCTCTTTGTAAATAGGCTTTCACAGGTTCGTTTACGTGTATCTTCAAGAGTCTGAAAGTTCAGTTTCTTCCGCATTTCTGTTACGCTCTCCCGCGAGTCATCCTATCCTACTGTCCATCACAATCATAGCACTGTGAGACCGTAACTTTTCACGGCGAATCGAATGTTCAAATAACTTACGGGTTTGCTGCCGCGTGACGTCGTCGGACACCGCCGATATTTCGACAGGACCACACCCTGCCATTCTCAAGGCACAAATGCAAAGAAGAAAAAATGTGCAAGCAAATTTAATACCTCGGTTCATAGAGGAGAAACAAGGAAGATATCACACACAGAACAAGTGTCAACACAACCAGAGATAACCAAAATCAGAAATATCGATGGTTACTATTAATCAACAAGTGAGTTAGCACTAATTTTGTCCCTCTGCTTTTTGAGGAGAGACAGAGCCGGATTCCAAGCAGCATTTAAACAAAATCCACCATCTCTGTTAATAAGGTTGCTTGATAGTCTGATTTCAACAGCTTCCTTAATAACACTGTCCCAATAGTTTGACGTGCAAGCCAGGATCTCCGTGTTGTTGTATTCCATAGGATGACCGGTGTCAAGGCAATGTTCTGCAATAGTGGATTTGCTCAGCTGTTGTAAGCGTGTGTGACGCTTATGTTCAATGCACCGGTCCTCCACAGTCCTGATTGTCTGACCAATATATGACATGCCACAACTGCAAGGAATACGATAGACCCCAGCCTTAAGCAAACCAAGATCATCTTTTACGGACGCCAACAGGGCCTTAATCTTGGAAGGTGGTCGATAAACATATTTCACATCATATTTCCGTAAAATACGGCCAATCCTGTTGGAAATGCTTCCTGCGTAAGGCAAAAAGGCCGTAGACTTAGGTGCCACTTCGTTGCTATCGTCACTCATCCGTTGCACAGAAGGCTGATGGCGCAACGCACATTTGATCTGCCTCTCACTATAACCATTCTGACGAAAGGTGACTTCGAGATGTGCTAGCTCAGCTGCCAAACTTTCTGGGTCTGAGATAACGTGGGCCCTGTGAACCAAAGTGCGAAGTACTCCTTCACGCTGAGCTGGATGGTGACAACTATCAGCTCGCAGATACAAGACGGTGTGGGTGGGCTTCCTATAAACAGAATGTCCCAACGTACCATCAGTCTTCCTTTTGACCAACACATCAAGGAAGGGAAGGCATCCATTCTTTTCCACCTCCATAGTGAACTGAATATTCGGGTGGATTGAATTCAGATGTTCCAAAAACCGGTTTAAATTCTCACTACCATGAGGCCACACAACAAAAGTATCATCTACATATCTGAAAAAACACGCAGGTTTCAAGGTCTCTGACTCCAATGCACATTCCTCAAAGTCCTCCATAAACATATTGGCCACAATAGGTGACAAAGGGGTTCCCATTGCAACTCCATCAGTCTGTTCGTAGTACTGACCATTGAATAAAAAGTAAGTGGAAATCAGCACATGTCGAAACAAATTTGTTATTTCGACGCCAAACTTAACCTCAATTAGCTGCAACGAATCAAAGAGAGGAACGCGAGTGAAAAGAGAAACCACATCAAAACTGACTAAAATATCAGAGTCATTCAAACGCAATCCCTGCAATCGACGTAAGAAATCTGCAGAGTTCTTAATGTGGTGTTCACACCTACCTACTAGTGGGCTCAACAAACTAGCAAGATGTTTAGCTACCCGATATGTTGGAGCACCAATATTAGAAACAATAGGCCTCAACGGGACAGCCTCTTTATGGACCTTAGGGAGGCCATATAATGTATGTGGTACAGCACAGTAAGAATTAAGACTCTTGATAGTCTCCTGAGACAAAGAACTTTTCTTCAGGAGGCTATTTGTCTTTCTCTCAACACTCTTAGTAGGGTCAGCACCGATTTTGCGATACGCCGATTCAGAAAGTAGACACTGCATCTTTTGAATGTAATTGTGCTTGTTCAACAAAACGGTGGCGTTACCCTTGTCCGCAGGTAAAATAACAATATCAGGATCCATTCTAAGTGAACGTAAAGCAGCCGCCTCAGCTGCTGTAATGTTACACTTAGGTGGACGGGCAAAGGACCCGAGTTCGAGTCTCGGTCCGGCACACAGTTTTAATCTGCCAGGAAGTTTCATATCAGCGCACACTCCGCTGTAGAGTGAAAATTTCATTCTAGATTTCCTAAAAAATGTTACATCCAAGTATTTGCATGAATTTACAGATTCCAGCTGTGTGTGACACATTAACACTACATTTTTTTTCCTTTTTTAAAGTACACAATTTTACATTTATGTTTCTTCAAAGCAAGTTCCCGATCTTTACACCACTTCTGAAATTATCAAAATGTGACTGAAACTTTCTTCAGCTTCTTTGAGACTGTACTTCATTAGGGAGTTAATAGCATCATCTGTGAAAAGTCTAAAATCATCGTCATCATATCCAGTTTTGGTTTAGACACCCTTGCGAAACCTAGTAGTCAAGGGGAGGCAGAATTCGGTTACGATTCTGGACGGGGCCGTAATCAGTTACTATCGGTTGCTTTTTACAGATACACACATTTATTTTTAAAACAGTAATTCCATACTCAACAATAGTTAAAAAAGTACCACATGTTGTTAATGAAGGGATAAAGAACTATGACGGTAGCGTTCTCGCTTCCCGCGCCTGGGTTCCCGGGTTCGATTCCCGGCGGGGTCAGGGATATTCTCTGCCTCGTGATGACTGGGTGTTGTGTGCTGTCCCTAGGTTACTTAGGTTTAAGTAGTTCTAAGTTCTAGGGCACTGATGACCATGGATGTTAAGTCCCATAGTGCTCAGAGCCATAAACAACTATGTAAATAATAGTGTTTTCAGTGCGATACAATTTAGCAAATCACCATAAAATACAGATACAGATAATGTTTAAAACAACAAGCCACTGTGATCACGGTCGAATGTCTTACACAATAAGAATGGCAATAAATTAAGAATGCTTATGAACTCGCTGCGATTACAACTTACAGGTATTGAAATATTGAAAACGTAAGTGTCCACAAACACTGCAGAAGGTATCAGACGCCAGGAACGGCAGTAAATAAGATTTTAAGGCTTACTGCTAAAATACAGATACCGAATTTTTTTTTTCGAAGCAAATGACCTCAATCACCGGAAAGGCCTTACACGCCAGGAAAGGCAATTATATAAAAATTTTAGAAACCTGCTGTAAAACAGCAAAGGTAAGCAAAGGTTAATTAAAAGAAACAAGCAACTGACCACCAAACGGGTGAAACAAGATGAAGGTAAACTTGTAACACAACCCATACACTGCTACATTTATTCCAGAAGGCGAGCGGAACTATTAACTAGACATACATGTCCTTTAATGTAGGCATTACAAGGTATGGTAATAAATAATACAATAATAAAACGCAAGGACTAATCACAGACGGTGCTCCAGGAATCGACCTCTGAGAAGGTATGGCAACAAACACTTTCGCGAGCGATGAGATAGGCAGCCAAGAGTTGCATTCACTTCACAAGTTGGTAACTCAGACTAGTGGCACTCTAGCGAATGACTAATGATAATCTTGCGGAAGCTACCTGACGTCCAATAAATCAAATGAAAGAATGGAACAACACGCCAAAGCAGAAGAATCACAAACGGCCTACAATCAAGAAAGCTGTCAAAACTACACGCCCTACCGGATAGCAGCGGCAAGGCGAGGAAACGTACACTGCCGTTACATACACTAACCGCCACCCCCACCCCCCTCAGGGCAGGTAAGTAGGGCTTTAGTGGCCACCAGGCAGGAAAAATACCGCTGGATGAACTTAACAAACTGAAATAAGCTGAACGCAGTAAGCTAATCATATCCGCTTTCCCCAAGCACTGCTCTCGCTGCTCTTCGCCTGCGCCTCGGCGGCACTACCAGCAGCAACAGGAACCCAAGTCACTGCAGACTCGCAAGATATCATAATGGTGGAGGTTTCTCTACTTGAAATGAAATTCCCTCATCTTAAAGCCTGCAATGTCTGGTTTACGACGAGATCGTGCACCCTTGTGACCACAGCCCTTCCATCCGGCAGTTCATCCGTGCCACCAGCGGTCCCGGCGTGTTCTTCCACTGCGCGGACATGGCTCCTGCTGAGTCCCCAACCGAACTGCCACACTCACACGACACGGAAAAACAACCACGTCGGTCCAAAGATGTGGCAACAGTTACTACATGTCGATAACCGCCGCTGCTGTCACTAGCGGACAGGCAACGCTTGCGAAACGAGTTGCGCCAGTGAAGACGAGAAGGAGACAAACAACCGCAACCATGCCAACTAAAGGATGCGGTCTGGCGTCCAACAGAGGGCGGAAACCAACAAACAGCACCAACACGAGCCGCAGCACGGCTCTCCTTGCCTGTTGCATTTTCAAGTGGAATGGAGCTGATCTTTCCATCTCTTTTCAGCACGCCGAACATTCCTTTTCTCTTGAGGTGCATATTTGCATATTAATTTAGGCTTTCGTTCTTCTGACATACTTTGAATGTGTTTATGCCATTTATTTTTGTTCCCCTCTGTTTTCAAATGTATGCTTTTGACACCCAGTTCATTCAGTATTTCGCAATGTTTTATTCGTTGTTTGAGTTTGTAACCAGCTACAGGTCTTTGGAGTCTCTCTGCTAACTCTGCCCTTCTCATTTGACTGACCCATACATTAGAACAGACACAGTCAACACATAAACTTTTAGTACTACCTCTTTTCTACTTTTTTTAGGAGTTAATGGTTTATAGTACCTATCAACTGTTCGAATTTTTGCAGTTTGTGTTACTGATCATGGTCTGTAATATTGTCATCTCACATGTCAGGTATTCAAATGTATTTTTTTGTTCCAGTGGTTTATCATTAGTTATTATTTTTGCACTTAAATACTCCTTACCATCGGATGCCATTGTCCTGGTTTTATCTTTAAATATTGTCATATTACAATAGTTTTCTACCTTGTGCAACGACCAAATTGCTCTCTGTAATTTATCTTCTGAGTCCACTAAGATTGTTTGATCAAATGACTCAAATGGCTCTGAGCACTGTGGGACTTACCATCTGACGACATCAGTCCCCTAGACTTAGAACTACTTAAACCTAACTAACCTAAGGACATCACACACATCCATGCCCTAGGCAGGATTCGAACCTGCAACCGTAGCAGCAGCGAGGTTCCGGACTGAAGCGCCTAGAGTCGCTCGGCCATAGCGGCCGGCTATTATTTGATCATCTGCAAGGAGAAATATCTTTATAAATTTATCGTTAAGTTTATAAAGGAGCACTACGTTATTCTCCCATGTCTGTATGACGTCATGTACATATTAAATAAGGCGGATGGAAAAAGACACCCTTTCCGAACTCCTTGAGAGATGTTTCTCACAAACGGATTTGCTTTTTGTACTTTGATTTTGTTCTGTATACACATACTTTGAATTACACTTATTAGGTGCTAGGGTAAACCATTCGTTTCAGAAATTTCCCATGATTTAACTCTGTTTACTTTATCAAAAGCTTTCTCATAGTCAATAAAGGCTATGTACGCCGGATGATTATACTCTCTGAGTATTTCAATTATCTGGGAGACTTCCCACCCGAAACCCATTCTGTTCTTCCCTAAGATACATTGCCTCAAGTACCTAATTAGTTTCGTATATATCTTGTATCCAGAGCTCGAAAGACTAATACCTCGACAACTGTCGCAGGTTCTTCGATCCCCCTTTTTCAATAATGGGATAACAGCTGCACTCTGCCAATCTTCTGGTACATTGCTGTATTTCAAATAAGTATTTACAAAATTCAGTAGTTTTATGAGTAATGATTCCGAAGCATGTTTAAAATAATTCTATACTGAGGTTGTCTTCTTTTGGATATTTTCTGTTTTTCGAAGTCTTTAATGCAACCATTACTTATTCTATAGATAGAAGATAAACATGCTCGTCACTAACTGCAGTTTTCACGTTTTCCTGAACACCTGTCCAGCCACTCATCTGCTGAAAAGGCGTTTATCTGAAGCATACTTCTTCGCCTTTATCAAGCTGCTTCAGCATCTTAGGGCTTTAGTTTGTTTCCTATGTACATCATGCTCCTTGTCACTCAGAAAACGTTCCCAGGTTTGTTGTTACATTTTTCTTGTCTCTCTTCTCAGCACTGCTGTGTGCCGCTTATACTCGATATAGCCATCTTGTCTCTTTTATATCAGATATTTGTGTAGACTTGTGTTTCACATTTTATGGTGCCTGCTAGTTTTAAGTTCTGGACTGAGAGTCTCCTTTTGTTTTTATATTTCTTCCTTTTCCCTGTGTTTCCTCCCCACACCCCCATTAATGTCCTGTTTGTCTTGCACGTGTTTTAGTACTTCGTTTAAACGTTTTCTGTATAACTATGTAATGCTTTAATCTTGTAGCAAAAGCATTCTATAAAGTTCTCGTGTTTGATTTTTGATTGTGCTTTATGCTATGCAGTTCGATATTTAGTTTTGGTATAACTAGAAAATGGTCAGTACTCACATATATCCTCTATACACTCTGGTGACTTCTATTAATGGGATGACGCTTACGTTTTTAATAACATAGTCTATTACAGATCTTGTACCTTTCGCACTCCATGTAAATTTATGAGTATCTTTATGAGGGCGAGAAAATCTCTTAACTGATCTGCATTGCAGTTTTCAGTAAGTTTTGCATGTGGTCCCATTATTCCTTTCATCTTCGATGTGCGTATCATCGTACTGAAATCTCCAGAAATTATTAAATATTCTGCTTTAAGTATTCCATTAATGTCATTTACATGCATTTATAGGTTTCGTGCGTCTGTGCACCCATTCCCTCCTCCAGCGCACTTACTTCGATTATATTCACCAGCTTCTCCAGCATCTTTAACCTTACATGTATCATTTATGACCTTACATGACTGCAACGATTATCTATGGGTATTTTTGATCACAACTTGTGACATTACCTAATGGTTACTGCTGAACAGTTGCTCTTCCATGCAGCATCCCTTACGAACAAACCAATCGTGACTTTACCTGGTATTGGTCGTACATTAGAGGCTGTGCTAGACTGTTTGAAAATGAATAGCTTGATGTTATCATAGGGAGCTGAGCAAGTCTGCTTTCATGCTCCGCGGCTAATTCGCTTCAAATAACAACCTTTAGCTGTGATCCCGCAGTCAGATAGTCTGTGCACTGATGCAGTGCCTAAAATTGCGAGTTAATAAAATACACAGAAATACAAAATAAAAATTAAATGAATAATTGAAGAATGAGGATTCTATACCAAAGTCTTTAATTGATATAGACAACACAGAATTACGATCAATAATGTTCATTCAAGAAAGGACCTCAAATAAACAATATAAATAATGATAATGATATTCAGTTAAAATGTCAACAGAAAATACCCTTATCAAATGCAGTAAAGATACATTGAGAGCTACACAAGAATGTTAGCAAAATACCCAAATTAGTCATCACAGACCCTCGGAAACTAAGTACATTTCGAGATCACAATAAGCAGAAGATTCACCAACTCAAAACAGTTTACAAGTCAACATGATAATTCACGGCCGGCCGTTGTGGCCGAGCCGTTCTAGGCGCTTCAGTCCGGAACCGCACTGCTGCTACGGTCGCAGGTTCGAATCCTGCCTCGGGCTTGGATGCGTGTGATCTCCTTAGGTTAGTTAGGTTTAAGTAGTTCTAAGTCTAGGGGAGTGATGACCTCAGATGTTAAGTCCCCTAGTGCTTAGAGCCATTTGAACCATGATAATTCACAAATTAACTCATACAATACGGAGAATAGTAACTCCTACTTGGTCTATTCTCAGTTCTGTAAATCAAGTGGTAAATGCTAGACTCCTACTCTAGAGCACATTCAAACCCCTCGACATATAAGTCCTCTCAGAAGTTAAAGTTTGGTAGTGGCTGGTTACCACCCAGAATCAATCACCTCCACAATCGAATATAATTTATTACCGCAGATAGGGCTACCTCCTTTCAGAACTCACTTAAAGCTGTCCCGAATCACACCACTGAACTCGTCAGTCTCTACTTGACCCCGTAATATTTCGCTACTATCTGCTTTTCCACTGGCTGCAGGTCATCACCACTAAGAATGCATCGCCCTTAACCTCTGAAGACATGATTTGATCACTAGGCTCCCATTCGGGAGCCAGGATGGTTCCTTTGAAAGGGCACAGCCGATTTCCTTTCCCATCCTTCCCTAATCCGATGGAACCGATGACCTCGCTGTTTGTCCCCTCTTCCAAAACAACCAACCAACCATGATTTGATTCAAGGTGACCACTTTCCAAACTAAACTAATGTATTACAGCGATGTTTACATAAATAAATGTCATAAACATTTGGTTTAATCTCAGATCACTTAATAAACATAAGTAATAGTTGGTTCATAAATAAATAAGCCAGCTCTCTTTCACAAGTGTGCTCATCATAAATGACAACAGATTGTTCTTAACTATTGTTTCAACAGTTATTTATGCCTTCGTGAGCGTCGTTTGGTTCTCTTTTCAACTCTTTTCAATCGTGGTGTCTGCAAACACGTGTGGCTGACCACTTATAAACTAGCAACTTTTAGTAGCCCTTGCAATGAATATTTGACTAAAGTTACTGGCAAAATAATGAACTGCTCAGTAAATAAAAACACAAGTATGGCAGAATATGTGGTATTAATGCTGTGTTGACTTGCTGAGTAAGTGTGGAGAATATTACGTTCTGACAAACATTTACATAATGAAACAGGTATAAACGCAAGAAATAAAGTAGATACAGATACGTAGCTTTCAGAAATGATTACTGTTAAGCAGTGCTATCAGTGGAGATAATAATTCTTGAAATCACTTTAACTGATTAAAAGTTGTCAATTCAGAGGTTCATTGTGTAAATGTGCATTCACTGTGAAATATTAACTTTAGTAATTTTCAAGATGTTGAAATATTGTTGTGTCACCGGAAGCACCTCATTTATCTTAGCTCGCCAATGTGTTCAGATTTGCAAGGACATTTGATGTGAATTATTATAGACCCTTGAAGAGCTGTAAGAAGCTATCTTCCAGTGTATCTCGTAGTCCACTACTGCTTGGAGCATTGTCTCCTGCACAAAGCCAATGTGAGTGACAGCTGTCCAAATTCCCAGCGTTGGGATTTACCCGTTTCCGCTGACGCTGCTTGTCTCTGCACCCGCACACATCCGTGACGGCCGCGTGACGTCCTCGTCCAGCCGACACCCCAGCAAGCAGATTCAGCTCTCCCCAATACCAATACTAAGTGGACGACTAACTCGCCCACATACGCGTAACGTTACCAACTGCAACTCTTCCTATTGTCCGTTCAGTTCTACTTACTCCACTGTATCTCATTAAATAACCAATACTTTCCTTAGAACCTTGTACTTTCCTATTTGTTTCTGATATTACAGCTACATGATTTTTTGCAGCGTTCAATTATCTTCTTAGTTGTTCTTCTTGTAAGGTTACTATATCAGTTGTTAGCACTATGAACAGCAAGGAGCCAACATACTTCCTAGAGGCACACACAAAGTTACTTCTATATCTGTCCACAGCTGTCCATCCGACGTAACTTGCCCGCGCTGTTCCTATGAGAAAACTTTCAATCTACTCACATATTCCTCTTGACACCCTGTGCGATCTTATCTTTTATGATAGGCATAGGTGTGGTAAAATACTTTTCACAAATCGAAAAGTATTGCATGTACCTGCCTTGATCGATGGCTTTCAGTATGCCATGTGAGAAAAGTGCGAGTGGGGTTTCACATACCCAGTGTTTACGGAAATCCTGTTGACTGGGCCTGGAGGAGGTCATTCTCAGAATATATCCCACGATTCCACAACAAATGGATGTCGAGGATACTGAACGGTATAGTTTGGTGGATCACTTTTGTTATCTTCTTTTACATGAGTATGACCTGTGCTTTCTTCCAACTATGAGGCATGGTTTTGCTTTCGAGGGATATACGATAGATTGTTATAGTTAACAGAGGGCTAGCTCAATCGCAAATTAGGTATATAAATGACAGGGGTTCTTCCCGCTCTGCTGGACTTCAGTTTTGTTGATTTCAGCTGTATCTCAGCGCCACTGGCACTAATATCAATTTCACTCATTTTTACAGTGGTACGAGAATTAAATTGGAGCATTACTTCAGGATTTTATTTTGCAAAGGAACATTTGTAAACAGAATTAAGTATTTCAGCATTTTTTCTAATATGAAATTTCAGTACCAATTTCGATCGTGAGTGACTGGACAAACTTTGGTGCCACTATCAGATTTTAAATACGACCGGAATATCTTTGGCTTTTGTGAAAGCTCTTTCAACAATATTCTGCTGCAGTAGCCACAGCAGGTTTCATGAAGTACTCATCCTGCAGCCAAATGCTTTTTCTTCCGCATGTCTCTATCTATGGCCCCATGCTTTGTTTTACAACTGTGTGGTAGTCTCAGTACTACGTGAAAATTCCTTAGAGTGACTATATACCACGGAGGGCCCCTAATATCATAAGTCGTTTTAGTGGCTGCATACGGTTATCTGTCCAGGGCATGGTCAACTATTCTTTTAAACTTGAGTCATATTTTCTCTGCAGTTCTTCATAGTGATACGGCACTACTGTGTCTTTGTCTAGTTTGCTGATCACCTAAATCAAAGGTAACATAAACTGCATATGACGTCAGTATATTGAAAACAACATCTAAGTCAAGTTACTGGGAGCAGCAAGTGGAATTTCTGGTATTACGTGCTGTAAGTGCTATTGACAGTTATTGTTTCTTGCATTTTCGTATACTTGAAGACTTACAACATTGCTAGTGCACTTGTACGATGGTAATACAATTAATCTAAATTCTCAAAAATACCTAATATTAATGCAATGCTTATCGTTTTTACATGTGAACAGGTTAAAGGTAGTGATGATTGTTTTTACAAGCAACACAATTGTGGTTCTTCAGCAAATAAGGCAAGGGGCCGTAATGTCTTCCCACTCCTAATTTCGTCTCTCTAGGAATTTTCGTTTTCCAAAGTTGGTAACAAATGTTTAGGTGTGTATACAAGCGTGACCTCTGTCCATTGTACTGTTGAAAGAGTCTGTTTCATCGAGCACGTATAGCTTGCTTATACTAAGGGATTCAAGTTTTATGGTGATGTGAGTTAGTGTAGCATTCAAACTGCTGCGCCAGTGTCAGTCCTAGTCGAGGGAAAGGGAAATTTTATCAAAAGCCAATGAAGGCGAGATTGGACGATGGAATCTGGGGCCGCTGGCAGAGTGTGGTACCAGTCAACAGCCAGCAGGTCAGGCAAGGTAAACAAGGCGGTATTGCACTTATGATTTGTTTTGAATGGTGCAACAACAAGGCAGAAAAACGCAGCGTTGCCTGAAGTTATTGCAATGTAAGAGGCGGGGCACTAGGCCAGAGCCAGGAGGGCGATCTGTAGGTGGCTAACGTGTGGGAATTTATCCCTGTCACAGTTTCTGTCTCTCTCTGACACTATGTCAGATGCGAGGGAAGAACCAGTACAAATAGACAAGCAATTTTTGCTTGGGACAGAGAGTGTGCCAGGTCAGTCGAGCGTCAGGACGGACCTGTGCTGGTCTACGCTTATAGGGGCCAGTCAGGCAGCAATGTTATAAATATTCTACGTAAACTTGTACTTTGTTTCTACACTCCTGGAAATTGAAATAAGAACACCGTGAATTCATTGTCCCAGGAAGGGGAAACTTTATTGACACATTCCTGGGGTCAGATGCATCACATGATCACACTGACAGAACCACAGGCACATAGACACAGGCAACAGAGCATGCACAATGTCGGCACTAGTACAGTGTATATCCACCTTTCGCAGCAATGCAGGCTGCTATTCTCCCATGGAGACGATCGTAGAGATGCTGGATGTAGTCCTGTGGAACGGCTTGCCATGCCATTTCCACCTGGCGCCTCAGTTGGACCAGCGTTCGTGCTGGACGTGCAGACCGCGTGAGACGACGCTTCATCCAGTCCCAAACATGCTCAATGGGGGACAGATCCGGAGATCTTGATGGCCAGGGTAGTTGACTTACACCTTCTAGAGCACGTTGGGTGGCACGGGATACATGTGGACGTGCATTGTCCTGTTGGAACAGCAAGTTCCCTTGCCGGTCTAGGAATGGTAGAATGATGGGTTCGATGACAGTTTGTATGTACCGTGCACTATTCAGTGTCCCCTCGACGATCACCAGTGGTGTACGGCCAGTGTAGGAGATCGCTCCCCACACCATGATGCCGGGTGTTGGCCCTGTGTGCCTCGGTCGTATGCAGTCCTGATTGTGGCGCTCACCTGCACGGCGCCAAACGCGCATACGACCATCATTGGCACCAAGGCAGAAGCGACTCTCATCGCTGAAGACGACACGTCTCCATTCGTCCCTCCATTCACGCCTGTCGCGACACCACTGGAGGCGGGCTGCACGATGTTGGGGCGTGAGCGGAAGACGGCCTAACGGTGTGCGGGACCGTAGCCCAGCTTCGTGGAGACGGTTGCGAATGGTCCTCGCCGATACCCCAGGAGCAACAGTGTCCCTAATTTGCTGGGAAGCGGCGGTGCGGTCCCCTACGGCACTGCGTAGGATCCTACGGTCTTGGCGTGCATCCGTGCGTCGCTGCTGTCCGGTCCCAGGTCGACGGGCACGTGCACCTTCCGCCGACCACTGGCGACAACATCGATGTACTGTGGAGACCTCACGCCCCACGTGTTGAGCAATTCGGCGGTACGTCCATCCGGCCTCCCGCATGCCCACTATACGCCCTCGCTCAAAGTCCGTCAACTGCACATACGGTTCACGTCCACGCTGTCGCGGCATGCTACCAGTGTTAAAGACTGCGATGGAGCTCCGTATGCCACGGCAAACTGGCTGACACTGACGGCGGCGGTGCACAAATGCTGCGCAGCTAGCGCCATTCGACGGCCAACACCGCGGCTCCTGGTGTGTCCGCTGTGCCGTGCGTGTGATCATTGCTTGTTCAGCCCTCTCGCAGTGTCCGGAGCAAGTATGGTGGGTCTGACACACCGGTGTCAATGTGTTCTTTTTTCCATTTCCAGGAGTGTATGTATTTGTGTGGGCTATATTTCGCCTAAAGGTACACAAAACCAGGGTGGGACAGAACGGCAACCTGGAACATGGAGACCGCACAGTCCGCCTGGAAGAGGGCAGTGACAGAGGTCTGCAGCAGGTCCAGGAGGGGCTCGGTTCCACTCCAGCCTATGGGCCAAGTTCGCTTCTCACCTGGCGTACCGAGGTCCTGGCGAGTCGTACGCTGCGGGAAGTGCGGCTGCGCTGCAACAGTGCCATACATGGTCGTGGGTGTTACCATCCGGCAAGCACTACTAGTGGCAACTTGTGGCACAGCATCCAGGAGGGTGTGGGTTCGAGTCCGGGCCTGTCCTGGAAGCAGCAGCGGCCTGAGGGCCACAGGTGACCAGTACATTCACCTTTGTTCCATGATCTGATAGAGCAGGCCAATTGGGGCAGAGGGTGGCAAGGACCAGGAGCTGTAGCAGACTCCAGAATAGCAGACAGCTACGCGATGCAAGACGCGATGCATCGGCGGGCGGTGACCAGGCAGAGCTTGGCCGACTTTCAGCTGAGCAGTCTTGATGATAACAGTAGCAGGGTCGGCATATTCGGAGTTTCTGTCCTGGCTGGACTCACGGAACAGCACTGCGGGCGGCACGCCGTCACTATGCTGCACCCATCGAATACTGTAAATTAGCTGTATAAAGCAATGCTACCGAATACGGCTGTATCACTCTGCACTGCCCTTCAGTGCTCTTGAACTTGTTCGGTCTCCTGACGAAATGTGGCGTGGTGGGTTTCGGCTTCAGCTCGCCATCTGGAGTCTCGGGTTCGACCACCAACCCTACAACAAAATTAACATTCCTAGTGAGAGCACTGATTTGTCTTCTATCATTGGACTGTATTTCACTGTGTGTTGTAGTTTCTTGTTTATAATCATTATAGTCAAGTGTTGGGCCTGTGTTGCTGTAGCTACCAATATGTAGCTGTCACTGCCAAATGTAGATGTTGGCGTGCGGTCGAGGAATGTAGGAGGTGGATGGAAACTGTCAGGATGCGCCGTATTAAAACTCGGCCGTGATCTTCAAGTGTTTTATTATTCCCAGCTATAGTGCCGCGATCCTCTCTGTCTACATCACAGGGTCCTGTGATGCCGAACACGCCACTTCGATGTCTGCACAACAGTTTGGCATGGAACGGCTACCTCAGTGACCCGTGCAACGTACTGCAGCGTGCTGGTCATGTACAACCACAGAGTTTTGATGATGTCAGGATGCGCAGCCAACTCAGTGGCCTTTGTCCCCGTTGCCTCAGCGCCGCTTGTTGGGAGCCAAAGGGCGGCCCAATGCGTGCTTCTTCGCCGTCGTGGTTGAGATCACAGTGACTAAAAGCGCCTGTGATCTGACAGCCAAATCTGTGGCCCTCGCTTTGGGATGCCTCCAGCGTGTGTTGGGAGCCAACAAGACTGACTGCGGTAACGAGCTGTCGAGTGGCCCGTCACTTGCTGGCTACGGACCGAAAGTTGGCCTCAGATGGTCGAACCAGCGACCCGCCGGGGACTGGAATGCTGGCGCCCCATCTGCTGTTGTGTGTAGCCGGTGGTGTGACACGCCCTGTGTCCAAGAGAGCTGCCACACTTGAATACCCTTCGTTAGAAAACCAGCACCTATTTATATGCGGCTGTGCGCCTGTGTTTTGCTAATGCGCCACTCCGAGTCACGTACTCATAAAATCCAGATTGTGTCAGTGGGCCCCTTCTGCCTGTGCCTTGCGCCATTCAAGCCGCTGCGTATTCTCTTTCAGCGGCTCGATGGCCCTGTGGCCTCCATTCTACTTCGCAACCACTGGCCAGCCTAACTTATTGTCAACAGACCTGCGTCTGGCTGTAGCTTGTGTGCTCAGAAACATTCAACTGAATCTCTCTTCCCTATCTTAAACAGCGGTGCCGCTACAAATATAATAAATCTGTGGAAGTTCGTAATTTCGTCCCCCATACAGTTCCTAATTTCGTCCTGCGGAAGAAATCTGGAACTGTTATTAATCACTGAGGTTACTTGATGTTTATAAAAATTATTTTACATTTTCGATATGGGAAAACGCAAGGGAAGAGAAGCGGATTTTGCATGGAATGCTTAGTCTATTATCACGTCAAATACTGTTTATCTACAAAGACACACAAATTCATATGGTACACGTCTTTGGAAGGCCGAAGAAACCTGGAAGAATTGTTCATTCATGACATTCAAGTGGTTCGTAGTAGTGAAATTGCCTGGAAAGGCAAAAATAGAATTAAATTAAGTTTACTGTAGAGACTATTTTTGGTGATGAAAATAACAATGCTTTTTTGTATTTCTGTTTGTGCAGAGTTAATTTTTAACTGAAATACTGGCTTTAGTATGTTACAACAGTTTGACTGCAGTCTTCCTACAATTGGAGTATGTATAACAGTTTCTAGCCTTTTCCATAACATTTTAGAACTTTTACAGGTCCTTTAAGGTGACGAAATTTGGGCCCGCTGCCTTAGCTGTTTTTGCTGCATTCTGAAGCTTTTATTTCTCCACTTTACAGGGACTTGGTAATCTACTTTTCAACAATACATGAGAAATATTTTATTATGCTTCTATAAGGGTTTATATTTTATGACTTTTTCCACACACAGTGATACTGATATGTAAGACAAGAAAAACAGCAGCTATTTGTATTCAAATAATCTGCCGTGGAAACGTTAGCCGTGCACTCTACAAAAATACCTCGTTTTACAGATATAATCAATAGTCCGTATTCATCTTTAGCTTTGTTCATCGCTGTTAAAATCGTTCTGCACCAGGAATGACTTTCTTACTGACATATAAACTGAATCAAGATCAGCTGGAAGTGTGTCCCAGTGCAGTGTGAAGTGGAGGAGGGCTGGAGGGGGGGGGGGGGGGGGAGTTGAATAACAATACCACACTCGTATAGTTTGAAGGTGCTTTCAAGACATCTTTAGTAGTAATTCTTGTTGGTACACCTGATAGTGGTCACTGCTCTGCCATTGCAATAATTTATGACTAGGATTACATACCTCAACAAGTTCCTTTCACTTTCTACTTCACTACGAAACAAAAATCCTATAAACAAATAAAAGTGGAGTGTCTGTTTTGCCAAATCACCCTATGTCCTAATGCTCCAAAAAGGAGATGGTTTGTCTATTATACCCAATGATGATGTTTGTTTGTGCCAAATTATTAGACAAATGTCAATTTTTAAAATGTGAAAAATCGTTTGAGGAAGTTAGATACCTCAGCATTGCAGAACATGATGTTGCAGTTTAACTGATGAACATGTTTCAAATAGCCCTCTCTTCGATAACCACAGTCCTCAGTTGAAAAATAGTTTTGTTTGAAAACCAGTAACTGCGTGTTCCTTGTGACAAAAAGTGGTGACACCTCAAGTCGCGGAAGACAGATCACCTGCACCTGGACTATACTTTTAGTGTTTGCTAGTGTGAAACAAATTACTAAAGTTGAGTGCCATTCTCTAAACTTTCTTTGTACCTTTCTTAAACTTTACTGCTATTGAGTTAGAAAAATGAATTTCTTAAATTAGTTTCATTTCATGACTCAGATTATTACTTTCCAAGATTTCTACACCTTAAAATTGTGTTGTCATAATTTTTAAGTTGACTGGTTTATTTTTCCCTTTCTCCGTCATACAGTCTTTCCATAGCAGTAATGAATGGGGTTGAATAATGTTGATTCCAGCTGATTTGTGTTAAGTGGGGTTCCTGGGTTCGATTCCCGGCGGGGTCAGGGATTTTCTCTGCCTCGTAATGACTGGGTGTTGTGTGATCCCCTTAGGTTAGTTAGGTTTAAGTAGTTCTACGTTCTAGGGGACTAATGACCATAGATGTTAAGTCCCATAGTGCTCAGAGCCATTTGAACCATTTTTTATGTTAAGTGGACATAATAAATTTTGATAGCACAAGACATTAAGCTTAGCATAAACACTGTTTTCTTGTGATACCAATACAGAAATGTTAGGTGTTTCTATTATTACCATCGTTCTTTTATTCTCCTTCGTTCATTGTTGACCCATGCGATCTGTTGAACTCTTTGATACCACACAATTACTTGATAAAGTTCAGTCGCCAGAGAATATTTTTCGTCTTTCACTATTTACCAGGAAAGGCAGCAGCCTCTGTCTTCTAACACATAATGTGTTGTTGTTGTTGTTGTGGTCTTCAGTCCTGAAACTGGTTTGATGCAGCTCTCCATTCTACTCCATCCTGTACAAGCCTCTTCATCTCCCAGTACCTACCGCAACCTACATCCTTCTGAATCTCCTTAGTGTATTCATCTCTGGGTCTCCCTCTACGATTTTTACCCTCCACGCTGCCCTCCAATACTAAATTGGTGATCCCTTGATGCCTCAGAACATGTCCTACCAACCGATCCCTTCTTCTGGTCAAGTTGTGCCACAAACTTCTCTTCTCCCCAATCCTATTCAATACTTCCTCATTAGTTATGTGATCTACCCATCTAATCTTCAGCCTTCTTCTGTAGCACCACATTTCAAAAGCTTCCATTCTCTTCTTGTCCAAATTATTTATCGTCCATGTTTCACTTCCAAACATGGCTACACTCCATACAAATACTTTCAGAAATGACTTCCTGACACTTAAATCTATACTCGATGTTAACAAATTTCTCTTCTTCAGAAACGCTTTCCTTGCCATTGCCAGTCTACATCCCTCTCTACTTCGACCATCATCAGTTATTTTGCTCCCCAAATAGCAAACCTCCTTTACTACTTTAAGTGTCTCATTTCCTAATTCCCTCAGCATCACCCGACTTAATTCGACTACATTCCATTATCCTCGTTTTGCTTTTGTTGATGTTCATCTTATATCCTCCTTTCAAGACACTATCCATTCCGTTCAACTGCTCTTCCAAGTCCTTTGCTGTCTCTGACAGAATTACAATGTCATCGACGAACCTCGAAGTTTTTATTTCTTCTCGATGGATCATAATACCTAATCCGAATTTTTCTTTTGTTTCCTTCACTGCTTGCGCGATATAAGGATTGAATAACATCGGGGATAGGCTACAGCCCTGTCTCACTCCCTTCCCAACCACTGCTTCCCTTTCATGTCCCGCGATTCTTATAACTGCCGTCTGGATTCTGTACAAATTGTAAATAGTCTTTTGCTCCCTATATTTTACCCCTGCCACCTTCAGAATTTGAAAGAGAGTATTCCTGTCAACATTGTCAAAAGCTTTCTCTAAGTCTAAAAATGCTAGAAACGTAGGTTTGTCCTTCCTTAATCTAGCTTCTAAGATGAGTCGTAGGGTCAGTATTGCCTCACGTGTTCCAACATTTATACGGAATCCAAACTGATCTTCCCCGAGATCGGCCTCTACTAGTTGTTCCATTCTTCTGTAAAGAATTCGCGTTAGTATTTTGCTGCTGTGACTTATTAAACTGATAGTTCGGTAATTTTCACATCTGTCAACACCTGCTTTCTTTGGGATTGGAATTATTATATTCTTCTTGAAGTCTGAGGGTATTTCGCCTGTTTCATACATCTTGCTCACCAGATGGTAGAGTTTTGTCTGGACTGGCTCTCTCAAGGCCGTCAGTAGTTCCACTGGAATGTTGTCTACCGCGGGAGCCTTGTTTCGACTCAGGTCTTTCAGTGCTCTGTCAAACTCTTCACGCAGTATCGTATCTCCAATTTCATCTTCATCTACCTCCTCTTCCATTTCCATAATATTGTCCTCAAGTACATCGCCCTTGTATAGACCTTCTATATACTCCTTCCACCTTTCTGCTTTCCCTTCTTTGCTTAGAGCTGGGTTTCCATCTGAGCTCTTGATGTTCATGCAAGTGGTTCTCTTATCTCCAAAGGTCTCTTTAATTTTCCTGTAGGCAGTAACTATCTTACCCCTAGTGAGATAAGCCTCTACATCCTTACATTTGTCCTCTAGCCATCCCTGCTTAGCCATTTTGCACTTCCTGTCGATCTCATTTTTGAGACGTTTGTATTCCTTTTTGCCTGCTTCATTTACTGAACTTTTATATTTTCTCCATTCATCAATTAAATTCAATATAGCTTCTGTTACCCAAGCATTTCTTCTAACCCTCGTCATTTTACCTACTTGATCCTCTGCTGCCTTCACTACTTCATCCCTCAGAGCTATCCATTCTTCTGCTACTGTATTTCTTCCCCCCATTCCTGTCAATTGTTCCCTTATGCTGTTCCTGAAACTCCATACAACCTCTGGTTCTTTCAGTTTATCCAGGTCCCATCTCCTTAAATTCCCACCTTTTTGCAGTTTCTTCAGTTTTAATCTACAGGTCATAACCAACAGAGTGTGGTCAGAGTCCACTTCTGCCCCTGGAAATGTCTTACAATTTAAAACCTGGTTCCTAAATCTCTGTCTTACCATTATATAATCTATCTGAAACCTGTCAGTATCTCCAGGCTTATACCATGTATACAGCCTTCTTTCATGATTCTCGAACCAGGTGTTAGCTGTGATTAAGTTGTACTCTGTGCAAAATTCTACCAGGTGGCTTCCTCTTTCATTCCTTAGCCCCAATCCATATTCACCTACTACGTTTCCTTCTCTCCCCTTTCCTACTACCGAATTCCAGTCACCCATGAGTATTAAATTTTCGTCAACCTTCACGATCTGAATAATTTCTTTTATTTCATTATACATTTCTTCAATTTCTTCGTCATCTGCAGAGCTAGTTGGCATATAAACTCGTACTACTGTAGTAGGAGTGGGCTTCGTATATATCTTGGCCACAATAATGCGTTCACTATGATGTTTGCAGTAGCTTACCAGCATTCCTATTTTCCTATTCATTATTAAACCTACTCCTGCATTATCCCTATTTGATTTTGTGTTTATAACCCTGTAGTCACCTGACCAGAAGTCTTGGTCATCCTGCCACCGAACTTCACTAATTCCCACTATATCTAACTTTAACCTATCCATTTCTTTTTTTAAATTTTCTAACCTACCTGCCCGATTAAGGGATCTGGCATTCCACGCTCCGATCCGTAGAACGCCATTTTTCTTTCTCAGCCTATTATGGATCTTAAAGAAGTCAGTGGAGATCTATGAAACTGATAATAATCCTGCTAAACAGAGGCTACTGGATTATCTTGTAAGGTAGAGCACATGAATTGAATAAAGTGTTTATGCACCAAAAGAGAATTGCAATCTTGTAATGTTGAATAGATCGCGATAAATTGTGCTGAATTCCTTTTAAGGCTCTTGGAATTATTGACTCATTCCCAATACATGTACTCATTTATGGTTTTTGTTACGGTCAGCAAAAAAAGCTTCAGATTAGATGTGATTTTAAGATGACAGACCGTTAATATTTATAATCAAATTTTCTAGTATATTACGACGTATATTATTTCTGTGAATCCACTGGATGACAGAAAAGTCATAAAATGAAAACAACAGTTTTGTGTAAAAATCGCGCATTATAGAGACAAAAGTTTTTACATGTACTGCTGTGAAATAGTCAGAAAAACGATATTTTGTTTCTATTACTGTGGAAGCAGTGAACTAAAGTATTCACAGTGCAATGAAAACAGATGTTTACTGACTGTGATTCTATTGTTTTTAATAAGAACTGTCAATCTGTTTCATCTGGCGACATGTAAAAACGGTAGCCATCTCATTAATATTAGAAGAAATTAGGCTAACTGTACTACAAAATGTGTAACAGCAATAGCACAACTCGTGTTATTGCTAAAATGAACGCTTGATTTTAGTTATAAATGAGGAGAACTGTAATATCGGCTCCGTCAACTCCACACAGCTCGCAATGGCAGAACCTCGGCTTGCTGTCGGAGTCATGCAGGCTTAAAGCCTCCACACGGCAAAGTTAGGAGCGTGCATAGTCGATGCTGTCCATGGTTTATGGCTGAATATAGAAATTTTTTTCCTTCTTTTAGTTACACTTTCTATTTTGATATTGTTGCTAAAAGTATCATATTTCGTCTGGGTAGCTTGCATTATATAGATATTAATCCAGACTCGCTTTATTTTTATGTTCATTTTATACAACTCTACACAGTACAGTATTCAGCTGAAACACATAGTCATATAGCGCTCCTATATACCACAAAAGTTTTAAAAAAGTTATCTGCTAGCATTGCTACATCAGTTGTAAGTAATTGCATAAATAATATTTTAACGATTTGGTAACTTGTCTGCTAGAGTAAGTTATCATGATGCATCACTCTAGTGTTAAGATGTGACATAGGTATTAGGCATGGCCATCTCTACTGTAATATTTTTTCTGCATGAGCTTTGTCATGTTTAGGTATAGGTTATAACATTTGCTGCTGCTGTTTGCCAGGCATAGTGCTACTGAATTTCACTTTGTATTACTCTGTTAAGCTAGTTTTACTACTGATTTATATTTCTTGTTGCTCCACGTTGTCTCATATTAGTTGCAATGTTGCACCTGCTCTACTAATTTAGATTTACTGCTGCTATCTTCGCCAATTTGCATTTTTTTGTCATTGCTGTTTGAGTTAATTGTTTTGTGCTGTTTCATTGCCTCGTCTCTTAGTATATATATGTGAGCTCAGTAGATTTAAGTTAGCTTCAGATGGTGTAGGCGATATACGAGAATGAGTTGCGATGAAGTGGAAGAAATGCATTGAGAAGCTATACGAAAAATATTTGTAAAAAAAAAAAAAAGGTACTGTACAATGAAGAATAATTATTTTGAAAGATGGATATGAATAGAACACAGAAAACAGGTATAGATAGGATTTTTTTGGGAACAATGATGAACGAAGGGAGATCGCCAAGATGTAAAGAAAGTTTTGTTTGCAAAATACTGCAGTAAAACAAACCCTGTCCTTTCCTTTTGTGTTATTCCGCTATGTGTTTGTGTACCCTTGTCTATTTGTGTTCTTCCTGCCTTTATTTGTTTATCTGGTAAGAGTTATATTGTAGAATTTTTCTACTAACATGTTATTTACTTTGTAAAGATGTTTAGAAGTCATTTATTCTGTTTTGTTTTAATGCTCATGTCTGAAATTTATGTTTCGAAAACTATTCTCATTATTTTACTTATTTACTTATGTCATAATTCCCGTAACACTGAGGTATATGTTTATTTCTATTCTTTTGTAAAGCCCATATTACTACAAATGTTATCAGTATTGTTATGTTCTTTAATGATGTAGTTTGTACCTTTGGAATTGTATTCTCATGTCGTAAATTTATAACTGTATAGACACCAGTTCTTCAAATTAAGTTTAATTTCACTGCACACGTTTCTGTTGGTCATAGAATATGCACAATATGAGAAAAAAGGGACTGTTAGTGTTTGCACGTGTGTTAATAATTCAGCAAGGGACTGGTTAACAGCTGGTTCTAAGGACATACCAAAAAGTTTGTGAGTGCACAAATGGTGGTTTATAGACTTGCTAGATTGTGTGCAAAGCTCTTTAATGGTGATTGTGCACCCGCACAGTCGCAACAGATGGCTGCTGGCCATCTCTACAAGGACTACAGTGGGTCTACACCTTTGATGACTCACCAGTACCACTATTTCTACAAGGACTGCAGTGGGTCTGCACCTCTGGTGGCCCACCAATACCATAATCTCTACCGGGACTACAGTGGGTCTGCTCTGTGATGACCTACCTACCAATATTCTTCAACGTCGACACTCTGCTGTGCTTTTGCTATGTTGTGGCCCATTAGCTGTCTGCATGCCAAGAGTCAGAACTGTCTTCCCGTTGGAAGGACAGTACTGCTTCTTCAAGACTGCATGGAAATCCACTACTTACGTGTGCATTTTCTTTTACTGGTCAGACTTTGAGAAAAACACTGCAATTTTACTGTGATGAACGATCAGGCCTGTCTTTATGGACAGTGAGAAAATCTTTGCTTTTGATCAACAGTAATCAATAAGTGTGTGCATTTAATATCTTTGTTATTGTAACTATGAAAAAAAATTTCGAAGCAGTATTGGGCACTGGCCAAAACAATTTGTAAAATTTTTGTGGGGAGCATGTAAGTAGGCTGTTTAGGTTTTTATGTTGGTAACGCCACGTAGCGCTTTGTGTTAAAATCATTGACTGTGCTGTGTGCAGTCCGTGGCTGGTTGGCATTGTTGAAATATTTGCTGTTTTAGTGTTAGGTGGTTAGATGTGAACAGCGCATAGTGTTGCGCAGTTGGAGGTGAGCCGCCAGCAGTGGTGGATGTGGGGAGAGAGATGGCAGAATTCTGAGAGCGGACGATCTGGACGTGTGTCCATCAGAAGGAGTAAATTTGTAATATTGGATATCATGAACTGATATATATATATATGATGACTTTTGAACCTTATTAAGGTAAATACATTCTTTGTTCTCCATCAGAATCTTTCATTTGTTAACTATGCCTATCAATAGTTAGTGCTTTCAGTAGTTAGAATCTTTTATCTATCTGGCAGTATTGGCGCTCGTTGTATTGCAGTAGATCGAGTAACGAAGATTTTTGTGAGGTAAGTTTATTCATGAAAGGTATAAGTTATTGTTAGTCAGGGCCACTCTTTTTTAGGGATTATTGGAAGTCAGATTGCGTTGCGCTAAAAATGTTGTGTGTCAGTTTAGTGTTGATCGGAATAAGTAAAGAGAGTAATGTCTGAGTACGTTCAGTTTTGCTCAGCTGTTTGAAAATCAAATAACGTAGAGGTTTATCAGCACAGTAATTCATAAATTTCTTTAAGGGGACGTTTCACAGTCAGCAAGCGTTCGTATTGAACCCCTCAAGTCCAGACGCACCCTTGGAGTATTGCGTATGATTGCGGACCGTTCCACAGTACTATCACGAAGGCATGAGGCAAACAGATGATGCTACATCTACTTCGCCAGTTCACATCCAGTTCCGTAGCATATAGTTCATATAACTAATTTCGTACTATTTCTCGACCGTTCCACTGTGGAATAGCTCGTGCGAAAAAGGCAAGTCTAAATCCTTCCGTGGGAGCTCCGATTTCCCTTATTTTATTACGATGGTCATTTCTCCCTATGTAAATCCATGTCAACAAATGTTTCTGCCTTCAAAAAATGGCGATTCAAATTTTGTGAAGTGGCTTTATTTTAATACCTCCCATCCAAGATCGCTTATCATATTCGCGACATTCTCTCCCATATTTCCAGATAACACAAAAAGAGATATCCATTTTCGTGCTTTTTCAATGTCCTCGGTCAATCCTATATGGTACGGATCATCTACGTCGCACAAGCACTCTACCAGAGGACAGGCCAGAAGAGAGTAGGCAGCCTGTTTAGCAGATCTGTTGCATCTTCTCACTTTTCTGCCAATAAAACGTAGTCTTTGGTTCGAATTCCCCATAACGTTTTCTGTACAATGGTTCCAGTTTACGTTTTTCGTAAAAGTAAGCCTAAGGCATTTATTTGAACCAAGAAAGGTCTCTGTTAGATTCCTTTCATGCTATTTTCCTCGAGTTATTGTTGTTTACGTCATACATTTGCTCCTCTAAATTTTATGTTGTATTTCTATATTTATATCAGAGGAGACTGAGCAGTGGAATATGTTATATTGACATACAAACACGAACAATTTGTCATACAACATTTTCAAACACATTTTTATGTGTAACTCTTGTCATACAGTTTCCTATGAAACCCACATTTTCCTCCTTTACGTAGTGTACATGATGTCTTAAGATATTGTCATCTCCTTCCCTTCTGGTGTGAAAGGATGAATGAGTTAGAGTATTTGTATTGCATACTCGGTGATAGCAGAGTAGTTCTGTCTGCTAGATAACAGTAGGACCAACGTCTGAGTAGGTAGATACGATTTCTAAGACAAAGAGTTTGTCTGCTTGGCGTGGTTCTGTCCGTCCCTTGTCAGGTTGGTAAAAGAAGCTACCTCTCTGGCCACTTCCTATTGTATCTGTGGGACACCCTCGGACGAGGCCCCCGCAAGTTAATCTGCGGGCAGTTTCTTAAGTGGTTACATCTCCGGGTAAGCACGTGTTTGGTAGGACTATGAAATTCTTAAGTTTTCAGCCTAACTGAAATAATAATTACTTTTTTCACAGATCTACATTGAAAATGTGTTATATATTATATTAAATCGGGGTTCAGTGCGATTTCAGTGTTGGTTTCAGAGTGTATTGCGGTAGTTGCTTTGTTTCTACTCCAATGAAGTGGAAGCACGTTATCATGAGGCGTAATTCTGATTAAAGTCATCGGTTTTTAGTGTGAATGTGCGTATAAGTGTTTTCTCCTGTTGAAATTCTTCAAATTAATAATTTGTCTTTGTGTTCAACCTACGTGGTGGGTGCTTTGTAGTAGCATGTGCTTGTAAAATTTTTTTGAGCCATCGGGTCAATACTATGCCGTTACTAACGCAGTTCGGAAGTTCCTTTTGTAACTAATGTGTTTGGATTTGATTTCTTCATTAAAATCGTTGAGGAATTACATATTTTCTATAAATCTTCATGTGCTCGTGGAACATGCGGTGTAGTAATGAAACTAGCCCTCAACCACTCTTTTGCATAATATTTAGCATATTTAAATTTAATTAAACGTTATCGCGAGCAGTTTTCCCTACGTCACGATTTCTGGGAACATTTTTATACTGCATTTTGGTAAGATTGTGGTTATATCGAACCACATGATCTTTGTCTAAACATTCAATACCATTCTGTGGCTATCCATTGGGAACACGACTGCGCGAAGAGTGGAATTTCTTTGCCTAAATAGAAAGAATTGGTGATGGTTAATCACCTCTGAGTAACAATTTTCTTAATTAAGTTACAATAGTAAACAAGGCACCAGCTTTGAGACAGACTTAGCACTTGTTATCCGATCTATTGAACGCTGATGAATTTTAAAATAAACATTAAAGTTTAAACTTAGTTTACTTTCCTTGAATCTAATTTTCTCCATGGTCTGTTTACTGAAAATAATAATAAAATGATAAAAAATGAGTTGATGGTGTGGGTGACTATTGTATAGTTTTAAAAATTAATAACAGTGATAAGAATTTGTATCAGTCACCCATGCATACTTTCCACACTAAGTTTGGAAGGCTTTAAAAACACTAGGCTCATTATAAGTGACACTCTTTAAATGTGAGTTATTAATTGCGTTACCTAAACTTAATGGATTCTATTTAGTACTCATACGGAGGAGTTAATATATTTAGATGTTCAGGGTCAACATTCAGTTTTTGCGCCATACAGATATCTTGTCTAAATCATCATGCAATTCGTATTCATCTTCTGATGACTGTACTAGACGGCAAAAGAGAGCATGGTTCAAAACTGCTGCCATTGTCTGCCAAATCGTTTGTATGGATTAGCAGCAGCAGAGGGCCTGTAGTCCTTCCTTCGGGAACGCCAGATATCACCTGTTTTACTCGATGATTTCCCATCAGTTAATAAGTAACTGTGTCCTTTAAGACAGGAAAATACGAATCCAGTCGCGTAAATGAGATAACAATCCATAGGCAAGAAATTTAATTGGAAGCCACTTGAGGAATGGTATCAACCAGCTTCTGGAAATCTAAAAATATGGAATCAACTTAGGATGCCCTGTCTGTAGCATTCATTACTTCCTGTGATTTAAAGGACAGTTGTGTTTGTTCGCAAAACGATATTTTCTGAATCCTTGGTGTTTATGTATCAATGTTTTGTGTTAGTAAGGCAATGAAGTGTGTATCACATGAAAAGAAGCAATATATGAGTGGCACGTCAACATTAAAAAGCACTGCTTGTTGCCTTAGAGTCCACCTGACGTAATATACTGTCTCCATAAATAAAGAGAGTTATTTCATTTGACTTCAGTGGCCTCCAGCCATTAATTTGGATTTTTTTCATTACTGCTTGATAGTCGGAGACCAAGTAAATAGGCCCCTGGAAACCAGCGTGAATTGGCACGTTTGAAGAACCAGAAGAAAATCCAAGAAATACAGAAGAAAAAGAGGTGCTAATGATAAAGATTCTAATAAAGACTTGTAACGGTCGCCACTTTATAATATAATAAAAAATATTTAGATATATGGAGATAATGAGATATTTCGGAGTGTTGGACAAGCACAAAATGCTGGGCTATGCCTGTAAATGCGCAAAGAATCTTTTCATATTAGTTCTACATGGAGAAAACAGTCTTTCTCTTGTTGTAGATCTATGCTTACCAATTAATAATACTATGTCTGATTGCCGTGTCCACCTGCAAAATCTTGACTGTATGCATGATATTGTATTCAGATCTTCGTGTTAACTCTGAAGTACACAGGTGGGTTTATTGGATTTTTATATATTACAGTACTACTTGGAATAATAACTCAATTTTTCACTGATGAAATACGACTGTATTATTTCTTCTATACACATCAAAATTACAGACTTTTTACTCATTCTCTCAACCCAAAATGGCTACTACTGATTATGTTCTAAAATAACATGCGTCTACCCTCGTTCATTAACAGAGATCGAGTCCTTCCTCTTACTGAGGAACAGAAAAAACATGTTATGTTTTTTTTAACACCTGCAAATCAAAAATACATGATGGTAGGAGCAGGCCCTACACTAGGCTGCCGCCTTACCTTTTCTCTTTGCCTTTGAAGAAAACGAAAACATAAAAGCAAGAAATGCAAAGGTACATCACAGTAAGAAAAATGGCATTTTGAATGTTTTATGTAGCAAAGCATCGTCTCGTAATCTGGTACGCTCTGCACATGTGTGTTTTCCCTAGTTGTTGCACACATGTAATCTGTATTCTGATCCCTAACATGCCAATAAAGCGTTTCAGCAGTCTATATAGCATACCTCCTTTTCATGTACATGAGGAATGTATCCATTTTGTTGCGTCCTGTCTGCCTTAGAAAATAATTTGCCCAGTTAGATTGTAGTAATAACATCAACATGAAAGGGGATTCCGCAGGTTCTGTCCAATCCATCTCCACCAATTTCACCATCGGCGGTATATTGAGAACAAAGCTGTGAGCCATTTCAATTGACAGCAATAAAGGACCGTTGTACCCTACACATTTCATTATAAGATAGTTGGATAAGCGAGAGAACATAAGTTTTTTATCCACCTCCAGTACAGATGCCATACTATGCACCACTGCACAGCAATATGCAACACACTTTCACCAAGAGCAGCCATAATGTCTCCATGTGATTATTCAGCTAAGCAAACTAGACTAAATTCGTCTTCAAATGGTCACCATTGATAGTGAAAAGGCTGAACGTATTTGTACAAGACTCATTGCCTTAACTTCAACGAATTAAAACTACTGAAAAACGAAGTCACTTCAGAACCAGAACGCTGCAACACTGGACTAGTAAGGAAGATAGGAAGATTGCGTTTGACGTCCAATCGATATCGAGGTCACTTGAGACGGAGCACAAACTCGGATTATGTTAAGGATGACGAAGGAAATCGGCCGTGCCCTTTCAAAGGAGCCATGCTGGCATTTGCCTGGTGCTATTTAGGAAAGTTACGGAAAACCTGAATCTGGATAGCTGGACGTGGGCTTAAACCGTCGTGGTCCCGAATGTACGTCCAGTGTGCTAACCACTGCGCCACCTAGCTCAGTACTGGGGTTCTTGTGGATCGGGGCTTATAGGAGATAATAAAGATTTGGCCTTTCCGTCATTGCTCTGAATATTTATAGACCGAGGAAGTTAGCTAAACAAGAACATGATCGATTTCTTTCCGAAAATGTCTCTAATCTCAAGGTGTTCTGCAGTTTGAGAAAACGATAAATGACACGAACTCAATCAAGTTATTTTAAATCGTAGTTACAAAAACTGTCGCAATCGTTTGGTTATTTGACTATGCGTCATAAATATAAACAATAAAATAAATTCATGTAAAGAGAGAGATATTCTAAGACAGAAAACGACTCACCACGAAAGAGAATCCGAATGGGACGGAAATGAATAAGTGTGATCCACATGTACAGACAAACAAATGATTTATTCAAGAGAAAGAGCTGTACAAATTCAGAAAATCAGTAACGCTTGGTTCACCTCTAGCCCTTATGCAAGAAATTATTTGGCCTGGCACTGATAGAGCTGTTGGATGTCTTTCTGACAGATATCGTGCCGAATTCTGTCCAACCGGCGCTTTGCACCGTTAAGTTCCGAGATGGTTGGAGAGCCCGGCCATAATGCTCCAAACGTTCTCAAACGGGAGTTATCTGCCTACCTTGCTGGCCATGGTAGGGTTTGGCAAGCCCGAACACAAGAAGTGGAAACTCTCGCAGCGAGCGAGCGGGCATACTTTGATGAAAAGTAAGCCCACGATATCTTACGAGGAAGGGCTTCATACATATACCGCTGTGGTGTTAGGATGCTTTGAATGGCAACCAATAAAAGAAACACCATTCTCATTGTCGGGCAGTAAGAGGCTACAGTCAGGTAGGTACCTCTCTGCTGTCCAGGGAGTCACGAGACACGTCGTCGTTGGACTTCGGGGATCAATTCGAAGTGGGAGTCATCAATGAAGACAGTTCTAATCCAGTCAGTGACATACCAAGCTGAATGTGCCCAACAACACTGCAAACAGGCTTCTTGGTGTACAGAGGTCAATGGTAGTCGGCGCAAGGGGTGAGTGAGCTCTGCATCCTCTCTGTGAGCTTCCTAATAATGGCCATTGTGGTCACTGAAGCACCATTTGCATGCCGGTTCGATTATAATGATGAATCCGGGGTTCTGAGTGCCTCGCTTACGATTGTTCGGTGCTCATGGTTTGTCGTCTCTCTAGGTCGACTGCTTCCTTCTTGAAGGTGTCTCTGGCCACGGTTCACCCATTTCTGTCAACATAGTTGAATAGTGGCATCGCTCTTATTCAAATGCCGAGCGATTCGCTTATTACTCCAGCCGCTTCTTTGAGCCCAACTACATGTCTCATAGCGGTGTACATTGTTCACGCGCCTGTCTGCGGCACATAGTTGCTGGCCAACTGGGTATACGGAATGAAATTCGCAAAGACCTGCCCTGGTATCGACATGTCCCCTGTTTACTTTCCTCTCCAGCGGAGCGGTGAAATTGCTCTGCAGCTTCACACATTCATCCATCGGCCGCCAGGATGTGCTATTTTGCATTTCTCATTGATACTTGTACGAATATCAGTTTGTAAACAATTTGCATAACACCTTCGTAATGAGTCTTCTTTTTTTGTGTTAGAGTGTATTACCATCTCACTGAAAATAACTTCAGAGAAGAACAGAGTATGGTAGTGATCTTACAAAAGTATTTGCTAACAGCTGGTTAGCGAAACCATCGAAAACCTAAATAATAAGGCAGAATGAGAATTTAGATCCCACCTGCGTAGCTCTCTTTAACGCACTCTTGTTCACTAGTGTTCATCTTGGATGTCGATTAATGGAAAAACATTTAGCGCCAGTGCTCAATCTTGAAAGGAGAGAAATGCTCGTGGCTTCTGATTTCTAATTACCAAGTATTGCGTGAAATGACTGCGTTAATTTCCTGAGCTCTTCACAGTGTCTGAAGTATGGAGAAGGGTGACGACTGCCGTGCAGGGTAGCTGAGCGGTCTCGGGCGCCTTGCCATCGTTCGAGCAGCTCCCCTGGTCGGAGGTTCGAATCCTCCCTCCGGCACTGGTATGCATATTGTTCTTAGCATAAGTTAGTTTATGTTAGATTAAGTAGTGTTGAAGCCTAGGGACAGGTGACAGCAGCAGTTTTGTCCCACGGGAACTTACCACAAGTTTACAATATTGCCACCACTATAGGTGGCGATTCGTTTGTCATTTGAGCACTGCAACATACGATTAATGAACCGGCATATTGAGAAGAGCGTACGCTGCAGTAAAACTTTAAATGTTGCAAGAAATTGTCGTAAACTTCCACAGAAGGACTGTAGTGTGCCGTGAGCAGACGGATGGCAATGTCGAATACCTTTTAAATACCTATTATGCGGATGAAACTTGGAGCAGTTAAGAAAATAGACTTTAATCAAGGCCAGGTAAGGGGCAGAGTACATTCGCCTTAACCTTCTCAGGGTGCACGTAGCGTTAAAATAATCTGTCGGCTAGCACTCAAACATGCAGTTCCACAGAAGTATGATTTTATGGATTTATCGCCGGCCGTTGTAGCCGAGCGGTTCTAGGCCCTTCAGTCTGGAACCGCGCGACCGCTACGGTCGCAGGTTAGAATCCTGCCTCGGGCATGGATGTGTGTGATGTCCTTAGGTTAGTTAGGTTTAAGTAGTTCTAAGTTCTGGGGGACTGGTGACCTCAGATGTTAAGTCCCATAGTGCTCAGAGCCATTTGAACAACTTATGGGTTAATCGCCAGTGCGGTGACAACATGATGTATGCAATTCACGACAACTGCTATTTATATGGGTTCTACGACACATGGGCCAAAGAATGACAGTACTCTCTTGGCTTATACTGGCCCTGAAGACGAGGTAACGGTAGTCGTTTGAAATAAATTTCTTTTATTACTTAAGTGTCAGGATGTCGTTTCTGGAAGCATTTGTATGGAATGTAGCCATGTATGGAAGTGAAACATGGACGATAAATAGTTTAAACAAGAAGAGAATAGAAGCTTTCGAAATGTGGTGCTACAGAAGAAGGCTGAAGATTAGATGGGTAGATCACATAACTAATGAGGAAGTATTGAATAGGATTGGGGAAAAGAGAAGTTTGTGGCACAACTTGACTAGAAGAAGGGATCGGTTGGTAGGGCATATTCTGAGGCATCAAGGGATCACCAATTTAGTATTGGTGGACAGCGTGGAGGGTAAAAGTCACAGAGGGAGACCAAGAGATGAATACACTAAACAGATTCAGAAGGATGTAGGTTGCAGTAGTTACTGGGAGATGAAGAACCTTGCACAAGATAGAGTAGCGTGGAGAGCTGCATCAAACCAGTCTATGGACTGAAGACCACAACAGAAACTTGATAAGGCTGTGGTGGTTCGTTTTCTTGACTTATATCTTCAGCCGCTGTCCCATGTCCACGAAAACGATGGATTACGCCAAGTTCTTTGACGGAGGTCTTCAGTTATAGATCCCGTTCACTGTGTGCTATAAAAACTCAATATTGGGTATCTGTGAAAATTTGTAATGGAAAGCAAATCGTGAACGAGCGATGCGCAGGTAACTCTTAGTCATTCACGAAAAACCAGCTCTTTCATTCAGTCTTACTTTGACGAAGAGTCCGACGGTCCCTGCGAAGCACGTATAGTGTGCCCCAGTCCTTAACGCCGCTGAACACGAGCCGCGTGCTGCGGCGGCGGCGGCGGCGGCGGGCGCCTCCGGAGCGCAGATGTGGGAGCAGAGTGGCCGCGCGGCCAGGTGGTCCGAGGCTTTGGGGCGGCCGCGGCTTTGCGCGGATCCCCGGCGACCGCCTCTTATCTCACAGCCCGGATTATCCGCCGCCTCCCTCGTCTGCACAAGCCAGAGGACGCCCTCTCCCGCATCCCAGATTCATCTTGCCAAAACACACAGGACGCGTCTTGTGTTGCGGACAACTGTCTCAGATGAGAACTCCTTCCCTTTTTCCCCTTTTGCTGTTCATGTTTCTAAGACGTGGTCATAAAGTTTAGATTATCACTTCTAAAACATTAAGGTACCTAATTATTTGTTTAGTTTCCAGGTACGCGTGTGCAACTCGTGCACACATTGAAGTAACCGGGTCACACTATCGTAGCGCATCACCGGAAGCAACAAAACAAAAAGGTGCCGTCTTCTATAAACTGGAGTCTTGTTGTTATTGTGGTTGTGGCCTTCAGCTCGAAGACTCGTCTGATGCAGCTACTCTATCCTGTGCAAGTCTCTTCATCTCCGGGTAACTGCAGCAACTTATAACCTACTGAATCTGCTAACTGTATTCATCTCTTGGTCTCTACAATTGCCCCCGTCCCTCCTCATAGTTTTGTTCCATACTAAATGGGCTGAACTTTTATGTCTGAACATGTATATTATTAACGGACCTCTTCTTTTAGTCAAGATGTGTCACAAATTTCTCTTCTTCCCAGGTCTATTGAATAAGTCCTCATTAGTTAAGTGATCTACCTATCTAGTCTTCAGCATTCTTCTTTAGGACCACATTTCGAAAGCCTCTACTACTTTCTTGTCTTGATTGTTTAACTTCCATATCTCTCTTCAATTCAACTTCATTCATTTTCCCTTGTCTTTCTTTTGTTGATGTTCACCTTATAACCACCTTTCAAGCGCTGTCCATTCCGTTCAGCTTCCACTCCAAGTCGTTTGCTGTCTCTGACACAACAGTAGTGTCATTGGCAAACCTCAAAGCTTGTATCTCACTGAACTTCAGTTTCTACTCCAACTATTCCATTGGTTTCCTTTAGTGCTTGCTCAGTGCACAGATTGAGAAACATTAAGGACACGTTACAACCCTTTGTCACTCCCTCCTCACCCATTTTTTCCCTTTCGTGCTACCACACACTAATAGCTGCCGTCTGGTGCCTGTACAAGTTGTTACTATCCTTTCGAACCCTGTGTTTTACCCCCGCTGCCTTCAGAAGCGGAACAGCACGCAGTTGTCATTTTATTTATTCATTTAATTATTTTATTTTAGCTTTTATTTTATTCTATTATTTTTTTGTAAGAAGAACACTGCAGAAAAGAATGAAAACCGAACTGGCAGATCATCTCTCTGTAAAGGACAGGGATCGTAAGTGAAATGGCAGCCCTGACAATTGAAGACCAGCGTATTACAATCGAGGCGATAACATGAAAAGTGGAAATCGGATACGGCTCAGTTTTCCTCAAGATGAACATGACAAAGACGCTCGAAAATCACAGCGAACCGAGGCAGACGCGGAAGCGTTGCAACATTGTCAAACCGCCCAGATCAGAATGGACGAATGCTATGACCCCGAGATAAAGGAATAGCGCAAACAGCGGAGACACGTGTATTCTCCACCGTTGAAAAGGGTGCAGAGTCAATCAGCATCGGGTAACGTAGCGCTGAGCGTATTAAGGGGCTACCATGGTGAGGTGACAAGAGCAGGCTCCTTACGAGAAAGCAGCTGTGGCTTTATGATAACGGATCATCTCATTCTGTACCCAAAAACGTAGTCCCACATGCTACCTCTTTGGGATACCAGATTTTGCCTCTCCCGCCGAATTCCTCTCAGGAGGCACCCATCGATTTCTTTGTCTTACCACAGACGAAGAAAACATTGGATGCCAGCCATTTTCAGCATTAAGATTTAGTTTTTGACGTGAAACGCATCCTGAACAAACAAAATACGGATTTCTACAAGCAAGTTCTCCACTATGTCATCCATTATAGGGAAAATTGTCTAGAACATGTGAAAAGACTAACACTGTAACGGTGCCATTACATAAGATTTTTTTTATTCCTTGCTAAAAATTAATGACACTGTAGGGCTAGAAAAATGAGTATCATACGGCTGCTAAGTGAAGCAAGAATGCAAAAGTTATTTAACTGATGATCATGGAAAAAGAATTATTTCATGCTAAGAACGTCCTAGCCACCACCCACCTTCGAGTTCCTGAGTGCTTGAGATTTCAGTATCTAGGAGACTGATGTGAATGAGGTGGAGAGCGGAACAATGGCCGAGACGCAGGCCTTTGTTTTGTAAGAAATAAAAGCTGTGGTCCTCTGATTGTCAGTCGTTGCATTGTCCTTGATCTGGATGGATTTGCCTGCAGTTGCCTCAGATCACCGATATTTCTGTTCTCGTTATATTATTAAAGACTATTAAGAGTCTCAGTACTGTGAGGCTCATTGCCTATGTTATTATCCAGACGATATATACACTTTCTGACAAAGACGTGAAGTACCCTGAAGATATGGTCATATGTCACAACGTTCATGCACGTGCGTTCAATCGGTGGGCATGTATATGATTAGAGTTGGAATTCTCTTTGTTAGGTAAAACAGCGTACAGAGTTCACTTGTGTTATTCGTGTTTAGTGTTGTTCTCTGGCCAGGTAGATCATATAAGGGACGCGAACAGCATCAGATGTTGAATGATGTCTGTGAAGGACACAGGGACGCCAGATACTGATGTGAGACAAGGTTATCACCAGTAGACTAAATCTGAAGGGAGCCAAATTGTGAGTCACTATTTGGCCTGCTACTTGAACTGCGCAATATCCATATTTGCATGGCTCTTGGGTGTGACAATGACTCAACGCTAGATTGCGGGGGAAAGTGAGCGCGGGTACACTTATCCTCAAGGTTGTAATCGACAATGTCTGGTCACCACAGGGGAGGATCTCCGATAAACCGAATTAGAGGCTAGCCAGACAGATCCGAACAACGACCTAGAGAGGACAGCGTGGAGGTGACACCACGTCAACACAGTGGCGATCCGCCCCTACCTCCAGGTCCAGTCGGTCGCTGAATCACATAACACGCTCCTTCCTACGGAACCTGCAGCCGGATACAACCGAGGTAATAATGGTTCGCTATCTAGGAACCCGCCTGAAACTCTCTTTTTGGTATCGCCTCTACGCTCAGAACCGGCGACTTGTACCAGCCTTTAGCTGCCCACTGCTCGCCACCAGGTTCCAACTCGGCCACCTCACCCAGAGCAAACTGCTTCACCTCCCCGGTAGCACTGTCACTCCCTTCGCCCATCCGATCCCCTAGCGAACCACACCCTCCCAAGGGAAAGATGTTCTACTAGAGACCGTGGATCACTGAGTGACCGATTGGTGCGGTGTTTGCCTGGAGTTGACAGTGCTAACAGACAAGCAACGCTGTTTGAAATATCCACATAAATCAATGTGAGAGGTACAACGAACATAGATGTTAGGACAGAGAGACAAAATTCGGCGTCAGTGGGCTATGGCAGCAGACGGCCGATGCTAGTGCCGTTGCCAACAGCACGACATCGCCTACAGCGCCTCTTCTCGGCTCCTACTATCGGTTGCACCCTAGGCGACTGGAAAACGGTGGCCTGGTCAGATGCGGCCCGATTTCAGTTGCTAGTGTTGGCTCCATAATGGTGTGGGCTTTGTCTACAAGGGAAGTACAGAGCCCTGTGGTTCGGCTCAACTGATGATTGAATGGGAGTGATTGTTCTTCAAGTAGCCGACCATGTACAGTAATTCACAGATTTTTGATGGACAAGAAAGTATCACGTCACCGAGCCGCAATTGTTCGCGGTTGGTTTGAAGAACATTTTGGACAATTCGAGCGAATGCTTTGTTCACCCAGATCGCCCGACATGAATTCCATCAGAAGAGACTGCGGGAGGGGATAAAGGCTATAAATGGATGTCGACTACAGAGAGACGGCATAAATTAGACTCCAGGAATGCCTGAAGACGGCAAGAACTCGACTTGCCGAAATTCGCACCTTTTGGACGACGTCACCCGGTTGAATACCCGAGAAATATTCAAGATTTCCATGCGCCTGGAAAACCTAAAATCGCATAATCCCATCGAAGTTTTATGCGAAATAATCGAGAGGTCAATTAGTGCACAAAATCCTGCACCGGCAACAGTTACGCAATTATGGACGGCTGTAGAGGAAACGTGGCTCAGCATTTCTGCAGGAAACATCCAACGACTTGTTGAGTCCATGCCACGGCGGATTGTGGCACCACGCCGGGCAAAAAGAAGTCCGACATGATGTTGGGGGATTTCACATGATTTTGGTCACAACAATGTACCGGGTGATCAAAAAGTCAGTATAAATTTGAAAACTTAATAAACCACGGAATAATGTAGATAGAGAGGCAAAAATTGACACACATGCTTGGAATAACATGGGGCTTTATTAGAACCAAAAAAAAACACCCCATATTGCTGGACGCGCGAAAGATCACTTGCGCGCGTCGTTTGGTGATGATCGTGTGCTCAGCCGCCACTTTCGTCATGCTTGGCCTCCCAGGTCCCCAGACCTCAGTCCGTGCGGTTATTGGCTTTGGGGTTACCTGAAGTCGCAAGTGTATCGTGATCGACCGACATCTCTAGGGAAGATGAAAGACAACATCCGAGACCAATGCCTCACCATAACTCCGGACATGCTTTACAGTGCTGTTCACAACATTATTCCGCGACTACAGCTATTGTTGAGGAATGATGGTGGACATATTGAGCATTTCCTGTAGAGAACATCATCTTTGCTTTGTCTTACTTTGTTACGCTAATTATTGCCATTCTTATCAGGTGAAGCGCCATCTTGTCGGACATTTTTTGAACGTTTGTATTTTTTTGGTTCTAATAAAACCCCATGTCATTCCAAGCATGTGTGTCAATTTGTAACTGTCTATCTATATTATTCCGTTTTCATATATGGACTGAATTTTTGATCATCCGGTATTTACTCTGTGATTCTTCATTCGGTATCCTTCAGCTGTTAGCGGCTCCTCTCACAAGACTTCCTGCAAACGTGGCATCATTTTGACGTCACACGCTGTATCAAAGACGGCAAGCGCTATCTGTCGTGATTGTACGGTTCACAATACTTGAGACAAATCGTCTCAATGAGACAGAACTGAAAGTTACGCTTTACTTTATTGTAGAGTACGCTAGTCACGAAGTTTGATTTTTCATAAGTGTGCGAAGTTCTGCATTCATGTGGACTAGGCTAAGGATAAGGGAGACATTGAAGTATTTGCAAGAATTACTTCCGAAACTTACTGAAAAAGTTGTAAGGGTTGTTTTTCCTAATGGATCTTCATCAGCTCCGAATGTGAGGCGACTTGCTGATTTACAAACAAAAAACAAGCTGAAGCCAGCTAGAGCGTACTTAATACATTTAGCGTCTCAGCAACGTAAGTTTATTTTTATAAATTCAGAAAACTGGTTTCAGTAGTTGATCTGTTATTATAAAGTGTGGATAGTCATTCTAGCAGACGCAATAAAGCGGCAGCTCATTTGACTTATGTTCTACGAATAAATGCTGTTTGATATCATTAGCACATTGAGCGTTGCTCAAAAACGCGTCGGTATTCATAGAATTTGCTGTAATAAAGTGATCGAAAACGTCAAGTTGGTGGTTAAAGATGTGTTGTAATTGAAGACATTCTTGTATGGCAAAGAAGTATCCTAAAAGAACTACTAGTAAATTACCTTTTAATTTTTTGCAAATCTCTCAGTCTTTTCTGTGCTTTTTTTTCTGCGTTGGAACGCTTCATTTGTAAATTATTGACAATGACAGCTCACTCCTGTGTGACCGTTCCTATAAACACATAACGTCGAATATTACATAACATAGTTCTGTTACATTAATAAGGACGCCACAAAATCTTTTAGAAAAGGGAGAAACTCTGCAGGTGGCAATACGTGAGCCAGCTACCAGTAATCTTCCATTTCACAATTCCACGCCCATTGCCACTAGTCCATGATGACGTTCCTAAATTTTGTACTCTGATTTGTAAATGACTTTTATAAATTCTTTGAACCGCCGGTATGTCGTTATGTAACGTTCAAATATTGTGGTAATTATAATAAATCATACCAAGAACGACGTATTTTTATAAATTTCTGATACTGTGTGTGACGTCAAAATAACATCACTTGCGCATGAAGAGTTCTGTGCTGTTATGCGTGGGAAAGAGGATTGCATCGAACGCTAACGAAAGTCGGTGGCAGCTCCTACAGTTATCAATGTTGCATGTGGCGTCGACATGACTTTAGGTTTGTAGGAAGTCTTGTGAAACGAATGTTGTCCCATTTAATGTGTTCAGATTATACTCTAGAAGGAAGAAGGAAGGAAGTGGAAGGTTGAAGTGTCTTCGACAGCGAGATCAAACAGGGAACTTACTTTTGGAGTTTTTCAAGGATGGGGAAAGAAATCGGCAGTTTCAAAGGGACCGTCGCATCATTTGTGTGGTGGTATTTGGGAAATCACGGAAAACTTAAATGAGGATGATGGAACTTGGATTTGAACCGTCGTCCTCCCAAATGTGAGTCCAGTGTTTCGAATTCTGTGGCTCGAGTTAAGATTTTTGTACTACAAACTTCCAATTTCCAATAGCGGTAGTTTACTAGAGCAAATTTAATACCAAGCTTTAGCGCTCAGGGTATAAGGACAAGGAATAACTGTTAAATATTTGCTGAAAAAAATCAGCAATCAGCGGCACAAACGAAATTTTATTTCTATACGGGTTTCAGGCACCTGTTCTCCTTCTTCAGAAAATTACAATTATTGTATTATCAGCGATAATTCTGAAGAGACCGCTAAAGAAGTAAAATTTCTTTTGTGCAAGTGGTTGCTGATTATTTCAACAAAGATAATTAATAGTTGGTGAAGATGAAATAAAGTGCTAATCTTTAAATAAATTCAAACCTCATTGTGTCATTAAGAAAGGGGAATCACCACAACACCAATACTAAGTTCTATGGTTTCAGCTTTAATTTTTCTAGACAGTTATTACATCTTTATAACTACCCGTCAAATCGAAGCATAAGGAATCTGTAATTTTTTTATCTTTCCATTGCGATTTATCATCTTCGCTTGGACTGAGATGAAGCCTTGGGTACAATATTTTTGGCAAATACAATGTTTAATCGCTCTAGCGAGGGATTTCTGTCACTCATTCTGTTGATTTAAACGTTTTCTGCCGCTACCTGTTAACTTTAAACCGAGTTATTCTGCTTTAATGAGCATGTAAGCTTACTTGTGACGCAGCGACATCTGTCAGTTAACACTCAATCCAGAAGCGGCTGTAGCACAAACTTTGG
Source organism: Schistocerca serialis cubense (assembly GCF_023864345.2). Lineage (NCBI taxonomy): Eukaryota > Metazoa > Arthropoda > Insecta > Orthoptera > Acrididae > Schistocerca > Schistocerca serialis. The sequence continues at coordinate 737,275,565 of NC_064639.1, read as the reverse complement.
AAGGTGGCTGTACCTTCTTGAACCTTTCACCTACAAAAATGTACGATGTTTATGTACGATTGCCGTTCGTCACTAGGTTATCAGCTGGACATATAGATACATATGTATCATTTCGTCTTCAACTATAGTTGCACACATACACACTTCATGACAAAAAGTGAAGCACTTGGAAGATATGGTCGGATGTAAATGTGATTTCGCACAAATTCACATAATCGGCAGATATGTAAATCATCATCAGTCTTTCAATTCTTTGTTAATATTAAGCGGCGACAAGGGTACATTAGTACAGGTGTGGGAAGGCAAACTGAGCAGTTTCCAAGATGGAACCCATATCCGCAAGCGCACGGGTTAGGCGCTGGAGAGTGTAGAAGTCTGAGAACGAATGTTTGTGACGGTTTGCTCCTATTCGTTTTGGTGTCTGAGTGTGGAAGGTATGAAACCCTTCAGTCGTCTGTGTACTGCAGATAGGCGAACTGAGCGTAATAAATTCCTGCGCATGCACTACATTCCTCCACGCAGCCCCTGTGCGCATCCTACCGTGAATCTTGAACGGCCTGCCTATGCAGTAATGTTGTTGACAGCAGTGTGAAGTGTACCAGTACACAGATACGAAATGCCCGACATGATGCTTGCATACGACAAAGTTGACTCTAATGGGAGAGCTGCTGCAAGATTACATGTGGAACGCTTTCCACACGTACGAACCCCACATGATTCCATGTTCACGGCCATCGGGAGACACCTCAGACAAGCTGGAAAGATGCACATAGGTGTTTCTTGCCGGACGTGTGTCGATTGTACACTAAAGTAGTAGCACTTTGTGATTGGTACTGGCGAATACTGTGCCCGATCTACTGTCTACCGTTTGGTAGGTGCCGAAACGCAATGCAGGTCATCCATGCTTGGATCGAACACTACAGTCAAAGGAGGATGTGCTGACAATGTTAGAAGAGGACTCAGCCACCAGCACTCGGCAGGTGGCACAGGCGCTGCACTCAGGTAAAGAAGCGATATGGGGTGTTGTCCATGAACTCCAGCTCCGTTCATACCAACTGCAGAAATTCCAGGAATTGCGGGAGGAGGACTACACACGACGCGTACAGTGGTGTTTACGACAACGCATGCTCCAATCAGTTTTCACGAAGTTGGTGCTGTTCACGTGTGTTGACTAGAAATGGTATATTGAACTTGCACATCATACATGTTTCGGCGGACGAAAATTCCCATGTGCAACTGATTCAAAATCAGTTAACATCCGGGTCAGGTTAACTGTTGACCATATCATTGGGCCGTACGTACTGCCAAACAGACTAACAGGACTTATGTTCTTCACATTTATTAGAGATGTTTCACCTACCATATTGGACGTAGTGCCACTAAACGTTCGGATGGGCACGTGGTTGCAACACGACGGATATCCAGCACTCTTTGAAGTCCGTGTGTATCGCGACGTCGCATATCCCATACGATGTACTGGTAGGGGTGAATCAGTTGCATGGCCAGCACGATCGCCAGATCTGACACCTCTCGACTACTTGCTTTGCTTCAGTCCACGGAGCGATTTAAATACTTCAAAGACAACTGCACGCAGTGGCTCATGTGCGTGAGGCTTAGCACCGTCAGTGTAGGCTCTGCATTCACGTACGAGGTACGTAGTTCGAAGCATGTTTGTAATGTAGATAGGGCGATGTATTACTCACGTTGGGTTTGTAGACTTCGACGGTCTCCAGCGCCAAAGCCGTGCGTTTCCAGCTATGAGTTTCTTCTTGAATACCGATGTTCCCCCCTATATACTAAGCACTGTCGGTGTTTTCTTAGCTACACCCTGAGCGATTGCCGTGAAGGACATAGTGCGAAACAGCGTCATCAGTGTTTTGAAAGGGGTCCCACTATGAGTATTCATTTGGCCTGCCGATTGAATAGAGAAATATCCAGATTTGTGGGGTATTCGCGGTGACCCAATGTTGGAAAATTTGGAATTTTTTTGTAAATTCCTGTGAGATAAAACTGCTGAGGTCATCAGTCCCTAGGTTTACACACTACTTAATCTATCTTAAACTAACTTACGCTCAGGACAACACACACACCCATGCCGTAGGGAGGACTCAAACCTCCGACGGCGGAAGCCGCGCGAATCGTGGCAAGGCGACCTAGATCGCGCGGCTTACGTTTGGAGCTCAGAATTTTATGATAGTGAATGTTGTACTGTGGGAAAACCGTGTCTACCCCGCGCGGCCCATAATCGAGCATATCAACGACCAGTCACAGCGGTGGGAATCCAGAGTCCTCGCGGACGTGGGGCAGCGGCTGATGATATAAATAGAAAAAACGAGCCACCTCGACCGGATCATCAAGGAAATATATCTCAAATGACTAGTTTCGGCGCAGTACATGCGCCATCTTCAGGTCCATTAGAAACAAGAAGATTACTTTCATTCCTTGGTCTATGCATCGTAGAATCCATATAATTCTAGTTGTCGTGGAGTGCTTACATCAGATGTATATAATCTACAACGTTGTAGCGTACAGACTTCTGATGTATGCTAACCACGACAACTTGTATAGTGCGCGCAAAATGCTGTGGCCACTAGATGAAGCGTGGAAAGGGCTGCAGTGGAGGTAGGGGAGGGGTGGGGGGGGGGGGGGGGTCGCTCAGAGTGCTGTCGGAGAAATTCCGAACGCTTGAGGGAAGCGCCGTTCTAAACTGAAGCCTACACTCATATTTTTGGGGAATATCAAGCGGGACCCCTCCACGTCCACACTTGAAGGGTGACCATTCACAAAGATCTGTCACCTCTTTTATGGTTAGTATCTAAAAATATTTCCGCCGGGAATAAAGTGAATTATTTTCACCTTGTTCGTTAACCATTTGTAGCTTTCAGAGAAGAGCCACGAGTGGCGAATTTTGAGTAAAACCTACAAACTTCTCTTGTTGCCATATTAGAAATTGTTTCTTTTGCGAAAAACAGCGGAGTTTACGCAGTCTCGCCTCAGTAACATGTTGAAATCTTAAACAGTGCATTACGAAGGTTATTAAGTGAGTAACTGAGGAAAAGTAAGGTCAGCATCTTATGAAAAAGCACATCCTCGGTACAAAATAAACGTTTAATGTCTTCACTCACGTTATTTCAAAACCCAGACATTCTCGTTCCACCAGCCATCGATGGCCCTTAAAAATTACATTCTTTCCTCGGAAAAGTCTGTATTTAGTGAACATGGTAGTGAATGAAGTTTCGCATAATAACCACAGGTAAAAATACTCTAGTTTTTGTGTGCTATCATTTGCCAAAATCTCATTTCGATATCTCAAACCGTTTATCAAATATTAGGAATGTTGTGAATATTTCACTTTCGCTTTCTAGTTGGTGCGGTGCGATCGCATATGGGTGCGTCACATCAGATGTATTTTCTCGAGACTGGTAACAGACAGAGATCTCCAACCGAGTCCTAAGAAAAATTCAATGTGTTCACTAAATCTCATATGCAGCAACGTATGTAATATGCACCAGACGCAAAATCATAGCGATCCCTATTTTTCATTTGCAAACTTCTTAGAATGTCTCGTAAATATCACAGTAACTATGACCATTAACCAAATGATGGGCATATCATGATGAAGCTGACATATAAAGCTACAAGTAAAGCAAAAACGAAATTTTTTACTGGATTCTTTCTGTAAAATTGTTTGAGAAAGATTGCAGGGCGTGCGCGTTAATTCTGTCACCGTTGACCGGCCGGAATGTGGCGAACGCTTGTCGGCCTCCCCTACTGAACAAACGAATGAACTCTCCTAGCCCTTTGAACGAAAACTGATCACTGCCTTCGGCCACCGTGTCCTGCGCTACCTATGTTATATGGGTTCTACGATACATTGGGCAAAGAATGTGGACCGGACGTTGGCGCAAGTGTTGCACCGAAACCAGTCTTATGAAATAAATTTCTTTGATGATCAACTGTGGCGGTTCGTTTACCTTAGTTACAATACTTCTGGGCTAGCTTGCCTCAGAGAAGCAGACAACGGCATTATGACGCCATAACCAACAGAATTATTGCATGCATCCAGGCCACAAGGGATGAACATGGTTGGTAGGTTGGCTCGTACTGCCATGTTCTTCGTAAATCTAAGACTTGGAGGGACGGACTGAATACAACATCGCTGGCCGGTCGCTACACGTGAATCGACTTCCGACAAGGGTGACCACAGGAGAACAGCGTGCAGTCTGCATCACGTAGTTTCGGTATTGATAATCATCATTAATCAGAATGATCATTAATCAGCTTACATTAATTAACTCCTTTTAATTGACTTTGAGTCATTTGTTACTTGAGGCACAACGAAGTCATTTGGAAAATTTTGACTGTAGTTTACTTGTTTCAGATTCACATCGCCTCAAGACATGTTGACTTCCATTGTATTAGTTTCTTTGTGGTGCTACTTCTGGAAGTTATGTTGATCTAAAGTCATCGCCCGAACTCATATGTGAGTTTTTAACCAGAGATTCCTGCGGTATTTGGCCAGAAACGGTATTGGACACAAGCCCATGTTATGTGGAGAGCTTTGTCAACATTAGTGTTCTCCATGATTAACATTTGTTTTACACAGTTCAATGAGCACGTATGCTTCCAATTAATGTGATACACTAGCTACTACGCGTTCTTTTATTTTGTCATTCATATTAATTGATGTTTCAAATATGTCCATGCTTCTAATTGAAAATAAATATGTAAAGATCGAATTTCGTCATTTTGAGAGTACTGGAGATGTGATCTGTTTCACTTACTTAATATCATCCAACAGCCTAGATCGCATAAAGTATTTCTTTATTTACGACAAATGGTTTCGACGGACTTTGCTGTAATATTCAGGTCTTAAAAACCTTATTGTTATGAAATGTGTTCATTTCATGTTGAATTTCAAGCCAAGTTGTCAAGTGGATAAAAGCCAGCGTATTATAAAAGTTTCGTCATATCTAAAATATTTAAAGCCATATATATATATATATATATATATATATATATATATATATATATATATATGGCACGCAGTAGCGGTCCTGTTTCAAATTACTACTTATATTTATTTATTTTAACGTCTTACGCCTAACGCTTGCATATACATATTTGAAATAGCAGATAAGCGTATTAAAACATGAAGATACACCTTTCCCAGAGCAGAGATGCAGATGAAAGCATTGAGCATCTTTTTTTGTTTAAAATAGCAACCAGTTGGTCCCTTCTGTTTCACTGTCGACATCTTTGTCCTGTTATAAGGCAGTGTGGATTTCAAGCTTAAGTCATGTCTGTGTGGTTGCTGTGCTGGAAGTGAGTTATTCAAAAAACTGTTTTTCTCAACTAGTGTTCTGGGTCTTCGCGTACTTGCCAACCGTTGCTTCATAAACTTTCCGACTTGCCATTTATTCATAGAAACAGTTAATGCCTGCTGTGCTTAAAATACATTATTCAAAACATTTTTTCTATGAATCAGTGTTCGATACCGTCATGCATATAGTCATTCAGTGTTCGTAACAGATGATAAAACATAAACAGAACTTTTAAACCTTTACCACACGAACCATCAATGTACATCCCTGTGGAATATTTACAAGTTACTCTCAGGTACAGTTCATTAACGATAAGGGCTTCTCGCACTGTAAATAGGAACACCAGGACAATATCACATTTACGGAATTGGTCTGTGAGACGTTCTCGTATGTTAGCTGAACAAAGTACCCTTTATTCAGTATCAAATCAACAGGCTTTAAATAATACGTGTTCCAGATGTTTACTCATTTCCCATCTGGTAGGTTGACACTGGAACACAAGGACTTCGAGTTGTCTTTACGTCTGTCCTCTACAATTGTTTAACATTAGTGACTCTAAACAGAACTGCTATTCAAAACAGATAACGGAACTACGTTTCGTCTATATTTGACACCGGACAATTAACTTAATAATAATAATATAAATATTTAAGTGAAAGTAAGGTATGTTATGTCCCATGGCAGAACGAACGTACTCGAAAAATAATGAAAGTTTCTTTCCTTTTCTTAAAAAACAAGAAAATCCTCTCTTTACAATGGTTAATCGTAATTTTTTAATTACCGCCTCCATAAAATAAACTTGCTTAATTTATTTTTATTTTTTTAAATTTTTATTTTTTTATTTTCTCATATTTTTTAAAGGTACATGTGTGCTGTCGTGTACCGCACTTGTCCTGCTTCCAAGTAATACGTACAATTACCTTTAGTGTCATTACCTTTAGTGACAATAACTAAAAAGGAAACTCAGCTTTCGGTACACGTAATTACAACTGGTAATTCATGACCCGATAAATATATAATTTCATGAATATACGACGCGCTACGAATATAGAACCTGTTGTCCACTGCTTCGCAGATGTGTGTACTTACTGTCACATGACACTTTTTTTCTGATTTGTTTGCTGATGGCAAGTACAAATATGTATTTTCATACGATTTATTTGATAGCATAAGGTTCTGGGAATTTTTCTCCCCCATGACATCAGATTCCGGTAAAAATGACTTCCTTTTTGTACGTCTTGCCTACATGTGATTTCGCATTCATCTCGTGTATCTAATAACAACGCAATCTTGTGCCGCCTCACTTCTGTATGCATTAACCGCCAGTCAGTAGGAAGAAGTTGGCGTCCCACACAGACACACACACATATACCACAAACTTCCCGTTAACTTTAGTCCTGGTGGATGCCGCACTTTTTCGCGTTTTTTTCCATTTCCATACTATTACCGAACCTGCTCAAATTTTAACATCGTCATAAACTTTACTCCGAATTTTCATCGAATGCCAATGTGTTACAAGTTTATAAAGTTGAAAGACGATGATTGTATAGAATATCCTTGGTATCTCAGTGGTGTAAGCACTACTCGCGAATTACTCTCCAGCGAAGCTAGATCCATGTCACATTAGTACATCTGTTTATAGGAATCTTTTTGGGCCATTTCTTCTATTAGACTTCTAAAGTGACAATGCGCGTTTCATGAACAAATAATTAGAATTTTCCGAGAAAATCAAACGTATTTAAAATGAAATAACATTTGCAACAAACAATATTCCTATAAAAATAAGAATAGACTCAATCGTTACATTGAGTTATTTAGACCACGATACTGATCTGCACGTGAATGATTAACAGTTCTCATACCAGACGAGAAATAACTCAGAGAAAAGCCTATGAGAAGAAATGGCAAAATCTGTTTTAAATATGATATGAGTGACTGGCTATACAAAATCAGTTTCAGAATTGCTAAAAGCGTGATATCACATACAGACATACACACACACACACACACACACACACACACACACACATATATATATATATATATATATATATATATATATATATTCCGGCTCTCAATGTCGGCTTCGGAACGTTTGAGTAGCTCTTCAGATCCCCTCGCCGTGGCTTCAATTTAGTGCAATGAAAGGGGCCCAAGTTCTGCATACGATATTTCTTTGTGTGATTTACAATTAGCAATGGCCATATATATATATATATATATATATATATATATATATATATATATATATATGTGTGTGTGTGTGTGTGTGTGTGTGTGTGTGTGCAACAAGATATTGAATCGAAAGTATGTCACTAACATTTAGAAATAATGGCATCTTATCGTGTTCTTGCTTATTAGTAATGTTTTTGAAGTTTTTTTCACTTTTCATGTTCTTTTTTTTCGATGGCCTATTTTCAGTATCTGTGTTTCAGAAGGAATAGTAAATATAAATAAAATCAGGACAAATGTTATATGGAATGTTTATTCGAATTTAATTATACTAGTAACTTCCTAAATATTCACTATTCCTCCTGATAAACCATGCGTAATTTTACATTCACATGATGGTTCCATTACTGGCAGGCAAATCTCTCAACTTGATTCCTTTTTTTAATGAAGATATATTTGAATACCTTTATAGATTTGCTGTTTGCTCCGCACTTCGTGTATTCTTCTTTCATTTGACCATTATTTTCAGTTAATGTAATAGTAATATTTACTTTACGTATGCTCATCTTCCGATTGCTTGCTTCATTGCCAACTTTGTTGTAAACATGTTGATCCATGATCAGACACAGCGGACAAAGTGATGCTTCACTTGATCCACTGCCCATCGCATCACTGTACGTCTACATCTACATCTACATCTACATCAACATTTATACTCCACAAGCCACCCAACGGTGTGTGGCGGAGGGCACTTTCCGTGCCACTGTCATTACCACCCTTTTCTGTTGCAGTCGTGTATGGTTCGCGGGAAGAACGACTGCCGGAAAGCTTCTGTGCGCGCTCCAATCTCTCTAATTTTACATCCGTGATCCCCTCGGGAGGTACAAGTAGGGGCAAGCAATATATTTGATATCTCATCCAGAAACCCACCCTCTCGAAACCTGGACAGCAAGCTACACCGCGATGCAGAGCGCCTCTCTTGCAGAGTATACCACTTGAGTTTGCTTAACATCTCCTTAACACTATCATGCTTACCAAATAACCCTATGACGAAACGCGCCGCTCTTTTTTGGATCTTCTCTATGCCCTACGTCAACCCGATCTGCTACGGATCCCACACTGATGAGCAATACTCAAGTATTGCTACGTGCTGGACACATCACTCTTCCGGCTCTCAATGTCGGCTTCGGAACGTTTGAGTAGCTCTTCAGATCCCCTCGCCGTGGCTTCAATTTCCGGCTATCATCAAAATCCATTGTAGTGCAATGAAAGGGGCCCAAGTTCTCCATACGATATTTCTTTGTGTGATTTACAATTAACAATGGCCACAATTTTTATAATAAATTTTAGTCTGAGAAACACAATCTTCAGATATATCTTTCCAGTCTGATTAGTAGTCTAAGACCAGTTGGTAACTAAACTCATGTGTCTGCTAAGTAACAAAACTCAGCAAATTTCCAGTTATCATTTATTATTTTATCCCTTTTGTTTTGAGAACACCGCAGGTGTCGTAGATTACATTATAGGAGATACTAGAACCAGCCAAGGGTTGTTTTGAAATGATTTTATTGTGCCACTACTAATTTCTGGCCTGAGCCTGTCGTCACATGGTAACGTTGGCATCTTCCAAGTTTCAGATTTGTGTCCTAAAATGTAACGAAGTTTTTATTATGCATAGTTTACTTCCTGACGTGAGCGCAATGTATAGAGCATATAAAACGAAAACTATGTAATTACAAAAACTTTGTTATATTTTAAGACGCAAATGTACCAACTTTGGTGAACTATGCAGCACAAAAACTTTGTTATATTGTAAGACACACATGTAAAATTTCAAAGAAGTCATCGCTACCATCTGAGAATGGGCGCAGGTCCGAAACTAGTAATTGTGCAATAAAATCATTTCAAAATAATTTGTGGCATTTTGCAGCATTTCCTACAGTACATTACTACTTCTGTTGTGTTAAGATGTAGATATCAGTACGTTTGTTAATAACATTCATCTTTCTTACTTTCTACATGTATTTCCTTTTTAATTTACAGAAAATCTGATTCCATGCAATGATCAATGAAAAGGTAGGAACTGCTGCATACCTCCTGATGAAAGTAGAATGTACAGATGCCGTTGCTACGAAAATAATATGCTTCCCTTACCCCGACAGACATAAGCTGTACAGGTGTTATTTCTACGTAAATAATTAAATAGTTCTGTTTCCCTTTTCCCTACAGGCTATGTTTTATACCAAAAATCGTACAGCACATATCACTATTACCTTGCAACATAGCCTTACATTACCAAGACTATATATAGCTACTGACATGTTATTTTCTGCTTAAACTACAAAATACTGGGGGATATATAGATATCAGTACGTTTGTTAATAACATTCATCTTTCTTACTTTCTACGTGTATTTCCTTTTTAATTTACAGAAAATCTGATTCCATGCAATGAACAATGGAAAGGTAGGAACTGCTGCATACCTCCTGATGAAAGCAGAATGTACAGATGTGATATCTATACAGATATGGTATCTATATAGTGGGGGATATTGTAATAATAGCATACTTATATTTACTACTGCACTGACATATCGTTTTATGTGGTTTTTGTTTTGTCAGTAAGAACGTTGTTCAAAAGCCATGACTGTATTAGATGTAATTGTTGTTAAGTAACTGTGTGACAGAGGAACTTTAAGCTACCGACTACTTGTCATAGCAAAAGTGTGTCACACGTGGACTACAGACAATACGTTTCAGCAACGACTGTACATTACTGAACACAAGTAATGAGACACGTTGTTTTTAGGTAATTTGAATAATAATTCTTTTCTGTTGCCTTATTTGCAATGTGTGTGTTATACATTAGGTAGGAGACGTAGGTTAGTATGATCTACGACAGAAAAACCGCCAGAAAACATGTGTCAATATATACCATACAATGTGTAATATGTCAGTTGGTACCTTTATGAGTAGATGGTTAGTTGAGAATGTGGATGTCCGCTCACACACCAGTACCTCTAATGCCTTGGTAATGCCCGACACAGTGTTCTGGTGTATTCCTTGACATCCAGATTCTCAGTTAACTCATAGTGGTACCGACTGACATGTTACACATTGTTTACGCGCATTACACATGTTTTCTGGTGGTTTCTCTGTCGTAGGTCATACTATCCTTCGTCTTCCCCTGCTTGAGGGCTACATGACATATAGAGGTACACGTCTTTGGTTGTTCTGATTGAAATGAGTGTCTTCCTAATGTACTGCTTATGTATTACAGTACTCTGTTTTAGACTTACTTCATAGCTTATGGTTTGGTATATCACCCAGCCACACGCCTACTTCCCAGCAGGCTTATCACTCTCAAGATAAGGTTGCTTATGCCCTTTGCCTTATATTTCAATACTTACTGTTCAATGAGAATTCGTTACGGTGTATTATATTAAATTCATGTTTTATTTAATAAGTTGTATCTTACATATCTGTGATTGACAAATTGCACTGACAAAAATATAAAATTTTATACTCTCGTTTTATTTATATGGAAAATGATGGTACAGATAGTTATGAGGTTGACCTCCAGTAAGTGGTTTATGTTTTACTAGTGTACGACAACATGGAATCAAATGTTTTATATTCAGTCTGTACTCATCGACATATGATTACATTGCTTTACTCCAGTTGTTTCACAGGCATTACATTAGCATTACGCCGTGATATCGATGCATAACACGCAGTATTGACCTACGCTTAGTAGGTTGTTTCTTACGATTATGTGAAATCTATATTCTGACCCAAGTTTATGTTAATATAGAGCCGGTGCGGCTCGCTATTTAAATATTTGTTTTTGGAAACCACCCGCCTTCTCAGTACTCGCAGCGATGTCAGTATCGAGATCGGATTGGAGTCGATGGTCGCCGGATATCTTTTGCGAGTTGGCTTACCACGCGCTGCGAGGCGGACAGAACGAGGAAGATGGGGGCTTGCTGGGAGTTTGCTCTGGACGGTGCGTGAGGAGCGACGTCGGTCTGAGGGTGGGCGCCGCAGAAGCAGTCGGTTGGGGACGGAACGCCGTGGGCTAGAAGATTCTAGTGTGCAGGGCCGGTGTTGTCCCGATGGCGATCATCGCTTGATCACTCAAGGGCTGAAAAGTGATTTCTCGGTTCTGCCCTTGGATTCCGACGAAGAATTACGGCAAGTTTGGTGTGTGAGGTGACCATAAGAATTCTAAAAGGTGCACGTTGGTGGCGGGTACATCAGACTTGAGAGTGGTTTAAGCTTTGCTTCAGCACTGCAGTCTCCATTAGAGAGCTGCTTGGGAGGAGAGCGTTGATATCGGCACTGTCATCTATTTAGTTGCTTTAAAGTAAATGACTATTTTGGAACAAAGGTGGAACCAAGCGACGAGCTGAATCATTGCTTGTCTTATTAAGAAACCTAAGTCGTCCCCAGCGTGTTAAGCTCTATTATCTACAGTAATTGACACTCAGGTAGTGTCCACGAGTGAACTTTGGACGTTCTGTTAAGAGTTTGTAGTAAGGGAAAGATTGGCTGTGGAGCTTTTCAGTCGGACGCTTATTAATCGTGTTAACTGCAGCTCACTTTTTATGGTATTTTACGGTTCTACTTGTCGTGACGAAATCACCAATAGTATTTTCATTATTTAGCTAGGGACGTTATTCTGTGGTTTGGTGTGGCCCGCCCAAGAGTTTAAAGTCTGAAATATTTTTTAATACCTTGCTGAGGTCGCCTTGCAACGGTTGTTGATTTGTCTCTTGTCTACCCCACCGTACTGCTGTTTGGAGCGGTACGGTATAGTCGCTCAGTAGTACCGCACCTACTCCCTCACCTGTTTTAAGATATGCGAGCCGCATCCACATCGACGTATAATCCAGTATGCAGTTTGTGTAATTTATTTGTGCCCTGTTAACGTTTTGTATATTGTAGAAAATCTTTCCCGTGCCTCATGTGATCCTGAAGGAGAGCACGGTGCACATCAGTGCATGACCACGACGAAACCAAAAGATATGAATTGTATATTTTTGAACGGATATAATCACTGAGATTAAGAGTTCATTTGTGCGTTTTTTTATTTATTTTGAAAGGAGAAGATTACATACCTGGTTAATTATAACATCTATGCATAATTGCCATAATTCGTTGGGTGTAGCTTGCATCACTTGTAGGGACGTTTATGGTGTAAAGTGTTTAAAACGAAGGAAAATATTTTGTGATACGGTGGGCATCGTAGAGGCTACGGGGTTTGAGTGTACGTTGATAGTAATCAGATTTTATTGGATTTAAGTTGTTTTAATTAAAAATTTTGCGATCAATATTTTATTACCTTTAGAGATCACAGGGAATATCTACGAAAATTTCGGTATTGCCATGTGGCATTAGAATTTTTTATTTAACTTTGTATTTACAATTTGTATTTCTTTTTCCTTTGCTTAAAAAGCGATTTTGAGTTTTAAGCGTTGTAAATTGATTCTGTGAGCTGTTCTTTGATCTGTTAAAATAATACTTCAGGAAAATTCATTAACAAACTATACTGAGGATCTTGTTGTTCATGATAACGAATGTTCACTTACTATTTTAAAATCAAGTTAGTAAAATTGTAAATTTTTAAAGGTAAAAGAAAAGCTTTTATTATAGAAACGGTGCTTACCCGTACTCCCTGCCGCGCGGGATTAGCCGAGCGGTCTAAGGCGCTGCAGCCATGGGCTGTGTGGCTGGTCCCGGCGGAGGTTCCAGTCCTCCCTCGGGCATGGGTGTGTGTGTTTGTCCTTAGGATAATTTAGGTTAAGTAGTGTGTAAGCTATGGGACTGATGACCTTAGCAGTTAAGTCCCATAAGATTTCACACACACACACACACACACACACACACACAGACACACAGACACACACACACCCGTACTCCCCACAACGTACACGTACTTAAAGCACTGGCCTTCGGGCGTTGTCTGATGTTTTCCCCGGTATCTGTCCCAGCTAACGCCAGCGGGGCATTGTCAAATATAGCGTGCAACTGTTCTCTTATTTCACTCCTTACTTTATCTGTAACTTTGATGTGACTTCCTGTACAGTTTAGTATTGTTTATCTTATTACATACTACCACTGCACATAAGACTCGCACCACCCCTTTTTCTTATCTTCTCATACCGTTGTCATTGTTGTCTGTAAACAGGGGCCTCAAGACGGCGTAATATATCGCCGAAACTGGTAGAAGAATAAAATAAGAATTTGGAAATTTAGACTACAGATGATTATTGGGAGGAGGAAAGGTGGTCAAGCCTTACACTGAACTGTTCTGCTTTTGAAGGCCTTTTTCCGTGAGACAAGTTGTAGTTTCGGACGTTATTATGTTACATGACGATCGCATAAGCATTCACGATGCCACCACCTCAGAGTCACAGTGCGATAGGAAGAGATAAAAGTCTGTGTATCCACCTAAAGATACATCTCCACTTTCAGAGACTCTCGTCCGAAATCATTTCTTTCACATATCGTTAACATATGGGAGCTGTGTTCGATATTTTACGTAATCGACAAGTATGATTGTTATTTTGAAAGCTAAACAGGAAACCTAAGACGAGAAGAAATTGACATCACGCTCCATCATTTATTAACGGGCAGCCTTTTGGAGTAACATCAGAGATGAACAGACTGTGTTAACAATGTTCGGAAAGACATCGTCCACGCTATGCCAAAGACAAAAAGAGCAGATAAATACGAGAACTATTGCACAAAAATCCATCAAAGTTGTTGATAAGAATAATATACAGAAGATTGGGAAAGAAAACTGAGAATATATTAGAAAACATCAGTTTGGTTTTCGGATGGGTAAAGGTACCAGGGAGGTAGTTGTGACGTAGCACTTTCTGATGGAAGCAAAGCTGAAATTAATCAAGAAACGCTCATAGGTTTTGTAGACCTAGAGAAATCCTTCGACAAGTGCGAATTCTGCAATATGTTGGAAATTGTGAGAAAAATACGAGTAAGTTATAGGGAAATAAGGGTAATATGTGCAAGAGCCAAGAGAGAACAATAAAATTGGCAGACCAAGAACAGACTGTGATTAAAATTGGTGTAAGAGAGGGATATAGTCTTTCGCCTCTATTGTTCATCGAAGACGCTATGACGGTTGTAAAACAAAGCTTCAAGCGTGGGATCAAAATTCACATCTGAAAGTATATCAATGATTAGATTCACTGATGACATTGCTATCCACAGTGAAAATGAGGATGAATTCCAGGAAGTGTTGAATGGATCAGGTAGTGTAATACTAACAGAATATGCACTGAGAGTAAAGGAGAAAGTAATGACGAGAAACAGAAATGATATTACCGCTAAAATTAACATGAAAATTGGGGACCAGGAATTAGACGACGTTTAAAGCAAAGAAACTGATGACACACACAAAAATGTGAAGATAAACAGATTAGCAATGGCAAAGTGGAAATTTCTGGCGAAGAGAAGTCTGGTTCTATCAAACATGGGCCTCAATCTATGAAATTTCTGAGAATGTGCATTTGGGGTACAGCATTCTTTGGTATTACGTCATGCACTGCGGGGAACCCGGGAAAGGAAAGAAAAATCTTGAGATGTAGTGATAAGAATGTCGGAAATTAGCTGGACTAGTAAGGAATAAGGAGGTTCTCGGCAGAATCGGCGAAGAAAGGGACACACGGGAAACATTGACAATTAGATTGGACAGAGTGTTAAGCCATGTGTCTCATGCTCTTTGTTGTTAGGGATCTAGTGCTCAATTGGTTGCTCAGATGTGATTTTATTCAGAAAACAGGGTTAGTTCTCGACCTTGCGATCCTCACCTTCTCTTTTAGGCTTTCGCCTAGTGACAAGGTAGCCTTTTGCTCTTGCCGTTGCTCAAGTGTGGGTTAATTAGTAAATTGTTATTCGGGTGAATTTGGTATGGCCCATTTTGAGCCAGGTCAGGCAGGGCAGTTGTGTGAATTTATTAGAGGAGTTTCCCGTGGTTTTCTCTAATAAGTTGGGAGGTTACGAGCATCTTATAGTACATCGTACACTTGGTTGACGTTATTCCGTCACCCAAAATGAAAATCTTGAGACAGAAATTGTCCAGTATTTTGAAGGAGGGGGCCATTAGGCTGTCTACATAACTCCACGCATCACCGATTTTTCTCGTTCCTAAAGCTTTTGGCTGGGACTATAGGCCGGTGGTTGATCACAGACTACTTAATAAAAATGTTATCTTAGAATCTGTCCCCTTGCCTGGCTTTTGGGTGTTAAGAGGTTCACTGTGCTTGATATCAACCAAGCTTATTGTTAAGTTCCTCTTGCCGAGTAGTCTTAACAAGTCACCGCATTCTGCACCCATTGAAACCTTTATGAGTTCAACTGCGTGCTGTTCAGCTTTTCCACTGAACCAATGGTTTAGTCTCGTTTGTTAGATCATATCCTGGGTGACTTGAAGTTGATATTTATAGTCTGTCGTTTGAGTATCATAATTCGCATCTTCAGAAGGTTCTTCTCCCGGTTTCGGGATGCCGTTCCAGGTTACACTTTCTAGGAAACAGGTGTCCTTTCTGGGCCATTTAATTTGCGGGTAAGGCATTACGATTGACCAGGAACAAACTAAGATGCTGAAGATACTTCCTCATCCTCTAAATAGGGGAAAATAGCCAGATGTTTTGGAATGGTGAATTATTTTCGCCGTTTTGTCTCTGATTTTGCCCAGATGGCCACTCCCCTTACTAAACTATGTGGGAATGGGGAGAAATTTTTCTAGGGTGAGAGCCAAAAGGTGGCTTTTGAAACTATCAAGATCACTATCACCAACCTGCTGGTTCGGCCGTCCCAGATTTCGGCAAAAGATTTATCGTTCAACTAATGCCTCCAACGCCGGTATTGCTGCAGTGTTGTTGCAGGAGGATCGGGGTGTAAAATACACATTAGCTTTCGCATCTGGAAGGTTATTTGGTTCCGAGATGAATTACTCTGTTTACGAGTGTGAGGCGCTAGCTGTGCTTTCAGTTCTATCCTGAGCACAGGGAGTTTGATCTCGAGACGGACAGTCAGTCCCTAAATTTGGTCTTGTCCCTATCCAGGAAAACTGGTAGGATTGCCAGTTAGTTGGTCCGCATCTCAACATTTCATTTCAAACTGTGACACATAAAAGGATCTGACAATCAAATCGCCGACGCCCTCAGTAACACGTTTCAGGAGGAGGGGGTTCTCGAGAGTAAGGGCGTTAGCAAGTCTCAACCCGGCTGTGTGTACCACTTTAGTTGAAGTTCACCAGTTGATCTTAAAACCAAAAAGGATCAAGATCCGTTGTGGGACCCATTAAGAAAGGAAGTCTTATCTGGTGGTGAGGTTGACGACTACTCCCTCAGGAATGGCATACTATGTAAACACGTTAACGAAGCCAGGAACTTCAAAATTTGTTTGCCTGAAGAGTTGGTGCCTCAAGTTTTCCTTTATTTTCGTAGTTGTCTAGTAGGAGGACATCAGTGCCTCTATAAAACCTTGGGAAAGATCAGGACTCGCCTCATTTGGCCCATCTTGTATAAGGATATTAAGCGGTTACTGGGTGAGCGTGAAACCTGTAATAAGGCTAAACTCAGTAACAATCCTCCGAGGGGATCGCAACAATCCGAGCGTTAGGAGAACCCCATTGACGAACTCTTTATCGATTACGTTATATTTCGAGCTGTCAGTTCCTGAGCCCACGTGAATAGTAAACGAATGTGAAAACACACTTTACCTCTTAGCAACAAATAATCATGAGTTAATAACGAGCATCAAAAAGGATACAGGGATTAGTGACCACAGGGTTGTCGTAGCGAGATTGAATATTACAACCCCCAAATCCTCCAAAAATTAACGAAAAATGTACCTATTCAAAAAAAGAGTATATAAAAATTCACTTGACGCCTTCCTGAGAGACAATCTACACTCCTTCCAAACTACTAATATAAGTGAAGACAAGATGCGGCTTGAATTTAAAGAAATAGTATCGGCAGCAGTTGAGAGTTTATACCAAATAAATTAACAAACGACGGAGCTGATCCTCCTTGGCACACAAAACTGGTCGAACACTGTTGCAGAAACAACGAAACAAACATGCCAAATTTAAACAGACGCAAAATCCCCAAGATTGGCGATCTTTTACAGAAGCTCGAAATTTAGCGTGGACTTCAATGCGAGACGCCTATAACAGTTTCCACAACGAAACTTTGTCTCGAAACCTGGCAGAAAATCCAAAGAGATTCTGGTCATATGTGAAGTATGTTAGGGGCAAGAAACAATCAATGTCTTCTTTGCACGATAGCAATGGAGATACTATCGAAGACAGTGCTGCCATAGCAGATTTACTAAACACAGCCTTCTGAAATGCCTTCACAAAAGAAGACGAAGTAAATATTCGAGAATTCGAATCGAGAACAGCTGTCAACATGAGTAACGTAGAAGTAAATATCATCGGAGTAGATAAGCAACTCAAATCACTTAATAAAAGCAAGTCTTCTGGTCCAGACTGTATACCAATTAGGTTCCTTTCGAAGTATGCTGATGCATTAGCTCCATACTTACCAATCATATACAGCCGTTAGCTTGAGAAAGATCCGTACCCAAAGAGTGAAAAGTTGCACAGGTCACACCAGTATTCAAGAAAGGTAGTAGGAGTAATCTACTGAATTACAGGCCCATAGCGTTATTGTCGATATGCAGCAGGATTTTGGAACATATATTGTGTTCAAACATTATGAATTATCTCAAAGGAAACGGTCTGTTGACACACTGTCAACATGGGATTAGAAAACATCGTTCTTGTGAAACACAACTAGCTCTTTATTCGCATGAAGTTTTGAGTGCTATTGACAAGGGATTTCAGATCGGTTCCATATTTCTGGATTTGCAGAAGGTTTTTGACACTGTACCACACAAGCGGCTGGTAGTGAAATTGGGTGCTTATGGAATATCGTCTCAGTTATGTGACTGGCTTTGTGATTTCCGGTCAGAGAGGTCACAGTTCGTAGTAACTGACGGAAAGTCATCGAGTAAAACATAAGTGATTTCAGGTGTTCCCCAAGGTAGTGTTATACGCCCTTTGCTGTACTTTATCTACCGGGTGATCAAAAAGCCAGTATAAATTTGAAAACTTAATAAACCATTGAATAATATAGATAGAGAGGTAAAAATTGACACACATGCTTGGAATGACACAAGGTTTTATTAGAACAAAAAAAAAGTTCACATAATGTCCGACAGATAGTGCTGGACAGCAAAGCGTCAGTGGCTGCGCATGAAAATCGTGTATTGAAAGAGTGAATCAGATGCGCCAGCAGTCGAAGCATGTTGACGTTACCTGAAAAGGCGCTTTTAGTGACGCTGTATTATCAGAATGGGGAATGTGCTAGTTCAGCGTTACGATCCTGTCGCCATAGGAAGGGGATTCGAACGGGTAAAGGTCCGTTGACAAATGCAGCTGTGGCGAGAATGATTTCGAAGTTCGAGGCCACGGGTTGTTTAGACGATAGACCCCGTAGTGGCCGACCGAGCATAAGGCGTAATGCTGCTGAGACAGTTCAGGAAGAAATGGAGACTGTAGCGGGTTCGTCTATGCACGGGGAAGTCAGCGCTCGTGCAGTCGCACATCGCACCGGCATTCCATACACTACTGTTTGGTTGGCACTGAGGCGTACCCTCCGATGCTATCCGTACAAAATCCATCGGCATCATGAACTGTTACCTGGCGGTTTGAAGCGGAGGGCATTTGCGGTGTTGGTGTTTCAAAAGATGATGATGACGATTGGTTGAGTAACGTGTTGTGGACCGACGAAGCTCATTTCACGCTTAGAGGGTCTGTCAACGCCCACAACTGCAGAATTTGGGCTACCGAAAATCCTAGAACTGTCGTGGAAACTCCATTGCACAACGAGAAAGCCATGGTATGGGTTGGATTTACCACATCGGGCCTTTACTCTTCGAGGAAATGTGTGATTCTGGTTTTGTAACTGCTACCGTGACGGGTGAGAGGTACGCCGATATGTTACAGAATCGCATCATCCCCAGCCTGGCTGATAAACACCTGCTGGAACGTACGACGTTTATGCAGAGTGGCGCTCCACCCCATATTGCTAGACGCGTGAAAGATCTCTTGGGCGCATCGTTTGCTGATGATCGTGTGCTCAGCCGCCACTTTCGCCATGCTTGGCCTTCCAGGTCCCCAGACCTCAGTCTGTGCGATTATTGGCTTTGGGGTTACCTGAAGTCGCAAGTGTATCGTGATCGACCGACATCTCTAGGGATGATCAAAGACATCATCCGACGCCAATGCCTTACCATAACTCCGGACATGCTTTACAGTGCTGTTCACAACATTAATCCTCGACTACAGCTATTGTTGAGGAATGATGGTGGACATATTGAGGATTTCCTGTAAAGAATATCATCTTTGCTTTGTCTTACTTTGTTATACTAATTATTGATATTCTGATCAGATGAAACGCCATCTGTCGGGCATTTTTTGAACTTTTGTATTTTTTTTTTGTTCTAATAAAACCTCATGTCATTCCAAGCATGTGTGTCTATTTGTACCTCTCTATCTACATTATTCCGTGATCTATTCAGTTTTCTAATTTATAATGACTTCTTGATCACCCGGTATATAAACGATTTGGGAGACAATCTCAGTAGCCGTCTTATGATGTTTGCGGATGACGCTGCCGTTTATCGACTAATAAAGTCATCAGAAGATCAAAACAAATTGCAAAACGATTTAGAACAGATATCTGAATGGTGCAAAAATTGGCAGTTGACCTTAAATAACGAAAAATGTGAGGTCATCCACAAGAGTGCTAAAAGGAATCCGTTAAACTTCGGTGACATGATAAATTATTCAAATATAAAGCCCGTAAATTCAACTAAATACCTAGGAATTACAGTTACGAACAACTTAAATTTGAAGGAACACGAAGAAAATATTGTCGAGAAGGCTAACCAAAGACTGCGTTTTATTGGCAGGACTCTTAGAAAATGTAACAGATCTACTAAGGCGACTGCCTACACTAAGCTTGTCCGTCCTATTTTAGAATACTGATGCACGGTGTGAGATCCTTACCAGATAGGACTGACGGAGGACATCGAAAAGTTCAAAGAATGGCAGCACGTTTTGTATTATCGCGAAGTATGTGCGAGAGTGTCACTGAAATGATACAGAATTTGGACTGGACGTCATTAAAAGAAAGGCATTTTCCTTGCGACAGAATCTTCTCAAGGAATTGCAATCACGAAATTTCTCCTCCGCACGCGAAAATATTTTGTTGACACCGACCTACATACGGAGGAACCATCACTACGATAAAATAAGGGAATCACAGCTAGTACGGAAAGATGTAGGTGTTCGTCCTTTCCGCGTGCTATACGAGATTGGAAAAATAGAGACTTGTGAAGGTGTTTCTATGAACAATCTGCCAGGCACTTAAATGTGATTTGCAGAGTATCCATGTAGATGTAGATGTAGTTCGTGGGGCCTCTTCCGTGTACCAAGAAGGACAACTGATATATTCCGGCGTTTGGGTTTTCCAGGTTTGTACGGTTAATCGCTAGTCGTGGAGTCACGGCGGCCATTACCATTGCACATATGACCAAAATCATCTGGTTAGGACACCTAATGCTCTCGTTAGCCTTAATCGTCCGACGGCCGTGTACAAACAGTATAAGAAGGGTTGCTGTTGGAACGCCTTTAAACACCTGACCACCATGTCAAATTAACCACAAGCATCTTTTGCCGAGAGAGTGAGTCTCAATCATAAGTCTCTGAATATTGTGACACCACCTTGCCTTTGCTCAGTTTTGCGTTTAACTGTACAACACGAAACACCCAAGGCCGTTTCTGACACTTCCTTGTTTGCGTATCCCATGAATTCCCCTCTATCCAACCTGTGGGATATCAACGACCTCCTGCCTTCGTCTGTTACTTCTGAAGATCTTAGGGAAAATTGGGAGTGGGCCAGAAATAATATTAAGTTAGCCCACCGCAGCCGGGTACGGCGATATAATAGGAATAGATGCCGCTTTAACGAAAGGTAGGAGTGAGGTTTTTGTGGAGAACTGTGCTGGTCCAGTGAGGGGTGGTGCCAAGCTTGGAAAGTTCACTCCTCGTTTCATGGGCCCATGCTCAATCATCAAAATTCTGGTTCTGGTTAACTTGCTTGTCAAGCATCTAGCCACTGATGAGGTCCTCAATGTGCACTTTAATCAATGTGAACCCATTGATTAACATTCCCCTTCTTCTGTATGATGGACTGGGGTCCATTGGTTTAAGGGGGAAGGCAGAGCCGTGGTGAGGTTGCAGGCGACGCCTTGCGATATGTCTTTCTGGTTTGCGGCCATTAAGATCTTTGCTCGAGGTTGTTGATGGCGATGGGAGTATGGTGGCATGGTGAGTTGGTGGCATGGCGAGTTGGGGAGATGCAACGGAGCGAGGAAGACGGTGTGAAAGGTCCGCCCAACGAATAAGGCGAGCACTTGCGCAAGTGTCTTGGGCGCGGAGTCCGGCGAGTGGTTTCAGGGGCATATTTGTGGCCAATTTGAATCCGAGTGGCGTCTTGGTGCATAACCTGGCCAGTGAGCTCTGGGACCTGACACACTGATGAAAGACTCGAAGCCAGTTTCGCAGTGCTGAATTCTGGGCTCCATTAGGAACTGGGAAGGTCTGTTGTAACCATTACTATTTCTTAATGGTTCAAATGGCTCTGAGCACTATGGGACTCAACTGCTGAGGTCATTAGTCCCCTAGAACTTAGAACTAGTTAAACCTAACTAACCTAAGGACATCACAAACATCCATGCCCGAGGCAGGATTCGAACCTGCGACCGTAGCGGTCTTGCGGTTTCAGACTGCGGCGCCTTTAACCGCACGGCCAGTTCGGCCGGCACTATTTCTTAGGAAATCCATTTCACTACAAGTTGGTTCCTAGAATTGCGGCTGTCGTTTGCTTTTCCTGAGTCGATACTGGTCTTGCTTGTTTGTTAACAGGATATTTTAAGCTGTGTGAGCCGATGGGATAGTGTTTCTCCTATGCTGTTGCCGCGACCACAAAGCCCTCCCCCCCCCCCCCCCCCCCGACCACACCCGTCGTCACACAGTACCTAGATGTTTGGGTTTTAGCCGATCTCTCTGCCAAACGTCTTCGAACGCCAGATAATTACCTTTTTATTGTAATTAGGACAGAAGCCGCTTTCGAGATACCTTCAGGCATTGCAGACGTCATCGCTCTGTCAACTACACTGGCCTAGAAGGTGCGTGGGTCTCAAAATTTGCATTTAATGAGTTTATGTAACTGGGTTTGGAGGGCTAGTTTTTTTTTTTTTTTTTTTTTTTCAGGAGATTCGCCGTCTTTGTAGACGCGGTATCTTGCAGTGACGAATGTATAACGCTTAGCTGGATATTGTTGTTTCCACGCAATTACGCTTACTATGTTAATATTTCTTTTGCCAATCTGCACCAGACGAAAAGGGCCTTGGACGTCCGGTCCTCACGTTGTAATCTTTCTTGGCCTTTCTATTTGGTACAGTCTGGTGCTCCTTCATTGTAAGTCTTCTGGTGCACCCCTTGTGAGGAGGCAATTCATACTCTTGGTTACTTAACTGAAGCAGTTATTCATGAAGGCCTGCCTCTTTTCTATTTGGTAACTTCACTCAATTGAAGTTGTTGTTATTGAAGACTGCCTGTTTAACTGAGGCGGTTATCATTGAAGGCCTACCTCTTTTCTATTTAGTAATTTTACTTAATTGATGCTGTTAGTACTGAACGTTTGCCTGGTCCATTTTAATTAAATAAAGGGAATTTCATAATCTGGGTTAGCTGAAACTCTTATTAACCAAAGCCTACCTCTTTTATTGCCCTTTTATTGAGATCTGAAATCCTACTCAATCTGTGTTGTAATTAACTGAAATTGTGACTGCCAAAGACTTACCTGTTTCAGAGGTATTCATATCATTAAGGTAGTAACAGGAAATGATACATGATGGTACATGGGCTCTAACTCTAACCTTTCGCTTTACATACCTTTATCCATAATTTTAGGTTTCAAACCCCACTGAAAAATGTCGTAGTTTGTCCACAAGTAGCTCATTCCGTGTAAAGTATCCTGATTCGGAGTGGGCAGCTTCATATTTGTGTTTCTGTCCGCTGCAGTCTTGCTTCTTGTAGTCCTTTTGCAACGAACAGACTCCTGAGAGGCAAGTAGCATTCACTTCTCATGGAGCTGAAGGATATAGCAACAGAGTCACAGATTGTATTATGTGCTGTTCTACACACTTCAAAAAATGTTTTGCACTACTTTGGTTCCGAGAGTTCCGGAACCTGTAAAGAAAATTGGAACAGAGATCAACATAAACATAATTTCCGCCCTTATTATTGCTCATCAAAACCACACATTGCATGTTGTACCATCATACAGCGAGACCTTCAGAGGTGGTGGTCCAGATTTCTGTACACACTGGTACGTCTAATACCCAGTAGCACGTCCTCTTGCACTGATGTATGCCTGTTATTCGTCGCGGCATACCAACCACAAGTTCATCAACAAACTGTTGGTCTAGATTGTCCCATCCTCAACGGCGATTCGGCGTAGATCCCTCAGAGTGGTTGGTGGGTCACGTCGTCCATAAACAGCCCTTTTCAATCTATCCCAGGCACGTTCGATAGGGTTTATGTCTGGAGAACATGCTGGCCACTCTAGTCGAGCGATGTCGTTATCCTGAAGGAAGTCATTCACAAGATATGCACGATGGTAGCGCGAATTGTCGTCCAGGAAGACGAATGTCTCACCAATATGCTGCCGGTATGATTAAACTATCGGCCGAAGGATGGCATTCACGAATCGTACAGCCGTTACGGCGCCTTCCATGACCACCAGCAGCGTACATCGGCCCCAAATAAAGTCTCCTCAAAACAGCAGGGAACCTGCACCTTCCTGCACTTGCTGGACAGTGTGTCTAAGCCTGATCAGGTTGCCTCCAAACACGTCTCCGACGATTGCCTTGTTGAAGGCATATGCGACACTCATCGGTGAAGAGAACTTGATGGCAATCCTGAGTGGTCCATTCGGGATGTTGTTGGGCCCATCTTTACGGCGCTGCATGGTGTCGTGGTTGCGAAGATGTACCTCGCCATGGACGTCGGGAGTGAAGTTGCACATCACGCAGCCTATTTCGCACAGTTTGAGTCTTAACACGACGTTCTGTGGCTGGACGAAAAGCATTATTCAACATTATTCAACATGGTGGCGTTGCTGTCAGGGTTCCTCCGAGCCATAATCCGCAGGTAGTCGTCATCCACTGCCGATGTAGCCCTTGGGTGGCCTGAGCGAGGCATGTCATCGACAGTCTCCTCCATGTCCGAACAACATTGCTTTGGTTCACTCCGAGACGCCTAGACACTTCCCTTGTTGAGAGCGGATCCTGGCATAAAGTAACAATGCGGACGCGATCGAACCGCGGTATTGACCGTCTAGGCGTGGTTGAACACACGAGCAGTGTACCTCTTTCCTGGTGGAATGACTGGAACTGATCGGCTGTCGGACCCCCTCCGTCTAATAGGCGCTACTCATGCTTGGTTGTTTATGTCTTTGGGTGGTTTTAGTGACATCTCTGAACAGTCAATGGGACTGTGTTTGTAATACAATATCCACAGTCAGCATCTTTCGTCAGGAGTTCCGGGGACCGGGGCGATGCAAAACCTTTTTTAAAGTGTGTAGTACTTTGAGTAACATTCTTTAGTGACTTTATTTGGTTTCAGTTATGAGTTACGCGCTGTAGTTTGACAATGGGGGAGGCGCCATATAACGTGTATTGATCACACAGTCGAGAAATAAGATGTTAATGTGGTATGGGTTAATTTCAGGAGCTTCCTTCGTAAGATGCCAGAACTGGTCTCTCTTATTTGATGTGATAATGTCAACAGTACTGGGTCCAAAGAGCCGACTGAAACCAGAAGTAAGTAGCTATCAAATCTGAAATTCAAACTGGAATTAATATTGGAAGATAATCGTATTGATTTTCGTAAAGTGCTCCACAATGTCTAACATGATGTAAATACGTAGGCTTTCGTGGCCAGTGTCAACTGCATTTAAATTCTTCTGGGTGTATTACTGCATCATCTTATAAAATACTAAACTAACATTATTATAAGACGATGCAGTCATTCACTCATAGAGATTTTGCTGCCAATATCTAATTTGGCTAGTACAGTTTCTACATGCATGATAATTTGGGGAAGGTTAGAATCTATGGTTTTGTAAACACAGTAATGGGATACGGACAAGTTGCCTCAGGAAGTGCAGTGCCAGAAGGCCTCACACAGAACTTAAAGAATATCACTGGTAAATTTTCCGATCTATAGTAATGGACGGAAATTTCAAGTATACGGTTATACAACGAGAGAGTCAAGCAATTAGAAAGGTCTTCAGGAATACGTTTTTTCTGGAAACTACTTCGAATAAATCTTTAGACGAACGTCTGGTGAGGGAAACGGCTTAGATTTCCAAGTAACTTACAAAATTGAACTTCTCAATTTCGTTAATGCAGAAGGGGGAACCAGTGACCAGATATTACTATAGGATAAACGAGTACAGGAGCATTAAAAAAAAATGACGAAGTGCGCCCCCAGGGTTCTGTGTAACGTTAATTATGTACATAGATACCAGGCTCGACAATCTTGACAATTTTTACCTGTTGTCGATATCTATTCTGGCAAGATATCGGTCCGAGGAATACCAAGATTTTCGAGAATGTTTTAATTTTAAGTTACAAGATAAATTTTTTGCATGCTTTCGCATTTTCTTTAGAAATTTCTGAGAAAAATAGGTCTTAACAGAAGGACAGACTAACAAAATGTTTTCGTGTGATATATTTACAAATTGAGAATTTTAGAATTTTTTCTCTTGCATGTAATGTGAAACCTTGCTTCTTTCCTGAGTTGATGATTCTTTGTCAAGGGGAAGTGCCCTGCAGGTTTTGATGAGTGAGTTTGTATTAAAATATGTGACATAAATGGCCGTGTCTTTTGGCTACGTTCACTTAGGAGGTACTGCCGGCCGGGGTGGCCGAGCGGTTCTACGCGTTATAGACTGGAACCGTGAGACCGTTACGGTCGCAGGTTAGAATCCTGTCTCGAGCATGAATGTGTGTGATGTCCTTAGGTCAGTTAGGTTTAGGTAGTTCTCAGTTCTAGGGGACTGATGACCTCAGAAGTTAAGTCCCATAGTGCTCAGAGCCATTTGAACTTAGAAGATACATTTTTTCACGCTGTCAGAGATCGTTGACCTTAGTATGTGACATAAATATCAAGTTCATACGTCTACCCGTTTCTGATAAAAAGGTCTCTTAACAGTCGGACAGACGGACACACAGACGGATGACTAAACGATCGTATAAGCGCTCCATTTTTACCGACTGAGGTACGGAACACTAAAACAAAAATATTTCTGAGAAAGTGTACCAAGAAATGTTAATTATCTGAGCAGTCTAAAGCAGCAACAAACATCGGAGGTATTTCGTACAGGTGTGCTACACTGTCGCTAGTTCGGAATTTCGCAGATGGAGTCTGGAAAACCCGAATAATTGTCAGGGCGGTCGACGTGTGGGTTAAAGAATCTTGAATTGTTAGCAAGTTGGAGTATGCTAATTTAACCAAATGCAATATTACTCGTACAGTATTTTCGAACAGTCAGCTACCTCTTGCACGGAAGGCGAGAGAGCTAGGACTGGGCTGCCAGTAGGCGACACGAATACTACTCGAGAGGAATGGAATGAGCGGAGAGACACGTGGGCCGCTCAATATTTCGGCTCCCTGAGGCCATGACTTTCATCTTGATGCCGACACCGGGGGAAGGTAGGAAGCGAAATACTCGCTCCTCAAATATGTATGGAATCGCTCTCCGGCGCCAGGCGCTGCCGTTACGCCACAGCGCAATGAAACGCTGGGGACGCGCGATACCATAAACACGGAACCTCTGCCCAGGGGCTCACCCCTTCACCTTCCAAGGCCCTCCAAATGGAATTGAGTTTTATTCGTATTGTAAATTGAGACTCTGATTCGGTTTTATAGCGTATGTACTGCCTTTTATGTCATCAACTTGCATCCTGAGCTACACTCTGAGACTGCTGCTGAATGTCAGCAACGATGTGGTACAGAAAATTAACTGACATGTCACCTGTTTCTACTGATGGACAAATTTCTCCGGTTATTTTTCATGAGATCGTGACTAAGCAATTAGGTTAATACTGAATCACTGCTCATTGGGTTCCAAAACTGCTTTCTGAAAGCCACAAAATTGAGGACTGCTTCTCTGGATCTTCTTTTACAGGCCATGCGGGAGGTGAAGGTCTTCCGAATGGAATAGTGACGGCCTCTCTCAACAAACAAGAAATGCTTCCAAACTGACCCCGATAAGTGTTATGTCTACCATTTATTCTGAAGCGTAATATTCGCCAATAAGGCGATGATCCACTCGCATCAAGCGACTGACGGTAGCGGCTGTGTGGATGCAGCTCTTGGCCCTAAGCGACATTGCGGCTCCCATTGTATTTTCATGGAATATTTTACCCAGTTGACAAATCATGTAACATTTTTACATTTTAGTTTTTATTCTTGCGGTATTTTCTATTTGACTAGAGCACTTTTCCTCAGACGTATTTCACCCAAGGTATGATTACACGTAATCCATTGTTGTTGTTGTTGTTGTGGTCTTCAGTCCTGAGACTGGTTTGATGCAGCTCTCCATGCTACTCTATCCTGTGCAAGCTTTTTCATCTCCCAGTACCTACTGCAACCTACATCCTTCTGAATCTGCTTAGTGTATTCATCTCTTGGTCTCCCTCTACGATTTTTACCCTTCACACTGCCCTCCAATACTAAATTGGTGATCCCTTGATGCCTCAGAACATGTCCTACCAACCGATCCCTTCTTCTGGTCAAGTTGTGCCAAAAATTTCTCTTCTCCCCAATCCTATTCAATACTTCCTCATTAGTTATGTGATCTACCCATCTAATCTTCAGCATTCTTCTGTAGCACCACATTTCGAAAGCTTCTATTCTCTTCTTGTCCAAACTATTTATCGTCCATGTTTCACTTCCATACATGGCTACACTCCATACAAATACTTTCAGAAATGGCTTCCTGACACTTAAATCTATACTCGATGTTAACAAATTTCTCTTCTTCAGAAACGCTTTCCTTGCCATTGCCAGTCTACATTTTATATCCTCTCTACTTCGACCATCATCAGTTATTTTGCTACCCACTACTTTAAGTGTCTCATTTCCTAATCTAATTCCCTCAGCATCACCCGACTTAATGGGACTACATTCCATTATCCTTGTTTTGCTTTTGTTGATGTTCATCTTATATCCTCCTTTCAAGACACTGTCCATTCCATTCAACTGCTCTTCCAAGTCCTTTGCTGTCTCTGACAGAATTACAATGTCATCGGCGAACATCAAAGTTTTTATTTCTTCTCCATGAATTTTAATACCTACTCCGAATTTTTCTTTTGTTTCCTTTACTGCTTGCTCAATATACAGATTGAACAACATCGGGGAGAGGCTACAACCCTGTCTTACTCCCTTCCCAACCACTGCTTCCCTTTCATGTCCCTCGACTCTTATAACTGCCATCTGGTTTCTGTACAAATTGTAAATACCCTTTCGCTCCCTGTATTTTACCCTTGCCACCTTTAGAATTTGAAAGAGAGTATTCCAGTCAACATTGTCAAAAGCTTTCTCTAAGTCTACAAATGCTAGAAACGTAGGTTTGCCTTTCCTTAATCTTTTTTCCAAGACAAGTCGTAAGGTCAGTATTGCCTCACATGTTCCAGTGTTTCTACGGAATCCAAACTGATCTTCCCCGAGGTTGGCTTCTACTAGTTTTTCCATTCGTCTGTAAAGAATTCGCATTAGTATTTTGCAGCTGTGACTTATTAAACTGATGGTTCGGTAATTTTCACATCTATCAACACCTGCTTTCTTTGGGATTGGAATTATTATATTCTTCTTGAAGTCTGAGGGTATTTCGCCTGTTTCATACATCTTGCTCACCAGATGGTAGAGTTTTGTCAGGACTGGCTCTCCCAAGGCCGTCAGTAGTTCCAATGGAATGTAGTCTACTCCGGGGGCCTTGTTTCGACTCAGGTCTTTCAGTGCTCTGTCAAACTCTTCACGCAGTATCGTATCTCCCATTTCATCTTCATCTACATCCTCTTCCATTTCCATAATATTGTCCTCAAGTTCATCGCCCTTGTATAGACCCTCTATATACTCCTTCCACCGTTCTGCTTTCCCTTCTTTGCTTAGAACTGGGTTTCCATCTGAGCTCTTGATATTCATACAAGTCGTTCTCTTATCTCCAAAGGTCTCTTTAATTTTCCTGTAGGCTGTATCTATCTTACCCCTAGTGAGATAGGCCTCTACATCCTTACATTTGTCCTCTAGCCATCCCTGCTTAGCCATTTTGCACTTCCTGTCGATCTCATTTTTGAGACGTTTGTATTCCATTTTGCCTGCTTCATTTACTGCATTTTTATATTTTCTCCTTTC
The DNA here is from genome assembly GCF_023864345.2 of Schistocerca serialis cubense. Classification (NCBI taxonomy): domain Eukaryota; kingdom Metazoa; phylum Arthropoda; class Insecta; order Orthoptera; family Acrididae; genus Schistocerca; species Schistocerca serialis. The sequence goes on along the minus strand of NC_064639.1, from coordinate 737,245,479 downwards.
ACCAATTAAATTCAATATTTCTTCTGTTACCCAAGGATTTCTAATAGCCCTCTTCTTTTTAACTACTTGATCCTCTGCTGCCTTCGCTACTTCATCCCTCGAAGCTACCCATTCTTCTTCTACTGTATTTCTTTCCCCCATTCCTGTCAATTGTTCCCTGATGCTGTCCATGAAACTCTGTACAACCTCTGGTTCTTTCAGTTTATCCAGGTCCCATCTCCTTAAATTCCCACCTTTTTGCAGTTTCTTCAGTTTTAATCTACAGGTCATAACCAATAGATTGTGGTCAGAGATCACATCTGCCCTTGGAAATGTCTTACAATTTAAAACCTGGTTCCTAAATCTCTGTCTTACCATTATATAATCTATCTGATACCTTTTAGTATCTCCAGGGTTCTTCCATGTATACAACCTTCTTTCATGATTCTTAAACCAAGTGTTAGCTATGATTATGTTGTGCTCTGTGCAAAATTCTACCAGGCGGCTTCCTCTTTCATTTCTTAGCCCCAATCCATATTCACCTACTATGTTTCCTTCTCTCCCTTTTCCTACACTCGAATTCCAGTCACCCATGACTATTAAATTTTCGTCTCCCTTCACAGTCTGAATAATTTCTTTTATTTCATCATACATTTCTTCAATTTCTTCGTCATCTGTGGAGCTAGTTGGCATATAAACTTGTACTACTGTAGTAGGTGTGGGCTTCGTATCTATCTTGTCCACAATAATGCGTTCACTATGCTGTATGTAGTAGCTTACCGGCATTCCTATTTTCCTATTCATGATTAAACCTACTCCTGCATTACCCCTATTTGATTTTGTGTTTATAACCCTGTAGTCACCTGACCAGAAGTCTTGTTCCTCCTGCCACCGAACTTCACTAATTCCCACTATATCTAACTTCAACCTATCCATTTTCCATTTTAAATTTTCTAACCTACCTGCCCGATTAAGGGATCTGACATTCCACGCTCCGATCCGTAGAACGCCAGTTTTCTTTCTGCTGATAACGACATCCTCCTGAGTAGTCCCCGCCATGTAATTTTTTATTCTGATAAAGACGGCCCTAGTGCAGTAGAAACCATGGTCAATTTGACAAAAAGTTTGTGCAACCGATATGGCTAAATATATATTCTGTAATCAGTTGTCGTGTTGACCTGAGTTTCTGCTGGCGTGTGCAACTTTCAAATAACTTCTGGGCATTCAGCCAGGTAACACTTTCAGTGACCGCCGATACTTCGGCGGGAAAACACCCCGCCATTTTCATGGCAAACTGCAACGGACGGTCGACGCACATGCAAATTTAAAATCTCGGTTCTCGGACTGACGCAGGAAAGACAACACACACACACACACACACACACACACACACACACACACACACACTGAACACTAGTGTCACCAAAGATGACCAAAGTCAGAAATATCGATAGTGAGACTCTGAACTCGGAAGTGAGGTAGCATTGACTCGGTCCTTCTGTGCCGGGCGGGGTGGCCGAGCGGTTCTAGGCGCTACAGTCTGGAACCACAAGACCGCTACGGTCGCAGGTTCGAATCTTGCCTCCTGAATGGATGTGTGTGATGTCCTTACGTTAGTTAGGTTTAAGTAGTTCTAAGTTCTAGGGTACTGATGACCTCAGAAGTTAAGTCCCATAGTGCTCAGAGCCATCTGAAGCATTTTTTTGTCCCTCTGTTTTTTGACAGGGGAGAGAGCTGGATTCCAAACAGAGTTTAAACAAAAACCTCCATCCCTGTTAACAAGGTTGCTCGCTAATTTAATCTCAACTGCCTCCTTAATAACACTTTTCCAATAGATGGACGTGCATGCCAATATCTCGGTGTTACTATATACAGGGTGTTACAAAAAGGTACGGCCAAACTTTCAGGAAACATTCCTCACACACAAATAAAGAAAATATGTTATGTGGACATGTGTCCGGAAACGCTTAATTTCCATGTTAGAGCTCATTTTAGTTTCGTCAGTATGTTCTTCCACCTACGCTCAATGGAGCACGTTATCATGATTTCATACAGGATACTCTACCTTTGCTGCTAGAACATGTGCCTTTACAAGTACGACACAACATGTGGCTCATGCGCGATGGAGCTCGTGCACATTGCAGTCGAAGTGATCGTACGCTTCGGTGACCGATGGATTGGTAGAGGCGGACCAATTCATCTACATCTACATCTACATCTATACTCCGCGAGCCACCTTACGGTGTGTGGCGGAGGGTACTTATTGTACCACTATCTGATCCCCCCTTCCCTGTTCCATTCACGAATTGTGCGTGGGAAGAACGACTGCTTGTAAGTCTCCGTATTTGCTCTAATTTCTCGGATCTTTTCGTTGTGATCATTACGCGAGATATATGTGGGCGGTAGTAATATGTTGCCCATCTCTTCCCGGAATGTGCTCTCTCGTAATTTCGATAATAAACCTCTCCGTATTGCGTAACGCCTTTCTTGAAGTGTCCGCCACTGGAGCTTGTTTAGCATCTCCGTAACGCTCTCGCGCTGACTAAATGTCCCCATGACGAATCGAGCTGCTTTTCGCTGGATCATGTCTGTCTCTTCTATTAATCCAACCTGGTAAGGGTCCCATACTGATGAGCAATACTCAAGAATCGGACGAACAAGCGTTTTGTAAGCTACTTCTTTCGTCGATGAGTCACATTTTCTTAGAATTCTTCCTATGAATCTCAACCTGGCGCCTGCTTTTCCCACTATTTGTTTTATGTGATCATTCCACTTCAGATCGCTCCGGATAGTAACTCCTAAGTATTTTACGGTCGTTACCGCTTCCAATGATTTACCACTTATGGCATAATCGTACTGGAATGGATTTCTGCCCCTATGTATGCGCATTATATTACATTTATCTACGTTTAGGGAAAGCTGCCAGCTGTCGCACCATGCATTAATCCTCTGCAGGTCCTCCTGGAGTACGTACGAGTCTTCTGATGTTGCTACTTTCTTGTAGACAACCGTGTCATCTGCAAATAGCCTCACGGAGCTACCGATGTTGTCAACTAAGTCATTTATGTATATTGTAAACAATAAAGGTCCTATCACGCTTCCCTGCGGTACTCCCGAAATTACCTCTACATCTGCAGATTTTGAACCGTTAAGAATGACATGTTGTGTTCTTTCTTCTAGGAAATCCTGAATCCAATCACAAACCTGGTCCGATATTCCGTAAGCTCGTATTTTTTTCACTAAACGTAAGTGCGGAACCGTATCAAATGCCTTCCTGAAGTCCAGGAATAAGGCATCAATCTGCTCGCCAGTGTCTACGGCACTGTGAATTTCTTGGGCAAATAGGGCGAGCTGAGTTTCACATGATCTCTGTTTGCGGAATCCATGTTGGTTATGATGAAGGAGATTTGTATTATCTAAGAACGTCATAATACGAGAACACAAAACATGTTCCATTATTCTACAACAGATTGACGTAAGCGAAATAGGCCTATAATTATTCGCATCTGATTTATGACCCTTCTTGAAAATGTTAACGACCTGCGCTTTCTTCCAGTCGCTAGGTACTTTACGTTCTTCCAGCGATCTACGATAAATTGCTGATAGAAAGGGGGCAAGTTCTTTAGCATAATCACTGTAGAATCTTAAGGGTATCTCGTCTGGTCCGGATGCTTTTCCGCTACTAAGTGATAGCAGTTGTTTTTCAATTCCGATATCGTTTATTTCAATATTTTCCATTTTGGCGTCCGTGCGACGGCTGAAGTCAGGGACCGTGTTACGATTTTCCGCAGTGAAACAGTTTCGGAACACTGAATTCAGTATTTCTGCCTTTCTTCGGTCGTCCTCTGTTTCGGTGCCATCGTGGTCAACGAGTGACTGAATAGGGGATTTAGATCCGCTTACCGATTTTACATATGACCAAAACTTTTTATGGTTCTTGTTTAGATTGTTTGCCAATGTTTTATGTTCGAATTCGTTGAATGCTTCTCTCATTGCTCTCTTTACGCTCTTTTTCGCTTCGTTCAGCTTTTCCTTATCAGCTATGATTCGACTACTCTTAAACCTGTGATGAAGCTTTCTTTGTTTCCGTAGTACCTTTCGTACATGATTGTTATACCACGGTGGATCTTTCCCCTCGCTTTGGACCTTAGTCGGTACGAACTTATCTAAGGCGTACTGGACGATGTTTCTGAATTTTTTCCATTTTTGTTCCACATCCTCTTCCTCAGAAATGAACGTTTGATGGTGGTCACTCAGATATTCTGCGGTTTGTGCCCTATCACTCTTGTTAAGCAAATATATTTTCCTTCCTTTCTTGGCATTTCTTATTACACTTGTAGTCATTGATGCAACCACTGTCTTATGATCACTGATACCCTCTTCTACATTCACGGAGTCGAAAAGTTCCGGTCTATTTGTTGCTATGAGGTCTAAAACGTTAGCTTCACGAGTTGGTTCTCTAACTATCTGCTCGAAGTAATTCTCGGACAAGGCAGTCAGGATAATGTCACAAGAGTCTCTGTCCCTGGCTCCAGTTCTGATTGTGTGACTATCCCATTCTATACCTGGTAGATTGAAGTCTCCCCCTATTACAATAGTATGATCACGAAACTTCTTCACGACGTTCTGCAGGTTCTCTCTGAGGCGCTCAACTACTACGGTTGCTGATGCAGGTGGTCTATAGAAGCATCCGACTATCACATCTGACCCACCTTTGATACTTAACTTAACCCAGATTATTTCACATTCGCATTCGCTAATAACTTCACTGGATATTATTGAATTCTTTACTGCTATAAATACTCCTCCACCATTGGCGTTTATCCTATCCTTGCGGTATATATTCCATTCTGTGTCTAGGATTTCGTTACTGTTCACTTCCGGTTTTAACCAACTTTCCGTTCCTAATACTATATGCACACTATTTCCTTCAATAAGAGATACTAATTCAGGAACCTTGCCCTGGATACTCCTGCAGTTTACCAATATTACGTTAACTTTTCCTGTTTTTGGTCTCTGAGGACGGACGTTCTTTATCAACGACGATAATGTCCTCTTTGGTAAGCCGTCAGGTATTTTATCGTTTCGCCCAAGGGGGGGTCCCTCTAACCTAAAAAACCCCCGTGTGCACGCCACACGTACTCTGCTACCCTAGTAGCTGCTTCCGGTGTGTAGTGCACGCCTGACCTGTCTAGGGGGGCCCTACAGTTCTCCACCCAATAACGGAGGTCGATGAATTTGCAACCATTATAGTCGCAGAGTCGTCTGAGCCTCTGGTTTAGACCCTCCACACGGCTCCAAACCAAAGGACCGCGATCGACTCTGGGCACTATGCTGCAGATATTAAGCTCAGCTTGCACTCCGCGTGCGATGCTGGTTGTCTTCACCAAATCAGCCAGCCGCCGGAAGGAACCAAGGATGGCCTCAGAACCCAAGCGGCAGGCGTCATTCGTTCCGACATGTGCTACTATCTGCAGCCGGTCACACCCAGTGCGTTCAATAGCTGCCGGAAGGGCCTCCTCCACATTACGGACGAGGCCCCCCCGGCAAGCACACCGAGTGCACACTGGCATTCTTCCCCGACCTACCCGCTATTTTCCTGAGGGGCTCCATAACCCGCCTAACGTTGGAGCTCCCTATAACTAATAGGCCCGCCCTCTGTGACTGTCGGGACCTTGCCGGAGAATCGGCCACTGGCCCAACAGGCGAGGCATCCTGTGGTGGCTCGGAAACGATGTCATCACCACTAGGAAGCACCCCGTACCTGTTGGAAAGGGGTAAGGCAGCTGCCACGCGGCCAGATCCCACCTTTGCCTTTCGGCCAGGCACGCGCGAGCCCACCACTGTCCGCCATTCACCCTGGAGTGATGGCTGACCGGTAAGATGCTCACTGCCGGAAGACGCAGCGACATCAGGGGTTCCATGTGATTCCAAGGCCACCGAAGTAGGCATAGGTCTCACCACAGTTGCCCCAACGCCACTACGAGCCGACGCCTGCGCCTCGAGCTCGATGAGCCTAACAGACAAAGCCTCCACCTGCCCCCGAAGAGTGGCCAATTCACCTTGCGTCCGCTCACAACAACCACAGTCCCTACACATGACTATGTTTAACCTACTCTATACGGTGACAAATTCCCAAGATAATCTTCTGATGAGCTACTCTGATAATCAAGAAACACTCACTGAAATACGAGACGCGAAAACTACGCTAGGTTTTCCCAGAAAAACTATTTAAAAGCTAAGCGCAGCAAATAAGTAAAAAAACGCTTTATACAAACAGTACTCGCTGCTGCTGGTGCTCTCGCTCTGGCTGTCACAAGACAACTGCTGATTCAAGTGCTTAGTGGCTAACGGCCGCGAAACAAACAAAAGACGGTTTTAGGGCGCTTTCTGTTCTAAACGATCAAGAAAACACTAAGAAATCTAACACGAAAACTACGTAAAGTTTTATCAAGAACTGTTAGTTACTATGCAGAGCAGATAAACACAAATAGAATCCCTTCCTTAGTGGAAGGTCGTAAACAAAATAAACGCTTTATACAAACAGTACTCGCTGCTGCTGGTGCTCTCGCTCTGGCTGTAACAAGACAACTCCATGGCCTCCACGCTCTCCTGACCTCAACCCTCTTGACTTTCATTTATGGGGGCATTTGAAGCTCTTGTCTACGCAACCCCGGTACCAAACGTAGAGACTCTTCGTGCTCGTATTGTGGACGGCTGTGGTACAATACGCCATTCTCCAGGGCTGCATCAGCGCCTCAGGGATTCCATGCGACGGAGGGTGGATGCATGTATCCTCGCTAACGGAGGACATTTTGAACATTTCCTGTACCAATGTGTTTGAAGTCACACTGGTACGTCCTGTTGCTATGTGTTTCCATTCCATGATTAATGTGATTTGAAGACAAGTAATAAAATGAGCTCTAACATGGAAAGTAAGCGTTTCCGGACACATGTCCATATAACATATTTTCTTTCTTTGTGTGTGTGGAATGTTTCCTTAAAGTTTGGCCGTACCTTTTTGTAACACCCTGTATATCGTGGGGTGACCAGTATCCAAGCAATGTTCATAGTCTCACTATCGATATATCTGACTTTGGTCATCTTTGGTGGAACTAGTGTTCAGTGTGTGTTATCTTTCCGGCGTCAGTCCCAGAACCGAGGTTTTAAATTTGCGTGTACGTCGCCTGTCCGTTGCAGTTTTCTTTGAAAATGGCGGGGTGTTCTCCCGCCGAAATATCAGCGGTCGCTGAAAGTGTTACCTTGCTGAACTGCCGGAAATTATTTGAAAGTTGTCGTGTTGCAGGATATAACTGCATATCGAAGATACATAATATAGCTGACATTGTGCTCAGTGAATAACCATTACAACATAGTATGGCTTACGTAACTGCCAATGTAATCCTGTGAGAAGCATTCACAACTTCTGTTAATCAACTGAGTTGACACATGTCAAAACAGTGGCAGAGATGGTAATAAAGCGGCGCACTGTGTGAGCCACATGATTTTAACATTACGAGAGGTATTACCAGGAAAGGGAAGACAGATATTCATTTACCTAAATGCTTAGCATGTCGTTGCAGTACACTTCCATAAGACTCTCGTACAGGGATACAACGTAGCACTCCACAGTCAGAGAGCAAATATAACCATTTCAGATGCACAGCAGAATTTTCATCTCAAAACAATCGCGTGCGTGCAATGTTATACAATCGTAATTTGCTGAATCATAGAGACTTAGTGTCACACCTGTGCAACAACTTGCACGACCCACGTAAAATGGCAGCACTGGCACAAAACTGAGAAACTGAAAGATCCTGAGCCAGAACTACTAAATGACATTCCCTGCTCATTCCTAAAATACGACTTCGCTCAATGGAACACGACTGTTCAGTAGAGGGAGGGAACGAAGTGGTGGCAAAGAGAGAGGCAGGTGACACAGTATGAGGGCTGTGGGAGGACAGCTGAGGGGGAGTGGGAGGTGTTAGGGTGGATGGGGGATGGGGGGAAGGCAGGTACCTGTGGCAAGGTGCCATCATAGGCTTACTGCAATCTCAGAGAAATTTGTGAAAGATGGATTTGTCAACTCGATAACATATATAATAATTGTTCCAATCCGAATTGCATTTTTGTAGAGAAGTAATAGAGGTGGCTTTATATATTTTTAAAATTGGTATTGTGATATTATCTCTATGGCTTACTTTGCAGATATCCCTCGTATTGAAGAATTGGAAATGATTTGCTTAGACTCACTTGTGATATTAATAGTGGTGAACACGTTTGAAAATTTCACGACGTTTAACACTGACTTGGCCCTTTTGATAGAATAAGTTGAACTTCTGGTAGTTTAAGCTCAGTTTATGGACATTACTGATGTGCTTCCACTCAAAGGGATACCCAATTTTTAGTCGCTGTGCTTACAATAAAGCACTGAGCTTCATCAGGTCCACGTTTAGTTTTGTGTTAAGTGAATAAATTGTTGACTCGAACTTTAATGCATCGTTTGTTACCTAGTCATATAAATGTAAGATCAATCCAGCCACGATCTTACATCACAGGTAGCAGCAAACATCCAATTTCGGGAACATACTACTGCTCCCTTTGGTCACAGCTCGACAGAGAGGCACTGGTAAACACAGTGTTCATATATTGTTCAATTTAAGTGTGTTGTAGTCATAATTTTTGCCATGCAACAGCGCATGCGGAATGCTTGATGGATTAGGCTCATAGTTCTCGTCTTAGCTGTATGTCCATGACGCAGAAATTCGGATTCTGAACGTGAAGCAAGCAGGAACGGTGTGTTACAGTGGGAAAAGCTGAAACCATCTGTACAGCTCTCTCGTTTTGAAACGAGCACCAATTATCTTACTCCCAACCCTGATCGTGCCTAAGGCATCGAATTTGTCTCCTATTACACAGGTGATCTGACCATGCCTTCACAATCACACAGGTTAAATTAAGAGTAAGTGACAATAGCGCAACTCTGCTTACATAAGAGTCGAACACAGACAGAGTCAAATACGTATAATTTCATAATGACCCGAAAACATTTTAATAAGAAACTCATAGATCGACTGGGTTTGAAGCACTGACATAGGTTGCTAGTGTTCCACAAAGGTAATACTGGACTGGCGCACAACACTTAGTCAAGGAAAACAACACACGTAATCAGAGGACATAAAATAAAGAAATATCACACGTAGCTGAGAGCCAGAGAGAGATATTATAATGAGGCACATGACTGTAGTAGATGGCAGATCATCTTGTGGAGCGGCGGGTTAGTTTTACGATAAGATTCGCCGTCGTCTTTTACGAGAGCCTGAAAACTATTGTTATGGTCAGCCAGAAAGTGATGGAGAACGTCCTGACAGTAGTTTCTAGTCTGCAAGTTCACCTTCTTCTTGTGCTCACTGAAAGAAATCTTTCTACTCTCTTTGTACTCAGCGGAATAACGAACTATGATTATAAATAAAAGTTTTGAGCTCCGACTGATTCAAATATTTTCAGAAAAAGGTCAGACATACAGACTTAATAATATTCCTGATATTAATAATAATAATAATAATAACGATGTCTCTATCACAAACAGAACTATGAGCAGTTGAAAGGCGACCTCTACGGTACGTTCTAATTAAAATGGTCTTTTACCCGACTGCTAATAATCAAAGTTAATGGTTCACCACAAAAGTGGAAAATAATCTCACCCCTTACCACGCGATTTTGTTAACATTACGGGCGGCATACAAACAGGTGCTTCCGCGAAATTTAAGCGATCCAGGACGGTGTATAGTCCTCGAGAGTTCACTCCCTATCTGTACCAAAAACATGCATTTAGCAGAAGCCTGGCTGTGACGTCTGCACGTAAGCCGGCGTTTGCTTGACGCGGAGAGAGTGACAGCTGGGTGCGAAGCGTGTTTGTCACTGCCTCTGAGGCCGTACTTAATATATGTGTGCAACGGGCTGCCAAACGGAACATCAGGGGTCATCTGCTCTAAGCCCAGGTAGCAGCATCTAAATGTCCGCTTTCTCGTACTATTTAATAGTTCGGTGATGAATCAATTTACAATTTTCATAATTTTTATACGACCGGATTTAAGTTAGCTTTAATTACAGAGAAAGTTTTAGCTCGACTGCATTTAAATTTTGCCGGCTAGAATTTTTAGAACGGGGCCGACAGTAGAACATGACCTCTGAACTACATTTTTAAGAAAACTTGTATTGACTGTTATTTACATTAAGGTGTTGAAACTTGTTATATCTTCGCTATTTAATGAATTTAATCAAGTACCGTAATCAGAACCTTCTATCATTAATATAAATGATACTTAATTTATTACAAATAAGACCGATTTTGTTCTAACTTTGTTTGTAGTAAATTACTTGAAAACTATTAGTGTTATCTTAATGGGGTCACATAGTTAAGGTTTATATATCAAACTGACGCTTCATACCAATTTCCATCTTTCCAAGTCTGATATTTAGCGTCTTGAATTTTTCATAAAGACGCCGATTTTGACCAAAATATTGGTCCCATCAAGTTGAGACGTTGATTTTGAAATACATATGTACATCTTAAACAATTATTTACTTTCTCGCCATATTATTTAGCACTAATTGTTTTCTATTTAAAACGATGTATTTAGGAAAACATATTCATCTGATCTCCCTGAAACAATTTCAATAATAATATACTGAAGTATATGTTGACAAAGTTTGGGAAAGCTACTTTAACTTTTAATTTCATTCTTAGATTGTGCTGCAGTACTTGTATGCTACGCACAGGCGCGTTATGATGACGTGGAGCAAGTAGCAGTGAACTGGGCTAAGTCTCTTCAAACTCGCTCGTCTCCGTAACTCTCAAATGATACAGCGATTGTTTACTCATAAACTCAGCGGTGGCAGGGAGGCATCGGAGGTCGACTTGCGATCGTGAAGTAGCCATCGTGGTTGTGGTTAATCTGCTTGTCGAAACTAGCGAGATACAGTATGATTAAGTGTTTCCCAGACTAACCACCAGTCTATCATAGTCGCCTCTGGTGCCTGTAACACTCAGTTAAGCAGTTTCAACGTGGCGCCTTAACGGTAGGAACACGTGTCTGGTGACTGACTGCACAGCTCACAGTTAGTTTTGACAAAAGGAGGCTCAGGCCCTGGTGAGGCAGAGCTCTTTCAGTGAACGTGACTTCTTATGACGGTAAGAACCGTTTCCCTAGCGCTACTCTATTTTACGATACGATACAACATTGCATTCCGAATTACAATGCAATGTTCCTTCGGACCTGCATGCATTTGCAAAGGAACAGGCACTGCGTCGATTACAGACGATAAGCGGGAATCCCTGGTTCGAGTCCCGGTCCGGCACAAATTTTCACTGTCGTCAAATCACTATTCAGTTGGCGGTTGTTCATATTCGCCACTGCGAGTAAATTTGTTATATTTCATAACGGCTGTAGTCGCCGCAGTTTCTCTTCATTCGGACTTGCATCATCATTCGGAATAACACAGGCACTGCAATATGGTATCTGTGCGCCGACACTTGGCAAACGAATTTCAAGTAAAAGGTTTCTTCTGTACGGGAAATACATAATGGATGTACGAATACAAACTGTAGACACGTCGTTGACGGCGTATGAAAGTTTCGGTCTGCCGATGAGTCGTGCTCGGATAGTCTAATGGTAAAGCGATTGCTAGCGATAAGTGGGAAAATTGGGGTCCAATTCCGATCTGTCACAAATTTTCACTGTCGTCAATCCATTATGAGACTGATATTTGTACATATTCGCAACAGAGAATACATTTCTTGTGCTTGTCCATCATATTCCTGGGCGAAGAATTGTTCAAACGTAGCACAGAAGCTCCCTTTCAACGGAAAACGACACGAAAATCACTGATATCTGATTTCTTTGGCATTACGACCAGCGAAAATCATAAGCAATACCTCGGCAATAGGGCGTCATTAATGTTAGTTTGGTACCTCTCGTTTGACTTGCACATACAATCACTAATCAAATTATACACAAAACTAGTTACTATCATTGATAATTGCAGTAATTATGGTATGGCGACATTAGTTTGCCACCTCTGCAGTGAGCGGCATCAGAACAAGATTTCATTTTGCGGTCTGTGTTCTTCACAATATACGTTAATGACTTTCCGTGTGCAGCGCCATAGGGTACAAATTTTCTCCTTTTATTAGCTGTGATGATAATTGGCTGCAATATTTAGAATATTAACGTAGGATATATGTTGAAACATCAAACAATAACGTCGAAAGCTAATAGAGGGAGTCGCAGAGGACAAAAGTTAGAAGGGAAGGCAGACTGGAATAAGTTGAGTAAATAATTGACGTTGTGTGCGAGGGCTGCTCCGAGATAAAAAGATTCGTGCAGTGACATTCATGATTGGTCGCATCACGGATCAGAGGAACGATGACCCCCAGTAAAGGCCTCCAGCGGAAATTTCATTTTGCGTTAATACTCGTACCAGAATACACTTAATGATATGACGATCGTAGTCAGCCGAGCGGTGTTGTGTTGTGAATTGTATGATAATGTCCGGTCAAGAGACACAATTGAGAATAAAATGTCAAATACGGTGGACTCGTATATAGACTGAAGCTGTTGGTAAGAAACAAAGGAGGATGTCGATGTTCAATTCTAGATAAATACAGCATTTAAATTTCGACAGGAATCCGTGTATCAGTTCAGAGTTTCTAGCAGAAAGCCAGCACGTGTTATTACAGTTTATACGGAGAGGACATAGAAAACATGATAGTGTTCAGTTTCTGGAATTACGAGTAGATCCACACTGATTTGCGAAATATGACCCCAGATTTAATAGGGCTCAATTACTTTTTCGCCATATTTCCAGTGGTTAAAGAATTCAGGAGTTCCTCTTTCAACAAATCTTCCTTTACAGGTGACATCTTCAGAATACATAAATGTAAGATAGCAATAATTCTAAGATTTACAGGGCTAAAACATTTCACTACCTGTGGATTTGGTGATCGTTTAACAATACAAAAACTTAATAATGTGTGTTTCCGCCACCAGCATTACTCTTTGTTCAAGAAACACTGTTAAACACCATTTTAATACTAGAACAAAAAAACAGTCTTTCCTAAGATTCCACGAATTTTAAGATGTACAGTAATGTGTCAGATGCAGAAGTAGAAGTGTAATCACTAGTCTTCTTCTCTCATCCAAGAGTGTCTTCTCTACAGAATTGAAGACTTCATTCGTGTCTAGTGAGTTGGTTTAGTTTCAGTCATCGAGAGACTGACGGGATATCGGAAAAAGTGTACGTCTACTTTGAGGCTTCTGATGAAGAGGTTTCCGTGGAATGTAGATATCCAACCATTTAACTGATCACAAAACTTCCTCTATAAGGAAATTTTAGTAAGGACAGTGTACAGTGATGAACTAAAACATTATGACCACTTGCTTAATAGCTTTTTTGTCAGTCTTTGGAACGAAATACATCACTGATTCTGCGTATCAGGGATCCGACAGTTTGTTGGTAGGTTTGTGGAGGAATGTGGCATTAGATGTCTACGCAGAGGTCATTTAATTCGCGTAAATGCCGGGCCTCTGATTTGCGTACATAGTGATGGCACCCGATAGCGACCCAGATGAGTTCCATAGGATTGCATCAGGCAAATTCTGTAGCCAGGACATTGTGGATTCGCCATAATAGTCCTAAACCATTGTACCGTTATTCTGTCTCCGAGACACGGACAATTACACTGCTGAAAAATGACATTGCCGTCATGGCAAGCGTGGAGGGATGCAGGTGGTCCGCAGCTGGCAGCGTATCTCAGATTACTACCTCGCATCCCATACAAGCGCACGAAAATGTCTCCCGTAGCATAATACTGCCTACACCATACTGCGTCAGTGGCGCGCTGCACGTTTCGATCCGCCGTTCACCTCGATAACGGTGTTTGTGGAGACGAAAATCGACATAGTTTAACAAAAATGGGTTTCACCCAAAGAACCATTGATCGACTGTCGAATTCCGATGGTCGCGTGTCCACTGCAATTGTAACTGACGACATGTAGCCGGCCGCGGTGGTCTCGCGGTTCTAGGCGCGCAGTCCGGAACCGTGCGACTGCTACGGTCGCAGGTTCGAATCCTGCCTCGGGCATGGATGTGTGTGATGTCCTTAGGTTAGTTAGGTTTAAGTAGTTCTAAGTTCTAGGAGACTGATGACCACAGCTGTTAAGTCCCATAGTGCTCAGAGCCATTTGAACCATTTGACGACATGTAAACACGTAGGGGTGGTCTCCTCCATGTTCAAAAATTTACGGTGAACGGTGTGCTCCGAAACACTTATGCGTGCACCAGCATTGTGCTCTTTTGACAGAGATGACACAGATCTATCCTACGTTACACTGCAGACAAGCCTCCGGACCCCACATACCGCGAAGAGTCGTAGGCGTCCAACCTTTTGGCGGCTAGTGGTACTTTCATTGTCCTATATCTTTCTGTAGATTCTCAAGACAGTAGCACGTGTCCATTCGAACAGCTTAGGCGTTTTCGAGATACTCGCTCACGGACTCTGCGTAATAATAATGTGCCTTTTGTCAAAGTCGCTTATCTCAATGAATTTCCCCATTTGCAGCCCATATGTTCACTAGGATGATCCCTCGTTCCTGTCTGGTCCGCTTAAACACTTTTGTTACTACATAAAATGCCCTCAACGCTACCAGGCGGCGCCCAACGTCACGGTGGGCAGTGGTCATAATGTTTCGGCCCATCAGTGTATAGCGACGCACATTAGTAGAACAGAAAAGCGACGAGACAGGGTTGCTTTCTGCCTCCTCCAAGCTTCGGTAGAAACGCTGCAGTGATCTTATGAGGATTGGATGCGGGTAAACTGAAATTTACAAGATGAGATTTGGAAGACGTTATGTTTTAAGAGGACATATTACCTTCCTGATGGAGACAATAAATATAAAATTTTACTCGCAGAATAAGTGACACTGATGGTGAGCATCTGATTCGCCAAAACTCCAGGCTAATACCACAAAATCTACCACAGGGATTGATGTTAGAATAAATACAATCAGAAGTCAAAATGGTTCAAATGGCTCTAAGCACATCTACATCTACATCTACATTGATACTCCGCAAGCCACCCAACGGTGTGTGGCGGACGGCACTCTACGTGCCACTGTCATTACCTCCCTTTCCTGTTCCAGTCGCGTATGGTTCGCGGGAAGAACGACTGTCTGAAAGCCTCCGTGCGCGCTCTAATCTCTCTAATTTTACATTCGTGATCTCCTCGGGATGTATAAGTAGGGGGAAGCAATATATTCGATACCTCATCCAGAAACGCACCCTCTCGAAACCTGGCGAGCAAGCTACACCGCGATGCAGAGCGCCTCTCTTGCAGAGTCTGCCACTTGAGTTTATTAAACATCTCCGTAACGCTATCACGGTTACCAAATAACCCTGTGACGAAACGCGCCGCTCTTCTTTGGATCTTCTCTATCTCCTCCGTCAGACCGATCTGGTACGGATCCCACACTGATGAGCAATACTCAAGTATAGGTCGAACGAGTGTTTTGTAAGCCACCTCCTTTGTTGATGGACTACATTTTCTAAGCACTCTCCCAATGAATCTCAACCTGGTACCCGCCTTACCAACAATTAATTTTATATGATCATTCCACTTCAAATCGTTCCGCACGCATACTCCCAGATATTTTACAGAAGTAACTGCTACCAGTGTTTGTTCCGCTATCATATAATCATACAATAAAGGATCCTTCTTTCTATGTATTCGCAATACATTACATTTGTCTATGTTAAGGGTCAGTTGCCACTCCCTGCACCAAGTGCCTATCCGCTGCAGATCTTCCTGCATTTCGCTACAATTTTCTAATGCTGCAACTTCTCTGTATACTACAGCATCATCCGCGAAAAGCCGCATGGAACTTCCGACACTATCTACTAAGTCATTTATATATATTGTGAAAAGCAATGGTCCCATAACACTCCCCTGTGGCACGCCAGAGGTTACTTTAACGTCTGTAGACGTCTCTCCATTGATAACATCATGCTGTGTTCTGTTTGCTAAAAACTCTTCAATCCAGCCACACAGCTGGTCTGATATTCCGTAGGCTCTTACTTTGTTTATCAGGCGACAGTGCGGAACTGTATCGTACACCTTCCGGAAGTCAAGAAAAATAGCATCTACCTGGGAGCCTGTATCTAATATTTTCTGGGTCTCATGAACAAATAAAGCGAGTTGGGTCTCACACGATCGCTGTTTCCGGAATCCATGTTGATTCCTACATAGTAGATTCTGGGTTTCCAGAAATGACATGATACACGAGCAAAAAACATGTTCTAAAATTCTACAAGAGATCGACGTAAGAGATATAGGTCTATAGTTTTGCGCATCTGCTCGACGACCCTTCTTGAAGACTGGGACTATCTGTGCTTTTTTCCAATCATTTGGACTTTCCAATCATGTGACTTAACATCTGAGGTCATCAGTCCCATAGACTTAGACCTACTTAAACCTAACTAACCTGAGGACATCACACACATCCATGCCCGAGGCAGGATTCCAACCTGCGACCGTAGCAGCCGCGTGCTTCCGGACTGAAGTGCCTAGAACCGCTCGACCACAGCGGCTGGCCAATCAGAATTATTGACTGTTTTTATTCCTCGTTTCGTCAGAAAAGTGGAATGAAGGCTGCACCTAGAAAGTGGACCGCCGTCTGGTCGCTTTTTAGTGGTGCAAATCACCGCTATCTAGAGACACAGGAAGATTATTCTGAGAAAAATGAGCTGTTCTTCAGTTCTTTCGGAGTATATTATAAAGAGATGCACGTGATGAGTGATTAATGGTGTGCTGTAAACAGCGGAGTTGCGCCAACAGTCCAGCCAGCGAGTATGCATAACAACAGAGCTCGCTCCATCTAAAGATGACTTAGGTTGGTTCTAAAAATATTTGCATAAGACGCGATCAACAGCGCACAGTAAGTCCATTGTCTCAATACGTGGGACGCCACCTCATTTTCTGAGTCCAGCCTAAAAGAGGAAAGACTCGTTATCATAGTCAGTCCTATATGTGAGCTGTACTTCCGATATTTCAGTACGCGGAATTCCACCTCATTTATTATTCTGAATCTAACAGAGGAGAAAATCTTTATCGTAGTCAGTCCTATGTATGAGCCAGTCGAAACTTAACACTCGTTGTAATGGTTCATCTACATCTACGTGATAACTCTGCTATTCACAATAAAGTGCCTGGCAGACGGTTCTATGAACAACCTTCATGCTGTCTCTCTACCGTTCCACTCTCGAACGGCACTTAAATTTTTCTGTGCGAGCTCTGATTTCTGTTGTTTTTTCGTGATGATCATTTCTCCCTATGTAGGGGGTGCCAACAGAATGTTTTCGCAATCGTAAGAGAGAACTGGTGATTGAAATTTCATGAGAAGGTCCCGCTGCGACGAAAAACGCATTTGTCTAATCATTGCCACTCCAAATCTCGTATCATGTCTGTGACACTCTCTCTCCTCTTCCGCGATAATACAAAACGAGCTCTCCTTCTTTGTACTTTTTCGATGTCATCCGTCAGTCCCACCTGATGCGGATCCCACACCGCACAGCAATACTCCAGAATAGGGAGGACAAGCGTGGTGTAAGCAGTCTCTTTGGTAGACCTCTTGCACCTTCTCAGTGTTCTGCCAATGAATCGCAGTCTTTGGGTTGCTCTACCCACAATATTATCTATGTGATCGTTCCAATTTAGGTTATTTGTTATTGTAATCCCTAAGTATGTAGTTGAATTTACAGCCCTCAGATTTGTGTGACTTATTGCGTAATCGAAATATAGCTGATTTCTTTTAGTACTCATGTGAATAACTTAACACTTTTCTTTATTCAGGGTAAATTGCCACTTTTAGGGCCATACAGATATCTTATGTAAATCATTTTGCAGGTCGGTTTGATCATCTGATGACTTTACAAGACGATAAATGACAGCATCATCTGCAAACAATCTAAGACAGCTACTCAGATTGCCTCCCATGTCGTTAATACAGATCAGGAACAATAGAGGGCCTATAACACGCCAGATATTACTTCTGTTTTATTCGATGACTTTCCGTCTATTAATACGAACTGTGACCATTCTGACAGGAAATCACGAACCCAGTCGCACAACTGAGGCGATACTCCGTATTCACGCAGTTTCGTTTGAAGACGCTTGTGAGGAAGGTATCGAAATACTTCTGGAAATCTAAAATTATGGAATCAATTTGACCTCCCCTGTCGATAGCACTTATTACTTCATGAGTATAAAGAGCTAGTTGTGTTTCACAATAACGATATTTTCTGAATCTGTGCTGACTATGTGTCAATAAATCGTTTTCTTCGAGGTACTTCATAATGTCCAAATACAGAATATGTTCTAAAACTCTTTTGCAAGTCGCCGTTATGATATAGGCCTGTAATTCACCGGATTTCTCTTACTTCCGTTTTTTGCTTTTGGTGTGACTTGCGCAATTTTCCAGTCTTTAGGTAAGGATCTTTCTGTGAGCGAGTGGTTGCATATAATTGCTAAATATGGAGCTATTTTATCTGTGAGGGAACCTGACTGGTATACAATCTGGACCGAAGGCCTTGCCTTTATTAAGTGATTTAAGGTGCTTTGTTAGACCGAGGATATCTACTTCTATGTTTCTCATTTTCGTAGTTGTTCTTGATTGGAATTCAGCAATATTTACTTCGTCTTCTTTGGTGAAGAAGTTTCGGAAAATCGTGTTTCATGACTCTGCTTTAGTGGCACTTCATCAGTTATTGTTATTGCGGAGTGAAGGTATTGATTGCGCCTTGCCACTGGCGTGTTTATGTATGACCAGAATCTTTTTGGGTTTTCTTCCAGATTTCGAGACAGAATTTCGTTGTGGAAATTATTAAATGCATTTCGCATTGAAGTATTTCGAACTTCTGTAAAACTTTGCCAATCTAGCGGATTTTGAGTTCTTTTAAATTTGGCATGCTTTTCTCGTTGCTTCTGCAACAACGATCTGACCCGTTTTGTGTACCATGGGGTATCAGTACCATCACTTATTAATTTATCTGGTATATACCTCTCAATTGCTGTTGATACTATCTCTTTGAAAGCATTCCACAACTTTTCTATACTTACATGATCACATCGGAAGGAGTGAAGACTGTCTCTTGAAAAGAGCATTTTTATCAGCTTTTTTTTTTAAATAGATATACTTTGCGTTTCATTTTGATGGTTGTAGGTGTTACGGTATTCAGCATAGCAGCAACTGCCTTGTGGTCGCTAATCGCTGTATTCGTCACAACACTCACTATTTGTCCAGGATTATTTGTTGCTAAAAGGTCAAGCAGGCTTTCGCCACCATTTACGCTTCGAGTGGGCTCATGAACTAATTGCTCAAAATAATTTTCTGAGAAAGCATTCAGTACAGTTTCGGATGATGTTTTATGCCTGCCGCCGGCTTTAAACGTGTAAATTTTCCAGCATATCGAGGGCAGATTGAAATCACTAAGGGCTATAATTGTATGAGCGGAGTACCTATTTGAAATGAGACTCAAGTTTTCTTTGAACTGTTCACCAACTGTGTCTTCTGAGTCGGTGGGGGGGGGGGGGGGGTAGGTAAAACGACCCAATTAAT
This sequence comes from Schistocerca serialis cubense, assembly GCF_023864345.2. NCBI lineage: Eukaryota > Metazoa > Arthropoda > Insecta > Orthoptera > Acrididae > Schistocerca > Schistocerca serialis. Next base: position 737,225,827 of record NC_064639.1, on the reverse strand, counting down.
AGTTTAGTCCGATTGTCAGATATAACCTCTAGCCATACTATTTCACACGAACTATCTACTTCAATTTCGCTACAAGGCAAACTACCTCTGACAGCAATAAATGCTCCACCACCAACTGTATTTAATCTATCCTTTCTGAACACTGTTAGATAGTTTGAAAAAATTTCAGCTGAACTTATTTCCAGCTTTAGCTAGTTTCAGTGTCGCAGTCCAGTTCTCAAGTGTCCATTCTTACGCAGTTTGTCAGTAGCAGCTCTCTATACCTACAACTATTTGAGCTTCAGTGCTTTGTATTAGGCCTTGGAGCTCTGGTTCTTTCCCAACACAGCAACTACAATTTACTACTACAATACCAATCGTTACTACAACTACCTCACTGTGTTTTACCTGCCACTTTCAGACGGACCTCCCTTCTGTGGTTCCCTGAGACCCTCTAACCTAAAAAACCGCCCAGTCCCTTCCACATAGCCTCCGCTACCCGTGTAGCCGCCTCCTGCGTGTAGTGGACTCCTGACCTATTAATCGGAACCTGTAAACTCACCACCCGATGGCGCAAGTCAAGGAACCTGCAACCTACAAGGTCACAGAACTGCCTGAGCCTCTGATTCAGACCCTCCACTCGGCACTGCACCAAAGGCCCACAGTCGGTTCTATCGACGATGCTGCAGATGGTGAGCTCCGCTTTAATCTCGGAAGCAAGACTGGCTGTCTTTACCGTTTCCGCTAGCCGCCCGAAACCAGACAGAATGTGCTCCGATCCAAAGCGACACATGTCATTGGTAGACATGAGCCACCACCTGCAGTTATAACGGTTATAACAACTTGAACACAGATATATTTACAAAATAATGTATAGTATTTCCACGTTTCTTCACTTAAAATTACCTTTTCATTATACAAAATTAAACTTTATAATATTTTCTTAAGTAAACCCAAGCACTCGTGATTAGTGCGTGCTCACATCGTGGCCGGGATAGTTTAACTGCGTTACACAGTGTCTTACTTTTCCCTGCCTCCTTGTGCAGTGCACGCTTTCGTGATAGCTCGGCAATGGTCACAAACATTCGTAACTTGAAATTAATTCCTTTGTTGACTTCGTTGGGTCAATTTTTAATGACTGAAATTGTAATTACATAAACATCACTATGCGTGAAGTCCTCAGCATTGGAGCATTGGCATACTGGTCAAACTTTCATTAATAATATTGGACATTGTGCATCTTGGCGCCACATCTGATACGGGAATTCGTACGATCTGTCATCACTCAAGGGCATTTTAGCCTATTTGTATCGCTTTCCCACGCTACCAGTGCACATGGTATGACCATGTCGCTTGTAGAGTGGCTAATCTGACTTTTCTACCAGCTTGAACTAGTGTACGCAGTTTTATGTCCCATACATTTTCGATGAGATTTATGTTGAGCGAGCCGGATGGCCAGATCATTCGCTCGAATTATCCAGAATGTTCTTCAAACCAACCGTGAACAGTTGTGACCCTTCGACATGACGCAGTTTAGTATGGTAAAATGAAGTCCATGAATGGCTGCAAATAGTCTCCAAGTAGCTGAACGTAACTACTGTATTTCCCGTTAATGATTGGTTCATGTGAACGCGGCCCACATGACTATGGAGACACCACCAGCTGGCACAGTGGCTTGTTGACAACCTGGGTGCTTGGATCCCTGGGGTCTGCGCTGCACTCGAACCCTACCATCAGCTCTTACCAACTAAAATCCGAGCTCATCTGACCAGGTCACGGTTTTCCAGTTACCTGGGATGTAACTGCCATGGTCGTGAGCCGAGAACAGGCGCTGCAGACGACGTCGAGCTGTTTCCAATGGCACTCATGTTGGTCGTCTGCTGACATCTCCCATTAACGTCAAATTTCGAGGCACCGCTGTAACGGATACCTTTGTCGTGTGTCTCACATCGATGTCTCAGGTCCTTTCACGCAGTGTTGCTTTCCTTAGCATTGACAACTCTATGCAAACGTCTCTGCTCTCGATCGTTAAGTGAAGACCGTCGGCCACTGTGTTGCCCATGGTGAGAAGTAAGACCTGAAATTTGGTATTCTAAGCATACTTTTGACACTTAAATTGAGAAATATTGCGTTCCTTAACGATTTCCGAAATTGGATGTCCCATGCGTCTAGCTACAACTAGCATTCAACGTTCAAAGTCTGTTAATTCCGCACTACGGTCGCAGATTCGAATCCTGCCTCGGGCATGGATGTGTGTGAAGTCCTTAGGTTAGTTAGGTTTAAGTAGTTCTAAGTTCTAGAGGACTGATGACCTCAGCAGTTAAGTCCCATAGTGATCAGAGCCATTTGATTTTGTTAATTCCGTCGCGTGGCCATAAACTAGTTGCAAACCTTCTCACATAGATCACCAGAGTACAAATGGCAGCTTCGCAGTGCCACTTCGCGATACCATAGCCACCTGTCTACATGCTACATGCATATTACTATCCCACGACTGTTGTCACCTTAGCCCATGCTGTGCATGCGACTAGTCATTCCTCCACTTCCCTAATGACCAGATCTAAATAAAAGTATGTGGCCAGCTCTTAATGAGCGATTATTTCAATAATTTCTAGAAGGTGATTATATTGCTCAACAGACTGTTCTCTCACTTCAGGAAAATTAACTAAATTGCAGCTAGGAGAAATATGGCAAAAAATAACTGTCCTCAACATAGTAGTCTTTCTTTTCTAAACAAACTCATTTATTCCTCATGTATGATTAATCTGAACGTGTGGCGGTAGATTGACAGACCTCGTTGCCTGTAATACGTATGGTGATCAATTTTACGTTCCGATAATGTTGTAAAATAAATCAAAGTTCTTATCACTCGAAACTCACAGAAAAGTAATTGAAAACCCGGAGCACCTTTAAGTGGTTCTAATTCGAAGACCACTGAACCAAATGCTAAGTCATTGAGCAAGCGAACACTCGCGGATATTATGATAAGTCCTGAACGCAAATACCACTCTAGGAAAAATTCCTAAGTCAAGAGCAATATTTAGCAGTTCAGATTAAAAATCCAACACCCTAACCGGCCAATGACGTGAGGTTCAGAGGAGCCGGCACGGTAGATGATCGTGTTCAATCAGGAGACTTTTCACCTTCAGTAATAGTAGTAGTAACAATAATAATAATAATAATAATAATAATAATAATAATAATAATAATAATGAATGAGTGAAGTTCTCATCGATGGAATTTGAAAGATATCATGCGACATCTGCACAGAACTACTGACGAACAAACGACGACGCAATAGATCGGAGGTCTCGGCGGAAGTTCGAGTCCTCCCTCGGGCATGGGTGTGTGTGTTTATCCTTAGGATAATTTAGGTTAAGTAGTGTGTAAGCGTAGGGACTGATGACCTTAGCAGTTAAGTCCCATAATATTTAAAAAAAATAGATCGGAAGAAAGAAAAAGAAGAGGTGTCAACGAGCAACGCGAAAACGTTCTGAGTCCTAGGTTCGAATCCCATCACTGCTTAAATTTTTAATGAAAATTATCAGCAGTACAGGGAGTTACCCTTGTTCTGCCAACGGGCTTGTCAAAGATGGCGGAGGAGCGGACAGGCGGAAGAATCAACAGTGATCTGTTGCATGAGGATTGAGAAAGAAACCCAAATCACTCCATTAAAGACATGGTACATGTGGCCAGTAATTGAAAAAAATCTCATGACCATCTCTCCATTAGCTGAGTTCTGCAATAAATTTCAGCTAATAATAGGGAATACACTGTACAAAAATCACAAGAGGAGAAGGTGTGTTTGGAAAACATCTCTAGATACGGGAAGATTCAAGCTGGATTAAATCATGGTCTGACAGAGAATCCGAAACCAGACATTGAAAGGTAAAGTGTAGCCAGGAGCAGACACTGACTCGAATCACATTTTATTAATAATGAAGACCATTCCGCAGTCTAAGAGTCTCGAATCGAAGAATTACTGTGCAAAGAAGTGGGATACTGGAGTACTGAAGAATGATGAGTTGCGTTTGAGATTCTTTGTGTTGCTATAGATGGTGGTAATTAACACCACGGTACGATGAATAGAAGTGTATATCTCTAAGAAGGGCACACACAGATGCTGGACATCCAAACGTAAGTACAAGGAAAGGTGCTACAAAAAGCCTTGTGTAACAAAAAACCGCCTCAACTCATGCACGAAAGAAGAAAATAGAAAACGTTCAGGCAAATTCAGGAATAAAGAAATATAAGTCATTTAACAATGAAATAAATAGGTCGTGGAGCGAAGCCAAGGGGAAATGGCTCCAGGAAGAATGTGAATCTAAAAATAACGCTCCTAACAGCCGTGCTTGCTTCGTAGTGGGTATATTCCAGCAGTGGCAGAGGCTCTACATGTCTTCTGCTAGGATCTGACTGCTCGACACGGCACTTTCTCTGTAACTCTGAATACCAGTCTCCCGACGAATCCCGTTTTACAGTATCGTGATCTTGCGTGTGAAGAACCTATTTAAGGAGATTCCACTCTTGTCCCATGGAAGGACTCTCCCTGTTTCTAAAATATCACAGTAGTCTCCTGGATTGTTCGATTCTATGCAACAGGTCCTGCATTACTGTACGGTCTGCTGTCTGTAACAGATAGTTCAAAGAAACCGTTATTTACGATTACGCGTTTTTAGGAGCGCTGTTACAGTAATCGAAAATATCAGAAATGTAGCTTTGAGAATGTGATTTGATTTTTATCGAAAGGTGAGAGCTGAGAAAGCGATGAGCAGATTTTGTGACGGAAAACGAATTTAAAAATCAAATATCAACGGAAATTTCCATTGTTAGCAGTAGGGATCGTCTGACCTCAGGGTTAGTACCACAACTTTTTTTTTTTGAGTGTGTGAGGGGAGGGGAACACAGTGTCACGCTTCGCTTGACGAATTACGGTGCGATTTCTGGTTGAAGAGCAAATTTTCCCACTTCAGTACAGGTACTACGCACATGGAAAGTGCTATAGTTTGGCATACGCTCTTACTGTTGTAGTGGACAAGTCATTTAGTTTGTAATTGCATACGTAACCGCACGACACATGGAATAGTGTTTCAGTACCGCAAGGGTGCGTTTAGTTTTATCGTCCGTGTATTCCGGACGAGCCGTAACCACCAGGCCGCTCTCGTTTATTTGTTGTGCAGTCGTGCAGCAGAGTGGCTGCCTGACACGTGGCCTGGAGTGTTGCGGGTTGCCGCGACTGCTTGTGACAGCTGATACTCGCCGCTCCCCGCATGACATGCGTCAGCATGCAGATCCCGTGCTGTAAAATCCACTCGCCTGTCTGCAAATACACAGCTGTCACCGCGCTCAGCGCACCACGATTATCATAGACACCTGTTTACCTGGTTACAGAAATAACTGTGACAGACTTTCGCACTTCTAGACCAGAATCACTTTTCCAGATGTCTTATGATCTCTAGAGTTTGCAGTTACGGAGCAGAAAATAGCAACACCAGGAAGGTGTTGTGCGACATAAACGAAAGTTGGTAGGCATATTTTCTACAACTGAAAGACGCCTATGCAAATTTGGCGCCAGTTGCATGAGTGGCGCTAGTAGCGCCACTATGAGGAAGAAAATCAGATTAGTTTTAAATACGATTTGTAAAGGGAGCGAAAGGCTATTTACAATTTGTACAGAAACCAGATGGGAGTTATAAGAGTCGAGGGACATCAAGGCGAAGCAGTGCTTGGGAAGGAAGTGAGAAACGTTTGTAGCCTGTCCTCGGTGTTATTCAATCTGTATATTGAGCAAGGAGTAAAGGATACGAAAGAAAAATTCGGAGTAGGTATTAAAATCCATGGTGAAGAAATAAAAACTTTTAAGGTTCGCCGATGACATTGTAATACTATCAGAGACAGCAAAGGACTTGGAAGAGCAGTTGAACGTAATGGACAGTGCCTTGAATGGAGGATATAAGAGGAACATCAATAAAAGCAAAACGAAGGTAATGGAATGCAGTTGAATTAAGTCGGGTGATGCTGAGGGAATTAGATTAGGAAGTGAGACACTTAAAGTAGTAAAGGAGTTTTGCTATTTGTGGAGCAAAATAATTGATGATGGTTGAAGTGGAGAGGATATATAATGTAGGCTGGCAGTGGCAAGGAAAGCGTTTCTGAAGAAGAGAAATTTGTTAACATCGAGTATAGATTTAAGTGACAGAAAGTCGTTTCTCAAAGTATTTTCATGGAGTGTAGCCCTGTATGGAAGTGAAACATGGATGATAAATAGTTTGGACAGGAAGAGAATAGAAGCTTTCGAAATGTGGTGCTACGGAAGAATGCTGAAGATTGGATGGGTAGATCACAAAACTAATGAGGAGGTATTGAATAGAATTGGGGAGAAGAGGAGTTTGTGGCACAACTTGACTAGAAGAAGGGATCGGTTGGTAGGACGTGTTCTGAGGCATCAAGGGATCACCAATTTAGTAATGGAGGGCAGCTTGGAGGGTAAAAATCGTAGAGGGAGACCAAGAGCAGATTCAGAAGGATGTAGGCTGCAGTATGTACGGGGAGATGAATCAGCTTGCACAGGATAGAGTAGCATGGAGAGCTGTATCAAACCAGTGTCAGGACTGGAGACCATAACAACAACAACAACAACGTAATGAGGGTCAGTTACCTTTGACCTTGGACGAAGTGAGGTGATGTTAGTCAACAATACCCTTAGAGCTACGAAGACACCTATGTCAACATCTCATTGAGTTTGAACGACGTGATGTAACAGGGCTACGGGAAACTGGATGTTCCTTCTGCGATACTGCAGAAGGACTTGGCAGAAATGTAGCCATCGTACATGATTGTTGGCAGCGGTGGTCATGAGAAAGCACTGTCGCAAGAAGACCGATTCCGGACTTCCACTTGGCACTACCGAGAGGGAAGACCATCGTATTCGGCATATTTAAAGCAAACCTGATTAGAATCCCCACATTTCCGCTATTAGCGGCACTCTCGTGCGGCTGGGGTGGAATTTGAAAGATATGTTCCAACTTTCGTTTATGTCGCACAACTCCTTCTTGCCGACCGGGGTGGCCGAGCGGTTCTAGGCGCTACAGTCTGGAACGGCGCGACCGCTACGGTCGCAGGTTCGAATCCTGCCTCGGGCATGGATGTGTGTGATGTCCTTAGGTTAGTTAGGTTTAAGTAATTCTAAGTTTTAGGGGACTGATGACCTCAGATGTTAAGTCCCATAGTGCTCAGAGCTATTTGAACCATTTTTTGAACTCGTTCTTAGTGTTACGTTTTCCTTTCCGACAGTACTCCTTCTGCAGCAGCAAACTGAACAGCTGTTGGCACCAGAGTGGCTCAAAGAACTGTTACAAATCGGTTACTTCAAACACAACTCCGAGCCAGTCGCCATGTCGCGTGCATTGCACTAATCCCAAACCGCAACCATTTGGGATTTCAGGAGTGTCAAGCGGGAGCTCATTGGAGGGCAGGGTGGAGATGTGTTGTGTTTTTTGAACATATGGGTTCTGCCTCGGTGCCACTCATGTCCATGCCTTGGTTAGATTGAGGCCAGTTGAGGGTCTGCAATCAACCCGTCTGCGTGTTACACACATTGGGCCTACAGATAGAGTTACGTCTGAGGTGAGATTTCGCATGACTCCAGGAGCACTCTAGTGGCTATCGCACGTGCCCTGACTGACAATTTGTACGTCAATCTGGTGATTCGACCAGCTGTGCCGCCATTCATGAACAGGATACCGGACGCCCACATACCGCTGTTGTAACCCAACATGCTCTACAGGGTGTCGACGTATTGCCTTGGCAGCTCGATCGCCAGATCTGTCTCCAATCGAGCACATATGGGATATAATCGGACGACAACTCCAGCTCATCCACAATCAGCATTAACCGTCTCTGTATTGACCGGCACAGTGCAACAGGCATGAAAATGCGTCCCACAAACTGACATCCGGTACCTGTACAACACATCAGCATGCTTGCAGTCAACATTCTGACGGTTACATCGGTTATTAATGTATTACCATTTCATATGTGTGATGGCTTATGTAGAGTTTAAATTAGTTTGCCATCTTCCAACGTTAATGACCTAAATATGTTATCTAGACAAACGTATTTCCGAAATTTCACGAATTTTTCTTGGTACTGCTGCTTTTTTTCCGTCAGTGCAGTTTTTCGTGTGGGCTTACACCACCGTGTAAAGTAGTGCAGTTACCAGTGAGATCTGACGTTGCAGTGACTGTTAAAGGTGAACTAATGGTTTAGAGTGTATAAACCATACGCAAACATTAGAAATTATGTGAAACGGATATTCATAGACAGTGACTATCAAAGCAGTAGCCACTTAGTACCAGTAACGTATTCAAAATATCCACGGGTATGCTGCCGGTCTATAGTGTCCAACGGGCACAATATTTCGGCGATCAAACATGTCGCCATCATCAGGTGAACTGACGGACTGAGCTCCTGTGAACGTGCCGGCACGGAGATCCGTACGCTATGGCTGCTCAGAGGGAACTGGGTTCGGTCGCGGCGGCGGCCGATTTAAATACCCTCCGCCCGCGGCGCGCTCCCTCCGCCGTCCACGCCCAGCGCCACGGTCGTGCGGCGGAACAGATTGCGACGGCGTCTGAGATGACGTCGGTGTGATGGCTCTGTCCGCCGTGGTCGTCACAACTATACGTCTGCTCGATTTACTCTTGATTAACCCGATCGCTGGTTCCCAAGCCTTGCTAAGATTATAGCCACAGTCACGGTTTATGAGGTCGTCATTGGTGCGAATTTCGATGGCCTCTCTAACAACGCTGTCCCAGTATCTCGACGTCTGTACCAGAATCCTCGTGCGGTCATACTCCATGGCGTGATTTTCCGACAAACAATGTTCAGCGACCGCCGACTTGCTCGGATACATCAGTCGAGTGTGCCTCTGGTGTTCACGGCATCGATCCTCGACGGTACGCATCGTCTGACCAATATACGACTTGCCACATTGACACGGAATCTGGTACACGCCGGCCTTCCTCAAACCGAGGTCATCTTTGGCGCTCCCCACCAGTGCACGAGTTTTATTTGGAGGACAAAACACAGTTCCGACCCGGTGTTTCTTCAGAATGCGGGCGATTTTTCCCGAGAGTGCGCCTGTGTATGGAATAAATGCAGTGCCTACCTCCTCCCTCGTGACTTCATCCATCTCAACAGGTTGTGCTGCAGTGGTAGGGCGGAGAGCACGTTGAATCTGCCACTCTGAGTACCCATTTTTTCGAAATACAGTTCTCAGATGTTCCAATTCCTGGGGTAGACTCTCTGCGTCAGAGATAGTGCGCGCCCTATGTACTAGAGTTTTAAGTACCCCATTCCTCTGTGAAGGGTGGTGGCAGCTGTCTGCATGCAAATACAGATCAGTGTGCGTAGCCTTCCGATACACCCCATGACCTAGGGTGCCGTCAGCCCTTCTCTTGATCAAGACGTCAAGGAAAGGTAATTTACCCTCCGTTTCAGTCTCCATAGTGAATTTGATGTTGGGGTGTATGGAGTTTAGATGTGTAAGGAAGTCAACGAGTTTATCCATACCATGTGGCCAGATGACGAACGTGTCGTCAACGTAACGGAAAAAGCAAGTAGGTTTCCATACGGATGACGACAGGGCTTCCTCCTCGAAGTTCTCCATGTACAAATTCGCTACCACCGGTGAGAGTGGGCTACCCATGGCGACTCCCTCCGTTTGTTCGTAGTATTCTCCATTAAAAAGAAAATACGTGGAAGTCAAGACATGCCTAAAAAGTTCAGTGGTCTTCTCGTCAAACTTCTGACTAATCAATTCTAGTGACTCTCCCAGGGGTACCCCCTTCTAACAGCCGTGTACCGCAAGTCTCTAGAGAAACGGAGGGTTCCAAATGATTGGAAAAGAGCACAGGTAGTCCCAGTCTTCAAGAAGGGTCGTCGAGCAGATACGCAAAACTATAGACCTATATCTCTTACGTCGATCTCTTGTAGAATTTTAGAACATGTTTTTTGCTCGCGTATCATGTCATTTCTGGAAACCCAGAATCTACTATGTAGGAATCAACATGGATTCCGGAAACAGCGATCGTGTGAGACCCAACTCGCCTTATTTGTTCATGAGACCCAGAAAATATTAGATACAGGCTCCCAGGTAGATGCTATTTTTCTTGACTTCCGGAAGGCGTTCGATACAGTTCCGCACTGTCGCCTGATAAACAAAGTAAGAGCCTACGGAATATCAGACCAGCAGTGTGGCTGGATTGAAGAGTTTTTAGTAAACAGAACACAGCATGTTGTTATCAATGGAGAGACGTCTACAGACGTTAAAGTAACCTCTGGCGTGCCACAGGGGAGTGTTATGGGACCATTGCTTTTCACAATATATATAAATGACTTAGTAGATAGTGTCGGAAGTTCCATGCGGCTTTTTGCGGATGATGCTGTAGTATACAGAGAAGTTGCTGCATTAGAAAATTGTAGCGAAATACAGGAAGATCTGCAGCGGATAGGCACTTGGTGCAGGGAGTGGCAACTGACCCTTAACATAGACAAATGTAATGTATTGCGAATACATAGAAAGAAGGATCCTTTATTGTATGATTATATGATAGCGGAACAAACACTGGTAGCAGTTACTTCTGTAAAATATCTGGGAGTATGCGTACGGAACGATTTGAAGTGGAATGATCATATAAAATTAATTGTTGGTAAGGCGGGTACCAGGTTGAGATTCATTGGGAGAGTGCTTAGAAAATGTAGTCCATCAACAAAGGAGGTGGCTTACAAAACACTCGTTCGACCTATACTTGAGTATTGCTCATCAGTGTGGGATCCGTACCAGGTCGGGTTGACGGAGGAGATAGAAAAGATCCAAAGAAGAGCGGCGCGTTTCGTCACCGGGTTATTTGGTAACCGTGATAGCGTTACGGAGATGTTTAATAAACTCAAGTGGCAGACTCTGCAAGAGAGGCGCTCTGCATCGCGGTGTAGCTTGCTGTCCAGGTTTCGAGAGGGTGCGTTTCTGGATGAGGTATCGAATATATTGCTTCCCCCTACTTATACCTCCCGAGGAGATCACGAATGTAAAATTAGAGAGATTAGAGCGCGCAGGGAGGCTTTCCCACAGTCGTTCTTCCCGCGAACCATACGCGACTGGAACAGGAAAGGGAGGTAATGACAGTGGCACGTAAAGTGCCCTCCGCCACACACCGTTGGGTGGCTTGCGGAGTATCAATGTAGATGTAGATGTAGATGTAGATGTAAACAAGGAAACGACGTCAAAGCTCACCATGATATCTGACTCATCCAACCTGAAGCTATCAAGGCGTTTAACAAAATCCACGGAATTACGGATGTGATGAGGGCATTTACCCACATAAGGACTTAATATTCCCGTCAGGTATTTGGCCAACAAATATGTAGGTGCCCTGATGTTGCTGACAATGGGGCGTAATGGCACCCCCTCTTTGTGAACCTTCGGGAGTCCATATAGTCTAGGCGGTACCGGACCTTGGGGTAACAATTTCTTAGCGTCACCCTCCGGTAAATCTGCGTCCTTGAGAAGCGCCCTCGTCTTGTTCTCCACCTTCTTTGTAGGGTCAACGCTGATCTTCCGGTAGGAATCGTCATTTAGCAGGCTCTGCATCTTATCAGTGTAGTCCTTATGGGAGACAACAACTGTAGCATTGCCTTTGTCAGCCGGTAAGACAACAATTTCAGAGCGCTCCCTCAGATCACGAATGGCCGCCCTCTCTTTACTGCTGATATTTGACTTCATCGGCTTGGATTTCGTCAACGCACGACAAGTTTCACGACGTATTTCCTCGGCTGATTCTGGCGGAAGTCGAGCTGCAACCTGTTCAACAGCACTAACAATTTCTGCGACCGGAGTGAACTTGGGAGTGGGAGCGAAGTTGAGACCTTTCTGCAAAACGGAGACCGCATCATCACTCAACACCATGCCACTCAGATTGATGACAGTCTTGCACGGAACCTGCAGGGATGGTTTGTCAAGGAGACGTGAGAACTTAGCTGTTTGACGTCCCGTAGCCTTCTTATGGGCAGAATCAGGTGACACCCAGGTGACACCATCAATCCAATCCCAGGAACAAGAAGTGAACTTACTAGCCAGTTGCAAATGTAGTTTGAGTAATTCCTGTGAGATAAACTCAAGGCTCCGGCGGGTGAATTGCACTCTCTCACGTACCAATGCGAGGCTGGCTCGTTTCTTGATTCTCTTAGCTCCAAATAAAACTCGTGCACTGGTGGGGAGCGCCAAAGATGACCTCGGTTTGAGGAAGGCCGGCGTGTACCAGATTCCGTGTCAATGTGGCAAGTCGTATATTGGTCAGACGATGCGTACCGTCGAGGATCGATGCCGTGAACACCAGAGGCACACTCGACTGATGTATCCGAGCAAGTCGGCGGTCGCTGAACATTGTTTGTCGGAAAATCACGCCATGGAGTATGACCGCACGAGGATTCTGGTACAGACGTCGAGATACTGGGACAGCGTTGTTAGAGAGGCCATCGAAATTCGCACCAATGACGACCTCATAAACCGTGACTGTGGCTATAATCTTAGCAAGGCTTGGGAACCAGCGATCGGGTTAATCAAGAGTAAATCGAGCAGACGTATAGTTGTGACGACCACGGCGGACAGAGCCATCACACCGACGTCATCTCAGACGCCGTCGCAATCTGTTCCACCGCACAACCGTGGCGCTGGGCGCGGACGGCGGAGGGAGCGCGCCGCGGGCGGAGGGTATTTAAATCGGCCGCCGCCGCGACCGAACCCAGTTCCCTCTGAGCAGCCATAGCGTACGGATCTCCGTGCCGGAACGTTCACAGGAGCTCAGTCCGTCAGTTCACCTGATGATGGCGACATGTTTGATCGCCGAAATATTGTGCCCGTTGGACACTATAGACCGGCAGCATACCCGTGGATATTTTGATTTTCAAATACGCCGGGAGAAACTCAAGAATCACAGTAACGTATTGTTCAAATGTGTGTGAAATCTTATGGGACTTAACTGCTAAGGTCATCAGTCCATAAGCTTACACACTACTTAACCTAAATTAACCTAAGGACAAACACACACACCCATGCCCGAGGGAGGACTCGAACCTTCGCCGGGACCAGCCGCGTATTGTTCATTTATTTACCAGTAACTTGTTTTGAAGACTGCAATTCATCTTCACTGTCAGTATTTGCCCGCCAGTAGTCAACTGAGCCTTTGGGTCAATGATACTATCAGTAGCTGGTACTCGTCTATGATTTCCTATTGCAATACGCAGCTTCAACAAAACTGATAACTGTACTTATTATACAAAGAATGCAAAGTTTTTGTTTAATTGATACACATGAAACTGTTGTTATAAGCAACAAAGGAAGAAATTGCTATTCAGATAGCAAGGAAACACTGTAAAAGTACAGAATAAGGACGCTCATCATCTTTATGTATGCTTCTTACACGTCGTAATAGAAAGAACACAAGCAGTTACGCAAAAATTATCAACACAGAATTCTCATGGTTGATATGATTTGAGTACATACACAAAAAACTGAGCACGTCAGGATCTGTGGTACATGCAAGCGTGGACAGCTGGTGTGATGTGTCGATTCCCGGGTAAGTTGACCTGCTGACGCGTGGTCATTGCTTGGACGAAAACAGCCTTTATCGCCACATCTGTGGCTTTGAGAGCAAGGTAAAACTACCACACACCGTTCAACAGATCTGTTCTGTTGGCAATAGCGGTCACGCGCTGGCTCGCAAAAGATAAGCAGCATGTATCGTCTGCAACAATTCGACTGGAGAGATGCCACGTAAATAACAATCAGTCCGGTATTACTGATGTGATCACCTGCTACGTTCGATGTCAACGATGTCACAGACGGCGGGTGGCAGCACTTGCAGTGGAGGATTTATCGTGTATTGGGTGGGCAGGGAGGGGGGGGGGGGGCGCGGAACACAGTGCAGTCATTGTCTTAATGCTGAAAAGGAACGATCTATACGACGTCTAAAAGGGCATCATCATAATTGGCTGTCGGGCCACGGATGGAAGCATTTCCAAACCGACTACGTTAGTAAACTGGTCGTCTGCCATCGTGGATCAACTATACCGTTTTCTCGTTATCCAAATCCGGGGCTGAGGCAAAAGTGGCGCACTAGAGGTGACAGGGTTGATAGATGGTTGCAGTGATGTGTATGGGCGAACACACGTGCAGCTGTTGAGTAACTGACCGCCCTGATCAACTAAAAGACTACCAACAGTTTCACCCCAACGACCGTTTATCGAATGTTGCCATGTATGGACTCCCGCAGCAGGCCCCCGGTTCATGTACCCATGCTGACAGCTTTTCATGGGCGACTAAGGATGGAATTTCAAAGCGAATACCGCAGCTGGACGTCCATTGCGTGACGACAGATGCCCTTTTCAGATGAAACATGTTTTATGCTTCATTGGACTGATGGCCGTTGTCGAGTATGGCGTGAAACGTCTGAAATCAAAACCCTGCAACAAAGGAGGTACTGTAGGCGGTATGGCTCCACGTTTCTTCCAGGACAGCAGTGACTCTTCCTGGACGCCAGCCAGAGGTTCACGCTGCAAAAGGTGATTATTCAGTCTTTTGAGAGGTGGTCACATTAATGTGACTGGACAGTATATTTTAAGGTTGGGGGGGAAGTGGGAACATGATCAGCTGCTTACATATTTAAGGGGACATTGTATGTCTTATGCCGCCAATGTTAAATTATCGAATTTTGCGACCCATTACCTTGGAAACTTTTTAAGCCACCAACTTACAATTTTCCTTATTTATTGAATGCACCTTTCTAGATACACTGAACTAGTATTATTACTAAAATTGTATTGTGGGGCATGTTATCTTCTTTTTCTAACACTCAATTTTTGACAGAATTTTGTAAATAAATGAACATAAAAACAAAACAACTCATGATATTTTAATTATTCTAGTGCCATATGTGTTGAATCATACGCTTGGCATGCTATGAAAATTTCACGTCTGTACCATCAGTATTTTTTTTGTTATTGAGGTTTAAAACTTTTTTATTACAAATTCTTATTCAGACTTACATTTCTGCGTCTTTTATGCACTAGAATTGCCCTGGTCCATAGTTTGTGTCTTCTTCAGTGTCACAACAGCCCACAACAGCCTCCTCCTTTTCTTTCTTGCTTCTTTTGTCATTTGCTGAGCAGTTAACTCTGCTTCACGTACACGAAGCTCATCCAGTTCCCGCAGTCCTTTAGCTGTGTTCTGTTCAAATCTTACCCCTAACTTCTCCAGAACCTCAAGTCTTTCATAGTTACCACCATTAAAAGTTATTACAGCATCAGACGCTGCTAACTTTAGAGTCATAAGGCCAACAGATACATTTTGAGGCACGTGGCACCACACAACATTATTGATGGACTCATTCACATTCTGGGTCTTCCCACGTAAACACTTCTTTAGCAGCTCAGGATTTGCCAAGTCTCTGTAAATAGGTTTGATTGTCTCCATTACTGCTAAAGGAAGACAATGTTTATGTGTAAATTCATGCAGGGTGCCAGAAAATTCAGCTTGGCTACGTTTGTACCAAGTTTTTCGTGGAGATGGACAAAAAGCATGACATGGTTTTTCATCGGTTGATATTCGATGAAAGAAAGCGCTCCACACAGTTCTTTCCATCTTCTCTAAATTTTCAATGTTACCTCTAATGGCATTCCCATAATTCGTATAAAAAGTAATGGAAGTTAGCTTACTACAAAAATTGCCGATAATCACACTACTTTCGACGAAAACTAGTATCAGAAAAAATGACTGATTTGTTTATTCGTAGCCACGCGGGATTAACTGAGCGTTCTAAGGCGCTGCAGTCATAGACTGTGCGGCTGGACCCGCCGGAGGTTCGAGTCTTCCCTCGGGCATGGGTGTGTGTGTTTGTCTTTAGGCTAATTTAGGTTAAGTAGTGTGTAAGCTTATGGACTGATGACCTTAGCAGTTAAGTCCCATAAGATTTTACAAACACCTGAACTTGTTTATTCGTAATGCCAACTTCTGAGGCGTAGCAGTAGGCACAAAACAAAGCAATTCACAGCCTTCTAGACTGTGTAGTTCCCAAAATATGATTGCTCAACTGTGGCAGTACATGCATAACCGCAAAATTTGACAGTCACACCTCAACATTCAAAATATGATTTCAAGGTCTCACAATTGTCTGATTTTAATGTATTATATACCAAAATGTTCAGGAAAGTCCAAAGTACATTATGGAGTGGAAAACAAAGAATGTCAAATTTCAACAAATTTCACGTACAATGTCCCCTTAACCTTAGAACCGGCAGAATGATTGTCTGACATGGAATGGACATGGAGTATGTGACAATAGGCGTTGGGATAAATGCAGGGATCAGACTGTCTCAAAAATACGTAAATGCTACTCAAGCCTGCAGGTTGCGCTGTTGTGTTTGGGCGATTCCGTGTGAGGTCATCAATACGTTGCGAGTTCAGTCGTGGTCACAACAGCGTAGTGTGTAGTTGTGAGTGCAATACGTCAGAGGTACTTTTTGAATTCGCATGCATGTAAAATATGGGTGCTCCTGTGGTGGATGCTTCCGTAACCAAGGTGTTTTGTCTTATAACAGGAGCCATATCGAAGATTTATATCGCATGCATGGAAAGCGGAAGATCATCATCCATTAGGTCACAACGTTGACGAAAGTATGTGTTAAGTGGTCGTAGTGGACGGTAATTGAGGAAGATTCTGACGAAAAATAAGAGGACCATTTCGACAAAAGTCACTACATATCTGAATGTCGCACTCGCAAACCATGTCGGCATCAAAGCAACAAGAACTGAGCAAGGAATTGCAAGGAGAGTTGGAATTCCAAAGCCATTCATCAGTGATGAAAATTCCTGTAACAGTAAAACGTAGTGCTGAAGCCATAGGACTTGGACTGTGGAGCAATGGAAGAAAGTCATTTGGTTGGATGAGTCTTGTTGCAAACTGCTTCCAAGTTCTGGCTCAGTTCACGTCACAAGGGTGAAACATGGCGGAGTTCGGTGATGATTTAGGCAGCTATATCGTGGCATTAGGTGGGTCCAATGGTACTCTGCAGGGTCGCTTTACTGCCAAGCATTGTGTGACCATTTTGGCCTATCAGGTCCATCAGATTGTACAAGTTTGCTTTCCAATGGTGATGCCGTTATATGAAGACGACAGGGCTCATGTTTACACTGCACGCATCGTCCAGCGCTGGTTCTTTCAGCTCGAGAGCGAATTGTCGCATGTCCCCTGGCCAATATAACGGTACTTTGCGGACAGGCGTATCAATTAGCATCATATTAATTAAAATGGGGGATAAATAGACTTTATTTTGGAGAAATTAAAAAAGGGAAAGTAATACGAAACTTTAATAACTGCACAGTATCACTAAGAAGCAATACAATGAAAAGTGATAAAAAGTAATGTAGCAAAGACCAAGCGGGGCAGAAAGATATAGGGGCGCGTTTGTTTTTTAATAAATATGAAAGAACATGTAAAAACTTATTGAGCTCTCTACCTTCAGTTATCGCGATCGGGCTACTCGATGAAAAAGTGGTACGCGACTGCGAAATTCGTTAAGGCGATTATTTAAAGACTCTTCAAGCACGTTTAAAATACATTACGTGTGACGAAGTGATCAGAGATGTTTATTGTCGGGTGGAGTGAAAATGAATCCGACATCATAATTCAAACTTTGTGTTAGCTGGGAAAAATACTCTTGGGAAACTATTACGGTTGTGGAACCCACGAAAGTTGTGCGCAACGGAAAGCTATAGTTTACGTATATCTGCATTTTATAAAATGGTGAAACGCGTGTGCGCGGAACATTAATAGAATCTTATCCTTGGGCGGTTGCGAGGGTAACTGATACAAACAACGCGCCAGCACAAAAAATAGTTCGCTTAATAACTACCAAATACTAATTAACGGGGACCTAAAATACTAAAAAAGAAGCATAGGATCATCACCTCCAACCCCGATTCATATTTCATATTTAATTAGTGAAAAGAGAAGTGTTAATAAACAAACTACATTTCAATTTTATCCACGATTTTGGCTTCATTACGTAGTCTTGACTACATGATAAACAATATCTGTGGAAGTTGTATGCAACGTATCGTCATAATATTTAGCCAACCAATTTTGTGAGACACCAAAAATGTAAATGCATGAAATTGTTCTTACAGCGAATGTATAATGTGTGAGTGCGACGAACTACATTGAGAAACTGAACATCCATTACGTACTTGTATGTTTATCTGCGAAATTGGTCCTTGTCGGTACATCAGCATAGAGTTCGAATAGAATCGCTGGAACATTGCAAACCATTCAGATTAATCGAACATCTAAATACGCATAATGTTGGTACCACCAGGATGTGTTCTTTCTCCTCACCCCCGTGGCAGTAATTGAATTAAGAGTCAGCCGGGAAATACATTTAAATCAATTGACGACCATTGAGCTAGCGTCACGAATTTCCTAATGTCCACTGCCATGTACGAAGGCGAGTGACACCACGAGTGTTATCGCCGATCGAGGGGTGTCGTCGTGATCGTATTGAATGACAATGAGCGGTTACACCAAGTAAATCTCCAGATCTTGAAATTATTGAGCCTTCTTAGTATTTGAAAAGAAAGGTGGGTGTTCGCTATACATCTTCATCATCATTACCAGAATTTGTCAGTATTTTTCAAGAAGGAAGGTGTAAGATTCCCTTGGAAACCACACAGGACCTGTATATATTCATTTCGAGATGACTGCATGGTGTTTTGTATGCCAACGGGTTTTCTACATCGCATTAGTCATTCTAATGTGTTTTTGGTGCATCCATACTTTTGTCCAGTCCCACCTTGCGCAGTACACCACCACCGGCTCCTGTGTAGTTTACGCACAGGTAAGCTTCTGTGTGGTTTACATGTACAGGCAGCTGACAACATCTTGTTATCGCTTGTTGTATGAAGCCAGTATCCTACATATCTGATAAAGATGGTGTGAGTAAGATAGCGAAGATTAGGTTGTGTGTAATCGTAAGGACACTTTCCGTAAATGGACTGGAACAGACAATTTCTGACTGTAGTGTACCCTTTACATTCGTTGTGGATTTTTGTGGTCTTAAATGAAAATAAGAAAGTAAAGTGTTAACAGAGGAAGGACACATTGCCAACATGAAAAAAATATGGTTATAAACGTTAGAGACTTCGTTGAACGTGACACTGTTCTTGCGCCATAAAATGGTCCTGTAAGAGTTTATTTTTTCACTCTTGCGTTTCGCCATAGGCCCAGAAGTCGTTGGAAAGCAACAAACTTGATGACACGAGATTGTGTTACTGTTAATTGTTAATCCAAAGAAATAATATGCATAATAATAATTACAATAGGACTTCTTTAAAAACATAGACAGCAAGTTCAATTTACAAATGCAGAAAAACGGTAGCGCGCTTATGGCACGTTATTGTTGCGTCACCAAACCGGCTACTTCCAACAAATTTCAAAAACCAGAAAACATACAGAAGGTTTCATTATCTCTTGGATGTAGGGTTATGCATACTACTAACAAAGAAGTAAAAGATTTAGATTGAGTTATTCCTCGAAAGGAGAACTCGACGTATAAGATTACTACAATCTACTAATAGCGGGGCTCGAAGAAGAAGAAGAAGAAGAAGAAGAAGAGGGAAGACTGAATATTAAATTTCTTATTCTTTTATTCTTATTCTTAAGTTTATTCTTTTAGGAAAAAGATCGATAATTTCATAGATAATTAACAAATCGACATGTAATCTTGTCACTAATATCGTTATAACACTTTCATTTGCTACACTGACCCCTTAAATGGCAGGAAAAAACGTCTGTTATAGCACGTGGGTGCGCCATTCACTGTCACTTTAACCGTCTCCACTCAGGGGCCGAAACAGTCGACATACGGTAACAGTAATCACGTAGCCATTACTGAAGGAACATGGAGTTGTTTTGTTAAAACAATTGTTTTGCTATAGACTAATAACGATTTCTTGAAAACATTTGAGTAAAATTAATATGAGTGACCTCTTTGTCATGAATTTATGTAAGTGATATGACAGACACTAGTTACTAAAGTTTTGTAGCACTACGTATCATAACTTATGGTTAAACTCTGAGGAATTTATGAAAGTGAATTTGTGACCTCTCCCCACTCCCACATTCGGCCGTAGTCAACAGGAAACCTGAGCAAACTGAGACAGGGCTTTCAGTCTTCAAAGCTTTACACTATTAAAGACAATACAGGTCACTGCAAAGCGAACCCACATTTTATTCAAGATTCATTTCGAAATTCCATACGAACACTGCGTCTTTTTTATATGTTTCTTGTAGTAAGTTAATGTAACGAAACATATTGCCCAGGAAGGTAGTATTTAGCATATGTTTTAGAAGTCGCTCTTATGAGCATCTTTCATTTTACCAAATCAATGTAGATGTGTATGTCTCGGGATTGCGTCGTTTTATTTGAGTTCTCTTGTTGACACATATGTGATACGTGACACGTAGTATAGGTACAATGTGAGAATGACTTCAGGTCTTATTTTATGACAATGGAAATCAGGACCTGGAAATGCTGTGATGGTGGTCCCATGGTCTAGCTGATGAAGACGACGTAAAATGGGGTACAAGGTTAGGATGCAAGCGATGTTTGCGGTCTGCAAAAGGACGCAACTTGATGCCTAGGATCGAGGCAGTGAGTGAGGTCGATGACCGGAACAGCAGTTAGGATGCCTCATACTATTCTGGTTGCATCTCAAAGAGGCACCAAGAAGCCTCTCATGGGCATGTTAAACTCAACAGTTGTACAACAGAATCAGAACTACGTAACGCACAACTTAAATAAGTTGAGAAGGAAAACTTTATTTACATACAAGAAATTTTTTGCGTAGATAAGAATGGCAGAGGAATGGATCCGTGTTTGCTTAGTGTTCAGTATACTGTGATTTAAACAGCCAACTATCGCTCTGAACCAGCAGATAACGTGCATATCATTCTTGTATAAGTAATGCCCAAAAGATGCTCTGATATACTGTGTGTCAGACAAATTTTCATTTGTATTTACTGTACAGTTTAAGTCAATAGTACAACCGAGTTTTGCTGTAGATAGACGCAACTGTCGGCTACTGCATGTTGAAGCACCATGGTTGTTACACGTCCATGACAGTTACTGCCTCGCCACATTCGGAGAGGATTTTAATATGCGACAAAGCACAAGCGAGATAACAGTTGGCTGGTCACAAACTTAAGTAAGTAAAAAGTGTCACAGGGTTTTGTTGGTGTACTAATCTGGCTGTATATTGCAATATGCGCTAGCATTATATTGGTATGTCAGTGTCCCATAGTTTCACCGGACATTCACCAGTGTAGAAAAAATTTTCAAATTGAGTTTACTGTGTCATAGCCTTTCAGTACCTATTTCGTACATACGCGTCCATCATTTCGCCCTCACAGAGCGAAATATTTTGTTGAAATAGAGGAGAAACAAAACATTTGCAGAACGTACACGGAGGTGACAAAAGTCATGGGATACCTCCTAATATCGTGTCAGAGCTCATTTTGCCCGGTTTACTGCAGCAGCCAGAAGTGGTATGGTCGCTGGAAGTCCCTGCAGAAATATTGAGCCATGTTGTCTCTACGACAGTCCATACGTGCGAAATTGTTGCCGGTGCAGGAGGATTCTTTGCACCAACTGACCTCTAGATTACGCCCCATAAATGTTCGATGAGATTCGTGTTGGGCGATCTGGGTGCCCAAATCATTCACTCGAATTGTCCAGAATATTGTTAAAACCCATCGCAAGAAATTATCTTGGAAAGTGAATTCCATGAATGGTTATAAATGACTCCCAAGCAGCCGAACATAACCATTTTCAGTCAATTATCGGTTCAGCTGGACGACTTAGACCGTTCCATGTAAACACAGCCCTCACCTTTATGGAGCCACCACCAGCTTGCACACTATGGGACCATAACTTCATCGCGTCAGTCGTCTGCTGACATAGTCCATTAACACCAAATTTCGCCGCAGTGCCCTAATGGATACGTTCGTCTTACGTCCTCCACTGATCTCTGTGACTATTTCACGCAGTGTTTCTTGTCTCTTAGCATTATCAACTCTGTGCAAACGCCGCAGTTGTCGCTCATTGAGTGAAGGCCGTCGGCGAGTGCGTTGTCTGCAGTGAGAAATGATAACTTTGTTACACCCGCACATTCTTGACGCTGTGTATCTCGTAACATTGAATTCCCTAAGGATTTCCAAAAGTGAATGTACCATGCATTCAGCTCCAACCACCGTTCAGCATTCAAGGTCTGTTATTTCCCGTCATGTGGCTATAATCACGTCGGAGACCTCTACACGTGAATCACCTGAGTGGAAATGACTCCACCAGTGCACTGCCCTTTTAAGCGTCGTGCATGCTATATTATCGCCATCTATATACATATGTGCATATCGAAATCCCATGACTTTCGTCACCTCAGTGTATATATGTAGTGGGAAAGATACCCATGACCCACAATGAGATATACATGTCAATATAAAAGTATAAAATTTTACGACTCTGGCATGAGCTATTAAAACGCCAGTTTTCCTTAGTGTCATACCATTCAGGCAGACCAGGACAACGTATTTATTTACTTAAAGCAAAATTACTATTTTTGTAGAGTGCATAAAATCAGAGCCATGGGCAAAATTACATCAAAACTCAGAAATAATAGGGAGCAGGCACAAACAGAGCAAAATATTTACTTAGAAATCGCGAAATGTCAGGTTAAAGGTAATAGTTCGAAACCCATGTACATTTAATAACGCTATATTTCACATGACTTTGAACGCTGTTAATACAGAGTCAAAACCTCAACCAAATATCATGGTATGAAGTTATATTACATTAGTACAAACGATCAGAGCTAAAGATATTCCCTCACGCATCAAGGTCTGATTTCATTTATTTCAGATGTACTAGGGAAGACAAATACGTCTTACAGCTGAATACTTAGTATTGTGAAAAGATAGAGGGTAAATTATTTACACAGTTAAGGATCTAGCTTTGTGCACAAATTTCTCCCTTTTTTGAGAACATAGGTACAGTAACTTGAGATAAGATAACATTACAGTAATTCTACTAAACCACCAGAGGTACTGAACATAACTCGTTCAGCTCATGACTCTGTACACTGTCCTTGTTGAGAACTACAATATGCAATCCTCAGTGCCATAATTGGTAGTTTATTCAAAATACACGCTAACACTCAAAATGTTTGTTTACTCTGTTCCTCTACCAGCTATTATTTACATATACATTCAGTCATTAAGTGAGACATAGCGAGTGCAGTGCCCAGTATTCAGCCCATGTGATGAGTGAAAATATTGTGGCGAGGATTTCTTAATCTGTGCACTAATCATCAAAGTTATCCAAATGTAATGTGTGTTTTAGTACTAACAGCATTGATGACATTTACTTCTCGCATTCCATGTGGATTCCGTGTATAATTCTAATATTTCCTAAAAGAATAAAAAAATTAACTTAATAACTGATATAAATCAATTACCCACGTGTTTACAAACATTACTAAAAGTTAAACAAGATCAATCGTTAACTTAGATATTTCTTAAGATCATAATGGGAATATATTTGATTAATATCTGTGCATCCAGTACAAGGCGGACATTAAATCAGGTTTACTTACAGCTAATAAAAAGCTGCGATAAGGAAAGAGGGATTATTCTACAATTTTTGATTCTGACATCCGTCATATTTCTTTAGCAACTGTCGCTAGTTTTTACTGTGGAATGGGATATGAGTTAGGCAGTAAATTTTGTGTAGAAATTCTTCCATAGAATGATATGTATGATATCTTGCCGATTATTCAAAACCTGCATACACTTAAAGAAGTGACAGTTCTTTAGGTTTCTTCCTGCTGTTCAGAGTTATTACTTGAAGATTCTGACATTTTGACATTAATGTGGACTTCTGCACTCTTGACTCTCTTACCGATTAAGACAGCTTTTGCCTTCATAAACTTAACTCCTGTGCCTACTTAGTATTTTCCATGCACAACCTTCGTATTTTCAAATTCACAAGGATATATTCACCATCGATAGTCAGATAAAACATGACCAAGGAGACGTCTATTTTTGCGTCCCTCTCCCTCAGAAATTCCAAGACAAAAATTAATTCATCTATTTACATATTTATAATTAAAAACGGGCAAATTGTGTCTCCGTTTCCTGTAAGTATCTGAACCTGCGTTTGCACTTTGACATTTCATAACCTGATATCGACAACTCCAATAAACTTTGCAATTTTACACTGACTAAGTAGGTACTCTCTTGACACCACTAATGTTATTTAAAAGGTCCGCTGATATTACACGCAGAGTAGCACCTTAGAAAATAACTGCGTTCGAAATTTTTCTCACAAAAGAACCAGTAGTTACATGAACTATATTTTCTCTGTGATAACGACATTAATAGAATTAAGTTCCTAACTCACTTCTAATGTTGTGTCTTTGCTATGCGTTAACAAGTTCACTAAATTATGTTCTCTCGCGCAACACATGACCGTCATTAGATTGCATAATGCAGCTGGCTCTAATTTGCTGAAGCAGTCATAGTCGAGTATGATACTTCAGTCAGATCAATAACGTTTACTGTTGGCTGACTTCCAGCAAACTGGAGTAGTTTGGACCAGCAGCTTCCGTTAAGCATTAGAACGAAACACCAGTTCAATTTGCGAATTTTTACTTTTTATTCATTCGATGGCTAGTTTTCGGGACGAGACCCATTTTCAAATCAACATAACATGGTCGAAAATGATGTTTCTCAGCCGCGCGGGATTAGCCGAGCGGTCTAGGGCGCTGCAGTCCTGGGCTGTGTGGCTGGTCCCGACGGAGCTTCGAGTCCTCCCTCTGGCATGGGTGTGTGTGTTTGTCCTTAGGATAATTTAGGTTAAGTAGTGTGTAAGCTTAGGGACAGATGACCTTAGCTGTTAAGTACAACCGGCCGCAGTGGCCGCGCGGTTCTAGGCGCTACAGTCTGGAACCGCGCGACCGCTACGGTCGCAGGTTCGAATCCTGCCTCGGGCATGAATGTGTTTGATGTCCTTAGGTTAGTTACGTTTAAGTAGTTCTAAGTTCTAGGGGACTGATGACCTTAGCAGTTAAGTCCCATAGTGCTCAGAGCCATTTGAACCATTTTTTGTTAAGTACCATAATATTTCACACACATTTGAACATTTTTGACATTTCCGAAGATGTCAAAAATGTGCAGTAGACATGTAAATGTTCACTTCATATTTTTGACCTCCTTGGAAATGCAATTTTCGACTCTTTCTGATGATTTGAAAATGGATCTCTGCCGGAACACCAGTCATCGAATGATTTGAAATTAAAAATTTGTAACTTCGACTAGTTTTTCGTTCTACAGAATTCATGTTGGGTTTTGCGATCGCTAGCATGTGTCAACAGCATTGTTTTGTACTGGACCACTTTTCTGGTTTGGACCCTTTATATTTCATTCGCTGTGTTTTCCTGTAAGGGAATTCCACTCGTTGTTATTGCTTTGATTCCATTGATCTACATTGTCCCTATAATATACGGAGCGGTATCTATTATTAGCTCTTCTTATTTTGTTAGAATTCGGCAGACCTTGGTCAGAATGCTGAGCACTGCGCAGCACAAGTGTCGCCGGCTGTATTTTGATGTGCCGTCATGGTAGAACTGTGTATGCTATGGAGTGGACTGACCCGTACCACCATTATTATTATTGGTGTTATTCACCTTAGAATATTCATGTATTCAATTAGCAGAATCCAATATGGATATGCGGTGTTCTATGTTTGCCTCTGGAAAGTGGACTGTCCTTTGTCTTATATGCAGTGGCACGCAACAGGATGAATCTTTTGTTGTCAGGTGTGAAAATCTGGAACTCTCGGTGTTTCAAGAAACTTTATTCTAGCAAAACGTACGATAAAGAAGAAAGTTCCCAATTCGATACGACATATGGTTAGGTGACAGACCAGCATGATATAAATTCTTGTCTGCACATACGGTCAGATGGTGCCGTACTGTTACAATCGTCACACGTCCTAGTTGCCGAGGACAGCGTGTCATGTATTATCTGAGTGACTGTGGACAACTCCTGCTGCATATGACTAACCTGAGAAGTGACCCTGCCATGCCATTCAGGTAAATATTTACTTAAAATAGTTTTGATTTAATTCTCCAACTGATTCTTTTGAAGTGCCTCTCTCAAATTACACAAGTAACAGACTGCTGTAAGTCAAGTTGTAATGCTGAATCTAATTTGTTATTGACCTTGTTGTCATGCGAAAACTTGAAAAGTCCTGTGAGAAGGTTTCCCTCTATGCGTCAAACTGTTCCCTTATCTTAAACTCTTGTTCAGCAGTATAATTATCTACTTTTGTATTTACCTTCCGAACAGATTCTTCTATATAACTCTGTTAGTTAATTTTCGATAGCATCAGGATTGCGATAATATTCGGTTTTCAATTCAGAATTTCAGTTTCAATTCATTCCCTTGGAATGACAAATTTATCAATTTAGACAACGTTTCGTCTTATTTAGACGATATTTCATTATGCTTAGATCACAGATCATTTAGCATAGATGATATTACAGATGACATTTCATTCTGCCGTAATGACAAGTGTTCAAAATTTGTTTTTATCATTGAGTCTTAACTTCAATCTAATGCTGTAAATGGGTCTTCCGTACGACTGATTGATGGAATAATTTATTTTCAGACTGCAATTCCATTTTCGCTTGCTGAAGCATCAGTATTTTCATCAGCTATAATTGGAAATTTGCTAGGTTCGGCATGTGATAACTACATCATTACATGCTTCAGACTCAGTTTTTACAGACTTTCCTATATTTACCCAAACACAGAGATGCCTGAAATTACTTTAATGAAATTAAATATTTTATTTTAATAACACTACACAATAATAATAATGCTGAACACGAAATTCTCAGTAAGGAGACATCAATCAGTTGAAACAATGAAGCAGCACAGCACCATCTAGCGCACACCTTGTACAATGTCAGACATCTTGTACGACTTCACTTCGCAAGTAGTACAGATAATTACCAAAATTGTAATAACAACATTTTGAATAAAAATTGGCCGTGAAAAATTATTTTGATTGGCAACAGATATGATACGTAGAGACAAAGTAAGATAAGGAACGTTTTCCTTACCTGATACGTTGTGACACGATGTAGATCACTAACATTAATTTCTAAAAATCTTATATCCGTTCCTTCGTTCATCAATTTCTTTTTATCTATCAACCGCGTCCTTATTTTTCTTCAGCTTCAAACAGTTTTTGTCAGTACTTAGCGATTTGCATTCATTACATGAAACGGAAGAAAGCAACCTGTATGAATGTAATGAATATAAAATGTCATACACGGAATATTCATAAAACTGTCCTGTAAAATGATAGACCGTGTAATGTATCCTTTCCCTGCAGTGCGGATCTTCGTGATTTTAGGTCTAAATAGCAAAGAGAAATTTTAACGAAGAAATAACACACCATGTTTCCAGCAAGAAAATAGAGCATATAGTTATGAAAATGAGAGAGTATCGAACTTGACACCGTTACTGTGGTGTAAGAGGATTCTGCAAGAGATTGTTTCTTCACACTTGCGAGTTCTGCTACAGACCCGGAAGTCATCGCTGGAATGCAGTAAACTCGGTGACATAAGACCATGTAACTGTTAATGTAAGGAAATTGTTTGAATAATAATACTAATAACAATAATTTCGATCTGATTTCGTCAAAAACATAAGCTGCATGTTCAAATACATTTTTTTTGAGTCACCAGTCTTTTGATTGTTTCGATGCGGTTCGTCACGAATTCCTCTCCTCTGCGAAAGTCTTCGTCTCAGAGTAGAAAAAAATGTTCAAATGTGTGTGAAATCTTATGGGACTTAACTGCTAAGGTCATCAGTCGCTAAGCTTACACACTACTTAACCTAAATTATTCTAAGGACAAACACACATATCCATGCCCGAGGGAGGACTCGAACCTCTGCCGGGACCAGCCGCACAGTCCATGACTGGAGCGCCTCAGACCGCATCTCAGAGTAGCACTTGCAACCTTTGTCCTCGTTATTTCCTGGATATATTCCAATATCTGTCTTCCTCTATAGTTTTTTCCCTCTACAGCTGCCTCTAGCACCGTGGAAGTCACCCCAGATGTTTCAGTAGATATGCTAGCACCCTGACCCTTCTCCTTGTCAGTGTTTTCCACTTCGATTCAGCGCAGAACCTCCTCATACCTTACCTTATCAGTCCACCTAATTTTCAACATTTGCCTGTAGCACATCATCTCAAATGTTTCTATTCTCTCCTGTTCCGGTTTTCCCACAGTCGGTGTTTCACTACCATACAATGTGTTCGATTTACAATGTGGGAAATGGCAAAAAAGCAGTAGCGCGTTTACGGCGCATGATCGTTGCTTCAACAAACCGACTACTACCAACAAATTTAAAAGGCCAAAAGATGTAGAAATGATTTAATTATCTCATGCATGGAGGACTATGCACACTACTAACAAACAGTTAAATGCTCTAGATTTAGTTATTATTTCATAACAGAATTTAAGATACGAGATTAATACAATCTTCTAGCAGTGGGATAGAAGAAGAAGGAAGACTGAAAATCAGTTCTCTCTTTTTTTTAAGAAAGAAAGTTCGAAAATTTCGTAGATAATTAATTTACTGAAATGAAGTTCATTGTATCACATGCAAGCACAATCATTTGTTACGTAGTGTAGATATGCAGTAGCCTCCGCTATGCGCTATACGGTCACCTACGGGGTATTATATACACAAAATGTGTGTGTGTGTCACGTAAGTCGCAACACGACTTTTATTTCGTGTACGGTTCCAGGTAGTGAAATGAGATTTTCGGCAAACAGTTGCATAGTAAATGGCAGGGACTAATGTATGTGATAAACAGTCTTAAGTCTTGCATCGATAGAGTTACTCAAGCAAGTATGAATTTTTCAAATAGTGACATACTTTTTTAACGGAATCCGAAAGCGTTTGAAAAGATAACTATAGTAATGTAATCTTTGTTAATTTTGAGGTTGAGTCTCTTCGGAAAAGGATCCGAGAAATTTACAAAAATTGAAAAGCACTTCGGCTGGAATCGGCTATTCCACCGTTAACACGCTCATGCCAGGCTGCGGCATTGTATATAGCCTTTCGATTGTTTACTTGTCCACACTGCAAAACTAGCAGGATCTGGGACATCTGTCGGTAGGTCATTTCTGTTTCAATATTCCTTGCATGGAAACGAGAGCACAAATTAGGAGAATTTGAACACCCAACTTTTATGCGACGAATGTCAAAGGCATGCTCTCGAAACGGCACGGCGTATAGGAATGTCTATTCTAATCATTGTTGTCCGTCGTGTCAGGCACTTGAACTAGTTATTAGGTCATTCCTGCAAACAGGCAGCTTCAACGTCAGAGGACGAGGAGAAAGACTGCAGCTCACATAGCATACTGAGAAGCTGTCCTAGCAACGATGCTTATGAATCCGCACTGTGACATAAGACGTACTGCCGAGAATATAGCATGAGCCAGACGAGAGTCATTCGCATCTTCTATTTATATACGAGGGTTGGACCTTAAATAGAGCCAATTATTTAGTCACAACCGGTACAAAAGAGTTACATGTTTGCATCTGTAGCTGTCCTTCAAAGTAGCCACCAGTGTTGTGTGGAAGCCGTTGCCAGCCATGTGGAAGGCGTAGTATACCGTTAGCAGAGCTTGTTCTGTTGATGGTGCGAATGGAGGGTCTACTGCCTGTCGGATCTTTGGAACAGTTCTGAAGCGAATGTTGCGAAGTGGATCCATCATCTTCGGAATCAGATCAAAGTGACAAGGACTTAATTCCGAGGAGTATGGTGGATGATCCCAATCCCATCGATCGAACAGTGCAGCCACGGCTTGCGCTGTATGCGCCCGCGCATTGTCGTGCAAAATGATGGGTGGGTTGTGCAGAAAGTGTCGCCGCTTCTTTCGCAAAGCTGGTCGCAGGTGATGCTCCAAAAACGAACAGTAATACTGTGTGTTGACTGTCTGCCGAGGAGGAACTTAATGCGTTAGGATAAAACCATCACAGTCGTGCACGAGAATCACCATGACTTTAGATCGCTCTATTCGCACCATCAACAGAACCGGCTCTGGTAACGGTATACTACGCCTTCCACATTGCTGGCAACTGGTTCTA